>NW_027223765.1:46489985-47814485 GCF_028538775.1 Myotis yumanensis
TTCCTATCTGTCCTTGAGCTTTTCAAATACAATAGATATTTGTTTTCACAGCAAATTTATTTAAAATCCAACCATGTTTCCTGTTGGCTTGAAATTCTATTTCACTCCTAAATCATTTCTCAGAACTTAAGTGCTTGTCTCATTCACATTTTCACAAGACCTATGTGAATGTTTCTTTCTTTTTACTTTTTTCTTTTTTTGGCAAAGTACCTATTCCTACCAGGCATATCATACATTCATGTATGTTTGCTTGCCTCTCCCCAACCCACATAAGCTTGAGGAGAACAATACTTTTTTCACTGCTGTAGCACCAACCCTAGCACAATGCCTGACAGGTTAGCCAACCTTTTTAGCTCATCCTCCTTACTAACTATCTTCTTGAGTTTTCGCTGGGCATATGGCTGCCTGAAACACACACCACATCTTCCAATCTCAGGCTGACTGCTTTTGCCCCTTCTTCCTTCTTCCCTTCTTTTTGCTAGCTACAATGTGGTAACAAGGCTGAAAGGCTGTATTGAACATCACTAAATTAGACTGTTCCTCCCCCTGGTACAGACACATTTGTTCACATATGTACATTGACACAGGGACATGGCCACACGTGTGTACATGCATGCATTATACACACACACACACACACATACACACACACTTTTCCGGGTTCCATCTCCTTTTTTCCTCAATATATATAGACAGGCTGGGAGGAACAGATATTAACCTACTCTCTACACTGAAGCTCTTTCCTTGACTCAATAGGCACCTTTTCCAGCGAACATAGTGGTTTTGAATCAGCTTTCTTACGCTATCACTATGAGGACAATGCTCAGCCAAAACTGAACAATTTAGACTTGGGACTCTCTAAGTGACACTGAACATAAAGGAACGGGCTGTTCGCTTTTTCCTTTGCTACAATATATTGCTCTTGTTCAAAAAGAAACAAGGGTTATGTGTCATCCTCATTTTGCCCACTGGGAGACACTGGAAGTAGTAACATTCATATAATCATTTATTGACATGGTAGCTGAACAAAATTGACATGGTAGCTGCACTCATAAAGTTTACATTCTAATGGGGGACACAAAGAAACAAACAAAAAAATACAATTATTTTCTGTAGAATTTGACTTCACAGGCAGGCAAATTATTATGGCCAAGAACTATTTGGGGTGGTAAAGGGAGGGAGGAGAAGGGTGGGTAGTACTTGGTCTGTGCTTATATACACTGTGAAGACTGAGGTAAAATCATGACTTTAAAAAACTCAATAAATGGTTATGTCTTTTTATTAAATTTCACCAGATGTTCTAATATATTAAATTCCTTTATAAGATAGAAGCAACATCTCTTATTTAATCTACAAACACCACTTCAATGGCAGAAACTGTTATCTTATACTTTAAAGGTGTAACCTTAAAATAGTGGCAGGTGATGAAGAGTCCAAGGTTTGATTCCTGGTCAAGGGCAAGTACCTGAGTTGCAGGTCAATCCCAGCCCCTTGTCAAGGAGTGTGCAGGAAGCAACTGATCCTGATCAATGTGTCTCTCTCATATAGATCTCTCTCTCTCTCTCTCTCTCTCTTCCCCCCTTCTCTTCCACTCTCTCTAAAAATCAATGGAAAAATATCCTTGGGCAAGGATTAACAACAACAAAAGAACGGTGGCAGGTGATACTTTGCATTCTTTCTCAGTATTGCTCATCACCCAGCTCTATAATAAACTTTTTTTTTTAAGCCAGGAGAGGAAATAAAGAATCGATAAGATGTCAACACAGAGCAGACATGCAGGACCAGATGCAGTCTCTAAATGATATTTCTACGGGAGTCAGCACTGAGAGCAGAAATAATTTATTCTGGGAATCCTGACCGTTACCATCATCTACACTCTGTTAAATAGTTTGCATTGTTAAAATACTGGATGGATCTTGCATCATTCTCCTTTACTTACAGTAGCACTTAAGGAAATTCAATCAAAGGCTGAAGTTAAAGATACTAGTTCTTGTCAGACTGAGATATTAGAGGTAGTGCTTCTGATCACAATAATTCTCAGAAAGTTCAGGTATAGTTATGAACCTAAATACAAAAACGGATGTATTTTCAACTGTTCATTCCAATGTTCACTACTTCATATTTCACCCTATAAAACAGCAAGGAGGAGAGGCTGTCTATAAGATATACACACATATATACTAGTATGTGTGTATATAAAGTTGTATAGGTATGTATGCATACACACACATACAGTGTATATGAAGAAAAAGAGAGATTTGTTTTGCAAAAAAATAGAGATGAGAAGAAATATCACATCATTGTTATTTTCTAAAATTAATTTCCCAGGATCTAGAATCTTCAAAGCTATAGTGAATTGTTCATTTAATATTATTTAATATTATAGAAATTTAAGTAATACTCCTGAATATAACTCAGAATAATGCAACAAGATAATCATGAGTCCATCACAAAAATTCATGTTAATAATAAACAGCTTTGGGACTGACTGACTGATTTCTGTTTCTAGATGACAGCATCACCTGAACAAAGTCTATTGCCAAGAAAGCCACAGGATTGTAAAGCAATTCGTTCTGAAATAAGGCCTCAATGAAAACTTCAATCGCTAGGATCATCTCCAGGGTCCCAAATAGTGCACAAAAGTATTTACTACACATGTGGCTTATTTATGAGCCAGAGAATATAAACAACATCTTGCATGGGAGTTTTATTTAAAATTCTGTATACTTCACATTTATTTTAGAAAATACATTTTTACTGATTTCAGAGAGAAAGGGGGAGGGAGAGAGATATGGGAACATCAATGATGAAAAAGAATTATTGATTGGCTGCCTCCTGCATACCCCCCACTGGGGATTGAGCCTGCAACCTGGACATGTGCCCTGACCATGAGTTGAACCATGACTTCTTGGTTCATAGGTCGATGATCAACCACTGAGCCACGCCAGTCAGACCACATTTGTTTATTTAAAGCAAACTATCTTGTATTTTATCAGCTTGGCTTTTAATTTTAATTATAATTATTTTTAAATAGCCTAAAATATTCCTGACATCTCAAAAGAATAAATTATTATTGTCTGTCAACTCATTTTTAGGAAAGCTATATCATAAAAAATGTATAGTTTCATATAATTAAAAAATTCAAGCAGTGTACATTGACTAAAATAATATGGATGTTAAATAATTCAAAACTGTGTTTAGTGGCAGCAGCTGTTTAATTAAAGGGAAAAACTGCAACTAATCCACTATGGCTGACAGAAATTCAGCCTGTGACAGTAGTGAGATCCCCGAGGATAAAAGAATTTGGATATGAGTTCAAGAAGTTATGAAACTCATTTAATGAATGTAATGAGAATAACCACAATAAATCTGTACAGAAATGTATTGTACAACAAAGATTTTCTGAATGTTGCCTCACTTTTCATGTCCCTGTAGCTAATAATTTTGCATTTGAATGTAGCAAAAAGTCCTTTCATGTATATTGTTAACCATCAATGCACACAGATTTTCTGAGAGGGCCCGTAGATTAAGCTCATCTTATGAGGAGGCTAGACAAATTCTCATAACTGTTGATCCTCCGAAAGTTCTGAACTCCCAGCTCAATATTCAACATACTTGCTCATAATTATCCTTTAACCTAAAAAAATACAAACAGTCAATAAATGTGTAAGGTTAACCAACCTCTCCAACGACTACTTACTTGAACTTTACAACTTCATTGAGAAATTTTTTTTCACTTACTATATTAGGGAAAAATCTCTTTGGTAATTGAAAAAAGGAATTCGTAATAGTGAGCAGGATATAACTCTTCATGAAGATAATTAAGTAATAGGCATAATGTTCTCATCACTTGATCCAGAATATCCAGTTCCAGTCAACTTCCTTCTGAAGTGTAACACATGTGGGCATAACTTTATATACCAGGATGTTTATTACATAAATGTTTTAAATATCAGGGGAAAACATTAATCTCATTGCTAGGAATTCATCAATAAATTATGATCTAATGACACAATGGACTTCAGAATTAGATATAACTGTATGTATGTATTATAGTCTATATGCCAAAAAGCAAATTATTAGGCAATAAATGCATTTTTATGAAATAACTGTAAAATTGAAAAACAAAAAATAAAGTTTTTTTAACTTTGAAATTATGCTAAAGTAAATTACATTAATTCACCTCATAATTTCCTGATTAAAATGTTTATTTTTCTATTGTAAGTTTCCTAGTTTATCCTGACTATGCTTTAGAAAAGACGTCAGGGGAGTATGGAGTCAGACTGTACAGTTACAAAGCGCTGCAATAACACAGGCAAATGACGTAGAAAGGGAAATAGAAAAAAGATAAAAATTATAAAAGGGAGAGAAATTGATTTTTGGAACAATAATACTAAAAAAAAGCAGCATAAACAATGGAAACAGAGAGTGGGGGGATGAGGGCTTGTGGGGGGAGGTGGGAGTGGGCGAGGAGAGGTTAATGGGGAAAAATGAGATATATGTAATACTTTCAACAATGAAGAATTTTTTAAAAAAAGGTGCATCTCCACACACACACACACACACACACACACACACACCTAAAGGCTTGTCGTTAAAGGAGAGAAACAAAATCATTTCTATAGAGTTCCTTTAATTTTAGAGGGAAGAAAAAAAAAGTCCTAAAATGGCAGGAGAGCAAACAGGGCAAGGTCTCTCCTGCCTCACAAAAGGGAGAGCTGGCTCTCAGGTTTGCTTATTTAACTCTCGATCAGATGTTCTGCGGATTGTGCTCACTGTGAGTTATGGGGCCAGCAGAGCAGAAAATGGGAGGCCTTCATTACGCAGCAGGTGGCTGAGAACCACAGGGTGAGTGAGCCTGGGCCACAGCTCTGTCAGGAAATTACAGGCTTGAACTACGGAAAGCATTTTAAGGGTGAGTGAACTTCTCCAAGTAGTCATCTCTAGAGTGGAGTTAAGCTCGGTGCCCAGGTTTGCTAAATTGTGTTTACTCTATTTAATGTTAATCGGCCTTCTCTTCAGCTGTGGTTAGAATTTACCAACTTAAAAATTATTATAATTTTCCTCACAGCTACAACCCTCTTTGCTGCAGTTGAGGCAAATTCTTCACCTGCTAAATGGTCCTGTTTCCCTAACTGGGGCCTGAAAATGATCCTCCCAAACAGTTTAATAAAGATTATGAAGTTACAACGACTTAACATATGGCATCTGCTATGATACTATAATAGTGGGTACATGTCATTGTGCATTTGTCTAAACCCATAGGATGTAGAATACCAAAAATGGACCATACGGTAAACTACAGACTTTGGGTGCTATGATGTGTCAATGAAAGTTCATCAGTTGTAACAAGTGTTATCAGTCTGGTGGGAGATGTGGATAATGGGAGAAGCTCAGCATATGCCAGCAATTTTCAACCTGTGTGCCACAAGAATTTTTAAAACATGCAATACCCGATTATTTAGCCAGGGGCACTGACCTCTTTTCCCTTAGATTATCAAATTAAAAAATGACAACAGCCAACACCATAGCCATCCGGTGTGAATCAAAATTATACCTATTTTTTTTTGTCACATAGGCAAAATATATGTTTTGGTGTGCTGCTAAATTTTAGTGATTGCTTTATGTATGCCATGAGATGGAAAAGGTTGAAATCATGGGCCTATGTAGAAGCAAGAAGAATATGAAAAATCTCTGTGCCTTCTGCTCAATTTTGTTGTGGATCTAAAAATGTTCTAAAAAATAAAGTCTACCAAAAGTACTCATAGGTCCTGGTCGGGTAGTTGAATTGCTTTGAGTGCTGTCCTGATATGCCAAGGTTGTGGGTTTGATCCCCAGTCAGGGAAATACAAGAATCAACCAATAAATGCATAAATAAGTGGAACAACAAATCAACGTCTCTCTCTCTCTCTCTCTCTCTCTCTCTCTCTCTCTCTCTCTCTTTCTCTCAAATAACTAAATAAACATTTTAAAACTTATACTTATATATAAATAGAAATTTGTTAACTCTTTCCTGCTATGGAAAAACTTAGGTTTACAAAATCAAACATTCTGGCTTGCATGTCTACAAATAGCAGGGATCTTGCTTAAATGTCATGATGATCATTTACACTCAGCCTCAGATCTTCAATTGTACAGCTCTGTCACCTGGGCAAATTTTGATGGATTGAATAAATAGCATTTAATATCAACATAGGTTCAGGACCTATTTGGCCTTGGGAAAGTTCCATAATATCTTATGTCTCAGTTTCCTGGTCTATAAAATGGGAGAAATAGTACCTACTTCATTTGTGTTGTTAAGAAAATTAAGTGAAAGAAGGTAGTTAGGGGCTCAGTGAAGTGCTTAGTACATAAGGACATAAGAAAAGATAACTCCTTTTGTTATTATTAACCACAATGTAATGCCAGTAAATTTCCATTTTTACCAATATCACATGGAATGATCAGAGGCAAAAACAGGTCACCTTCAAGAGTAAATAGGCAATGTTTGTAATTCATTACTTCAGTGTAGAATTTTTACTGGATTTTTGAATTGTAGTCAGACTTATTCAGAATAACACACTACTAGATGAATTGCTTGTAACCGTATCTAGAAATTGTAATTCTTCAGTGTATGGTTCTTCATCTGCATTTGAAGCCTGCTAGCTATAAAAAGGCCTCAAAATAAATAATTTCAGCTTCCCCTCCTCCCCTCCTGAAGAGTCCAAAAACCTACTCCCTGGTTTATTCTTTGATACAGGAAACTTTCAAAAGTTGATTTGCTGATGATTACAATTTTATCAAATATTCCTGATCTAATATGAGATAATAAATAATTCAGAAGTTTCACATTATCAGGGAATTCATTTAGGAGAGCAACTGGGATCTTAGTAATGAGAAGTATCACCTTGTAGAGGAATGCTACTCTGCATTTAATCTTATAATATTCCCTTCAGAGTGCACAAGACAGCTTGTTGGAAATAGAAGGATGCCTAGCTATATTTGGGAAGAGAACAAAAGAAAGAAGGCAGGTATAGGACAGACCATGGAAGTGACATTTAGTTTCCATTTGAATTCTAAAGTACTGAACTTTATAAATCTTCATTTGACGAAATGCTGAGAAATTTGTTTAGAGTGGGTGTGAAATATGATACAGCTTGCCACTTAAGGTAGGATGCGAGAAAACATTAACAATTGTTCAATCTAACCAGTTGGTGTTCAGGTGTTCATTTTACTATTATTACAACATTCCATATGTTTGACAATTTTTATAACAAAAGGTTGGGAGGACACCTGTTGCTAAAAAGTTGGAAAAACAAAATTCTGTACAGTTTTCTTATTTGACACACCAAGAATCTAATTGCTCTTTTCCTGGTTATAGCATCTTCTTCCCCACAAAAGCCATGTGCTCTGGGGGAAGCTGCCTGTTCACTTGGGCCTCCACAGCTCTCTCCTAGGACAATGAGCATAATACTGCCCCCTGGCCATTTTGATTGGCTCAGGGATAGGGAAGAAACTAAATTTTGACCAAACAGAATGCATGATTTTTATTCAATAATTATGGGAAGATAGGCCTGGAGCTGAGAGTGACAATATTAAGACCATGATTGGAGAGTTTTCTGGAAACCAAACTCATTTTCAAGGAAATGGAGTCGAGAAAGAGAGAGAGAGAGAGGCAGACACAGACACACCCAGAGATAGAGTGTGCAAGAAGTATAGAGAAAAGATGGGGGGGGGGGGGGCGGGAGAGAGAGAGAGAGAGAGAGAGAGAGAGAGAGAGACTGAGCACTAGATAAGCTACAATGTAGCTGCTACACCAAAATCCCAACCTAGCACAGTATTTTTAAGTTATTTGAGCCAATAAATTTCACTGTTTGCATAAGATAGAATGGGTTTTTGTGTTTTTGTTTGGTTTGTTTTTTTTTTGCCAATTATAAGTGAAATTATCCTAGCATAATAATAGGCAAAGAAGAATAGTCTGAGCAATGACTGAAAGATCCCATTTTTCACCTCATATACTGACACTGGGAGCATTATTGTGTCATTTGCTGCCAAATGGAGAGGAAAGTTGGTTCCGAAGGACCCCCTTGGCCAAAATAATACAAAACATCTGTTGAAGTCATGAGTGACTTGCTAGTGAAGTTCAGCAGCAGTAAGGCCTCCCACGAAACAGATCTTTTCTCACCAGTGGTATTTATATAATTAGGGTCAATTACAACTGAGAATTTCTGGGGCACGGGGCTAAATTACAGTGATGTTTAAGAGTGCTGCTAAATTTCCCCATTCATCTTGAAGATTTCTGGAGTAACTACGTTATAATTAAGTAATTTTCTTCTTTTTATTTTTATTATAATTTTCTTCTTCAGGCTTGGCAATTACCCACTATTCCAGGCCACCTTCCTTGAGAAGAAAAAAAACAAACAAAAAACACCTCATTTTCAACCACTGTTTAGACTAGGTTTTGCTGCCTGCTGAGTGATGAATGCTGATGTGTACAGCAACCTCTAAATGAGTTGTTCCAACAAGATTCTTTTTTAAAAATATATTTTATTGATTTTAGAGAGGAAGGGAGGGGGAGAGAGAGATAGAAACATCAATGACGAGAATCATTGATTGGCTGCCTCCTGCACGCCCCCTCCTGGGGATTGAACCTACAACCCAGGCATGTGCCCTTGGTCAGAATCAAACCTGGGACCGTTCAGTCCACAGGCTGACACTCTATCCGTTGAGCCAAACCAGCTAGGGCCCAACAAGATTCTTTAAGCTCCATCCCTGGCCCCACCCAACCAAACACAGAGCCTCCAAGAAAATTATTAACTTGTCTGAGTGGGCAATCAAAACAAAAACAAAAAAATGAAAACACACATTATGATTATTCAACATCCTTTACACAAGAGATAGAGTTTTAAGTAACCTCTGGGAAATGTGCAAAGTCTATTACTTGCCTGGGGGTTTTATCTATTCCTTACCAGTACAGTTTTTATGAAGACATACCTTTTAAGCTTTACACAATAGAAAGGAAAGATAGCTCTCATTGGATCAAGGTATTCCAATTGCATTTACTTCTAGCAACAAAGTACATCACATCCATAAAAAACAGCCAGAGGCCTTTAAATTTTAGGCCAATAGCACTTGACTATTATATGTTCTTATAGGAAGCTATAACAGGATGTGTTGAATTTGCAGAATATTCAGCTCTTCCATAGGGTGAATAGGTAGGGAATGATGACCATGGTGACACAAACTATCATCAACCACCACTGAGGATTCAGTCCATCCAGGCATGCAATACTTAAGGAAAGGTATTATCAGCTCCATATTTTTTTAAAAATGAGAAAACAGAAAAAAAATGAGTTGTCTTGCCTATAATGAGTTGTCTTGGTTCTTGGTGAAAGAACCAAGATTTAAACCCCATCTCTCTGATTCCCAAGGTTGAGTTCTCAATTGTATTTCAAGTATTGGAACCTGAACCTAACAGCAGTCATTCTAGTTACTGACTCTGTAGAAGAGATAATCCACGTATGTTACAAGTATCTCTAAATCCATCCTTGACCAAGTCCAGACATTTCTATTTAGAGATTCCTTCAACTAATCTTATCCTTGCCCAGCCTGTGGTCATTGCGCATGCCATTTCCTCTATGTGGCACACACTTTCTTCCCTTCCCATTTCTACCTACTAAAAACGTTCTTATACCTCAAAGCCCTGTTACTACTTCATTCCACAAGTATTTCTTAGGTGACAACCATGTACAGGACATGACAAGCACAGCACTGAGATAGACATGACTTCTTTCCTAAACACCCCATAATGATACAGGGTAGATGACAGTGTTTCCAAACTTATGAAGGCATTCCAATGCATTCCAAAAACAACCAAAATTCAAGCTAACTCTAGAAAATGTACTCCAAAGATATCAAAGTAGAATAAAGGGAGAAAACTTTCCTTTCACGAGTGCCAAACATGTGCCAGGCATTTCTGGATGTACCTAATGTAATCATCAGGTAAGAGACAACATTTGAATACAAGCATATTAATGTATTCATTTGAAAATATTTTTGCAACAACTACACTGTTTACTAGTAAGAAGCTGTGTTTGGTCCTTGACAACACAAAGATGAATGAGACCACAGGAAATATAGTCTGCACCAATGGTTAAATCAAGAGCAGTGTTTAATCTTGGGGATTTAAAAAATATATATATGAGGGTATTGTGATGTCATTTGCTTCTGGATAGTGAAGAGAGATGACTTATAAGGATCCCTCCAGCCCTAAACATCTGCATTTGCTGAAGTTTTGAAGCTCCCCTGTGGTAGGATTTGGATGGTGGGTGAACATCTTTAACCCAGCAGCTACCAATGCACTTGGGAAACAGCAGTTTCCCAATGAAAAATTGAATACAAAATACAGGCTGGAAATTTCTAGTCCACCATACAGCCACAGAAACACATAATACTGAAGTATTCAAACTACTTACATTTGTAAGTTTTTATTTCCATTCTACAATCAATTGAGCAAACTAAAATACCAACTTCTTTCCCCCATGAAGGTTAATCATAATTAATACAAATTTGACTTACAGTGAAGGCTATCATTAGCAGATCATCAATGATTGTCAGAAAAGGAAGCTTCATCATGGTATTCTGAGTAAATATTATAAAAAGAACAAGATACATGGATGAGGAATATTCCAGCCTGTTTCCAATAATTAAGAACAACAGTTTTGAGTGGTAATTTGGACCAATGTAAAATGAGGCAAAATATCTTTCTCATTATATTGGGTGTGGCAATCAGTTGGCAATATTCTATAAAAGTGTTGCACTGAGCATGAGATATCACATATCTGTAGAGTCAAAATTGCAGATAGCATGAAAAAAAAAAACACATAAGAAACAGCAGAAAATATTAGACTCTCCTTGTTTGGCAACCCTTGACTTCCTCATTTGTCCTCCCCAATCCTATGACCTCCCAGTACAGAGACTACATTCATCACTAGATCTCTAGACAACAGCCATTGTCCTACATTCAATATGTGACTGTCATCATGGCAACAAGGAAAGAAAGAAGTCACAATCTCATTCTGAAAATTAATATTATAAAAGCTACCTTTTTCTTAACCAATATGTCCTCTCTCAAAGAGAAACAATGGAAAAAATGGTAAAATAAAAGACCAGAACGAAACACAGTACCTTTTCCAGAGAGCATAGGGAACCCATGAATATTACTGATAATTATGTATATTTGATTGGTATATATCCCCAAACTGGCCAAAGTTCACTTGTGAGTGACAGATTTAATCTCGATTGCTTCTTTTCTTTACAACTTTTTATTTTGAAAATAGTTCAAACTCACAGTAAGGTTGCAATAATATAAGAAATGCCTGTATACTCTTTCTCAATTGTTCACATTCTGCCGTCTCTCTAACACACACACACACACACACACACACACACACACACGACACACACACACAACACACACATACACACACACACACACACTGTTGCTATCATCATTATTTCTCCAGCTGCTCCTATGGCAGGATGGTTTGGGTTTTCCAGAGAGGAAGGATGAAAGAAAGTTCTACCACTCTGTAGAACAGAGTGAGACCCAGGCCTTGTGTGAGGTATATCCAATATATTAGTAAAATAATCTCCCAGAAGTGAAGAGTTTAGTACAGTGGACAATCGGAAATATAACTGGAAAGGCAGGTGGTAAGGACCCTAAGGAGTCTAGATGTCATTTAATAAAATAAAAAAATTACTGTAGGATTTTTGATCAAATAAAAATGGTATTTTTCTAGGATAATTTGGGATTATACACCAAAGACACAGTAGAAATAAGAGAACAGTGACAGGAAAACCCAGCAACTTAAAAAACACAGAGAGTATTAGCAAAAGCCTAATGAAAATGGATCCATTCTACTCCTATTATAAAAGATTACTAAAGAGTTTTGAAAAATCATTGGCCAACAATATTTAATATAATGTACTCAAATAACACATTTCAATTAATTAGGTTTCTTGAGGAGTAATGTGGTATTTGAACTTGGATATTAAATCAATATTGTTCTTATAGTCACTCCCCATGTTCCTCAAGTCCTCTAGTCCAATCCCCTCCCTGCATCTATATCAATACACAACCTAAAAGTGGAAATAGCAATCTAAATTACAACTGTAAATATCTAAACCTTGTAGTCTGGGGATTTTCCTAATGGGACTATTTGATGTGACTGTTATTCTTATGCTTGTGTTCATGAGCAAATCACAAGGGTGATTTAAAGGCCTAAGAGATTGTCATAAATTAGATTTTCTCTAAGAAAACATGCTTTTGACATATTTTTTCATTATCTGAGAAGAATGGAACAGATTTTTTGGTTAATTAGTGCTAAGGCATGTATTTTGCATTAGCATTAAGTTTACCAAAATGGCTTTAAAAACTTGAACAGATGGCAGAATTGTAATAACTTTTCCATATGATTTAGGTTAAGAATAAAATGTCATGAGAATCCTCCTGCTTAACTTTTCCATAAAGTTAATGCATTTAATAGATATGATGTATTGTTTTTCTCATTGAGGTGTAAACAACTCTATCTCATCTTAGAATATAATGAGCCCTGGGAATATATTTCAGTGCTAAGTAGGGCAAAGAGATTTTCTAGGGTTTAAACGTTAGCCACAAAGAAACAAATCCAAACCCTGAATAATGACTACCTAGGATGAATCATGGTTTGCACAGATAGATGTCTACAGGGTCTGGCAGGGAAGGTCAATGAGTTGCTCTAAGGCCAATAGGGAGCAGTGGGGACTGCAACAAACTGGAGAGAGCAAGCGTCGTTCAGAGGTGGCCTATGCTGGCCTCTCACCAACTGCTCTCAGGCATGGAATGCACACCCTGTGCAGCCAGGTTATCTGATTTTTTAAAATAAGTGAAAAATCTTAATTTTGTATGCCCTGTTAAAAATTTGGCAGCTGTTTCATATTTTCTTTAAAAAAAAAAAAAAAGCCAAGAATACCAAGGAAAGTAGTCTGTGGCCTCCAACCCTCCATGAGGACATCAGTCTGCAACCATGGATGGGAGAGAGGGGGACTGTATTGGGGTTGATGGTCACTGTTATGGCTTATTTCATGCCCTGTCCGTGCAGGGAACTCAGCCCCCAGATGAAATGCTTTAGGATGGTACACTCCATCTGCTTTATAGCCTGGTTTTCAAAAGTAAATTGTAGGGAAACTGCATGACACCTACACAAAATGAACTTGAGCTCTGTGGCCTCCACTGTGCCTACCAGTACTCAGCTAAACTCTGACTCTTCCTGACTCTTAAAATCCCTGTAATGCCTATTCCATGCCTCTTAGAGGCCATTAGTTACTGAAATTAGCAAATTATGAGAACTTGGGCCTTTCCCTAGCCTTCACATGCTTTAATTTCCCAGAAGCATTGCACATCTCATGTCCCCAAGTCTCTCATCATCAACATCAAGATCCCCAAATCCCCTTGTCCCTACTAAATTCACCTTTCTTTCTTGAATCTTCTATTGCATCATACAATACTACTCATTTTGTTAATTTCCTGTCTCTGACTCTCCCAAGATCAACTCTCTCCTTACCCTATTCACCCCCCCTTCCGCGCTCACTTCCTCCTGCCTACTAGATGGAATCTTCTAGCCTCAGGCCCTTTTTATCAGGTAATGATTCTATTTATTCCTTGGTTTTCACTATTTGGAATGAAAAAAAAAAAAGGAAGAAGTGGAGGCAGATAATAGTAAACAACAACAGCTAAAATTTATTAACCTTTTTCTATGAGCAACACTTATTGTGCACTATCTTATTTAATTTCCACAATAGGAGACGGTGGGTAGTATTTTCATGCCATTTAATAGCTGAGCAAACTCAGGCCGAGAGAGTTCAGACATCTCCCTCAGAGTTGTGAGGTGATACAACTATGCAGATATGGAAGCAAACTCTTTGGCATATGGATTGTTTGGAGTAAACTCTATCGAGAACCAACAGATACAGGAAAAGCTTTAAAAACAGAGCACAAACCTTTTTCCTGTAAAGGAAATTTTCTTTTATAAAGATGTCTACTCCCAAACTAGAAAGAGGACTCTTACCAAGTCATCAATGGAAAAGAACAGCTAAATCTGCATAACAAACCTCATTAGACAACCTCTTTTACTAAATGCCCTTGTTCAAAAACCTAAAATCCCCTTTCCTTTAGCCTCAGATGGTATATAAGCCCTTGTTCTAAGCTTCCTTTTGAGTTACTCATCTCTGGGAACTCCCATGTGTTACATGCATGAAGCTCACATTAGCAAAGTGTTTTTTCCTCTCTCCTCAGTCCCTCTTTGGCAGCCTCACTTACAGGCCCCAGCTGGAGAAACTAAGGTGAGTAAAGGAAAAGCTTTTCCCGCCCCTAAGGTTTCAGATATGACAACACTCAAAGCATCTGTAAACACCTGTGAAAACTCACGGCTGAATGCTGGGCATCTAACTACTGCAGTTTAGTTACTTGAGGAAAAAATCGTGTCCTCAGGAAAGTTTTCACAGGTCTAAGGCCACTGGGGTGTGGGAGGCTGGTTCCTACACCAGGGCATGCCAATTAAATATATTACTACTGCCAACTAGTGGGTAACTCGGTGAGACAGTTAAATACCTCCCTTACTGGGTCCCTGCCACTGCAGGGACCTTTCCTCTCTCTAAAAAAAAATAAAATGTGGTGAGACAAAGTAAAATACAGAAGTTACTTTTCTTCCTCCAAGGGGAGAGCATTGTAGGCAGTGAGGCCGATATGAGCAGAGAAAGGACTGTGGGGCAGGTACAGAAGGTCACCAGGGCGGACAGCCCAGGTGCCTAACAATGGACAATCAATTGTAGGGTGGGACCTCGCCCCCAGGGTGGCCTTTCCTCCCCTAGCATTTTGCTGGTCCTGAGGTTTGGACCCCCTGACCTTTCCTCCCTAGAGATAACCGCTAGCTAGGCTTGCAGCTGTATTTCAGCTCCAGGCTCAGATAAGCATCAAACATCAGAGGCTGCTGACAGGACCAGTGCACTGAATAATGACCCTGACCTGGCAGCCAACCAATCAATCAGTGGAGACCACAACCCGGCAAGGACACACCTAGAAAGTGCTGAATAGTCTATTAAGCTCTTCCCTGGGACCTCCCCTAACATTTCTGCCCTTAAAACCCTTAGGAGGGAGGGCCCCGTGTGCTCCCTGGAGCAGGCCTGTGCCTCCCTCCCCCACCCCCACCCCAGGCACATTACCATTACCTCCCTCACTCCCAAGCTCCAAGGGCCCTTCCTTTACCTCCATAACTTGTTTCCTCAGCTCATTTCTTCCAGGAATCACTTTGTCTACCTCTGTGATTTACCCACTAAATGTTCTCTTACAGTTTGGGTCTTGGCTCTGAATTCTTTCCTGGATAGAACCCAAGTACTGAGGTTGCTGAATCCAGGTTTGGTCTGACTCCAATGGTCAGACACCTGGTGCTGTTCCCACCACTTACAGCAAGAGTATTAAGAAGAAGCTTCGTGGATTCACTTTTATTTGGCAGTTTGAAAACTTTTAACGATAAACAGAGTATCAAACTGAAAACAATTAGTATGGCTTTAGATTTAACACAGTGTATTGCAAATAAAGGCTTCTAAAATCTTAATGAATTCTAATAAAATTATTTATTATACCACTATGTTTATTATGTCCATGACAGAGGAGAAAAGGAAAACAGAAGGATGCCCTACTGTAAGGAACAGTGATTTCAGAGGGGGCACATATGGAAATACGTGCATCTCAGAATCAACCAAGTGCGATGCAATGACCACAGCCACCAGTGAGGAAGCCCCTTCACTCCTCACACACAGCTTTTAGAATGTTCTCTACTCCTACAGTGCACCTAAAATGGGCGTGCTTTCTTACATGTAAATTATATATATTTTTAAAGCTAAAGAAACAAGGTCCTTGGCTTTAACATATTTTCCCACCTGTTCTTCCTTCACAGTCTAACTGATCACACTGGACTCATTTGGAGCTTCCCAGGAAAGTGGTCTTGGAAAAAGTGCAAGTTTCTTTTTTCTTTTTAATTGGAGACATTCTAGGTTTATTTTGGGAACTCTCCCAATTATCTGAAATATTTTTTTAAATCATTTTTCTCTGTTGACATTAAACTTGCTGTGTCTTGAAGTGGTTGGCTAATAATACTACAACAAAATATTTGCCATTATCTTCCATTGCATTCACCAAAGTGGGCAAGAAAGATAACAGAGATGGATGTTAAGAGATAGCTTTCCACCACATGCTTCCATTTATCCTTACTTTTCAATACTTAAATCTTGGGGAAAATATTTCCCCAAACTCTATAGGTAGTGGCACCCTTGTAGGCAAATACAAAATCCTCCTGTGCAGACTTGATAAATAAAAAGCAGGGCTAGACAGATGCCAATGGTAGAAAGCCTTTCTACTAATAACTTGCTTTACATTAGACATATTACAACCAGTGGCCAGAAAAGCTATGGCTTTCAAAAATGAAACAAACAAATGTGTATGACAGAGACTTAGCGAGGTTAGTGAGACACGGAGAGGGAATGCTAATGAACATGGAGTCTCTTTTTGGGGTGATGAAAATATTCTAAAATCGATTGTGGTGGTAGTTCCACAACTCCATGAATGCACTAAAAATTATGAATTGTACACTTTACATGGGCAATGTTTGGTACATAAGTTATCTACACTAATAAAAGAGAAACATGGTAATTAGCGTACGACCACTACCCTTCCCATTGGCTAATCAGCATTATCCTTATGCAAATTAACTGTCAGCCAAGATGGCGGCTGGCAGCCATGCACTGAAGCGAACAGGAAGGCTTGCTTGCTCCAGTGACAGCGAACTCCAACGTTCCCCGCCTGCCGCTGCCGGCCTCTCAGCTGCAACTCTAAGCAACTATGTACTATGTTGCAAATGAGAAGCTAAACAAAACCCCAGAAACCGGCTTTCATTCAGCCGGGCTTCAGCCAGCTGGACCGCAACATTGTATCGATGTTTTCAGCAGCGAGGCCTCAGAGCTAAAGCTGGCCCAGAATAAAAAAAAAAAAAAAAAGAAAAAAAGGAGCGGTTGGGAGCTTCAGTCACCCGCTTCCGGAAAACAGCCCTCAGCCCCTCACCCAGACTGGCCAGGCACCCCAGTGGGGACCCCCACCCTGATCCAGGACACCCTTCAGGGCAAACCAGCCAGCCCCCACCCATGCACCAGGCCTCTATCCTATATAGTAAAAGGGTAATATGCCTCCCGGCACCGGGATCAGTGGAGCAGCGAGGCTCCCAGCACTGGGATCAGCATGACAGGGGGCAGTGCCCAAACCCCCTGATCAGCCCTGCTCTGTGCCTGATAGGGGGGAGCTCCCCAACCCTCTGATCGCCCTGCGGCTCTGTGTGTGACAGGGGGCGGGGCCACAACCTTTCTATCCGCCCTGCTCTGTTCGTGACAGGGTGCGGCGCCCCAACCCCCTGATCAGCCCTGCTCTGTGCCTGATAGGGGGGAGCTCCCCAACCCCCTGATTGCCTTGCAGCTATGTGTGACAGGGTGCGGCGCCCCAACTCCCCCCCCCCCCCCCACGGGCCCTGCTCTGTGTGTGACAGGGTAGAGCCATAACCTCTCCATCGGCCCTGCCCTGAGTGTGACAGTGGTGGCGCCCCAACCCCCTGATCGGCCCTGCTCTGTGGGTGATAGAGGGTGGCGCCCCAGCCCCCCTCCATGGGCCTTGCTCTGTGTGTGACAGGGTAGAGCCATAACCTCCCCATTGGCCCTGCCCTGAGTGTGACAGGGTGCAGCGCCCCAACCCCCTGATCGGCTCTGCTCTGTGCGTGACAGGGGGTGGCATCGCAACCTCCCGATCTGCCCTGCTCTGTGCATGACGGGGCAACACCCCAACTCCCCAATCGGCCCTGCTCTGAGCCTGACCAGGGGCTGCACCTAGGGATTGGGCCTGCCCTCTGCTACCCTGGAGCAGGCCTAAGCCAGCAGGTCGTTATCTCCCGAGGGGTCCCAGACTGCAAAAGGGCACAGGCCGGGCTGGGGGTCCCCCCTCCCCCCCCCCCCCCCAGTGCACAAATTTTTGTGCACCGGGCCTCTAGTATTTCAATTAAGCTGTTGCCAAGAAAATAAAAATAAAGAGAAAAGAAGCAATCAGACCCCCAGACTCTCTCCCCCATTCCCAGAGCCGGGAGACCCCTTGCCCCACGCTTGCCAATGGCTTAGACTTTGTCCTGCCCAGGGTTACTGGGCACTGAGCACACCTGGCAGCTGAGAGCAGGGGTCCCAGAAGAGACTTCTGGAATATGAATTTGACAGAACATCAAAAGGGTGTCAACATTTTGGGAAGGTATTGAGACAACTGGTGAAGAACTTGGGGCTAAGAGAGTGGTTAAGTATTTAGAGAACCAAACAAATTAAAAAAACAAGACAGTTACTATTCCCAAAGGAAACAACAGGCCGGAGAGAAACTGTGATGGGAGGTACTCCATGGTTTACCTTTACTCGCATTTAAACAGCACAGTAATGTAAATATTGAATTGATTTCCTAAAAATTAGCATAAAACTGTATTGGGATGCATAGGGGAAGGAAGGGAACCACGTGGAATATAGTAAAGGGGTGAAGGGTAGTTAAGTCCTCTACTTTCACAGTAGACAATCGATAGAAAAAGGTTGAAATTAAAAAAGAAGCTATATAAAAATATTATTTAGATATAGGGAAGAAATACCAAAGTATCAGTTGAAACAAGTGATGGGGAGGGAGAGAGAAGGGGGAAGGATACTGTATAGTTGTTTTTTCTAAAATAACAAAACTTGTAGAGTCATTTGGTTTTATACACAAAACCAATGGGAAATGATTGCAAGCTGTTTAGTAATAAATTTCAAAAGCCTGATAAAAACAAGGTAACAAAAAGCTATTATAAAAACTGTGTGTGAATTTTGTTCCCAATGATTTCTAATATAATTTTTGTAATACTATAACAATATTTTGCCTGGCCGTGTGGCTCAGTGATTGAGCATCAACCTATAAACCAGGAGATCACGGTTTGAGTCCCAGTCAGGACACATGCCTGGGTTGCGGGCTTGATCCCCAGAATGAGGCATGCAGGAGGCAGCCAATCAATGATTCTCTCTCATGATTTGCCGGGAGCCGGTCCATCCTTGCTGTTTCAAGGGACCTGGCATATATGGCATACTGTTCTTAATATGTTTGCTCCCCTTCTTGGCTCTATGTGTTTTAACCAAGGTCACCTCTCTGAGAAAGGTTGTTTCCCCAGGTGGGGATTTTTCCCTGAGGTTAGGGAGGGGATACAACCCCTTAATTGCCAGGTGGGTAGTTAAGCTACATAATCTTTACTCCCTGGAATGGAGATAAGAAACGCCCTAACCTTTGTAATAGAAATTGATAGGATTAAAATCGGCTGGTATAAATACGGATGTAACAAGACAATAAACATCAGCTCCTCATCAGCTCCTCATCAGCTCCTCATCAGATCCACATCAGATCCTCATCAGCTCCTCATCAGATCCTAACCAGAACCTAGCCAGAGAACATGGCAAAAGATCCTGGACAGAACCTGGCTACAGAACTTCACTGGAGAACCTAGACAGAACATGGCAAAAGAACCTGGATAGAACCTGGCTGAACCTGGCTGGAGAACCTGGAGAACCTAGCTGGAGAACCTAGCGAGAGAACATGGCACCAGAACTTGGTTGGAGATCCTGACCAGAACTTGGTTGGAGTTCCTAACCAGAACTTCGCTGGAGATCCTGGAGGGAGAACCTCGCTATGCTGATGAACTGAAAACAGTTTCCATGTCATTCATTCTTCGCCGACTCCGTCCACACCTTTGGGGACCCCTGGACCCGCTGGGGTTGGACCAGCGAGAGAACATGGCACCAGAACTTGGTTGGAGATCCTGACCAGAACTTGGTTGGAGTTCCAAACCAGAACTTCGCTGGAGATTCTGGAGGGAGAACCTCGCTATGCTGATGAACTGAACCCAGTTTCCATGTCATTCATTCTTCGCCGACTCCGTCCACACCTTTGGGGATCCCTGGACCCGCTGGGGTTGGACCCCAGCAATCATTGATGTTTCTATCTCTCCTTTCCTCTCTGAAATCAATAAAAATATATTAGAAAAATACTATTTTAAATTACTCAGTAAGTAAAAACGCTTAATTATAGAACAAGTCCTTTTTGTTGTTGTTGTTAATCCTCACCTGAGGATACTTTTTCCATTGATTTTTAGAGAGAGTGGGAGAGAAGGGGAGAGAGAGAGAGAGAGAGAGAGAGAGAGAGAGAGAGAGAGAGAAAGAAACACTGATGTCAGAGATACACATCAATTTGTTGCCTCCTGCAAATGCCAGTGACCGGGGCAAGGGATCAAACTTGTCACCCAGCCAGGTACGTGCCCTTGACCGGAATCAAACTCCTAAACCTTCAGTGTGCAAGCTGACACTCTAACCACTTAACTGTGGGGAGCCAATATAGGATTACGCCTCGGACTGACCTGTTGGCAAAGTCACAAACAAGTCCCAGCTTAGAGGGCACAGTCCTCTTAAGCATAATTAGGCTTGACCTTATGACCGCTCCCTTGATCTTACCTGGGAAGCTAATGGGCTGAGGGAAGTGCAACAAGAACAAAAACAAGTGAAACTCACAAGAACAGTGTAAACAAGTAAAACTCACAAGAACAGTGTAACCATGGAAACCACTACCTTGGTTGCCTCTGACTATATAAAATAAAGGCTCAGCTTGCCTAGGGATCTTTCTCTGTGGCCTCAGCCAGGCACAGAAGGCTAAAGAGAGCTAGAGAGTTCTGAACGCTGTCTTTGTGTAAAACATTCTTCGCCGACTCCGTCCACACTGGACCGCCGGGACTGGACCCGGGCACTTAACAACACCGGCCAGGGCAAGAACAAGTCCTTTCTGAGAAGATGCACAATGTAAATCCTATGCCTCCATGGGCCCCCTTACAGCATGCCAACGATCCTACAAAATCCCAGGTCAAGGAGCACAGGGGCATAACTAGCATCTGACTATCCTTCTACACTTAGCACTTTCCACCTTATATATCATTCATTCATTCACTCACAAAATATTAAAGGCTTAGTCATAGTCAATTCAGGTTAAATAAAAACATCTGACCCAGATTGCTACCCAAATTATTTTTCTGGTATTACACATGTTTTACTAGACTATCAGCCATGTGGACATAGGGGTGCAAACCCACTTATTGAGGCTGAGTTTGGTTTTCAGCCTAAATCCTATAAAATTTGGACTTAATAGTCTATGAAGCAATTGCATGCACACATATTTGAAGGGCATTTTTTAAAGTGCTAAACTATAAATATTCTGATTCGCTGGTCTTTCACATCTACTAAAAATGACTCCACGCAATCACTAACCAGGAGGACCATTTGCATCTCACTGAAAATGTCACTTAATAAATAACCTTCAAATTTAAATGCAAACTATGGATATCAGTCATAGATCCTCAAACCTGTCCTTGAAAGCTAAATGGGCAAAGAAGATAACTAAAAAAATAAAAAAAGTCTGCCATTAACACACTATTGCATTAACTCATTGAAAATAAGTCCTAACTTTTATGTTCTTAGCCTAATATTTTTATGTTTAATAATCTGCATCTCTTACAAGCATTTAGACTGAGGATGTTTAATATAACTTAACTTTAGGATAATTTGC
This sequence comes from Myotis yumanensis, assembly GCF_028538775.1. Taxonomy (NCBI): domain Eukaryota; kingdom Metazoa; phylum Chordata; class Mammalia; order Chiroptera; family Vespertilionidae; genus Myotis; species Myotis yumanensis. Next base: position 46,511,698 of record NW_027223765.1, read on the forward strand.
AAATTTTACTTCCTATTCTTAGGAGAAATTACTTTATGTCATAATTTACTTAAATATTTCCAATTGTCTAGTCAAAAAGTGATACCTTGTTTACAGTAACATGATTAGTGTAATAACTATCAGTGCACCCCAAAAATTATGGCTGGAAAACGTGACCTGGGAGGAGTAGGCAGATACTGAGAACTGGACATTTCAGTAAGAGGTGCGGGGAATTCTGAGACAGAGAATTTGCCACCAGACATAAATGAGATGATCTGGATTTGGCTTTTCATTAGACAATAAATCTCCTTAATTGTAATATAGTGTTTACCTTCATATCCTCTATAGGACCTGACTCTGTACACAAAAGGTGTGGTCAGCAGCACAAGAGCCCCTAATGATGTCCACCTCCTTCCCTCTGGAACCTGGGAACACGCTGCTCCATGTGGCACAGGGCGTTAAGTCTGCAGGTGCAGTTACGGCTGCTTATCAGCTGGACTTAAAGTAGGGAGATTGTCCTATAACCTATATCATCATGGTGGGTCCAGTGTCATCACGAGGGTCCTGGAACATGGAAGAGGCAGGATGGCAAGGTCACAGTAATAAGCAAGAGGGACCTGACACAGCCACGCTGGCACTGAACGTGGAGGAAGGGACCACATCTTCGGATTCTTTGAAACCTCACTGGATTTTTACTGTCTTCTCATCTGACATCCACAGCTCCTTTGGGCTGTACACAGTTTTCTCCCCCTGCCCAGCAGCTACCCCGCCTGGGTTCCCCCACGGGCTGTTCTGGGCGTTTCCTACTGCTCTGTGCCTGCATTATGGGGCAGGACAGCACAGAAGCTGCTTTTGCTCATCACTTTAGGCAGATATTTTGGTCAAGTTACCTTTTAGTTGTTCATGATTTAAACACAAAACAGATTTTACAAATGTGTGAGCACAAAGAGATGCCTTTGATAGAGACAACCTCGTATCTATGTCTGCACGTGACCAGCGGTTACTGAGCACTTACAGCATGCTAGCATTGTGCCAGGCACTGAGATCGGAAGGATGAACACACAGGGCCACTGCCCTCAAGAAGCTCAGTCGATGAGGACAACAGACAGAAGTGTGTCAGACAAAGTGAAGGGCGAGAAAGCAACCCACAAGGTCTTATGGGGAATCAAAGGAAAAATGAGTAGCTTCATTTAAAAAATGTATTCCAAATCTTAAAGAAATTAAGGAGATACATGTTTATGGATGAACAGACTCTGACCCTGCAATTAGTTATAAACTCTAGAAGACTCCATATGCACCCAGAACCGGAGATGACTGAGGGTCTACCTCTGCCCCACACTGAGCCAGCCAATCAGATTCTCTCCATCTAGAGAATTGAGAATCAGATTTCAAAGATGAATTTGCTTCCGCTGCTCTAAGGAACCCAGGTGATAGAGACCAGGTGGCCTAGGAGGGTGTCATGCAGGAAAGTGGAGCCCAGGCAAAGAGCGATAGGAAGGCTGGCAAAGATAAGCAACAGTGAAGCAGAGATCCAGACCACGATGTAGTTCTTGCCTGCCTTGCCCCTGAGGCCCTCCGTACACTATTTCCTATTGCATGAGACATGTCTGTGTCCTGAACATAAAATCTTCATTTTGGCTGAAGTTACCCTGAGCGGTTTCTATTGCTTGCATAGTGAGGGAGTTCTATCTTCGTGAAACAGATTCCACATTTCACTCCAGTCTAGGCATTTGCCTCAATGAGCTCACCTGCAGTGGGGAGAGGCAAGCAGGTTCCCCTTTCAGGGAACAGGCAGGGGAACTCATAATGCATGTGCAAACATGAAAGCCCTTGCACTCTAAATTATCATATAAATGCAAAACTTTGAAAACTGTAACTGCGTCTGAAATATTGTTCACAGAATAACCCTCTATTAAAAGTCAAATGGAAGGATTTTTCAGCAAAAATGAGGTAGGAAAAAGCTCAAATTAAAATGGGCCATGATTCAAAGCAGGGCTCTATATCCAACTTCAGAGATTAGTTCTGCTTTGCCATTTCAAAGTATGGAAGGGAGCGAGTGAGAATGAGGGAACAGTGGAGAGAGAGACTCACACAGAAGCACAGGGGTGAGCCCCGAAAGGGCCACATTTTCTGAGAAAGCCTATCTTGCTATTAATCCATGTCGTGCAGCAGACTGAATCAACATGGCTCCTCTTTCAACAGGGGATACAAGGAGCATCAAAGACAACTTTCAAAGGTCTCCAACTAGACGAAACGGGTGCTCCACCAAAATCATGTCTGACCTATGGGGGATTTTCTTCCTGTTGTCTATTATCAAGAATGTGTGGAATAATATAGCAGACAATTGCTGTTCGGGGCTACCTTCTCCTGTCATCTTTGAGGTCGATATGAACTTACTATCACTAACAAGCTAGCACAGAAAGATGAGAAACTAAAACCTCAGTTGAACTTATTTCCAATTAACATCCATAATAATAAAAGTGTAATATGCAAATTAGACAGGACATCCTTCCAGACAAAGCTACAGCAGGTGGGGGCCGAGGCAGAGGCAGCAGAGACCCCCCACTACAGCCACGGCCACGGCAGTGGCGGACAGGGGCCAGGGCCAAGGCCTTTGCATGAATTTCGTGCATCGGGCCTCTAGTATTTGAAAATAGGCTTCATCATCAAGGAGTTCAAAGTTGGCTAAACTAGAGATCATGCATAATCTAAAAATAATTTTATTTATCAATGTTGCAATCCAGGTCCTTACCCATTATCAAGTGCTTAGGAAAAACCAAGGTCAAATGGTACTCATGTTATGGTACATATGCTCTCCATTACCATGGATTGTACTCCCTCACGTCTCTGCCACCAAAGAGTCCCATGATAAGCCATGCTGAGCCTTTGTTGGTGGTATTCAGCCTTCCTTTCCATGTTACAAAGAGAGCATTCATTTCCAGTCTCAGTGCTCAGCATAGTGTCTAGCACAGAGCTGCGGATGTGTAAAGGAGAAGACAGCAATGCTTAGGCTTCATGCACGTTATGAATTCCTATCCATTATACCTGTTAACATTTTGTGAGCACTTACTAAACTCCAAATGTGGCAATCAGTACTCTATGTGTGCTGTTTCATCAACACCTCATGACCAATGTGGAAACTAAGGTACAGAAACTAGTCCAAGGTCATACAAGACACTAAAATATAATAATAATCCTATCTAATAATAGACAAACACGGTAATTAACCATACCTCTGCTACACTTCCCATTGGCTAATCAGGGTGATATGCAAATTAACTGCCAACAAAGATGGCGGCCGGCAGCCACGCAGCTGAAGCGAACATGAGGCTTGGTTGCCCCGGCGATGGAGGAAGCCAAGGTTCCCCGCCTGCCGCAGTCCAGCTCTGAGCTCCGGATGCAACAATGTTGCAATTATAGAAGCTAAACAAACCCCAGGTACCTGCTTTCAGCCAGCCAGCCTCGGAGCTGGAGCTGTAACAAACTTTCAATTACAGAAGGTAAATAAATCCCAGAATTAAAAAAAAAAGAAAAAAAGGAGAGACTGGGAGCTTCAGTTGCAGGCTTGGCCTGCCTGAAAACAGCCCTCAGCCCCTCATCCAGGCTGGCCAGGCACCCCAGTGGGGACCCCCACCCTAAAGGCGGTGTGGGCAGCCTGAAAACAGCCATCAGCCCCTCATCCAGGCTGGCCAGGCACTTTAGTGGGGATCCCCACCCTGAGGGGGTGCAGGTAGCCTGAAAACAGCCATCAGCCCCTCATCCAGGCTGGCCAGGCACCCCAGTGGGGACCCCCACCCTGAAGGGTGTGCAGGCAGCCTGAAAACAGCCATCAGCCCCTCATCCAGGCTGGCCAGGCACCCCAGTGGGGACCCCCACCCTGAAGGGGGTTCAGGTAGCCTGAAAACAGCCATCAGCCGCTCACCCAGGCTGGCCAGGCACCCAAGCGGACCCCACCCTGATCCGGGACACCATTCAGGGCAAACCAGCCGGCCCCCACCCGTGCACCAGGCCTCTGTCCTATATAGCAGGGGTCCTCAAACTTTTTAAACAGGGGGCCAGTTCACTGTCCCTCAGACCGTTGGAGGGCCAGACTATAGTTTAAAAAAAAACTATGAACAAATTCCTATGCACACTGCAAATATCTTATTTTGAAGTAAAAAAACAAATGTTTTCAGCGGGCTGCATGTGGCCCGTGGGCCGTAGTTTGAGGACCCCTGCTATATAGTAAAAGGGTAATATTCAAACTGACCCTAACAGCAGAAAGACTGGGAATTACTGGTCACTATGACACACACTGACCACCAGGGGGCAGACGCTCAATGCAGGAGCTGCCCCCTGGTGGTCAGTGCGCTCCCACATGGGGGAGCTCTGCTCAGCCACAAGCCAGGCTGATGGCTGCCAGCACAGCGCTGGTGGTGGGAGCCTCTCTTGCCTCCTCAGCAGCGCTAAGGATGTCCGACTGCAGCTTAGGCCTGCTCCCTGCTGGCAAGTGGATATCCCCCAAGGACTGCCAGGCTGCCAGAGGGATGTCTGATTGCCATCTTAGGCCCAATCCCCCAGGGAGCAGGCCTCAGCCAGCAGGTGGTCATCCCCCAAGGGGTCCCAGACTGAGAGAGGGCACAGGCTGGGCTGAGGGCCGCCCCTCCCCCCCCCGCCCCCCCCAGTGTACAAATTTTTGTGCACTGGGCCTCTAGTAATAATAATAATAATAATAATAATAATAACTGGTGGAGCTGAGATCTAGACCCAGCCAGCCTGGCCCAGAGCTCAAGCCCTGCACCCCCTCTGCAGCGCTGCCTCTCACAGTCTATTCAACTCCAGAGCTGGCTGATGGTCTGGCCGAGGGCAAGGATACAAAAACAAACAAGGTCATGACTTTGCTCTCAGAGACGTTAGAGTTGAGAGGGCCTTATACAATTAATTCCAACATGAGACGGAATCTGATGATTAGTCCTAGAAATGAGGCTCAAAGTGCAAAAAACAACTCAGCTAGGGTGGGAGAAAGAGGGGAAGCTGTGTGGACAAAGGACACATAGGCTTGGCCTTCAAAAACAGAGATTTGTAGATTTGCAGAGTTGGCGGGCAGATAATATTCAGCAAAATCATCACACCTCAGGGAAAGCAGTGAGTTTGGGACCAGCCGGGGGCACAGAGCCCTTTCGGAAGCAGAAATGACTGGTTCCCTTTTATTCATACTCGACCAATTCTCTCATCTAATCCTGAGGCATAAGGAGGTGACAGACCGAGGACCCCCAAAACTACTCAGAGGATACTCTGGAGTTCTTCACTTCAGTGAGGATGAGGCTGCCACTGAATAGTCACTTTTGTACACACTTGAGTCTGAGGTCCTCAAACAGATGTTAGAACTGTAGTCCCTAAGCTCAGCAAAAAGGAACTTGGATGGACCTACTAATCAAGACACATCTCTAACTGCAATGCCTCAGCAGACACTGTGTGGTGCTTCCTCCCACTATGTCAGTGCAAATGCACAGTGATTGTGAGAGTAGACCTGGAGAGCTCCATCCATCCATCACTAACAGCAGCAGAGGCCTGATGGAGGTGCTCAGTCAGGTGGGATCCTCTGACCTGGTTCCTGGAGACACTATCAGAATAACGTCACCAAGAATTCAGTTTGAATTTAACTGACTCACCTATTTGTAGTTACTCTGTCCACTATTTCTCTAACAAGATACACAATGATTGATGTAAAGATTATATATATATCAGACCTAATAAGGCACTATACGTAAAATGCAATGTTTACATAAAGAGAACTTCTATGGTAAGAAATAATTTGCTTACAGAGGCAATTTTATCGCTGCCTTTTAAATTTTATTGAAGATTTAGAGATTTTGGGATTTCTCTAATGTTCTGCATAAGCACAGGGTTAAAAAAAATGTCATATTTCTTTGAATTAATATCCAATTCTTTTTAGAAGAAATTTTATTAAATTAGAAGTATAATTCTCCTGATTAAAAGAAAAGCCTCACTATTCTTTAGGGTGATTATAATGCTGGTGTAATTCTAGTCACTGTCAATAAACAAAATGACAGTAAATAACCATTTCAAGGCGGCAATTAACATAATGGTACCTCCTAAATTCTAGGTTTGTTTATTTAATGTGAAAGCACTATTTCTGTTGGCAAGTATGCAGATGAGCGCTGAGTCTTTATGAAGGACGTGGTAAGGGCATTCACAAATATTTAAAATCACAAAGAGTAAAGTTCTGAAACATTTTGAGAAATTAATAAAAGGATTTCATCTTTTATAGATTAAATGTTTTGAAATACTTATAAAATCTCATTAAAATCATTAACATTTTTTAAAAGACCATTTAAAGAACACAACTCTGACAAATGACATTCTGGTAGTCCTCCTAGTCCTAGAGTTGTAGTTAGTTCTTCCTTAGGCTTTCAAAATTTTTTTGTATTTATTGATGAGAGAGTGGAGAGAGAGAGAGAGAGAGAGAGAGAGAGAGAGAGAGAGAGAGAGAGAGAGAGATTTCTGTTCTACCCATTTATGCATTCACTGGTTGATTCCTGTATGTGCCCTATCTAGTGGTGGAACCCACAACCCTGGCATATTGTGAGAACTCTCTAACCAACTAAGCTGCCCAGCCAGGCTACTTCCTTAGGGTTCTTGCAAGTCTACCTAGATTACTTTTTGCCCTATTCTCTTCTATTCCTTCCATTCTCCTTAGCCTCCTTCACTCCTCAGTTCAACTTTCATCTCCTTATTAAAACCTTTCTTAACCTGGCATGTTACTGTGGTCATGGCTTTTGTAACATCAGATCACCCTCTTTCATGTTGCTTAGAGCTCTAATATTAAACTTAAGTATCTCATTCTCGGCTTAACATTTGTCTCCCTCACTAGAACATAAACTCTCTGCGGACAAACATAGGGTCCATTCAGTTCACCACTGACTTTCCAACTCCAAATTTCCAGCATCTGGATTATATATTTCCATCCACACATTAGTCACTCAAATATTAGAGGAAGGAGCAGACAGAAAACTTTACCTGGATATTTGCCTCAGAATGTAGCTTATATATATATAGGATGACTGAAATAAATTTAACATTTGTTATGTGGGTATATCCAATGAAATGCTTTTCTTCTCTTTGCACATTTGAGAAAAATGGTCATAAGCTATGTTTTCGAAGGCTGAAATTTATGGATGCAAAAATGTGTTTATAGCAAAAATATATCATAATAACAACAACAACAAATGCCTCCAAAATTAAAATAGCCAAGCTATTACAGATCTATTAAAATAGAGAACATGATGTATTATAGAACTGTATGTCTGAAACCTATATAATTTCATTAACTAATGTCACCCCAACAAAGTAAAAAAAGTAAGAAACAAAAATAGAGAACAGGCAGTCTCTTGCAATCCACTGGATTGACTCCAGGAATTTTAGTATATTTGGGTTCAGCGCAGACAAGTTTAAGAGGAAAGCATGAAAAGCATGCATACCCCAGGCCTGAGTGCCCAGCCCAGAGATGTGGCTGGCCCAGGTGAGCCGGAGTATGGAAAACATAAGAGAAAACTCTCGCGTCTGCAAACTTAGCATGATGATTCCAACAACAATTGGCTTTAAAAAATTGCTTTCATTAGAAAGGTCTATAACTCTGCTTCAGGAAAAAAACATTATATTTTACTTTGCATCCCCAAATAGAATTATGTTAGAATAACAACAATAAAAAATTTCTACTACATTCATCTAATTAAAAAAAAAAAAGACTAGCAAGGAAGAGAAAGTCCATTTCATTTAACAGAGTAAATTTTGCCTTTTACTTCAATCTTCCTTATGGTTACACTTTAAGAATTTAAGTTCATTCGCATGTGACAGCTTAAGTGAACAATTTCTTGTCCTTTTCTGAAAATTCAGGAACTAGGTATATTCTTATTACTATGTTCATTATTACTGACAAGAAGCAAAAAACTTAGTTACCTCTCAGGGAAAAGCTTTCTCCTGAGCAAAAGCTATGAAGTAACGAAAATAGCTCATTTACCAACGTGATCGGTCTATTTGTCAAGGCTCTTAAAGAACTTCAACTCTCTGTGGCATCACCACAGAGCTATTTTGTCCTAAACTCTGCCCAATTCTAACTAGTTTCCTGACATGCAATCCTTGCTTTAACGTCACCCAGCTTAAACCCTAACCTCCATAAATGCACTCCCCTGATTGTCCTATTTTGAGAAACTACTCAGATTCTGTCAAAGTGTGTCCCTTACTGTGTTAGGTCTTCATCCACAGGTTTTCCTGGTAGTCTTGTGTAAAACTGACAGTAGACATTTGCCTTATGCCCCACTAAACAGAAAGTGCTTTGAGGTCACAGATGTTGTCTTGGTCACTATCATATTACCTGTGACCAGCATAGTTGCTGGCACATAGCATGTGATTAGCAAACGCATACTTGAAATAAGGCTGAGTGTGAGAAATCTTGTCCCGTCGGATGACAGAGCCAAAGTGCTTGTAAAGGAAAGCTAGCAACCAAAACTAAACTGATGGACCCATGTTCTCATGTGGTATCTCAGCATCGTCCCAAGGTTATCGTGTAAAATGTCTCTGCTGTCTGTGGTGTTGACATTGGGCATTCATTTATGTGTGCACAAATTCAGTTAGCTCCTGCAGATTAAAGAGCAAGGCAGTCATTACTGCTCTTCTCCAAGATGACCATCAGCATAGACTTAAATAGTTTGGAGAGATTGGAGAGATTTTTTTTAAAGTTTTTATACTCTAATGCCCCTTTATAGAGACAGAAGAAGTCCAGGTGGTACATTCTAAATCCCCTTGCTTCTGTTGTAAAAAATACAAGATATTTACACAAACATTTCCCCCAGACCTAGGACAAAGGAGAACAGAGGTGCAAATAACATTAGGGCACTCACTCAGAACCCATCCATGCCTGAGAGTCCACAAGAAGTAAAACTGGTGAGAGAACCTGCTCCAACAGTGTTTATGCAACAACTCAGCAAGATAAATCACAAAATATTTCTTGAATTCCTGTTGCAAAGTACAAAAGGTACAGCACCTAGAACTTATGTTTACTTAAACATTATTTAGTGACTCTAAATTATCTGTTGACATTGTGCTGAGCAAGATTAGTGAAAATGTTAAAAAAAAAAAGTCAAGTTATATATTAATGGGACTGCAGAAATGTCTGGGTCAGGCTTTCTCTATTAAGCATTTGCATGAATCTTTCCTGGGATGGACATGTGAAGAGGTTGGAAGCCATCACTTCCACCTTCCCAACAACAACAACAAAAAAGGCAAATTACTGGACAAATCAATGCTATTCTTAGGGCCATCATAGAATTGAGGTTACAGGGCACCCTCCCAAATGGTAATTTTAACAAATTACTGGAGGCTCCTTGTAAACTAGATTAAAAGTTAAAAAGTCCTAGGGACCCAGTCGTAGGGCAGGCTCCACACCTTTCTGGGTTTTACCTCCAGGAATCCCACCATGTTCTCATGAGGAAGATTAGAGAAAACCCGTTAAGAGGAGGGAAAAAGTAACTGTCTTGAAAATTTTCCAGATTGTTCTCTTGATAGAGACCTGCCATTCTAGGAAACCTATTTTACCATGGCTTTATCTGACTTTGCGGAAGGTTGATCAGCCAATTCTATCTCCTTCTAGTTTTCCTGCCTCACCCTAGAAGACCCCCACTCAAAAAAAAACACAAAAAAACAAAAACACACAAAAACAAAACACCCAAAGGTTATGAAATGCTTCGAAAGTCCACAACCCAGGGAATCAGGCCCACTAGAAAACCCTGAGATTTAGTCATGACGTTATAGAAGAGTAACCATTCCCAATAGTCATGATCTCATGAACAGGGCTTATAGAAACAATGTATTATAACTGAGAGATGAAAGACACAAACTCTATTTACAAAAGAGTCCTTGGCAAACCTAAAGAAGACAGAGGAGGAAAAACATACAGCTACGACAAACAAACACAGTCCATCTTAGATAGATCAATAGGAAACCTCACAATAAAAGCCTGCTGATCTCAGTTCTTATTAGCGGAGACATCATTTCTGCCTTTCAACAAAAAATCACAGGGCATGGCAAAAAGCAAGGAAAAAACAAAGCAAAGCAAGACGGAACAAAGCAAGCACCAGAACTGGACTCAGATGTGAAAAAGATTTTGGAATTACCAGGTCAGGCATTGCACTCTGGTTAATATGTTAAGGACTCTATGAGGAATGTAGACAGCATGCAAGAGCAGATGGGTAATGAGAGCAGAGAGATGGAAACTCAAAAATCAAAAGGGAAGGATAGATATGAGAAATACCTCACTGGAAGTAAAGAATGCCTTTGAGGGGCTCATGACTACAAAGAACATGGCCAAGAAGCATAGAGTTTATAGACAGGGCTTTGGATATGAATTTCTTGTCTTTACCTGCTGCCAATAAATAAAACTTACCTTACAACAATAACAAGAATAACAAAAGGCACTGACCAGTTGGTTAGAACATCATCCCGATATGCCAAAGTTGGGGATACAAGAATTAACCAATGAATGCATAAATAAGTCAAACAACAAATCTCTCAATCTTAATACCTCTTTATTTCTCTTTCTCTGTTCCCCTCTCTCTAAAATCAATAAAAAATAAAAAAGAATCAGTGCGTTTAAGACATGTCAATAGAAATATCCCCAAAATGAAATGTAAAGAGTTAAAAATAAAATAGAATATCCAAGAACTATTGGATAAATTAAAAAGGTATAATTGTTATAACAAAAAAATAAGTAAAAACAAAACAAAACAGCAAAAGAAATATTTGATATGATTGCTGAAAATTTTTTAAAATTAATGACATATTAACCACAGATCCAAAAAGCCTAGAGAACACCCATAATGTATTTCAAAATACCTAAGTATATCATATTCTGCAGAAAACCAAATAAATGAGAAAACCCTAAAAGCATCTAGAGGAAAAATATTCTTTATCTATATAGGATTGGTCAGATTTTTTGCTATAAATGATGCAATCAGGAAGAGAATGGAGTAAAACAAAATATTTTTTTATTTATTTTTAAAATATATTTTTATTGATTTCAGAGAGGAAGGGAGAAGGCGGAAAGAGAAACATCAATGATGAGAGAGAATTACTGATCAGCTGCCTCTTGTATGCCCCACACTGGGGATCAAGCCTGAAACCCAGGCATGTGCCCTGACCTGGAATCAAATCATGACCTCCTGGTTCACAGGTCGAAGCTCAACCACTGAGCCATGCTGGCTGGGCTTAAAATATTTTTTAAAATTCATCAACCAAATTCTGTTTCAGCAAAATTATCATTAAAAAGTGAAAGAGAACTAAAAACTGTCTAAAATAAATAAAAACTGAAGTTTTTTTTTAAAAAAATCAACAGTGGAGTTGTTGCCTTGTAAACAATAAATGAAGTTTTTCAGAGATGAAAAATGGCATAGTTTAGAAATTTAATAGACATAAAATAAGAGTATCAAAGAAAAAATAAATGTAAAATAAAATATTTCGTTTCTCTTATTCTTAGTTAATCTAATATGCAACAGTTCAAAATAACAATAAAAACATTGTATTGGATGATTAGAACATATGCATAAAAGAAATGGGTAAGAGTAATTTTATATGGGATAGGAGGGAAAAAGAGAGAATACCTAGTTATAAAGTACATGGTACTACCCATGAAGCAGTACAAGGGTATCTGAAAGAAGAGTTAAATTAGGTATAAATGTAAAATGAAAACACAATGGCAAATACTGAAACTTTAAAAAATATAATTGATGGGCACTTTAGGCTGTTTCTAAATCTTAGCTGTGGTAAATTGTGCTGCTATGATCATAGGGTTACATGTATCCTTTCTGATTTGGTGTTTCTAATTTCTTCGGATATATTCCTAGAAGTGGGATCACTGGGTCAAATGGGAGTTCCATTTTTAGTTTTTTGAGGAAACTCCACACTGTTCTCCACAGTGGCTGCACCAGTTTGCATTCCCACCAGCAGTGCATGAGGGTTTCTTTTTCTCTGCATCCTCGCCAGCACTTGTCATTTGTTGATTTGTTGATGATAGCCATTCTGACAGGTGTGAGATGGTACTGCATTGTTTTGATTTGCATCTCTCAGATGATTAGTGGCTTTGAGCATGTTTTCAAATAATGAACAACATAAACTGATGAAGAGAAACAGACCCAGAGACAGAGAAGCATCGATCAGACCATCAAACTTCAGAGGGAAGGTAGGGGAGGGTGGGGGTAAGAGGGAGAGATCAACCAAAGAACTTGTATGCATGCATATGAGCCTAACCAATGGACACAGACAACAAGGGGGTGAGAGCATTAGTGGGGGGGGACAGTAATGGGGGATAGGACACATATATAATACCTTAATCAATAAAGAAAAAAAGAAGAGAACTGCAGGAAAAATGTAATGAACTTATATAGATATGCAATCTACAAGCAAAGAAAAAAATAAAACTTTTGTCCAAAAAAAAGATAAAAATATAATTGATATGCTAATATATAATTTAAAAATGGAAATGGAATCACATAAAATTCTCAATTAAGAACATAAAAGATTAAAAAAGAAATAAGACAAAGCGCAAAGACTAGAAAACAGTTACAAGTTGGGTAGCTAGTAATCTAACAATATCAACAATAACTTTAAAGGTAAATGTTCTAAAGATACAAATAAAGGACAGAGACTGCCAGAGTGAATGATAATAAAAAAACACCAGGATTCAACTACATGTTGTGTACAAGTAATCCACTCTAAATATAATGACAGATATATTAAAAATAAAGGGACGCAGAAAAATACACCATGCTAACACCATCAAAACCTGGAGTAGCTTTCCATATTAATTTCAGACAAGGAAGATAAAGATGCCAGCTGTATAGATAGATAAATAAATAAACAAACAAACAAATACATAAATAAAAAATAAATAAATAAAATGTGTGCATTAAAAATACTACATCAAAATATTAGGCAAAACTAATAGAACTGCAAATAGAAAAACAAATCACTCTTATGGTTAGAGACTTAAACAACCCTTATCAATAATTGATAGATCCATCAGGAAGAAAGTCAGTAAGTATATAGTTGAAGTGAACAGCATCATCAATCAGTTGAATCTAAAGGACATATATGGAATACTTCATTATCAACAGCAGAATTACACATTCTCCTCAAGCTCACATGGCACATTCACCAAGACACCAAGACAGATCACATCCTGGGCCATAAACACATCTTAACAAATCTAAGAAAATATAAATCATACAATACCTACTCTTATATTACACAGGAATTAAACTACATGAGTCAAAGAATAAATCTCAAAACAATTTTTAAAATATTTTGAGCTAAATAAAAATACAGCTTATCAAAATTTATGGAATGCAAGGAAAACAGCACTTAATCAGAAAATTTAAGGCTGAAAACATATATTTGAAAAGAAGAAATATCTAAACCAATAATTTAAACTCTCACCTTAGAAAACCAGAGAGAGAAGGGCAATTGACACCTAAAGTAATTAGAAGTAATAAAAATTATAGCAGAAATCAATTATATTGAAAAAAAGATTTAGAGAAAAAGAACAAAACTGAAAGCTAGTTCTTTTAAAAGATCATTGTGGTAGGTTGAATAATGTCCATCCAAAGATATCAAGCCCTAATTCTTAAAATTTGGAAATGTTAGCTTCTTTGGGGAAAAGGGATCTTTGGAACTATAACATTTAAGGTTTTCAGATAAGGAGATTGCCCTGGATTATTTTAGTGGGCCCTAAATACAATCAAAATGTTGTTATAAGAGAGGAGTAAGGGAAACAACATAGAAACACAAAGGAGAAGCCAGTGTGACCAGAGAGACAGAGACTGAAATGATGCAGTCAACATCCAAGATACTCCAGGAGCCACAAAAAGCTGGAAGAGACAAGGAATGGATTTTCCCTTAAAGCCTTGGGGAGTGTGGACCTGTCGATGCCTTGATTTGGGACTTCTGGCTTCCATAACTGTAAGGAAACTCCAGTTTAATAAATTTGTGTTATTTTAAGCCACCAGTTTGTGGTAATTTGTTACAGCAGCCACAAGAAACTAATACTATTGGCTTAATATTAGTTCCAAATTCCTCTCACTGCTTCTTTCAACAGTACACAGTAAGTCCTAGCTAATGCAACAAGAAAAGGTAAACATATAGGGAACAAAGAAACAGAACTGTCTTTCTTTTCAAATGATGTGAGTGTCTATTTGAATAAAGCAACTTTATTCAAATAATTGCTGAACACTCAAAGCAACTAAGAAGTTCTTCAACAGGTGAAATATATGAACACACTCTAGCACATTCATGCAATGGAGCATTATTCTGTGATAAAAAGATTGAGCTGCCAAGTCATGCACTGACATGGAAGAGCCTTAAAAGCATATTGCTAAGTGAAACGAGTCAGTCTGAAACAGCTGTACTGTGTATGATTTCAACTATCTGACATTCTGGAAAAGGCAAAACTGTATAGAAACTTCCCAGAGGTCAGGAGAAAGGAGAAGGGGATGAATAGGTGAAGTACAAAGAATTGTCTTTGGCAGTAAAACTGTTCTATAAAATACTATAAATGGTTAAATACATAATATGTATGTTTCTAACTCTACAGATTTATACAGTGCAAAGAATGAACCTTAATGAAAAATATAGGCTTTAGTTAATACTAATGTTTCAATATTGGTTCATATATATATATATATTTAAAGCCTGTGGCCATAACGCCTTAACGCCGTTATGACCAAAGACCAGTCACTAGGAGTCTGGATCCCGCTGGCATGGTGGGAGTCAGTCTGGGTCCCGCCGGACTTGGCGGATCTGGGTCTTGCGTGATTTTGCGCACTTGACCCCTAGTTAATTATAACAAACAAATGTACCACACTAATGTAAGATATTAATAATAAGAGAAACTATGGGGTGAAGGGAGATCATGAGAACTCCGTACTATTTGTTCAGTTTTTCTGTGCTAAGTCTGTTCTGAAAAATAAAGTTTTAAAGGAAAGAAAGGAAAAGAAGAAGGGAGGGAGGGAGGAAGAAGCATTCTGAGAGTGGGATCCAGAAATAAGAAAGCCCCATTTCAAGCAGCTAGTAAGATTCTTATTGGGCTTAAAATTCCAGTCCCTGGCTTTAGGTATATGGAACTCCAAGTTGGAAACAACAGTTAGTTTGAAATAGGTTTAGTTCTAAGAATAGGGCTTGGATTTGAAAGAACATAGGGGAGCTGGCAAGCTGTTTAGAGGCAATGGATGGCAGAGCCAAATTCCCTCAGAACCAAGCCATCCTCAATGAAGAAGGATTTTAGAAAGAGCACACACTGGTGTCGATATGGCCTCATTTAGGTTCTTCAGTAACAACAATGTCAGACTGGGTGGATTTCAGAAGCACGCCCAAATCCATTCATTAGAGATAGGGAAAACTGATTTGAAAGTTAGTAACAGGTAAAATGTGTGTGTCTATACACATACAGATGTGTGTTTATAATGTCAGCAGATGCTCAGCTTTGCTCCTTCAACTCATTCAGTCCCAATATAATTTTATGTACACACAAAAAAACATATATAGAAATATACATAATTCACATACCATAGAATTTACTCTTTTGAAGCGTAAAATTCAGTGGTTCTCAGTATATTCCCAAAGTCGTGCATCCATCACCCTTATCTACTTCTAAAACCCAAATTTTGTTTTCAACATATGCCTCAAATTCAGCCTCAAAAGGACGGGTCCACTAGCAATATGTCCTCTGAGGAGAAACCTTGATTTTGTTAAATGTTATTCTGTACATACTTCTAGATCCTTTCAATGTTTAGGAAGGGTTCTGTTTCTCCAGCAATTATATGGGCTGGTGCTTATTAAAGTTTCCACAGAGATGACTGTTATCCTGATGTGGAAAAAGTAAGTGCGAAAATGTATTCATTTGGGCTAAGTAATGAAACAGGGGTTGAAAGAAAGTGCAAGGAAAGAGGCAAAAAAGGAGACTCCAGGGCAAAGGTATACAATAGGGATTATGAAAAGTTTCTAGGGCACTGCAGAAAGACAATGCATTCGGTGGTTACCTTTATTAGGCTCGGTTGGATCAGGAGCCAATTCATTAAACATTAATGGCACGGGAATGCCATCCATACATTCTAAATAGCCATTAAGTCGAGATAGACAGCTTTGCACAGGGTCAGTATGAATTAATAAAAAAACTGAAGCTGGCATTTCAGAATCATAAAAAGATTGATGTAGTAGAAAATATTCAATAATAATAAGAAAGACTAGTATATATTACACTATTTGTCTGAAGAACAAACTAAAAATGAGAACAAATTTACCATAAATCTAAAAATACCCTTCATGACGAAACACTTATTTCTTGAAAATGGGTGGCAATTAAATTTAAGAATCTTCGCAGTTCATTCTGTGACATTGGCAAGTGGTAAGTGCAAAGACAAGTGGGAAGTAGATGTTCAGGTGGAAATTAGACAAAATGTTAATGGAACCAGAATAACCTCACTGAATACAGTTACCGGAGTATGTGACTGCAGCAAAACTGAGGTTATTGGCAGATAAAGTTAAATTTCAAATTTCTCTATTGGGTTAATTCTGGAATCTGTCCTATTTGACTATACTTCCAAAGCAGCTCATCTACAAAGTAACCAACATTTTGTTAGTTTACCATCACTTTTCACTATTAACAGAGTGAAAACATGTTGAAAAATTATGGTATTGATGTTTATATATTTAGCTAAATTTTTATAACTTATTTTTCTCATCTTCTTTGATAATTTACACCTATTGTTTCAGAATAATTTGAAAAATTAAGAGATTATACAGATTCATTTGATGGCATGTGTCTAGGATAACACAGGCTTCTCCAAGAATCTGTGGCAGTTATTAAGACACAAAAATTAATATGGCCCTTGTTAAGAAAAATTATCATATCCTTGGAAATTAAGTAAGTGGTATGTTTTTCCAATAATATACTAGGATATCATTTAAGAAGCCCACCTAAAGATTTACTTATCTCTGAGAATGTACCTGTGTCTAGCATCACTGTGTACTTTCCGATTATTATTCAGCTATTGTAAAGATACAGATTAACTCATAAATTTTTATCTACTACAAAAGATAGCCACAAAGGTTATGGTCTTGTTATTAACAAGTCTTTTGTTTAACCTAGTAATTTTTTAAAAAAAATATTTTTGTTGATTTCAGAATGGAAGGGAGAGGGAGAGAGAGATAGAAACATCAATGATGACAGACAATCATTGGTCGGCTGCCTCTTGCATGCCCCAAACTGGGGATCGAGTCCGCCACTGGGCATGTGCTGTGACCAGGAATTGAACTATGACCTCCTGGTTCATAGGTCAACACTCAATCACTGAGCCATGCCAGCTGGGCTAACCTAGCAATCTTATTCAATATTCTTTCCCCTTCTCTTTGCTAACAAGACAACTATGGGTACCCAAGTTCCTCAAAATGCTCCTTCACCACTTTGCTTTCCTCATAAAGACAGTAAAATGTGTTATGTATTTATCTATATGTGTATTATAGTCATGTTTCTAACTCTTTAAAAATAATACTTTGTCCTCCATCAAGCACCTGTGTAAGATTAAAAAAAAACCAAACCAACATCTCTCTCATGAATATGTACAAACCAAGGCTTATATGAGTTGCCTGTGACAGTCAGGCTGGGGTGGAACTTGTAATAGTGACATTTAGTGATGGAGCAAAAGCCTCTTCACTTTATTTAAGGACTTGAAAATGTAATTTTAAACATGGGGGATATCAAATCTAATAACTTGTGAAAACTTCACTTTGTTTGTGCCAGGGTGAGAGGTGAATTAACTCGAGTAAGGTTTCATGAACACTGTCCAAAAGGTTTAACCATGAGTTATCACAGGGATCTGTCACCTCACCCTTCCTAGAAGTGTATCTCTTAGTTACATTACAGAAGGGGAGAGGCATGTACCTAATGCAACGTGTATTTATAATTATGATACTTTCATGGTACCTGTTATAGGTTTCAATGTGTCAACTGGCAAAGCTGAACTACGGCCCCCCGTTATTCAAACACTCTTCTACATGCTGTGTGAGGGGATTTTACAGATGTAATTAAAGTCTCTAATCAGTTGAGTTCAATTTGGGGAGATTATCTCATTGGGCCTGACTTAACCAGTGAGAAGCTTTTAAAATAGGACTTAGGATGTCCCGTATTTGATGCTGGCCTTCAACTGAGACCTTGGTTGGGATTGTCAGCTAGAACACACCCCTCATGGCCAGCCTCTTCAGTGGTTAGAGTCCCCTCAAAAACAGGAGGTTGGATTCTAGGGAAAAAGCATCCCAAGAGGAGGAGGGGTGGATGGAAGGAGAAGAAGGAGGGAAGAGGGATGGGGTGAGGGAGAAGGAATGATGGGGGGGCGGGGAGGGGAGAACAAATGAACACACTAGGTGCATCCCATTCGTAGAGGCAATTACAAAGTTTCACCCTTCATTGGGAATAGCAAAGTTCTAGTAGAAGATGTGGGCCATTTTGGGAAAACATAATATGCCACAATGCTCTTTGGCAACTTTTCTGTGGATTACTGTCATTTTGTAAATGACTTTTAGAAGCTTTGAGTAAGCTTGGGAAATTAACTTTATGAATGTAATATGAATTGAGTATGTTTCTCAAACAAATGCATTTTTATGTATCTTTCTCTTTTCTAAGTCCCTTGACAATATGCAATTTTATTGAATGCAATTGGATTTTTAAATAAAGTACTTACAAAGGACATTTTCAATATTAGTGCATATTAGCTAAGTAATTTACTATAATTCTCATGGTACCCAATCTTTCTCTCAAATAAACTGATATTTACAAGTTTAAAAATATTTTGATGAGTCTTCCCTCTAACTATCAGGCTAACTTACTATAGGAACAATAATGAAAATGTTATTTAAAATCCAACAGAAGAGCAACAGGGAAATTTTGTGTGTGGTATTTAAAGTACGTTTTTATATCAAGGAGCTTAGAACAATGTGGAGACATCATTTCATTTCGTTTTCTCTCATTTTAATGTCACCAAAAGGTCAAGGGATAATCCAGAGATCAATTCAGAATCCAACTCACTTTGCTTTCCCCCAATTTGGAAATATCAATTTAAAGTAAAATAGCGTTTACCAAAGTTCTTGCAAGAAAATAAGTAAAGGCCTCGAATAATTTCATATCTATACAAGTAGAGAAGGCATTATTTCAAATAAATGCTGTCCAAATTAGCCTGGTTACTCTTTTCTCTTCATACTTGCTTATCAGGCAGAATAGAAGATTAACTCAAATCAGAAGAAACTGGTTCTACTCTTGCTTCTAACAGAGAAAAAATTATGTTGTTTAGCAAATCCTTTCAACATTGAACTCAATCAACCCATCTCTAAAACGGAGACATGTCGCCTCTTGACCTAGTTACCAAGGTTATTTGAAGATCAAGTGAAATTTCATTTATTTCCTGTCACATTAGGCTGGCAAGGGTGTAACATGCCTGATTATTACTGGGGTTGACTTCTACACTTAGAACCCTGTTTAGAACACAGAGTTATTGTTTCATAAACTTTATCTGGTGTTTCTGATACACTGTTTGATTTCCTCTAAGAAGTTAAGAGGATCAAGTGAGGAGACAGATGACTCACTACTACATATATATGGTGCGTGAGAGGAAGAGAAGGGAGGAAAGAAGGAAAAGGAGAAGGGATGCAGGGTTCTCCGAGTGTCTCGGAGCACAGCTGTCCTGCTAACACTTCATCAGCAACAGCTGGGTTCCCATCCCATCTCTGTCATCTAATAGTCATGTGACCATGGCACAGCTACATAAGCCCTGAGTATCAGTTATCTATTTAACAAGCCATAAAACAGTCATAAATGATCATCATCTCACACAGGTTCTGTAGGTGAGCAGTTTGGGAAGGGGCTCAGCTCAGTGGTTCTGGCTCCGTCTCTGGAGGCAGGAGTCCAACGCCCACCAAGTCTGGAATAATCTGCAGGCTTGACTGGAGCCGGAAGATCACTGCAAAACTGGCTCAGACACGTGTGAGAAGCTGGCATTTGGAAGGAGACCTCATTCTTCTCCACAAGGACCTCTCCACAGACAGGGCTGCTTCAGTTCTCAATATGCGGACGAGCTGCCCCCAAGTGAGGAATATTTTCATGACCAGCCTCACAAGGAACACATGATTGCTTCCACTGGCTGATATTGGTCAGCGATCAACCTGATACAGTGTGGAAAGGGACTTCACCAGGGGGTGAATACGAAAAGGCAAGGATCCTAGGAGGGCGCTTACCACGCCCTTTCAGTCTCTGAACCAACGTTTGCAAAATGCCAATGATGGGGCTGGTGGAAAGATTAAAAGGCATCATCTATTCAAAGTGCCTGCTATCCAGCACTTGATCAATGGAATGAGGTCTCCTCATTCATTCCACAATGGTGGGCAAAAGTAGGTTTATGGTTGTAATACAAATAATAATACAAAATAATAATAAATAGTAATATGATAATAAACTCTGTTTCGTGTACTCACACTGTAAACCTACTTTTATCCACCCAGTATATGCCTTCTAGAATCTAACGTGTGTGCCTGTGTGTGTGTGTGTGTGTGTCTGTCTTTCTGTCCATCTGTATCTGGACCCCTCTTGGCACCTGATGGAGACTGTGTACTGCTTCTAAGAATAATATTTTTAAATAAAAAAGTGCATAATATTACAGAGACTACAAATTAAACTGAAATCCAGCTGTCAGAATATTTAAAAACCTATTTGTGATATAGTAATATGTGCTGCTTTATTGTGATATTAAATAATAAGACCAAATAGCAGGTCTAATAATTACTATATGTCCAAAGGAGTGACAAGCCAAATGATATTTTGAGATATTTGTAATAACTATAATGTTATTATACAAATCTGTGATTTTTATTGGTGACAACATCTCAACTACTGCCAAAGTTAACTGCGGTCTTACGCATACATTCATACTTGAAAGAAATGCTAAGTTCCAGTTAGGGATTAGTGTAAATGACAATGTAATTTTTTCCCATCCAAGTTCACAGATCTCATAAACACTATCTATGAACCCAATGGGGTCATTGGACCCTGGACTAAACTTCTAATTATCCTCATACTTTCAAACAAAATGGAAAAAAAGAAAAGAAAATGGAGATTAGTTTTAATATCCCCTACAGATAATATAATTTTGTCCCTGTTAAATTTCCTACTGTACACAGGAATCTCCAATGTCTTCCATGGCATTTCAAAATGATCACCCCTTGAATTGGACATGTACCTATGTAATGCTTTCATTTCAATGGGTTTTAATGAATCTTTAGACCTAGATAAATGGATTTATAGAAGTGGTACATTAAAAGGCCATTTTAAGCTTTGGATCGAAAGGACCTTTAATTTATAGCTCCAGAAAATATCCATTCCATGGCTCAAAGATCCTTGTGGATTATAAAAGAGGAAATGACTAACAGAAAGGGAATTATTCACCACATTATTAAACATGACAAAAAGCTTCTGAATTGGAGCTTAAAACGGGCTATTTAAGATTCCAGCAATCCCTGGGACTTTGGCAACAAAAATGTTCAAAAGCCTTTTATAGTTGCTGTCAGATTTCTGTGAAGCATTTGAGATTCCTGTAAACTTATTTATGTAACAAGCTAAAACCTGCAGCCGACTTGAAAGTCTTTTTATTCTAATTATGTAGAATTGGAAATGCCTAGAAACGATACTCAGTGTTCTCCCAAGAATATCCTCCTGAAATGGTGGTTTCAGTGCTGGGTGTTTAGAACAAGGAATGAGAGCGTAGCTGCTATGGCTTATTATACAAACCATAGCTTGGTAAAGTGGTTCCAAAGAACAGCCATTTAGCGATTCTCTCTGCAGCAGCACATTCTAAATGACTGCTCAGATTGCTCCCTCCTGGCCCACTACATGAAGCTCCATCGCTCATGTGTAATCATGTAGCAAAATAACTCAGGAGATAATGACCCACCAGGATATCAGCTGATAGAGGTTCTTATCACAACACTGCTCCCGACGCTCTGTGTGGCTTCCCAAGCCAACCCTAAACTCCCTGGCTTCTGTATTCCAATTTGACACGTGGCCCCTGTGTGCTCAGAAGATGTGGCAGAAGACGAGAGTCAGCATGACCCTAAGCTAGAAATAGGAAGAGACGCTCCAAAGGAAAATACTGATTTGGGGGAAGACAATTTCTCTGGTACCTTGTGGGATCCACACCCTTGTGCAACCCACTCTTCGTCAGAGGGTGGGCTGGACCCAGTGACTTGTTTTTCGACAAACTGACTGTGGCACAGATATTAGGATGTTCATTCCAAGATTTGTTTCTAGAGACTATCTTCCTCACTCTCTTCCTCTGGCCCCTCTCTCTTAATGCATCATAGAAAGCAAGTTACTCGGTGGAGCCTCCTGTGGTTAGGAACGGAGGCCAACAGCAAAGCAACCCTGGAAGAGCTGAATCCTGCCAACCACCTTGTGAGTGAGCTTGGAAGTGGAATGTCTCCAGTTCTCACAGCAAGACATAGACACTAATATCAGAGATGTTAAATGATTTGCTTACAACTCATACAGAGGGAAGGTCTAGAATGGATAAATGAAACCTGCTCTTTCTAGCTCCAAAGCCTATCTGTTTCATTCACTGTATGGCACTCTCTCCAAATGAGTTCTGTTTCAAATATTGTATTTGCCAACTTCCTAGAGATAAAATGATGTAACTAAAATGAATTGAGGTCTGTACCAATAGGAGAGGGGAAGTGGGAGAGGATGCAGGGGTGGGAAGAAGGGATGGGGCACTGACTAAGGTTCTGTGTCTCAGCATTTTGGTCCAGGAGGTGGCTGGGGGTGGAGAAGTCGACACAGATATAAATGCCTGAAGAACCTAAGAAAACCAGGTGGCCTTATCCCACATTTCTTTACTTGGAGGTGGCTTTGATGTGACCCTAGGGTCTCTGCAGATATGATTAATCGAGGATATGAGATGAAATCATTCAGCATTTCTGGCAGGCCTTCAATCCAATGAGTGGTCTTTTTATAAGAAAAATGAGAGGGAGATTTGGACACAGAGACACATGAGGAGAAGATAGAGGCAAAGACTGGAGCTAGGATGTCACAAGCCAAAGGACAATAGGAGCCACCAGAAGCTGGAAGAGGCAAAGGATTCTCCCCTGACATCTGCAGAGGGAGAATGGCCCTGCTCACACCTTGATTTTGGCCTCCAGAACAGTGAGAGAATAAATCCCTGTTGTTTTAAGCCACCAAGTTTAGGGCAATTTGTTATGGAAGCCCCAGGAAACGAATACAAATACCAGGTGATACTAATGCCCAGCTAAGATGAGAGCCAGTACTTGAAGTTCTCACATCCGCCTCCCAGGTCAACCACGATTTTAGTCAAATTAGGACCCAGATGGCAACACTGGCAGTGAGAACAGCCACAACAATATCCCAACACTACATTCACCTTCAAAGCAAAATACTGAAAAGTCAATGAAAACATAGTTTTCCATGAGGTTATTGTGAAACAGTCGATTAGAAATAATAACTCTAGCCCTAACCCGTCTGGCTCAGTGGAAAGAGTGTCGGCCTGCGGACTGAAGGGTCCCAGGTTTGATGCTGGTCAAGGGCATGTACCTTGGCTGCGGGCACATCCCCAGTAGGGGGTGTGCAAGAGGCAGCTGATCGATGTTTCTCTCTCATTGATGTTTCTAACTCTCTATCCCTCTCCTTTCCTCTCTGTAAAAAAATCAATAAAATATATTAAAAAAAGAAATAATAACTCTAAATGAAGATGAACATTATACTGTAGATGATCATCACCTCCAGGTTACCACAGGGTCAAGCCTGAAGTTTATCCTCAACAAGTGGGGGTGTTCTTTCCCTACAGGAGGAAGAGTGGAGAAACATGGGAATGTCTGGTGGCCCCACCCTGACTTCGGTGTTGGCTGCTGCTCACTGCTCTTGAGCTTTTAATTAAAAAAAAACCTTTTAAAACCAAGCCTTTATAAGCCTTTATAGTAGGTCCTGCTCTAAGAGAGCCTTTGAAAACAGATGGGCAAACTAATTCTAATTAGTTGTAATTAAATTGCGGCCAAGAGAGCCTACACCCAAGCAATTATAAATACCAACTAATGAAGGCAGAGAATCAAAGGATGAATAATATCAATAAACATATCAAAAACATCATAAAAAGATTGCTATGCAGAAAAATGTGTGCAACTCTTTTAAAATGCTTTCCCTTACACAGTTGTAAAATAAAATTGAAATGTGTATTTTTTTCTTTTTTGCTTGTTGGCTTTGTTTTGAATTGCTATTATTACATCTTCATAGTCAATTAAAACACATTCACCAGACTAGAAATCTGCTGAAGTATGTATGTATAAGCACACATAAATATAAACTATTGAATTGAAACATTAAAATATTCTCCATGGCAACCCTAAATCAAACTGATACTTCATTTTGGTTCCCCCGATGCCAATGCATACAGTACATTAAATTCACAGCTTTCAGAGCATAAAAATGCCTTTGAAAACATAAGTAATCTAGAGATGATGTTCAAATACACTATAATATACACCTTGGTTTATAGCTATTATTTCTTTCCCAAGATTACATCTCTCTGAGTAAAAAGCAGTCTACACATGATAGTGGGTCATTAATTGTAAGAATAGAAAGAGAAATTGTGATTTTGCAAATTCTTACTATTGGGGTTTCTATGCCCATAGTGATAGAATAGCTATGTCTCTATTTTTTAATGTCTCTTACTATATTATCTTTCTTTCTTTCTTTTTGGCTATGTCTCACTTATACTTTTCTGAAAAGGAGCAAAGAGAAGGTCAATAGTCTCAGTTAAGAAGGATGCTGGTGCTAACCAAGGTGGGAAAGGGATAAAGATCCTAGTTCTTGACTTCAAAGTCCTGGTATCCACAGAAGGAAGCAAGCAAATGCTTTTTCAACCTTCCTGGCAGCAGACAATCTATATATATATATATAAAACCAGTGACCATAACGGCCATAACAACCATAACAATCAGTTGATATGGTGCCCACTGTGGCCAGCAAACTGGTGGGAGGTTGGCCGTCTGGCCCCACCCCCTGATTAGCCGGCCAGACAGCACCCGTGCACAAATTTGTGCACTGGGCCTCTAGTGTTTAATAAATGTCTGTTAATTGAGAAGGGAACCAGCAGTAGACATTAAAGTGATCTAACCGTGTGTTTTGTTCCCAGTGTTACAGGGCATAAGGGAAGAGACTACAGTGGGCTTGCTTTTGTCCTTGGAAATGAGGTAGTCCTGTGTTTAATGCTATGGAAACCACCCTGAGAAAGTAGAGCTCGCAGCTCCCTTTGAGAATTTAGGGAAAATCAACAGTGAACAATTTAGATGAAGAATGATGGGGAATTTAAGGGTTCACAAAATACATTTAAAACTTCAGAAATTGGGCTTTCAAATCACATCAACACAGTTTTACATGAATTAAGACCTCTTTTGGGTTAGGATCCATCACCATCTGATGCAAACCCAAAATAAAAAAAAATAAATTACTTCAAAATGAAAGCTATACCTCACATGGTGCCATGGAATTCCCTACAAGGTAAAACTACTGCAAATTGTATTTTTAAGACCATCACAGCAATACAATCTACCTTGAAACCACCAATCCCTTTCTTTTTAAAAATTTTACCTTTATTATTAAAAGTATTACATATATTCCCTCACCCCACCCTATTAACCAATGTTTGTTATGAGTCCTTTAAAAAACTGTCATGAGCAATGAAAAGCCCTGTCTTAGGGGCACAAGAGGGAGATCAGCAGCAGCACTTGAAGAACTTCTAGGGGGAGAATTTGGGGTCTTAGCCTTTGTCATTGTTGAAAGAAATGCTGGTTAAGTTCCATGCATTAAAATGACCCATGCAAAACATGCTTGATGTCATAAGACAAATAATAACAGACCCACTCTTGCATGTCTGAGGGTACTTTTGAGACACTAAAATGCATTTGATGCATTGAAACATGAAACCATCAAATTCTACAGCTGGAAAGGATATCTGCGATTAATCCTTCCAGAGCCCTCCAGAGGAGTCTACAGTCCAGCTGACAAGGAAAGTGACCAAGATCACAAGTTAGCGGGCAACCGAAGTTGGACTAGAATACATATCTAATTTCATTATAGCACTCTTTTAGCTTCTAAACGCCAATGGCCATAAAGGTAAAAAGAATGACTACAATTATATGCTCCGCCTAAAATAACAATTACAAAAATAAACCTATAGTCTCAGTTAAATTCTTGAGCTTTGGGTTTTTTTTCTCCAGAACATTTCCATAACCTCAGAGGCCTCATGTTTTCCCTATGTAGCCACACCCATATCCCTACCCTTCTTTCATCACTAACCAATTCTCCATTTCTATGTTTTTGTCATTTTAAGAACATTACCTAAACAAAATCACACCAGTAGCCTTTGATATTGGCTCAGCATCACTCTCTAGAGCAGGGGTCCTCAAACTACAGCCTGCGGGCCACATGCAAATACAAATATTGTATTTGTTCCCGTTTTGTTTTTTTACTTCAAAATAAGATATGTGCACTGTCCATAGGAATTTGTTCATAGTTTTTTTTTTAAACTATAGTCGGGACCTCCAACGGTCTGAGGGACAGTGAACTGGCCCCCTGTTTAAAAAGTTTGAGGACCCCTGCTCTAGAGATTCATGCAAGTTTGTGTGCATCAATAGTTTATTCCTTTGAATGCTGAGTAATCTCCATGATGTGATGTTCTGATACCGCTGTAATTAAGTAGCTATGAATAACTGGAAAGGAGCAAAAGGAAGGCCACATGTTATATGTCATTGGTGCAGCTTTGCCGGGAAGCTGCAGCTTACACTCCCCAGGTCTATTCCTCACAGGTGGCTGGGGGAAGGGACTGGGCAGGGAAAGAATAGACACATGTCCAGTAAAGTCTGGGTAACACAGGGAAGATACTGACCTGTCAGTTGCCCTTGGGAGGTCATTAGCCAGAGTAACCATGGCCACTGCAAGTGCGGGAAGATTTGAGATATTTAAGCCCCTAAACAAAGGCGTTTGCTATCTTGCTCTCTTACTCTCTTGGGACTCTGACTGCAGGGGGCATGCTCTCTTGGCTCCCCTGCATTCGCCCACATGGCCATGTGAACCCCACACAATGGACCAATGGACTGCGATGCTAAACCGGACCTAACTCCTCCCTGGAAAGGAAACTTTGTACACTTGCTTTGCTTCTCCCTCTACTGGATCTAGAGAATTGCACATCTTCCAGGACTGCTTTAAGGGAAATGGGACTTGGAAACCCAGGGCTGTAATTCCAGGCAAATAAAGCTTTTACCACATCTCATCCTCCCGCGGGGGCCTCCGGAAATGCTTTTTCCAGCAGCACCCCAAGAACCCCACTCCCACTAGCAACAGAGAAAGACCATCCATGCTCTCCTCCGATAACAGTGCCACATTTCATCTAACCATTCATTTGCTGAAGGACGTGTATGTGTTTTTTTTTCCATTTTTTACTATTATAAATAAAGTTGCTATGAGCATTCATGTATGGGTTTTTGTGTAGATCTACGTTTTTATTTATCTGGGGCAAAATGCCCATGAGTGTGAAAGCTTGGTTGTATGGTAATTGTATGATTCATTTTTAAGAAAGTTTTTGGGAGTGACTGGACCAAGTCACATTCTCACCAGCAAAGGTACAAACCTAAGTCCATAGAGGAACTGGCTTGATGTCTTTCATTAGATTTTTCAACTAATGGTAGCAGAGCAATTGTACATTTGTAGGCAAAAAAGAAAAAAAAAATTGTACCTAAACATTACAGCTTGCACAAAAAATTAACTCAAAATGAACAATGGAACCTATTTTCTCATATTCTTGCCAGAATTTAGTGTTGCCACTATGTTTTTTTTTAGTAATTCTGATAGGTATGTAGATATATTTCCATGTGGTTTTAATTTGTATTTTCCTTATGGCTAATGATTTAGGACATTTTTTCATGTGATTACTTGGTGAAATGACTGTCCATATCTTTCGTCTGTTTTCTAATTTGATTGTTAGTTATTTTTTCCTGCTGAAGTTTGCAAGTAAGTTCATTATAAATTCTAGGTAATAGCTCTTTTATGCCGGTCTGTGGCTCACTTTTTCAGTCTCTTAACAGGGTGCTTCAGAGAGGAAAAAAAAAATAATTTTGATCAAGTCCAATTTATCAGTTTTTCCTTTTATGGCTCATACTTTTTATGTCAAGTCTAAGAACGCATAGATCCCAAAGGTTTTTACCTATTTTTTTCTAAAATATGTATAGTGTTACATTTAAGTTCATGATCTGCCATTTGGTGTTACTGTCAAATGGATGAGAGTTAGGTTAAGATTTTATTTCATTTGTTTTTGCCTATCTATTCCATTGCTCCAGTCCCATTTTTTGAAAAGGTGAACCTTACGCTACTGAATTTCTTTTGCAAATTTGCATAGTTGTACATATGGTGTAGGATTCCTGGGTTCCCTATTCTAGTTGCATTGACCTGTATGTGACATCTCTGTTAATGACACAAAGTCATAATTTCTGAAACTATACAGTCAGTCTTGAAATCAAATAAACTGATCCTTATCACTTTAATCTTCTTTTTTTAAAAATTGTTTTAGCAATTCTAGTTCATTTTGGAATAATCTTGTCTATATCTACCACAAAATCTTGCTGGGTTTTTGATAGGAATTATATTAAACCTATATATCAATTTGGGGAGAATTGAGATCTTCACTATGATGAGTTTTTTAACCTGTGAAAACCAAATGTCTCTCCACTTATCTAGACCTGGTCTGAGTTCTTTCATCAGCATCTTGTAGTTTTCGGCATATAAGCCTTGTGCATGTTTTGACAGATTTACATATTAAGTATTGCATGTTTTTGAGTGTTTGATAATGGTTTTGTGTTTCTAACTTGGTGTCCACATGTCCATTGTAGTATAAAGAAATAGAATTGAGTTGTGTATGCTGATCTGTTATCCTGAACTAGTCCATTATTTTTAGAAAAGACGAGGTTTTTTTTATAGATTCTTTAGTGCTTTCTATGTAGACATTCTAGTCATCTGCCAATAGGGACAATTTTGCTTCTTCCTTTTCAATCTGTATCCCTTGTATTTCCTTTTCTTGCCTTGTTGTGCTGGTTAGGTGCTCCGATACTGTGACACACAGAGTGGTGAGAGGGGCTATTTCTCTTAGCCCAAGCATAAGGAAGAAGCATCAGTCTCTCACCATTGAAATAATGTTACCTGTAGGTTTTAAATTTTTTTTGTAGATGTTCTTTATCAAGATAAAGAAGTCCCTCTTTTTCTACTTTTCTGAGGATTTTTTATTATCATAAATAGTGAATTTTCACATGCTTTTTCTGCAGGAGTTGATATGATCATGTGATTTTTCTTCCATAGACTATAAACATGGTGCATTACATTATTTCATTTTCAAATAAACCTCACTTGGTCACTGTGTATAGTTCCTTTTAGATATTGCTAAATTCTGTTTGCTAAAATTGAACTAAAAATCTTCGCATCTATATTTATGTGGGATTGTGGCTTGCAGTTATCTTCCTTTCCTTTGTTTTGGTATTGGCAAATATTAGCCTCGTAAAATGAATAAATGAGTGAATAGCTTTCCTTCCTCTGAAAAGGTCTTGATTGCGCCGCATTCCTGCAGAATCGTTTCACTAGGCACAGAATCAGAATTCGGAGTTGATCTTTCCTATCGGCGGGTAGAAAATATGTGCCGCTTCTGCTGCCTGGGAGAAGCCGGCCCTTAGCCGCTGGCAGGGGTCCAAGTCCTGGCTCTCCCTCCCTTAGGCCTCCCCCCTACACTGCGCTGGGAGCAGAGGAGCTCCTCCTCCCTGCAGGGGGGATGGAAGTGCAGGCTCCCCTGGGCTGGAATCATCACCACCCAACAGACACACACGTCCGAGCTCCCCCTAGGCCCGGGAGGGTTGGGTGCTTCAGTACAGCCCAAGGCGTAAACATCCAGGATCCCACTCCACCTTCGCTGCTGCGAGTGAGATGGAGCCACAGGTTCTGTTTTTGCTTTGTTGGTGGCGTTTGTTTGGAGAAGAGCAGATACTGACTACATTTTCTGTACTGCTAGGCTGCCCCTTCCTAATCCTTTGACTAGAGAAAGCAGACTTTCATTATTACCTTTTGTGTCCCGGCCTTGAGCGTTGAAGGGTTGCTGGCTTCGTCAGCTCCGGACCTGAATATCTGAGGCAAAAATAAAATCTCGGGCACTTACTACTGTGTTGTCATCTGTCTGACTTCTCACCACCTTTCAGCATCTTTTTATGTTTATTTGATATTTAATGCCCAGGACTTTAAGTTGTACCAAACAAGAGCAAGAAAGACAAGTGTAGGCTATTCCTTCTTCCCAGAAGTGAAAGGCCCTTTAACTTTGTTCTTAAATAAATGCGATTCTCCGCCTTGTTACCTCACCAGGCCCTGCCAGGTAAGAGAATTTAAGACAAAGGAGATGAAAAACGAAGTGATAACAGGAGGATATGAGTTTCACTGGAGAAGGAGCAAAGAAAGAGATAGAAAGTGGGCAGAATTATAGTCAAAGACCATCCACTTAAGCCCGGTGATGTCTGTCAGTTAACATTCAGTCAATCTCACTGTGTTCTGGAGATGGAGAGCGTCCCGCCGGAAGCCCTTCCACTCTTGTACAAGCTGACATAGGGCGTGGGATGATATTTTGTCAATTTTCAGTCAAGATATAAGTAAAAAGCACATTATTCCATTCTGATGATGAACTCCCTGCCCGCTGCCCACACTGCTCCAACAGAACTAGTCCTCCCAGTTTCTCTCATTTTTCAGCATTGATCCAGCCACTATTGATCCACTAGTACCAGTGAGAAGCATATGCGGCATGTTGGGGATATCCCTGACACTCCACTCCCCAACAGTCTGATGAGAGTATCAGGGGCCTGCTGTTGTACTTCCAGACATCTCTCAAATCTTTAAACTACGCTCCATCAGCCCTAGATACAGGGCCCATTCTCTCCCACCTCTGTCATAATAGTCGTTGTATTCATTTTCCTGGTGTCAAGCTCTTTTCTAAATCGAAACTAGAATCACCTTTGCAGCACCCAAACCCTCCCTAGTTCTCCAGGGTTCCTTAGGTCCCTGCATCCCACTCCAGCTTCCCCTCTCGCAAGAATTTCATTTGTTCATTCATTAAAACATTGAAATAATTTTCCCTTAAATGATTTATTACAAACAAAATCTAATCTAAGAGCATTATTCTAACTCTTTAATACCTTTATGAGCAACAAAAAAGAGCTAACATCAGTGTTTTAAAATAGGAAATTAACTGTGACATACGGCATTAGCACCGCTTGACAAGGAGAAAACTTGGAAGTGTACAGTAGAGCTAGTATGTTTCACCAAAACAGTCTCACCCATAAATTACTGCAGAGTGGAACTCTCAATCATTACTGGCAAACTTGCACTGAGATTCACAAAACAGGTACGCCGTAGCTGCCCAAGCCATGGCTATAGACTAAACTTACTCTTGTATCACCAGCTCACTCAAAGCCATGGCTTATCCTCATAGACAGAAAACTCTGTTCTAGAAGCTGCCCAAGTTGATATAATCTGACCAATAGCTACTAAGATATTTCCATGACTAAGTCCAGCTCCCTGAATCTTCTAGCTCCCCCTTCACAAATTCTTCCTCTGCAGACACCCCAGAGTTATCCTGGTGTGTGCTCACCTTTGCTGCAGCAGGCCAATAAACTTCCCTTGAAATTCCAGTTATGTTCCTGATGGTCTTTAATAATTAGGCTTTAGCAAAATAAACACTTGGGAGAGGTTTAAAGAATTCGTACCTAACTGTGAATGCTGATTACTTCTTAAAGGGCTGGGGAAGGAGGCGAGAGGGTGAGAGGGGGTACAGATTATTCCTTTTTTTTCTGTAGTGCCTGCATTTTTAACAATGAAGATGCATTCACATATTACCTCTGTGGTTTTAACAGCATACATTAAATGCTAAATATAGATTTGTCAATTAAAATAATCTTATAAAAGAAAAAGATGTTTGTTCTCAGGAGATAATTAAATGCCTGCATTGACTAAATGTATTTAAAGTGGTTATGATTCGATGTCAGACTGCTAATTTTTGCATCTATTTTAATTGCCTTTTAAAAGAAGTATCAGGAGGTTCCAATTAGAAATTAACTGCAGGCCACTTTGAATCAATATGCTGTGGGAATTAAATGATGCTGTTTTTGTGCTTTACTTTCTGAAGACACTAGTCATTTTCTTGTTTTTAATCACCAAGGGTTCACTTATGACTGATTGACTGAGGCTTCTGACTAGATGTACAAGGCTCCATCCTCTCTCCTCCTGCACATTTCATCACCGGACCAATCACTGACCTTTTCCTCCCACGGCAGATCTCCACCCTGAGTGACTTCTACCGCCTGAGCTCCGCTGCCTTTTAACCTGAAAAACACAGCTAAGTGTTTGCCTACATATTCCACCGTATTTCTCTCTTTCTCCAATGTCTTGGTTTTTAGATAATTTAAGTTTCATCGCAGCATCTAGTGTAGTGCCGGTACTACACAGCTTTCCCCAAGAAAAGAAAACAACAACTAATTTGGTGGATTATAAGTGGTATGAGCGGCCATACAGTAGAATTTTGAAGTGTGACTCCTTCACTA
The DNA here is from genome assembly GCF_028538775.1 of Myotis yumanensis. NCBI lineage: Eukaryota > Metazoa > Chordata > Mammalia > Chiroptera > Vespertilionidae > Myotis > Myotis yumanensis. The sequence goes on from NW_027223765.1 coordinate 46,544,443, forward strand.
TTCTCCAGTTTCCCATCGAACTCATCCCTGACTTGAGAAAATTCTGAGCTATGTTCGCTCATCAAAGTTACCTGGGAGAAAGGGTCACCCAGCAGAATATTCCATCTGAGTGAAAACTGAACTGAAATGGCTAAGCTCTAATGGGGGCTGATCTGAATTTCTCATCCAGGAACAGTTTAAGGTGTCGCAGACAAGATTGCCTTGAGCTGGGAAAAGCTTTGATGCCATCTGTCTTAGCCCACAATCAAAACACAGTTTCAAACTTCATTGCAAGTTTAGTTAATAAGCTTCTACCTTTTTCATCACAGTTACTAAAACAAACAAATAAACAAAAAACCACTTCTAATACTTTCATTGCATGGGAGTAAAACTAGGGAAGCCTTAAATGTCAGGCTGATTGGAAATATATTTTTAAAATACTGTCATCAAGATGGAAAATTGGCACCCCCGAAAACAACTTTCTCCCAAACCAGAGTCCGGAGTGATGGGAAACTCAGGTCATTATAGAGCCTGTGACGGAGAAAATCGGAAGAACCTATTTCCGCTCATTTTTAAAACACTAATCACCATGCATGACATCCAAATCCCACCGCAAGAGGTGTTTTCACTGGCCCGTGAGAGCATGCAGTGAAGGCTAACGGGTTTCAGCTCTCTTGCCAGCCTCGATTGCCAACTTCTGCCTGCGACACAGTGGAGATAAATTCTGAAGCGGATTCTGGGCCTAGTGGAAGATCACAGCAGGATTAATCAGCGATGATTGCCAGTGTGGCAAACCCACGCTAATGGATCTGGTCCTCTCCCAGGATGTTTGCTGGGCACACGGAGGACTACGATTCAGAACCCCCTTTGCAGGCGACAGGGCCACGCGGCCAATTCTGGCCCACAGGCTCTGATCAGTGGTATTGTGTGCCCGCTTAACGGCCCAGGTGCACGAATCCATGCTGTCTCCCAACTGTGGCGAAGCGTGAGCCTCAGATACAGGTGCCACACGACTACAGAGGGCTAAATGCTTAATCACCCTCCATCCCGTGCCCCTTGGAGGACAGCAGCCCTGAAGAGTCACCTGGAACACTGTGGGCTTTGCAAGGACAAGAAATCAATCCCTGTTGGTTAAGCCAAAAAGACTTCTGTATTGTTTACTACACTGTAACCCAGCCTAATGCCACTCTACGGGGACTCCCAGAGTCAGAACAGGAGGCAGGAGTGTGCAGTACTTGGCATTTCTTAGAGAATGGCAAGTGAATAATCAGGAACGTTGGCTGACCTCACGTTTGAAACACCCGCCAACACCATGGTGACCTTCCACCTAGCATGATGGAAATTCTCATACGCTCATGTAGCTTCCATTCCACTTTGATTACTACCGACCATGACTAGAACTGCGGCTTCCCCCTCTCCCCCCACCTTTATCCGGTCCTTAAGCCCGGCATGTTCAGAGCAGACTTGACAAATCATACTTATCAGTACAGCAAGTAGCCCTATGAAAAGTAGAAGCTGCCATCACCGTGTCTCTGTGCAGAGCCTGTGAACTCCAGCACAGTCGCGGCCGCTGGGGCCAGCCTCTGTGTTGGCAGATGAACCATAGCTGCTGCCAGGCCCATGGGGAGCATCCCTTCCCTCTTTAGCAGATCTATGTCGGTGGGTTCCAGCAACAAGAGGTCTGGAGCAATGGGACAAATGACAGCACCCCAGGAACAAACGTTTATGCTCCCACAGTGCTCACTAGATGCCAGGAACTGTCGCAGGAGCTCGACACGTACCCACGTGTTTAAACCTTCCAACAGCCTTGGGAGATCTATGCTGTTCTTACTGCCAATTTACAGATGAGACCTCTAGTGTGGGAGTTACATGCTCACCAAAAGCAGTGACGGTTTCTCATCATCAACTAGAGAGGTTCCAGGTGAAACAGGAGAGGCGGTCAAATCCGAGAGAAACAAAATAATGTTTAGTGTAAGTATGTGCCACCTATCACGTGGGCATCCTTACACTAAAAAAGACTTCACTGTTTATCTGAAATTGGAATTTAACAGGGCCTCTATATCATTATTTGTAAAATGTGGCAAGTCTGAATTAGAAGCTCAATTTGAAATTTTCATCAATACTCAATATTCTAAACTTCATTAAGTAATCAAAGAAAGTTAAAGAAGATGCAGGGCAGGGGCATCTCTGAATCTAGTCTACTATAAAATAAAAGGCAAAAATAAAATTCAGGCCTGGCCGGTGTGGTTCAATGGTTAAGCATCGACCCATGAACCAGGAGGTCACGGTTCTATTCCCAGTCAGGGCCCAGGCCCAGGTTGTGGGCTTTATCCCTAGTGGGAGATGTGCAGAAGGCAGCCAATCAATGGTTCTGTCTCATCACTGATGTTTCTATCTCTGTCTCCCTCTTCTTTCTTCTCTGAAATCAATAAAAATACATGTTTAAAAAGATTCAGTACAAAACCCTACATTTTCTTTCCTCGCACACAGCCTGTGGCATTTGAGCACGATCCAGATGTTGACATATCAATCTACCAGTTGTCACATTTTATATCTAAATTGGTGAAAATCCTACTTGTGAGTCTCTAAGGTGTTTGCTTTGTTCAAATTTGAGGGTGAGATTTGCAAGAAAACAGAACATTCTGTATCATTATTATTATTATTACTTTACAATGTGAAGTCTGTTAAAACAGCAACGTGAATATTTCAGCTCAGGCAGAGACAAAAGGGCATAGTAAACAGGGACCACTGTTCTCACAATGTGTTCTCGAAAAATCCAAGTCAGTCCTAGTCTGTAAAGTGAATAAAGCACCATGCTTAACATGGCAGGAGCAGGTGCTGAGTTTAAAACCTACTGGGGACAAATGATGGAATAGGAATATGGTCAGACTAATAAAATTTTCAAATCTAAGAAACCTTGGAATAAAGTGCTTCCAGAGACTCTTAGTAGCATCATTTTAAACCCTTGGTCTCTCTTACACGTTCTGTTTCCAGTAGGGCCATGAGTTATTGCCAAACAGCTAATAACTCCTCTCAGCCCATGCACAGTGTGTCTCCAGCCACCATCCATCAAGAGCTTCAGAACAATGTATGTATCTTCCTGCTTGTTGTGAATATTAATAAATTAAGATCTTTAAACTGTCTAGAAACAAGAAAAAACTGTCAAGAGCTTGGGTGCAGATGATGTATTTACATACATTAGAGAAGTATCATTAACAGTAATTAATGGTGCTTTTACATCTCAAAATACACTGCAATTGCCTGCCGATTTGTTTTGGAGGTGTCTGCTATCATAAAATAAATCTCGTACTAAATGGGTACTTAGTAATTTTTAATAATTTTAAACTCTGATGTGCTATTTAATGCTTTGGCAATAACACACTGTTGTAGGAAGACAGTTTTAAGTTTAGAATTTTTACTGAACTTTATTAAAGTTAATGAGGATGCATTGCTTACATTCTACCTTAGTTCAGAATGCTTATAAAGGTCATGAAGGCTAATGTAAAAAGTTATATTTTGGAAAAAGCAAATTCAATTAATGACGCTACAACTAAAACATAATTCCACTACTTTCAAAAGGAATCATGCCTGGTCAGTGTGGTTCAGTGGTTAAGCATCAACCCATGAACCAGGAGGTCATCAATCCCTGATTCTCTTCTTGATTTAGTCTGATTTTGATTAGAACTGGAGTACTTGGCATCTATAGTGAAGAATATTTACATCAACTGAACTTCCAGAGAAGTGAAAATTAGAGAACACCCCCACCCCTTCCAAGTCAATACAGTCAGCAATATTTCACAGGTGACTTAAATCTCATTTTCCTTGAGGAAAAATAAGAACAAAATATAAAATATATTTGCTTTGAGGGTATCAAAACCATGTGGAATAGAAATTGGAGCTAAAATAACCCTGGTTAAGCAGCCTTTTCATGAAAAAATAGAAATTGTAAAAACAGATTTGGGCTCAGCCAGGGTGGTTCAGTGTTGAGCATCGACCTATAAACCAGGAGGTCATGGTTCAACTCCTGGTCAGGGCACATGTCGCGGTTGCGGGCTGGATCCCCAGTGTGGGAGGTGCAGGAGGCAGGATTGATGGTTCTCTCTCATCATTGATGTCGCTATCTCTCTTTCCCTCTCCCTTCCTCTCTGAAATCAATAAGAAAGTAAAAACAACAACAACAAAAACAAAACAGATTTGGGGAATCCTGGAATGAGAGGCTATCATTTGCAGGGCTCTTAAATGTGTTTAATCTGAGAGGTTGAATCCACTTTTACTTCCACTAAGAACAACTGTTCAACCCTTTGTAGAAGGTCTTCATAACCATTCCTCATAACAGTATAGGTGCAAAATTAAACTGAGTTCATTGGTACTGTCCACAGTATGGTAAGAGAGTTAATAGGGCAATACTTCTAAATATAAAAGAAAACACAAACGTTACATGATTTTCTGAATTTAAGGAAATATGTAGGTGGAATACAAAACATACTTGGCATGTTTAAAAATATCTTTGGTGCTTGTCAGCTCCCAAAGAGTACAGGCATATTGTTTGTGTTAACATAATCACAAGAAAATCACAGGGAATTGACCAGGGGAGTGTTTTCCTTCATCCTAACCACAATCAGAGGAACTACATACTGGATTTCTGTTTTGATTTGGCAAAAACCTAACACATGAATCTCGGGAAGGCAAAGACAGATAATTTTATTTGTTCTTAAAGAATTCCAAATCAAGAAACCAGGCTTCCTTTTTGACACGAATATTTCCTTCTACCCCACACAACAACGATGAGAGCATAAAGAGAAATTATTGATGTACCTGAGTAACTACATGGAGACATGCTGACTTCAATAAGCCTCTCACCTCAGAGATAAGGAGCCAGTGGAGCACTCCTGTCTCCAATAAAGTATCCACTCAAACATTTAACAAGATCTACAGAGAAGTCATATGTAAAATAAAATCAGTGAATTCACCAGCCGCACAGCCTCGTGTCATTTGGCCTTTGATTTTTGGTGTTTGGTATTCCCTAATTCCAAAAGACAAGATTCATAGCATGCATCCAACACCTCATCTGCTTAAAGCAAGACAGTGAGATAATATTCATATAAGAAGCCCTACACACCTCAAATCCATTTCTACTGATACAGGGGGATATGAGGCTGGGAAGGATTGAATGCCACGCTTGAATTTTTGCCACTCAGGAACACCTACTCTAGCATGTGTTATTTGACACTGATATTTACTTTGAGTACAATTTTATGACATCTGCTATAAGTATCATGGATTCATGCATCCTTAAAGTCTTGCAGGTTATAAAATAGCAGGGACAAATGTTTTTTTGAGCCACATTGCACCGTTGTTTTGTTCCCTTGGGGTAAGAGGTACTTTTTCAAGTATGATCTATTTCTGGGGTCGGCTGCAGCTGGTCATGGTCCTGGACAAAAATTGTGACCGAGAGTCCCCTGCTATGGTGATTCTTGGAGCTCATATGCTGGATGTGGCCAGACTCTTAAGGCAGTCATGGTTAACCCAAGTGGATAAGGTGGGACATTGCTGTGTTCAGGACACACACAGGTTCAGCACATACAGGTGGTACACAATGGCGGTGATCATAATGAATGCTGACAAGGGCTACCAACAGGTACTGAGAGTGCTAGTGCTCTGGGGGGCACACTATGCACTGTGTCCGCACAACACCACTGTGAGCTCAAAACTATTAGCAACAATACTTCACAGAGGAAAAAATAAAGGCACAGTAGCTACCTTACCTAAGGACATTGGGAGCTGAACTCAAGACCATCTGTGTCTTGAACTCATGTTGCTCTTACCACAGTGCCAGCTGTGTCAGGAGTCAGACATGAGTCAGCCCAGCTCCATCTCTGAATAATCTTGAATAAATTACTTAATCTCAGAAACCCTCTGTTTCTTCATTTTTAATCTATAGATTATAGCACTACCTACCTTATAGGCATCTGAAAATTCATTTGAAAGGTGTTAACAGGCAAATGAGATTACCGGATTCCTTCTGTGCAGTGTTCCCATTGCTGGGCTTTAGTTTCTGTTCACAACACATTTTACAACAGTGACTCATGTGAGCTGTCATGGGCAAGGAGGACATTATGCTGCTCTGTGTCTAACCCAACAATCTATCAAACTAGATAGATAGATAGATAGATAGAGGGATAGATAGATAGATGATAGAATCAAATGATCACCTTTGGACTAATTTTATCATCTTACTAGATCCCTCATTAATTAATGAGCTGAATAAGATCATATATGGTGTTTATTTTATATTTTCACAATAGCCATGAATTTGCCTCTCTGAAAATTGTTTTTTTTTAACAACAGATCATTTTGAGAAGTGAGATGATGCCTATAAAATATTCCATATAGGGTCTCCCACATATAAGTCAATAAATGTCATCCATTATATTATTGCTATGGCCATGTCAATAATTGCTATCATCACTTTAATACCATTTAACAAGTTTAATGTTAGGAATTGTTTCTGTTTATTCATATTCAAACATTAACAGGGAAGAGTTAATCACTAGTTCTAACAATAGTCACCAAATTTCACATCGTTGCCCAGACCTAAAGATACAGTGGGGCCTTGACTTACGAGTGTTCCAACTAACGAGTTTTTCGAGATACGAGCCGTCTCTCAGCCGATTTTTTGCTTTGAGTTGTGAGCTAAAATTGGGGTTATGAGCCAGCTTCAGATACCCCACCGCTAGTTGGCACAGCAAACGTTACAGTGAACGCCACAACATCAGCCCAGCATCACCTGTCTCACTCGTTCACTTTTTGATTTGACATACGAGTAATTTGAGTTACGAGCTTCGTCATGGAATGAATTAAACTCATAAGTCAAGGCCCCACTGTACTTTAAAATCTGGCCTTGAGGATGGTTCTCAAGCACATCACACAGTGAGCACACAGACGGTCAGCCAAGGGCTCTGCTTTCTATGTACAGAAGGCTGTGCACCAGCCAGCTTGCCATCACCTCTGCTAAACAGGATTCTAGGGATAATTGACAATTGTTTCTCCCTTAAGTGATTGCTTTGTAGTTTCATTATGTTCTGTCAAGGAAGTGCTAGTAATTAATTACCAATAAACTGAACACCAACTTTGCTTGCAGTGGGAGGTATGGGACCCTTTATCTTGCAGGTGGGGAAGGAGGCAGGGAGAGAGGAAGTTCACCTCCCCAGACGCATGACACACACTGAAAGTGTAAGTTGTTATAGGGATGAATGGGGAAGGACTGAGCTTCCAGGAGGACGACAGATCTCCATTCCCACAGTTGAGGCTCCTGGTGTATCTATATATATAAAAGCCTAAGTGACCATTACGGTGGAAAGATTGGAATGACCGGTCGCTATGATGTGCACTGAGCAGGCAGGCAGGCGAGAGGTTAGGGGTGAATAGACAGGCAGGCGAGTGGTTAGGGGCGAGTGGTCCTGGATTTCGAGAGGGATGTCCAACTGCTGGATGTTTGACTGCAGGGATTGGGCCTAAACCAGCAGTCAGACATCCCCTGAGAAGTCCTGGATTGCGGGAGGGCGCAGGCCAGGCTGAGGGACCACCCCCAGCCCCCACCCCGAGCCTCTAGTTTTTTAAATAAAAAGGAAGAAAAAAAAAAAAAACAATGATCCAAAACATATGCTGTATTTTTTAAAGAAGACACTTTGAGTATTAAAAAATGATATACGGAATAATTAAGACAGCTGTAAGATAATGACAAAACCAATTTTAAAAAGATTCAAAGTACATGGCAGATGAGTGGTCAAGTGGTGTGCCAAAGGGCGTTTGCATTTCTGCTGGAATACTTCCTTAACTCTGACTTTTTGGATATAATTTATAAAGTCTAAATTGAGGGTTTCGTGAAAATGCAGCCTAAGGCCCAAGCATTGAGCCCTCTCTGCTCACCCCTCAGATCCTGAGATCTAATTTCTCACTAATCACCTAATATCCTGTGCCTCAGTGGCTAGTCTTTCCTGCTTATTTTTTTTCACTCTAGAGCCCTTGGGGGCTCCTTCTATGATACCATGAATCATCTCCACTGTTTCTAACTTCTTCCATCAGCTCCTGTTGCCCCTGCAGCCACTGGTCTCTTGGCTTCCCAGATTCCTGCCTCACATTACTTACCAAACATTTTTGAGTGCTCTTAATCACACAAGCTTTCAGTAGATTTCACATTCAAGTGGTTTAGCTCATCATGAAACTGCAATGCCTTGAAGATGAGGGCACGTCTTCAGAGGATAATTAACAACATGGAGCCGCCACTGCTCTGGAATCTGGTCATGTGGCCCCGAGGCAGAGCAGACAGGCCAGAAAGAACCACTTCACCTACTCCCTAGGCACCCCCCACCACAGGGAAGGGAGATCGGGGCTTCTTATTTTTTCAAAGGTATTTTGTGAATTTCTGGTTTCAGTAGAGCCTGAAACTTATAATTTAAATGCTGTGGACTCCCTGGTATGTCCAAACATCTGTGGACATCTGAGTCCCTCTTCTAATGGTTTTCAAAAGAGGACCCTGGAGTGTTCTTCAAGATCAAAAGAAAGTGGATTCTCTCTTAAAGAGACTGGTAGGTGCTTATGGTGTGAGAGTTTAGTTCACTGGTGCAAGAAACAGGAAAAGAATAGGTAGAGGTCAAGGCCAGCCAAAGATCAAGTGACAAAGACCAAAAGAACCAAAGGTGCAGGCCAATCAGTAATATACTCAAGCACTGCACCAGGGGAGGTACTGACAGAATAACAGACCAAAATGCCTGAGAGTCAAGGGCAGGGGCAGGAGGTAGACACTCTAGGCCTCTCTTGTCAACCCCTGAGGGAGGCAACATCTCTGGGAAATATAGAGGACATGGGAGCCTCCAGGTCAACCCAACTTGGCTTTATATGGGCATAACACCCAGGGAAAAGCACCCCAGGCATCCTGGCAAAACACAGGCTGATTAGAAGAGAGAATGAAAGCAAAGGGCTCATTATTTAACTTTTAGTTAGGAATTAATTTCAAACTCATCCACAAGTCCAAGAAGTAGAATGGTACAAAGAGCACCTGTGTACACCCTCAGATTCATCTACTGTTAAAATTTTTCCCATCTACTTATCATTTGCATTCTCTCCTCCATATATATGCTATTTCCTGCCATTTTGAAAATAAGTTGCATTCACTGTATTTCTTAAAAATAAAGATATACCCTCTTATCACCACAGTACAGTAAATCAACTTCAGGAAATGTAACATTGGTATAATATTTTATCTAATCTATCATCTTCTGTGTTGCAATTTTGTCAGTTAACTCAATGCCCTGAATATTAGGTCCATGGTATGTATTCCTGGCCCACAGACCATGTTGGCTATGTTGTGTCTTCTCGGGTCAGCACATCACAAGGCACACAACGTCCATGTGCCCCTCGCTGGTGATTTCAGTTTAGATCCCTGGTCAAGACAGCCAGGTTTCTCCACTGTGTAGTCACTATTTCTTTCTAAGCAGAAGGCTGCTTGATATTCGGATCGCCACGTATTAGGCAGGGAAAGGATTCAGTTCATTATGTTTTAGTTACTGACAGAGTATGCACATTTCAAAAGCCTACAAAATGTTTTGTTTGTGTTAAATAATGACACGTGTGTTTAGGATGCACAGAATTGTTCACTGTCCGGGCATCCACTGCTCTGGACTGTAGCTTGCACTGTGCAGAAGCTGTGTTCTGTGAACCACCATGTTTGCATGTGCTCCTTCAGGGCCTCTCAGTAAAAAATCACATGATCTCACTCATTTGTGGAATATAATGAACAACATAAGCTGATGAATTAAAATAGACCCAGAGACATAGAAGCATCCAACAGACTGTTGAGCCTCAGAGTTTGCATATAAGCATATCCAAAGGACACAGATGGGGGGTAGGTTCATGTGCTTGGGTCGGGGGGAGCAGCTGGGAAGAGGTCAATGGGGGGAAAAGGAGACATATGTAATATTTTCAACAATAAAGACTTTAAATTAAAAAAAAAAAACGTTCCGTAACCAACAAACATGCCCTTTCTTTAATGTGGTTGGGTGGATTTTCACATTCCAAAGAGCATCTCAGAATTCAAGCTGAGAGAAATTTGAAATCAATGGGTCAAACACATATGTTTTTACAGTTGAGAAAATTAAGGCCTAGGAAGGAAAAATTGACTTGCTCAAGGTCACATAACACAACAGATCTTTACGAACTGTTATAAAATCGATTTAAAGGGCCATGGCTGGCATATTTTAAATCAAAATATAATTAAAAACAAACAAACAAAGAAACTCTGAGTATTTAGCATACAGCATAGGTAAATATTGTTTGGATAAAACTTTTGTTTTAATTACATGTGTTTATCATTGTGCATGTTCCCCTCTATTGGGAAATTATGTAAAATGTATTTCTTACTGAAGGCAATAGTTAAAAGCCTTTTAAAAACTCCATGAGAACCTAGGTCTCCCAAGTGAAAACCCAGTAGTCATTCTACTAGAAAAGTGCCTCTTCTTTTGTGTGAAAACAAATGAAGGTTGAAGCGCAGTTTCTAATTCACTAGGCCTGGATGGGATCTCAGATTCCATACTCTGGCCAGGCTTGTGGGGAACATCGAAGCTGCTGGTGGCAGCCCGTAGACCTTTGAGCAGCATGATGAAAACACTATGCCCCAATAAGGACCTAATCTATTGCTACATGAAGTTAGCAAAATTCACTAAGAGTTGGAATATGGACAACAAATCTTGGAAATGTTTAAATTATTATTATTTATATGTTTTTATTTATTTCAAAGAGAGGAAGGGAGAGGGATAGAAACATCAATGCTGAGAGAGAAACATTGATTGTCCACCTCCTGCACGCCCTTTACTGGGGATCAAGCCCACAACCCGGGCATGTGCCCTCACCGGGAAGGAACTCACAACCTTTTGGTGTATGGACAGTGGCCCTCCAACCAACTATACCACATGGCCAGGATGGAAATGTTTAAATTATTAAAAGATAAGCAAATGAAAAGAACTTTCCATGGAGAAATCAGCTCAAGTCATAATAGAGACAATGTGCTAACTATGATAGTCCAAAGAACATTGGGATTTCCTGGTATTTGTAATATGCCACATAGGAGACCCAATGCATCAATAATCCTGCACGTTGGGACAAATTACAGAGGAGCAAACAGATTCAAACATCTTATTTTGCCCAAGGTCATATTGATGGAACGTGGAGAGATACAGATTAGATTCAGCCAATTCCTACAGTCATGCTTCCATCAGACTCACTACTCACACAGTTTATTTTCACACACATATACACATGCTTCAGACACCACATTAATACAAATACATATACAGATATGTACATTAGTGCCTTCCTTGACACTGACTTACCAACAGTCTACAATGTCAGGAGTTAGGAATCGGTGAGAGGAAACCAATGTGTCAAAAGCAAACTCCCTAGAATCATGAGCCTTCTGCAGTGGCTCAAGTGACATTTCTATTCTCTGAATTAAAGGGATCTCTTAAAAAATAGTTGAATTAGATCAGGGAGGCCGAGCTAGAAGGCTGGTGGGAAAGAGTGTGAGCTACAAACAAGAACCCATCATCTATAACTTAGATTCCATGTGGTATATTTAGTTCAAACCCTGGCACTTTATACAAATAGGTTGTCACGTAAAATGCAAACAACTCTCTTTTGACAAAGTGATACTGCCATGGGCCTGGGCTGATGGCTTTATATACCACAAAGCTCTTTAAATGACAAATGAAAGCAGAGTCTTGAAATTATGGTGATGTGGAATTACTGCATAAATCCTTCCTGGTTCTCGGAGGGGGTGGGCAAAAGAAGAGCCTTTTGCAATTAATCAGAAAGAAAATCTTAGAGGAGGAGGTTAGAACTTTCCAATCTTGACTCTATAAAATGGATTTTGAAGTTACTGGCACAAGATTTAGTTATGGCCCCAAAAGTTCTTCAAATGAGATGCACAATGTAATTATTTTCTAAACATTTTTATTGATTTCAGAGAGGAAGGGAGAGGGATAGAAACATCAATGATGAGAGAGAACCACCAATCGGCCGTCCCCTGCACGCCCCACACTGGGGATCCAGCCTGCTACCCGGGCATGTGCCCTGACTGGGAATCGACCACGACCTCCTGGTTCATAGGTCAACGCTCAACCACTGAGTCACGCTAGCTGGACTGCACAATGTTATTTATTTATTTATTTATTTATTTAAATATATTTTATTGATTTCTTACAGAGAGGAAGGGAGAGGGATAGAGAGTTAGAAATATCGATGAGAGAGAAACATCGATCAGCTGCCTCCTGCACATCTCCCACTGGGGATGTGTCCGCAACCCAGGTACATGCCCCTGACCGGAATCGAACCCGGGACCTTTCAGTCCGCAGGCCAACGCTCTATCCACTGAGCCAAACCGGTTTTGGCAGCACAATGTTATTTAAAGATCTTGCTGAAGTGCTGCTCTTGACCCAAGCTATGCTCAGTGTCAGTGCAGTAACGACATCGCTAAGATTTTTGGGTGCTGACAATGAAACCTTTCAGTGTGTTTGATAACGCAGCATTTTGTGTGCACACACTACCTTCCCAAGCCGCCAACCTCCATAGACGCTAGATAGAAGCCAGATAGTTTAAAAGGCTCTGCCTTCACTCAGCTTTATTCAGCTCGAGTAAACATTTCCAGTCCATCCCATATAAAACCTCGCTGCACAAATGCTGCTGCCCTGTTCTGGTCTCTTAATAAGGGTTTTACCAAGAGGCCTGTTGGGCAACTATTTTTGATAGATGATTAATAAGAAATATAGGATTTCCTTTTTAAAAATCATACTTTGACTATAAGAGGGCAATTTCATTATTCACAAATCAAAGGGAGCTAAGGATTTCAGTTGTATCCGAAGCCTTATCTGACTTCAGTCTGACAGGCAACTCTAGGCTGTAAGTGATGAAATAAAAGACTAAGTTCGCCCAAGCCTGGAAAAAATAAAACTCAAAACCCAGAAACTTCAAATAAAATAAGGAAAAGTCACACATTTTGCAACCTCAAAAAAGAAATGGAGTGGAGAAGTATGATCTGGTGGAAACGGATCTCAAATGGTTTCTTTTGTTGTTTGTGTTTTTCAGAACTAGATTCAATTTCACAATTTCCTCCAACAGAGAAGAAAGGTTTGAGAGTAATGTGACTGATTTTAAATTTAAAGACCTTTTAAATAGAGACATAACATCTATAGGGTGAGGCAAAGCACAGATGGTCACAAAAGCTTTAACATGCATTCTGTTGAGAGGTGGGGGACTCTCCCAGAGTGCAGAGCGATCAGTGAGTATTTTCACCAATAGAACTCAGCAGATTTTACCATTTCCAGGTCTTGGCAAACTGATGTTTCCACTAACTACCCTGAAACACTGCTCTTGCCCTGGCCAAGTAGCTCAGTTGGTTAGAGCCTTGTCCCGATACACCAAGGTTGCAGGTTCGATCTCCCCTGCCCCGGTCAAGGCACTTAGAAGAAGCAACCAACAAATGCATAAATAAGTGGGACAACAAATCGATGTTTCCCTCTCTCTCAAAAATAAATACATTTTTAAAATTTAAAAGCCACTAGCTCTTAGAGACAGGAATTGTTCTAAGGTGAGAAATCTGACCATGTTGAGGCCAACATGCTGCAAGGAAGCCCCGGACAACCATGTAGAGACGGAAAGGCTGCACAAACAACTTCCAACCATTGAGTCATCCCAGCCAGGGCTCCAGACATTATTGAACTGAGATAAGTAGTCATCCCTGCCATGAGCGCCCCATGTAAATTCCTGACCCCACATTGTGAGGTATAACAACAGTCATTGTTTTCAGTTAGTACATTTTGAAGTAGCTCATTGCACAGCAATGGGTGACCAGAAGGTACAGTAATAATTTGTGTACCATTCTGCATTTTTGCATATGTGCACACATATGAAACTACAACCCAGACTGTGATACACAGTCTGGAAGATTCCCACCAGCCTGTTCCAGACACTAACCTCAATAAACTTCCCACCCCAACACACACACACACATAACCATAATTCTAACTTCTATCATCAAACTCTCTAGGTTAGTTAGTCAGTTCTTAAATTTTACAACCCTGCACATCATACAGTATGTCCTCTTTAGTATCCAGCTTCCTTGTTCAGCTGCCTATGAACTCACCTATCTTGCTGCACAGGGTGGTAGATGGTATGTTTTCAATGCTGTGAAATAGCCCATTTTACAAGTCTACTGCATTTATCCGTTCAGTGATTCATAGATATTTGGGTTGCTTCTAATTTGGGGCTTTGTAATACAGCTTTATGAACATTCTTGCATGGTTTCCTGGTAGACAAATGCACTCATTCTCTGGGGTATAAACCCAGGAGTAGGCTCATTGGTCACAGGGCAGGGAATTGGCTGAAGCATTAGTGCATATTCTGGCTGCTTATGGAACTACTCACCAGATCATTCCATACATAGATTTTTCTCTCCCTATACCTAGGAAATATTGAGAAATAATCATGCTCCACATTGAATTAAGCTATTTATGACTTGTCCTTCCATATTTGACCTTTTCTGACTAACTGCGCAATAGTATTGTTCTCAACAATGTCTACTGTCAGGACAATGACACTGTTCTTGGAAAAATCCTATCAGGCAAAGTCAACCTCCAAAATAGCATTGTAATAAATATGCAGAAATGTCACTTTTTGCATTAGCCCAAAGGTTTTGTATAGCTTAAGGATATGTGCAGTAAGCTAACGATAAAAATAGAAACTTGACAGTGGGGATGTATGTGTGTGTCAAAATAATATTACTCTTTCTGGGAGTGTGGCAGAAAAAATGACACTACAGACACCAGCATGATTTTTATAGATCTGCCTCTTTGCCAGATGTCACCTTTTATAAACTGCTTTATAAAAACATGACAGTATAAGTGCAATAGTGTGTTTATTGCTTGATAAACTTTAGTAATAAACTTAGGATTGGTTGAAAATTAAAGCCTTAGAGCCTATTCATTAAGCATTTAGGACAAGTGCATAAGCAAAAAATGCTAACTACGAAATGCACAATGAATGCAGATCCAGCTACAGGCAGCAAGCGCTACTTCTCAGTCAGTATGCCTATGGAGATGTCTACCAGCTTCCTTGTCACTGAGCTAAATGCATTCTAGACACATCTAAAGGATGCTGTCTGCCTTGCTACAAATTTGAGTGAGACACAGAACCTCACTCCAAACAGATTCACCTTTTAAAGGTGTTCTATAACTTAGCAAGGCATATCTTACACACAGCAAAGTACTACTGACAACTGTTTTTCCGAAAAGACTTGAAAAGATTTTAAGGAATTTCTTAAAACAATTTCACAGCACACACTCAACTATCTTCATTATTAATGGACTATATATAGCAATGTTTCTTCACGTATCTATAACCCACGGGTTTTTGAATTATTTGTAATTCTTACTAAAAATAGAGACTCTGGAGTCTACTCTTAATTGATTGAAACAAAATCTCTGAGTCAAGGGGGCCCAAGAACTAATATTTTATTAACTAACTCCAAATCATTCTTATAATAAAATGTATAAACAACAGCTGTACAGAAATCTAATCATAATAAATTTTGGCAGCATGTCCTAGCAGCATGTCAATATTATGTGAGTAAGATATATTCTTAGATGCTCAGATTCAATTTGTTACTCAACTTTATATTTAAAAAAACTTAAGTAGCTTTTATCAATTTAGAGTCCCTTTTTTCCTTACAGGTATGTATGAAGACCCATAAAACAAAGTCTAGTTAAGGACCTTTGAAAATCAATCCCCATAACAAATGCACACGGAACTAAACTTCCCTGAGGATTCTATTATCTGGGCACTGGCATTTGTAATCTTTGTAACTAATAAACGTGAAAAGCATCAACAAAATGAAACAATCTCTTTATCTAATGGCCTGTTAAAATGCCTCTGTTGCTTCTTATATTTTTTCTATTGCTTACTATTCTAAGTGAATTTCATCCACATCCAAATTTCATAGAAATCGCAATAGTTAACTACAACAAAGCTACCAGCATGCAGTTTGTATGAGGGGAAAGCTCATAAAAATGTTGCTCATGCAAATATTACAAAAATGATATCATTTTTCTATTAACAAATCACTGCACAGGTATGACAACAAATGCTGAAGAGAAAGAGCCCAGGCTTCCCAGGTGCTACAGACCCTGAGCCCTGGGAAGCCCCAGTCCTAGACTCCGTTTCAGGCATCTACGAAGCTCAACACTTGAGACAATGCAGCAGAGGATTTTTCTGGACATGGGAGATGCTGACAATAACCCCCTCCCCCAGTCACAGTAAGGAGCAGAGTGCCTGCCTTTCTCCTTGAAAGTTAAAAGAAAGGACTGGCAACAACAAAGTCCAGCTCAATTTCAGATAGTTTCATTTTTCTTCTTTGAAAGTAATAGCACTGAATCAAGAGTAAAATAAAAATCAGAGGAAAATGTGGGAAAAGTTGCAGAAAAGGTATGGGAGTAGCAGAGGGAAATGTTCCTTCACAGGAAAAATCCAATTATTTAAACACACACACACACACACACACACACAAATAAGGAATAAGGTCAAGCTAATTTTATTTGAGTCCTTGTTCCTTTGGGCCTTGTCACAACACATATACCTCATCAGGAGAGTCAAAACCATAGTGACCGGCATCCTGACCATGTGATGTGGGGAGGGGAGCGTCAGATTCCCCGGCAGCTAACTGTAGTCCACTGTAGTCCAGCTAACTTCAGTGCTCATTGACTGACATTTTAAAAGCTTATTTTTGCGAAGTGAAATAAGTCAAACAGAGAAAGCTAAGGACTATATGATTTAACTCATGTGTGGAATATAAAACTGAAACTTATGTACACAAACAGCAGTGTGGTGGTTGCCAGAGGGAGGGGGGTGGGGGAAGAAAGGGGTCCTATATGAGGTGACAGGAGAAGATTTGGCTTTGGGTGGTGGGCACACGGTCCTATACACAGATTTTCTAAATTAGTAATCTACACATGTAACCTATATGCTCATGTTGACTAAGGTCATCCCAATAAATTTTTTTAAAAAGCTTATTAATTTTCTATTGCTGAGTTAACAAGTTACTATGAATTTAGTGGCTTAAAGTAACGCAAACGTGTTCTCTCACAGTCTGGAGACCAGTCTGAGGTCAGTTTCACTGACTAGAGCCAAGGTGCAGCCAGGCTGGTTCCTCCTGGAAGCTCTAAGGGCAGAGTCTGTTGCTGTGTCTTTTTCAGCTTCTCCTGGCTGCCTGGATTCCTGGGTTTGTGGCCCTTCCACCGTCCTCCACGGGCATCACTCCAATCTCTGCCTCTGTTGTCACGTCTCCTTCTCCCTGATGCTGACGCTCCTGCCTCCCTCTTACAAAGGCCCACCCAGAGGATCCAGGATAATCCCCCAAACCAAGACCCTTAATTTAATCCCAGCTGCAAAGGCCCTTCTACCACGTAAGGCAACACTGACAGGGTCCAGGAATTAGGATGTGGACATACTGGGGACCATTATTCTGAGTTTTCTTTTGAAACGAATTCATTCATTTACTCAGTCACCTACCCACCCACCCCCTTCACTTTTCAGGAGCTGGTCATGGGGTCCCGGCCAGTGAGGCAGGGCAAACTGGTAGGCTGTGAACTGGTATGCTAGAGAGGATATGCTGACAAATTCTGATCAATATGTAAAATTGATTTTTGCTGCAACTGAGCCTACATCCTGACAAGGTGATGTTTCTCAGAAAAAAAAATATTGAGCAGCGTAGGTGACAGAGGACTGTATAGATTGGGATAACCAGCTGCACATAAAAGGGCAGAGACAACACTTAACATTCAAGTGGTGCTAGAGAAATGTATCAGGTTTTCTGGAATGTGCAGAAGTTGTTCACAGGTTTTCCTTTGTTTACAGGAATTTGCCTTCTGAGCACATATAAGCCCACAGAAAGCTGCCCAACTCACAGAGCAGCATGGGCACCGCGAGGCTGAGCGAAGGTGATAATTGTGGAAGCTTCCAGATGCTGTGGGAAACCGTTCCTGCCCAGTAGCGATTGCACCATAATGATGGCTTGTTTGCGGTTGCTGACTTTTGGTCTTTTCACATGAGAATGGATGGACCCCTGGTTCTGGGGCCAGAGTTATCTTCCTATAATATCCTGGGGCGGATGAGTAGTTGCCTACTCAATATCCAGCCCACAATATCTCTGAGTTTTCCTAAATAGGATTCTATTAGGAAAATGCACTACAAGGGTGCATCCTGGCATCTCTCCCAAAATATCAGTCTCTCAGGGCTCTCTGGGTACCTCAGTTTAAAGTGATCCATAGAGGCGCCACCCTCTGAACCCACTCTGCTCAGCTCGCCCCATAGGTCCCCAGTCCAGTCCATGGTCAAAGGCCCCCAGGTGGTCTACGGCCGCTGAGGCCATCGAGTACCAGAGGACAAGACCAGCACTCAGAACAGCGTCCTCAAGGTGCACTCCTGGTCCACAGCTTCGCCTTCTGGACTGCCCGGCAGGCAGGTGCCCCCCCTCAGGGTCCAGCTCCTCACCTGGGGTCATGCAACAAAGGCTCCTGCTCCCCACCGCCCCGCTGGCCCACGCGCATGGGTTGCAAGAAGGCCAACTATTTACTGCTCACTGAGCAGGCGGCACCGTCAGCCTGGGCCTGCCTGGACGCTGAGGGCCGGGAGGGGGTTGTACCCCCGAACACTGCTGCCCATGGGGCTGCCAGACAACTTCATGTTCGCCATCTGGGGCACATTGTCGAGGCCATGTGGCGTGTAGGGGCTGGATGGGGGCTGCAGGAGCAGCTGGGGCCACACATAGGGGCCCTACCCCCAAGGCCCTCGGTCTATATCCCAGAGTGGGTCGCAGCTAACGGAGCGCAGGCAGCCATGGGAGCAGGTCCACAGGGACATCCACAACTCCTGTCTCCTGCAGGCTGGACGGAGTCACTGTGCTGCGGTGGTGGTGGAGGCGTCTGCGAACTGGCCCAGGCCTCAGTGACACCACTGAGAACCCACCGCGTATCGTCCAGCTGGGTGTGGAGGTGTCACCCTCCACGCTGCTCTTCCCCTGGCCAGCATCTCGAGGGCTGTGCCTTCCTCCGTGGTGCCCGCAGAACACTCTGGTACACTCGAGCTCGCGTGGCCGCGCAGCGTCTTTGTGGGCGGAGATGACTTCAGGTCAGGCCAGGCCAAGGTCAAGTTCGTGCTGACTTCCTTATCACCTCCTGCCTCAAGACCTTGTCCATCTGAGCTCCAACCACCTGGGCAGCGATGGCAGGCAGAACCCGTCAGCGCCACTGCAGTTCCGCTCAGGGAGGTGGCCCAGAGCAGGCGGTGGCCGACGTGGTGCAGAGCAACAGGTGCCTGTGCACCAGGAGGAGCCCTCACTACGTGACCATCAGGCAGGTGCGGGACCTGGGCAACAGCAGGCGCTCAGCGGATCACTGCATCAGAGCAGATGCTGGCGGCACCAACGTGCTGGTGCTCCCACACCTGCGAGGCCTCGCTCCTTCTGCACCCACTCGGACCTGGAGCCGCGTGGCTTCCACCCTGTGCTGTGGCTGCTCTGCTGCTTCTTCAAGGCACCGCGGGCTCTGTGAGGCAGCCCTGTGGTCCAGGCACTGGTACCACAGCACAGCTGCATGGAGAGCAGCCTCAGGTCTGTGTGAGTCCCCCCTCCTCTCCCCCCTACCCCCCAAGACCCCGCAGAACCACATGCTTCTGGAGCACAAATGGAGCTCCTGGCCTCAAGCAAGTCGGGCATGTGGCCGCCACGGTCCTGTGTCTTGTAGGAAAGAATCAGCATCAGCGGCCTCCAACAGCTGTACTAGTGACACCAAAGGGCACACCCAGGCCGAGGTACCCCTGATGCCCACCACTGGAGGTGGCCACATAGCTCCCCGAGACTGCCACCTTCACTGCCCCCTGGGCCCACCCCTCCAGGGCCCACCCCATAGGAGGTCCCTCTAAATTGACTTTCTATATGCAACGCCATATTTTAAGCTAAACCATTTAAAAGAAATCTTGCAAATTCAGTGAAAATCATCCAGCCATGGTTCACATTTTCATGTTGTTTAGATATAGGTGAAAATAATTACAGCTTGAAGCTTGCCCATCATTTTAATTTTGTTTCTCCTTGTATAAAGTTTCAGAAGCCAAAGGAAAAGGGCTGGAGGTGGAGGGGGTTGGGGAAACAGTGGCAGTGTTAACTGTGAGTGAGTGCTGGATAAGAAAATATTTTCAGGATAAAACCTCAAAATAATATTTAAGTGCGTTAAATAAACTTGAACGAAGCAATAACAAGTGACAAAAATGACTAACTGGAGATAAAAATTTGTGTCTAGAATTTTAATCACATCATAAATAGTCTTCAATAAAGTAGCATGTTAACAGGTGCACAGGAAAAACAATGCCTTTCATCTGACTTACATTCAAGTGCTAAGCCTTGTCCAGTCACTGTCCTAGGAGAAAGGCTGTATATTCTGAAAGCTACATTTAAATTAGGTGGCAGTTATCCTGCTGGTATCAATTTCAGACATTCACATAAATCTTTATTTAAAAAAATGATCAACTTCCCGACTTAAAAACATTCAATCAAATTAAAACACACACACACATTTCTATAAAACTTGTGCTATAAATTTTAAATTGTAAGTAATAGAAAGGAAAAGATAGATAATTATAATTAGGGAGATACAAATTTGAAATAGAGAAACATTAATATTTTAATCCTCCTGATAATTCTTTAAAATTACCTAATATTTCTTTATCAGCAAATATTGCCCCCAGGACTCAATTAAAGTCCAAATCATAATGATCATCCATTTAACTAATTTTTTAAATAAAACATGTCCAGTTCTACACTAAATCTAATGATATGGCCAGAATGAAGGCAGGGAGACAAATTTCAGCGAGAATTAGGAGGAAATTTTGGAAGGTCTTTAAACATTATCTCTGTGGTCAGGGATACCCAGAACCTGCTTGGTGCTCTTCCTTCTGTGGGCTCAGGGCTTCCCCAGCCGAGAACAATAGCTGCTACAGCATTTGCTACGTGGAACACACCTTACAAAGACACAACAGCCAATATCTCCTTTAATTCTTACAGAAACTTGAAAGAGAAGTGTCACTATCCCCACGTTGGAGAGAGGAATCAGCATTGAGAGATTAAATAACTTGCCCAAGTTTGCAGAAGGGACAAAAGAAATCCAAAGCCTACAAGGAAATTGCTGGAATCAAAGATTTCCGATATATGAAAAGTCTCTGTGAGTGCTTCTCAACACCAATTCCACATCAGAAATTCCCATGGAATTTTTTTCAAACCATACCTGTCTGGGCACAGCCCACAGAAATACTCTGGGCCCAGTGTCTTGTTTCCTTACACATCTCCAGGTATTTAGGATGCCTCCTCCTAGGGGGCAGAAAGGTCCCTAATCCTATCCTATTTCAAGAGATCCTAGAGCAGCGGTTCTCAACCTGTGGGTCCCGACCCCTTTGGCGGTCGAACGACCCTTTCACAGGGGTCGCCTAAGACCATCCTGCATATCAGATATTTACATTATGACTCATAACAGTAGCAACATTACAGTTATGAAGTAGCAACGAAAATAATTTTATGGTTGGGTCACAACATGAGGAACTGTATTTAAAGGGCCAGAAGGTTGAGAACCACTGTCCTAGAGTAATTAGGATTGAAATTTCTGTGTTGTAGTAACATTACATCACAATGGTGGCATAAATACTAAAAATAGATGACATGCCTAAAAAATTTAAGGTGCTTTTACACATGTTACCATACATGACATCACATTAACTTGACAAGGGTGACAGGAAATGACTGGTTATTATAGCCCATGAAGGTTTGAGCCAATAGGCACAAAAAAGCATCAACCTCTTGACCTTAGAGGCAACTCAGACACTCTATTTCCTGGTCCTTCTGTTTCACTGGCAAGAAGTCTAAGGCCCAGAGAGGCCAGAGGTGCACAGACTGTTCTAAGGTTGCTCAGCTAGCAAACAAGGGTGCAAATTGGAATTCAGCTCCCACAATTCCAGACGCATGAGGTGACTTCTAGCACCCCACCCCTGGCCTGCCTCCAGCCTTCTTACTTACAGCCAGCAGCGATGTTCCAATTATTTTCACTTGTCAATCACACGGATACTAAAGAGAAAATGAGAATTTTGGAGCTAAAGATTTCTACCAAGCAATTTTAGTAGTACCTGAGGGCAAAACATCTCCACGTGTTGTTTTGTTAGAAAGACCTCCATACGCCAGCGTCCCCAAAGGTACAGACAATGAAGCACAGAGAGGTCACGTGGCTTGTCCCAGGTCACTCTGCAGGCTGGCAGCAAAGCTCAGGACCTCGAGGTCTGAGACTCCTAAGGCTGAGCCCACCTGGAGCAGTTCCCTAACTGGAGTCTTGTTCACTGTTTTGGTCACATCTTGTGCCTACTGTACTATCATTTGATGTCTAATTTCTTTACCTCTGCTCAATTTGTCTTTAAATCGCTTTGATTTAAATGGAAATGTTCTATCTCTCTCATAACTAGAAAACCCATATCATTTACCAGAGAGACAGTTAACCCTGTTAACCTTGAAACAAAATGGATATTAAACTGGTTAGAAGGGATCCCTGCCCGAGGCTCTGAGCCTGGGGCCTGTGCAGGTTCTGTTAAAAGATATTAGCCAGTGTTACGAAGATGGTAAAATGTCCCTTGGCTACTGAGAAAGCTGGAAGAAGCGAAAGGGGAAATGTTCCCAAGCTTGCCAGGTGCCAGCCCAGAGCAGTGGCGTTGACAACCCAGGTCCTCTGGCTGAAGGGGACGAAGGAGGGGAATCTCTGACTCTCTCCTCTTCCCAAGAGCCCTGCTCAGAGTGGCAAACAAGTGGCAGAAGCGCCAAAGGAACCCACTTCAAGCCTTGATCTGGTTAATTGAGGATTATTCATTATTTGCCGTCTTAATTTTTTTCTTCCTTTAAGATAATCCCTTTTAACATTTTTCTTATTTTCCTTGGCTGGTGAAGTCTTGGTGCACTCCTTTTTTTAAAAAATTGACATGGTTACTGTACTGGTACCTTCAAGGGATTAAAAGAAGGTTTTCCTTTTTTGTTTTCTCAGAAATACAAGGCATCAGTAACATGCATTTGACAAACATGAGCATTGTAGGTACTTATGAATTCACTCCAAAGGGCCAGTAAAGGTGACCAGATGATTTCCACTATTAATATGTGTTAATATGTCCCTCTGATTCTCATTCTTCATATTTGTGAAAGAACATGTCAGAACTTTATAAACAGAGAGTGAAACAGCAAACTGGAGTTTTTCCATATTATTCATCTATGTCTTTTTTTAGATGATTAAAGAAAGACAACCACATGCTGAAAGTGTGGAAATGTGAAGGAATGCTACATATTTCATTTTATAATTACATTTTATTGCATTCTGTTAAGTGGCCAGAGGGTTTTTAGAAGGCAAGATGCTTCCAAATGAAATTATTATTATTAAACCCCTGCAGCCTCATATTGAGTTTAGGCTGCCACTAGAACCTGTGATAAATTAAATAATATGCAGTATATAAGCATCAGACATAGTTTATATATTTAAAATAGATTCCTTACACATTTGTAAGCAAAACTAAGACCTGAAGTGTTCTAAATACATTTTTCCTCTAGTGAAAGTATTTTGTTTTAAATTTGTTTTTTAGAAATCTAATTATTGAAAGCTACAGAGTAATAATCTAGCATACAGAAATGCCTTGAGAGAGGGTTTTTAAAAATAAGCTTATCTCTCTAAATTTATTCTATTGCTAAAAACAATTTTTAAATTTTTTATATAGAAGGATTTGGTGAAAAAAATAATAACAATAGTTATGTAGCTAAAATTCCAACACTAGAAGAAATGTCAAATGTAATAAACTAAACCAAAAAGAGAATTAATAATACAGAGTAAAAGTACAAGGCCACTTCAGAATAAAACTGACTCAGTGTCCCTTTCCCTATAAGGAGGGCATTTATCAGAGCAAGGTTCCCAGGCAGATTAGCTTTATAGGATAACCATGTTATGATACTCTTTTATTGAATGTAGTTACATTTTGGACTATACAATTGTTCTTGAAATCAAAGGGCAATAGTATACAAATATGTCTCGTGTGGGCACTTCACATCACTTAAAATGGATAAGAATTTGACTATCAGCTAACCACAACTTCTCCAATGTCCTAAATCTTACAAAGCCTCACCTTGTGTACCCCCATCTCACAGTACTTGGTAACTGCTATACAGTACATGAAAGAGATGCACCGTCTACCTCCCCAGAACTCTCTGACTGTGCCAAGAGCCACCAGTAGCAGTGACCATCCACAAACCAAGGGAGGGAGCTGGAGTAAGACATGCCTGTGCGTGACCCACCCTTCCTTTTTGCTGAAGAAGAGAAATGTAAAAACTGCTTCCTGGAGGAAGAATTGCCCAAGGCCCGAGGACTATCCATGATTCCCACCAGCTCTCTCTTACCGAAGGACCCCAATAATTGAAAAATAACACTCTACTTTCCGGATTTAAATTGGACAGAATCTGGCAATGTTAATTTTATAAATGAGAAGATAAAGAAGTGGAAAATGTTGAAAACAGATGTCAGGAAAATGAGGCTCAGGTTTTCCTTTATCACTGAGGTCTTCCCAGGCATCCAGAGACTTCACAGAACCTTCATGCACAACCTGTCCATCCACCTTCCTGGCTCTACTTTCTCCCCTGAACTTACCCTCTAACACAATATCTATTATAACCTCATCTCTTTATTGCTTTCTGTATTCCCCACAAGAGAGGGCTTTACCCAGCAGTGGGTGATGGACGATGCCCACTTTATTTACAATATATTCCTGGGATCTAGTCCAGGGCTCTGTCACTGTTCCAGTTAAGTAACAGCTGGTAAATATTTCAGGCTTGAAAGACATACTATTGAAACTACTTAACTGCCATTGTAGGGCAAGAACAGCCACAGACGATATGTAAATGAATGGGAAAGGTCTTGTCTCAATAAATCTTTATTTACAAAAACAGCCAGAGGGCCAGATTTGGCCCAGGGCTGCAATGTGCCAACCTTACATATGGTAAATGCTAACTAAATATGTAAGTGAGTAAGTGAATAAATGGATGTGATATCCCCAAACCGGCTAGCTCTCCTGTTTACCACGTGGATCAAAGCAAATTCTTGCAAAATACAACTAGTGCTTTAAGGTAACGTGTATTAAGTGCTATTAAGAGCAGAGCAGGTGAGTAAAACCTGCAGTCCCTTCTGAATGACTGAGGATGGTCTGTGCTAAAGGAGAACCAGCTACCTGTCACCAATTAATCTGCATTTCACTTTGGATGAGAACATCCTATTTGCGCCTGCTCCGTGAGGACATTCACAGAGACGTGTGGGGAAGTATCAAGGACATGGTGTACATTAACTTCTTCGGTGGCCAGAACTCAACATATTGGAGCCATCGGTCTGGGAACGCACTCCAGACTTAGTGACAGATTCTCCCAACAGTTAAAGCCCAATGATATGCATGTTTAAGTGCACGTCTGAAACCCACGTCTGAAACCCAATGCATGTTCTGAATGACCTGTCACTACTGAACTTGATTCCCAGAGGAAACAGAATCCAACCCAGGTGTTTCAAACAAAGAAACTCTATCAAACAGATATGACCAGAAGGGCAGGCAGGGAACAGATCCAACAGGGAGGTGGGGACTCTGAGTAGCAACAGCACAAGCCATGGCATCTCTAGGCGACCTAGAGTGAGGGGAGCCACGGTGACACCAGGCCCGTGAGGACTAGAGCAAGGAGGAAGTGCAACCAGGAGGGTAGCCATCGCCAGCTGCCAACTGCAGTGCTGCATCTGGGAAGGAGCAGGAAGGAGCCCAGCTGCCTCTGCCCCAGGCCTCTGATATCCTGCCTAACAGGCATACCAGTCAACTCCTGATTCGATCTCTCAGGGAGCCTGGGCAGTGCAGTCCCCAGGAACACAGAGTAAGGCTGAGGGGGCAGAGGCAGGGCCGTGGGTGATAGCGGCAGAGCAAACAACACATTGATCAATTATGATCAAAACAAATAGGAAAATCTCAAATTCCATACTTTGTACAGAGATTACAAAGAAGACCAAGGATCAGGATGTTCCTCATAAATCTACAATAACCGATCCCAGGCCGAAACTTGGTCTTGATTTATATATCACTCTTTTCTACGGGCAGCTTTCCCACTCAGGGTACAAACTTCAAAAACTGGAAGCAACAGTATCCCTAGAGTCAGCAATAAATGAAAATGGTGTCTTTAATTTTAAATTATAAGGCAACACATTGATGAATGACCATGGCATGATTAGTCAATTCAGGACCTCAACGTGCAATGGAGGAACCCATCCATTATCTGCTCAGCGTAATTCTCTGGTTCCAGCAACTTTAAAAACAACCAAGGAAAATTACTGTCCCTTAGTAAAGCCTTTTGAATTTCATATGCATGTAATTAGGTAACTGCCAGCCCAAGGACGAGGACCATGACAAATAGTTGCTCTTTTCAAATGAGAAGAATAGAGCAATATTGATGTTTCCCGCACTTACTTACACAAGAGTTTTCCTACTTTTTTTTTTAGTTTAGCTAACCATTTTAACATTTAATGAAGCTTTTGTGACTACTGTTCTCTAGCTGAGAGCTCTAGCCATTAGCTTTAAAAAGAGCCAAGAGCAGCCTCCTGTGGTGCATAAATACCTTGTTCCTCACCCAGAGGCCACTGTGGTCGGTCCACACCATCACAGAGGGTTTTAACATGACCATCTTCACGTGCAAACAGAAAAGCAAACAGAGAGTAGGGATCACCAGGCACCGCCTCTATTGATCATAATCGAGCTCTACTTTAACCTACAGAACAACCCTCGCCCAGGTGCTCAGGGCAGGCACCGCTTGGTTCTTTTTAACTGAGGAACAACCTGATTTATGTAAATGAGTTAGAACTTGGGGAGGGAGTTTGGTGGGTAACTAGCAACGGAAAGTACAGACCCTTAAGGCTATCCCACTATACCACCTGCATTGCTGCCTCTCCTTGGGGGCATTCAAGCAAAGTGGGGCTATAAGAGCGAAGCTGGCCAGCTCTGGCTGCCTGCCCTCCCTCTCTCCTCTGACATCCCCACCCCTCCACACATAGAAGAAACTCAAAAGTTAGACACACACTTTGCAACTGCTGGTAATATATTATATGTGTTTACATTTTGATAGATCCTTACATTTTTTGCATCATATGTGATAAATAAACATTTCTACTGTAAACAAGGGCCCAAAGGGAAAGGCAAACCATTTGTTAATTTTTGGTATGATCAGAATAAAAAATCCATTGCCTTGTAATTTCAAATAATAATTGATAGTTGAATGTGGTAAGTGCACATACTGGATGGAGGCTGCAATGATCTTATCAATATATTTAGTAAACATGGCTGTGGCATGTGGCGATAAAACATTTCCAATCTTTAGATCTTCTTGAACATTCACTCTGTGTTTTACACTGAGGCTCCACGTTTCGGAGGGATTCTAAGCCCATCGCTCAGACTGACAGAGCAAGTATTCCAGACAATTGGTTCCCGAGGGTCAAGACTGCGATGCTCCATCAGGATTCCATCAGATCATAAACCCTCCGTGGATCTCTCTCAAGTTGGTGGTGATGTCTCCCTAGGGCGGCTCATCATTTGCTGCTACAGTCAAGTGCTTGTCATTGTAGACAAACACCCTGTCAGTCTTCCGTACTCATCCAATCAAGTCTTACTGCAAACCAGGGAAGGGAGCCAGAGGTACGAAGTCCAAAGAGAAAAATGAGGCGCGTGCCTGTCTGGGCATGACTGCTCACTGCACACTTTCTATACCTGTGCTTTCAGCATCGCTGTAAGCCCAGCACCTGGTTCATCTACCATGATTGCAGGCGTCTAAATTGTTTTGGGGACATATATATCAAAAGCCTGAAAACACCAAGCCTTATTTCTAGGAATTTATCCTAAGGAAATAATTGGACAAGTGCCTAAGAGGTGTATGTACAAGGTTGTACGCTGCTGTGTTCTTTAGAGAAGCAATAGATTGCAAACGTATCAATTTCAGTTTTGTTGTCAGCTGAGCTGGATTGCAGAACCTTATTTACACCTGTTCCATCGTGCCACCTAATGCCAGCATACACTATCTATGGGTAGTAGCTGAAGGAGCATCACAGTCCCTAGTGCTTTAGAAACAGAAAGTCAAAGTGGTGAGTATGTCAAAGCGGAATCTCAGCCCCAGTCCTGCTCACATCCCATAGTTCTCGGAAAGGTGCCAGACCTAACGAAGCTGTATTTTACAGGCATGACCCCAACCTCTCCTTATTCCAGCTGCCCAAGTCTTCCTACTGCCACCAGTACCCTGTGAATCCCTTACCATGGGTTTAAAGGCCCTGCATGATCCAAGTCTTGCTTATCTCCCAACTCACCTATTGCTGCTCCCCTCCTCACCTAAAGTGCTCCGGCCACACTGGATTTCACTAAGTGCTCTTACCTTCAGGCCTTTGCACATACTGTCTGTTCATTCTGCCAGGAAAGCCCTTCCAGTTAGCTAGTACTTGCCCAGCATCACTCAGAGGCCGTCCTGACTTGTCTCCCATTGTATCCAGGAGTGGATCCCCATGCCCATCCTGTTCACTCCTTTGTTGATACCACATTATACTGTAACCGCCCACCGCAGGCAACATGGGTTTGGCTGGATTGATTTTGCATTTTCAGTGAAGCTTGGCTCTCCGTCTGGCTGTGTGATTGATCTGCCACCTGAGCACAGGGAACCTCTAACTACAGCTTCTTCACCCTCTCTCCTCCCTCCACATACTTTTGCACCGTTAGAGGTTCCAATGGGCTTCAAGTTCTAAGGAAGGTCTAGCGCCTGTATGTTACATACACTATGGCCTCTGTTGCAGAAAACCCTCGCAGATACGGTGAGAACCTGCAAACTTGCACAGACTGGCCCAGCCAGGAAGCGATTTTCCTCATCAACATTATAACCAAATGATGGTATTCAAGGACCTGCTGTCAAAGGCTTATTACACCCAACTTCTTTCCTTCACCCTCAAATGCCTCCCCCTGGAACACAAGCAGGGGTTTGCTCTCCAGAAACAAGGACAGGAAGAAAGTTAAAGACAGAGCTGCTGCCACAGCCGCGCCCTCATGGCAAAGCCCGGCCTGGCCGGCATTGTGTCTGCACCTGGACGTCACTTAACGAAAGACTTGACAAACTTGAGGAACATTTTATGTAAAGAAAACTCCATTTCCAGGATCCTATGACTATATTCCAACGTAATAAAATATAAATGAGAATAAAGAACAAGCTAATAAACCGGATTGAAGGCTGCATTTCAATAACAAGGTTTAAGAGCCATTTACTGGCCACATGTACCTCACTCTCCTGACTTCTAACATCGGCTGAATTACTTAACAGAAATGAAAGCTCGCATTGCTTCTGTTATCCGATTCAGATGCTTTTTGGAGCTGAATAATGTGACATTTGCTTCAGAGCACTTGGATCTAATCAATACACGATGCTAAATGTGATTTAAAATCAATTTAATTGTACTCTTGATCTCCTATGAGTCAAGGTGGAAACAAAGGTAACATTTGAGATGGGAAACCATTCAGCTAGTTCCTAAAGAAGACACAAATACCTGCTACTAATGGGGCGTGAGAGGTAAACACGTTTGGTTCACACTGCAAACCTCACATCAGAGAAAGAATTATGTGGAAACACCTAGGATATTGTGCCCTGAAGGCATATTCGAACTTTAATGTCTTTATTTCAAACCACAAACTATTAAAAACTTCTTTACTTGTTATAAAAATTTTCCAAGTTATAGAAAAATAAAAAATATATAAGAAATATATGTAATATATATGCTTAATTCCTATAGTGTTATTTACTTCCTAAATATATTCACTCTTATATATAATATCTGCTATCCTACATATTTTCTGTTTATACTTTGTAGCAATTATACAGACACTCAGAGCTAAGCCTGAATGCCTCCCACAGTGTATACTTGGGGACACCACAGCATCCATCCGCCGTCTGACAATAGTTATTGGATTCCATCTTGGCCAGGTTGTATTATTTACACTCAAGGAAAATAAAGCTCAGAGAGATTTTAAAAGTAACAAATTCAAGACTCAAACATCTTATAATGCAATAGAATCCAAAAACTCTATATAAGTATGTTTATACAATACAATTTCAAAACAGCCAGTGAGTTTTAGCTAAACTTCCATATCTCAAGTGTCCTACTTAAAAAAAATAATTAAGCCAATTAATTGTTTGTGGTAACATAGATATAGCCTGTGAGTAAAGTTACTTTCCTTTCCGTTCAAGTAACAGTATGTCAGGAACATAATTTTTTTGAAATGCCTCTTCTAATAGCAATTGAAAATAGCGCTAGACAACAAACTCACACAAAATATGCATTTTTTTAAAATTTGGATTTGATTTTTAGAATTGTAAAATAATAAGTTTGCATAAAGAAGACCATTTAAAGTACTAGTTGAAATTAATTGGGACAGAAATATTTTGTTCAATAATAATAAAATATTAAGTTATAGCCACAAGATCATTTCTGATTCTTAAAAAAAAGTAGTTCATAAGAAAATTGTTTATGTTATGATTTGTGTATTGAAATAGAGAAAAAAATGACAAAACTTCCACAAACTTAGAATTAAAAATGTTGTCAGAAGTTGTCATGATTTGAACAAGAAAAAGCTGACACACCAAAAGTGTCTAGTGGAATTTAATAAGCATGTTTGTACAAATTGTTTCCTTTCGTTGTCTCCTTCCTGATCACTGGGTTGATGGCAGGCAATGCAGGTGAACTGATCCTCTCCGCCTGAGATTTGCTAATTCCTCGTTTACCTTTTTGCAAATTACTCTCACAGGTCGGAACGTCGTTCCCTGCATACGCCAGGCACAGGTTCTGGGCAAACATGATCCGTATGTATGCCCCTGAGGGAAGCCACTAGCCACATGCCATCATTGAGCATGAGATAGGGCTAGTCCATGTCATGTACTGCAGGTGTAAATACTCACTAGATTTCAAAGACTCATCATAAATAAAAAGAACACAAAATACCCCATTAATTTTTATACTGATTACATATTTAAACATTTTAGATATATGGGTTGAATAAACTATTTAAAATTAATTTTACCTATTTCTTTTTACTTTTTTAATGTGGCTGCTGAATAAAAAAAATATTTTATATATTCTATTGATTTTTTACAGAGAGGAAGGGAGAGAGATAGTTAGAAACATTGATGGGAGAGAAACATCGATCAGCTGCCTCCTGCACATCTCCCACTGGGGATGTGGCCGCAACCCAGGTACATGCCCTTGACTGGAATCAAACCTGGGACCTTTCAGTCCGCAGGCCGACGCTCTATCCACTGAGCCAAACCGGTTTCGGCTGCTGAATAAAATTTTAAATCACATGTGACTACCATTTTATTTCTATTGGGCAGTAGTGGGTAAAAAAAAAGATGATATGCTCCTATTTCAAGATAGGAACTTTTAAAAATATGCTGTTACCAATTTTTTCAGATGAAATGCACACATTTTAATATAGAACATATTCTGACAGATCCGACAGAAAACATGAAAACTGTGTGCTTTCTATCATAACGATTATTTTTCAGATAACGACAGCTGTTTTCCTGTACAAGCAAGAGGCTTTTTCCATAGCCACCAAGGACTAGTATTCAATCAGGAAAGAAAGACAATTCTCCATGCGCTCTCTCCGCATGCTTCACACCAGCAGCAAGCTGTGCCTCCTGTGTACTCTGAACGTGGGAAGCAAGTCGGCTGCCTCCTGGCCGACTTCTTGGCCATTTCTCTCTCAATGTGGCAAATACAAAGGGCTCACCCTGGGCGGCTCAGAAGCATGTGGGTTACTCAAGGCCTGTACGAAAGTGACCGAAGGCAAACCAGACAGGTGAGCACCATGACAGCTCTTCCTTGGTTACAAAGGAGATTAGAATATGGCTGTTCCTTGGAGGACTATGAAGAAAATGGCAGAGAGTCGACTGTCACAGGACACAGTCTTTGCTCCGTGACACTTGACAATAGCTTGAAATTCTTTCACACATTTCAAGATCCCATTTATCATATTTTGCGGTCAAGAACCACTCCACCTGTCAAACCTAATTCATTCTGAGCTGTCCAAAATGGAAGCCAAGGACCACATGCCGCTATTTAAATTTATATTAACTAAAATTAGAAATTCAGTTCCTGAGTCTCAATAACCGCACGCGGCCAGTGGCTACTGCACACAGAACGTTATCACTGCAGAAGGCCCTGCGGGACAGCCGGGTAAGATGATACCGTGCAGGAAGTTAGCTTTCCAGGAAATGTTTAAAAAGAGATGAGCGAGCGGGGTAGAGAAAAGCATGTGACTGCAATACAAAGGAGCGAAATCACATCACCGCAGTGATGTCATGTCAGACCAAACACAGGGAACTTCCCATTGTTCGCGCGGGGAGCTCGTGAGTTATGCTCAGAGATGGAGACAGAAAGGGAAGTAAGTGGACAGCACTTCATTTATATACACTGGTTTGATATTTGCCATGGCCACACACAGACTGAAACTCACGCCAAACGCAGCCACAGATGAATTATGGTTTTGCTTTTTTACAGGAGGAAGCGAGGCTTGCCAGCATTTCTTCTCGGGCTAAGTTCACAATACCGACATTGTTCTCTCCCCAGCGGGATAAATGATGGTGCTATAAAGAATAAATACTTCTTAACAACGGGTAGGAAAAATCAGGATATACACATTTTCTATTTCTTCTTACCCACTAGGAAGAGATGAAGCAATACCAGAGAATTAAAATAGTCAAATAATGATTAAAAGTCTGCTTCCAGGAGCCAAAACACTGTTTTTTTCTTGCTTCACTACTTTCTCGTTCTGTGAGCATGCACAGTGCCTCAGATGCCTCGTCTGCAAACCTAACGGACATAATGCCTGAATCATTCTCGTGCTCACAATTTCTGACTAAAGGAAGGCTTAACAAATGCAATGATTATTCCTCTGCTGCTAATTATAAATTTTAAAAATGCATAGCACATTTTATCATACTCAACACATATAAGTAGACTCTAATGGCAATGCTACAAAACTATGGCAAAAAACCTGGGTTCGGATACTGAAAGAGCACTGAAATGAAACAGACACGCTGAAAGCCATCTGGGAGACTAGGATGCGGGATTACTCAGGATTTCCTCGTCCGGAGATAGAGGAGCATCGGGACATGGAGAGTGAATCAGGGACTGAATGTCCGAAGTTGCCATGAAGAAAACAGTTTGCATCCTGGTCATCGGGTGCAGTCCAACTCCGCGCACTCTCCGTAAGGACCCTGAAGTGTCCTTCAAAACGGGTAATCACACATTACTGTCCAGAAAAACCACACATCCACGCTGCCATTTATTAAAAATATTCCAAAACAAAGTTATTTTTCCCCATTTGTGTTGAGATCTTGAAAAAGAGCCACACCCCAGAGGCAGCAAGAGGCAAGATGGATCGAGTTCTGTAGAGAAGCTTCCACAAACACATGTAAATATGTTTGGCCACAGTCCACTTCCCACCACAGTCCACTTCCCACCACAGTCCACCTCCCACCACAGTCCACCTCCCACCACAGTCCACTTCCCACCACAGTCCTCTTCCCACCACAGTCCTCTTCCCACCACAGTCCTCTTCCCACCACAGTCCACTTCCCACCACAGTCCACCTCCCACCACAGTCCTCTTCCCACCACAGTCCTCTTCCCACCACAGTCCACTTCCCACCACAGTCCACCTCCCACCACAGTCCTCTTCCCACCACAGTCCTCTTCCCACCACAGTACACCTCCCACCACAGTCCTCTTCCCACCACAGTCCTCTTCCCACCACAGTCCACTTTCAGGCTGCAGCTCTCCCATCCATCGCTGCTCCTGGGGGTCGCGCCAGCATTGCAGCTGCATATGACAGACCACAGGACTTGATTTTCCACAACAGACTTCACTACAAAAACTCTATCTCACTGCCTCTAAAAATCATACAAATATTCAAAAATTCCAATTGTTTAATATCCAAACTATATACCAGACCGTTTCCTGTACCTGGAACTGACAGAAAAATCCTTCATCACACTCTGTCTTCCAAAATGAGTTCAGGAAAGACGGTAAAGGTTTCCAGTTGCTAGGTTGGTTGGGTGATGCTCAAGAAAGATAGGGCACTTGCTGTTCTGCATGATGTGATGTATCTGGACAGCTTATGGGTGCAGAAAACCATGGCACATAGTGGTGGCACTATCACGGGCACGGAGCAGTGTGTTTATGTATCAGAGCATGTGCATTATCAACTGGCACACACAGCACCAACTGCAAAGTTGGTCTTCCCTCTGAAGGAGAGAGGAGCAGGGGAGCGAAAAGAGCATGTGTCTTTGGGAGTCCCAAGGGCCTGCCTCAGACCTGGGCCCATTAGTCAACAGCTGTGGGACCTCAGCTTCCTCAACTCTGAAGGAGAGATAATAATGCCTCCTTTCTGGGCTTCACTCGAGAGGTGAAGGAGGTGACCAACAGAAGAACAGAAGACGTCATCTGGCCCATCCCTTAGAAAGGGATTATGGACCATTGCTCTGTTCCCGTTGTCCCTGGCACATACCACTTGTCAATCTCCACATGTGCTAGTTCTGTCATGTATGTACAAATATATACATTTATATATTTCTGTTCCACATATATATTACTATATTATATGCATAAGCAAATATGTATGTGCACATGCATATGTGTATATATAAAATGAGTGATGTTTGCTCTTTGATCCTCAAATATTTTTTTTAATTTACTCTTTTTTTCCTCACCCAAGGATTTGTTTTTTATTGATTTTAGAGAGAGGAAAGAGAGAGAGAGAGAGAGAAACATTGATCAGTTGCCTCCTGTATGCACCCTTACCAGGGATTGAACCCGAAACCTGGGTATGTGCCCTGACTGGGAATTGAACCTAACATCTTTCGGTGTATGGGATGACACTTCAACCAACTGAGCAACACTGGCGAGTGCTAAATATTTTTTTAGATACCAACTTTTCTTTTGTTGTTGTTCTGGATTTGAACCTCAGGATCCAAAAAGAACCTAGCTACCCCAAATCTCTTCAGCTTTTCTTAAGAGTGATATATTTTGAGCCAACATACTATATTTCTTATCCTAAAACGAAGGAGAATGTCTGATAGTAACATTCTTCCAATTCTCACCTAATATACCCACGAAGGCTAAGAAAATTAACTTAGCAGACAGCAGTAATTTCTTAGCATTCCACACTCACCGTGGCTCAGCACACATGGCCTTCCTGTTGACAGTCAACTCTCAGCGCCTCCAGTGCATGTCAGAGGGATCTAGTCCAGTAGTTTACCCACGCTCCTTACTGACCCTCATTTTCCCTCTTGAATTTCAT
This sequence comes from Myotis yumanensis, assembly GCF_028538775.1. Lineage (NCBI taxonomy): Eukaryota > Metazoa > Chordata > Mammalia > Chiroptera > Vespertilionidae > Myotis > Myotis yumanensis. The sequence goes on from NW_027223765.1 coordinate 46,579,977, forward strand.
GCCCCCTCAGAAAGAAGCACCCCATCTGCTGGAAAGAAATATTTGTAGCCAACATGACAACAGTGGAATCCCTACTTCATAACAGCTGGGAATCAAAACACCAGTGACTGAAATTGACTACCATGTGCTTGGGTACAGAAGCGCCAAAGAAACTGACCCAAACTCCTTTGTCCCCAGCCCCTGTGTGCACATTATCCATAGCCATAGACAACACAGTGGGCCATGTTCCCACATCTGTTACTCATGTTCATTCTCAATGTTTCACTAAACTTTAAAAAAAAAAGTTTAGGATTACTCTTTTTTCCAAAAGAGGAGATTCTGAAAGTTGCCAATCACTCACTAGAAGTTCTGACTACACAGATGGGTTTTGACACCTCTGTTTGATTTTAAATGCAAACATGTCAATTTGTTCCCTGGCATGGGTTCTTCTGTCTCAAGATTTTTTGGGGGGTGTATAATTTATCTTAACTTTTGTTCTCTGCACTCAGTTGTTCCTGCATTCTCAGGGAAGCCAAGAGAGATCTTATTACAGAAACAGTTATATAATCGCTATATTCTAATCTAATCCTTTTAAGTGGTTTTAAATCTTTACTAAAAACTCAACAAAGTAACTTCCAAGTGAGAAGACACACAACTGAAGTTGAATATTTACATGAATATAAAGGTACGAACAAAATAATTGGGCTTTCTTTCCTGGGGACTCTTTCCATAATCAATAAACGTATGTTGTGTTTCTATAGCAGTACTAGCTAATATGTGGCACATGGCCTCCGGTCCTTGTTCTTGTGCCCTGACAGTCACTGCAATCCATACGTACCCTGCAGGCACAATAGATTCTGTTAGCTGCTCTTGAGAGACATAAGCTGAGGCACATAGTAAAATCAAATAGTTAATTATCTATAAAAAGGTGAAATGTCTACAAAAGAAATGATAATATTTTAAGCAAAATGTCAGCGTATGCAAGAAGATAGACTGCAGGATAACTGCTCTATCGCTGAGAGGGCATGTTTGCTTTATTCCACCATGGAGTTTTGCTATTTTGTCTATAGGGCACTTTGGTTCAAACTGGCAAACCCATATTGAGCCTTTTTGGGGGGTGGTAATATGCTTAATTTATTATCATTTCATTTAAAGAATTTTAAAAAGTGGTATTTTTTAAATGGCAAAGTTACAATCTGTTCAATTAAGCACTGGATTTTAAACCAACAGATGTGAGAATTCTCCAGAAGCCTGAGAATCAGGCCACATGGAAGCTAAGGCAACCGAGAATGGGAAAAACACTTGCTATCACAAATGATGGTATAAAATATCCTAATCTCTGTTAGGATCCCTGTCTTGAAAGTAACAAACCATATATTTATTCTCCCCTACCGGCTCCACCCCACCCCCACCCCCACCCCTATTTCCTGCTGCTACCTTTTTCTCAAGACATCTTTTCCATAGATTGAGGTAGTAAATGCCATGTGCTCATCTCTGAGGAGATGCCTGCATGGGTATTTCAGCGAGAGGCAGGCAAAGGCATGTCGAGCTGCCAAGGAAATGCTCGCGGCACCTGGGTCTGTGCCCTGTCCACAGCATGGGCGCAGGAACCAGGCATCAAAGGGACAACTGCATGAGCAAAGGTGAGTGCAGAGTGCAGAGTGGAGGAGCCGGGTGAATGGCTTAGTGATGTGAAAGGTGCTGAAGCATCACCTGCCCTCCTAATCTGGCAGATATACCAGAAGGCCTGGGATTCTCACTTTATGAATATTTTATGTTTGGGCCCTGAATGCTGATTTTTTTTTAAATTATTGTAGTAAAATATATGTAACACCAAATTTTCCATTTTAACTATTTTTAAGTAGACAGTTCTGTGGGATTGAATACATTCACATTATGATGAAGCCTTTTTTGTCTTTAAATAGATTTAAGTATCACTTTCTTCTAATAAATAGCAAGATAATTTATATAATACTATAAAACACTGAGTTGCCCAGTTCCCTCAAATTAAACACAAACACTTAAAATTAACATGGGACAGTAAGAGGTCTTTGAGACTGATCAGATTTTGGCTTTGAATGAGGAGCCAAAGATTTAACCAAAACTCAAAGGAATTAAAAATATTGTCTGAGGGCATTGAGAGTTGAGAATTATAGAGAATGATTAGCAATGAAGAAGTTAAATAGATTGGATAGAAAATTGTAAATAAGTTCACATTTGTTGGTTGTTACAGCAAATTCTGTCATAGAAGATCCTTCACTCCACCTTTCCAAGGGAATCATCATCACCCCCATGTTACAGCTGATTGTGGTGCAGAAAAGTTACATTCTCAGCCAGAGTGAATCCACAGTAGAGCCTAAATTCTAGTCCACATTGGTGGACTCCGGCTCCTAAGCTCGGACTTCGTTAGATTGCCTTCTCATATGAAGGTGAGACTGGTGTTCTCTAGATAAAAACAGAGAGGGGACAGCAGCTTATTTCCAATATCAGCTGCCACTGGGACCTCTGTTCTCATGTGTCCTCCTCCTTCCTCAGGCAGCAGGACGGCCGGATGTTCAGGTCCTCAGGGGAGGAATGTGGCAAAGCTGAAAGCTAAGGAAAAACGGAAGGTCTCGTTGGCTTTTGCGTATCAATATCTAGGATTTGAGGAAATGAGTTGGGTTACCAGGAGTAAAAAGCAAAATTACTAACTGCTTTCTTCCCAAACCCTAAAAATCACTCTCTCCATTCGGACAACTTGGGCCGGAAGTAGGAAAAAGAATACAGAGAACGGAAAACAAAATGCATTCTCTCCCTCCACCTGGGCCATGCCTGGGAGATGGCTGAAGCCCCGGCTGGCTTCAGGGACCCAAGAGGAGCAAGGAGACCCTCCTCTCCTTCCTCAAGGGAGAACCTGTGAGAAGGACTTGATTTTGCCTTTGGCCCTTTTAACACCCCCACCCAACATTCTAGGAGCTCCAACATGGAAGGAAAGCAAGAGAAGGAGCCCTGTGCCCAGTAAGTGACATGGAAAGAGCAGAAACCTCTGACCAAGGTGCTCTGCAGACAACAGCAACTGGTGGGTCCAAGTTGATGCCACAAACTGCACAGAGAGGACAGCAACATACTGCGACGGCAGAGTGCACAGGTGACCATGGAGACCAGATGGGCCCCTGCCCCAACCCCAGAGCATGAATACAACCCAGGGAAGAAAGGGAGAGCATCCCTAACATAGTTCCTCCCACCCCTTGATGCAATGGATATTTGAAATAGAAATTAAGTTGTAGAAAATGGTAATAGTTTTCATAAATAATAGCTTCTATAAAATCTTTCAAAATGTCACTTAATATACTGGAAAAAAACTACAGAATAACAGCCTAATTTGTTGGGTGTTAGCTTCTTAGTACACCAACACTAATTTTTCAAGAGGAGAATTTTACTTTCCATCTGTTGAGATACTGAAAGATGCTTGCAAGTCTGTAAGTATAGGGGAGGGGTGGGGCAGAGGGTTGGGGCTGGGACTTTTCTAATCACAAGGTTGATTAAAATGGACACACTCTCTAGCAGTCTAAAGTAGAACTAGAGGCAGGCAGGTCCGATAAAAAGGAAGAGGCATAGCTTCATAGCTGTAACTCAAGATATCCATTCTACTGTTTGATCAGATTTCCCCTGGAGCAGGGATATGGAGAGACAGTGAAGAAAGCATGGGCATTGTTCTTCTAAATGTCACCTCTCCATACTCCCTGAGATATGCTATTAATACCACCCCCAATTTCCCAGTACTTGTCATAATATCCTCTGTAGCCTGATTAATGATATTTTCCTTTGTTATGCTGGTCTGGGCTATAATTTAAATGAGTGAGAATGGTATCACCATCTATAGGAGACTCCCTTTCTTCCCCATCCACATTTTAATCCACTTAGATGGAACTGTGCACAATAGGAAAACTTTGCCTTTCTGTTTTAATGTCCCCTTAACAAGCCCTGGATTCTGTTAATTTTTGACAGAAAATAACTTCTGTCCTAACAATGGTGGACAACTAGAATTTCAATGAGCACACTTTTGGTGACTAGTGCTTATAAAATCATGTATCACGTTCTCTTATGACCTGTCATCAATGTGACATAATTTAATGTGACAGCTCCAATTTTAAGGACAGCAATTTGCACTTTGCTTTCAAACTCTCCAACTACAGTTATGCCGGGGAAGCTGGCCTCAATGAAGCAGACAAGTTGCCACCTTTAGATGACTGCAGAGTAGCGTAGGGTATCTCCAGAATTATTCCTTTAAAAAGCGATTAATCATCATTTCAAAAGGGTCCTCGGTGAAGTGCAACTGGAGACATGTTATTGGAAACTGCTAACACGTCCCATTCACTGGGCCGCACTTACAGTCTTACTGTTCGTCATAGGTGTTTGGGGAACAAAACCTTAGGCAGGTAGACAGCGATGTAGACACAGATAATAGGAATAGCAATTAAGAAGGTAAACATTAAGCGGCTAATGGTTGGGAATATTTGTACTTTGCAATCTATTTTCTCTATATTCTAACTGAAGATGCTCATGTCATGCCAGAAACAGACTGAGAAGAGCCACCTATGGCCTCATAACAGAGAACAGATTCCGGGACTCTGGCTCTTTGGAAATGGGGTTTGCAACCTCAATATTATTTCAACTTATCCTACTTCTTGAGGCAATAAAAGACAAGAATTAAAAGGAAGAAAAGTGAGGAGAAACTACAGAAATAGCAAAGGCTTGATTTTAGAGATTTCTCCAACCTTGTTAACAACAACAACAACAACAAAAATGGTGATTTTTGTGGTGGTTTCAGGGAAGTTAGTAAAAATCATGCTAGATTCATAGGTATCTTTCAAGATATTTTCCTCATTAAAACACACACACACACACACACATTAAAACCTTATTCTAACGTGCTTTGGTGGAAACTGATTGCAAACACAGTCCACCATTCAGCTGAAAGGATTTTATTAACCAAAGCATGAAAAAAATCTCCATTTCAAGATTTATCGTTAGGATCATAAAAAATTTCAAATATGTAGAGAATGGTTAAATTAATCATTTATACCTCCATCACCACTCAAGAAATTATTTTAAAGCAAACCCCAGACAATATTTAAGATAATGTTATTAGGACATTTCCCCTGTATGAACAGTGTAAATTGCTTGAGATTGTATTTTAGAAAATACTGTGTTTTATTTAAGATCAAGAATAGCCTAACCCTTTCCTCACATACTTCACACATCTTAAATCATTTGCTCCCGAAATTTTTTAAGGTAACATTAACTGAAGTTGCACTAGTAATTTCCATTTTTCAATACATTTTGATTTATTTTGGGGAGATGGGAAGAGAGACAGAGAGAGAAACATCAATATGAGAGAGAAATATTGATCGGCTGCCTCAGTACACACCCCGACAAGGAACTGAATCCTCAACCTGGGCATGAGCTCTGACTGGAATGGAACTGGCAACCTTTTGGTGCATAGGATGATGCTCAACCAACTGAGCACACTGGCTAGGGCTGCACCAGTAATTTCTTTTTTTTTTTTTTTTTTTTTTAAATATTTTTTATTGATTTTTTACAGAGAGGAAGGGAGAGAGATAGAGAGTTAGAAACATCAATGAGAGAGAAACATTGATTAGCTGCCTCCTGCACACCCCCTACTGGGGATGTGCCCGCAACCAAGGTACATGCCCTTGACTGGAATCGAACCTGGGACCTTTCAGTCCACAAGCCGACACTCTACCCATTGAGCCAAACCAGTTAGGGCGAGTAATTTCTTGATAGAAAAATAATTTCCAAAACTGAAGACAGTTTTTCAGTTTGGTTGCTATGCACAGTTTGATCTTACCTCTTCCTTTCTTTCATATTTCACTTCCACCAAATCAACCCCTTGAGCAATGGGTTTAAAGCATCACAAAGGCCTGGCTAGAGAAGAAATGCCTATTTTCTGCCAAGGTCTGTGTCCAAACCCACAGTGACTCCTTTGAGAGGCCCCAGAAAATAATTCATCCAGTAATAGTTTTATTCTTAGAGGTGGGTATCCTCCACAGCTGTGCAGAACTAGAAATTCTGCCAGCTGGGCCAGGCTCCGCGACTAGCACTAGTAGAAAAGAACCAGTTGGCAATGCTCTCTTGTTTTTACTGATCAGAACAGGCATAAGCCTACAGAACTATTTAATTACAAATGTGAAAATAATAACAACAACAGCTCTTGCCAACTGAACATTGAAGAGTAAACGCTTGTAACTTTTCCCTGCAAATAATGAAAACACTTGGGATTCCAAGGTTGAGTTGGAAGTTGCACGACCACAAGCGTGCAAGATCGTGTTTGACACCTGCATCTCCTTGGGATGAGGCAGAAGATCAAAGCCTGTACTGAGATCAAATTGGAAAGGACCTGGACTGTAGTTTTTGTTTTTCTTAATCCTCACCCGAGGATATTTTTTTTTCCCATTGATTTTTAGAGAGAGTTGAAGGAAGGGAGAAGGGGAGAAAGAGAAACATCGACCTGAGAGAGACACATCGATTGACTGCCTCCCGCACTCTCTGGACCAAGGCCGGGATGGAACATGCAACCAAGGTATGTGACCTTGACCAGGAATTGAACCCGGTACCTTCAGTCCACAGGCCAACGCTCTAACCACTGAGCAAACGGCCAGGGCCTGACTGTAGTTTTTTTATGCAATCCATTCTACAGGTGTTGCTTTCTTTAAAAAAATATTTAAATAGGTTTGTTTTTCTCCTCTATTTACAGAGAAGCATTTTTTCCTTCTATTGATCACACGGGTACGTGATTTCATCTATAAGGCATAACATCTTGAAATAGAATGTCTGCACCCAAAATACATTACCTAATGATCTGATTTCTAAAAAAGTAGTTGGAGCTGCATATATGCTTTCATGATATTCTTCTCTTTTTTTTTAATGCAAAGATTCCCCATCCGCCTACCGACTGAACTTTTTGGTCATGAAACATTGCCTTCCCAGCATGTGTGTGCCCATCAGCAGAAAGGAAGAGCAGACTCACTTTATTTATTACATTTGTATTGCCTGCAAAGCCATTTAGTTAATGGATGAGTCTCATTAGCAGTCCAACCACAATATAAAGAATACAATGATGTGTTTCATAGGTTCATTAAAATAATATTTCAAAGGAGTCATTAGAAAAACCGAAGCTGGAGATTCAACAGACAGTAAGTTGTCTGCAAATAAATGAGATGGAACCAACATGTTTTCAAGTAAGTTAAGAAACATGTTTACAAATACATTACAGCCATTAGAAAAGGAAGCATCAACTTAGCAAGTGCTGGGGGGGCAATTACTTATGCAATTTACAAGAACAAAACTGTAACACTTCCACATCAACGTCTATTGTGGATGCAAACAGCTGTAGGTATAAAAAAAGAGTATGTCTTAGGAAGAAAATTTTTTTCTATAGCCCCGAGATAATTCTCTTGTTTGAAGCAAAATTTAAAACATTCAATCCTGTTTTCAGATTACTATTTTTGTATTCACTTTTGTGTTATTTACCCCAAATATGCCTATCCTTTCATATGTAAAAGAAAGCCATAATAAGTTAACAAAATGAATAATCCTGCAAAGACAGAATCTACCCCATGAAAACCTGTGTTTATTTATACACTTGCATTCAAAATACAAAGTTCTATAATAATACCCTTATTCTTTAACCACACCTAAAGGCTGACAAATGTTTGTTCAAGAAATGAATGGATGAATGAATAAATGAACAAAACAGTTGTTTAACCAAGGGGAATTTTTAGGTTAGGCTATTAATTACTCTTGCTTGATCAATTTTTTGAGGCAATATTTCTACCTTTAAGCGAAATAATAAACAGTTTTACACAGCATATTTCCAATAATGTTGAAGGCTTTTAACATAAAATAGTGTCAAATTTTCCTTAAGGTCACAGAATCTATGTTAAACCAAAGATTTCAAAGGGATTCTTTTTTTTTTCCCCACAAAGAAAACTAACATATACTAAACCTCTAAAGAGAAGAAGAAGAAAAAAAAGACTACTGTTACTTATTCACTTTCTGTCATGGAAAGAGCTTCGTTTTACAGTTCTAAAATAGGAAAAGGGTAGTGAACCTAGGGTTCTGAAATAAGTCCTGGGCGCCGAGAGTGCAGTGCTGGTGGTGGACAGCAAGGATGGCCCTGTTCATTTTCAGTGACTTTCCGCGATGCATTCTTGCATTTTGCCTCCCTATAGATGCTTAGCTTAGCCATGTGACTTGATTTGGTCACATCAAGAAATAGGCTTTAAAAGCACCTGTGTATTTATTTCTGTTTGCACTCTCCCCCACAGCTCCCGCATGAGAACGGGTCTGGGCTAGCCTGCTAGCTGAGTCACTCTAGACAAGGACAGCCTACATGAACCTAGATCACCCCACAGCCACCACCCTGACCTGAGAGTGAACAGAACCAAGTTCAGCAGAGCTGCCCAGGTGGCCCCGCTGACTCCAGATGTGCCAGCAATAAACTGCTGCAGGCGGGCTCTGCTACACATCCAACCTCCGCACGGGCTTTGTAGTAAGGGTTTCCCTCCCGCAAAGAGGAGCAGGTTTCAGGTTTCATAAGGTTTATTAAGACAATTAATAAACCATTAGCCATGACCTATCTTAAAAGATAAACAAGAAACCTGTATACAAAGTCTCAGTTTTGTGTTAGAAGTGAATTTAACAAAACAGCACCTGATGAATTCAACACGCGTGTTCTAGTTGTTGGCCCCTGTTGTACTAAGAACAGTCCCTGATTTACTTCCGGATTTTGTTGGACACACAGATAAGGAGTGCATTGCATAAGAGAAAACAGTCACATCTTAATGCTTACCTAATGGATAAAAGTAACAAATATGGATTTTAAATGCCTTTTGGGGTGCTTGCCTAAGAGATAAAAATCTGACAGCTCCCCACAATTTAGGGGTTTGATACTATTTTTAAAATATGTAACTGATAAGTAACCATATTCCAAGGGATGCACCACAAGTCTAACTTTTCCTGGGGATATCCAAATCCATAAATAAAAAGGTCTCTCTGGATAAACAGTTTGCTCATAAATTGAAGACCTCAGCAAATATAGCTTCTTGAGAGAAAGCACAACACACTTTGAAGATCAACTTATTTAAAGCTTTATCACAACTTGGATAATGTTTTCTAAAGAAATAGCCTTCACACTCGTGTGTGTATGTGTTGTAGTCAGTCAGAGAGACATGACAGAGCAAGGACGATGGGCCAGGTACAGGAGGTCTCCAGGGCGGAAAGCCCAGGTGCCTAGCAAAGGACAATCCATTGAAGGGTGGGACCTGGCCCCCAGGGTGGCCTTTCCTCCCCTAGCATATCGCTGGCCATGAGTTTTGGACCCCCTAACCTTTCTCCCTAGAGATGACATCTAGGACTCAAGTTGTATTTCTCTTCTTCTCAGCCTAGCTCTGGCTCAGCTACACGGCCCCTAAAGACTGAACTAAGTAGCCCGTTCTCCAGGCAGCCTTCCTTTTAATGTCTGTCCTCCACCCTGACTCACTAGTATCCTGTGCAGCCTCAATCATTTCCCTTCTTGCAGTGTGCAGTATAATCACCCCGTTAGGTGACGTCTTACCCACTGGCATGACTGCTATTTGAGATCATGCCTGGCGCACAGTAGGTGCTCAATAAACCTAGTGAAGACAAACACTATTACCCAAGGCTATACGAAAGCTCAGAGAAGCTCTTTGTGATGAGGCAACGCTAGGCTTGGATAACACAGGCAAAAAATCCAGAAAGCTTTGAAACACTAACTCTGTTATCAGTGAGCCTGAGGCACAAGCCTTCAAAGGTGAAAGATGTATACAGAACAATAGGAAACTACGAATTTTCCAACCCAGCACATGCGGAAACTGAAAGGAATATCACAGGTACCCATTATACCCAGAAGTTAAACTTTTTCATATCTTACTTCAAGCAGTAGATGTATATTATTAACTCATATCAAATGCTTTTCTGAAAGCATTTCTTCTTAGGCTCCTATTGGGTGGGGGGAGGGGTTGGTCAGATACCAGGACAGAAGGGAGCGCCCTCAGGTCAGAATGGCCCTGCAACTCAGCCAGGGAGAGCCACTCCTCTACTTACACCTCCCTTGGAGATCAATTCCGTAAAACCGATGGTTTGCCAGACAGCTTTACATGTCAGCTGAGTAACCACTCCTGGGATGAGTCCTTTAGAAATCACTGCTCCTTCTGAAGTATGATGAACACTCAGGTCCACTAATAGACTGAATCTTCTCTCTCTGCACTCACTCCTCCATCAGCTCCTAACCACCAAATAAATCAGGATTCATTCTCTCTCTCTCTCTCTCTCTCTCTCTCCACCCCCCCCACCCCCCCCCCCCCCCCCCCCCCGCTCCCCGTCTCCCTGTCGCCCTGTCTCTCCTTCTCTTTTCAGATCCCCAGTCCTGATCAGTAAAAGACTAACTGCTTGGATGATGACTTTGAACTATCCGCTGGATACTGCAAGTTAAATACATGACAAAAAGGGAGTCTACTGAAAAGGCCTCAGACTGGAAACTGCCAGAGGGAGTCCGCATCTTCCCCCAAAGGGCATGGGACCCACAGAGTGTCAGCCATCTCCTACACCACCTCATGCTGCTCAGGCTCAGTCTGAATTGCTCTTCATCCAATCAATTTAGAACAGTGGTTCTCAACCTTCCTAATGTTGCAACCCTTTAATACAGTTCCTCATGTTGTGGTGACCCCCAAGCATAAAATTATTTTCGTTGCTACTTCATAACTGTAATTTTGCTACTGCTATGAATCGTAATGTAAATATCTGATAAGCAGGATGTATTTTCGTTGTTACAAACTGAACATAATTAAAGCATAGTGATTAATCACAAAAACAATATGTAATTATATATGTGTTTTCCGATGGTCTTAGGCGACCCCTGTGAAAGGGTCGTTCAACCTCCAAAGGGGTCATGACCCACAGATTGAGAACCGCTGATTTAGAAAATAAATTATTAAGCATGAATGTTGCTTAGCATAATAGCTTTAATCAAACAAAAAAGAAGTAAGTTTTTTCTTGTCTCTCAGATATATGACATTTTGCAAACATAAGAACTTTAATACCAAAAGGAGTTCAGTTATTGATTTGTAAAGTTTAGAAATGAGATGGGCAAAAAAAAGGCACTTTGAAGAAATATTTGAAGAAATATTTGAGCAGCTGAAAAACAAATAAAAAAAACAGGGCAAGCTCATGAACAAAAATTCAAATTCAAATGATACATTCATTGTTAAAATTGCAAAGATTTTTAAAAATTATAATAAGGAGTGTGCAAAGAAATGGAAATTCATTCAATGATGGTAGGTCCAATAGTTTTTATAGGAGAAATTTATAGTATTCAGCAAAAGCCTTAACAAATTTTATATATGTGTCCTAACTATCTTACCTCTTGGAACTCTAAGGAAACAATCAGATGCCTAGAGATTTATATTCCAAAATTTTTCTATCACGATGATGGGCAGGGGTAATCTAAATGTCTCCTAATAAAGAACTGGTCATATCAAATACAGTTCCTGATACAGGGAACTACTACAAACTGAATAACAAAGTTTTTAATAATATTTATATAACATGCTTACAACATATTAAGTGGAAAAGAAGTGGGTACCAAACGTTGTTTAAAATACAATTACATTTTATTTTTAAAATGTAGACAAATGTGCCTGGCTGGCGTGGCTCAGTAGGGCACATGCCTGGGTTGTGGGCTAGATCCTCAGTGTGGGGCGTGCAGGAAGCAGCCAATCAATGATTCTCTCTCATCATTGATGTTTCTATCTCTCTTCCTTTCTCTCTGAAATTAATAAAAATATATTTTTAAAAATGCATAGCAAAAAAGTTTGCACGATGAAATGGTATTAGTACCTATCTGTGAAAGACAGACTCATCAGTGGCTTGTTTTCTTTATTCTGTACCATAAACTTTTACTACCCATGTAAAATATGGCCCATCAGATCCACAAAAATGATCAAATGCAAAGCATGGGATTGGAAGGCATAAAGTTCCTATATGCTGCTGAGTACAGGTCCAGCCTGAGTAATAATCCTTAGGTTCTGACAGGATGATTCTCTCAAAGGTCCAAGCCAGTCTACTCTCAATAGCTTTTCATGCTACACTCATCCTTAGGATGTTTCCACTCAAAATGTGAAGAAACAGAGAAAGAAGAGCTTTCAGAAAAAGAATCCAATACCAGTTAACTCACTTTTACCAAATTTAATTCTAATAATAGTTCTATGTCAAAGAGCTAAGGTTTGTATCATTGAGGATAATGACAAGATGAGCTCATTGAGAGAATATCAAGAACAATTCTAAACTGAAACCAACTCATTCAATCTGGTTTTTAGGTTCCTGCAGGTAGAGATTCCCTCAAATTAACACGGCCCCACTGTTTGTACCTGGTTCTACTTAACTCTACTCAATATACACCTATATCAATATTATAAAAGAGCCATCAGTTTTCTTTGGTATTTTGCTGGTGACCACAAAGGAAGATTCAACTTTGATGACACATGAGCAACATAAGGACAGATGTGCCTTTCAGGGACCTAGGGGTCTGTGATAGGTTATTCTTAAACTTATCCACTAAATTTACATTTTAATTACACATCACTAATCTATAGACCAGGACTTAAAAGAATCTTGAACCTTAAATCCTTTTAATCTGCAATGAATTAGACTCTCTACATTTGCTAATAATTCAGCCCAACAAAATAATGGTAGATTAGTCATTCTGTATGTCACATGGAACACACATGCAAACACAGAATAAATGATGAGTTGTTCTCAAAGGATTTTGTCATAATGTTGATTCACTTGCTATGTAACACTGAAATAAAATGGTTACACTAATTACCCCAAATCAAATTTCACTTCTCGATTTACAAGCTTCCCATTTTACTCTATAAATTCTTAGCTGTCAGGGAGTCAGAAAATTATTATTGTCATCAATAGAAAGAGTGTCTTAGTGGTGCAGATGGCTGTCCTTTTATAGGCCAACTTAATGACTTGTTCTTATCTAATCTGTCATCTGTTATTTAGTTGTCATTATGAACTTTTGGGTTTCATAGCAATCAATGTACCATGTTTACTAAACAGATGGCTTCATTAAAAAAAAAAGCAAAGCAAGAAAATGCCATTAAATGATTAAATAAAGAGAAAAAAAAAACTCCAAAGGCTACATACACTTTTTAGTATGTCAATATTAAATTTAAAAAAAATTCTACTTAAAAAGTAAATTTAAAGCCAAAGTGAAATTGATTTTAAACCTCAAAGGACATGCAAAGACACAATCAGTAGCAGCAGCTATCTACAAGTAAATAAATTATTTGAACACACAAATAGGTTTTTCTTCCTATTTTTATCACAAAAAATTTTTAAAAATCTATCCTGACAAAGAAGACAAATGTCAACTGATCTAAACCATTGATTCAGAAGCTCTTTATCTTGTAATTCATAGGTGTACCTCCTTAGTCTGTTGTTTGTAATCTTTTTTAGAGTATAGGTAATTACATACACACTTTCACTTAGTGAAAACTGTTCCTTATCTTTGTCATCCCTAAGTTGCTTTTGTTTGTTCACTGGGTTATTATCAAATGGACACCCAAACTCAAGAAGCATAATGGTACATGTAAATGGCTTCCATTCATGAGATTAGCGCTCAGAAAGTAAGAATAATTCTTACTTTCTGTTGAGGCTCCACTAGGAAAGAGTTTGACAGTTATAAGAAGCCCAAATATCATTGTGAAATAATCTTACATTACATTTATGACCGTTTATTAAGATTGTGTGTGTGTGTGTGGTGGGGGGTATTTACCAACAAACAGTATTTGCTTCACCATTCCCTAATAATGTTACAAAAGTTATAGAGCAGAGCTTTCTGATATAGCTATAGAGATACCCGAGAAAGTGTTTCCCAGTGGCACGACAACCGCATCTTCTACTGTTGAATGGATCCAGGTCAACTCTGATTTCTACTTGCCCATGTAAAGGTTCCTTAGTAGTAATAAAATCGACAATGAGAAAGATAGTGAAGGCTTACTCTTTTTGTCCTTCATACAACACAGAAGAACTTAAGATGGCCAGACAATTTTTTCAAAAAAGACAAAATCAAGGTTTTTAAATTTTCTTCTATAATAGCCATAGTAAAATACAAAGTCATTCCAAAGTGGAGGATCTGATAGAATGGGGGGAAAACTATCAAAAATAAAAAAAACTGATACATCTGATACTCAATGTGAGACTGACAAAAAGTCTCTATTCCCTACTATGAAACAGAAAATCAAAAGGGGCTTGTAGACAAGGATTATATATCAGAACGCCAGAGACTTTGAATTTAAATCCTACAAATACCTTTACTCAGCCTTGGAAGGAGACTTTGTACCTTAAAGACTTCTCTTAGGTCTTTGGCTCAAACCCTTCAGGCAGAAAACGCGCGTTTGATGTTAAATGTGCGCTGGAGCTGGGCCAGGCGCTCTACAGGTACTGAATCCCAAGCAACAGGTGAAAGCAGTCCAAAGTCAGCACGCGAAGCTCTTACACAAAGCAAGACGGTGAGAACCACATTGCGGAGGAGAGTCACACACACAGTCAAGCTGTGGGTGAAGCTGTTCTCTTCCCTGTAGGCCTACTGGTCCATGATAGGTTTTGATTTGTCCAAAATACTCTGCAGGCATTCCCAAGTGATTTAAACACTTGGGGCTGCTTCAGTCCACAAGGTCTACTAAAGAACAACACAAGCCAAGATTATTTTTAATGGGTCCCAACATATTAAATGATCATTTATCAACAAAACTGTAGACACTAAGGATCAGTTGGTATAAACCCTCACTCAAAGCCAGAAAGGTCAGCTCGGCACGACAATATTCTGTGGATATTATACTCAGGTATTATTCCCTGGAATGTGCATTTTCATATTGATATACATATGGACTATGTTTCAAAAGCTTTGCACTACGGCTTGTTGCTGATGTTCACCAAAGTGGATCGCACTGCCATAACATGACCCAGCTTCTCAGAAAGCTTGCAGCATCCTGTGCCTCTTGGTCTAGTGGCTTAGATGTGAGAACTGACCTTTTCCCCTAGATGAGCGGTTCTTAAAGTGTGGTCCAGAGAGAGCAGCAGAAGAAATACCTGGCAACATATTAGAAATACAAATTATAGGCCCCAGCCTTCTGAATCAAACTGAAGATGAAGTTCAGCAATCTGCACTGTAATGAGCCCTCCAGGGGCCCTCACTGTGCCCTTGTGATGAAGTATTTATAACTGAACGACACACGCTCTTCGACTCGAGAGAAACAACATGTAATTGATCATGTCCGAAAGCAGGTTCAGATAGGAATATTCCTGCTCTGTCTAGAGCAGTGGTTCTCAACCTTTTGGCCCTTTAAATACAGTTCCTCATGTTGTGACCCAACCATAAAATTATTTTAATTGCTACTTCATAACTGTAATGTTGCTACTGTTATGAATCGTAATGTAAATATCTGATATGCAGGATGGTCTTAGGAGACCCCTGTGAAAGGGTCGTTCGACCACCAAAGGGGTCGCGACCCACAGGTTGAGAACCGCTGGTCTAGAGCAGCGGTTCTCAACCTTGGCTGCACATTAGAATCACCGGGGAATCTTTTTAAAATCCTGATTTCTGGGCCTCATCCTCCAGAAATTCTGTTTCTTTGTTATTAATGTTGTGGCTCCACAGGAACAGACATATAGACCAATGGAACAGAACAGAGAACCCAGAAATTGACCCAAGCCATTATGCTCAATTAATATTTGACAAAGGAGGCAAGAGCATACAATGGAGTCAAGACAGTCTCTTCAATAAATGGTGCTGGGAAATTTGGTCAGATACATGCAAAAAAAAAAATGAAACTAGATCACAAACTTACACCATACACAAACTCAAAATGGCTAAAGGACTTAAATGTAAGATGGGAAACCATAAAAATCCTACAAGATTCCATAGGCAGCAAAATAGCAGACATATGCCATAGCAATATTTTTACAGACACAGGTCCTAGGGCAATGGAGGCTAAGGAGAAAATAAACAAATGGGACTACATCAAAATAAAAAGCTTCTGCACAGCAAAAGAAACCATCAACAAAACCACAAAAAAGCCCATTGCGTGGGAGAACATATTTGCCAATGATATTTCTGATAAGGGTTTAATCTCCAAAATTTACAGAGAACTCATACAAAGGAAGATAAATGATCCAGTCAAAAAATGGGCAAAGGATCTAAATAGACACTTTTTGAAAGAGGACATACAGAAGGCCCAGAGACATATGAAAACATGCTCAAAGTCACTAATCATCCGAGAGATGCAAATCAAAACAACAATGAGATACCATTTCACATCTGTCAAAATGGCTATCATCAACAAATCAACAAATGACAAGTGCTGGTGAGGATGGGGAGAAAAAGGAACCGTCCTGCACTGCTGGTGGGATGCAGACTGGTGCAGCCACTGTGGAAGACAGTATGGAGTTTCCTCAAAAAGTTAAAAATGGAAATCCTATTTGACCCAGTGAACCCACTTCTAGGACTATATCCCAAGAAAACAGAAACACCAATCAGAAAGGATACATGCACCCCTTGTTCATAGCAGCGCAATTCACCAAAGCTAAGATTTGGAAACAGCCTAAGTGCCCATCAGCAGATGAGTGGATTAAAAAACTGTGGTACATCTTCACAATGAAATACTACGCTGCAGTAAAAAAGAAGGAATTCTTACCATTTGCAACAGCATGGATAGAACTGGAGAGCATTATGCTAAGTGAAATAAGCCAGTCAGAGGAAGATAAATATCACATGATCTCACTCATATGTGGGATATAATGATCAACATAATTTAATGAACAAGAATAGATCTAGAGATAAATGGTAGGGGAGCGGGGAGTTAGAGAGCAACCGAAGGACTTGTATGCATGCATATTAGCATAACCAATGGACAGACACTGGGGCAGTAGGGGCTTTCCCGGAGTGGGAATGGCTGAGGGGGGCGGGGTCAATTGGGGGAAAAGGAGACATATGTAAAACTTTAGACAATAAAAAAAAGAAATTCAATGGGAAAATTCTCCGTTTAGGCATCATCCATTGAATTGATGGAATCATCACTCAAATAGGTGTGAAAATCTCTGAGTATACCCAAAATTTCTTCATTTAATTTATGAATGTGCTCATTTTTAGGACAAATAATTGCACATTTAGATATATTTTTAATCTTATCTATAGATACACTATTTCCAAAGGTAGCTTCAATAATAGATCTGCTACAAATGATTTCACGGGGGATTTCAATAATATCCATTCCTAAATGAAAACTGCTATCAAGTTTGCCATCTCCAAGTTTTACTAACCATTCACTATAAGCAGAATCCTCTGATCTCATATTTTTTTAAGAGACATCCCCAAACACTACAGTACTTTAAACTTGCTTATTCTATGGCCAATCGCATAGCATGCGGCACAACACTGAGACAATGTCGAAAAGTTCTCCGAGAAGGAGAACTTTCCCACCAAATGCAACATTCAAAGTCATAATTTTTCTTAGTAACCTATCTATGGCGTTTATAGCATGACTGGATGCCATGGTGCATTCATTAATAATGAGAAGTTGGGCCTTTTTTCCAGCTTCAGAGGTACTTTGTGCCAATAGTTGGTCTTCAGATATATTCTGTCGACAATGACACCACTTTCTTTCACCTTCAGAGTGTCAACAAAAACAAGAAAATTCACGATTGACAATGACAGATTGAAACACACGCATGCAATTGGTGCCAGTGAGAGCTTTATATGTATCGCGCATGTGCGAGTCAACGTTTATTTTTAAATTGCCAGTGTGTGCCATATGTGCCAGACGGTCCTACATACATACGTACGGCCAGTCACTTAGCCTTTTATATATATAGCTAGGAATAATTAATATAATAGCTAATACTAGTAACTCATAGAACCGATGAAATGTTTAAATTAAATCATGTGTGTTGTAAATGCTTAATATATAGTAGGCATTTTTGTTTGTCTGTAATGGATGTTGCAGAAGTCAAATGTAGCTGTGATAGCCTCTACATTTAATAGGTTTGTAGTTACCTGTCCAAGTTGTAGAACATAAAACAAAAAGTTATTTAGTCAGGGGTAGAATCCTATCAGTGCTTACCCAGCACTGGGCACACAGTAGGGATTCAGGAAGTGCAGCAAATACCATGGACTATGCCACAGAACCGAGAAGCCTTCCCCAGGAGCCCTGGTTGAAATTACACAGCAGAGGCTCTGCTACTTCACAGAGTTAAGTTCTAGCTTGATTTATTGGTACCTGGATGACAAAGCTGAGAAAAGTAAATTTCCCAAATACATTATTGTTTTAAATATTAAAATATATTTTCATAATTCTGTGACAGCGTTTGCCCTTCTCTCCATAACAACCAATACACATGATTTGTTGTTAAGCATGGAGGCAGGAGCAGAGGTTCTGGGGTTATCACCTGGGCTTTATCTTCTTGATAGATGATGAAACTCCAGAATCCTCCAGGCAAGTCCAGTTTCTCAGAGCTACCTTCCCCAAAAGTGCAACAGCATCATAGGCAAAGATCCCAGGTAAGGGAATTATACACATCAGGGGAGAGGCTGGCTTCTCTTTGAGGCCAATGAAACCCAGCAGAGATGGAAAATGCAGGATGTAAGAGCTATCCTCTAAAGCAATAAGCAGGGTGGTCTTCCATCTGACCCTCTTGATTACCTTCCCGCCAATGCATCCTACATCCCATTGCCTGAATTACCATTTTAGAATACTGACGTAATGTGTACTACCATGGTTCCCTTCTTCCTAATGCACAGCTATTCATTCATCCAATAAACATTTACTGGACACCCATCAAATTGCAGGTAGTATGCTATGTAATGAAGATGCAAAAATGAATCAATTGCAGCCTTGACAGTCCAGAGGGGAGAAGTAAACAGCTAGATTATAATGCAGTGCTACAAACAAGAGATAGAAATGTGAAAATTAATCTTGCAGGATGAATAGGATAAACTTTCACAGAGATGATGCTATATGAACAGCATCCAAGAGACAAGAGGTGTTTGTCAGGCAAAACCTCTTCCAGGGTACAACACTTAAAAAAGAAAAAGCACCTGCATTTTATACATTAAAGACCACACCCCCATCACCCTGCTCCATGGAAAAACAATGGAGTAACTGCAGCGTTAAGAGTGTAACAGTAATTATCCAGGATGCAAAGTGACTCCCTCTGTCACCATGCAGGTAGAACAAAGGATAGGTTCTTCACAGAAGATGCAATGGCAATGACTAACAGTTCCTTGGACAACTATTTGGTCAGCTATCAAAATAAAGAAGGTGGAGAGGATTAAACAAATAAGAGATGACAAAGACAACACAATATTACAGACATGAGCACTCCATTGGCCAAAGAAAGAAAGGGTGGGGGAGGGGAGCTTTAAGCTCAATAACATTGAACATAGAACTTTTGAAATATTCTTATCACAACCACTCCTGAGCCCCATAAAAACTAAAGAGCAGCAGGAGGATGAGTCCTTTGTAGGGTGATGAGTTTAATATCACCTCACACCTGCCCTCCCAGGAGTCCACTCATGGGAGGGTCAAATTCAAAGGCCTATTCCATTCCAGACCTCCTGTGGGGTTTTCTTAAAGTCCTTCCTTCATTCTTAAAGCAAGTGACACACGTCAGGTCAAGGTCTACAGCATCGTGCAGCATCTCAACCAACTTGTGTGCAAATTTCCTGATGCAGGTGCCCTGAATCTGGGATTAAAAATGCAATTTCATACTTGGAAGGTCAACACATGTTTAACATGAAAGCCTTTCCGTTTGAATTTGGGGGAGAGGGGTAAAAAAATACTTTGATCTCATTTTCAGATCAAAGTAATCTCTCTTAACATGTTTTTTGTTTGTTTCTAGTACAAATGATACTACCAGGTGTGAGCTGTGTGCTCATCACAGATAAGAACAGGACCTTTCTTATCTCTGTTATCCCAGCACCTGCACAGTGTCTGGCATTCCTGTTAAATTAATCATGGGAGAGAGTGGTAAATGACATGTGTATCCAACTGAACATATTATTGCATAGGTGGATGAGGATGAGCACCTTATCTATTCAATAGTACATCCAGTTTTATTAACTCTTCCATAAGTTTGTTTCTTTCTATTTTTTATCTAAGGCAACTTACCCAAGAACATTTTTCATTGATTTTTAGAGAGAGGAGAATGGGGCGGGGGGTGGGGAGATGACAGAGAAACATGGATTGGTTGCCTCCCATATGCACTCTGACTAGGGATCAAACCTGCAACCTAGGTATGTGCCCAGACCGAGAATCAAACTGTAACCCTTCAGTGTACAGGACAACACTCCAACCAACTGAGCCTCACTGGCCAAGGCTAAGTTTGTTTCTTCCTCAATAAAATGTAAGTCATATTGCTTTCCCTATACAGTTGTGATGAGGAATAAACAGGGTGAGGTATACACAGAGCCTAAGAAACCGTTAATAAATGCCAGTGAAAATTCAAACAAACAAACAACAACAAACACCCTCTTTAGACAAATCAGAAGTTAAACAACAATGATGATAACAATCAATAAAAGAACCTCAGTAGGTACCCCAACTTCTCAGGAAGGTTCTTCAAGGTACTCATGTTGGATAACTTTAGGAATCAATATCTAAAGAAGCTGTTTGTCCAAATGTAGCTGATGGTCAGAGAAGCGAGGTGGGTGACATGAAAGCCTTCATGGAACATGCTGTGAAGGAAATCGACGGGACCCAAAATTCGACTTGCCCAGAAAAAAGGGCTCACTATTTTTCTGGAGACAGTCCCAGCAGGAGATGGGAGGAAGGGAGGAGAGTAGGTTCGGATATTTATTCCTCTTGTTCCTCCCTCAAAAGTCACCTGTATCTGGCTTCCTCCACACCTCTCTCTTTTGTGGTTCCATCACAGCTCTCTCCTCTTGTCCATCTTATTCTTGTTGAGACCCTGATTGATACAGCCTTAAAAACAATGCTTTGGTCTGGAAGCACCACACTACCTCAGCTCCAAACAGCCTATGCTCTTCTACAGCTCTGTGCCTGTGCAAGCCATGCTGCTTCTGGTGGAAGTCTCCCACTCTTTTGCTGGGGAATCCTATCATTCTATATGACTTCTCAAGGCAGCTCTTTTCATAAAACCTCTTTGGGTGCCACCAGGGGCAGAATTACAGGTTCCTTCTGTCATACTCTGTAGAATCTACAACTTTGACAACACATTATATTGTATACATGTGGGAATGGTCAAGTCTCAATCTACCACTATACCTGGTACCTGGTAGATCAGAATAAATGAGCAATGAGTGACTGAATGACTACATTTCTGTGTTACATGTATTTATTCAGTTCTACCCATCAAATCAACTGTTACTGGCAGTCCACTTAACAACATGGACGACTACGCATCTCTAGCCAAAACATGAAATAGCAAGAGCTTTGAAATTGAGATCTTTCTGGAAAACAAAAATCAACATACATTTAAGATTTTTTTATTAAAAAACACATAGGGGAGGCAAATAAGATATGCTTCAGATCTAAGCTTGCAGGTTAAATGTTTTCTTTAATAATCTGATTTATTGGAAAAGTACATGGTATATCTTAGAAAAACTAAGTTTTTTTCCAGTAGTTTATCAGTTACTGAATTTTAAATTCCAACACAGTTCACTTTTTTGAGGCATATCTTAAACATACATATGGCATTAAAAGAACTTATTTGAATCCACTCATATACTCATTAAAACATACTTTTCTGTTAAGTAATAATACTTTCCTCACACATGAGTCATTTCTCATCTAGACACTGTCAAAGAAGATTGCATTACTGCATAAGCTCAATCTTCCCCTAACAATGCCAATGTTAGGGACTCCTCCTGTGCTTAGAACTTAGGAGATCATCTCTTGTAGAGCAAACTATCTAACACTTACATGTGGACTCCCCAAGATTTAACATCGCTTTTTGTTCTTGAGATCCATTATTACAATGCGGTCGCTGAGAAAGTCAATTCCTCGTAGAGGATTCTTAAATGATTTGACTTGGGATGTTTAGTAACTTTAGCTAGCTCTCAATCACTATCACAGAGGGACTCTTTTCCTCCTCTCATGAAAAATACATACAATGGACCACACCTGATTAACAGCTCGGTCCCTGCAGCATGCAACATTCATGGATGCTAATGCCTCTTTGAAGGGTACTTCATTTGCCTCCACTAATGACCTAAACACTGGTGTTCTAGGTAAAACATAAACAACAATATGGCAACCATTTACTTGACAATGAATGGCTATTGCTTTCCATTATTTATTTCCCTTGCAGAAAAGAGTTCTCCAGAAGCACAACACTTTCTCCTGTAGAACTAAATTTTTGTAAAAGGTGGAAGGAGCTACCTTCAGTTAACTTTTCATATGATACCTCACTTCATTTTCAGCAACCTTTAGAGACAAAGTCAGAAGAGCTAAGGAACACAGTTATGCAGCTGGGTCTGCCGTGGATCTATGTTCTTCCTATTATATCATGCTGACTACTCACTCATGATGGCTGAGGCTATCAGCATGCCAAGTGAAAATACACACATGGTAGGTTCAGTTTGTGATTCTTCATGGCCCCATTCTATTTGCCCTCTGAGGGAGGAAAAAAAAGGAGAGATTTTTGTGTTAGTCTGTTATCACTGATCCTCATCACCAGAGAACTGTTCTGTAAAATAAGCTCAATCTTCCCCTAACTATGCTAAATGGGAGTAGACCCTGGACTGGCCCGTTCGTTTTCATTCTCAGAGGATCAGTGTTCTTAATGGGCATCATCAATTCTTTTCAATTAAGTCAGGTCCTATTCCTGCCTGGACATTCAGCTCCCAGACAAATGGCTTCAATTATCCAAGGTCTTTTCTCAACCAGTATCCAGTTCCCAGGGAAAAAAAAAACAGCTAACGCGCCTCAATGTCCCTCCAGAGTACTTTTTGAAAAGAATTCAAAGGATATTCCATTTCTGTGAATTGTCTAGGGAATAAGTTGTTTCTATTGGAGGAAATTTTTAGTTAATCTACTCCTTTGTAAAAACACTAGAAATTGTAAGCAAACCTTTATCCTAAAAAAACACGAGGAAGGAAAAATCCAAACCAAATCATAAAACAACAAATAAACCCTGTTAGGCTGTATTCTGAGCCAAAATGCAGTTGATGAAACTGAACACTTGATACATTTATGACCAAACTTACCTTGATTTATGATGCAAAATCATAACTAGCAATTTAAATCAGTTATTTCAAGCTAATTGTTTTTAGAAAATCTAATCTTTTTAAATAACTAAGGTAAAAGTTACATGCAGTGAAACAGGTTTTATATGGGTAAGTTTTAACAAATGTTTACACATATAAAACCAAGCCCCTAATCAAAGTATAGTCTATTTCCTCACCCCAGAAAGCTCCTCAGTGGCCCCATCAGTAAAGCTCCATCACACCTACAAGCAGCCGCTGATCTCATCATCGGTAAGTTTTGTCTGTTCTTGCAATTAATATAAATGTAATCATACACTATGTACTCCTTTGTGTCTGTCTTTTTTTCAAATGTTAAAGATTCATCCATGATTTTCCATGTATCAAAAGTCACACTTATTATGGCTGAATAGCATTCCATTGTACAAATGAACACCCAACAATTTGTTTTTATTATTCCCTTGAAGGACTTTTCAATTATTTCCAGTTAAGGGCCTTTATGAATAATGTTACTGTTTTTTTCTTTTACATTGTCATGATAACTAATGATATTGAACAACTTTTGATGACATCATTGGTTTTATATAAATATATAGACACCCACACATACATTTATGTATGTGGGTAACGTCTATTGAAATCTTTAGCTCTTTGTTTAAACTGTGTTGTTCCTTTGTTATTGAAATACAAGAGTTTGAATATATACATGTATTTATATTTATCATTTACTAGGCACATATATAAGTATTTTCTTCCAGACAGTAGCAAGAGTTTTTAATTTTAATGAAGTGCAGTTTATCATGTTTTTTTCTTTTGTTGAAGTGCAGTTTATCATGTTTTTTTCTTTTGTAGTCAGTGCATTTTTGTTTGCTAAGAAATCTTTGTATATCTCAAGGTCTCTAAAGTATTTTCCTACATTTTATTCTAGAAGCTTTACAGTTTTAACTTTTACATTTAAGTGTAGTATCCAACTCAAAATAATTTATAAGTTTTCCCCTCCTTTTTCTCACTGTTCTTTAGCTTGGATGATTTCTATTTACTAGTAGATGGCTTTAAGTACACTAGCCTCTTATCGTGCAGAGTCTAAATGGCTGTTATTCCCAACTATTACACTTCTCATTTCAGCCTTTGAACTTTGTCTATACAGAACTGTCTAGACATTTCCATTTGGTTCTTTTTACAGTTACAATCTCTTAGTTCAAATTCCCCATTTGTTCCTATACTATGTCTAACTTTTCCTGTAAGTTCTTGGACAGTGTTATAACAGCTATGCTAATGCCAATACCTTGATCATCTTGACATCTGTTTCCAAGTGACTGCTTGTTTTCTTGATTGGACATATCATCCTGCTTCTTCACTTCATAATTACATATGACCCACCCCAAGGTGTCTGGATTATTGTTCCTTCCTTTAGAGCAGCGGTTCTCAATCTGTGGGTTGTGATCCCTTTGGTGGCCGAATGGCCCTTTCACAGGGGTCGCCTAAGACCATCCTGCATATCAAGTATTTACATTACAATTCATAACGGTAGCAACATTACAGTTATGAAGTAGCAATTAAAATAATTTTATGGTTGGGTCACAACATGAGGAATTGTATTTAAAGGGCCAGAAGGTTGAGAACCACTGCCTTAGAGGCATTACTTATTATTCTAGCATCAATTAACTTGTTGACAGATCCTCTTGATCCAGTCAGAGTATTTATATACTCTTTTCAAGCAGGTCTATTTGGTCTTAGTCTTAGTTCTAAGGGCATGGCCCTCATGCTAGATTGTGATTCTCCCTCCTAAACTGTGGCTTTTCTGTGGGCACTGAATTCCTGAGATGTTCAGCAAGATCTTTCTACAGTGGTGATGCCAGAGGACCAGCAGCTCTTGGCACTATATGACTTTTGAAATCTCTGTTAAGCATCCAGCTCCAAGGAAGCCATCCTATGCTGTGTCTTCTAGCGTTCCACTCTGTGCATGTACAGCACAGCCCTTGGCCAAGGACACAAAGGGAACCCCATGAGTCTCACATCTGCATCCTGTTCTGCACAGCTGCCTCCTTCCTAGTACCTTGACTGCCAAATGTCTGTCACCTCAGCAGCTCTGAACTTGAAACTCAAAGGAACACCTTGGCTTCATGAAACCACTGCTCTGTTCTGGGGCCCCTCCCCCCACGAATGTCAGGAAATCCCGAGTCTCTCTCTGTTCAAGGGTCGGACCTGTACTGCTGTCTTCCAGGGCCTACGATCAGCTGCCTCATATGCTTTGTCTGATTTTATAGCTGTTTACTGAGCACGCCAAGTTGTGCCAGTTACTGTCATGGTTGAGTCAGAAATTGATACTCAGCCTCAACATTAAATTGGTAAGCAGTCCACCACCTACTCATGCTTATTCCTATTAACCACCTTCCAGAGAATACTGCTCATTCGAAATCCCAATCAAGGTAAACAGGCCCAAGAGTATGTTAGAGAACACCTTAAAGCCCCGGAGAAAAACAGTCAGGGTTCACCACGTTGTCACTCATTTCTAAACAACATGGAAGAGGTGTTTGTAACCTGTCTGTATTATCCTCATAACGAAGTGTCTGTGGTAACAGCATGTGGTTCACTGCCAAGGTCAGAGAGCTCTGGGACCTTCACTCTTCATGCCCAGTGCCATTTTTTTCATATGTTAGAGGAAGAGCCATTAGAAAAACTTATGTCATAAGCATTAAGTTTATGGATATATACCTGAATTAACAACATAGTTGGCCAAGATTCAAAATGACTTCATGCTGTCTGAGGTCCAATTCAGTGAGGCTAAGCACAAAAATCAGGCCTAAAAGCTGAGTTAAAAATAGATTTCCCCTCCTTACTCTTCCAGGTACTAATTAATTTTGTTGAGAGTGTTTTTCTCTTTGCACTCACAAATAAAGTATCTCCTCCCAGGACTTTCATTAGCTTCAGTTCACTGAAGATGCCAAGTAAACATTGCAAGGTCAACCTTCCCTGAAATTTAAATAATCATCCACCTAGATACCCACCTGGAACTCCACACCTGCTAAACAGAATTCCTTCTATTCCCACAAGCCTGTCCTTGCCCTGACTCTCCATTCTGGCTGCACCATGCAACTCATGGGCTGGAAGCAGACTCCAGTCCACCGGATAGTGCCTCTCTACCTCCCCTCTCATTCTCCCTCTCTCTCATCTATCCAATCCCTCATGAAGCACTAAACCCCAGTCATTCCCGGCTTTAATTACACTGAACTCTGTCCCCTTGTTTCTATCTCTGCTCCAGTGCAACCTTTTTTTTTTTCATTGCTCACAAAATCTAGTCCCACAGCTTTCAAACTGCCTCGCCCCTTCCATCTATCTACAACACAACTCCTGAGTCTCTTCTTAAAACACCAACTTGACCACATCATTCCCCATTTTAAA
Source organism: Myotis yumanensis (assembly GCF_028538775.1). Classification (NCBI taxonomy): domain Eukaryota; kingdom Metazoa; phylum Chordata; class Mammalia; order Chiroptera; family Vespertilionidae; genus Myotis; species Myotis yumanensis. The sequence goes on from NW_027223765.1 coordinate 46,606,672, forward strand.
ACCCACCAAATAGGCCCCAGACAGCTCCAGAATGAAGTTCACAATGCTTTGGCTGCTCCCATCTCTCCTGCCTCTGTCCCACGTCTCTTCTGGGATAATGTGCACTCTAGCCACACCAAAGTCGCTTGAATGGATCATGTGGGTTTAGGACCTCAAGCCTTTGCACAGATTGGGTCATCTGCGGGCCATTAAACTGCTGCTCATGGCTGAGACTGAGGGGAAACCTCTCCTCCTCAGAGTTCTAAGGGGGAGTAGCTGGTTCCTCTGTCCTCTGTGTGTCCTCATCCAGCTCTTCAACTACATCTGAAATGACCTGTTGGTCCCCTACTAGACTGTAACCACCTAGTGAAAAAGAAATGCAACAACTGTATCCACGCACCCTGATCTAGCACGATGTTCACCCACAGGGGACCTCCAATAAATGCTGGGTGACAGATGGATGAGTTGCAGAGAAATATGGAGTCCCATTAAAGCACAGAGGGTGCCCTGAAGCTGCTATAAACCAGTCTGAAGTGTGGAGCTGCCCAGCAGCTGTGGCTGAAGTTGCTGAAACGAACAGCGTCATAACTACCGACTCCTTAAAATATACAAAAACCATCTAGTTATCGTCATCACCAGCTTCTACCTCCAGCCTATATTTTATTTCCTTCTTTCTCTAAAATAAGACTAAATGAGTTTTCAATTTTATATAATCTTTAGCTCAATCACATATATAGTACAGTGTCTATCTAGGCAGGGATAGAGTGTATAGTTATACATTTTTTAAAAAAACTGAAACAATCCAGAGGTAGGAGGTGTTAAAGATTTTTTGCCCATTTTGTGGTAGTGTTTTGGAAAGTAATTTTGACTTTTCAATAATTATTTTCAGATATTTGTACTGGCAACCTAAGTGTTTGGATCTGCTCAAATGAGTATCTTTAGTAAATCTAGACTTCAAGATTCACCTTCCATTTTTTTACCTTGAGCTTGTGTTTCGGTTGAACACCCATTTTATAAGGGAGACAGCCTTGGAATGCACGGTACTAGTGGAATACCTTACTATACACTCTCAGTGATGACTGAGGGTGACATGAGTAGCTGGGGATGGGTCCACACCATTAGGACAGATGCCTTTCCCTAAGCCCATATAGAGGCTCCATAGAAATAATTGAATAGCGGATGATGCAAATGATATCAATCTACTTAATGAGCATTCACTCCGTATGAGCAGTGTGATGAGTGTTTCACATGCATTTTCTCCTTTAGTCTCAGGGTAACCCTGCGAGGTGGGTGTTAACTGCCTCCTCACACAGAAGAGGCAGCCTGGAGGTGGGGAGAAGGAGAAGCACAACACAACTCCTGCAAGAAGGCCCAGGTCTGCTCTTGCTGTGACACCAGCTTCCTGTTGAGAGAGTAAGACCAGCCTGTTTCTAAGGCTGCTTCCAGTTTTTACAGTCAAGGATTCAAATCAAAATGGTATTAGAATCATTTGCAAGGGAAACAGAGGTCATGCTTCCTAATAAAATCTCTATTAAGATGCATTTCTGAGCGTAGTAAACCTGCTCAAAGGGAACCGGGAAGATTAAATCACAGCGGCCCGGCGTAATGGGAGGCACACCGACTGCGTCCTTGGAGGCGGCAGTTTTTAACTAAGAAGATGCAGCAGTTGCTACGGGGCCCTTCCTTCTATTTTCCAATCTTATTGCAATAATAATTTATAATATTAAAGCTATCATTCTCTTCTTCAGTTTCATTTATGAAATATAATAAAACTGTAGCACCATTTCCAAAATACATAAAAGAAAAGAAAAACCTACCCAGATAGATGAACATTCACAAATTAGTTGCAGGTCATTTGCAAAGGTAGGAGCGGGTAGGGATAGTGAGGGGAGATAAAGAGCAATAACTGGTTATTTGGGAACGTAATCTTGATTTAACAGTGTGTTTTCTTTTTATTTCTAACTTAAAATGTTTACCTAGCAGGTAAATTAAAGGTAGGTTTCTATACCTACCCCATTACAATTCTAATTTATTTTCACAATAGAATCCTCGTGATTACATAAAACGTGGCAAGGCCTGCTAGTCACAATTCCTATATTTTTATTCCACAAGGCCCTTGAGCTTATAAAAGAGTTGTTAAGAGGAGGGATGTCCATGACTTAAGTCTCTATCTAGGGAGTTATGGCTGGGGTGGCTTAAATGCTTCCTCTAGTTTTACCCAATGGCACCTGCACAGAAGTGTTAGGGCCCAGGGTCCGGGAAATGCTGTTTTCCAGCCTAGCAAGCCTGGGAACTGCCAAATATTCTACTCTTTCTCTGAAAACTCAAAAAATGAAAAGGCCTGCTACGCTTTATTTAAATCATCCTTCCACACTTACCTAAGCAGAGACCATGGCAGCTTCACCACCAGCTGTTTCTTTCCCTGAGAAATACCTGTTACTCCACAGAACACTAGTGGAGGCTTACTCTATGCTCGTGGCGCATCCATGACTTAGCTACTTAGAACATCATGTCAAAGGATCAATTTAATGTCATGGGTCCATTTGCTTATCTCCACCTCATTTTACTTGTCTTTTCTCCTCTTGGTCTCCTTTCCCTCCCTCCCTCCCTCCCTCCTTTCACCTCTAACACATGCCCACACCTAGATTCTAAATTATTGGTCCAAGACCAAAAGAGTCACAAAAACAAAGTCAGGTTCACCTGCTTCCATGAACAAACACCCAAAGCTCTTGGCTTCCTGACAGCAAAATTATATGAAGTTAGTGGCATCTACTTCAATATGCATTAGCCTCTTTTTCACAAGCTGCCTCTTTTATCTTCATTCTCAGTATGCTTTCGGATGTCTTTTATTCCTTCCTTATCTGTGGCTCCTGCATTCCCACAGACTTTTTAAGAAATACATTTGGTAGGTGATACAATCAGTGCACTTCCTCTGAAATTAAAGTTTCCTCTGATATTGAATTCAGTACATTTAGAGTGGAAATCAAAGATTTAAGTCAATAGGGAAGAATTAAATTTGCTAGTGTTGGGTTTCATAATCAAATAGAGAAGAACCTGTTTCCGTTCTACAACCTATCAAATCAAAATTTCAAAGTGTCTCCAAATTGTATTGTTTATTTATTCAATATTTGCTCAATTAAATATTTCAAAAATGCCTTTTATGCACCTGACACAGCTTTGGCTAACAGGGTTACTAATATAAACTGTCTTGCCCCTGCCCTTGCCTCCAAGAGCTTCTAGTTTAGCAGAGAAGGTAGATAAACTTCTTTAATTAAGCTTGTAGTGATCTGATTGCTAGTCTGCTCATTGTGATGAGAGAGAAGATGGGGATGGTCTATCTTAGTCTGTGGGTGCTGAGAGTGGGCGAAAATGGATTGGAGAAGGATGACCTGAGAAAGTAGCATTTAAACTAAGACCTAAAGAACAGGGAGGACTCAGTGAACTTCTAGATTGACAGGACAGAAACAAATGGGAGGAAGCTTACTAGGCTTCAGGAAAAAGACAGGCCCTGTGGTGGCAGGACAGACAGCAAGGCAGAATGACAGCAGATTAATCAGAAAATTTTCAGGGCCTCCATCATAGGAGCTCAGGGGCCACCTTAATACTTTAAAACTTTATGCTAAAGGAAATGGGAGGCCATCAAATGTTTTTGAAGCAGGAAATGGACAAGATCAGGTTGATAGTTTCAACCGATCACTTGGCTCAGTGGACAGACTGGGCACTTCTTGGTGATGGTGAGAAGACAGCGATGATCTCCATAGTGTCCATTAATTACTGGAGAAAACACCACAGAGTACAACTGCAATGGAAGCAGGGTACAATTTCAGTGGAACTCCCCCAGCTTTGAACCTCTAACCAAATTGTCTCTTCTAAATCTCTATTTCATTGAGACTAGGTAAAGGCAGTGGGCCAGGAAGCAGAGAAGCTAATTAGGAGTTTATTATCTAAATAAGTGATCCTGGTGATTCAGGAAGGAGAGAAAAGTGAAAGAATATAAGCCACATAGAAGGTAGAGGCTGCAATACAAGGTGTCTATCCTTGTGAGGATTATAACACTTAATTTTTTAAAAATTCATGATTTTGGATCCTTTTGAAATGTACGTGATACTGAAATACGTTCACAAATTTTAATTATTTTTTCATCCATAATTCATAAATAAAGTGTGACCCTGCCAGATGCTTAAAACTTTTGGAGGAAGTAAGCCAACAAATATTTCAATCAATCTCAAATTTTTTAGGAACTTAACCAGAGGACAACTCATAGTATAATTATAAACACTTCTTACCTAGTCATTTAAAAACACCGATTAAGAATGTGTTTAGGCAACACAGCCCGGATTTACCTTCTTGCAATTGAAACTGGTAAGTCCCCATATGTAATACTTTCAATAATAAAGTTTTAAAACAAACAAACAAACAAACAAAAGATAGTGGTAAGTTCCTATTTCTTCAACAATACAGGGGTGAGCAAAAGTATGTTTACAGTTGTTTGTATGGAAAATAACAATTAGTAAGTAATAATACAAGGATAAACTGTGCTTCCTGTACTCATAACTATAAACCTACTTTTGCCAATCCTATATTTAATCATCATTCTACTGATTCAAAATTAACTGGCTTCCTTGCTAATGCCATTCCATAAGGTTTTACTCAATTTTACTCTATGTAATTAAATTGGACTAAAATATTAAATTCAGTGATAGAACATCTTTTTAAAAAATGATTTTTAATAGATTTTTAGGGAGAGGGGGGAGAAAGAGAGGAACATCAATGTGAGAGAGGAACTCCAATTGGCTGTCTCCCACATGTGCCCTGACTGGGGATCAAACCCATAACCTGGGTATGTACCTGACTAGGAACGGAACCTGCCACCTTTTGCTGTATAGGATGACGCTCCATCCAACTGAGCTGCCCAGCCAGGGCGGTGCTAGCACATCTTTAATATGAATATAAAAATAAAAATATGTCTATGTGAGCTATGATCACAGACTTTGGAAATTGAAAGGTATGGCTAGTAGGGTCTTCCAACCTAGCTTTTTTACCTCCAATGTGTTAAGGAGCTATTTTTACATTAAAAAAAATAAGCAAACCCACTCACTAGTTTGCCCACAACATAGCATCTCGGGCAAAATAATGGCACTTATAGAAAAGGAATTCCAGCATGAAGCTAAAAATATCTACTATATCAAAATACCAACTTGATTCTAAAACCTGTGGAGCACAAAGTCAAGATCAAATAGCATAATCAACCTTCCCATAAGCATTTAGAATGTTTCCTTATGTTGAGATGTGATAACAGCTGAGTGGCAGTGTCTTGCTGAAAAAGTCTATTAAGAAAGAGAGATTGCTACTCACTGTATAAGCTCTTGTCCAATAGCCAGATAAGAGGCTATCAGAAAAAATTAAAAATGAGCAACAGGATAAGTAAACGAACATGATAAAAATTTGAATTGGAGAAGATTTGTAAGACATTTGGGATTCTGGGAGAAGAAAGGAGACACTCTAAGAGCAGCACTGGTGTATGATGGTGAATGAAGGGAGAGAGATGGTAAAAGATTTCACTTTATGTTATGAAAGAATTCTTTATTCTTTTATGAACACACACACACACACACACACACACACAGAGTAATGATTTAAAAACGCTTTTCAACTGTTTTGGATCCAGACTCATTGTTGTTCGAATGGACCACTATCCTTCCACAGAAGCGTAGTAAGACTTGGTTTTACATGGTTACAGTAACACTGAGAGCATCAACACCCGATACCACTTCTGAAACGGGTCTGCATGGAACAGAACAATAGCATTCTGGGAGCACAGTAGCTCCAGTTTAGTTCAGTTACTTCCCTCTGCTAGAGCTTTCCTCTGCCGGCCTGTTCTCCTTCCTACCCGCCTTCCCACTGGCCAGAGGCTGCTCGGCTGTCACGTCCAAGTTCAGATACCTGTTCTGCAGAGAGAGCCTCTCAGAGCCCTCAGCGGCGATGCTGCCCAGGGCCGTCTGCACGGCTGGCGGGTCTAGCTGTGTTGTCCAACGTGTCAGCCGTGTGTGACTACGGAGCACCTGAAATACGGTTCTATGACGAAGGGAGTACATTTTTAATGTTATTTAACTTGAATTACATGAAATACATTTAAATAAAAATAAATTAAATACAATTAGCTTAAATAGCCACACATGGTTAGTGATTACCATACAAAATCACAGGCAAAGCCTGTTTTTTAATTTAATTAGTATTCTGTATTAGTATTAGTATTGCTATGTCTCCTGTCTAGCACTTTGCACACTGGCAGTTATGCAGTGTTTATAATTATTTGCTTAAGGGCCATCTTCCCCACTAAACTATCAAGGTTGTCTTGATCCCACTATGATATTCCACACCTCATCCAGAGGGCCTACTCCAAGAACTGTCCACTGAGTGATTTATCATTTAAATAAAACATTCATTATTTTAATCACATGATAGCAGATGTTTTGGTTATGTGAATAGCAAAGGTTGACGTAAGAAAATCGGAACACTGGTTGTTTACAAGGTGTGAATTTCCTGGCAAAGTGCAGACAGAGCTGCCCAGAATTATCAAAATCTGCGGGAAAAGGCAATTGCCATAGGTTTTTCCTAAACAACCACTCACACACACACACACACACACACGCATGCACACACAGTTGCCTTGAGAAAAGGCTTCTATTTTGCTCTAAAAGCTGTACTGGCTGTGAAAAGGATGCCACTCCTGAAAAAGAAAAAAAAATTTAATACGAAACAAATTCGCAGTTTAGCTCAGGATGGTGTGAGAAAGTTGGCACAGGAACCCACCCCTCCCTAGTTTAAATAAACATCTTATCCTCAGATCAGAGAGTGCCAGAAGCCGGTCCATCCTTGCTGCTTGACACAGTCGCTGCAGGAAAGAAACAGCTGCACAGCATATGTTTCAAGGGACCTGGCATATATAGCATATTGTTCTTAATATGTTTGCTCTCCTTAGCGCCATGTGTTTTAGCCAAGGTCACCTCTCTGAGAAAGGTTGTTTCCCCAGGTGGGGATTTTTCCCTGAGGTTAGGGATGGGATACAACCCCTTAATTAAGTGCCAGGCGGGTAGTTAAGCTACATAATCTTTACTCCCTGGAATGCAGATAAGAAACGCCCTTTGTAATAGAAATTGACAGGATTAAAATCGGCTGGTATAAATACAGATGTAACAAGACAATAAACATGAGATCCTCATCAGATCCTCATCAGCTCCTAATCAGAACTCCGATCAGAACTTTGGCTAGAGATCCTGGCTAGAGGTCCTGACTAGGCTGCTGATCAACTGAAGCTGTCTCCGTGTCATTCCTTCTTCGCCGACTCCGTCCACACCTTTGGGGACCCCTGAACCCGCTGGGATTGGACCCCAGCAAGAGAGCTAATTTTCTTCACTCCTTCCAACTATGTTACCTTCTCCAGAGGCAAATGCTCACTAGTTTATTCTTTGTCCACTTGGCATAATACAGTATGGAGTTTGGATATTTACTACCTCCCGTGAATTCCCTAGAAGAACGGCGGCCCTGGGACATACGCTTAGTTTGCTCATTCTTTGGCTAGTTTGTTCATCTTTCCATTTATGCATCTCTCCATACATAGGTCCGCCCTTCAGTTACAGTGTCCTTCTTCACTGAATGCCCAGTCTGTGCTCAAAGTTGGAAAAGTACACAAGATAACCAAAATCCACAGCTCTAAGGCACACTGCACCCGAGAGAAGCATATACTAGGATAGCTCATCCTGGGAAGAACCATTAAGGTGAACACAGTTCAAATGCTTGCAACCAAGAAAGCCAAAGTACTTCCATTTAGAAATTTTCATAGATGATGCTAGTGAGAACCCTTCCCTCTAATCCTCAACCCAAGAGAACATGGGGTGGGGATGGGGGAACACATAAACACTGAATAATCCACACGTGTTACATAAATTCATGGATCAATGATTAAGACAATTAGTAAATGATCTAAATATATAAAAACGGCTCATTGCACCAATATTTTGGAACAAATGAAGCAAGGTGGGGACTCTTAGTATAAAAACCCATAGTATTGAGCCAAATAAGTTCACTCTGAAGAGTTATAGAGAAGTATTCAATGATAAGATGTCTAAATTGTCTTTTGGTGTGTGCTATCTTTGCAGGAGGCCTACCAGGTAAAGCTTACAAACCAAGACTACAAGGGCACATTCGCACTTTCATGCCTCTTATAGGTAATAGACATTTAATCATTCTAAGGTTGAAATACTAGGGAATTTCTGCCAAGTCCTATTATTACTGTGCAGCAATAATTTAAACAAAGAAATTGTCAAAAGTACAGAACGACCTACACAGACTTAACATGTCAAACTAATATGAAAAAATCACTTACTATTGAGGTAATTCCAAGATGGGGTGATATTTTGCTTTTCAAAATGAAAAATGTCTTTGAATATTGTTAGCGATGCCTGACCTCCATAGACACTGGCTATGCAAATAATGCAGAAATCATGGTGATTATTACATAAATCTTGGCCTTGAGGCCCAGGTTGGGAAGTTCATTTCATGATCACAAAATAAGTTGAAGATAGAGTTAACATGGCTTCATAAAAATAGAGCACTAACAGGAGGAAAATATAACTTACTGAAAACACTGCAAGTGAAGTAGGTGGCACACATCCCCAATCCTTGGAGACCTGCTCGTGTGCCCTGGCTAAAACCGGTCTTGCAGAGTTTGACTTTGTCTTTGGTTGTGCAATGATAAAGAATCCACTTACTCCCCCACAGAGAAAACGAGAGCATGTTACTGCTGGGGGTGAACTGCTAAAGGTTAATTGAGTTTTAGATACTTATCCCTAATTGTTCAAGATTTTATCCTAACATCATTTTCCACATTAATGCACAGGCACCCTGAAGTCATAAGGAATAATCTAAATTTAAATACATCCTTCTACCCAAAAAGAAAAGCATTTTTTCCAAGATAATTATCATAACCAGAATCCAAATTTCTAAATGAAATAGGTCAAGTTAATCAAACCTTTCCCCAAATATTACTATAACTGGTGAATGAATGAAAGAGTTAATCTAATTAACCTAGACACTTAGATACTCAATGTCGATAATTTAGAACATTAATTAAATATGAAAATAAATACTATGTAATCTTTCTTAAATAACTATATTTTAATAATCTTAACACTTGAACTTAATAAGTTAGAGATACTTTTCTCTTTCCATAACTGGAACATTGAATACTGTTGATTCAACAGGAGGACATCATTTGTCATGTGTTTATTCCAGCATTTAGGGCAGGTCATCAATAAAAATAAAATTACCACAAATATTTTTTAAGTCATTAGAGCCTGATTTTGTGTAATCTGACAAAACCTTAAAGATATGCCTACTTATTGTCATAATAAACCATCTGGTTCATTTTAAAGAGCCACTTTTGAGAGGTAAGAATGTGCCCGGCTTTCAGAACATCTGGTTAGGAAACTCTTAATCTACAAAACAAATAAAATTAAGGGAGATTGATGTGCATTGCAAAAAAATCCCTAGGCTGGGAAAAAAAATCCTACTTAAATATTCCTTTATCAGTACCATCTCTAGGCCTTTGTATATTTGGATTTACAATACTGTATTTTACTTAATATATATAATTGTTACAATATGCAACAGCAGCAAATCAATAACAATAGCCACAATTTGTGAAGTAATTTATGTGGTCCATGTACTATGCTGAATCTATACATTTACTGTCTCACTTAAGTCTCACAGCACTCCTAAGGGTTTGCTGCTCTCGTTATTTTCCTTTTACAATGAGAACACTGGGACTCAGAGGAACTACTCAAGGTTGTATAACCTTGTTGGAAAAAAAGAGGAGAAAGTTTAAATTTTAAAATATTTTTTAAAGGCTTAAGAGGAGTGCCAGTGTGACTATTTACATGCTTTAGACATGACAACCTTTAGTTGATTGTTTGCATAATCGTTTTTCAGCTTTCTAGATATATAAATACAAACCAAATATCAATGATCATCACTGCCAGTCTCCCACCTCTCTGAGCTTTCTGACCTGCTAAGGCAGAGATGGAGAGAGTTTTCTTGCTGACTCATTCGTCAGATGTTGTCCACCAGAGAATGGGGGACTGGCAATGCCTCGGTTCAGTCAAAGCCGAAGGCTTCACGAACTCAAATGCCTTTTAACCTCCCGTTACTTCCCAGGTCCTCATCCCAGCCAGATGGCAACCACATAACAGAGGAGCCACAAAGAATGGCTTCTGGCACTTGCTGTCAGGACCAAGGACCTTGCATCCTCTGAAATCCCATGATTTATAACATGACCAGAGAGTTCATGGATGGCACCTTGGTGCTTCATGTCATACATAAATATCCCACACTGCCAAATCCAAGGCGGGCAAAAGTAGGCTTACAGTTATTCATTTGGAAAATAACACAATATTTAATAAACAATAAAACAAGGAATAAACTGTATTTCATGCACTCACAACAGTAAACCCACTCTTGCCCCACTCTGTATTCTGTTCCTGTGATTAGTCCTGAAGATTCTCCAACTTAGCAGAGATGTGTTAAATTGTTTAGTGGAGAATATAAGGGGGGAAAGACGATTACACACAAAACAACAAAAAACTTAAAAGGTTCTATTCCATTGCATAGATATAATATCAAAGAATAGAGAAGAGAGTGGATTTCAAAGTATTTGTCTGCCCTGACTCCTCTTCTCTTTCAATATCAGAGAAGCTCTGTTTAATATTGGCCTATAATTCAGACTTTTGCAACCCTAACTAACAGGATTGCTGGACTATGCAACCATGATTCATTTCTGTCCAAGCGGGCAGCCTAGGGGCTGGAGGCTGTGTTAACTGCTCTGGAACTGTGAGAGGTCTGTTCAGAACGATCAGGGTGACTGCAATCCCTGATCCTAAAGTGTTTCTCAAAGCCTTCAGCTGTGCTGTCCATATCACACCTGGTAGCTACAAGTGGCTCTTTACATTTACCTTGAACTAAATAAATCAATTAAGACTTCCATTCCTTAGTCACACTAGCTATAGTTCAAGCTTTCAACAGCCACATGTGACCCAACAGCTACTATCTTAGCAAGAATACAGGTCCTGGGACAGCTGTGGCCTAGAGTAACATTTCCTAACTTGTTTCCTTGACCAGGGTTTAAATCAAGACCCTCCCAATGGATGCGGGGTCACATGCCAACACTGGTCAACTTGAATTGGCTTCCTAGCGCAGGAAAACATCTCAGCGCTTGGAAGAGTGGTCTCTCTGAGACATAAAATTGGGGAGTTGTAGACACGTATGCCAAAAAAAAAGACCTTCTATTAACATCAATACAACACTGCCAAGTATCTAAAACACATCTCAGAAATCACCCATGCCTTCCATGGGCCATTTCAACATAAGTATGAAATAAGTATTTCCCCCAGGCACTTAGAGTTAAAGTCTTTAATATCATCCCTAATAACAATCTAGTTTTGCCCAAGAAACAGTCTTATTAAGTCAGGAAATACTCTACAAAAGAAACAATCTTATTAAGTCAGGAAATACTCTACAAATCAGTAATATAGATAATGTCATTTTTTTAAAATTTATCTTTATTGTTAAAAGTATTACAGATGTCCCCCCTTTTTTCCCATTGACCCCCTCCAACCCGCCCCCTCCCCCCCCCAGGCCTTTACCTCACTATTGTCTGTGTCCATGGGCTCTGCTTATATGCATATAAATTCCCAGGTTCATCTCTTCCCCTTGACCCCTTCCCCCCAAGCCCTGCCTTCCCTATAATACCATTTTTTAAAAATGTGGATTTACCTACGTGAAAACATATTGTCTGAATATCACTCCTCTTTTTCCCTGTTAAGTATCAACCATGCCACTGATAACAGCTCCATATTTTTTCCTGATGGAACTCAATAATCTAATCAGAGTTTCTCTCCTCACTTAGAAATCATTTTTGGTGCCCCGACTCCAATAGGCCTTTTGTACAGCAAACAGAATTGTATACAGCATATCAAACGCAGCATCTGGTCTGGTCTAAATTTCTAAATGACACGCACATCAAGCACAACACGCACTTGGAATTAGGCAGAGAATGAGAAATCAGGCCGCCAGCTATCATTAGCAATCATCTTCCCCTGACGCTGCCTCCACTCGGCTGTACTCCGCAGAGCTCTTGCTGATGTCATGATTAACTTGTCAAATCAAATTCGGCAGCGCACAAGCATCTACAGTGACATTTCTCCTTTTGCATTTTCATTCACTAGGAAGAAATGAACTCTGCTTAGTAGGTAGACTCTCCATTATCTGCTGCAATTTGAAACCATTTGAGTGGCATTACTAAAATGAATAGGCCCTGAAAACAGAGTAATAGGAATGTGCACTGATGGAAAAGTGAGTAGGGACTAGGAATCTCTGTGTGCTCACTTTCCGGTGAATTCCTTGAGCTTCCTTGAGTCCAGAGTGATGCAGTTTGCAGCTGTGGCCACTGAGTCAGATCTCATCTTATAGTGGCTGTAATGACTTGCCAGTCATGATTGGGATTGATAATAAGAAATAAATCATGGGACCCTTGAATTAGCCACTCGTATCCCAAATCTCTAGGACAGCGGTTCTCAACCGAGGGGCAACGTTGCCCCTCCCGCACCCCTAGGGTATTTTACAATATCTGCTGACACTCCTGGTTTTCACAGTGAAGAGGAGGGTCCTACTGGCAACAAAAATAATTTTATGGTTGGGGGTCACCACAACATGAGGAACTGTATTAAAGGGTCGCGGCATTAGGAAGGTTGAGAACCACTGGTAGAGGGTGATGAGGTCAATTTTCAAGTAAAAATAGTATTTTTCATCATAAGTTATTTAGTTATTTGTTCAATCCTTATTCATCTAGTCTCCCTAATTCGTATTTAATTATTCTTGGATCAAGTTCTCACTATCAAAAGACATGGATGACCAAAAGGCAGAATGTGACCATCTTCACAGTACTATTTTCTGGAACCTTTATGTCAAAAGTGCCTTATCATTTTAGAGAAAGGTTTAAAAAATTCTATAGGTACTTATGACCTACATGATAATAATAACTTTCATAGTTCTTAAAGATGGAGTTCACAACAGAGATGATGGCATAAAGCAGTGGTTCCCAAACTTATTTGGCCTACCGCCCCCTTTCCAGAAAAAATATTACTCAGCGCCCCCTGAAAATTAATTTTTTTAAATTTTAATAGCAATTAACCAGAAAGATATATGCCCCCAAATGCACCTGTGGCCATCACCGCCCCCCTGGATCGTTGCAGCGCCCACCAGGGGGCGGTAGCGCCCACTTTGGGAATCACTGGCATAAAGTATAACCAAGTGGTGTTAAGGTAATGGCATTAAAGTGTCCTTTGTCTTTGAAAAAATTCAATTACATTTTTAAAATTTTTATTTTCTTAATTTTTCAACTACAGTTTACAAAGCATTCCACACCAGTTTCAGATGTACAGCAAAGTGACCAGAAAACCATGCGCATTCTACTACAGAGTGGTCCCCCCGCTGCCCCAAGCACCCATCTGCCACACACCCCATTATTTCGACATCATTGACTATATTCTCCATGCTGCATCACTGTAGCTATTCTGCAACTACCAATTTGTACTTTTTCCCTTCACCTTTTTCACCCCCTTAACCCCTTCACTTTGACAACTGTCAGTCTGATCTCTCTATATATAAGTCTATTTCTATTTTGCTTGTTTGTTCATTTTGTTCATTAGATCCCATATATAAGTGCAATTATATGGCATTTGTCTTTTTCTGACTGGCTTATTTCACTTAGCATAATGCCCTCTAGATCCATCCATGCTGTCACAAAAGGTGAGCTTTCCTTCTTTTTTATGGCCAAGTAGTATTCCATTGTGTAAAGCTTTTTTTATCCTCTCATCTGCTGATGGGTACTTGGGTTGATTACAAATATTGAATATTGTAAATAATGCTGCAATGAACACAGCAGGGCATTTTTCTTTCATATATTTCGGATTTCCTTGTATATATTCCCAGAAGTGGATTCGCTGGGTTTAACTCAATGCCATTCCTATCAAAATACCAATGGCACATTTCACAGAACAAGAAAAAATAATACAAAAATTTATATGGAACCACAAAAGGACCCAAATAGCCTCATCAATCTTGATAAAGAAGAACAAAGTTGAAGCTATCATGCTACTTGAAATCAAACTATACAACAAGGCCATAGTAATCAAAACAGCATTGTACTGGCATAAAATCAGACATATAAATTAATGGAACAGAATTAGAGAGTCCAGAAATAAGCCCATGCTTATTTGGTCAATTAATATTTGACAAAAGAGGCAAGGATATACAGTGGGGTAAAGACAGTGTATTTAATAACTGGTGCTGGGAAAATTGGGCAGACACATGCAAAAAAAATGAAACTAGGCCACATTCTTATACCATACACAAGAATAAACTCAAAATAATTAAAGACTTAAATGTTATACTTGAAAATATAAAAATCCTAGAAGAAAACATAGGCAGTAAAATCTCAGACATTTCTCATAGCAATATTATTTCTAATATATCTCCTTGGGCAAGGGAAATAAAAAATAAAATGAACAAACTAAAAAGTTTTGCATAGCAAAGGAAACTATCAACAAAATGAAATCCAATTACAATGTAAGGATTTGGTATCTCTGTACCCATGCAAGAGCACAATAATGCATTTTTATTTCACAATAGTAAAGAAGAAGAAAAGCAAACACACAGTAGTTAATGCCTAATACTTTACTGCACTTTTAGTTACTGCATTACCATGTATGGCTCAGTCATGGGCATACATATATGCACATAGGATGGTAGTCAATATTTCTCAGCATTTTCTTCCATTAAAGGTATATTCTAAAACCTTACAAAATGCTATGTCCACATGTTACTACTTTGCCCTAAGACTTTATTAACATTACCAATAGAAGAAAATGTCAAGCATCACTGGTCTTGTTGCAAAAGAAAATGCTTGTATTTTTGAAGGTAGGCTCCACAATCTTAGTAATAGTTGAACACAATAATCTAAATATTAACCCCTATGTTCATAGTAGCATTACTTACAATAACTAAGATTTGGAAACAGCCCAAGTGCCCATCAGTAGATGAGTGGATAAAAAAGCTGTGGGACATTTACACAACGGAGTACTAGGCAGTTGTGAAAAAGAGGGTTCTCTTACCCTTTGGGACAGCATGGATGGACCTATAATCTATGATGCTAAGTGAAATAAGCCAATCTGAGAAAGACAAATATCACATGATCTCACATATTTGTGGAATCTAAAGAACAAAATGAATTGACCAACAAAATAAGACCTGAAGCATGGAGGCATGGAACAGACTGATTTACTTCGATGTGAGGGTGGGGGGACGAGTAGAGAGAAACCAAAGAACTTACATACTTATATGTGTAGCCCATGGACACAGGCAATAGGGTGATGAAGACCTGGAGAGTAGGCAGGGGCTGGACATAGGGAGATAAAGGGGGGGGGGGGGAAAGGAGACATCTGTAACACTGTCAACCATAAAAATACATATTAAAAAATAAAATAAAATACAGTGGGGCCTTGACTTACGAGTGTCCCGACTAACGAGTTTTTTTTGAGATACGAGCCATCTCTCAGCCGACTTTTTGCTTTTAGTTGCAAGCTCAAAAAAATTCGGGTTAAGAGCCAGCTTCAGATACCCCACCGGTAGTTGGCGCAGCAAACGTCACAGTGATTTGACATATGAGTAATTTGAGTTATGAGCTCCGTCACGGGATGAATTAAACTCGTAAGTCAAGGCCCCACTGTACTATGGCAGAAATAAATGACAGCATGTAAGTACTGCCATCTTATTTTCAAATCAATTATTTTTTTAATATATTTTATTGATTTTTTACAGAGAGGAAGGGAGAGGGATAGAGAGTTAGAAACATCAATGAGAGAGAAACATCGATCCGCTGCCTCCTGAACACCTCCTACTGGGGATGTGCCCGCAACCAAGGTACATGCCCTTGACCGGAATCGAACCTGGGACCTTTCAGTCCGCAGACCGACGCTCTATCCACTGAGCCAAACCGGTTAGGGCTCAAATCAATTATTTAATAAATAATAGACTTCATTGAATAAATAGAAGTGATTTCTTTGGTGCAGAAGTAAATTCTGACGTGTATGGTATATTTCTATCTTAAGATGTGAATTAAATGTTTCAGAAGGAATCCCGAGCTTCCGACATATGGAAAGAAAACGAGCAATATTTCTTGCTTGGATTCTGATGTTATAGTGGGAATTAACAAAACATGCAAGGATAAAGCAGGCTTTACTCACATAAAATTGCCAAGTGCTAACTTCATTTTTAATCTATATGGAACATAATTACAAAATCTGAAAACTACAACAACGACGAGAAAAAAATTACACCACTTTGAACCATGGTTGCCCCCTCAGCACATTCAACAGATAGACAATTGTTTTAAAAATGGAAAAAATATGTTATTCATTCCCCAAGTAAACACAACATTTCAGACAAATGCTGGGAAAGATGACAAAGCTATGAAGTGCTTCTCACTAGGGCAAAAAAAAAACACAAAAAAACCAAAAACAAACAAACAAAAAAACAATCCCAGAAATCATTTAAGTAAAAACCTATTAGCAGAGTCTAGTTTTATGCTCCATGCCTCTCCCTCCTTCTGCACTGTGCAGCTTTTAAATATGTTCCTCTTGCTCTAATTGCTCAGCAATGGACATCACCTTCTAAGCAAAAACCTGTTATTACAGCATAGAAAAATGATCAATTAAGTTGCTAACATAACAGACTCTTTGGACATGTAAAATATTCCTAACCACATCAGAGAAAAAAACAACAACAAAGAAGCACACTAATCGTAGTGATATGGCAAGGAACACACAGTACTCCTCAATAAATGGTGCTGGGAAATTGGACAGTTACATGCAAAAAAAATGAAACTAGACCCACCAACTTACACCATACACAAGAATAAACTCAAAATGGATAAAAGACTTAAATGAAGTTGAAAAACCATAAAAATACTAGAATAAAATATTAGCAGTAAAAACTCAGACTTGTGGAGACATCTCGTGTAGCAATATTTTTGCTGATGTATCTCCTAGGGCAGTGATGGCGAACCTATGACAAGCGTGTCAGAGGTGACACGTGAACTCATTTTTTTGGTTGATTTTTCTTTGTTAAATGGCATTTAAATATATAAAATAAATATCAAAAATATAAATCTTTGTTTTACTATGGTTGCAAATATCAAAAAATTTCTATATGTGACACGGCACCAGAGTTAAGTTAGGGTTTTTCAAAATGCTGACACGCCGAGCTCAAAAGGTTCGCCAGCACTGTCATAGGGCAAGGGAAACTAAGGAGAAAAAAAATATATATGGGACTACATCAAACTAAAAAGCCTCTGCACCGCAAAAGAAACAATCAGCAAAATGAAAAGGGAACCCACTGTATGGGAGAACATATTTGCCAATGATACATCTGATAAGGAGTTAATTTCAAAAATATATAAAGAACTCATACAACTCAATGCCAGGAAGACAAACGATCCGATTAAAAAAATGGGCAAAAGATCGGAGTAGACACTTCTCCACAGAAGACCTACAGATGGCCAATAGACATATGAAAACATGCTCAACATCACTGATCATCAGAGAGATGCAAATTACCACCAGCAACTCAACAAACAACAAGTGCTGACAAGGATGTAGAGGAGAGGAAAGGGAACCCTTGTGCACTTTCTCTGAACAGGAAGCTCACTTCCTCTCTCCCCGCCACCCCCGCCCCGACCCGCCCCCCAGCTCTCTGGCTGCTCTCAGCCAGACTGGCATTCCTTGGCACTAAGTTTGTAACTGAGAACTACCCTGATTTCTATTGCACTGGAAAGTTATCTTCCTTGTAAAGGTGCTCACTGTAGCAATTTATTTGAGTCACTAATTGGTTTCCTACATACGTGGTTGGCAAAGTGTGGTACCAGCAGCATCAGCATCAGCTGGGAGTGTGTCGGCAATGCACATCCTTAGGCTCGAGCCCAGACCTATTGCATCACAACTTCTGTGTCCGGGGCTCAACTCCCTGCCAATGTGTCAGCCTTCCAGGTGATGCTGATCCATGTCAAAGTTTGAGAATTACTACTCTACTGATATTTACCGCAAGATTCAGGTAATGGTCCTTTTGAAGACTCACTGTCAGAAATGGAAGATTAAAAATGCACGGTGAGGCATTTTGTTTCAATAACACCCAGGGGCACATTCTGTCTACAGTTCCTCACACTGTCATCTGTCCTCACACCTAGGTTTTCTGCTCAGAATTTCCAAGTTATAATGACCTAACAGCTTCTAAAATGAGTGTCTGGCTTGGCAGATTTTAAAATGCCCGGGGAGTAAGTATGTTTCTGGGTCGGACTTGTCCAATGCACACAAGAGAGGCAGGGCCACAGTGACCCATCACTCCACCCCAGAGAGCAAATTAATTACCCCTCGGCACAAGTATCATATTTGTGTGCCAAGGATGGTCTGTAATGAGGTCTTTACCACGCAACCATATTTCAAGCAATTGCTCGCTTAAGTAAACACATTTAAATTACTGTCATTTCTTTCATTACTTACTCTCTAGCCTCCGATACACCTGTCAGAAGAAGCATTTCTGGTTTGACTGATTGTCAGTTCCCTCCAGTTTCCCTGGATCCTGTATATACCATCACCACCACCCCTCATCTCCACATTTTCCCTTTAACCAAAGTCAAGCCCTGCACAAGTGCGTGGGGACTTGGAGGCACGTGGGGTGGCTGACCAACCCTAATGGCTGGCGGAGCCTCTGTCTGCTTCGTGGAGAACACTTTCCACACGTCCTCACAGCACATCTGTCTGCTGCGATTAGGGTGCTGTGAAGCTGTTTTGGATGAAGTGACATTTGCTCTCAGCATTGTCACTTTGAAGAATACCCAAGAAGGAAAATGAAAATCAATGTAATTGCAAGTTATCAACTTCAAATTTCATTCACTTACATGCTTTAAAACTGCCAAATGAAAATAATTTCTATTTATCTGTGGAACAATATATGGATATTCACAAAATTGTAAAGCTTAATTCCAAACCTGAATTTCTAATATTAAACAGATTAAAAAAGCAGTCCAATTTTCTTTGGAGATCTCTAGTTCACAAAGCACTTGAAATTGACGGGCTGCCTGATAATTTCCTATAATAAGTATTGAAATACGTGTTTTAAGCCAGATGCTTATTAAAGTCGTTGCTGCTACCTTAGCTGAATGTGTGGTTGTTGTTGTTTTATTCTAATCACCTTTGGGTTAGAAGGTGGCACCCAAATGAGGTATCATTTTTGACCAATTCAATATAATGCATGCTTTGATTACTTGATATTTATGATGATTCTTTTATTCTCAAGTTTTCTACACTAAATGTTATTTTAAAAACATAATTTTACAAAAGAAACAATAGAGATCAGTTCCTTCCAAGGAACCTCAGAAACTCTGACCAAATAAAAAGACAGTTCCTTCTAGCAGGCAGACTGAGCAACTTTCAAATGATACCTGCGGACAATACTCCTTAGCAAAGTCAAACCTGGTGGCTGACCCCAAATAAATTCATTTGCCTCCTGGTAATTCTTTAAATGTAAATAATTGTCAACCTAATAAATTCAGGGGACAGTACTTAGATATCTAGAGTTGCATCACCTCTTGAATAACCGGGCCCGCTGGCCACAGTGGGCTCTCAGCCCCACGTGGAGATGACTGGCTGCTTCACCTATATCTTTCCTGTCTGGCTGCTGTGGGCCTGAGTGTGCCACCCTTGTACTGTGATCTGTGCTAGTTAGAGGGAAGGTCTCTCATTCTCTGCTTGAATCTATCCATAAAGATGTCAAAAGGAGGGGGACAGAGGGCAAACTTTGGAGACTGGGCAGGAAAGAAAATGGGAAGGGGTGCGAGGGATCTCTTAGGATGAGGTGATGGTGTAAGCAAAGCTTCAGGAGTGAAGGCAGGAAGGAGGTGTAAGGCAAGTAAAAGAGTGAATGAAGTGGTAGGACTGAGTCTGAGGTGTAGAAATGGGAATACTGGGAGAAAGATTGGAGAAGGTTAACTGTGGAGTGCTTGAAGAGAGCCTTGAATGCCAACTTAAAGAGTTTCTGGGACATTCTCCAAGTTACAGCTCTTTGCTTCCTTTTGAGAAACAGACCAACCCAATTTATATGTGATTTCAGCATATTTAGATGCCCAGTTAAGTTTGGGTACCATGCTCTACCTTCCAGACCCCAATGCGTTCAGCCAGGGAACAGCTTTTATTAATACTCTAACACTAGAGTAACCTGGCAGCATGGTGCCCACACTCAGGACTGGCATTAGAAGCAGGGAGAGCACTTAGGCAAGGAAGTTGGAAATGCCAGGGAGGCAATGAGAATCATTCACACACAGGCATCTGAGTCTCACTGATCGGGCTCACATCCAGATGCCATCAAATGTAAGTCCCATGCCCTTGGCAGGTTACTTAATATTTCTGAGCCTCAAATTTTTTTTTTTTATCTCGAATAGAGAAAACAGTATCTATGTCAAAGGTCTATTGAGGATTAAATGAGGTTATACACATTTTATATAAGAGCTCCATAATATTAGCTGTGATATCATCAACACCATCATCATCATCACCACCACCACCAACACCACCTAAGAAACTTCATCGAGTCCTGAAGGGTGGTGCCTGAGGTTTGGCCTATGGCCCTGGACATAAAACTGGAAGTAAACAGATGATAAAGAGGTTGTGAGGTAAGATCATCTAAGACTAGATTATTTTAAAAACGTGGGGAAAACAGCTATTGAGAAGTATTCAAAGATCACTGCATGAACCTGAAGCTGGGTGACACTATAAGACACTAAAGATGGAGAAGGTCACACAAAAATATATGATCTTTGGAAAAGTCACATTTACGGTGACAGCAGAACACTGGAGCAGAACTATTCAGTTGAAAGGCCAAAGGAGAATTCGAAAGAAAGGTCTGTGGCAAGATGCATTTTCGACAGCTAGTGATGTTTAGAGAGGTTAATAATTTCTATAAAGTGAAGGGATTAGAAGCATAGATGAGCCACAGCACCAGGGTCATTATTATTAGACAATATTTACTACATGCCGGGAACCATCCTAAGCATTTTGGATGGTCTATCCCATGAAGTCCTCAGCATAATTGCTTCCCCATTTTGTAGATGAATACACTGAGGACCAGAGAGGTTAAAGCTCCAACTTCAGGCAGGATTTCAATTGTTTAGCGTTACCAAAGAAATGAACAACAGTATTGTGATTTCACATTAACTTAGAGCGGAATTTTGGAATTATCTGTTGTCCTTTTCTCCAGCTTGGGCAGAGTTACTATATTTTGCTTGGAAGGTTGCCAGTACTTAGATTTCATTCTTGAAAAACACATTGGCTTCAGAGACACTCAACCTGGGTAGTAAATAACATCAACTCCAAAGCTGCTACAACCAGCCAACCCACCACGGCCCACCATATCATAGATCGCACCACCGCCCACCATACCACAGACCACACCAGTGCCCACCATACCATGGATCACACCACTGCCCACCATAACACAGACCACACCAGGGCCCACCCACCATACCACAGACCACACGAGGGCCAACCATACCACAGACCACACCAGTGCCCACCATACCATGGATCACACCACTGCCCACCATAACACAGACCACACCAGGGCCCACCCACCATACCACAGACCACACGAGGGCCAACCATACCACAGACCACACCAGTGCCCACCATACCATGGATCGCAACACCGCTCACCATAACACAGACTACACAGGGGCCCACCATACCATGGATCGCAACACCACCCAGCATAACACAGACCGCACCAGGACCACCATACCATGGATCGCAACACCGCTCACCATAACACAGACTACACAGGGGCCCACCATACCATGGATCGCAACACCGCCCACCATAACACAGACTACACAAGGGCCCACCATACCATGGATCGCAACACCACCCACCATAACACAGACCGCACCAGGACCACCATACCACGGATTGCACCACAGCCCACCAAGTTAACAGACAGAGCAGCTAACACAGCACTGACTACCCATCAGGGACTATGCTAACTGGGTCCAATACCCATTTTATTTAATATTCAGAACTGCCCTCACGTGATCTGTCATCATTAGCTACATTTACAGATGGTGACCTAAGATTGTTATACCCTTAGTAAGTGGCCAAGGTAATGTTGACTACCATATCCTTAGTAAATGGCCAAGGCAAGTCAGTCTTTGAAACCAGTGGGTCTGCCTCTGCTACCCCTCTGCTGACCTTGTCCTTGATATCTGATTAAGTCCCTTGGAACTTGAAACATCTATTTATCCTATAGGAAATTAAGAACTGATTTTGTTCTGACAGACACCACAGTGTTATATATAAACAACATGGTCATTCTGAGCACACTCTCTGTCACTCTCATACAGGGTGGAGAGAAAGCAGCAAGCTGATGTGGGGAGAAAAGGAATGACCCCCCGCCAGGACCACCCCCCCCCTGCTTTGTTGGCAAAGTTTGTGAGGTAGTGACAAGAAAAAAAAATACAATGAACATTATCCTCATGCTTTGAAAGAAAATGATGCTGGGGGAAAAAAAAGTCACTGCTGTGCAGAGTGAAAACACCATTGTTACCAAAGATAATTTTGATTGGGGAATAAAAGATTACATTATAGGTGATAAGTAAAAACAGGCAGATACAAACATTACATATTGCATGCTTCCATTCATATGAAATATCCTGAATAGGTAAGTTCATGGAAACAGAACAGATTGGGGTTACCAGGAGCTGGGGTGAGGGGCAATGGGTGAGGAGTTTTAGTTGGGTGACGGGGATGCTATGGAACTAGATAGAGGTGGTAGAGGCACAACACAGTGAATGTACTAAATGCCACCACATTGTTCACTTCAAATGGTTACTTTTATATCATGGGAATTCCACCTCAAATTTTATTTTTTAAGAGATTAAATTCTAGGATATACACTAACAAAAGGATCTTCCATTTTTCCTTCAGAACATTTTAAAAATCACTACAAAAGATGGAAACATTTTCTTTATCATGTTTGGGTTTAATTTGGGCGGGGGGGAGTAGGAGGAAGGCTTTCTCTCTCTTTTTCCCTCTTCATTTCCTCACAAAATCACAAATAAAAATGATTCTGGGCAACAATATAACTTCTCTTTGGGTTATGATCACTATAGTATAAATACAAGACAAGGAATCACACGGACAAACAAATTCTTTTTTTAAAAAATATGTTTTTATTGATTTCAGAGAGGAAGGGAGAGGGAGAGAGAGATAGAAACATCAATGATGAGAACCATTGATTGGCTGCCTCCTGCACACCCCACACTGGGGATCGAGCCTGCAACCCTGGCATGTGCCCTTGACTGGAATGGAACTTGGGACCCTTCAGTCTGCAGGCTGATGCTCTATCCACTGAGCCAAACCAGCTAGGGTTGGATAAACAAATTTTTTACTGTGTTAGTACTCTCTTCACTCAAAAATGTTCAAAAATAACTTTAACAGCAGGAAAGGAAGGTAACTTTTAAATTAATTTAGAGGCACAGCTCAGTTTGCAATCTGTGTTAATTCAGGTCCTTTGGGCAGCAGATAGTCTGGTTGGACATGTAGGAGGTTTACTGGGGGTGAAGGGAAGGGGCAGGAGAGGCAGGGAGAGCTTCCAGATGATGATGTAGCTCTGACTCCTGAGAAGGAGGGAAGGAGGTAGGAGATTGGGGTGGGAGGAATTTTGGGCTCTTGGGTAATTCCAAGAGAGGTCTGGCCAAGCCCACAAGGAGCCCTTGAGCTAGCGTCCAATGAAGAAACTCACATATCATAGGTGCAGGTGGGGCCTGTATTCATTCACAGGCTGCAGGGAGGGTGGCCTCAGAGTAATGCAATGGTGCATCTAGAAGAACAGAAACGGGGTTCTTGAGTCAATGATGCTCCCAAACAGGAGATCTGAGAGGCATGTGGCCACGAACCTCATTGCCACCTCTATGTTCAGAGACCTCCCTGTACCATACACGTGGCAGCGAGGAACAGGAAGGTCTAAGTAGTTGCAATCTGAAAATAATATCCAATTTTATTTCAGTAAAAGTTTCTACAAACTTTCCCTCCTAAATCTATGAGGTATATTGCTGAAGAGGGAGAAGAAAGAAAATACAGAAAAAATGTCCACACTCTAAGCAAAATTCCAGCCAGCAAAGATGATAAGATGAGCAAGTGAAAACCAAGGGTACACTCCCCAAATGGCAAGTCACATCCTGCGCATCAAATGTGACAGTTAATTAAGTAAGTGGAAACTTTACAGGGAAATACAGATTTGTGCCCATTTAGTCATGTGGGCAACAGGATCACTCGCATCAGTATTCACACAAATGTTAACATTCCTCCCCCAATATGGGTAATAAACCTGCCCTATTAGAGCAATATGAGCATTTTACAATTATAGTTTTTCTCTGAAATCTAGAAAGATGCTTAGTAAATTACACAGTTGATGGTAGAAAATATTAAGGTTACCAAGTGACCCAATAGATCAAATTATAGACTGAGGCACCTGGAATTGATGTATTTGACTTCATTGGAACCAAATAAAAACATAATACCACTATTGGTGGGATTACAAATTGGTACAGCCACTATGGAAAACAGTATGGAGGTTCCTCAAAATATTAAAATTAGAACTACCATATGGCCCAGAAATTCCACTTCTGGGTATATATTTGAAGAAGTCCAAAACACTAATTCAAAAAGGGATATACACACCTATATTCACTGTAGCATTATTTCAACAGCCAAGATATGGAAGCAATCTAAGTGTCCATCAATAGATAAATAGATAAAAAAAGACATGGTACATATATATAATGGAGTAACACTCGGCCTTTGAAAAGGATGAAACCTTATCATTTGTGACAACATGGCTAGAGCTAGAGGGCATTATGTTAAGTGAAAAAAGTCAGAGAAAGACAAATACCATGATTTCACTTATATGTAGACTCTAAAGAACAAAATAAATGAACAAATAAAACAGAAACAGCCCTGATTGGTTTGGGTCAGTGGATAGAGGGTCAGCCTGCGGACTCAAGGGTCCCAGGTTCAATTCTGGCCAAGGGCATGTACCTTGATTGCGGGCACATACCCAGTGGGGATTGTGCAGGAGGCAGCTGATTGATGTTTCTCTCTCATCGATGTTTCTAACTCTCTATCGCTCTCCCTTTCTCTCTGTAAAAAGTCAATAAAATATATTTTTAAAAAAACAAACAGAAACAGACTCACAGATATGAAGAAGAGATTGATAGTTGCCAGAGGGAAGGGCAGTGGGGAACTGAATGAAAAAGGGGAAGGAATTAAAAACTATAAATTGGCAATTGAAAAACTGTCACATTACATTGCTTCCATAGGGAATATAGTCAATAACATGTAATAACTGTGTATGGTGCCAGGTGAGACCTTAACTTATGGGGGAGGGGTCATTTTGTGAATTAAGTACATGTCTAGCCACTGTGCTACACTCCTGAAACTAACACAAAATACAATTGAATGTCAACTGTAATTGGGGAAAACAAACAAACCATAATTCTACATTGGTGAAAAAAAAAGTCTATGTTTTGAAAACAAAAACAATAAAGTTTGGATGTTACAAGAAAAGGCTTTAAAATAATATATTAATACAAATAATAACACCATTTGTATTTACGCACATATAGTTTTAAAAATAAGTTAAGAAGGATTAAAAGAGGTAAAGGCTATGTATAAGAATAAAAGTTAAGCCCTAGCCAGTTTGGCTCAGTGGATAGAGCATTGGCCTGCAGACTAAAGGGTCCCAGGTTCGATTCCGGCCAAGGGCACATGCAGGGGTTTCGGGCTTGATTCCCTCCCCAGTAGGGATGTGCAGGAGGCAGCCAATCAGTGATTCTCTCTCATCATTGATGTTTCTATCTCTCTATCTCTCCCCCTTCCTCTATGAAAAAGTTTATCATATTCTGCTCTGGCCAGGTAGCTCAGTTGGTTAGAATGTCATCCCAATATGCCAAGGTTGTAAACTCAATCCCTGGTCAGGGCACATACAAGAATCAACCAATGAATTCATAAATCAGTGGAACAACAAACTGACCTCTCTCAAATCAATAAATAAAAATTTAAATTGTTTTATTGTATTCTGAAAAGTAAATACTATGTTTTGCATAGAGTTTTTCGGGATGAATACTAATGTATCTATTTTGGGCCAGATAATCAGCTCCTTTTAGAATGTACTTACTGCACCTTCTGTCAGCTTTCTGGTCCTTGCAGCAACAATTTGTTAACCGGGAACTAGAAATTCAAGTACATTTTAAGATATTTCATTTATATCTTAGGAACTGACTCCTCTTGTAGTACCTGGTTTTTTACCTGGTATTTTAGTATAAATTCTGGTGAATATACCCTTCTCTCCCTTTCTTAACCCTCTGAATGGGCGAAGTAGTATCCTCCAACATTTTGTGAAGAAAGACTTGTTTCCCCAAAAGTTAAGCTTCAAGGGGAGAGAGACTGAAACTGTCAACTACCTGTGACTTCCTTCAGTCAGCTATCTCCCACAATGACCTCCCAGGGAAGGTCACGCTGTTATGCAAGACAGAAACACCCCTTCCATGGTCAGTAGGCAATCTACCAGTCACATTCACAATGGAGCAATCAGAGAGGTGAGCGGTGAATATTCCCTTTCAGAGGATAAATTACCTTTTCCTGGGAAGTGATTATTGGCTGACAATGAGGTGGCAATTTACCTCCCTGCAGCCTGTAATAAACAAAAACAGAGTGGGACACATCTGCAACCCTTGGGTGATTAGAATCACCTTAGCCTTGAAACTGGCCCTATCTCATCAGCTATGATACATAAAAATAGATGTTTTTAGGTTTTCATGTCTTCTATGCAAAAAGCTCTTCTGTGTCTCAGCTTGGCAAGCTGTCTCTAGTGCCACCTATTACCAAACTTTACAGAGAGTGAGATTTCTTCTGAAGCAAACCCTACTTCTTCATTCAGAGTGCTGAGTCTGAGGCAGGCAGTTCTATTGAGGAAAGGCAGAAGAGGGACATTATGTAAGCCCGCCGCGGCTGAGCTGGTTGATCTAGGAGGATGGTAGCATTCAGGGTAGAGAAATAAGCCTTCTTTTTTTCTTTCTGTAGGATTGCTTGTTTCAGTGGGTTTTTGGCATCTAAGGCTGAAGTAGATGTTACAGTGGAATAGGACATTAACTGGAATACACAGCACAGGAATTCAGGCCTCTGGGTGTATAGAAAAGTAGGGGACAGGAGGGGGCAGCACAACCTGGGGACCTGGTGGAGAGAGGTGATAGAAAAATAATTGAATTAGGAAGCAGGGGATGGGGGACTGTGACAGCAACCTGGGGCCTAAGAAGAAAGGAGCGGGAGGAGAAACACCAAGTAAGAGGTGGCCATGCTTTGGCATCTGACTTTGCATGGAATGTGGATTCCTGCTTTGTCATGGACTCGCCCTCTGCTCTCTCCACACCTCCAGAACAAGTCTGGCAGGAACACCACCCGGCCAGTAGTGCTCTGTGGATGGGAGGAGTAGGTCAGAGACATGTGCCTGCCCCAGAGGCCAGGGCTGAGTGTGAACTCAGAGAAGGAGGTGAAAGGACACAGCACACCCTCACACAGGCTTGGCAGCACCGGGGTAGCAGCTGGTCTTCCACAGTCAGTAGGTGCATGCCCTTTCCTTTGGAACAGAAGA
The DNA here is from genome assembly GCF_028538775.1 of Myotis yumanensis. Classification (NCBI taxonomy): domain Eukaryota; kingdom Metazoa; phylum Chordata; class Mammalia; order Chiroptera; family Vespertilionidae; genus Myotis; species Myotis yumanensis. The sequence goes on from NW_027223765.1 coordinate 46,634,515, forward strand.
TAGGGGAGCTGAAAAGACCAAAGAGCTATGGACATTACATCTCAAAAGGAAGTTTGTTAGTGTAAACTTGAGATCTCTAAATACAAGACTGAATTGGCTGTTCATTTTTAAAAATAAGACAATTTCATTTAAGAAATCCAGCTATATGGCTCCTTTGGATAAAAAAAAAAAAGAGCTAATCTGGAAATGCCAGGTTTGGATTCCCAGGTGCTGCCTGGCAACTACTACCTGAGAGATGGCGATGGTGAAAGAGTCCTCAGCAGACCCAGCCTCCCTGGTACCTGCCCCACCCGGTTCACTCACTTATGTGGCCTGCCTACCCAGGAGGCACAGGTTCACAGCCCCTGATAGTACAGGACATGAAGGATCCATCTCAACAAAGACATTTTCTATGCATTTGAATGGCGATTTTTCCCTTGCCTATAGTGGCTGCTGAATGTATTTGTGCAATTCCCTTAGCTCTGTACTTTGAGGTGAAATGCAAGTTAACCTGCCGATATACCTGTAATCTCCATGTTGGTTTCATGTTAGTGAAAGGCAGATGTGCTGGTTGGTTTCCCTTTTCCCCCAGATCCAATCCCTGCCCTCCTGCCCTGTGTCCTGGAAAGTTATTTTCTAGGTATAGGCCAGGCTCATTTAGCCTCTGACTTCTGCTTAGGTCTGGCCAATGAGAATCATCAGCAGAGAACAGCAGCCGGGGTGGGGGAGGGTATGAGGTATTTACTCCCTCCCACACTCTTTGTGTAACCCCCATGACGCCCTGGACAGGGTCAGTTCTTGTGTGGCCCTGGCTATACATTTGCCCCTCCAGGCTTAGAGAAGGTACCAGCTCCCCTCCACTGCAAGTCCTTTTGTTCCCTTAACCTTGCCCAAACCTTGTAAATAGTCCTTTTACTAACATCCCTCCCATGAAATCCTCTGATTGTGCCATCTGCTTCCTGCTGGGACTTGATTGATCAGATGTGAACATTCCAAATTCAGGTACAAAAGTAGTTGGAAAGAGAAGACAAAAGGAGGTAGAGAAAGATTTCAAGTGAGTCTTGAAAAGAGTGTGGACAAGTGCAATCTTGCAGTTTGGTCTTTACAAGGCTTACTGGCCTTAATCAGACACTTAAAACGGTTGAGAGTTCTGGGTCATTTCTTCTCTAAAGCCTTCTGTTTCATGTGTAATTAGAAACACTCCAGTCTGTAATGATGGCAGCCTTCAGAATGGTCAGTCTGTCACTTCCTCATCCCTAACTCAAGACACAAATGCCTGCCTGATTACTAGGAGTCTTATTAAGGGGCTATTGTTCCCCCTCCCTGCCAACTCCTCCCATCTCCTGATCTTTATCATCTTGCATTCTGCTTAAAGAAGGGTTTAAAAAGAAAGAAGAAAATCCCATAGATAGCCCCATCAGACTGTATTCACAACCGAGATCAAGTACATCTGGTCTTGTCACTCACAGTTTTTGTTTTCCTGTCTACATCTCAGAATAACCTGCAGTCAGTTGCAAAACAGGAAGGAAGTTTTCCAAGGAGCAAGTGGGTGGCAGAAGTCCACCATGCCGGAAATTCCAAGGTTAAGAGTCTGGCTGGATTGGACTGTGGCTGCCCTTAACTGTCCCAAATCTTCCGGTCATAATATCTCGTGTTAGAAACCTTAGCTATAACCACTCTCTTTTATAAAACTAATCAGACAGTGCCCCTTAAAGAGGCCATTCATTCTAAAAACTGCTTAGATTTTTTTGTTGGCTGAGATAGAGAAAAATATGCTTTATTTTTACAAGTGATTGGTTCTATTCATTTTTAAAGCCATCACTGCAACAATATGCACTAGATTTCAGACAAAACCTGTTTTCAAATCATCTAAGTCTCAGAACAGAAAGTTGAATGCTGGTTTAGAAAATATAATATTCTACCAGTTATAAAGTAGTTCAGCACGGAGGGGGGGAGGGGGGCGCAGAAAGGGTCCAAAAATGGAACATAACAGATTTTTAGCTCCTTGAGGGTTAAGGATATTAATCATTGCATCTTTATTCTTAAACACGGTGCCTGGCACATAGCAAACTGCTCAATCAGTGTTTACTGAATGAAAAGCATGCCTTTGTGGCCTACAGTTTTGGCAGACGTCGCCCACTCTTATACCAACACTTAAAACACGCATCTGCACTCAAGGACACCTTTCTGCAGTGATGCTCATGCCCAGAACACAATTGTTATTCCACGGAGACACAATCAAGTACCACGCAGAGGTTTTGACTGGTTCTCTGCTTTAATGTACGAAGTATGCTCCCTAGTCTACAACAGCCCCAGTTTCCTCAAGTGGTACTTACTTCCTCTCAAAATAAAAGCCCAGGTAGACAAAGGCAGAGAAAGAAGCCCTGAAGAGCGCAGTGTGGGAAAGCGGAACCATAGTGACAGAGCTGGGCAAGGAACGAAGCAATTAGCAGGGTTGTCTTCATGGAGCTTCAAGAGTGCTGGCTGTTAAAACGACCCTCAGGGGCTGCTGGTGCTTGGATTGCCTCTCACCAGACCCCGAACTATGCTGTGTTTAACTTCCTTTCCTGAGAACCGTCCAGAGACATCCGATAGGGGTGAACATGCACATCTTTGTCCAGACCACTGTGGCCAACAGTCCCTGAGCTGCCTTTAGGAGCACAAAAGATGCTGAGACACAGAATCATAGAACAAACTGAGGAATTTCAGATGGAAGGCGGGGCTGGGGGATGAGGGAGAGATTAACAGGGAAATTTATATGTATATATGCATAACACATGGACACAGACAATAGTATAGCGAAGGCCTGGGAGGGGTGGGAGTGGGTTGGAGGGGGTCAATGAGAAAAACAAAGGGAATATCTGTAATACTTTCAACAATAAAGATAATTTTTTTTAAAGATAAATTTTTGAAGATGCAGTGCTGCAAAGAGGAGCAAGGAGGACATTCAAAACACAAACTCCCCTTAGGTAGTGAGGACAAAATGTTATGTTAATAGATCTATTCAGGTGGTATTGAATCCTTTAGGAGAAAGTTATACTGAAAATGTGTATGGATTATCTACTCTATGCAAGAAGAACACATATACCACCAATCAAGGTGAATGAAATATATCTCCCAAAAGCCTAATAAAGCAACTTAAAAAATAAGGTTCCCCTCAGTAAATATTTGTTCTGATTATATTGAAGAGGGAGAGGCTCATTCAGGAGCTAGGCTTTTCTTGGCACCCAGATGTCTCTAACCCACCCTTAGCCTTCCTTTGAAAGGGAAAGACTTATATAAGGTTGCCTTCCCTGGGCAGCATCATGAAACCCTGTGACAGTGAAACCAAGCCAGGCCAGGGAGCGAAAAGATCAACAGCACATGCCAACTGGCAGCACTGTGAAAAGGATTTACAATCTCAGATCTTTAACCTGAAAATGTAGAATCTATTCATTACCTAACAAAAAAGAAAGTATCCTATATAATAAAAGTGTAATATGCTAAGTGTCCGACAGATCGGTTGGCCATTTGACCAACCGCTCAACCAGTTGCTAAGATGCGCACTGACCACCAGGGGGCATATGCTCTGACATGTACGTTAGCTTGCTGCTGGGGTCCAGCTGATCAGGACTGGGCGAGAGGGCCAGACACTTCCTGGATCCCTCCTGTGGTTCCTCCTGGCTGGCCCGCTGGATCGGCCCTGATCCCAGCTGACTGGTCAACCTCCTGCAGTCTCTCCCCAGCTGGCCGGCCCCCATGGGTCCCGATCATGACTGAGCAAGACGGCCCCGATCTGCCCTGATCGCTGGCCAGGCCAAGGAACCCCACCCATGCACGAATTCGTACACCAGGCCTCTAGTTTTTAGTATGTTTTATTGTTGATTTTAGAGAAAGGGGAAGGCAGAGGGATAGACAGATAGAAACATTGATTGATCAGCTGCCTCCTGCACACCCCCTACTGGGGATTGAGCACAGTCATATGCCCTGACTAGGAATTGAATGGGTGACCTCTCCTCGGTTCATAGGTGGATGATCAACCCCTGAGCCACACTGGCCGCACAAAAGTATTTTTAAACAGAACTCTCCCCAAATGAGAATCTGGTATTTGAGGTCATCAAGTAGAGGGTATTTCAGGATGTGCCTAGTCAAGGCCCTCCTCCCAACCTGGGGAAAGGTTGCTCATTCTTTAGGACATTCTCCTCAGGTTGCTCCCCAGGATTTATACAGACAGCTCTTGCTCCTCTTCCACCACATGCCGGTATTGCATTGTTATTAAATTTGTCTCTGAGGTTCCATAAGGCCAGGACCGGCTGTCTTCTGCATTACCAGTTCCTGCAACCATGCATGGCTTAGAGGAGCTCTCAAGGATTTGTTGAATATAAGAGTTTTGAAAGTCCAGAACTCTAGCCCACGACAGAAGCCCAAGTGTTCCACCAGCTTCCAGTATTATGGGTCTCAACTCAGGCAGGCAGAGAAAGCACTCACTACCAGGTTCTCCTGTCGCACAGACATATGACAGCCTTGCTGGTGCCCACACAGAAACCCGAGTCTGACTGTCACAGAGGACTCAGGTCTGGGGGCAGCAGCAGGGCAGACCCAGTTGTGTTATTTCTTCCTCAAACCAGCTGGACCAATCATTCTTAACTAAGCATGATTTTGTGGTTTTGCTGTCCTCCCTCAACCCTGGGCTATTTGGAAATTTTTAGAGACATTTTGGCTGTCACAAGGGAAAGGGTGCTCCTGACATTCAGTAAGGAAAGGCCAAGGACGGTGTGGATGCTGTGCCATGCACAGAGCAGGCCCCACAGAGGGCTGGCAGTGCTGAGCTTGGGAAGCTCCAACCAAGACTGATTCCTCTTGTCCGCAACTAAAGATGACCATGACCTTCCTAAGCCTCAATTCCTCGTCAGCAACAAGGCAGTAATAGCAACTCTGTGTTAAGCTGTAGAGCCTGGCCCAACTCTATTATCATGATTACATTTGTAGTGATTGTTATCGTAACTAAAGCTAACATTTATTCTGCACTTATGCATGCATCCCACAAATCTCTTAAAAGTTGATATTATAAGTGCATATCCCTGAGTTGATGTATGACTGCTTGTTAAATGCTCATATACATAAGGCAGATGTGTAAGTCATAAAAATGTTTATCAGGGCACCACGCTAAAACCAGTAAATTAAATTCCTCGTATTCCATTAAGAGTGCCTTCCTTTAAAAAGTTCCTGATCTTGAGAACAGGCAATCTTACCTATGAACTCAAAGCCGTTTTATCCTTCTTTGCAGATGAAATACAATCAAAGAGGTGTGGCTGAAACCTATTACCGCTGGCCAGGCAGACGCCTGGAGCCAAGCCTGCTACTGCTCCATCCTGCTCTGCGCAGGAAAGCAAAAGAGATGCGGGGTTCAGATAAATCAATTTCCTTTATTAGCTTCCTTTCTTTCTTGTTTGCTTTTACTGTACATTTTGTGGATCCAGTTAATCATTTTCATGCAAAGATCAAACTCAATATTGCTTCCATTTGAAAGCTGCCGTCAGATTTTGTGGGGAAGCCATATTCTAGAGAAGGATGGAAAATTATACACTAGACTTTGGTTGTTTCCAGTGGCCCAACCATCCCATCCTTTTTTGATAATAGCACCCAAAAACTTTCTTCCCTATTGTTGGCAAATGTTAGTTAAAATGTGCCCTTGCCGAGAAGGGGCACTTTTCCCAATGTAGGCTAACTGGATACTCTCTCCTTGAAATTTCAATCTCGATGACAGTAATCAAAACATTCACAGAGCTGGACATTTTTCTTCCAATGGCTGTGTCCTCAAAAGATTGAGCAGCACTTGTCTGTAACTCCAGATCTGCCCCATGTCCTGTTCATCCCCAAGTCTCATGTTCCCATCTCCTACATTCTGTACAGTGAACCACCCAAGAGCCTGCCAATAAAATCCCCTTTTGCTTTCATTACTTAGAATCAACTTCTGTCTACCTACAACCTAGGCAATGCTGTTACTGATAAAGATACTAGAATGCTTAGGATATTACAAAACTCTACTGACATTAGGAATCTGATATTTCTGTCCTCCTCCATTTAACCCCTTACCCACTCTCACTTCAGTTAGGAAATCTGTGAAACAACAAATTTTGAGGATGCCTACAAGTTAGAAATACTTAATAAGCCAAGAGGGTTTCCTACAGATCAGTTTACCTGCAAAAATTAACAAGTGATTACATTTTTTTTGAAACCCTTGAAATTTATGTAGGTCAAACACTTATTAAGGACTCACAAAACTTCTAAGTTAGGAAAAATATTTAAGTTTTGACAATATTCAAGGGTAAATGTACATTTACAAATATGTACAAGTGTATAAACAAACACACCCAGATATAAATTATTAGTAAGACCCTTATATTTCTTTCCCTTTGATGAGTTGTTGATCTATAATGAGATGAGTTTTATACAACCTTTCATGGGAACTGCTGAGCCACGAACAGTGAAGTACCAGCATCCCAGTGTTTGAGGGTCACTCACACTGGATAAATGGTCTATGGATGGGAGCACATGCCTCACTTTGAAGGTATCTGAGAACTTTCTTCAAGTTTCTTCAGTCAGCATTTACCAAGTAACTTTCTGATAACACAGACAAGTGTATACGTATGTATGTATATATACTCACACAGAGGCACATTTATTCTGTAAACAATCATTTAAATAAGCTGCACTGGCAACATTCGAGCCTATACCATTCAAACTAATGAAATGTCTTGAACATGCTGCTGAGTTTCAACACACTTCCCCAATTAACAGACTTTCTCAATTAAGACATGAATTGAAAACCAGAGGTAAACTGGGCTTCCAGGTTCAAACCTGAAGGTTAGTTCTAAATAAAGTCCATCCTAGGACCCCTCCTACCACAACTCTAAGTCCACATTTGCCTCCCATAGAGAAACTACCTACATCCATAACAATTGAAAGAATATCAATATCCCAGAAGTTCACTACATGTACAATCCAATGTGGCAAGACATTGCAGGCAAAAGAAATGAACAAAAAGAATGTGATTTGATGATCTTTAAAGGTAGATAGCAGAAAATAAAGGGGAAAAAAGGTAAACAAAAGGTTCATGGAAAATTCATTGGAAGATAGAGATACCAGAGATGAAGAGAGACAAATCAGAGAGTAGAGGGATGTTGAGTGTTGAGACTAGGAATAATTGACAACAGAAAACGAAGGTCAGTAATTTGGGCCAAATGTATATCTACTTATCAATTTGGTATTTTCTAAGATCTAATGGAGTAGTGATTACTACAGAAATTGGAAAAATATAACATTCATATTGATTCATTTCTATTCTGGCCCATGCCTTCAAAGGAAAGATCAATTCCCATTATGAGGGATGGACTTTATGTTTTTATGGACCCCCTAATGACTTTCCTTGCCTAATCTTCCAACCTCCTGAGAGTATTTAGAAAAATTGCATGCCATAGATTAAGGAATCCATATCCTTTAGGGGATGGTAACAAGGAGCTATTTAGTCCAGAGAGTAAGGACCTTGTTCCTGAGTATGGAGTCAGACTCTCTGGGCTCAATGCTCAGCATCACAGCATAAGAGCTGGGTGGCTTCTGCCAGTTCCGTAATATGTCTCTCAGCCTCTGTTTCCTCCTCTGCAAAACAGAAGAATACCTGCTTCACTAGATTCCTATAAAAATGAAATATGAGAGCATATATTATAAAATTAAATCATAAGCCCCAAGTTCTTTGAATCTGCCTTGATTAACATTATAATTAAAATCATTGGCCATTCACTTCAGAACAGTTAGTGAAAAACTTCTAGGTAGAGAAATTATTGACCCAAGAGCTATTGAAAAAATAAGTCCCTAGATTCATCACTCACTTTTGTTTAGAGAGAAAGGAGAGGTCTAAAGACAATTTAAGGTCAAGTTTAAGACAAATCTGTAATTTTCAAGTTCTCATAAAGTTGAATATTTGCATAAATCAGTTTACCAAAGGTGGCAATGTACAAACTGGAAAATTTGCTTTAAGAGGAATAAGAACAGTTAACCGGTAACTTTGGACTCTGGGAGTTTATAATGAGAAATAATATTTGCTGGAATCTTTGTATTATTTTTCCCCATAAGAATTTGGATTTGCCACCTAATCTTTTCTAACCACTGAAACCACAATAATCTAATTATAATTTACTCAAGCTGTATGGAAAGCTAAAAGTTTTCCTGCTGCTAGTAACATATCTAAGTCATCCTTCCTTGGGAGAACAAGTTATTTTTGCAATTAAAAGAAGAAAGGAACACATGATCATCAAAGCACAATGCAAAGTCTCCGTTTTCCACAATAATGCAACTCCTTTAGCAATCCTAAGTATTTCTATACAATACTAAACTACTTTAACTTTTCTCAGGGATGTATCTTTGAAGACAGATGAAGAATATTTACTATGTTTCAAAAAGCAAACAAGTATGTGGCCATCTGTTTAAAAGTTTATAGGGGATTATAGATAAAGCAAGCTAAAACAACAACACCCAGCCAGTGTTGCTCAGTGGTTGAGCACTGACCTATAAACCAGGAAGTCACAATTCCATTCCTGGTCAGGGCACATGCACCCATTGTGGGCTTGATCCCCAGGGTAGGGCATGCAGGAGGCAGCCAATCATGATTCTCTCTCATCATTGATGTTTCTATCGCTCTCTCCCTCTCCCTTCCTCTCTGATATCAATAAAAATATATTTAAAACAATAAACAAATAAAAAAACCTTTCAACTTTAATAATAAAAAGCATTCAAGTTTAAATAATCAAGCAAAAAAATCACCTTAACAACAAAAATCTCATTTTAATGCTTAATAATTCTGACAAGAAATGCAAATTTAAGTGAATAGAAACAAAATACTGTAGGATAATTTCTAATACTAAGGATCTGTCACTGTTTAGCTGAGTGCATAGGTAAAAGTAAATAATGAAAGTGATGCAGAGTTTTGATGGAGCTATATCTAGGGAGAGGCAAGTACATAGGTGAAGCTACTTACGACTGAGAAGAAAACAGGAATAAATTAATAGTTACCCAGCTGCCAAGGATGGCAGGTAATTATGTATAACTGTAAGCCTTTCTGGCTTTCAACAGAGAACTGAAAGAGAAAGTCTACATGGAAAGAGGAGAAAGGAGCACACCTCATGTAGTAAAACTGGGCATTTTTAGTTCTAAGACCGACACAGGTTAATGTCATTCTCAACATGCAATTATCAATGAATTCACATAAGATCTTAATGTGGATGATAAAGTACTGCAAGAAATGATTTAAAGTATTGTAACTGGCAAGCGATAAATGTATAAAGTGCTCAACTTACTTTTTTACTTTGAAAATAACTGACATGAGCAGATAATACCTTATCAATTACTACTTGTTAAAAACAAGACAACGGGCCTAAAATAGAGTTACTTTTGCTAAGGCTCAAGTCACCAAAGGAAGACTTAACTTACACTTTCAGTTCACCCCCAAATGGAGTCATAAACAAGTCAATCGGGAGTCACCTGATCAGCACCAGGTAGGTAACCTACAGGCTAGAGACCTACTGACCCTTAAAGGAAAGTAACTTTGCAATAATTAACCCACTTTTTCACTAAGTATTACTTCCTTACTCCCACTCTCTTCTGCCTGGAAGTGTTTCACTTAACGCATCTCCTTTAGCTCCTTTCTGCTAGAGCTCCTAAATGCAAGATTGCATGCTGCCCAATTTGAATCAATTTTTGCTCAAATAAACTCTTAACATGCCCCAGTGTATCTTTTACATACCTAAAGTATATAGAAGGTGCTATTTGCAAAACTGTACCAAAAAGAAGTGTTGAATTTTCATGCGTAGGATAAGCAGTATATCCATTCCTTTTGTTTTTAAACTGCAAGAGAGTTACTGAATTAAGTCATTTTGAGAAGGACAGAAGACTCAAGATCCTAAAATTAATTTTTTGAGTGTTATTCAAGAAGTTCCTATATAAAGACTTGCTTCTCTTCTCATTTGAATTCTGCTTATTTACTGACTTCCTCCACACACACACACACCACAATCCAAGATCTTTCTGTTTCCTATGTAGATAAAAGAAAGATAGGACATTTAACATTTTGGTCTTTGAAAAATACATCTATCTGCCTTCCTGTGGACCGGTAACCCTGGGATCCCTAGGCCAACAGGAAAACTTAGGCAGTGTGCCAAAGGTCAAGGAGAGGGAGGACAATTGGGAAGGAGCTAGGAGAGCATCAAGTCCTCATACACACAGCAAAGATGCTACTACATAAACAGGAAGAATTGCTCTCTGTGCTTAAGGATCTAAAGCCCCATGTACTCTAGATTATAAGATACTGACACCAATATTCTTTATCAATCAGGAAACTCTTGACTTTTCTTAAATTGGTTCTCTCAGTCTATTCAATAAGACATCTTGCCTCCTGGTAAGAAGAAAAGCTATGCTTATTTTTATTTCAAGTTGCAAATTTTTAAATTTTCAAACGGCACATTATTTTTCATGACCTCCTCTCCTCTTACTAAGAAAATAACCCACTACTGTGCTCAGAAGGGTAATAATCCTCGTTCTATTCCAGGGCAATGCAGACTCCCAGGGAACAGAGCCATTTCTAACCAATATTGAGGGACTGCCAAACGTTGTGGGGTTCACACAGCCACTGCTAATTACTGTGTATATTGTATTTCTGGACCTACTGGCGATATATTGGCTGATTTTTCTGGATTGTGTCCTTCAGCTCAATGTTGTTTATTTCCCACATAATGCAAATGACAAGAAGGATGATGGGTTATTTTGTGATTGGCAAGGAACAAACTTAATCATGTTTTTGATTAGGTCACAAAAATGTGCCATCATGAAAAAAGAAAAGAAAATGCTTTCAACAAACCTCACATATTGTGTAATTTTGGGTCAAGTACAGAATATATACATGCCCCACCATGAATATACTTGAGCTTAATCCACAGGACAATGTTGACATCTCCAATGGAAAGGGTTTCTAAAAAGGTGTAAACCTGCCTCTTCCCTCTGAAATACTGCCAGGTGACTCCTTTGAAAAGGTAAGTTGTAACACATGTTTTAAACATTTTACAAAAGTGCCTATGTAATTATAATTTTGAGGGAGACCTTTTCCCCTGTGTTATCTTCGCTTTCAGGATTTTAGCCTGGAATGTTTAACAAAATAAAATGAGGGGGTTTATTATCATTTAAGAAGAACCCTGAGGAGGGAAAGGGGCACATGTTAGCTCATATTCCTCATAGTTCCTTAGCAGGTATTTTTCTCAATGGTGTCTGAGGACAAGAGAATAAGACCAGTTTCACATTTCGGACCCTAAGAGATTCACAGTCTCCATGTGCCTTCTGTCTGCCCAGATTTAAATTTTACTTTAAATGTGGCCTGTTACAAATCGCCCTCCCTCTGTGGCTGTCCTAAAATGTGTACCAATCTGTCAGTTGTGAGTGCCATTTACTGGCACTCTGCAAACTCACCCTATTCACACAGCCATGACAGGAGGTCGCTGTTATTAACTCCATTGTATAGCTAGGCAAACTGCAGTTCCCGGAAGCTGGGAACCTGACTCAAGCTAAAATTTCTCACCAAGAGGAGGCTGAGCTGAGATGCAAATCCACATCTAACTCTCAAACCTGTGCTGTTGATGATGACGATAAAAGGAAGAATAGTCTACTTTAGAAAAGACGGGCATTTCACCCACATGCAGCAAAAGGCATTTGCCACCCCTCAGGGGAGGATCTGGAGCACTGATCAGAGAGGCAAGTATTAACTAGGAGGGAAGCCATTGGGGAGTCAGTGACTCAGGATCTGCACTGCACATGAGCCAGGCACTGAGAAGAGGGCCAGGCACGGGCCGGCAGGTAAGGGGAAGGGAGAGAAACACTAAGGGAAATGCAGACAAATTTGTGAACATTGCAGTTACCAGGCCTACCGAGTTAAAGGTCTTAGTCAAGAAGTATTGTGCAAATGCCATTCCTGGTTGTCCAACCCTGATTTGCTACGTGTGTGTTCTTCAATGAAGGCATGTTAAGTGAATTGAACGCTCTCTCTCTCCTGAAAATGAAACATCTACAATGGTAAAGACATTGCCACTGGCTTTGAAAGCTGCAGATCAAGTTGAATGCTGGGAGCAGTGTGCGCGTGTGTGTGTATGTGTGTGTGTGCGTGCACTTGTGTGCATGTGTGTGGGCACATGTGTTTGCAGCTTGTAAATTGCTCTTATATACTACTTACAAATTAGTTATGAAACTAGTAGTGTGTGGTTGTCTACATCAATAAGAAAAAAGCATACAAGCAACAAAATGCAGATCAGAAGAAATATAACCTCAGTCACTTCACATTAACTGATCATTCACTCATCCATTTGCTTAAATATTTATTTAATGTCTACCACATGCCAGGCCCTGTGCTACATGGTAGGGGATATATAGGTGAATAAAACAAGTATGGTTTTAGCAACTACAAGCTTATGATCTAGTTGGGAAAGCAGACAATATTTAAGAACAACAGAAATAAATATGTAACTACTAATTCTGATAGGGTTTGAAGGAAACAGACTGGGTGCAGTGATAAAACTTGTAAGACAGGTGGATGGGCCAGGAGGGGAGAAATATAGATCAGGTGTCAGGAAAGGCCCCATAAACTCTAGACTCCAGCTTGTTTTCTAACTTGAGCGAGCATCTGAACCACATAGAAGCCTTGTCACCAGATGGCTAAGCCCCACCCCTGAACATTACTGAGTCAATAGCTGTGGAGTGCTGCAGAGAATTTGCATTTCTACTATGTTCCCAGGCAATGCTGATGCTGGTGCCACTGGACTGCGAAAGACGCTTTGAGGACTGGTCTAGGGCATAGGTGTGAGATTGACATGGACTGAGTTTGGAAGATTAGGCAAGGAAACTATAGAGGTCCTTTCAACTGATTGCAGATAATATCAGGGCCAAATTCAAAACCTGTCTACAAGGTAGAATCAGTCCACATAATCAAGAGGACTAAGTATGTTTTCTTTCCTAAAAAGAAGGACCTCTATTACCCTCGTTTAGCCAAGAACCTGTAAGAAATTCGATGAAGGAATACAAAGAACCAACTCCAAAATCAAACGATATATTGTATAAGACATCCCTAAATTAACACAGCATCTATCATCCAAAGAACTTGATATTATCAGAGCATATTTAATGGGAAGGTAAAAGAGATCAAAGAATGACAGCTGCCTTCAAACACGTGACATTATAAGTATTATGGTGAAGAAGGCATTTCTGTTAATAGAAGAAACTATGAGCTTAAAATTAATGTAAGATTAATATAAATTATATGTAAAAAACATACTTGCCCTGGCCAGTGTGGTTCAGTTGATTAGGCATCATCCTGTGCACCAAAAGGTTTCCTGTTGGATTCCCAGTCAGAGCACATGCCTGGGTTGCAGGCTTCATCCCCAGTAGGGGCGTGCTGGAGGCAGAGGATTGATGTTTCACTCTCACATTGATGTTTCTCTCTCCCTCTCCCTTTTCTTCTCTCTAAAAATCAATAAAAAATATTTAAAAAGAAGTATGTTTGATCACATATAATTTGAAATACTTAATAGGCTTCCAAAGGAGTAATCTTTCTTAGTATTTTAAAATATAGATAAAAATTCACCAGAATTTTGAGGCTTAGTGGATCTCAAACTTTAATCTTCCACCAAATCATCTGGAAACCAGTTAACATGTAGATTTCAAGGGCCATCCTCAGGGTTTCTGATAGAATTAGATGATGCAAAGCCCAGGAATCTATGTTATTATTTAATGGCTGGTGTCCTCAGGCATTCCAATGTTGATACACTAGGGACTACAGTTTGAGAAATGCCTAGTTAAGGCCTGGTGTCTGTAAAAGGCAAGACCCAAATATTTATGTATCCCATAGAAATGCAGCTGTTATAGAAGAACTAGAGGCCCAGTGCATGAAAATTCATGCACTGGAGGGGGGTCCCTCAGCCCGGCCTGCCCCCTCTCACAGTCTGGGAGCGTTCAGGGGCAGGAGGCAACCCAGCGATCAGGGGAAGGTGACGCCCCCATCACACCTCTGCTGTTGCTACTGCCAGCAGCACAAGCCTCAGCCGGCCCTGGTTACCTGAGTCTCGGGCGGCCCTGGGTGGCTGGGCAGCTGCCATCCAAGGCTTGCCTGCGCCTCGGGTCAGCCCTGGGTGGCTGGGGGGCTGAAGGGACTGGGGGACTCCGGAGGGAGGTGCCCCGATGGTGCTGAGGGGACTGGACACTGCCATCTTGTGGCTGTGGGTGCCGCCATCTTTGAGGGCGGGGCAGTCAATTAGCATAGTCCCTCCTTGTTGGCTGTGGGTGCCACCATCTTTGCGATGGTGTGAGGGTCAATTAGCATATTCCCTCTTTATTAGGTAGGATGACTATGTGCCAGGTGCTGTGATGGGCACTTAGAAACACTTCCTTTATTTTGAACAATAATATCATTCATATTTAAGTGAGCAATGAGGAAAATGGAACCTAGCAAGGCAAAATAACTTGTCCAAAGTCATGTCATGCAGCAAATAAGTTAGGGAGCTGGGTTGTAAACTGGAGGTGTTTGCTTCTAATAGTCTACCTACTGCACTTCCACTACTCTAAGCTCATGATTAGAAGCTATAACGATCACTAAGTGATTTTCTGGCAATCACAGGTTCTCCTAAAGTAGTATGTGATATACACTTCTGAATTAAGGAGATGCAAGGTTGAACTGTGTCTTAAGACTCTGGAAGATCCTAGGACACCTGAATATATCCACAGGTGCTGGACAATCAAGGGCATAAATCAAGAACAGAGTCCTTAGCCCTAGTCAGTTTGGCTCAGCAGATAGAGAGTCAGCCTGTGGACTGAAGGGTCCCGGGTTCGATTCCATTCAAGGGCACATGCTGGGGTTGCAAACTCGATACCCAGTATGGGGTGCGCAGGAGGCAGCCGATTAATGATTCTCTCTCATCATTGATGTTTCTATCTCTTTCTCCCTCTCCCTTCCTCTCTGAAATCAATCAAAATATTAAAAAAAAAAAGAAGAGAGCCCCTACCTTGATGATTTTCCCACTAACATTTAGCTTAACATATTTAACCTACACCAGTCTCAGAGACAGAATGTTTAACAGTGAAGGACAGAGATTGGAAACAAAGGCCTTTAGTAAACAAACAAATAAACACGTCTATCTTTATCATGCATCAGCTGTATGAATGCAGATAAGTGACTTAACCTCTCTGAGTCTCACATTCCTCTTCTATTAAGTGAGATAATATAAACACTTACATTAGGAACTGCTGTAGTGCTTACAGAACATGTGTGAAACACTTAGCATAGTATCTCACTTATAGTAGATGTTAGTAAATGTTATTCTTACTTGTTGTTTATTAAAGTACTAGATGCCCGGCACACAAATTCATGCTCAGGTCGGGTCCCTAGGCCTGGCCTGTGATCAGGGCCTATCTTCCCTAGCTGCCGGCAGTCGGCTCCGCCCCCAGTTCCCCGTTCCCCATTGGGTGATCTGAGCCTGCTGGCTGGGGGAAGGGACCCAGAGATTGGCTGTTCCTGCCCACTCACCAGCCCCGCCCCCCACCACTGGTTGCACTCTGTGTGTGGGGCAAACAGTGGGGCGATTAGGGCCCTACTTGCTTGCACCTGCCTTGGCCTGGCACCACCCGTGTCCACCACCACCCCACCCCTTGTTCCCTGCTCCCCATGGGGCAATTGGGGCCTGTGGGCTGGGGGCAGCTCCTGCATTGAGCATCTGCCCCCTGCTGGTCAGTGCACATCATAGCGACCAGTCATTCTGCTGTTCAGTCAATTTGCATATTATGCTTTTATATATATAGATTATATCTATGAGGCATGCGATAACAGTTATGAAAATATGAAATGATGGCCAGCCTTACAAAAATCAGGAAAATGCAAAAACAAATTAGAACAGAAAAATACTACTGCACCCCTAAGGCTCACTTTGACAATATGAAACAATTGGCAATGATGCAGATGTAGAGAAAAGTGTTCACTCCCGTCCACTAACTTAAAGGGGCAGCTGGCAGTTGGTTAATTTATTTTAATACTGTGATATAGAAATTCTATTTCTCCTTGTTGACCTAAGAACAGAGTCAGTAAACCTTTCCTGTAAAGGGACAAACAGTAAATATTTTTGGCTTTGGGAGCAGTAGAGTTTCTGTGAAAATAACTCAAGTCAAAAGCAGCCATAGACAACATAAATGAATGGGCATGGCCATTTTCCAATACAATTTTATTTATAGAGACTGATACTTGAATTTCATAGAATTGTTTTCATCTTTTGATTTTTCAACCATTTAAAGACATAAAAACAATTCTTAGTGTGTGGGCCACACCAAAACCACAGTAAGCTGGAGTTGCTGAGTGGCTGGCTGGTCATGGTCGGGCAACCCCTCCTTACAATGATGGTCACACAGGCGCACAAGGAGGCAGGACAAAGGTGCCAAAGCTGTGGAAACCTGGACACACCTTCAGTTCCTCCACAGGGAAATGGCTAAGCAGATGAATTGTGGTACATCCATAGTTTGAAATACTGTGCTAGTAAAAAAGAGCAAAGTAATTCTAAGGATACTCATAAAAGACACTCTGAAGTTGCATGTCTACAGGTGCAGTATGGTTCCATTAACTAAAAACAGAAGTGAGCAATTATAATTTAACGATGGTCTGTGTTTCCTACTGAAAAGCTACTGATATGCTAATATGTTTTCTCCAAAAGTTTGGAAGAATGAGCAGAAACTTGATTACAGGAGTAGAAAGGAGGCGAGGCTTAGGGGCGTGAAAGAATAAGTGTTATCTGCATTATTTCCACTTCGCACAAGGAGCCTGGATCTGTGGGAAAACAATGAAAGAGCGGAAATGATACTTTGAGCACATAGGGTCACTTTTGGTGGGACACCCAGTGATCCCAGATGAGGTAGTCCATTTCCCGAGATCAAATTAACCTGCTCTTCACAAATGTGTGCATTTGTCTCTCAACAACCAACTGACAAATCGGATACAGGCTTGAATGAAAAAAAAAGAGGCCATAAAAAAAGAAAGAAATAGAATAAACACTCACTTATTAAGAGCATTCCAGGGACTCTGAGACAGATTCCTTCTGTGTTTTTATTGTGAATGTCACTGTTCTCAAAGATGGAGAGACTGACCACAGCATGGAAATGCATTCAGTGGAGTTACATTCAGTGTGTGTGTGCGGGGGGCGGGGGGGGGGGGGGGGGAGGAGGGGGGCGGAAGGCTGCAATCAGCATTCCCTGCTTAACCAGATCAGAGAAGAAAATGGTCAGGCAGATACTGTCTCAGCTCATTACTCAACACCTGTTAATCATGATTAACAGCCCTGGCTAATTATGTGTTAAGAGCATCTTAGGCTGTAATGGGTCCCAGAGGTCTGTGAAGTTGACTTCATTTACATGTTTGTCTCCTTTCACAAGGTCTCAGCCAAATTTCCAAAACATCTACTGAGCATTTTATGGACTCCCGTGTGATTCACTGAAAGTTTCAAACAAAGGACAGCGAGAGCATGAGATGCGCTCTGTTCCATAAATAAAGGAGGCGAGGTTTGGATTTTATGGGGCACACATGGGCCTCTTGTTGCACTTTCTACTATAAAGGGCTGCTAACCTGTGTGCATGAAATTAGTCATTACATTTTGTGATCTCAGCTAAAAGACTAAACAGCATTTATGTGGCAGGATGAGTTCAAAACCTCCTCTATCTCACGTTCCATAAAGCAAAACTGCAAAAATCAGAATTCAAGACAAGGGTTTTTGTGTATTTGTTTTAAATATATATTGAAATATTAGTATATTAGGTTATAAAATCACATGTGTATTATGATATAAACATATCATATGTATATGTACATATAATATATAAAGTTATATTATGTTAATATATATTAAATACATGCAAACATATACATCTCACAGTTATCAGGGTATATTTCTTGCTTCTCTTAAATGGCGTTGAACCTAAATAATTTGAAGTCTTCTTCGAGTTAGTTAATCAAAAGCTAATGGACCCCACCCTTTTTTTGACAGAAGACTGGAGTTGGAGGTAGACATTAAATGCCACATCAACGAGTGTGCATGGTGGAATACTACGTACCAGTTAAAATCACTGAATATCTATACATGCTTACAGAGGAAGATATCCACGATGTAGCAAGTGGAAAAAAAGTAACCTGCTGAACATGTAGCACATGGCGATCCAATTTTGTAAAAATGGTATGTAAGGTTCACATGTGTATGTCTATAGATCTGTATATACACATGACGGGGTCTGCAAACATATGCAGCTACAAGTCCTTACAAGCAAATTGGTTCTGTCTCATTTAGCCCCTAGGAAAACTTGTGCACCAGTGGCCTGTGTGGTGTTTGCTGCTAGGAAGGGATTGTCAGGGTCCTTTCGTACCCAGCAGCAGCACAGCCCAGCGGTTTCGATTGTGTGCCCCACAGTCAAGCAACTGCACCTCGAATCTCACACCACCGCTCCCTAGCCAGCTCGTCCCGGACAAGTCACTCCATTCTCCGTACCTCCACTGTTTTCTCATTTGCACAATCTCCAAAGTTGTTGAGAGATAAATGCAAACCTTTGTGAAGAGCAGGTCATGTGATCTCAGGAAACGGACCACTTCATCTGGGGCCACTAAGCCGTTGTGAGGGTAAAATGATTTAATAACTGCATGGAGCTGGGTTTAGCAGGTGCCTTGAACACTCACCTGTCTGGCACCATTAGCTAGAATCATCTTCATCTTGTCTCAGCCATAATGTGAAATTTCTTAGTCATTACCTTTTCTAATTTGCCAAATGTAAAGCAGTCTCCGTGTCCTTCCCTCCCCACACCCCCAACTACATAAGTTCCAAATACAATCATCGATTGGTTAGCACAGCCCTGTCATGGATCAAACACCACCTTGCTTCTACCCTAAGTTAATTCTTAGCGATGGTCTGAGGGTGATGAGGGGAGATGGGCTGTTGACTCCCTGGAGGCTGAAAGGTCCATTAGCATGTGTGTGGTTTCTTTTTTCCTCCAGTGTTCTTTACTGAAAAGTTCCTTCTCTAATTTCTTACTTTCAGTTGTCTTTTCATGTTGGTCTATAAATTTCTGTCCTGTTGGTGAAACCTCATGCTCCAATCACATCTCCAGCAGGTGCTATCTGCAATCCTGGTAAAGGTACTGTTACCAGTGACGTTCAGTGTCCTTGTGGGTAAAATGAAGATGATGCTGACATTTCCCCCTTAGCTTCAAAATGAATTTCATTTCTTGCAATTACAGATTGTATGCCCATTTAGTAAGCAAAGACAAAAAATAAAACAAATAACAGAAGATAATAAAAATTATCCATAATCCCACCACCAGTCTTAAAAGCCTCTTATTTTTCTTTCCAATCCCTATAAATGTACATATCTGAAGGTTTTGGATCAAGTGGTTTAGAGAATTCTGAATATTGCTTTTTTCTCTTATTTCGTATTCTCTCTTCCCCCCAGACCACTTTTAATGTTAGCTTTCAGTCTGATGGGTTTAATTGAACACCTTTCATTGTGCCTAATTATATATACATAATCCCAAATATAAAGGATTTGATTGCTTGGTTTTATCAAAAAAGAAAGGAAGGAAGAGAGAGAAAAAGGAAGAAAGAAAGGAAGGAAGATGACATCATGCTGTATAAAGTACCTGTAACCTGCTTAAATAACTTTAAAATATATCAGATGCAATCCTCCACATCAAATCTGCATTCTCATTTTTCATCTCATAATAATCCAAAGTACAGATGTACCACAGTCTATTTAACTCAACTCCTACTGTTCAAAATTTCTTTTATTTCAAATATTTGCCACTATGGGCAATGCTGCCAGGAATAATCTTTTTTTTAAAATATATTTTTATTGATTTCAGAGAGGAAGGGGGAGGGAGGGAGAGAGAGAGAGAGAAAGATCAATGATGAGAATTGTCTATCAGCTGCCTCCTGCACGCCCCCTACTGGGGATTGAGCCACAACCCAGGCATGTGCCCTTGACCAGAATTGAACCCGGGACCCTTTAGCCACAGGCTGACACTCTATTTACTGAGCCAAACCAGCTAGGGCTGCCAGAAATAATCTTGTGTATATATGTGCATGTGTGTGTGTGTGTGTGTGTGTGTGTGTGTGTACCTGTGTATGTGTATAATAGATTCATAAAGGTCAGACTATTGTTTCAGAGGCAAAGTGTATTTTTATTTATTTATTTTTTATTACATTTTTTCCCACCACCATTTATCCCGTCTATAGCCTCCTCTACCTCCCCCCACAACACCACACTGTTGTCCTTGTCCATGTGTTCTTTCTCTATTTTTTTTTTTTGGCTCAATTAAAATATGGACAAACTTCCCTCAGCATTTCTCTGCAATCTAACTAGCATGAGATGTTATATGTTTTTGTTTTCCCTAAGTCATGGGTCAAAACTCTTAGCAATTCTCTGAGATTAATTCTTTCTTTTTACTGGACATTTGGATTTTTTCTCTTTGGTAAATGCACTCACATCCATTGCCCACTTCACGTGGTTGAGTTTTTAAAACACATTTCTTAAGGAGGATCTTTGTATTTAACTGGTCTGTCACATGTGATATAAATTTTTTTACCTTGCATTTCAATCTGCTCATGGTCAAATGCACACATTGAAAGGCTGTTCAGGGAATGTGCTTTCACACGTCTCTGTTTCCCTCTTGCCCGACAATGCCCTGCTTCGCACAGCAGGGCTAACCGCCCACCCCGCGGGTTATTACCATCATATCTCTTCTGTCCTTCGTGCTTTGAAGCTCTAAATTTCTCCTCTCTCCTTTCATCACAATTACCTCCATAAAGAACGAAGATTTCTTCCCCTCTCCAGCCTTTTTGTTTTTTTTCAAACGGAGAATAAAGCTTTTACCAAAGACAGTTTTGATGAGATGGCTAGAAAAACTGCTTTTCTTCATTGGCGTTTTGGAAATATTGCTCAGTGGTTTGGGACCCATTTGTTTCTACCGCCTTCATCTATCTTTGCTTTATGGCTTTTGACTTTTGCTGCTTTATCTCCACATTCTGCTTTGCTCCACTTCAACTGTGTAGCTGCCAGGTGTGGTCTGGTCACGGATTTACTGTATCTACCCTCCTCCCTCTCTGCACTCTGGATCCCACCCTAGTAAAGGCAGCTTCCAGCTCTCAGACTCACTCGCTTATTGACTGAATGAAGTTTAGTTTGATCAATAAACATTTTAGCATAAGTGGTTTCAATTCCACCAGCACTGATGTTTTCAGATAGTTTCAGATGGTGAGATGCAGAATTTTTATTTTTATTTTTTTTGCAAAACAGTGTTAAATAGTGACATATTAAATTTCATCCTAGGAACTAGAAATAATTTCAGCTTAGGAGAAAATTAGGGTACATGTATATAATTATGTACTAAAGCATTATTTTACTTGTTTTTATATTAGATATTCTATTTACTATAGAGGTGTTATGCTATCTATTACTACTGCAGCATTATAATAATAAAATACCAGGCACAGTTCAGAAAAATTAAGTTTTTGATCTTAACTTTCTCTAACACCCCCTCTCCCCCATTATTATCCATTTGCTACATTTTGCTTATTTGGGAGCTAGCATCAAATATTTAAGAAACTTTTAAGGTCAAATCAATAGAAATGGAGGACATTCTTTAAAATTATACCTCTGTCCTAAGAATTGTAAAGCACAACTTTTCTTCCCTGTGGACGTGGAAACCCCAGGGGAAACATGGGTAAGGGGCTTTCAGCACGGAGCAAGGGAGGGGAAGGAAGCTAAGAGGTCAGCCATGCCTGGCAAAGGTAAACTAACAGGATTTGCTGGAGAGTCTTCGGCAGTGTGAGGGCACAGTAATAAATTTGGTTATTTTCTCCTGTTAATCTCCCTCATGCCAATTTATTAGACCAACCAGAAACACTTAGAAGGGCAGAGAAAATTACTGTCCTCCCCTACAACATCTTAAAAGATTCTGCATTTTAAAAATTTCTGACCAATTGTCATTTTTGCCCATCAAAATCTCAGCCTGGTTACCCTTGAGAATATGTAGTATAATTTTTCTCTGACTTGACTGCCCAAATACAACTTATTCAAGTACTTCACATTCTTTATCACGTTTCCAATCACTGGTAATGTGGAAATATTCCAGAGATGTACATGCAGAAGCCTGGCATACGAGGAAAGAACAGGCAATAGATTTGTTAATGCTGAACAGTTCTGCAAAAGAACCAGTTTAGAGCCAAACAGATGCTTGGGGTCAAGCCGTTGTCAGATAAAACGCCTGTGTCCCCAAAGCAGAGCGTGTCTTTCAGAGCCGCTCCCTTCCATAACTCCTGCGAGTTTTCTGAAGCTCTTCTCATATCTTACCACATTTTAAATATATAAAAGAATCAATACTTGTTCTCTACAACATTCTGTTTCTTGTTGTTGTTGCTATTGTGGAAGGGCAATCAATTGTGATTTGCATAAGCTCAAGGGCAACTGGAAAGATAGTTGCAGTAACTACGATTGAAACTGGCATGTCTTTTCCTGGTGAGGTGTTCGACCTAAAGATGGCTTTTATTTTATAACTAGGGGCCCAGTGCACCAATTCGTGCACCTTGAAAGGAACTGTGGGCCGAGGGGCTGTGGTAGGCACACGGGTGGGTCTTGGCCCATCCTTCGTGCCCCCACCAAGCCCCTCCTGCCATGGCCCCTGGTCCCCTGTCTGCCAGCAGTCCACTCCGGCAACCACTGCTCACACCCACTGATGGCGTGGAGCGATTGGGGCCGGCGCCAGCAGTGGGTGAGAGCGTGGCCGGCACCTTGAGTGGGTGCGAGTGGTGGCTGCTACCCTGATTGCCCCTCAGGAGCAGGGGGAGGTGGAGAAGCCCTCAGGGGCAATCAGGGCCAGCAGCCGCCACTCACACCCACTGATGGCGCCAAGTGATTGGGACCAGCGCCAGGCACTGGCAGCAGGTGTAAGCACCGGGCAGGACCGCGGCACACAGGAGCAAAGAATTTTCAGTAACCACCAGAGGCTCACCCCAATGACAGCAGCAGGTGCCCCGCCTTGGTCTGGCACCCCTGCTCACCTGCTCCACCATCCCACCGCAGCCAATGCCCACCATGTTCTGCACACACACCCTGGTGGTCAGAGCATGTGATAGTGACCAGTTATTCGGTAGTTCTGGTTGTTCCGCCATTTGGTCTATTTGCATATTAGCCTTTTATTATATAGGATGGGGAGAAAGACTCAAGTTTCCAGGACACACTAGTGGCTTCCTCTAATCTTTTCCCCAAACAGCAGCCTGGGTGATCTTTTGATAATGAAAGTCCTAGCATGTAATTCTTCATATTGAACCTTTCCCATGGTTGCCCAGTGTTCTAAGGATGCAATCCAAATTCCTCAACACGAATTCACGGCTCCATATCGGGGCTCTCAATTCTTGTAGACCCAGCTCGTTTTGAAATACAAATAATTTATAATGTCCTCTTTAATCTTCTGAAGTGAAATCTGCCATTAAAATAATTTATCTAAACTCCTGAGGTAGTGCATAACTTTAAAGTCATTATAATGCCTTTAAAGGAGAAATATTAGATGGAATAAAATGTGTTCACAGAACACCCTCCAGTAGACACACACAAGGGAACACGCAGCCTCAACTACCCCAGCAGGCACCCACGACTGAGAGGAACCAGCACGAGCAGAGCGGGGAGAGAACCCACATTCCTGGTAACTTTACGGAGCTCAGAATCCACCAAACCTGAAGTCCAGGCATGTTCAGATGTGCCGGTGATCCAAGTCCTAAATTCCTTTATAGTTATGCTTTCTGCCTATGACATAATACATCATAACCAATATGTCCAACCAAACACAGGGCGTGAGGAATAGTACAAACCCTTTCAGCAGACTGTCTGTAAAGTAGGCTTATGTGATCAGCCAAAGAAAATATAAAAGTTCGTGTTTTTCTTAGATTTACAAGTGTGGGATAGTATGCGCTTTAGAGAAATGGTGTGTTATGAGAAGAGCCTAATTTAGGTGTTTAGGAACAAATTTCCACTTAACAACTCTGAAAGTGTAAGATGCAAGCCTCCTGGTTTCTTATACCCTATCCTTAAGGCCCATAGTTTTCAGGGCTTCCTGGCCAATGCAGTAGACAGTCATCAAAAGTTATTAGAGCTGGTTACCCACAAACCTCCTCCTGCCAGCCCTGGTGCACCTGACCATGAGCATACCTGAAACCCCACGCCAATGTAGCTTTTTTCATGGGCAGGCTGAGAAAATGAAAACCTCTTATAAGCAAATATCTATTCTTAGTGTAATTTTCCTAATATAATAAAATCATTTCCCCCATCCTTTTAACAGTGTTCTTTTCAAAGAGCAAAATAGCTACTAAAATAAACTGACAATGTAACAATTTCTGTTAAACTGACAATGCAACAATTTCTGTTGGAGTCTGGATTATAATTGTACTGCAATAACTACAGCATTAGAGCAAACACTTGAATGGAACCATTTGTGTAACAGCCTCTATTCTAAACACTGGAAAAACACTAACTCCTTTAATTCTGTAATAATCCTCCCAGGGTAATTACTATGCTTTATCACCATTTAACCGATGAGGCTCAGAGAGGTTAAGTCACTTGCCCACAGTCACACCGTTGTAAGCCAAGATCTGATGGTTGGCCAGTGCTCGTAGTCACTAGGTTTTAAAGGCAGAGCTCAGAGATATGGCTGGTTAGGTTCCACAGCACTGCCACAGAGTGGGTATCGAAATAAAGAGAGTTCTAGTCTTTTGCTGGTGCAGGGTCTTGCTTTCAACTTGTAAAAACCTTAATATTTGTGAAGCACAATAAAGCAAGGTGTGCCTGGACTGCCTCTCAGTACCGAACATGCTGGGGAAAAGAGCGGCTGATACTGGAAAACATGTCTTGAGAATATTAGAAAATGATCTTGCAGAAATCTCAAAGCTTGAGATGCAGGGAGATAAACACTGTGTTACAAAGAGAACAAAGGGAAACAAAAAGTGTTTCTTGAAGGGTCTGCAAGTGAAAGTCAGGCATGGATCACCCAGTCTGGTCATCTTCGGACTTCCATGTCCTAAAGCTTTAGTGACCCATCAGCCCCACCACTTGCTCTCCGATACACTCACACTCACACACGGACGCACACTTGTGCATTTCTGCGCACATACGCATAAACATAACAAATATGTGGCAGAAAAAGAAAACAAAAATGGCCCTTTCTCCCGTTGTTGCTGATCAAATGTAGCTGCAGAGTCGGCAGGGGGTCAGTATCTGATGCTTACTTCATGTACGTGTGCTTTGAAGTAGAACACAGAGAAGGAACTCTTCGTGTAGCTTTCAGAAGGAAAAATTATGTAGAAGCCAACCCCCACCCCCCAGTGAGTGGCATTTCTAACAATGAGGCGTGTTCTCTTTATCTGTCCTGTACCTAGGTGATCAAACAAAAAATAACAGATCCACAGCCTCTGAAGTTTTCATCAGTAATCGCTTTTACATTCATAAATAAATCAAAAGTAATTTTAATCCTCTCTTCCCTCTAACTCCTAATATCATGGCCAATACTCTTGTACTTGGCAAAGGGCAAATGAGGGGACTTTCTCAGATGCAGGTGAGCAAGGAAGAACAACCTTGGCTGGATTTGCTTGCCTGTGTCGTGTGGTAGAGACACATGGAAAAAGGCAGAATGGTCTTAACACATCTCTATCGGGATGAAATGCAGCCATTAAATGTGCCAGGGGGTGGAAAACCTCACCGTACAGGAGGTGAACACAGAGCTCAGTGGAGATGACCTGGCCACTGAGCTCAGTTATGATCAGGGGTTGACACTGATAGAAAAGCAACTAAATTGTTTAATTTCTTACACACAGAAAAGAACATACCATAAAGGAGGTGGGGCGGGGGTATAATGCCAAAGGTGAAAGTCCTTCCTCTCCAATGTCCAGTCACATCAACTCAACCCCAGGGTGCTCCCCCGCCCTGTGCCCCAGTCATTCACAGACGAAACACAACCCAAGAAGTCATCGGGCAATCATCCTTTTTCCCTTGCTGATCAGTTCTCAGAACTATGATCTATTCAGTCTCACTTTTTTAATTAAGCGAAACCTATATTATAAAGCAAGAAACTCCTCAAAGAGGTCACAGATTTATCATGATGTTAAAAGTCATAAAATTGCACTTATAGGCTAAGTAGTTAAATCCAAATTACATACCACCCCATTAATTTTACAATCAATAGAGATGAAAGGAAATGAGGAAGTAAAGTAAATGATAGGATCCTAGCTTAAATCAAATCAATACATGTTTATTGGCATCTATTACATTTAAGATGCCATGAAGACAAGGCCGTGAGGAGTCATGCCTGGGCCTTAAGGCGCTTACCATCTGGCTGGGAGTCATTGATAGGCAGCGTGAGGGAAGTTTGCCCACAGCAAAAACAATGCAAAAGGAGTCACAGCCATGTACAAGGACCTGCAGAACAGCAGGCTGGTGCCAGGCAGTATACAGTGTGGGCTCCAGAGCCACACTTCCTGGGTTTGAATCTAACTCTACTCCTTCAAGCTCATTGACCTCAGACCACTTAGTAGTCTTCCAGGGCCTTCGCTTCCTAAAACAATGGGGATAAAGTATCACCTGTCTCACTGAATGGCTGTAAAAATTTAATGAGCTAATACTTGCACAGAGTCTTAGATAAGGCCTGGCACACGCTAAGTACCACCTGACTGTTAAATACATGAAGTGCTACTGTGAGAAGGGAAAGATCTCTGTCCTGCTATAGGATCCTAAAGTGCTGGTAGAATTTAAATGAGGAGGAAAATAGCTTGTTCCTTCTCCCCTTTCCACTGATCCCTCTTCTACCGCTGCAAACATGCTGAGGTCTCAACCATTCTAAAAATTAAAACTGACCAATGCTTCTCTACTTTGTTAACCCCCGTAAAAATCTCCTCTCTCTTGGCTTTCATTGATAAACTTTGTAAAACTCATCTGTATGTGTACCTATTAGTTGTTCCTGATCATTTATTCCCCTGCCACTCAAACCTGACTCTGGTCCCCACCATTCTGCCCAGAGCACTCCCAACAGCCTAACGCCTAAATCCGACATAGCTTGTTCATCAGCCAGCCTCCCATTTCTCTAGAACCGTGGTCGGCAAACCGCAGCTCGCAAGCCACATGCGGCTCTTTGGCCCCTTCAGTGTGGCTCTTCCACAAAATACCACGGGCGGTGCACACGTACAGTGCGATTGAAACTTCGTGGCCCATGCGCAGAAGTCGGTATTTTGTGGAAGAGCCGGTATTTTGTAGAAGAGCCACACCCAAGGGGGCAAAGAGCTGCATGTGGCTTGCGAGCTGTGGTTTGCCGAGCCACAGTTTGCCGACCACTGCTAGAACATCAGAAATTACTCACCATTCTCTCATCACGACTTTCTCTTTCCTAGGCTGTCACTGCAATTAGAATGTTGACTTCTAGAAATGAGGAACCTTCCTCCTCACACCTACATCTCTTAGTACTCAGGAGGGTGTCAAAATTAAATTGCTTTGCTAGACTCTGCAATCCACCACTGTGTGAGGGGGTCCCCAAAATGCTCACCTCTGATGTATATAACCCATCTAAGCCCCTCCCCCTAAGCATGGGCAGGACTTTGACATGATAGAGTTCACTTCTGTGATTAGGCTATTTTGTGACAAAGGGGTTTTGCAGATGTAAAATTAAGACACCCTCCCGCCCCCGCCCCCAATCAAATGACTTTGAGTTAATCAAAGGGCAGATTCTCTTGGGTGTGTCAGGCCTAATCAGATGAGCCCTTAAGAGACTGAGCCCTTCCAGACAGAAGCAATTCAGCACTTAAAAGAAGTGTTGTTGTGGCCCATGAAAAAGTAAGCTCCCAAGTTATAAAAAGGTTTAAGAAGGAGACTTTGTGGCAATGACCATTTAGGGGCTAAGAGTGGTCATTGTCTAACAGCTAACAAGATAATGGGGAATTCAATCCATCAACCACAAGGAAATAACTTCTGCCAACAGGAGGGATTGTGGAAGGGATCTTGCCCTACTCCAGTCTCTAGGCAAGAACACATGCAGCTGGCACCTTGGTTTCAGCCTCGTGGGACCCTTAGCAGAGAAGCCAGGTAGCATATGCCAGATTCTGTGAGCACCACTAGGGGACTTGCCTTCTCCCCTTTCCAGGAGTAGAACCAATGACTGGCCAAGTCCTATTGGCTTTTAACAATACGCTTCACATTCAAGCCTTCTTTTCTATTCCAAATGGAATTTTGACCCTTATTAGTACTGCTCTGTCCTTTCCCCTAATTTATCAAAAACCTATTTTAAAATCTCGAATATTTACAAGATCTACTAATATTGCCTCAAATAGGCTGTCAAAGTCCAACACATGTAAACTAAATACCTCATTTTCCAATTGCATTGGCATCATAATATTTTTAAGATCTCTAGGCCCCAGTTTCCTATCTGATTACGAGGGAAGATAACAGTTACTTCACAGAGTTATCTTGAGAACTACATGACAAACAATCCAATAAATGGTGACTGTTCTAATTATTGCCTGGAATATTGGCAATGGGGCCAGTTTCCCTGTCAATCAGGCTTGAAAGCTTAACAAAGCCTCCAATTCCTCTTTCAATGTCCCCTACGAAGCCATCGGGATGACCTTGACCAATGCCTCACATGGTAACTTCATCAGAACATGTTCTGAGTCTCCATTCAGCTTGTAAACTCTTGGAGGAGAATCTTAACGATATTGCTTGTTTATTCTCGTCTCCCTGAAAACCGATTACTAAATACTAATAAACATTGAAGAGGAAACTGAGAAGCGGTTTAAATGGAAATGTGGGAACAAAAAGGTAGGACAGAGAAGGGAGTGAAAGGGGTAAGTGTAGGGGCAGGCTTCATCTCAAGTAAGATCAAAGTGAAGCAAAGATGCCCCTGTGTGCTGAGGCTACTCTCAGTGAGCAATTCCTCTGGGCTCATGTGTGGCATTACTGAAGTCAGATCTTCTCCTGGGTGGTTACAATTTTTTCATGGGAGGAGGGAGGCTGATCCTAGTGTCATTCAACTCATCACATGCAACCCCCCAAATTACACAGTATCAATGGAACTCTTTTGTAAAGAAAGGAAAGGATAAAGTATATGCTTGACCATTTTCGGTTAGCCCCCTTTGCCCAAAGGTGTAAATAGTTGAAGAGCTAACTTTTTGATTTTGCTGCTGAGAACATCTCTGTAAAATGGAAAAACTTCATGTTGCTGAGATGACAGCACTGAGATCGAATGATGGGAACAGCTGGCTGTAGAGTCTGTAATAGAGACACAAGCTCATCTTCTGTCAAACACTGGGCTTGTACACAACATTCATAAAATTCATAACAATTCCGGTTCTCATTTATGACAAATAAACCAAAAGCCATGAGTTAAAAATTTTATAAATGCCCTCTTTTAAGATACTTACGCTTTCATTGAATTCTTCCACCCATCATCGCCAGAGAATCATAAAAAAGGATATGTGCAGCATTTGAGTAGGTAAGAGCTTATAAAATTGTGTAGGAAGAGTATCTCAGAAAGAAAAAAGCTGAATAAACAGATAAAATTCAAAGAAACACCAGCAGGAAGGAGGTAGGGAGTTTGGATAAGTTTCATAAATAGGTGCAACAGTTTCAGATCCTACAGAGGGTGGGAAAGAAGAGAGGCGGAGGTGCTCGTTGGCTTTGCCAGATAGCCAGGCAGACAGAGGACAGCAGGGCCCGATGGGAGCCTCTCCAGTGGGCAGGTCTAACGGGCCCTGCCTGCCTGCTGTGTATCACGTGGTGATGGAGGGCGCTCTGACAATGCTCTCCAGGGTGGTGGCGAGGGCAGGAGGGCACTTACAAACCAGCTGTGCTGGAGATGAGGGTGAGAAGGGAAAGAGGAGAGGATTTAAGGGTTGCTATTTACTGAGAACTCTTATCTGTGATTTTATACACACGACACCCGCAACTCTCTAAGGTAATAATCATTGTACCCATTGTACAGGTGTGGAAGTATAGGCACCCAGAGTCTAATGGGGAAGGGAATTAGGTTACTGTTGTTCAAGCGTCTCTTTCCTTTCCTTGTCATCATGAGAGAAGCATACCTCCCTGTGCCTTTGATGTTGGACTTGATCATGAGACTTGATCATGAAATGTGAATGGAAGACAGTATCAGTTCGGAGCCTATACCTTAAGAAGTTTCTGAGTTGTCCCCTTGGGAGCCTCCAACTCCCACAGGAGAACATGCTCCAGGGAACCTTGAGGCCCATCCAGGACTCCAACATGACACAGGCAGGGCAGAGCCACTGGCCCCCACCTGGAAGCTTGCAGTTTGAAACTGAGGTTCCCAGCTGCTCCACAGGCTGTGAGGATACAACGGTGCTGTCACATTAAACTCACTGATACAGTGAGTAACCAGTTCACTGAGGTGTCTAAATTGAGTTTTTTCCTTAATTGTCACTTATTAGCACTTGGCACCAAGGCAGAAACACAGAAGCCATTTTCTAAACAAATGTTAGGTTTTTTTTCTTGCTCGGAAAGGAAGAGTGGGAGAAAGTTTACTCTCGAAACCCATTTCTGATTCCCACCTTGTACGTTCTAAGTAGAGGGCAGTGCTTATCTGAGATGTTTTACTTCCTAGTAAACTTGACTCTTACCGCGTGTACCTCATTTTGCTCTGGATTCTTGTGGCTTACAGCCAAGTTTTTGGTTTTTCATCCTCTTTTAAGTTGCCTTTTTTGCACTGTTATTTTCACAAATCACACTAATTAAAAAGACTGCCTTTTATTCTTTTACTTTTCACCATCTTTTTGTAGATCTCGTCAATAGCGTTTGTTTCTGCTTCCTGCACTTTCCTTCACCAAGTTTAGATAATAGTTGATGACTTGAAGCTTGGACTGACAGTGGGGTTACATCCATAAAAGGCTTTGATGTCCTCTGTTCCCTCTGGGTAAAGGCCTCTCAAACGCCCCCTGGCAGAGAGCACTACTGACCCGCTGCCAGCCAGCGCAGCCTCCTCTCAGCACCTCTCCTGACCACCCGAGGCCCAGTGAACTGCTGCTCCGCCTGTGCCCCAGGGCTCTCTTCCTGCTTTTATCAGGCAGAGAGTAAGACACTGCATTTGTGCCTCTGTCTACCCCTTGCCACACCGTTAGGTCCTGGATGGCAGGGGCCCCATTTTTAATCCTCTCATTGCAGGTGCCCGTTAACTGAGTGTTGACCCTAATCAAAATAACAGAAGAAAAGTGGGATCTCGATCATAATTATCAAGATAAGGAATGAGTGGGAAGTGGGTGTGGATGTGCGTCTGGACTGTTGTCTATCATACATACGGGTTATATATAGTAACCTATGGTTATCTGTATAGGGAACCCGTTTAGGTTAATAGGGTGCTACCTAGGTAACCCATATACATGATCTACCACATGTTATTGGAATAAAGATACAAACTGAGTACAAAGTAAAATCATGGTCAAATATATCTGTCTGTGTCATTTTGATAGTAACACAGACTCTTTTCAAAGCCTGTGGGGATGGCATATCAAAACTTCATACGCAAGAAGCAGCTGGAGGCAGGCGCTTTACAATGAAAGGTATCTTCTAGGAGGGTCCTGGGAGCCTCAAGCATGTCTTCTGAAGAACAAGAGCTCCTGGCTCATTTAACTCCCAGGGTTCTACTGGGTGCAGAACTCGTGCAGGAATAAGATGTTCACGTTGCCACACAGGCGATGTGCCTTCTTGGATTCTGCCACCTGCTACCATTACATGGCCTCTGCTCGTTTGTATCTGATTAAATACAACAACAACATATTTCACGTTTGTGTGTTTACTTAAAATATAAGGTCAAGAGAACTCACAACACGCGCTGGAAGGAGTGTCAGCCAATTGCTTCAGTGACGGCTGTGGGGCCATCGCCTCCTCTCTGCCCTCTATTTCTCTCGGCTTTTGTATTTCCTGTTGGGAATCTTTCCAAACTTCGTCACACTGTCCATCTCTCAGCATTTGGAGAATAAATATTTTAGCTCCCAAATCGCTACAGAGAGCAACATTTCAAAGAAAATCTATATGCTTAGTCACTGTGAAAGAATGGGTAAGCTAAAAACCTGTGTTTTATTCTTTCAGACTTATTTTCTCCCATTTCTCCCCTGTTCTGTGGGGTGAGCGCTGGTGGGGTGCGTATGGGATAACTTCAGGGTGCACAGCTGTCTGGCCCTCCAGGGTGGGAGTGATCGTGCCCTCCCCGTCTCCCCCAGGATCTCTGGAGTAACACTGGCATTTCTCTTCTGCTAAAAATGCTGCTGATGTATATTAACTTGTCTCCGTTTCAGGTTTTAATAATAAATTCAAACTGTCTTTTCAAACCATTTTACTTAATGTCTTGACAGACTTACACTAGCGTTCCTCTAGATTAATGCTGGCTTCATCCCAAAGAGATATCAGAAAGAGTAATTTCTCTCCAATTTACTCCTGCATGTCGCCTGTTAATTATTTTGAAACATTGTGCAGTAGATTGCTCAGTCCCACTAAATGAAAGTTCTTCCTAAGTTCCTTACCCACTCCCCGACCCCTCACCGTTTTTACACTTGGTGGTTTTATTTCTGAAATAACATTTTACTAACTACAACATTCATAGTTAAAACAAAGGAAAGAGGTAGCATTTGTAACAATGTTTTCCTCATCTGTAACACATACCAGAGGTTTTTCTTGTTCAGTTGATTTTGCATTGCCTCCAAATAAATAAATCCGGGGTTCAAATAGTATCCCTTGCTTTCTAGGCTATGCGACGAAAAAGGGAATTTGCACTGCACAGGACTAAAGCAGCGATGCATCCCAGGACCAGCCCCATCCGTCCGTCGGCAGCAGAGGGGACTGTGAGCCAGGGGCACACCGTCAGCCGGCGTGTGCTTCCCTCTGATTTGCTGGATCACGTGGGCTGACCAGTTCACACGGGCCTTGGCCGAAGCCCTCTGTGCCTGCACACCCGGTGTGCCCAGTCCTTTGAAAACATCCTTAATGGATAAAGTATGCAAATACAGCCACCAACATTTCCAGGGAGTCCAGCTTGTATATGACATTCCAAAGTAAAATCATGTTATTGGAGTTGGTTTTTAAATGAAAAATTTAGATATAGGTGGTTGGGCAGTTTTTCACAATCCCCTGATGTGATCTAGGAGTTGATGTGGTATTGGGGAATTATTTACTTCATGATGCAATAAAACACCATGAAATTTTTACCACCAACTTGGTTTATGAAGAATAGTTCACATGTCTGCTGAAATATCAAAGTAAACATTTCATTTACACAGGGGAGGAGGCAAGTAGGCCGATGGAACAAGTGAGCAAACCAGATTTAAAAAAACCCTCTGCCCTCCATTTTCATCAATGCACTTTGTTCATCTTCATAGATATGAGCCGCAATATGTAGATTTTCACTTCTAAAGTATTTCACGTTGAACTCAGTTCAAATGGTATTCATTCTCTGAGAGAACATGGATTTTTAAAAGCCAGTTGTCTTCAGAAGATGTGGGCCTGATGTCTAGGAAAAGCAGGTTTGGTCTGAGGTTCTCTGAACTACTCATCGACTTCACAGAATGCTACGCTGTGGTGAAGCTGCACAGACTATAGAACAAGTGAAAAATGCAAGTGGAAGAAGTGCAAGTGGAGTGGAGCATCCGATGTGCACTCCTGCTCGGCACTTCCCGGCTTGATTTCGCTTTATGACATCCATCTCTGCCCCGTTCACAAGCGAGGCCCATTAAAACCTAAAGTTCGGTACAGCTTTCTTGAAAACTTGCAAAGTGGCAAACAAATTGAGAAGATCGTGTGCCTTAAAAACCCATCACTGTTGCTCTCGATCAATAGCTGGCATCAATAAATCTCAGGTAGATATGTGGGCAAGACTGTTGGAGCCAGGCAAGGATTTTTCTGAATATGGGTACTGATGTCATTTAGGGAGAGAGAAGCTGATTTGCAATAAATGGGAAATGATTATATAATACATCCAAACCATAAATAAGCACTCCATTAAGTTATAAAATTCTGTATGTCCTTAGGAGGGCTTCCTGTCAGCCACTCAACTTAGAGAAACAAAGGGAGACTCTATGAATCATCCCTTCAGCCGAAACTTACTGAATCACTGTTCAGCACACACATTATCACCGCCTGTGAGGTTACCAGGTACTGCTCACTCATTACATGCCTCACTCCATTTAATCAATGAGCATACCTGTAAGTTGGATATAATTTTATCCTCTTTTTTTTTTTTAAGAGAGAGAGAGAGAGAGAGGGAATAGAACCTGCAACCTTGGTGTGTGTGCCCTGATCAGGACTCGAACCCACAACCTTTTGGTGTACAGGACAAAGCTCCAACCAGCTAAGCCACCCAGCTAGGAATTTATCCTCATTCCATCGATGAAGTGAATAATACTCAGAGAGGTTATGTTATCTGCTTGTGGTAACACAGAAAACTATATAATCAGACGCCAAACAAGGGTCTGTCAATCTCCTAAACCGAAAGTCTCTCCTCCCAGTTTATTGAAATATAATTGACATATAACACTGTGTAAGTTTAAAGTGTACAACCTGTTGATTTGATACATTCAGATTTTGCACAATTACTACCACCTCGCTTCAGCTAACACCTTCGTGACTTTACATTTTTGTGAGGAGAGCATTTAAGATCAACCATTGTAGCAACTTTCAAGTATATAATTCAGTATCATTAACTAGAATGGCCATGTTGTACATTAAATCCCAAACAACTTATTCATCTTATACCTGAAAGTCTCTTTAACCAACATTTCCCCTTTCCCTCACTCCTCAACCCCTGGTAACCACCATTCTAGTATCTTATTCTATGAGTTC
Source organism: Myotis yumanensis (assembly GCF_028538775.1). Classification (NCBI taxonomy): domain Eukaryota; kingdom Metazoa; phylum Chordata; class Mammalia; order Chiroptera; family Vespertilionidae; genus Myotis; species Myotis yumanensis. The sequence goes on from NW_027223765.1 coordinate 46,669,437, forward strand.
AGCTATTTTCGATTCCACATATAAGTGATACACAGTTTTTGTCTTTCTCTGTCTGATTTATCTCACTTAGTATAATACCGGGAAGGTCCATCCATGCTGTCTCAAATGACATTTCCTTCTTTCGCATGGCTGAATAATACTTCACTGTGCATAACCATGTTTTCTCTATCCATTCATCGCCTGACAAACACTTAGGTTATGTTTCTATATCTGGGTTACTATGAGTAATGCTGCAATGAGTGTGTAAATATATCTCCAGGATCCTGTTTTCATTTCCTTTGGATATATACCGAGATGTGGGATTGCTGGATCCTATGGTATTTTTATTTTTAACATTTTGAGGTACTTGCATACTCTTTCCACAGTGGCTGCACTGTCAACAGTGCGCAAGGGTTCTATTCTTTCCACATCCTGGCCAAGGCTTGTTATCTCTTGCCTTTGGGTTTTTTAATCCTCACCTAGGATATTTTTCTAGTCATTTTCAGAGAGAGTGGAAGTGAGAGGGAAAGACAGAAAGAAACCTTGATGTGAGAGAAACACATCTATTGCTTTTCTCCTGCACGAGCCCTGACCAGGGCCCAGGCTGGGGAGGAGCCTGCAACCGAGGTACATGCCCTTAACTGGAATCAAACTCGAGACCCTTCAGTCCACAGGCCAACACTATATCCACTGAGCCAAACCGGCTAGGGCTTGTCTTCCTGTCTTTCCCTCTCTTTTTTTATAATGGCCGTTCTAAGAGAATGAGGTGCTATCTCATTGTGGTTTTGATTTGTGTTTCTCTGATAATCAGTGATGTTGAGCACCTTTTCCTCACCCATAGACTACTTATAAACCGTCTCTTCAGTTCCTCTGCCCATTTTTTAATTGAGTTGTTCTTCTTCTGATAGTGTTGTGCTTCTCTCACATCAATGAAAAAATATCCTCGGGTGCAAATCAAAAGAAAAAAAAGACAAGAGATTACCAGCCTTGGCCAGGATGTGGAGAAAATGGTTTTGCACTCACTTTTGAATTGGTGTTCTGGACATGGGACTGTATGGCCTGATGCCAGATGGCAGGTGCCCAGAAGGATGGCGCTCTGAGTCACACGGCCTGAGTCAATGGTTCCTCTGGGCAACTCTGCCTCCTCAGGCGACTGGCCACCAGAACCACACCCTGCAGCCTGGAAAGATCACAAATGGCACCCGCCTCTCTCTGGGGATCATGTCTCCTGACCTTGGATGTCAAGAGCCACACGTTTTACTAGTAAATTCTCAAACTCCTGGAAAGGCATTGATTGTCTTTTAGAGTGGAGAGTGTTTAAAAGAGGCCATCTCTGAAAAACAAAACGAAAAAACAACACTACTACTACTCCAGAGACAACACTTGTCTTTGTTCAAAAGTACTTCACTTCTCCCATTGTTTTGTGAGAAGAGGTTCACATCTGGTCTAACCCACAAAAGCCGAGCTCACATGCCTCTGCTTTCCATCACATCTTAACCCTCTCCTCTTTCCCCACACTCCTGAGGGCACACTCCCGCCTGCTTTACCACCCCAGCCCAACTGGCCACACTCAGTCTTGCAAATTCCACTTGACCAGGCCACTGAGTCTCATGTTCTGGGGGCAACAGAGCTAAGAGCATTATTTATAAGCAAGTCAAGAAGTTTTCAGTTACCAAAAGGGTCCCTAAGCTTCTCTAGGTGGGGCCAGGCACAGCCCAAATTCCACTCTAGGAAATGGTACCTACCCAGCCACCAGTTCCCAAGACTAGACTTTTTTCCCCGATTGGGGAAATTGAGGTAGCTGCATTTCTCAGTCACCTGATTTCTTATGTCCCGCTGCCTGTCTCTACTTGCAAGATGACATATAAGTTAAATGTTTTATACAACTGCCATTCCAAATTTTTTTTACATATTGAACTAAAAGTGCTTTACAGGGAGGGTGGAAGGGAGGGGAGGAGAGAAAGACACAGAGAGAAACACATCTACTGGTTGCCTTTTGCACGCACCCCGACCAGGGGCGTGGAATGAACCCGAAACCCAGGCATATGCCCTTGATTGGGAACCGAACCCGAGACCCTTCAGTGCACAGGCCGACACTCGAAACCATCTGGCCACATCAGCCAGGGCTGCCATTCTAATTTTTAAAATAAATTTTAGATGTATCAAATTAGGCATATACCAAATAACAAAAATGACCTAAATATTAATAGAGACCATTTGTCTAGTGTTTATTATGTGACCAAGTCCTATGCTAGAACTTTATTATTTTTTTAATCCCAACTCAAGGATATGTTCATTGATTTTAGAGAGAGAGGAACGGGGGGGGGGGGGGGGGAGAGAGAGAGAGAGAGAGAGAGAGAGAGAGAGAGAGAGAAATGGATATGAGAAAGAAACATCAATCAGCTGCCTCCCGTATGCACTCTGACCAGGGATTGAACCCATAACCCAGGTATGTGCCCTGTCTGGGAGTTGAACTTGCAATCTTTTTGGTGTATGGGACAATGAACCAACCAACTGAGCCACCCAGCATGGGAACCTGGTTTTTATGTAATTCTCTCTGCAATCCTATGAGGAATGTACTATTGCTATCACATCATGAAAAAGCTAAGCATCAAGAATCTTCCCATAGTCATAGAGAATATACATTTATTTATGTCAAATTTCCAGTTCAAACTTTGTAGCTCAAAAAGTATCCAAACATAACTGAACAAATAAACAAAATTTATACAGATCTATAGCTCTTCTCTTGCCTTTCTTATTTTTTATAATATTCCATCGGGCAATCGATCTCTAGAACTTCTCATTTCAGAATATTTTCGCTTCAAGCAGGCTCTCCCACACAAACACTATGTAGCTTCTCTCTCCAGCTGCTCCACTTGGTGGAACTGAACTGAAGTGAAGTGCAAATGATGTCAGGCAATACATTATAGCTAGCATGTAAGATCTTTTTTAAAAATATATATTTGTATTGATTTTAGAGAGAAAGGGAGAGGAAGAGAAAGATAGAAACATCAATGATGAGAGAGAATCATTGATTGGCTGCCTCCTGCATGCCCCCTACTGAGGATCGAGCCTGCAACCCGGGCATGTGCCCTTGGCTAGAATCAGATCCGGGACCCTTCTGTCTGCAGGCCTACGCTTTATCCACTGAGCTAAATTACCTACGGCAGCACGTAGGTCCTTTGATGTTTATACTAGAAGATGATACTGATACCCTAGCAAACTGCAGCCAGTGAGAGCAACATATCATGAACTTCTTAGATGTAATAATAACCAGTTACAGGAAATCATCCTTTCTTGGAAATATGCACGGTCACCCTTTTGTTTCTGTTTTGTTCTTAGAATTCTTTCAAAGCCCAATTCTTTCAAAGCGGACAGCATCGTTCTCTTTACCTGAAGGAGTAAGTATAAAAACAGGAAAATGGAAGGACTAAAAGGAAGATGTACACTGGAAGGACCTAACCCTGAATTCTTCACCAACTTCAAATGAACCACTGACCAGCTTTAGCTGTAGATTCCTCCTTGACTGTGCTTTCAATTAGTTTACCAAGTCACTTGCCTACTAACAAAATGTCACTACAGGGAGTTTATTCACAAGACTATACAAGTTACTAAAACTGACTAGCAATTTTAAACAATGCTCTTCTTGAAGGTATTTTCTTCAAGCAAGAGGAATCTCCACTCAGTTAACAATCAAGTAGCTCACTGAATCATTTAAAAAGTGGGCAAGAGAAAACAAAAAGTTCTATAAAATCATTTATCATCTCAAACTTCTCTTTAAACAACTGTTTCATTTTTTGTTTACCTTAGAGAATAGGCACAGGACAAAAAAAAATCATTTAACGTGTGGAGATCACAACACAGACACACTTTTAAAAAAGAGCCACGTACAAACTGGTTAATATAATCAAGTTGTCGTTGGAAATCTTTGACCAAGAATTTCTTTAAGAGTTAATGTTTGATACTTCATATATACAATATGGAAATATTTATAACAATACTCATTTTTTTGAAAAATCAATTTTATGCTGCACACGAAATGCCTTTAAAAGTTTGATTTTCTGTTCTACCAGTCCATTGTCCTTCGGAAAGTGAACTCTTCTCTAAGCACCATTATTTTTGTATGTCATTCTAGGTCATTTTTCCTCCTTGTCACCCTAAGGCAGCGGTTCTCAACCTGTGGGTCGCGACCCCTTTGGGGGTCGAAAGACCCTTTCAGAGGGGTCGCCTAAAACCATTGGAAAACACATATATAATTACATATTGTTTTTGTGATTAATCACTATGCTTTGATTATGTTCAACTTGTTACAATGAAAATACATCCTGCATATCAGATATTTACATTACGATTCATAACAGTAGCAAAATTACAGTTATGAAGTAGCAACGAAAATAATTTTATGGTTGGGGGTCACCACAACATAAGGAACTATATTAAAGGGTCACAGCATTAGGAAGGTTGAGAACCACTGCCCTAAGGGATGCCATTTTCTTACAGTGCCTGACTGTTTTATCATCTAGTTGAGGCACCTGGTTCATCTTCCTAATTAACAAAGACTTTTCACACAGGATCAAAAGAACTTTTAATGGTGGATGAAGAAGAGGCCTATAGAAAAGGCAAGATCTTATCCATCCATCTTTTTAAAAAAAATCCCTCTACTACAGTGATTATCAACCTTCTGGCCCTTTAAATACCATTCCTCCTGTTGTGACCCAACCATAAAATTATTTTCGTTGCTACTTCATAACTGTAATGTTGCTACTGTTATGAATCATAATGTAAATATCTGATATGCAGAATGGTCTTAGGTGACCCCTGTGAAAGGGTCGTTCGACCGCCAAAGGGGTCGAGACCCACAGGTTGAGAACCGCTGCTCTACTAGATGAAATAGTTCACATGGTTTTCTGTCTGAGGAGAGACTCCGCCAAAACCCTAACTCTATTAGAGGAGAAGGCAGAAAAGTGAACAGTGCAATGTTTCCTTGCTATGGCCCTGACAGCATCACCACACATGTGACTTGGGTATCCTGGCCCTACCTGGTGACGCCATATGCATTAGCATCAGTACTCTAGAACAGTGGTTCTCACATACTAATGCACTTCAGTATCTCCGAGAGACCTCATTAAGACATAGTTTCCTACTGTAGATTTTGGGGCAAGGGAATAATGTGATTAAATCAGTGTTTTGAAAAGACTGATCTGGCAATAGTGTGAAGAAAACAGATGGAAGAAGATTGTAGATATAACCCACCCCACCATTCTTTTGACATTGTTTCTCTAAATGCTGAATCTAATATGTAACTTGTAGATAAACAGCATGTTTGTATAAGCATTCTAGGAACAAACTTCAGAAAATACAGACTCCCAGCTCTGGGAGATTTGCTGACCTTCAACTGTACAAGCAGGATGACGAAGACCAGGATGGCAGAAACCAGGATGAAGGACACCACACCATCATTTGACCAGTTTGAAGTCCTTATGAAAATAGACTCCGCTGGTGTACACACAGAGGAATTTTCACCCCTCCCCTTGATCTCTTTGTTCTGTTTTCCTCTCCCTCTTTTTAAAAACCTCTGCCTGCACTGAGATGTTAAGATGGTCTTTGGGATGAGAGTCCCCTCCACCCCATCTTCTTAGGCTGCTGGCTCTTGAATAAACCATTTTCCTTACACACAAAAACAAAAACCAAAAAAATACAGTTTCCTGGGTCCCATCTCCAGATATTTAGATTCACGAGGTCTGGGTGGGGCTTCTAACATGATGTGTTATACTAGTTGAAAATCACAGTTTGAAAACCACCCCAGAGTACTGTGGTTCTAAAGCACTCCGGGTAGACGGGTGTCACTTACCTGCTACTAAATGTTTGTTCTTGGATTATTCTTGTCTGCTGCTTTAAGAAGTACTCAGTCTTCAAAGAAACCACACTGCTGCAGGGAGCTATCTTTTTGTTTAAAAAACTAAAATAAAATTGGAACTAAAGTAACGGCTCTTCACTTGGAACAGACAGCCAGCTGACTGGTTTACAAAGTCTGCCTCATTCCCAATCCTTTGTCATTTGAGAGAGATGTGAATAGTCTATGTCAAAATGCACACTGCACGTTCCCAGGAAGCCACTCACAGGGCCAAGTGTAATTTGATTTAAGCCTGTCTGAACTTGCTTTTCTTATTTTTTTTTCACTGTAACTCATGATTATTTTTCCTTCTCAAGAAAGAACTCAAAGACAAAGACACAGATGTCACTTCACAAAACTAGCAAACTTTAAAGCAAAAAAAGCAAGCATTTCTGTTTATATCAAGATTCACCCTGTAACCCCTCCACTCAGTCTTCTAAGTAAGGAGAAAAAGATAAGATCATAATAGCCACTCTTTAAAAATTATTAAGTAAAAAAATCATCTGAAAGCCAGATTGTTGGTAACATTTCCATGCCTTTTGTGTGCAAATCCATATGTTTTTAAGGTTGGAAGACCAAATATCTAAGAAAAAAACGGACACATTCCTTGCTCTAAAGCAGCGATTGCAAACCCGGATGCCTACAGCATAAGTAATGAAATTCGATGGATCAAGCAGAAGTAAGGCAAGAGAGAGTAGAGGGGCAATGGGGAACTTGCGAGTCCTTATCTAAGGACAGCTGCTGCTAAAGCTCCAGACCACAGTCCAATTCTGGGGACAACAATAATTGGGTCATCCTTGGGACTATTTCTAGTTTCTGTTTTTTTCTCCTAGTCCTATTTCTTTGTGTGCCTCCTGATTTTAAGTTGAAGTACAGATGTTATATATGAAAAATTATAGAGAAATGGAATGATGGTAACGTCCTTCAAAGAAGGCTCATCTTAGTCTCCGGTAGGCAGCTGAGATGGGACAGGTCACCTTTACCCAATTCGGGATGGAGTTGACTCAACGTTGACTGGCATTTTAAAAGACTGGGTTAGTCTCTTTTGCTCACAATATTGGATATAGTTTGAAAGCCAGTGTTTACCAATATCCCTGGTCCTTCGTGGGGGCCGAACTCTAATTATTTTATCCTCAGCCACTGCCTGACTGTCAAAGGCTCTGCTTTGCTTGTCAGTGACCTTGCTTCTTAGCCTCCTAGGCTCATTCCCCACAAAGCACAGGAATTAGGCAAATGCCTCAAGGGGCGAAACTGCTCAGGATCGGGCTAATTATCCAATGCCCTGTTCTCTCTGAGGTCTTGGCAGCTCAAGTCCCTGCTGCTTTAGACTTCAAGGTTTGTATCTCCAGTCTTGTGAGATAACCAAAAATTCTTCTGCCTCCTTAGCCTCCGATGCATGAGTTTTGGCCTGGTTTCGCAGCTTTTCAACCCAGTCCAAAACCTGGCGAGTTCCCTGAGGGGAAAAGCAGCTTGTGAAGTGCTGGCTCACTGCTCCACAGTGCCCTGTGCTCTAGGAGTCTTGTTTTTTGTTGTTGTTGTTGTTGTTGTTGTTGTTGTTGTTGTTTTTGTGGTTGTTTTGTGTGTGTTTTTGCAGCTCTTTGATGTCTTCAAATTAAGTTTCAGATTTCCTTTCCATGTGGCTTTTCTACTGTTTTCCAAGAAGCAGTGGTTTGTCAAAGCCACTCCAACTCAGCCAGAGGCAGAAGTCACCCAGTTAATTTAATACAGTGACATAACTACTTCCCCAAGAAATAATGTTTTTATTTGGAAATGTGGGGTTTAAATTCAGAGTTAAACACTTACTCCACATCAGCTGTGTGGGAATTATTGTGGTAAGAATGGACCACAAATGTGATGATATATATTCCATTTCAAAGAAGACATCAACTAATTCGTTTGGTTCAGTGGCCTCCTTTAAGATAGATATGTCAAACCATTTTTTAAAATTTGTCAGCAGCCTTAAAAGAAATTTCAAATAACCATAAACCAATGTAATAGTTTAGGGTACTTGTGACATCCTAGATAAATATTTGATAATAGATGTACAGTAGGCAGAGGAATGATTTCATCTAATACAGTGATAAAAAAAAAAAGTGACAAGACACACACTCACAGGCTCACCAAGGAGCAAGATGAGAATGCTGCTGATAGAACAGCACCTCGTAGTTGTCAGTAATTGGCCTCACTTGACAGAGAGAGAAAATGGGAGCACCATCTGACTTGGGCTTTTCTGTGGAATACAGTGCCCTGAATGAAGGTGTGCACAGGAGGGGTAGGAAAATAACCAGATTATTCCCATTACATTTGTCTTTTCCAACCATCTTCTAATATTCCGCAGGACCCATCCACAGAAGAAAGTCAAAGAGCAACAACAGATTCTACCACGAACGTCGGAGGCTCTGAAATATTGCCGTTCTGATATCCAGCCTAAGGAGTAAGGAGCGCCCCACACCTCCTCTCATTCCCCCAACAGATGCAGCTGGAGAACGTGGCAGTGGCCTTGGCCTGAGCTTGTCTCTAGTGATGGTGACATAGGTTCCTCCAAACCTGTGCCTAACACACACTGAGTCCCTGTGGAGAAGGCTCTGCTCTCCTCTGTAACAGGCCTATACTTGGCGGGTGTGGTTATTAAGAACGAATACACAGGCACCCACATGATGTGGAAAGACATCCGAACATGGCACGTTTCCTATCCCAACTACTTGGTTTTCACAATTACCTAGTTTTAAGATTGAGTCACACACACATAAAAAACCTTAGGCCTAAAATCAAACAATAAATACTGACAACTTTAGCTTCGTGGGCAATATCAGTTGGTATCAACTAATGGCAAAAAAGAAAAAAATAATAAAGAAAAGAAAAAAAGGAGCATTGCCTATATATGGCAGGCACTGGGCAAAGGATATCACATGAAGAATGTTCATCTGCACAATTCTTTGAGGTAAATGCTGTCATAGCCCTCATTTTTTTTTTGCACGGGTCGAAGCTCTAAACACTGAACAATGCTGGCCAAGGAGTAATCCTCATTTTGAGAGATGAAAAAAGAAACGCAGACTGGTTTAGTAATTTACTCAAGGTGGTGGAGAGTCCACCTGAGACCAGGTCTCGGAACTCCACATGACAAGTTTAACCGCACGGCTTTCCTGGCCGCCGGGACCTCACTGATCATCTTACTGTCCAGCTGCGCATTCCCTGCACTTTAATATTACGACCATGGATTGTGGAAGTGTCCCTTTCCTAGCCGTCCTTCAATTCTGGGTTGAATATAAAATTCATGACATCCTGGGAACTTAGATTCTTCCTAGCACATTTGGCTAAGGACATGGTCTATGGAGCCTTTATATCCAGTTGAAATGTGTTTATGTACTAAGTCTTGCCAGGAAGTTCATTCCCCGGGGCTGTCACACACTGGCCAGGTAACGGCTGTGAGGTCCCAGAAACCTTCATTCCAACCAGTCCTTTAGATTTAAAAATGAAGCACCTCATTAACTCCATTTCCAAGTTACTAGGCTACATAAAGATCAGTCACTTAATATAAAAACGACAGGAAATTAAGTCTGGCTGGTGGGGCTGCCTCCCTCAATGCTGTTGCAAACTGCACATTATTGTTTACACCAAGTATCTTTGAGGAGACACAAACCTGCTTTGGTTGCCTAGAAACTCCACCCTCGAATCTTCACTCCAATGAGCATTTGATAAGCACTAGAGGAGAGAGATCAGGCCCCCGAAGTCTGCAGGCCAGCATCCTATCCTGGCTTTTCTAACAGCTGTGCAACCAGGAGCAGGTCACACCATGAGCTTCAGCTTCCTCCTCAATAAAAGGAAGGAGCCTATTTGCTTCATGATGATCTGGTAAAGGTGGCACCTGTGAAAGTGCTTCAAAATCTACTCAAGCATAAGATCATGTGTATTATATATACAACAGACAGGGTGGAGCCAAAGTCGGTTTACAGTTGTCTATATGGAAAATAATACAAGAATAAACTGTTTCACGTTCTCACAACTTTTGCCCCACTCTGTATATATGACGTGTGTGTGTGTGTGTGTGTAATAGATTACTAAAACACACAGCACCGAGGGCTAAATTGTGCCTGTTATCCAAGTGCCCAGGACTATACACGGACAATCAGAAGAGCGTAGACAGGAGAAGTCCACTAAGTCACCCCAGAGGAAGTGAGCCTGAGAGGAGATGCTGGGTTTCCATGGTGATGAGAAAGGGCAGAGCAGTCCAGGAAAGAGAGAGGGAGGAAGGAGAGTACACAGGTTGGCTATAGACGTGGGTCCTGGAGAACCCCACTAATGAGCCCTCGGTGAATGTAGAATTCTGGGAAGAAATAGCAGCCAACAAGACTTACTCATCATAGAAAATCATTTGCTCTAGGAAATCTGTGTGCCAGGATCCACCGCCAAGCTGAATTCTGCTTGATCCTGATGATGAGCCGGGAAGGTGTGCTCCCAATACCGATCAGGTACTGGAGGCTTTCAGCAATTTAATAACTGCCAGGCCCACATCGAGGCCAGTGGCAGAGGCCAGGTTGGAACGGGGGTCTATTTGATGCAGGACCTGTGCTCCTTGACCACCTTCTATACTCTCCTCTTATTCCACATCAGGATACAAACCAGCACATCCACTGGGCTCTATTTCTGTAGATGACAACAACTTTGTGCTTAGAGACATGGAAAAAAGCACAGTGTTCACAGCACTGTTTCCCTGCTGTGGGATCATGTGTGCCTTCCTCAACACCCTTAAATATGATATGATTTTTATAATCAGTAAAAGAACTTAAAAATTAGAATGCATCTGTATTTTTCCTCATTAAGACAACTCTGCTATTACAAAATGATTCAGAACATCTGTGCAAATAAAATAGAAATAAGGGAGTCAAAAGGAAGAGCTTGTTTAAGGTTAAATATTATAAATCTGACTTTTAATATTATAAGTATGTATGGGACATCAGGAAGCAGCTGAAAGCATGTGAGTGAAACTAGTCTATTGAGGGATTAGTCTTGAGGTTCATTATTGCAGTGGGGGATGAGGGGAGACAGGCAATGAGTTGCCATAGGGCTCTTTACAAACTGGGTAGTCCTGACCACAAGACATTCACAGGGAACTCTAGTGGTAATTACTAGAATAGGATCCATTGTGCTAATGGGAATAAGCAGTTAAACCTCAAATATGTTGGCTTGGAGAAAGCCTAAAAATCACTGCTATGCAAAGAGATAATCAATAGAGAGCTATCTATCTATCTACCTATCTATCTATCTATCTATCTATTTATTTATTTACTAGAGGCCCGGTGTATGAAATTCGGGCATGGGGGAGGGGCAGGTCCCCTCAGCCCAGCCTGCACCCTCTCCAATCCAAGACCCCTCAGGGGATGTGACTGCCGATTTAGGCCCGATCCCAGGGATCGGGCCTAAACCGGCAGTTGGACATCCCTCTCACAATCCTAGACAGCTGGCTCCTAATCGCTCATCTGCCTGCCAGCCTGGTCGCCCCCAACTGTCCCCCCTCTGCTGGCCTGGTCACCCCTAACTATCCCCCCCTGCCAGCCTGGTTGCCCCCAACTGCCCCCCTCTGCCAATCTGGTCATCCCTCACTAACCCCCCTGCTGGCCTGGTCATAGGCTGACATCTTGTGAGGATGTGAGGATTAATTTGCATATTACCTCTTTATTATATAGGATTATTATATAGAATTTATTTATTGTTGACACTATTACAGATGTCCCCCATCCTCCACCCTAGATAAGATGGTGTAGAGTGAAGGTAAAAGAAAACCTAGGAAGCTTAAAGCAGACATAAGGGAGCTCCACATCTGGAAACTAGATAGAAGATAAAGGAAAATGAAGGGTGGTAGAGAGGTGAGTGAGCCTAAAGTGTGCAAGGGAGAGTATTAATAAGCACATTCTAATAAAATGTTTATTTCTTATAATGGAAGAAAAGTTTAAAATATAAAACTCCACTAGTTTCATGAGAAAGTGTTTATGGAATATGTAAATCTTTATCTGGATTTATAGAGAAAATGAGGAAGCTGGTTTCCATTTAGTAATATCATAAACATCATAATCTCATATTATTGGAAGGAGACCACATAGGCTATTTAAATGAGATTTATAAGTGAATAAAAAATCTTCCAAATTAACTGCTTCCAATAATTTAGAGTTAAAATGGATACTTGTAATTTGTATAGTATAATGGAAACTGTTTCTAGAAGCTTTTTTTAATTTAAATTTTTTTTATTTTTAATTACAATTGACATACATTATTACATATATTAAACCCCAGTGATTAGATAGTACATAACTTACTAAGTAATCACCCCAATAAATCTGACACCATACATAGTTAAGAGACTATTATTGACTATATTCCTTATGCTGTACTTTACATCCCCATGACTATTCTGTAACAACCATTTTGTTCTTCTTATTCCCTTTACCTTTTTCATCCATCACTCTAACCCCCCTCCTAACTGGCAACCATCAAAATGTTCTCTGTATCTATGAGTCTGTTTCTGTTCTGCTTGTTCATTTTTTTTACATTCAATTGTTAATATATATGTATATATTGCCATTTTTTGTTCATATTGTCTATATTCGTTCTTCATCTTCTTCTCCTTAAAGATGTTCCGTTAACATTTCATATAATATTGGTTTGGTGTTGATGAACTCCTTTGGTTTTTTCTTGTCTGGGAAGCTCTTCATCTGTCCTTTGATTTAAATGATAGCTTTGCTGGGCAGAGTAATCTTGGTTATAGGTCCTTGCTTTTCATCACTTTGAATACCAAGAACTTTGAATATTTCTTGCCATTCCCTTCTAGTCTGCAAAGTTTCTGTTAGAAATTATCTGATAGTCTTATGAGAGCTCCCTTATAGGAATCTAACTGCTTTTCTCTTGATGCTTTGAAGATTCTCTCATTGTCATTAACTTATGGGATTTTTTAAAAAAATATATTTTATTGATTTTTTACAGAGAGGAAAGGAGAGGGATAGAGAGTCAGAAACTTTGATGAGAGACAAACATCCTGCACAGCCCCTATTGGGGATGTGCCCACAACCGAGGTACATGCCCTTGGCTGGAATTGAATCTGGGACCCTTCAGTCCGCAGGCCGACGCTCTATCTACTGAACCAAACCAGTCAGGGCAGGGGATTTTAATTATGATGTGTCCTGGTGTGGGACTCTTTGGGTTCATCTTGTTTGGGCTCTCTGTGATTCCTGGACTTGTATGTCTGTTTTCTTCACCAAATTATGGAATTTTATGTCATTATTTTTTCAAATATGTTTTCAGTTTCTTACTCTCTCTATTCTCTGTCCAGTCCTCACCTCCATCTCATGACATGAATGTTGGTATGCTTGAAGTTGTCCTAGAGGCTTCTTATACTATCCTCATTTTTTAAAATTATTTTTTTCTTTTTGCTGTTCTGATTAGGTATTTTAAGCTTCCTTACCTTATCAATCTCTGACTTGGTCCTCTGTTTCCTCTACTCAACTACTGATTCCCTGTAATGTAGTCTTCATTTCAGTTAATATATTCTTCATTTCTGACTGATTCCTTTTTTATATTTTCTAACTCTCCTTTTATGTTTCCTATCTTTTTTTTGAAGCTCTCACTAAATTCATTTACTCTTCCCCTAAGTTCATTGAGCATCCTTCTAACCCATCGGGTCTCAACCTGTGGGCCGCGACCCCTTTGAGGGTTGAACGACCCTTTCACAGGGGTCGCCTAAGACCATCGGAAAACACATATATAATTACATATTGTTTTTGTGATTAATCACTATGCTTTAATTATGTTCAATTTGTAACAATGAAAATACATCCTGCATATCAGATATTTACATTACGATTCATAACAGTAGCAAAATTACAGTTATGAAGTAGCAACGAAAATAATTTTATGGTTGGGGGTCACCACAACATGAGGAACTGTATTAAAGGGTTGCAGCATTAGGAAGGTTGAGAACCACTGTTGCAACCAGTGTTGTGAACTCTGCATCTACTGGATTACTTGTCTCCATCTTGTTTAGTTCTTTTTCTGGAGTTTTGTTCTGTTCTTTCATTTGGGACTTTTTTTTGTCTCCTCAATTTGGTAGCCTCTCTGTGTTTGTTTCTATGTATTAGGTAGAGCTGCTGTCTCCCAGGCTTGGTAATGGCCTAATGTAAAAAGTGTTCTGTGACACAGCCTCCCCAATCATGCAAGTGGGCACTCAAGGTGTGCCCCCCCGGTGTGCACTTTGTATACCTTCCTCTTGTAGTTGAGACTTGATTGCTGTTGGCACATTAATGGGAGAGATTTACCCCCAGGCCAATCAGCTGCAAGGACTGCCTGCAACCACTGACCACACACAACAATCTCCAACCACTGTGGAGGATCAGCTGTGCAGGGGCCCACCCCACAGAGCAGGAATTACTTCAGCGGAGCTCCAATGCCAGCTGAGTCCACCCCTTAAGTGGTTGGGTGGTGGTGCTTCAATGTGGTCTGAAGCTGTCCACCAGATATGCTGGCCCTGGGGTTTCTGGGTATGTGTAGGCCAAGGTCAGCTGGTGCCTGTGGCCACTGAGCATGACCTACAAAGTGATCTGCAGATGGCTACTACTTCTGCTTGGCTTGGAGGTACCCAGGCAAGGCCAAGTTGTGAACCAAGGCTGGCTGCTGTTAGTGTCCGGCTCAGGGTGACTTACCAAGAGGTGTAGGGCATGTTGAGGCCAGATGCCACTTGTCTGATATTTTTTCAGGAAAATAGGAAGCATGATCCAAGACTGGCCATTCATATGGAAAAGCCACTGGAAACTTTTGGGTGGGCCTGAAAGTTGGGTGGGGCAGTGCCTCAGGGAATCACCAGGGCAGGACAAACAGTGTGAGTCAGGCTGATGGAGTCTCGGATATGGCATCCCCTTGATGGCTCTGTTGTGGGAGGGTTCAGAAAAGGAACAATGGCCTTTGCCACAGCAGTTCTGTCTGGGAGAAAGCTGTCCCTGCAGCTCTCCCCCTGATACAGGGAATCCCCGTATGTCTCTGGTGCTTTAGAACTGCTGCCCCAGCGCTGGAGCTCAGAGGGAGTGAGTCTGAGTAAGTCCATGCATGGGCCCTTTAAGAGGAACTTTCTGGGACTCCAGCAGCCCGACATCTCCCTCAGCCTCAATCCCCATTGACTTTTATAGCCAGAAGTTATGGGGATTCTCTTTCTGGTACTGAAACCCTAGGCTGGGGGGCCTGATGTGGGGATGGGACCCCTCACTCCTCAGGGGGGACCTTCACAGCTGAGATATCACTCCTGATTTTTATCCAATACAAGTGGGTGTTGGACCAGCCTGTTCCCATCAAGCATCTCTGCCCCTCCTACCAGTCTTGATGTGGCTTCTTCTTTAATTTCCTAGTGGGATTTCCACTCAGTCACATTTCAGGTGTTTGTGAACTATTGTTGTTCTGTAGTTTAGTTGTAATTTTGATGTGGTTGTGGAAAGAGGCAAGTACCACCCTTACCTACATCTCCATCTTGACCAGAAGCCCCCTGTAGGAGTTCTTAAGCCAACTATGAAGGCACTCATAATACTGAAATGTTTTGAAGTAAACACTGGTAAAACAGCAGTTAATTAAAAGTCCAGTATGCTTGTATTACTATGAAGAACACTTTCACAAAGTTTTGTCTATCTGGCAATATTGAACTTAACATGAGCCTCTGCTCTCAGGAACTAGGCAAGGTCAAGAAAGCCTTAGCATTTTGCGTTTGGGGAAACACCTCAAACCATAAGGACTACCTGCCCTTGGATACTGATCCGACATCCATCCTTCTTCAGTGACTCCCTTGTTACAGAAAAACACACCTTTTCTCCCTCCTGAGACATTCCTCATTAGTGATCAGTTCTCTATTGCAAGAGCCTGAATAAGATCATCTCCTTAATTGTTTGGTGGCAAGGAGTAAATGAGACCCTATCACACACACTTTTGGAGCTCATTTCCAGATGTACGTATGTGAAACATCAGGGAAATGAAATTTCACAAAGGATGTTAACTGAATTGATGACACTAGTCCATAACTCCAGGAAAGAAATTTGTGTCTACATAAAATCTCACTTTGCACGAAGATCAACGTTCAACTGATGGCTATTTCACATTTCTCACTGATACCGAGGCAAGTAGTACCCAAAGAAGCCTGACTTCCCAACAGGAGATGTTCCAAACTTGGCATCACCGTCAGGCGGCACTGAGGCCTTTCAGGCCAGGTTTAGCCGATTCCAGCAACTCGGGAAGAGAGAAAAACCACAGTTTTGCCGTGGGACACGGTCCTTATCATGAAATTGACTGCAGACCCATGTGGGACTCAGGGACCACCCAGTTCCACATTTCAAATGCTTCCTGAATCTCAAATCCCAGGCACAATGCAGTGGGGTAATCCCAATTGATTTTTTGAGACTTGTGGTTTTCCACAAGCTTGTTTTGCCTGGAGGGAATTCATTAAATATACCATGCTTTATTTCTGTACTTCTGAGAGACTTCTCATGTATAAAAGCTCAAATCTGGGGAATACACAATCTAACCACTTGTCCTTTTAGGTATTGCACAAGTAAATTCACACTGCAGCAGCAGTAGCGACACCTGATTTAAAATAAAATTTAAAAGACTAATTTATACTATTAATTAGCGACCTATTTCCTGAGCATGAATAGGCTTTACCTCAGAAAACCCTCTAAGGCAGTGGTTCTCAACATTAGAATCACCTGGGAATCTTTTTAAAATCCTGATTTCTGGGCCTCATCCTCCAGAAATTCTGTTTCTTTGTTACTAATGTTGTGGCCTCACCCCATAACAAAGAAACAGAATTTCCGGAGGAGGCCCAGAAATCAGGATTTTAAAAAGATTCCCAGGTGATTCTAATGTGCTGCCAAGGTTGAGAACCACTGCTCTAAGGTTCCATTTGATAGGTACAAAAGGTGGGACTTGGAGAGACCTCATTGTGTGCCCAAGATAACACACTTGGTGGAGAGTAAGTGCTAACCAGTGAGTTTTAAGGAAAGATTCAACATGCAGCCTTGTTATAGTCAAAGAACATCAGAATCTGTATGTATGAGACCAGCAGAATGTGATCAAATAAAGGTATTTAAAGCAGCCAGTTTAACTGATTTAAAACATGATTAGTAATTAACACATCAATCTTCCAAATGCCAATGGGTAGCTCTAAAATGCCGGAGCTTGCTTGAAAAGTTTCTACTCTTAGACTGATTAAAGATTCTCTCCAAAATCCCATGTACATTATTAATTGCTCAGCAGCCCCTGTCTTGGGAGAAGTGTAAATCTCCATCTGGCCCCTGGAGAGTCAGCACATATTTTTAATTAAAATGTTCTTGAATAAAACGAACTGTTATTTTTATACAAGTTGCATTACTACTAAGATTAACTTTAAATAAGATAGAAGTTTGAAAACTAAGGTACATTAAGTATGCAAATATAGGTGTTTAACATATTGAAAGATACATCTAAACTTCATATAAAGATATGACTCCAAATTATAAAACAGGGACAGTGAGTCATTTCTGTAGTTTTTATGAGGAGTTGCAACAACATCAAAGAGTGTAAAGATGTGTCAAAAGTTTACAAGTTCATGGTACAATCTGAAGACTTCCTTTGGGAAAAGCTAAAATACAATTAAAAGATTTTGACACTGCTCTCTTATGATCCAAATTAGAGTAACAGTTGTGTGCATAATGATGCAATTATATGCTGTCATGAGCAGTTTAATTATTAGATGCCTGAACAGATTTTTTTTTTCAATCAAGTGCCCTTTAGAACTTCTACATCTGAATACCTCTGACTTGGTTTTGCCATTCTTTCACTGTATTCTATTTTCTATGGATAAGGAGGAGTGGTCTTTCATTTAAAATAGTTCTATTAAGATTATTTCATTTTAGTTTAAAGGCTAAGTACCATTTCCTCAGCATCCACCCTGAGAAGGGATGGAACTCATTCATTCACACTTGCCATTGCTTGAATGCTTCCTATGGTACCAGGCTGGGGTGTAAACAGATATATGCAAGAGAACCCAGGGTCTTACTGACCAACAGGGGACTGTAAGCAAACAGGGAACTGTAAAACAGAGAGGCAACTTTGGGTCGTGTCTGTGAACTCAGGTAACACAATCAACTGTTTTAAATCCTAGATGTGACTTTAGGAAAATTACTTAATTACCTCCAGTGCCAACCCAAACTCTTCCTCACCTGGGAAATGCGGGCAGTGAAAATCCTTACCTTAAGGAATTGCTGTGGGGACTCGTGAGGTGGCGATACACAGCTTTTATTTTATTGTTTTTTTTACTTCTTAAATATTTCTTTATTGATTTCAGAAAAGATGGGGGAGGGAGAATGAGGGGGAGAGAGAGAGAGAGAGAGAGAGAGAGAGAGAGAGAGAAAATCATTGATTGGCTGCCTCTTGCACACCCCCCAATGGGGATCAAGCCTGCAACCTGGGCATGTGCCCTGACCAGGAATCAAACCATGACCTCCTGTTTTATAGGTTAATGCTCAACCACTGAGCCCTGCCAGCCGGGCCGATACACAGCTGTTAATCTAATGTCTGGCACGTGGTGCTTACTCTCCATGAATATTAGCTGCCATAAAGATGATAATCATATTATTACTACTGTGTGCATTATAACAAGTGCTGCAATGAGCTATGTAAAGGATGCTAATAAGAGCACCAAGGAAGAACAATAAATCTTCCTGGGGTAGCTCAGTCTGGACAGGCGGAAGTGCACGGGAGAGAATGCTGAGTAATGGGGCTTCCGTATCTATGAGAAAGAAAATAACCTGAGTGTTGTTCCAAAGGCTTTCAAGAAGAGGTGACATTCGTGTAAATGTCTACTTAATATAAAGAGAGGCGAGTGCAGCTACTGTTCAAACTGGACCTCTCGCCATGCTGCTGATTATCATCATCATTACCCAGAAACTCATTCGCTGCGTCACATCTTGGCATACGAATGCTCATTTGTTACAATTATCCCCAAGGTTTGACATGGAGAGAATGCAACCATAAAGCGACTTCTATTACCTGGGGCAGCGCCTCCAAATAATTAACATTCTGAAGCGCTCCTCATGCTAAAGCCGATCAGACCCTCACGGAGGGCACGTTCTGTTCAAGAAGCAGCGTCTGTTTGCTGTTCTTTCAGCACAGGTCCTCGAGCTCGCAACTCCACTGCACCGACAGGCATTACTTTTTAACCCAATTTCATTTTCAAGTCCCAAATCTGTCTTCCAAGAAGGGCCACCATTTCCTCCACAGGTCCAGAGCCCTGTCTGGGTACTCCTCCCTGTGCTAAGATTGCTACAAACATGATCTCATTTCCCAAAGTCTTTCCAGGGAGATGCTACTATTGCTCAGAGCTTTAAAGATAAGGAAACTGAGACAGACACAGAAACGTTAACACACTCACCCAACCGCCATTAGTTGAAACATATTAGAACTGTGACTTATGTCAATGTTGAACTTGATGTCCTTAGCCACTATGTTACAGCGTATATACCTTGAGAATATATTTTGTTTGCTTTCTTTTCTTCTATTTTTTTAAAAAATACTCATGTTTAAAATACAAATTAAGGTAGGGTGGGTATGAGGTGAGGTAAGGTGACATGAGGGGTGGGGGAAGAAAAAGGAAAGCAAATTATTCAGTTACGGCAGTTGGATATTCAAGTAGAATATAGGTATGAGCCCAATCAGGTTGGGTTTTCATGAAGAGCCTCCTACAGACTCTTTTAACCAAAGATTGAACTCAATTTTGAGTCAGGGTTTAGACAACAAGGGCCACTCATTTCCTTTTAGACTTTGAGGTCTTGTTTTCCCCCCAGAAATCTTCTCAAGGTCATTTACAAGGTGATTGGCTAGCCTTCCTTATGAAACAGGATGAAAGCAACTTATCTACATCAAGTCTCTAGAACCAGTCAACCGAAGCAATTACAGAAGAACACAGGGTTGTTGTAAAGATTGATATGAGATAATGTTTTGTTTAGCACAATGCCAGGCACACTGTGGGCACTTAATGTCTGTTTGCTCCATTACTACTAATAGTTGTTATAGGTATTATCATGATCCTTAAAGAGTCACTCAACTGGTATGAGAGACTGGATGCCCTTCTCTCAAGATTACGCAACCTAAAGAGAGAAATTACTAAAACACATGAGCAGCTTCTTCAAACGAGGAGCCCTGCAAATGGCAGCCTGCTTGACCTGTGCTGACAACCACGTGTTCAACTGGAGAAATATTATTTTAACAGAAGTTAGTCACTAGGGAGAAATGGGCCAGGGTTAGGCTGGCATCAGAGAAAATAAAATTCATAAAGAGAAAAAATAATAATCATTTTATTAAAAAAATTTCAAACCCATTATTAGACAAACTTGCTCACCAAATGCAGCTTCAATGAAATGCCATTGACAATTAGTTAAACTGAATCCGGTAATGAACTGATGAATTTAAGTAGTCAGTTAATCCAAAAGATGTCCAATCCATGTGCTCAAAGACACTGCCAGTGAGCCAGACTAGCAGAAAGAGCTGGCATATAAAGGGCCACCAGACTCAATGAATTCACATTGGATCACATACCCATGGATAATGTTGGCTCACAACTGGATTTGTACAACACAAAATTCACAGGGTTGTATTTGAATATTTATAAGTAGTTATAAATATTTAAAAGGTGTGTCATTTTTCCTTACTGTGCAGCTCAGGGAAATCAGAAAGGTTCTACAACATTTGATACGTCCAATGAGGGAGCCCCAAAGTCTTCTCTGAAGAGACAGAGCATTTCACACCCTCCCTGTCACATTCACCCCTGCTCACTTCCCAAGACCAGAAAGTGTGACTGCCCTTCTGTGCTGACTTTAGACACAACTGTCAATTCTGCAAAGTCACACTTTGGGGAACTCTGTGTCCCTTCTTAAAGACAATGCGAACTATGGAGCTAACCTGCTCATCCTCTGGCCCCACAGAGTTCAGCATTCGTCTTGACCTCCCCATAATTCACTGCATGGCAGCAGCAGCATGGAATCCTTCAAACCCCTCTGGGCTTGTTCCTTTGATTAGACCAGATCAAGGAAGCCCTAGCTATTTGCTGGCAGATTAGAGTCCCCCACCCCCACCCCGCCTTTTGCCATCAGAACTGAAGATTGAGAGGTTGTGTGTGTTGACATCCTACCCATATTCATCAGTGACAGTTTACATTTTCATTATTCGTAAAAAATACAGCCAGAGGATCTTATGGATCAGGAGACCTGAAGTCTCCCCTACACATTTCCAGTAAAGGTACCAAGCAGGTTCATGCATAGCTGCTTTTTAAACATACTCTGACTGCCACCTCCATGCAGGAAGTCAGCGCTCCCATCAGGGCCTTCCGGGTCTTGACAACATCCGATGACACTCCTCATGGGTTGGGAACTAGGCTGCATTTATTATACTTTAATCTTGGGTGGAAAGAAAAATATTTGTTATAATGTGTTTATGAGTCATTCCCAAATGTAGCTTCATCAAAATCACTTGGGTTTTTAATATTAAAAGAAATTTTATAAACCGCTTCCCAAGCTAATGAGTAAGTATCTCTTGGGAATTGGGCCAAAGAATCTGTAGTTTCTCAAAGCTCCCAGGTGATTCTAATGACCAATTCAAGGAAGCACTGGCATATGTCACAATGCAAAGTCACCCAGGGAATAAATAAAACAATACTCAACTTAAAGGAGTAGGTTGTGAAAGTCAGGCTGCTTGGGATGAAAATTTCATTCAACAGCTAGTAGGGTAGATAAATTACTGAATCTCTCTGACTCTTAATTTTCTTCACTTTTAAAATGGGTTAATAACACCCACCACATGGGAATAGAAGGATCATACCTCAACATAATAAAAGCCATATATGACAGGCCCACAGCCAACATCATACTCAATGGACAAAAACTAACACCATTTCCCCTAAGAACAGGAACAAGACAGGGATGCCCACTCTCACCACTCCTGTTCAACATAGTCCTGGAAGTATTAGCCATTGCAATTAGACAAGAAGAAGAAATAAAAGGCATCTAAATTGGAAAAGAGGAAGTAAAACTGTCCTTATTTGCAGACGACATGATATTATACATACAAAACCCTAGAGACTCCATCAAAAAACTACTAGACTTAATACATGAATTTGGCAATGTAGCAGGATACAAAATTAACCCCAAGAAATCTGAGGCATTTCTATACACCAATAGTGAACTTTCAGAAAGAGAGATTATAAAAACAATCCCATTTACCATCGCACCAAAAAAATTAATATACCTAGGAATAAACTTAACTAAAGAGGTAAAAGACCTCTACTCAGAAAACTACAGGACATTGAAAAAAAGAGATAGAGGAAGACATAAAGAGATGGAAGAACATAACATGTTCTTGGATTGGTAGAATCAACATCATTAAAATGTCCATACTACCCAAAGCAATCTATAACTTCAACGCGCTTCCCATTAAAATACCAATGGCCTACTTCAAAGATCTAAAACGAACTCTCCAAAAATTCATCTGGAATAAAAAAAGACCCCGAATAGCTGCAGCGATCCTGAGAAAGAACAAAGTAGGTGGGAACTCAATGCCAGATATCAAGCTGTATTACAAAGCCACTGTTCTCAAAACTGCCTGGTACTGGCACAAGAACAGACATATAGATCAGTGGAATAGAATAGAGAGTCCAGAATTTAGCCCGAACCAATATGCTCAATTAATATTTGACAAAGGAGGCAAGAACATACAATGGAGCCAAGATAGTCTCTTCAATAAATGGTGTTGGGAAAATTGGACAGATATATGCAAGAAAATGAGACTAGACCACCAACTTACACCATACACAAGAATAAACTCAAAATGGATAAAGGACTTAAATGTACGACAGGAAACCATAAAAATTCTAGAAGAATACAAAGGCAACAAAATCTCAGACATATGCCAAAGCAATTTCTTCACTGATACAGCTCCTAGGGCACTTGAAACTAAAGAGAAAATGAACAAATGGGACTACATCAAAATAAAAAGCTTCTGCACAGCAAAAGAAACCATCAACAAAACAACAAGAAAACCCACTGCATGGGAAAACATATTTGCCAACGTCATATCTGATAAGGGCCTAATCTCCAAAATTTATAGGGAACTCATACAACTTAACAAAAAGAAGATAAACAATCCAATCAAAAAATGGGCAAAGGATCTAAATAGACACCTTTCAAAAGAGGACATTCAGAAAGCCAAGAGACATATATGAAAACATGCTCAAAGTCGTTAATCATCCGAGAGATGCAAATCAAAACAACAATGAGGTACCATCTCACACCTGTCAGAATGGCTATCATCAACAAATCAACAAACGACAAGTGCTGGAGAGGATGTGGAGAAAAAGGAACACTTGTGCACTGCTGGTGGGAATGCAGACTGGTGCAGCCACTATGGAAGACAGTATGGAGTTTCCTCAAAAAGCTGGAAATGGAACTCCCATTTGACCCTGTGATCCCACTTCTAGGAATATATCCCAAGAAACTAGAAACACCAATCAGAAAGGATATGTGCACCCGTATGTTCATAGCAGCACAATTCACCATAGCTAAGATCTGGAAACAGCCTAAGTGCCCATCAGTAGATGAATGGATTAGAAAACTGTGGTACATCTACACGATGGAATACTATGCTGCTGTAAAAAAGAAGGAACTCTTACCATTTGCAACAGCTTGGATGGAACTGGAGAGCATTATGCTAAGTGAAATAAGCCAGTCAATGAAGGAAAAATACCACATGATCTCACTCATTCATGGATAATAAAGACCATTACAAACTTTTGAACAATAATAGATACAGAGGCAGAGCTGCCTCAAACTGATTGTCAAACTGCAGTGGGAAGGCCAGAGAGGGTTGGGGGGCAGAAGGGAGGGGAGTAAGAGATCAACCGAAGGACTTGTATGCATGCATATAAGCATAACTAAGGGACATAAGACACTGGGGGGTAAGGGAGGGCAGGGGATTGTCAAGGGCTGGGGGAGGGGGAAGGACACATATGTAATATCGTTTGTAATACTTATTATAATATTTTTTAAAAAAGAATAAAAAAAAAATAACACCCACCACAGATACATGGAGGTAAGGCACTTAGCATGGGCCAGAATCACAGAAGCTACTCAAAAGTATGCGATTATTACTTTTTAACCAGATTCCTGAAAACAAAGCTCACTGTATACTAGTTAACATATTTTCCACAAAACAGAGTAGTCTTTTTCCTCTCATTCAATTCTCCACACTTAATACCCTGTGGATTAGGCTGCACATAGTGAAGACAGAATTTAAAATGCCATGTACTTAATTATTTACTTAATTCTAAGACATCATCATTTAGGAGTAGCTTTTCTGTAATTAAAGAAATAAAACATCTATATGATGATTGTAAACTGTATCCTAATTTCAGAAGGTTAAATTGCAGGTGGGAGAACTGAAGGCTATATGGAACCCAGGAAAATCGGTATTAAAAAGGCTACATGTGCCAACCACACGAGTCATCCTCCTGATCACAATCAGCAGAACAAGAATCCTACAAAATATTCCACAGTCAAACAGTTTGGGCAATGCTACTACCATAGCCCTATATCTCACACCACTCCTTTTGTAGGTTCACAATATATATTCGCACATTAAACAATCTAAAGGTTGAAAAGTCTTTCAATAGATACACCAGTTGAACTTGCCTTCAACTTTTCTACTTATCCTTTGGGCAATGAACCTATTCAGGACATATTTTGAGAAACATTAAAATAAAGCTAAGTTTCTTGGCTATAGTAACTATGGAAATCTTTGTCCAAATATACAAAGCAAGGTCTATGGGGAAAAGAGATTCATGTCTTTAGACTAGCCACAGGATCATAGCTTCCTTCCAAAGGAAATAAGACATTTTTTGCTGATGTTCTCTGGATTTTTAAAAAGAACAGTGAGAAAACAACAATGAGAGCCATGACTTTTTTGAGAGACTTTATACGTTGAGGACATCATTGAACATTTATAATGCATGATAATTTGACAAATATACTATTTTTGCAGGTTTTAAATATCCCAATAAACCTACCTTGGTAAGATAAATGCATTCAATAAACATTGACTACAGACAGCTTTAATTTTACATGTGGCCAGGAGGATCCATTTCTCCCCAAACATGCATCATCCCATATGTGCTGTGATTTACAATCCCCAAAGCATTAAAGTTTAAATTGTGAATCTACTGTGTTGAATTCATTGGAATTCTGATCCCGTAGTAACGTTCGCATAGATGCAGACTAGGAAAAAAGTCTCCACAGTTTAAAGCCAGATGGCCTATGTCAGCTCAATATTTTTCCTTCCCTTATTCATGAGAAAATTCATGTTTGAAGTAGTGAATTAACTTAAGTAGATGTGAATTTAAGGGATCCTTAGTCATCAATCCCAAACTTAGCACTTATTTAAAGAAAATATATGTTTTAATTTAGTTTAAAAATTACAGAAAAGAATATATATATAACAACTCTAGCAAAGAAAATTTTCTTAAGAAAATTCCCTCAATGTCAAGAAAACAACAAAATAAAACAACTCTTCCCCACTTCATTGTACAATCAAGCAATAAATTTTCCTTTACACTGAAAGGAGATTTTTATTTGAACTACAGTGGGGCCTTTACTTACGAGTTTAATTCGTTCCGT
This sequence comes from Myotis yumanensis, assembly GCF_028538775.1. Classification (NCBI taxonomy): domain Eukaryota; kingdom Metazoa; phylum Chordata; class Mammalia; order Chiroptera; family Vespertilionidae; genus Myotis; species Myotis yumanensis. The sequence goes on from NW_027223765.1 coordinate 46,695,024, forward strand.
GACGGAGCTTGTAACTCAAATTACTCGTATGTCAAATCATAAAGTGAATGAGTGAGCCACGTGATGCTGGGCTGATGTGGCGTTCACTGTGACGTTTGCTGCGCCAACTAGAAGTGGGGTATCTGAAGCTGGCTCATAACCCGAATTTTAGCTCGCAACTTAAAGCAAAAAATCGGCCGAGAAATGGCTCATATCTCGAAAAACTCGTTAGTTGGGACACTCGTAAGTAAGGCCCCACTGTATTCTGGAAGCATCAAAATAAAGGTCTGGTTATTTTATCAAACTGTTCAATATGTTATTCGATAGTGAGTCTTGATAATAATCCTTCTGGTTGAAAAAAAAAAATCCAGTTCTACTATTTCTAATCTTGGACTGGTAGAAAGTTTCTCCCCAAGACCTGGACTATATTATTCAATATTCTAGACAAATCTCCCTCTTGGGGCCTCTGTCCTACAGATGCAAATATATAACAATATACACAGAAAGATGCCTCAGCGGTCTCTCAGACATTACCATATGACTCCTTCTGCTAAATGAAATCAAGCCACTAATAAAATGGATTATAAATTTGTTCTCGTCATATATTTAATACCTACTTTATTTTTTAAAATATGTTTTTATTTATTTCAGAGAGGAAGTGAGATGAAGAGAGAGATAGAAACACCAAGGATGAGAGAGAATCATTGATTGGCTGCCTCCTGCACGCCCCCTGCTGGGGATGGAGCCTGCAATCCCAGAATGTGCCTTTGACCTGAATCGAAACTGGGACCCTTCAGTCCACAGGCCAATGCTCTATCCACTGAGCCAAACCAAGTAGGGCAACCTCCTTTCTTTGAGAGGAAAGGCAGAGCAGGCTGCCATGGTGTGACCTTCTCTCCAGCACCATGAGGACTGCTCGGCTCCCCCTGACATGACCACTCCCATCAATCGCCATTGGAGGTGAAAAGGTTGGAGACTTTCCTTCTGCCAGTAACCTCCATGTTTGCTGATTCCGCTTTCAAAGTTAATTTTAGAAAACAGGCCATCGTTATTTAGGGCAAATGTCTACAGGGACAGTCAGAGGCAGGCTAAGCCCTCACTAACTAGAGAACCTCAAGTTTGGACCTATTTGATAAACTGCATTTCCACGTAAGATTGTAAGTGATAAGAAAGGGATGTGCCACTTAAAAAAAAAATAAAAATCTGAAAACCACTAGTTCAGTGAAAGGAAGACAAAACTCACCCTGTATCAGGGTCAGGACCCTGGGTAGGACGCTCCATTTGCTGACACAGTTCTTGTACTGACCACCCTGACTGCCTGGTAGGAACCCACCGGGTCTGTGCCAAGGGCACACTCTAAATGCACAGCTGACTCAGTACTGACTCCAACAGAGGTGGAAGCACTTCACAGTTTGCCTAATACAGTGGCGGCCTATAGTACAAACACACAGAATGGGGGCCTCCCAGGGGCAGGACATGGTGCCTGGAGCAAGGGGACATGGTTGAACTACGGTCACAGTCAGGAATCAACAACTCCCTGTCTGCCTAGAGTTCACAGTCAATGGAAGGATGGTCATTAATCAAACACTGAAAAGGGAGACTACATACCAGACCCTTTCTAGGCATCAGGCATCAGTCTAACATCAAGCACACCTGGAAGGACGAGGAACAGAGAGAAGCACAGAAAAGGCCGCGGGAGGACACAGTGCTGCTAAGAGACCAAGTTTGGTTTCAGGCGCAGCTATATGGCTTGAGTCTCCAGTCTCCCAACAATCACATTCTATCTCTTCTCTCAAACATCAGCACCAAACAAATGCAAAATGCAGCAGAAGCAAGTCCTCCAAGGAGAGGCATGTGATGCGACCTAGACAGGGAGAACACCACTGAGGAAATGACGGTTCAGCTAAGAGATGAGGGAACTGTAATTAAAAAACAAAACAAACAAACAAAAAAAACAAGGAGGAAAGAGCATCTGGGCAAAGGTAAAAGCACCACCAAAGAACCATGGGGGGAAAGGGCGTGGTGAGCCCAGAGGGCTGGAGTGAGCCTTCAGGATGGAGAGCAGGGGAGGGTGGGAGCAAGGGGGCCAGTGTATGGAAGAAGACAGCAGGCACATGGGAGCCAGGCTGGGTAGGGCCAGAGGCCCCTGTAAGAATAATAGGAAGTCACTGCAGAAGTCCCTTGGCCATACATGTGTTATCAAAAGACCTCCCCAGCTGCATTTATAATAAACACTGAGAATCTTCTCACTACCTCCGGAGAGACCTCCCACAGACTGACCAATGAGGACCGAGCTCTGGACCATTCACAGGTTCCCATGCGCCTGCCCCGGACTGACCAGCTGTGGCTGACCCTCACTGCAGCCCTACCGATCCAGGTAACTTTCCCCACGCTTCCCCTGCGAGACAGCACGCAAGCGCCTTAGACTTGCAGGTGCGATAACTGAATAGACAAGTTTAAGACGATGCTACTCTTCAAAATCGTTTCTCCATTTGTAGGGGGTAGGAGACAGATATATCCCATCGTTGAATACCATGGGACACTTCTTCACACTTAAAAGTATTTAGGTGTTATTTCTTGTAGATGCTGAGAAGAAAAAAAATATCCTGTTTTTCCTATCTTTTGGGAATTAGGATTGATTTTTAGAAATTCACAAATTGATGGAAAACAATATATTTTATTTCCCTGAAACAAAAATAATTTTTCTTCTTTCAGTTTATAAGATCTAATCACATTTATAAACATTTCATCGCATAGAACCAATCACTGAACCCTAACCAAGGGCATAGCTCTGTGGGACTCAGCCTTTCGATCAGAACTACTGGCCCTGCAACTATAATTCCTTTTAATACTAATGAGATTAAACACACTTTACTCTGGCTCTGGCCCCGTGGCTCAGTGGGTTGGAACGTCATCCCATGTACCAAAAGGTGATGGGTTCAGTTCCTGGTCAGGGCACCTACCCAGCGTGGGAGGCAGCTGACTGATATTTCTCTCTCTCTCCCTCTCAAAAAAAAAAAAAAAGAAAGAAAGAAAGAAAGAAAGAAACACAAAAAAAACCCACAATAAAATAAAATACACTTTACTCTGCCCTCCCTCTATCACTTTGAAGCGAGAAAGGAAACCTTTACTAAATCATAATTTGTTAGGGGGAAAATCATAAAATCCTGAATTCTAATAATCACAATCTTGCAAAGTCCTCACAGCATGCCCGAAGAGATGCCATGGACACGGACATAGCCTTTATCAAAAGAACTTGGATGCTCTCTGATTCTCTGGCTTTGGGCATTTTCTTATCCGCTCTGGGCTGCAGTGTCCCAGCACGTAAACCGAGAAGGTGAGATCCCCCTGAAGACCCAGTGATGGGATTAAACACCTAGCACAGGGCTTGGCACAGTAAAGGGTGGTGGGAGCAGTTTTTATTATTCCACAAGTCAGTGTGATTTTGCCTAAGAAAACTTTGGGTCGGACCCGTGGCCCTCCTAGCTAGGCTGTTGTAAAGAGGGATTTCAGAAGCTTCCTCTGAGTGAAACATCATTTGCCCTTTACCTGCAGCGTTTACCAGTCACCACACCATCTTAACTTCCCTTCAAATCCTTTGAAAGCCTTCAAGTAAACAGAAGTAAAACCACCTCCTTCATAAGCAACACCACGCAGAACTGAGCCCACCAAATGACTTAGTCTCCTGCTCTAAAAGGCAGGGCCTGGTAACAGAAATAGATCTTTCTAGGTTCCCTGCATTCTTGACAGGAGTAAAAAGCCCCAGGCTAAGCCGTGTCGTTGAATCTGTCACTGTTGAATTAGAAGATGATCAGAGGCATATTCCAAATAAAGGGGTTAATTTAGTATTAATCGTGTTTTCACTGACTTATTAAAGCTAATTTTATACCAGAATGGTATCATAAGACTTCATCTTTTAAATAATTCATTTTGTAGGCCCACTTATTTCTTCAGACTAAATTCCCACTCTTCTTATTCTGCAAAGTTTTGTACAATGTTCTCTTTTAAAAGCAGTCTAGTCTTTGCTGCCTTTCAACTCCTCGTTCTTTGTTTTCTCATAAAGAATAAAAAAATATTCGAAATCCTTCAGGAACTTCTGACAGGATAGGAAAATGCCTTCGGTGTCCAAAAGCCCCCGATTCCCTAGACAGCCAGGCAAGTGAAGTTTGGGGGAAATTTAAATAACAGTAATTACCATATCTCAAATTGCATGAAAAATAAATGCCTCAAATACCATTATTCGTTTAAATTTTCTGACAACCTGGCATTTATCTCCTTTGGTGTTATATTATAGAAATGTCTCTTATTATATTCATTTTACAGAGACTGAGCACTTTTAATACTAATGAGATGCATGTCCCAGAGTTGATCCTCTTCTTTAAAAAAGTTTGAAAAATAAAGTTATTATGTTGATTACAAACCAAAGTGTGTTACAGTAAATGATGCAAAAGGAATTTTACAAGTAGGCATATGGCCTTCTCTGCTCCTGAGGTGCTGGTCAGAAGATGTGCAGCAACGCTGAAAAATTCATCCCCACTCAGATAGCCAGCTTCTTCAATTAAATTCAATTCAAATCAAGCAGTAATTAAAGCACTTAATCTGTATGAGCACTGCTCAAGATTAACTAAAGGGCTGAGGGGAGCTGGAGGTGAAGAGATCAATTAGGAACCTATTAAAATGTTCCCAGGGAGAGAGAGGGAGAAAGAGGGAGAGGGAGAAGAAGAGGGAGAGGGAGAGGGAGAAGGAGAGGGAGAGGGAGAGGGAGAGGGAAAGGGAGAGGGAGAAGAAGAGGGAGAGGGAGAGAGAGAGAGAGAGAGAGAGAGAGAGAGAGAGAGAGAGAGAGAGAGAGACAGACATGAACTTGGGATACATAAGTGGAAATTGCAAGAGGATCTCAAGAGACAATATGGGAGAGTGGAGAAGAATATTTCAAGGCTTAAAAAAATGTGACAGTGGAAAAGTCATTATCCTGCAGAACAAATGGAAAGGTGATGGTTTTGTGGGAGAGAATTTTCTTTTGGAAACTCTGAGTTTGAGACACTTGCACACGGAAACCTCACCCTACAGAGCATTATAGATAACAACACTGGGAGGTAGAGACGTTACCTGGGAGTCGCTTACAGAACTGTAAAGTCCAAGGCATGTTCTCCCCAACACCCGCAGTGACACGATCAGGACAGGACCACGCCTGCTTCCCCGGCAACCACAGGAGGAAAAGTAGAGGAGGCCCACAGAGGGCAGGGGGGTCAGTCCTGACCACACCACCATCACAGGCGACATTCTCTTCTGGATGGGAAGCCTAAATACTTTTCATCGTTAAGCTTTTTCATCATTAAGCTTTTCTATCCAGGGAAAAATAAACATGTGTTCACATTAAAATAATTAGAAAAATTCAGAATTAATGAAAAAATAAGCTTCCGAATCCTGAATCAACTGAGTAATCAGCAGTGGGGAATAGATGGAGCCCCGAAGGGCTCCTGTCACACTCATATATAATAAAGAACCAGTCAGGTTGATAAGCCAATTTTAGAGGAAAAATTAATGAGTAGCTTTGGAGTGTTCTAGAAATTCCACAGTATTCATTTTTTATTACAGTTAGTGCACCTATTAATGATGAGATAAAACAATCATTACCTACATCTTCACAACAATAGAAATAAGGCACAGGAGGCTCTATTTCACACGTGCATTACTCTCAAGAAAGTGTGGTTCTAACTGTAAACAGTCTTAGTTAACTAGAAAACACAACCAACTGTTAGAAAGAGCCTCGCTGAATTATCTGCCATTTTCTATCTCTAGAAACGTGCTCATGTCAGAAAAGGCACTATTTATATTTATTTAATATAAACCAAGCATGTGGGGAAAATTAATAATAATGACAATAGCAGCAACTGAGCAAGTATTACTATCTACGTGGCACTGGGTAGGGACTCTGTGTTCATTATCTCTTTAAACTTCTCAATGTTTCAATCAATGAGGTACCTCCTGGTATCCACTGCCCAGATGATGAAACTAAAGGTCTGGAAGTTACGTAACTATGTTACTGAAATATCTTTCTCTTTGGCTAAAATAGCACCTGCTGCAGGATCTGAAAAGCATTATGCTCCCAGTCAATCCTTTATTCATGCAAGAAACAACAAATACACATTAGCTGCAATGTCAGAAGAAGACACGTCATACTGTGGCCCCCTCACCGGAAGCCCACAGTCACTATCAGCACACCCAGCGCGGTGGGAGCTGGAGGAGCCCTTCCTGCTGAGAACTGCAGCCCACGATGTAGGAACAGGAGGGGCTGCATCCAGGAACCCAGGAAGTTTCTAAAAAATCACAAAGTGATGGTACCGCATTGAGACCTTGGCAACTTCTGGGCTTGGCCCAGTCATTAACCTGCCCAAACCTCATGTTCCTCTGGTATAAACCAGTGGGGATACCAAGGCACCAACCTCCCCGCTTGGTTGTCAGTATTACAATATCATGTGGGAAAAGCACAAAGCACCCAGCAAGAGAGTGGGCCCTGTTCTCCGTAGTAATCATGACCCCCAGGAGTCAGGGAGGCAGGAGTAACGGGAAGACGGAGAACTACGAAAGCAGTCACAGTGCTCCTCAAACCCCACGTCTCTCACTGAGGGCAGGTGCACCACGGGCAAAGCTTCTTCACATACCTGACTCTCACTGCCCCCGGGATTAAAATATACATAAAAGTATTTCCTTGTAGGAGACAGAAAAGTAGAGCTAATGTGTCAAAAAATACCATACAGAGATCCTGGGGCGCAGATAGCTCCTATTACTGTTAGCATGCAGATGCTTTGGACACTAACCACAATTATAGGCCAGAGAGGGAATAAATGCAAATGTCAAATAAAAACAAATTCAGACTTAGGTGAAGAGAGACTACATTTGAAAATGTGATTGAATAAGGGGAGGAGGGCTATTACGTAGGAAGAGGGAGGCTCTTGCCACAGGGAGAGAGCTCTGATTCTGAGACCTGGTAGGCCAGGCAAATAGGAACTGTCTTTACTTACTGTAAACAGAGCTGGAAGAGCCCGGCGCAGGGGAGTGGGATGAGCAATGGGTGTGATTGGCTAACTGATGGGGAAAGTGTTTCCCTGAGGCCTGTCCAGTCTCCGGAGGGGCTGTTCTGAATTCCAAAGGGTCAAGGGTCGGCCAAAGTTCATGGGCCTGAGAGAAGGAGAGAAGCCGGAGTCACATTTGGTCACTTTAAATTAGCAATTATTTGGTCAGAGGGTTCAGGCAAAAGCAAAGGAGCTTGTGGGGGTCTGTGCCTGGCCCTGCCATTGGTGCACTAGAGCGGCCTCCTCGGTCTTATCTAAGCCACATGAGCAAGAGTGGCTCTCTGTGAGCCTTTTCCCTGAACACAAAGCGCATTTCCTTCTTTATCTGCTGCTATTTTCCAGGGACATGAGGCTCAGGTAAACATTAGCATCACCATAAACAGAACTATACATAGATAGCTCAGTATTTTTAAGGAAGGAATTTATTGTGATATCATATTCAATCATTCTGGTTTCCCCCCCCTATAAAATTAAGCAATATGTAAATGTTAAAAGAAAGTCCTTCTTTAACACATAGAGGGGGGAGAAACAATTTTAACTGCTTGAGGATTTTAGAACATGTTTCATATATTTTTCAGTTCTTCTCTGAATGCATTTTAATTGGTTACAATGTTGTACACACAACCTCAAACACAACAAAGGTCAGGAAAATTGCTGTTGCAGAAAATGAAGGCTCCTAGGAGAATTAGGAAACATTTCATTCCTCTCCTGCCATCACTCCTTTTCTTTGAGGAGAGCTGAAGAGAGGGGAGTTGAGTGTGTATGCTTGTCTTTGGGTTTCTAACAGAGTTACATCTTCTATTAAGTCTTCTTCGATGTGGTTATTATTAGCTTATGCATTTTGAATATGTATTATTTTGCCAGACATCACACTAACCACATTATGTAGTAATTACTATAGATTTCTGCACAACACAATGAAGGCAGGACTATTGTTAAAATATTACATATAAAATTTTGCATTCCAGAATTACTGCAAAAAATCATACATTGTTATTCCGGTAGAGGGATTTCATGCCAAAAGGTCAACTAAAGTTTTATGTCTAGCAATCATTACAGGCATGCAGACATAACCATATACAGAACATACAATGTGTTTCAGGAACCAAATAGAGGACATATTGAACATTCTTATCTTGGAGGGCAGGAGGCTCAGAGTTTGATTTAAAGATCAATCTAGAACCAACAATGAATTCACCCAAACTTCTCCAATAAGGGAGCAGCCTTCTTCCACCCTGTTCATGTTATGAATGAAAGGTGAATTATCTTGGTCTGGTTGGCGTTCTATTTGCTCACTTCAGAAAGTAGAAAGTACATGCCATATAAAAGCACGGAGGTTCTTAGTTGAGTAATAGGCATAAAATTGGCCCTCATTGTAGAATAATAACGGTAACAGAAACAAAAAAATATCAAATAATAGTAATAACAGCAGTTAGAGCAACAATAAAAACTACAGCATTGAGATACTGATCGCTTAAGAGAGGCCAGGCACTGGATGTCACTATCGTATGTAATCCTTCCAACAAGCCTTAGTTCCATGAGCCCCACTTAGAGATAAAGAAATGAGACAGAGAGAGTTAAGGCCACACAGTTACCAAGGTGGGAACTAGGAATTGACCCAGGCATTCTGATTGCAGGGTGGGGCCCTTCACAACAATCTGGTTAAATGACCTGGGTCCTGTCCTGGCAGATATATCGGGGAATAATCTTAGTCAACAAATTCAAAGGTAAAGGGATGAGCAAATTGTAATGAATTTCATTTATTGAGAGTATATTAGGCTTTAATACAATGTTGTTACCTAACTCTGATCACCTCATGTCTTAGTGCTTCTTAGAGCAAAGAACTCACACTTTATATAAACAATAGAATAGAATAAGATCTGGCAAAAAACACTGGAAGAATGACAATGATGATGATGATGATAGTTACAAAAGCAGCAGCAAGGAGAGTGTCATTAAAACCACCATCATTCATGTACCAGGCACTACACACGGGTGTTAACATATAGCATTTCCCCCTACTTGTGGCATGTTCCTTCACTTACTCTTCAAAATGTTTTTACATATAGCAGGTGCTCCATTTTTTGTATTTGAATGAATGAATGCACAAATAAAAGAAACAACAGAGTATACTGATGGTAGAGAGAAAATATTCATAAGACATGATCAAAATTCCCAATGACACAGAGAGTATAATCATACCACATGTCAAGTCCAAGCCACATACCATGGAGGGTGCTATTAAAATGAAATGCAATGTAACTGTTGCTTTGGGAATAACAGACAGGATCCAGTAAAAGACACTGTGTTAATTATACTGTTTTCCACGGAACTTTTCTAAGGTTGCCCAGGAGAACAAAACTGCAGAACATTTATGATGAAACTGTCAAAGAGGACTAGACTTGAGGGGCCTTTGGGAGAAGAGAGATTTGAAAATAATGTACTGCCTGCCCATGGTTCAGACGCGCCTGTCTCTGCAAGTACGACCACATTATTGATTCTCCAAGGAAGAAAGGAAATATGACTTTGTCCCTTAACTGACATCAAAGTTACAGGGCCATGCAATAGTGCCCAAGAGCACCGGCCAATATTTTTATTCACATTGCAAAGCCTGTAATGCCAATTGATTCAAAATGCAGGGGTCAGAAAATGCATTGAAAACTTGGGGGGTAGGGAGTACAGAAAAGGGGGGATAAATAAATATGTGAAATAGCAAGACCCTAAAATCAAAGGCCTTGAAATTCTCTGAAAAAATGAGAAACCCAGAGATCTTTCACCTTTTTATATACAGACCCCAAACTATGATCAATAACGGCAGTGAGGTCCCAGGAAACAAAGTCTGCTGAGGAGCTGAAGATAAAGCGAGTCCAGAGGAGCTCACCGAGCCCCCGGCATCTGTCTGAGACTCCACCTGAGCAGCACAGCCAGGACCCTCTGGGCCCCGTTAGAGTGTATCCTCCTTACAATGCCTGGCGCTATAAACGGATATATGCCCTCTGCTCTAGGAGGAACTGAAAAGGTGCAACTCCCCAAGTATGACAGAAGGTGTGACACATATTTCCAGGGCACTTAACATGAGAGTGTATCAAACAAAAATAGGTGATTTGACGCTGGAATTTCCAATCGGAAGTTGTATTTTGCCGTGTTTTTTTATTAGAGAGAGGAAGAAAGATCATGCCATATGGCAGGTGCAATGTATTTTTATAAAGCATAATCTAATTATATTGAGGGTCACAAAGAGATAGAACTGAACTGATCCTTAAAGCATATATTTCTCATGCACCACAAATAAGCATAACCCCTTGCACCACTTCCCCTAAAGCTGACCACCATCAAACATCATTCAGTCAGTTTAGGATCCATCAGCAAACGCAGTGGTCGGAAAGATATCTTCTTGGGGGCCTGAGAGTGGGCAGTCAGTCCTTTCAGTGACAACTAAAGATCTATAGGTCAGAAGGGCAGGCTCTGAGGTCTCCTCCTTTCATTATTTAAGGTAATATTCTGGATGCTGTAAATCCTAACAACTTCAAACATCAACCATTTTATTCTTCAAAAATGTGCTTTGATAAACAAAGTGAAAACACTTCTCCAAAGAAGATAACTTAAAACACAGACTATCTTCCAATGGATGCCTCTTTCCCAATACATTTTCATTTAACCACATATTTTGGATCAACTTATGATAACGACAGGAATCTTTTTCTCATTTATTATACACTTTCTACCGCTATTACCCATCAGCCAATTTATCCATCTAATCAGCCCTGGTTACCTAGTTATAGCCAATACAAAGCTTGTGATAAATATGTTCATCATGGCAAGTAATAATAATTAGGTTTCAGTGTATTCTAACCTAGCTCTTTTTCCAATTATCGTGGTGAATTTCAAGCATATACAGAAATAGACAGAATAGGCAAATAAATCTTAATGTGCCTACAACTTTGTAAAAACAGTCAATTCATGACCAGTCTTGTTTCATGACCAATTTTACTGTAATCTGGTCCCCAATCCCATATTATTTGAAAGCAAATCAGTCATCATATAATGTTTTTAAATTAAATGCATTAGGGTAACATTGATCAATAAAATTACATAAATTTCAAGTGTACAACTTGCAATACAACATCTCTATACTCTACTGTGGGCTTCCCACCAAAAGTCTAGTCCCCTTTCCTTACCCCTTTACCTTCCCCTAACCCCCTGAGAGCCACCATTCTATTGTCCAAATCTAAATAGTCAGAAAATTTCAACTTAACATATTTCTCTCTCTCTCTCTCTCTCTCTCTCTCTTTCTCTCTCTCTCTCTCTCTCTCTCTCTCTCTCTCTCTCTCTCTCTCTCTCTCTCTTTCTCTCTCTCTCTCTATATATATATATATATTTGTATATATATATAGATAGATATATTTTAAAAACTTAAAAATAAACACCTCAAAAATTAACAAATTATGCATCTTTTAAAATATTTAAAATTAACAATATTAACAATCCAAGAAGTGTTCAAATTTCCAATTGTCTCATAACTATCTTGTCCAAGTCTGGTCTTAGAAAAATCATTACTATCACCAGTTATTTTTTTAAGCTACTACAACTTCTCAAAATCAAAATTAGTTTAATGTGCTTTCAGAGACATATCAGAAAATGCAACTACAGATTGCCAATTTTTCAGAAACATTGGGAGTGACCTAGTTAGACAAAAACAAACTCCATTGCAAGCAAATTGGCTCACCATAAATTTTGGTAAATGATAAATGAGAGTTAAAAATTGCTAAGGACTTTGTGTGCCGGATCCTTGGCTAATCTCTTTTGATTCTACTTCATTGACTCCTCATAACAAGCCCTGGGAAGATTTGATGAGCTCACCAAGGAGACCCAGCTAGTAAGGGGCTAAGTAAGACAAATAACTAGGTAAGTCAAACACTCCCAGCACTGACACCGTGCCCAGAACTTGGGGACACAAATGCAAGAGCTCCATGACAGGGCACATGAGCTGGGAGAACACTCTGAGCAGGTTGCAGAAGCTACTTAGAGCAGAATGATGAGCTGATTCTTGTTGGCTCCTGCAATTTCATAATTACTATCATTTTTAGTTTAATCACTGCTCAGAGTCAGAAGCATTAAAGGTGGAAATATTATCCAAGTAGGGATCCACCCATGAAAGCAAAAGCTAAAAGAAGTCCAGTTTCTGCCAGAAGACAGTTGGAAGTTTCACCTCCCATGTCAGATTTTCTCAAGATGGTTTGGAGAAAATGCAGATGTGAAGTGTAGAAAAGAATATGTATAGTTACATATTTCCGCAGGCTACAGCGATCCATCTTCACTCACTTCTCAGTTACTTCATGCTTAGGGTTTCCCATGGCACCTGGCTATTTCAAACTTGTTAATAGACAAAAGCCTATCATCAATTCAAAAGACTTCACCGTCACATTTCATAGTACAAAACAGCAAGCCCGAGTGAGGTTCATTGTCTGACAAGTCAGAGATGATGAGGTCTTTAACGCCAAGAGATTTATCCCAAAAGCTTTCCCCCTATCATCATGTTCCCTCTCCTGCTATCTCAAAGAGATAACCAGGTGACAGAGTTTAAGTTCATTACCCAGAAAATCTATTTCTCTAACCAAAACGAAAGGAATTTGGACGGACCTCCTAAGTGCCTGTTGAAAATACCAAGTGATTACACGTTCTTCACTGGGTTATTAATAACACCTTCAGTGGAGCCAGCATTCTGCAGGCTAAATGCAACTGTTCCATGAAAGTGGGAAAGGCTAGAACAAAACTCTGACAAGGCCCCAGAGCTGCTCAAAGCATAGAGTGCAAGTCTCCTTTGACTTAAATATGAACTTTGCTAAGTGATCTGGCAACCACAACAGCCAATTAGTCTTTGTGACTGAGCGAAAAGACTGTATTTCAGATGCTCAGTCTGGTGACATACTTACTGAGTCCTGGTATGTTTCTAGCAGTGTTTTAGGTTCTGTAGCTTCGCCCCAGCCCTAGCTCATGTTTGCTGCGATTTGGTGTTTATTTTAGACTATACAGTTTAGGGAGCCTCATAGCAAGATCTAAAGATACTGTTCCTTGCATCTGATTCCAAATGACCTTATAGTTATCGCACTGGCAGGCATCAGAATGCCATTCAGAGGCAACTTTCAGTAACGGGTAAGGCACCTGGAAGCTGACAGTGTTGCTGCAGTGGGTGGGGCCTTGGAGGCCCTCTGTGGGGCCCGAGGTTAACTCTCTGGGCTGGGTCACAGGAAGGCCTGGGGGTGGGCCCAAGACAGCTAGAATGACAGGGGAGGGGGCACTCCTGGGAACCCAGGGCAATAGCTATGTACAACAGAAACATCTCAACTATTTTTAAATCCTCACCCAAGGAGATGCTTAGAGAGAGGAGGGGGGCAGGGAGAGAGAGAGAGAGAAACATCATTTGGTTGCCTTCCATACATGCTCCCACAAGGGATAGAACTACAACCCAGGAATGTGCCCTGACCGGGAATCAACCAGCAACATTTCAGTGCACAGGATGACGCTCAACCAACTGAGTCACTCCAGCAGAGCAGAAATCCTATATACTAAAAGGTTAATATGCAAATTGTCCCCTGGACCGGGAGTTCAACTGGAAGTTCGACCAGGGGGTGGGGCTGGCCGGCCAACCGCCCATGGCCCCTCCCCTGGGCTGGACCCCACCAGTGCACTGGGCCTCTCGTATTTCAATTACCACTGTGTTTAAGCCAATATTTAAGACTAAAGAGAATCTCCACTGCCCTGTGCTGTCTAGCATTGATAATCAAGCTCCAGTCCTGTATTCAGGAGACTCTCCAGCTAAACAATATGCTATAGAATAAATAAATACTGTGTAGGTTCTACATAAACATAAAGGATAGGTTATCTTAGATGTTGAGTTTTTGTTGAAAACATAGCAAATAGCTATTGTGTAAAGATTTTAGAAAAAACTTTTTGAATTTACTTTCTCTAACAGAAGTTTTATTATACCATCTACACTAATAAAAGAGAAACATGGTAATTAGCGTACAACCACTACCCTTTTCATTGGCTAATCAGTGAGTATATGCAAATTAACTGTCAGCCAAGATGGCAGCGGGCAGCCAGGCAGCTGAGAACAGGATGCTTGGTTGCCCCAGCGAAAGAGGAAACCAAGGTTCCCACCTGCAGCTGCAGGGCTCTGAGCTCCTGAAGCAACAGCTCCAAAAGATAAAATGTTTCAATTATAGAAGCTAAAAGATGGCGGTTAATCTGCATACTCAGGCTCCAAGCGGTAGAGCGAAGCCAAACAGCCCTGAAGCCGCAGAGCAGAGAGGCCTCACTGCCCGGGGATAAGCGGAGCCGAGAGGCCTCCCTGCCCCGGGATCATTGGAGCCGAGAGGCCTCCTGGCCTGGGATCAGCGGAGCCTGATGGAAGCCCTGTGTGTTTATGCACCCTGGGGGTTCAGAGGTCCTGTCCTAGGCAGAGGCCTATGGCGAAATTTTCAACTCTGAGAAGCAGCCTACGGGATGGAAGGCGGCTCCTCTGACCTCAGTACTGGAGAAGACCATTAAGCAGAAAACTAAAGAAACCGATTTTACATCATTTCCCAGGTGTAGAACAGTTGGCATGTAAGCCCCTGACCAGTGCCCAGCCTCTCCTCTGTCAGTCTATCTCACTCTTAGGTACCATGTTCTTTGTTCTGTCTTAACTGCAACTCATTTTTAAACTAGATTGCTTTTAAAAGAAGACTAAATAAAGTCTCCCTTAAGTTATTTAGGTGGTGCTGGGGCTGCTGGGGGCCTGATAGAAGACACAAACACGCCAACGGGGGGCCTGTACCCAGCAGCCCCAAGGCCCGCCACCTTGGTGCTGGGGCTGCTGGGGGTATCAGAGACACAAACCCGCAGGCCCGGCACCCAGCAGACCCAAGGACTTTGTGGCAGCACTAAGGAGCAGCAAGCCAAGCGGTAGGAAGCAGCAAGCAGGTGGGCAGTAACAAGGGAGGGGTCCCGGACTGCAAGAGGGCACATGCTGGGCTAAGAGACCCCCCACACATCCCCAGTGCACGAATTTCATGCACCGGGCCTCTAGTATATAATGATTGTTTTGTTGGTCACAAATACCTAATAATACTTAACTCCTACATTCAAGTTCAATAGGTCATAATATCTAAAGAGAGTCCGGGTAAAACAGCTGGAAATAAAGTCAAGGTAGAAATTATGTGTCAAGATTTTATGTAAAACATAACCGCAGAGGTTTTTCTAAATAGTTTGAACGACCACAAATGAACAGAGTCCATTACACCTTCAGTTGACAATCTCAGTTCTAGCTCATGTAGCCCACTCTTCTGCTGCATAGAGGGTTTCCATGATGGTATTTAATAGCTTGGGATTCCCTAGAGAGAGCCTGAACAGAGCTTAGGGGTATTAGAAAAAGAAATAAATAAAGGCCTTGTCACAATGTATAATAAATAACATTTCTTAGGAGAAAAAATGAGTCTTATTATCTTCCTGTAAGTAAATGTCACCATTAATTATTTCTATCCAGAAGAGGAGCAGAGTTCTAACATAATGCTACCTACTCGTTTTATATTTTTTCTCAGAGGCAGGCATCCCGATTGGAAAATTTGAAAAAATCAAATGCAAGCTGCACCTGAGATAGGTAGCAAATCACCTTTAGGCATAAAAAATATATATGGTCTCATTAGAAAACATGTGCTTGTACTTTTCATTTTTTAGAAAACTATCAAAATCCTGGCTCCAAACACTAATTTAATGAAGCATTGGTTAAAACTCCTTTTATTATGCTTGAATTTTGAAAAAACACACCGAATTAAACAAGAACATGAAAATTAAGATCAAATTAAAGTTTTCTTGACACTAGTTTATACCTATTTGGTCCAGGTAGGATGTGCATTGACCCCACAAACATTAACTAAAGCCACTGCTAATTACTCCCACCTGCTCCCACCAATCCGCCATGAGACCTACCAGAATGTCTGCATGTTCTAAAGGTTCTGTGCACTTCTAAGTCACATAACAGGCTGTTAAACTATTACTGCAAAAGGAGAAGCAGTAAATATGCTCATTTGGGGGCTCTCTGCCTAATTTTCATTAGCTTGCCTAATTTTTTTTCCCATCTTTGGAAGGAAGACCTGTTCTTATTTTCATCACCAAAAGATGGCCATGCTCACAGATAGCCAGAAGTATGAGGAGTTCCTTCTACTTCAAATTCCAGAGGCACAAACCAAAGTTATCTGCTTGGAGTTGATATTATCTGAGCAAGCTCTGTTCCATGCCGAGCCTGGTTGTTCCTTGAGTATCAAATAAGTGGCAGGAAGTAAACTGTTCCAGCTTTAACATTTAGTAAATTTACTTATGAAAAAAATAGGCAATTAATTTCAAAATATAGGAACAGGCCAAGTTCTACAACTCTGAAATAAACAAATCAACACAAAGGACAATATTCTACTAACAATTGGTGTTCACAGGCTAAGATGATCAATATTTATAACTAGAGGCCCAGTGCATGAAAATTCGTGCACTCGGGGGAGGGGGTCCCTCAGCCCAGCCTGTGCCCTCTCCAAGTCCAAGAGCCCTCAGGGGAGGTCCACCTCCCAGCTTAGGTCCGCTCCCCGTGGGCCTAAGCTGCCAGTTGGACATCCTTAGTGCTGCTGAGCAGGTGGGAGAGGCTCCCGCCATTGCTGCTGTGCTCACAGCCTTCAACCCGGCTTGTGGCTGTGGGAGTGCACTGACCACCAGGGGGCAGCTCCTGTGTTGAGTGTCTTCTCCGTGGTGGTCAGTGCACGTCACAACGACCAGTTGTTCCACCATTAGGGTCAATTTGTATATTACCCTTTTATTATATAGGATGCTTTTGTGAGCCACAGAATATGGTGTTAGTCCATTTTACTTGATTGTATGTGATAAAGCCAAAAAAAAAAAAAGGTGGTAAGCTAGTATTTTCATAATATTTAGTGATTAAAGGGGGGGAAATGTTACGTTACACCCCACTACTACTCCCCCCAAAACTCCCACTTTAAAAGGTAACAAAATGTGATATAGGTACCATAAAAAGAGCCAACAGCTATTGAACTCAAATTGTGTGCCAGATGTACATTTTATTTCCAAATGTAAAGTAACATTTATTCCTAAAAACCCATTACCCTAATTATTCCAATTTTTTAAAAGATGGAAACTTAGGTTTAGAGAAATGGATTAATTTTCCCAAGGTAAAAACCATAAATACTAAAGCCAGGTGTCTCTCTAAAACCTCTCACTCTCAGCAGACTTGAACATGGAGGAAATTCAGGTGGTGACTTCATCCTCTGACTTGATTTTGTAACAAACATGATTAGATTTATGTTTCCCCTCTTCTCTCTTTTACTAACATTCTAACATGGGCACTATCACTGAGTGCTTTCTTTGCTCTTCGCCTTTCACATGACTCAACTAATTCTCAAAACCACCCTATAGGGCAGGTATTACCACTACACTAATTTACAGGTGCAAATACAAGTAGCAAGATGTTAACTGCCACAGGGAGCAAGCACAGGCCTCTAACCAAAGCATCTGGCACCAGGTCCATGCTTTCGCCCCGGTGCTACATGACCCTTAACCTCTGAAAACAAGAGATAACTGCAAAGCAAAGGAAAAGAAGTGAGATACGCTGAGAAGCAATAAACTGGATCTCCTAACCTGAAAATATACCTGTTCGCAAGCCCTCCTTGCATTTCCAAACTCAGAATTGCTACCGATTCAAAGTGGCTGGTAGGTCAACAGTAAGTGGACAGAATTTAACGGTGCTGAGTTGTTCATTAGAAACAGGCTAAAAGACTTACTAAATATGTAAGGCAAACAATAACTTACTGAAACATGTCCTTAAAATTAAGCAATAGCAAACTAGGATGTATTTACACTTCAAGAAAAAAAAATGGAAATGATTTATTAGCACCACCAGATAGAGTCAGCCAGACTGATCCGTAGTTTCTTGTCTCTATATACACTCTCCTCTCTTCTCTCTCTCAGCAAAAAAAGCAAGGTTATAATAGAAATGCTGACACAACCAACCTTATAATGTTTCATACTGAAAGCCATAATTATATTTTCTAATTGTATACCGGGCAAAAGAAAAACCAACCAGAACAAAAACATAACGAGCTAGAAACAGCCCATCAGAATTCCTGGATTATAGAAAATGCATATAAAATACTATTATCTTCAGCCACAGCCAGAAGATGTCAGACAATCAATTCCTATAACATGCCAGCTTAATAAAATCTGCATACAAAATTTATGAATGCAGTAATATTCCTTTTTATCACAAGTTATTAATGGTCAATTTAATGAACATCTACAGCTGGACTGCTTTGGTTCTGTATGATATTTTAATCAACTTTAGCCATGGATTTAAATGCATTTAATTTTGTAACCATCAGCTATTTGAGATAAGAAAGCTTTTACAGAAGTACTGAGATATTTGGGGTAGGCTACCAGTTTCATCTTTATGCTATTATTGATTTCCTTAAAATTTATTACAATAGAAACAGAACTAAATGTTCCATTACAATAATATTTGCTTTAATGGCTATATTAAAACACAAAAGGTTTCTTGAAGTTGCATTACATGTTCAGTTAGTTTAAAACCGCCTTTCATTTCATTTCCAATAAAGAACTTTCCAATCTTGTTTACACAAAACAATCTTCCTCAAAGCTATTATCTTCTAAAAAGGATACTGCTGGAATTTGACATGCCTGACATAAATATTCTTGGAAATTGGTATGTCATATTCCCTAACATAAAGTGTCCTACTTATTTTCATTCACTGCTTGACATATTCTTTTAAAAACCTATTGTATTCAAGTCTCCATTTCCAGCAGATTCTTGGCTAAAATGAATTTTACCACATGATGCATGTATAGAGAAAACAGAACATTCAAGAAAATAGAAAAACAACAGTGGATATATGGAAATAAAACATTCAGAGTTTAAAATGTTGGTATCTTTCTATGGCCACAAAATCAAATAACTAACAGATTCTCCATTTTAGCATTGAAGGTTTAGTAGAAAACTCACACTCACCCTGGTGGGTAGGTCAGTTGGTTAAAGTGTCATCCCCATACGCCAAGGTTCGTGTTTCAATCCCCGGTCAGGGCACATGTAAGTATCAACCACTGAATACATAAATAAGTGGAACAGCAAATCAATATTTCTCTCTCTTCCTCTCTGTCTAAAAAAATCAATAAATGGGATATCAATTTAAAAAATAAAATAAAAACCACTCATCTTTGGGAGTCATCTCAATGGTTTGGGAAATTAAGGAATCTAAGTCATGATTCCGTAAGTGTAAGAATCTTAAAGTGCAAGAATTGGCTGGAAGAACTAGTAAATGTACAATAATCTATTACTGAATGAATGATGGCAATTTTTAGGTTAATTATTTGCACCCTTACATGTCTTTTACATTCACATAATCTTTTGCTCCTACGACAATTTCTTTTTGAGACCCTGTCAGTTAATCTGTACTTGTTCTGGGGGAATAATTCCTGAATTTAAGAACATAATTATCTAAATAAATAACACGATATACATACACACAAAAATATAAAATAGGGTAAAATGGATAAGAGCCAGGAGAAATATCAAATGAAAATTCAGAGAAGATTGTAGTTACTTGTAGAGGAGAAGACAGGAGAAGGTTTTAGAAAGAACATCTGGAGTTTAGCGTAGAGGAAGTAGGGTATTTTTAGGTAAAGGGAACATAAAATTGATGTAAGGAAAATAGATATAAGAAAAAAAGTGCCTGTGGTGTGAATTTTAGGTTCAACAATGCAGAAATCTGTAGTTGGCCGGCATTTTTCAAATTGCTCTAATAAGGAGGATATGCATATATCCAGAAAGATCACAACTCATTAAGTTTCATTTTAAGCTTCTTGAATCTGCCTAAATGTTCTCATCTTATCAGGCAAGCCAATATCTGCTCACACTGTGAGGTGAAAGCAATGAACTTGTGAGGAGAACCTGTCAAATCAAATTATCAACAAGCAATAGTCTCACTATTGAGGAGTATCTAAGCCTCAATTTTAAAGAAGTGTGCTTACATTTGCATTTTAATTAGGTCACACCTTCAACATCATCCTATTAATTTTAGTTTAATGCTCTATTTTACTGCCATTTATAAAATGACATTTTTAAATGTGGACATAAAGAAAAAATACCTCTAAACTCATAAATATTGAACTGCAAGTACTATGAAGAGAGATATGACTATGTCTACAATTCCAAGTATTTAAAATAATTGAGTTTCAAAAATATTTCAAGAGCAAATTATTAGGTTCTTCTTTAAAAGCATGATGGAGTGTTGGATGGAGCATGAAATTTAGGTTCTTATGAGTCACTAGAAGCTCAACATGGATATCTCTTTAAAAAAAGGTCAAGGGCATTTGGTTAAGACTTAGGATTATATCTGAGATTTTATTTATATTGTTTCTTGAGGGTAGGGTGGGGAAAAATTAAAATAATATATTCAAATACATTTTTAATTGTAATAACATTCAATAATTGATCCTTTTGGAAGTCAAATTCAGTGTCATTTAGTACATTCATGATGTTGTACAACCTTCACCACTGTTTCTAGAATGTTTTCATCATTTGAAAAGGAAGCCCAGCACCATACGCAGCCATTCCATCCCTTCCTTCCACCAGCCCCCAGTAACCACTGGTCTCCTTTCTGTCTCTAAGAATTTGCCTATTCTGGGCACTTTATTTAAATGCAATCATATAATATGTGACATTTAGTGTCTGACTTCTTTCACTTAGCATAATGTTTCAAATATACTTCAACTAAGTGTATCCATAAAGAAGAAATGGTCAAGTCCTCCATTTCTAATATTCTTTTCCATTTTCCAAAAGTATTTAAAAAGGGTATGAGGCTTTGTATTTACTGTTTATGAGGTAAATAAATGTTTCACTGTCTAATTTTTCCAATCTAAAAAGCTAGTGACAAACATCCATTTAAATTAAAAATCTCAGTCATTTACTGACATCAGAACTTGATTCTTTTATAGAATCAAGAAAGACCTGAAACCATGGAGATCTATATAGTGTCCACGGTTGGAGAAACTCAATATCACCAATATGCCAAATTTCCCTAAATTAATCTACCTACTCAATGTCATTCCTTTAAAAATCTCAGTGGGTTTTTCCACAGAAATTGAAATGACGGGGGAAAAAATCACTTGAGTCAAGGGTGAAGATCAGCCAAAAAATGTGAAGAAAAGTAAGGAATGACTCACCCTTTTATACATAAAGATACCCTTAAACTCCTAGTAATCAAAGCAATACATAATTGAAACTCAGAGATCAATTGACCTTGAACAGGCAGGAAACAGATGAACACACATATGTAAGACTATGGGGAAAGAATGAACAGAAGACTGGTTCTCCGTATGAAGAAAAGTGGGTTCTTAATTCACACCACACATGAAAATATATAGATGATATCAGGGCATATATTAAAGATAAAAATATTAGAAAATATTATAAAAATATTGTTATGACCTTGGGACTAGGAAAAATCTCTTAAACTAGATCCAAAATGCAGATACTACGGATGAAAATGTTAAATTTAGCTACATTAAAATATAAAATATTCTGATTATCAAAATGTGCACACATACATAAACCCACTAAATACCCAAGCCAAAAATCAAAATATATTTTGAAATGCATAAAATCACAAAGGGAATTGAACCTAGAAAATACAAAATTATAAATTAGTAGGAAAGAAAATGGACCGAATGGAAAAATGGGCAAAGAATACACACAGGCAAGTGACACAACCAGAAAACAAATGAAAAATATTTGACCCGACTCATAATCAGAAAAATGAAAATTAATGTGATAATCCTATATAATAAAAGCCTAATATGCAGATTGTTTGACCGGAAGTTCGATCAGGAGTTCCATAAGGAGTTTGACTGCTCACTATGACATGTGCTGATCACCAGGGGGTGGCGTGGAACATGGCGGGTGTCGTCAATGCAGCACTGGCAGCAGGCAGCAGTGAAGGCGCTACTGGCCCAGATGGGCCCCGACAAGAACAGAACCGCAGTGGAATAGTAGAGCAGGTGAGCGGGTGGCGCAGGCCAAGGTGGGTGCAAGCAGGGGCCCAATCGCCCCGCTGATCACCCCTCAGACTGCAACCAGCGGAGGCAGCAGAGGGTGGGGCCACTGTCAGCTCCCAGGCGCTCAGGGAGCCAGTGGGGAGCTCGGCCCAGATCAATCACTCCACAGGCGGGATGGTGGAGCAGGTGAGGGGGCAGCACCAGGCCACGGTGGGGTGACGGGGGGGATGTGGGGCTGTGGGGCTGCAAGCCTGGGGGTATGAGCTGGGGCCCGATCCTGAAGGCCACCCCGAGGGACCCCACCCATGCACGAATTCATGCACCAGGCCTCTAGTGAGCTAATATTTTATAACCATCAGATTAGAAATCACTTAAAAAAGCACTAATCCAAGTGCTGATGAGGACACGGGCAGGGGAATTCCCACACCTTGCTGGGAGTGGTAACTGATGTAAACATTGATTGGGAATGCAGAACTGCTCTCCAAAGTTGAAGAAATGCAACCTTCCACATAGGAATCCCACTGCTAAGTAAATACTCTACAGAGAATCACTTACCAGTGCACCAGGAGGTACAAGCAAGGATGCTCATTGTACATGCTCTTAATGGGAAAATTAACGGAGAACAGTCTAAACAAAGGGAATAGGAAATAGCTTGTCACATATTCAGAGAATGGAATATGATACAGCAAGCAAAAGTGAGAGAATTAGATCTTCATTTATCAATGTGGCTATAGTTGAAAAACAATGCTGAGTGAAAGAAATGGATTATGTACAGAAGGACACTATGAAAACGTTAAAGAAGCAACACTATTGGCTTTGTAGGGATACAGGGACATAAGAAACATGCAAACCTTAGCCGGTAGGAAACAGACTACCTCAGGGTAGTGAACACCTCTAAAGCAGTGGTTCTCAAAGGGGGTCAGCCAGCTTGCCTTCCAAGAACATCTGTCAATACGTGGAGACATTTTTGGGCATTACAAGTAGGAAAGGGCATGCTACCGCATCTGCTGGGCAGAGGCCAGAGTTGCTGCTAAGCATCCCACTGTGCACAGGAGAGCTCCCTGCCCCCCTTCACTCCCCCAAGAAAGAAGCATCTCTCCCCAAGTGCCAATGGTGCTGGGTTGAGAAACCAGGCTGCAAAAACAGAGCAAGAGGAATAGGATGAGAGGGTAGGGGAACATGGGATATACCTATAACATTTTACTTTTTAAAAAAATCTGAAGCACATATGGAAATTGTTAAATATGTCACATGTGTTTGGCACATAGGTCTATGCCACATTATTCCCTATACATTTTTTATATTTGAAATAAAATAAATTTAAAAAAATTAACAATACAACAAACAAACACAGAATTAATTTCCAAATTTGATGGAGATTATGTAAATCTTTTATTGCCACATTTCTGGAAATATATCTTCGGAAAATTATTCTCATAGTCATGATCAAACTTCATGTGCACAGTTTGCTGGGTATTGGTGCTACACAGAGCTATGTAGTAAGGCTGTGGAGGATCTCAGGATTATTCTAGTCTATCACAGTTCCAGGCAAGACCATTCTAAAACCAGGCTACGCAAAACTAACTCAGTCCTTTCCTGTGTTTATAGCACACTGTAATAACTCTGGTCAATTTTCTGAGGAAGCTGATGGTCTGGAATGGGGGACCAGCCTCCCACATGCAGCTCTGGGTTCTGGGGCTACCTGGACACTCCGCTGAGATAAACCAGCGCATGATTTCATGTTCTCATTTACAGTTCTTAGCGCAGAAGTCGGCAAACTTTTTCTGCAAAGGGCCAGGTAGTACATGTTCCGGCTCTGCAGGCCTTAAGGTCTCTGTCACAAGTGCTCAGCTCTGCCGCCTCGGCATGGGAGCGCCATGGCACACGTGAGAGCAGGGTGACCGTGCTCCCAGACGGCTTGACTGGCAACATAGACAGGAGGTAGGATCTGTGCACACCTGGAGGGTCAGCACAATGATTCTCTTTAAGATACTGCTTTAGCCCTAACCGGTTTGGCTCAGTGGATAGAGCATCGGCCTGCGGACTGAAGGGTCCCAGGTTCGATTCAGGTCAAGGATATGTACCTTGGTTGTGGGCACATCCCCGGTAGGGGGTGTGCAGGAGGCAGTTGATTGATGTTTCTCTCTCATCAATGTTTCTAATGCTCTATCCCTCTCCCTTCCCCTCTGTAAAAAAATCAATAAAATATTTTTTAAAAAGATACTGTAAATGTAAGGCATCTCTCAGCTCTTATTTGGCAGTATAGTTTTGCATATATTGTGCTATAGAAGTTTTACACAATTAAAAACAAACTCATCAAAATGAAACAATCCCAGAAATGCCAAAAATGCTCACTTTTTAGATTTATAGTACACCAACTTCTTTTCTGAAGTATGTTATATGTTCTGATTTACTAAATTACTAATTATAATTGGTTCCATTTGTTAAGATTATGCAATTAACACTTCTCTAAAGTAAAATAAATACACATATCTTATCTTCAATTTGAGTAAGGAGTTGGAATGACAAGGACAGTGGAGCTATACTCCCTGCACAAATAATAGCTTTCTATTAGGTTTGCCACTTCACCTGACTAATTCTGTATAATAATGAATAATGATGTCACTCCACAACCTAATGATATCATGGTGTGTAGTTTCAGTCTATCCATCTTTGTTAAGAAGGTCAAATATTTGTATTCCGCTGCACTAGGCAAAGTTGAACAAACAGTTAACAGTATCACGCCCCTTAATTATTTCTCCAAATGAAACCAGTAAGTACCATTTTACATCCTAGGATCTATGTCATACAAATCTACTTCAAAGAAATTTAACACCTACTCATTTTCAAACAAAGTTTAAGTTCAACTTAAAAAAAAATGGTTTAAACTAAAAAAAAAAAAAAAAGCCCCCAAGATTGTCTAAGGATATTTTTAATTGGTTATTATTGGAAACTCACTCTACAACACAAATTTGTCAATATCAAAATGTTCCAGGAACTTCTATATTACCCAGAGATCTGTAATACTCAAAGTGGTATCTTAAAATTGGCAGTGAAGGTAAAGAATAAAACAACATATGACAGATCTCAACTATAGCATCAATCTAGAAATGCTTGAAAGTGTTTGCCTTGCTTAGAGAATCCATGAAGGACTTCTGAAAAACAATGCCAAATGGCTGAGGTAGATGGACATACCTCACTCACTGTTTGACAGGGCTCATACGAGACCTGGGCCCTTGGGGATGGAGGAGGGTGAGAAGAGCAAGGGAAAATGCGGGGACACCTAAATGACAGTGCAGCAAAAGAACCCATAGATAATAGATAGATAGATAGATAGATGATAGATAGATAGATAGATAGATAGATAGATAGATAGATGATACATACATACATACATACTCTTCCTTTCTTCTTTAAATTCCATCAGTGGTTTCTAACTGCACTAAAATAAGCTTCCTGGAAGTCCTTATTAACTGGTTCCAGGCTCCCAGGTTTTTCCCATTCCTCACCAAGCTTCACCCCAGAGGATTTCTTTCTGTTTTTAAAACATTTCTGAGCATGTCAACTTGTTTCTGCCCCAGGGCCTTTGTTTCTCTCTCCCTGGAATTCTCTGCCATTGTCCTTTACTGGGCTGGTCTCTCCTTGTTATTTGGTTCTTAGATCACATGTCACCTCCACAGAGAAGCCTTCCCTGACCACCCTCTCAAAGTAGTCTGTTTTATTTTACTCATAAACTAAAGTCATGTTGCTCATGATTTAAAGGTTTACATGTATACGTTTAATCTTTCATTGTCAACTTCTGCACAAGAATAAAGGAGGACCCTTATCTGCCTGTTCACTGTCACATACCTAGGGCCTGGCACACAGTCTGAACAATTACTACATGATAAGTTAACATACTCATTCACAATAGACAACTATGTGTCTAATATGAGGTTAGCAAACTATGGCTGAATGCCAAACCAGCCTGACACCTATTTTTGTAAATAAAGTTTTATTGGAACACAGCCATATTCCTTCATTTACCTATTGTTTATGGCAGCTTTCATACTACAACACAGTTAACTAGTTGCAAGATAGACCATGTGGCCCAGAAAACATTTATCATCTGTTCCTTTATGAAGAAAGTTTGCTGACTCCTGGTCTAGTGCACAGTGTATGTGCTGAATGCATAAAGTAGTACTGTCTTTGCCCATAGAGGTGTTATAGTCTATTGCACGTTTTTATTCAAACACTTTTGAATTAAAATACTGTTGCCCAAAAGAAAGCTCTTTCAAAGCTGCGTCACCTGACAAGAGCCCTAGCGGTCCTCCCTTCATTAGGTCACTGGTTGAAACCTTGGCAAGGAGGCACCCCAAGCAGTGAGGTTGAGAACAGGTCACTGAAAGCAATGGTGGCCCTGTCTGGTGTGGCTCAGTTGGTTGGAGCATCGTCCCCATACACCAAACAATTGTGGGTTCGATCCCCAGTCAATCCCTGGTTGGGGTGCGTATGAGAGGCAACCAATAAATCTCTCTCTCACATCGATGTTTCTATGTTCCTCTCTCTCTCGCCCTTCTCCTCTCTCTAAAATCAGTAAGCATATCCTTGGGTGAAGATTAAAAAAAGAAAACAATAGTGAAAAGACCCACCTGGAGCTTTGCCATTTAACACAGTCCACACTAGTATCTGTGGTTCTGTAAATGAACTAGAATTAAGTGCAAAATTGTGGTCCTCAGCCACACTAGCCCCATCTTGAATGCTCAGGACCCTCACGCAGCTACTCTACTGAACAGAGCGGATTTACAAGACTTTTCTATCACCACTGAAAGTTCTAGTGGACGGAGGTCACTGAGAGGGTCAAACAGGTACATCCAACCTGCTCAGGGGCAGCTGGAGTTCCCGGAGGCGGCACGGGGAGCCAGGGCCATAGGCACATCTCCTGGGGAGCCGACCTGTGACCAGCACATAACAAAACTGAACGAAGGCTGCTAAAAAGCATATTATGAAAAGTAATGCATTCTGCGCTACCCAGAAAGTTCCAAGAGAAAATAAGCCACACCTATCTGTTCATGAGAAAACCTGCTAAGAGCAGGTTAGATCCGTCATCTCAGGTTAGAGCCCAGCTCTGCCTCAGGCAAAGAACTTAACCCCTCTCACCTATTCCCTTACTCAAAAGATGGTGTTGTTTTTTTTTGAGAATTAAGTCGGTTAATATACATCAAACATTAATAGCACCTGCCCCTAGTAATCAGTATTGTAAAAGCACTGTTTTGTTTGTTTGTTTGTTTGTTTGTTTGTTTGTTTAAAACATCATCTGAGCAGCCAGCACAGGACTTGGCGCACAGTAGGTAACATTCAAGATTTGTTAAACTGAAACAGGATCGAAGTGAACTAGCCTCTTGGAGCCAGAAGCACCAAAAGGCCAATGTGTGGAATTAGTGGGCAGAAAACTGACTCATTCATCTGAGAACAAGCCATTCTGGGAAACAGTCCGCTGCCTGAGAAACCATTTCTCATCACCCTTTACAGGGGATGATGACAAAGTAACAAGACCCAAGGAGCCAGATTTCAAGATGCGTATAATATTTTTTGGTAACTTGTTATAGACAGATGCTATTTATCTGAATTATAAAGATGCATAAATACAAAATTTAAACAATGCAAATTAAAATTGCCATAATATCCTATAATACTCAGTTCTATAGATATTTCTTTATAACTAAGAGATCCTGCCCTGTCTGGGTAGCTCAGTTGGTTAGAGGGTCGTCCTAATATGCCAAGGTTGCAAGTTCAATCCCCCGTCAGGACACATACAAGAATCAACCAATGAATGCACAAATAAGTGGAACTACAAATCTCTCTTTCTCCCCCTTTCCTGCTCTCTCTAAAAATAATAGATAAAAATTTTAAAAGGAGAAATGGTTATTTTCAGAAGAACCTTTTAAAAAAGACAGAGAGATCCTAACTAAGCCACATTTTTACCACCTCTCTGGATCAGGGTTAATTTCTGCATATTGTCTCTTTAAACCCTGAGTGTCTAGGCCAGTGACGGCGAACCTTTTGAGCTCGGCGTGTCAGCATTTTGAAAAACCCTATCTTAACTCTGGTGCTGTGTCACATATAGAAATTTTTTGATATTTGCAACCATAGTAAAACAAAGACTTATATTTTTGATATTTATTTTATATATTTAAATGCCATTTAACAAAGAAAAATCAACGAAAGAAATGAGTTCGCATGTTACCTCTGACACACGTGTCATAGGTTCGCCATCACCGGCCTAGGCCATGGCCTCTCAGGGGTCATGGGTGTGCATTACAAGTATCTGGGGTGACTTGTTTGTTCCGAATTCCAAATCCCACATTCCTCCTCTGGACTTTCTAATTCAGAGTCCCCAGGGAGAGTAGTCAGGCACGACCCAGGAATTGCTTTTTAACCAGCACCCAGGTGGTGGCCCTCTGGCTCTCCGTTACCTGGGGTCAAGGTTTCAGATATCCACAAGAAGGAGAAATGCCAAGCAGCGCACTACTTTTTGAATCAATGCTTTCTCTTTGGGAAAGGTAAAAAAAGTGACAATATATGCTTGATTCACAGTTATCACTATGTCTCTGTAGTACATGTATACACACTCAGGACTTGCTGTATGAAGTAGATAAACATCTGACATGTTGCCTCTTTGCCATCAAGGAGCTTCTTGGATAAGGTGCAAAAATATAAATGATGTAAACAAATGGTTTGATGGCCCCACGATTCGGAGTTCAATGATGTGTGATAAGATTTCAGAGAAAGAAGCAATCAAGCCTGTCTAGGTTGTTGGGGATGTGAAAATGGCCTTCTTAGGGTAGGTTAGCTGGGGCAGGCTGGGAAAAGTGACAGGTGCTAACTCAGTGAATTCTCAGGACCTTTGTCTTCTCCTAGTTAAGAGCTCTGATCTGGGGCACAAAACGACTAAAGCGACAACTGCGGCCTCCCCAGTTATTAACCCCAGCATCCTGGGAAGATTCCTGAGGCTGCACCAGTGGCATCTCAATAGTCAATGGGAATGACAAGCCCACCCCATTAACTGAGCCAGCTCCAGCCCCTGCGCCCCAGGAGCCGCCCTGAAGACGCTGTACAGCGTGTCAAGCACTCAGCTGCCCATGGCACCTGTCACAGTAATCACTGGTGGGCTCTTCAATGGATATCTAATCAAACAGTTCATCCCAAATTACTTTCCTCATGGTTTAGGTCTTAACCCTCCCATGGTCCTGCAAAGTCCTCAAGAGCAGGGGACATTCCCTAGCCAGCTTGGCTCAGTGGATAGAGTGTTGACGTGCGGACAGAAGGGTCATAGGTTTAGATTCCCGTCAAGGGCATATGTCTGGGTTGTGGGCTCAATCTCCAGGAGGGAGTGTGCAGGAGGCAGCCAACCAATGATTCTCTCTCATCATTGATGTTTCCATCTCTCTCTCCCTCTCTTTTCCTCTCTCTCTCATATATATATATATATATATAAAAGAGCATAGTATGCATCTTCTTTCCAAGGAACTCGCCCGT
The DNA here is from genome assembly GCF_028538775.1 of Myotis yumanensis. Classification (NCBI taxonomy): domain Eukaryota; kingdom Metazoa; phylum Chordata; class Mammalia; order Chiroptera; family Vespertilionidae; genus Myotis; species Myotis yumanensis. The sequence continues at coordinate 46,724,699 of NW_027223765.1, forward strand.
GCCCAGCACAGTAATGTCATGCATCAAGGAGGGATCTTTAACTGGTCACTTAGAGAATCCCATGTAGCACCTACTGTGTACCAAGCACTGTGATGGCCACTGACACTGTGATGGCCACTGACACTGTAATGGTCACTGACACAGGCTGCCTCCCTGCAGTGGCAGTGACAAACAGTGGTTGTGTCAGCTGAAAACTCCCTGTAACACAGAAAACCACTGAACTGTCTGCTTCCAATTGCTGAATTGTGTGGTATGTGAATACAAGTCAGTAAAGTTGTAATAAAAAATAATGGCAGAAAAGATGACCACACCTTAGAAATTCATTAGATTAAAGTTAAAAAAAAACAAAAAACAAAACATCTAGGGCTTAGTCCAGAGGTGGGCAAACTTTTTGATTCGAGGGCCACAATGGGTTCTTAAACTGGACCGGAGGGCCGGAACAAAAGCATGGATGGAGTGTTTGTGTGAACTAATATAAATTCAAAGTAAACATCATTACATAAAAGGGTATGGTCTTTTTTTTTTTTTTTTAGTTTTATTCATTTCAAACGAGCCAGTCCGGCCCGAGGGCCGTAGTTTGCCCACAGCTGGCTTAGTCATTCCTCTTCCGACTGACTGAAATGGTAACACCTGACAGCCTGAAAATGAGGAAAAGTGGATGCTCCTAGGAGGCACCAACACAAAACTAAATGAACACAATATGGGTTAAGTACACAAGTGTTAGAGTCACAGAAACAAGGAGCTAACTTTTGTTGTTCTTCCTTAGTTGTAGGACATTGATTAAACGACTTAATCTATCTGAGCCTCCATTTCCTCAGATGGAACTAGAACAAACTTATAAAAAATGTTGTCATCACACATTCTGCTAATCAAATAAGTGCAAATTAACGCAATGCCTTTTTCACTTATAAAACTCGCATATATTAGGAATACTGTTACTATTCAATGTATGCAACAGAAAAGGTTTTCCTACTCTGCTTATGGTTACATAAACTTTATAATGTTTGCAGCATGACTTGCAACAGTGAAAATTCAGAAACTAAACATACAAAACCGAATGAAGTAAGTCAATTAGGGAAAATCACATTGATGTAACATGGAACCACTACAAGTGCAATTAACAAATATTGTTTTAATGACAAGGAAAAACTTGTGATATCAGAAATGAAGCAATAGGATATTATATGCAGAGTATTATCCTAGAAAACATTTAGAAGGATTAGCAGGATTATTTCTGGGTGTGGAATATTTTTATTTTTTGTTAATCCTCTTGTTTACTTTCTCATACTTTTTGAATTAAAAAAAGAACAGCATTATAATTTGTTCATTTTATTCATAACAAATCAAGTAATATCCATGTGTAGGGAATGGAAAATAAGCCCTATTTTATATAGCTTCATTGGTCATAAAGTGAGGGGCTACATGGTACTAATGATCAAAAGAAGAATTGTGAGGTATATTCTCAAAATAGAAGCATACCAGCTATCCAACCATATGCACAGCCACTAATGTTGTTATACTTTAAAAAATTCGTTCATTAAAGCTGCTGAGTAGGTGATTTGAAATTCTTCATTATCCTAACGGTTAGGACCTAACCCAAACATTTCATATCACAGCCATTTGTTAATTATGAAATAATTGTATAATACAGTTCATAGAAGATCTGCCAAATACAATATATTGATCTTCAAAAAGCTTACAGGGTTCAGTGACAGCACATAATATCTGTACCCAACCACGACCTCATTGCGAAAGTGATTAACAAAATAATGAAGAAAAGTAAGCCAAAAGAGGACCTATGCTTTAGAAAAATTTTTCTTAAAAGTAATTTGTGAAAAAATGATATGGTTCCCTAAAATCATATGACTGTTAGCTACATGGCCGCGTAGCCTTTCTGGCCGGTGGCAAGCCCAACTGTGAAAATTAGATTTAGCAGTGATTTAATTTGCAATTATTTACCGAAGTTTGAGAGGAAGGAATAACTATTCAACCAGCTAAAAAAAAATTCCGACCTTTGAGTTCAAGGCAGAAGTCAAAGTGTCTTATACCAGGATGACACCAGGAGGATGAGCCAACAGGTAGCAGGCAGAGGGGGAGGTCTGCTTCCCTCCTCCCATCTCCCCAGGAGGTCTGCAGGTCCAGTTATTCTTGGACATTTGTCAAAGCTATTTTCTCCCGACCTTTTCAGACCATTAGCTGTAAAACCTGGGCTGGCGAAGGGAAGGACAAGAACAAAACAAACACAAAACCACCAACAGGCAGAAATCCACCTAAAATAAAAAAGTTCTTTTTTTAAGTAAAGAGCTAGCTCTGGCCAGTGTTGCTCAGTGGTTAGAGTGTCCGCCCAAGCACTGAAGGGTCCAGAGTTTGAGTCCCCATCAAGGGCATGTACCTGGGTTGCAGGCTTCATCCCTGGGGCAGGGCAGGGGTGGAGGTGGGGCATGCTTGGGAGGCAACCAATGTATCTCACATTGATGTTTCTCTCTCTTTCTTCTCTCCCCTTCTCCCCTCCCTCCCACTCGCTCTGAAAATCAATGGAAAAATATGCTCAGGTGAGGATTAACAACAAATAAACATAACGAGCTAATCCAGGTCAGCTAGGCAGCACAAGTCTTGTTCTGGGCCTGTGGTGTGGTCCAGTGGTTAAGGAAATGACTTTGGCAACTGGAATGACTTTGTTCATTTCGGAGCTTTAGTAGGTGGGTGGGTGGATTTAGACAGGTTACTTCCCGGACCCTAAGTGTCTTCTGGAATGCATGTAAAGTGTAGTTAACTAAATAAGAATGCTTTCAATAACAATAGCTGTCACAATTACTGAATACAAAAGGTTCATAAAAATGATATGGGCCAATAAATGTTAGTTATTAGAAATAAAATTTTCCCTAAAACCTATTTTAAAATGTTTTATATCAGAGCTGCAAAATGTTTTCAGCTGCTTATGACTGGTTCCCATGCTCTCTTCCATTTACTTTCACCTCTGATCTCTTCTGGATGAGCTCCTCTCACGGTTCCTTCCAGCTCCGTCATGATGCTCGGCTGTGAATGGGGAAATCGCATTATTCGGGCTCAGTTTTTGATTGCTATTTTTCTGGTGGTAAATCTCAGTGAGCTGCCCAAATTCCCTGCTGACTGTCCAGGCCAAGATGCCGATAAATCTTAGCTTTCTGCCACCCACTGGCATTAGCCTGCTAGGACAAAGGGCTTTTTCCAAATTGTGAAAACTTCGATAACATTGTCTTTCTTCTAATGTTAATAAGCTCTAATTTGGGGACATTAACCCCAAGGTTACCACGTGTGGCCTCCTCGGGCCAACCCACCTCAGCTTTTCGTAGGAGAGGCCATTAGGCCATCTGCAAAAGTCTCCATTCAGCCGCTTGCATAACTATGACAAACTTTATACCCTTAGTCTTACTTTCTTCCAATTAATCAATGAAGCCATGAGAGCAATGTGAAAGCTTAATGGTATTTCCTCATAATACTCTTCATAGTCAATAGAACTGAGCTGACATATCATTTTACAGCTTCTTTTTTTTATGAAGGGAAATGTCATCATCTCTTCTTGGCGCCCATTTCACACCCACCTGAGCAGCATGAGCATAGATAACTACACCTCGCTGGACAACCTGCACATATACAAGTATGTCCACATACAGGTACCACACACACATGCATACATCCCCTTTATCTACAGATTATAAAGACTTGGTTCTTAACTATGTTTTTATTTAATTTATTTTTATTTCAGCTTTTTATATAGTGAGTACTAGTGAAAGAGTCTGGAAATACTTGCTACCTGGCCCGCATGACTGATGCCTTTTTCCCGTGGTGCTTTTTCAGGCATGGTGGGTGGTGGGAAGTGACTAATACATTGCATAGGATCTGCGGCAAGAAGTCTAAAGCTCATTTCATTGTGAACCTCAACTCAGCAATGGTCATGTGGGAGAAATTACTTATGATTATCTCCTCCATCATGGAGGCTCTTTGGGTGCAGCAAATCCATGGCTTCTGAATCAATAGTGGATGTAGATACGCCTTTGTCTTAAACTCTTGGATGAGTTTATTTATCATTGATGAAAGAAGACAGTATTTACTAACATTCATTCTCTTGTCCTCCCACACTGTGTGAAGAGTATAATTCCCTTGCTCCCCTGCTTCATTACTAGTAGGATTGCCATGTGACTTGTTTTTTTGTGGGGATTTTGTTAATCCTCACTCAAGGATATTGATTTTTTAGAGAGAGTGGAAGGGAGGAGGAGGAGACAGAGAGAGAGAGAGAAACATTGATGTGAGAGAGACATACCCATTGGTTGTCTCCCACACCCACCCCGAACAAGACTGGGGATCAGACTGTAACCGAAGTAAGTGCCCTTGACTGGAATTGAACCCGAGAACCTTCAGTCCACAGGCTGGTGCTCTAGCCACTCAGCCAAATCAGCTAGGGCACCATGTGACTTGTTTTGACCAAAGGAACATGAGTAGATGCATCACATAGATCTTTTGATCAAAAACCTTGAATATGCACATGTGGTCTGGCTTGGCCTCTTAAACTCCTGCCAGCTACCATAACAGCAACATGTTCCAGACAATGACGGCCTCTTCAGCCTGGGCAAGGGGAAGAAGACAGGTGGAAGAGACCCAAATCTGACTGAGCCATCAAGCCTGCCCAAGTCACAGCTGACTGCAGACTGCTCTGCAAAAAATTCATGATGTTGTTGTAAGCCACCAATTCCAGGATTGGTAGCCACACTACTCCAGATGATAAATACACTACCCCTTCATTCAATAAGTAAGTACTGAGTGCTTACTATGTGCAAAATTTGGTGCTAAGGTTACCATATGAGGAAAAAAACAGTGTATTCCAATCACTGTTCTCCCTGTCTAAAGGAAGAAGATGGAAATGATCCAAGCATCCTGGCAGATGTGCAGCTACCGACAGGAAAATGCCATGAAGGAAGGAATGCAGGTCCACCAGAGCACACACTAAAGGAAAGTGGCCAGGGCGGGGTGTTAGGAGAGCCTCGCTAGAAGAAGGGGTGCTGAGCAGGCATGGGTGGAGAAAAGCTGGAGCAAGGGTTGGAAGGCCAGTTTAAAAGCTAGTGTGTCTTTATCCTGAGTGTGAAAGGAAGCATCAATGGCTCTGAATGGGGTGAAGCGGGTGATTCGGTGATGAGCTCTGTGTGTCGTAAAGCTCTCTGCCTCCCACATGGAGAATTCACTGAAGAGAAAATGCAGTGGAGGCAGCAGTCCAGGTGAGAGATGCAGGTGGTGTGGGTTAGGGTGCTGGCACTGGAAATTAGGGAGAAGTGGATTTTTGAAATTTAGGAGGTAACACCAACAAGACCAGGCCTGTGAAATACAGTATTGATGTGAGAGGAGGAGGAATACTCTGTGATGTCAAGAGCTATGAAAAGATACATTTTACAATAAAGAGGGAATATAAGAAATAATGTCTCTTGATTATAGGTTTGTTTATAAATTAATTTTGACTAATTTAAAGTAACCCATAATGATAGGTAAATTAAAGTCCTTGCCACTGCAGTTATGGATAAAATAGTTTATTACTGGATAATGGTACAAACATAAATCATGTTTGTCAAACTTGTGAATGGTAGGAAGAAACTTGGGATAAGTGGATTTATTTCGAATATAGATTTATTTCGAAATTCAAGTTGAGAAAATCCTTTGATATAATTTGTATCATCTTTTTAGAAAAGATGAAAACAAAAATATAACTATTCTGACATAATAATAATGTCAATACTATTATAGAGAAACCCAACATGCCAAAGACTCTACCCCGACTTAGCTCCAATTCTGTTCTTGTTACCTGAGATTTAAAAAGTAACTATAAGGCTGTTTTCTTGGGTGTCCTAACAATTCAAAGAGGAGTTAAACTATCTTAGGCATATATCGCTTACATGTGGAATCTAATAAACAAAATAAACCGATGAATAAAATAGAACCAGAGGCATGGAAGCATTGAACAGACTGAGGAATCTCAGAGGGAAGTGGGGTTGGGGTGGGCAGGAAGACATTAACCAGAGATCTTATATGCATGTATGCATTGCCCACAGACACAGACAATAGGGTGGTGAAGGCCTGGGCAGGATGGGAACAAGGTAAAGGGGGCAATGGAGAGGTGGGGAAGGGGATATCTGTAAATAGTCTCAACAATAAAGATTAAAAACACAATCTTAAAAGTAATGGCTTATAGAATCACAGTTTAGCTTCAGAAACAAATGACTGTAAAGCACAGCTGTCTCTGTCTAAATTCCGAGTGTGTGTGTGTTTAAAATTAATTCTACACCTGGCACAGAAAGTAGAAAAGGGTGTTCTGGCAGCATGAACGCGCATCACATGGGCATCCGTACACACACACATATCTCTGGTTCCAGTTTCTCTCCCCAGACCCACAGAGCAGACCCGTGTGGTATCCACCAGCTAAGCTTCTATTCCACCAGCTTCTTTTAGAACACCTGCCCTTCACCAACAGCAAGCAGTCCTTGTAGGCTGTCAAACAAAACACCTCACCCGCCCCAGGCAGGAGACCAAGCTGGGCCAGGCAGAGGTCTGCTCTGGGGATTTGACTCTTGGCAGCTCCGTGTGACACGGGAACGTGCGTGGCTGCAGATGCGTCATTTCCATGGCAGCACCCAGAGGAGACTGTCCTTTCTGCACCCCGATGCCCAGAGCTGCCTGACTTCCCTTTGTTTCAGAGGCTGGCTCCCGTTCCGCTTTCTCTTTGGATTCTATGACCTGCCTCCCACGGCCATCCACCCCATCACTGTTACGCAGGGGAAGCTGACTCTCAGAGAGGATAACTAAACTGTGTGGTTCAAAAACCACACAGATCTGGGATTCACATTTCTGTTTCTGTGATCCCAGATCCATACTCTAATGAATACATTCACTACACTACTTCCGGTGACCATATTTCAAGTGGAATTTGTAAAAAGCCCAGTCACATCTGTCTATTGCCCTAGTGCACCACTGACTTACATTGGAATGTAAACTGTATCTGCTATTTTGCTATTTGAAAGCCACAGGTGACTAAATGGCAAATGGCACATCCACTTTAACTCTTCCTCTGGACACATGTTCGTTTTCATGTTACCTTCAGATGCCTTTTCTGTGGCTGTGCTGCTAATCCAGAATGATCTTTCATCCTCCTCTGATAATAATCTGTTCCATTTTCAGAGAAAGCTGCCCAATGAGCCCCTTTACCATTATAGATGGAATTTTCCTTTGGAAATAAAGATGGGGAAGATGTATTTGTTCTGTTTTTCATTTTCTTACAGATTCTTCTTTCATTGAATACTCCACATGCCTGCCTTACTACCAACTGAACCCTTCCCCACATTACCATTCACAGAGATGCCAGTGAGTGAGGCGAACCCCAGAGCTTCAGGCTGGAGCCTGGTGAGGGGACCACAAAGAGCCTCTTCCCGGAGTCACAGGTGCTCTTATTCGGCTCCCTTTGCACCTCTGTTTCCTGAGTGTGGATGCAGGGACAGCTCCAGCAGCAAATGATTGTGGAACCCAGAAACGCAAGGCCAGGAATGCCGAATGCAGGAAACTGAGAGCCGCAAAAGGAAACCAGATGCCTGGTGGGCATCCTTGGGAGAACGAACGCAAGACTGAGTTAGCCCTGACAACCAAGCATAGTTAGGGGAGGGTTTATGGGCAATGTCTGCAAATACATACTTCATCAGCAATTCAAAGGCAATTTCAATATTCTGAGAGCTCAAAGTAGTCCAACTGTCATTAAGTTTCTACAAGCATTGGTTAGAACAGCCATGTTTCAATTTTGTTTCCCCACAGGAATTTCCGAACCCCTAGGGCAAGAAATCTCCTCTACCAATCATCTGATTCCTTGAATTTGGACAGAGCATCTGCTCAGTACAATGGCACCTTTGGGCCTTTTATCTCTCTTATTTTTGTAAAGCTGGTCAACCACCCTCCCACTGGGGTCTGTAGCAATGAACTGGATGGGAAGAATTTCATTAGAAACAGAGCTCATGGGGGACAATAAATGACAGGCTCCTAAGACAAGAACACCTGGGTTCGAGTGCCAGCGCTCGTATTTGCTGGCGGACAGGCTTGGGCCATCATGCCCTGAACCTACTTTGTTTACAATGTGGATAGGAATAGCTCTCCCTTGGATTGTTTAAGAATTCAAGATAATAAATGTAAGGTGTCGGCACAATGTCTGACACAGAGGAATCATGACTTTGCTGCCATCATTAAAAATCCATTGAGAGCATTTCTGCACCATGTGCTATATGTATGCTGCCCATTCAATAGTAAACAAGAGAATCAAGGTCTCAACCTGTCAGGTCCTACCTCTAATGTGACAGACAAACCAAACCAAGAAGCAACTCCAATAACAGATGAAAAGTGTTCTGATAGGGAAATTAAAGGTTGCTATAAAATTCTAAGACTCATGTACGATGTAGAGGTTAAGAACTTATACTCTATCGTCAGTCTTCTTGGTCTGTCATTACTGTCAGTGTAACTTTGCGTAAGGTTTCTTACCAGGGAAATAAAAAACATAATACTAACTATCTTAAAGGGTCTTCATGAGGATTAATAGAGAAAACAAAGAACTTACAACAGTGCTGGACACACAGTGACCTTCACTAAATGTTAACTGTAGTTACTAATATACCTCACTTCCGTCAGCAGAGCTGTACAGAAACGGTCGTCACCCTTCAGAACATCTTCTTTCTGAGCTGGTGAATGTTGCCTTGTGTGTTTTGAATCAATCAAGCTGTAACTATAACAAAATCTAAGCTCTCTCTCTAAAGATACTTTCAACTCAGACCACTCATTTTTGGATCAAAATTTTACAAATGTTGGTGTTCTAATTTCCGAAATTAATTTGAGTTACTGCAGGATTGCAGAGTAAATACAAGAGGAGAGAAATACAAATGGGAAATGGGGGAGTATGAAGGAGTTAAAAATAAGGGTCAAGTTCTTTCTTACAGAAGAATGCTAGGTAATGTAGGAAAACAATAGAATTAGATAGCCAACACTTTGTAAGCCCCATGTTATAAATAACTCAGGCAAAGATCATTAATGAATGTAAAGACTAAACCAATGGGAGGATTTTATTGGAGAATAAGATATTCAGATGAGAATTAAAATTGTCATAAACCTAGGAAAAGACAGATTGTTCTGTAGCTATGGTAACAAGTAGCCTCCAGAACCATATTGAAGCTATTTCAATTGACAGTCACTTGTTATTCAACCAGTAACAGTCCTTTGTTGCTGAAAGTCAGCCAATCACAGTTTCAAAGATCTCTGAGTACCAACTAACCAACCAAACTTTCCCCTCAAGAGCAAACATCTCAATATGCTGACACTCCAAAAGTCTACCCATCCCTAACTCCTCACTTCCAGTTTGATCTGCTCAGAGACTGTGGTTGACCAGCATAGTTTTCCCTTACAATAAATTCAGCTTTATGTTAAGTCATTCGTTATAGCATAGTCATGGGAATGTAAAGTACAGCACAGGGAATATAGTCAATAATATTGTAATAACTATGTATGGTGCCAGGTAGGCAATGGAAATTGAGACAACACTTTGTAAAGTGTATGATTGTCTAACGCCAGTGGTCAGCAAACTGCGGCTCGAGAGCCACATGCGGTTCTTTGGCCCCTTGAGTGTGGATCTTCCACAAAATACCGACTTCTGTGCATGGGCCACGAAGTTTCAATCACACTGTACGTGCGCGCCCGCACGTGGTATTTTGTGGAAGAGCCACACTCAAGGGGCCAAAGAGCCGCATGTGGCTCCTGAGCCACAGTTTGCCGACCACTGGTCTAACCACTATGCTGCACACCTGAAACTAATCCTATTAATAAAAGGGTCATATGTAAACTGACCCTAACCAGAACGACCAGTCGCTCTGATGCGCACTGACCACCAGGGGGCAGACGCTCAATGCAGGAGCTGCCCCCTAGTGGTCAGTGCACTCCCACAGGGGGAGCTCTGCTCAGCCACAAGCTGGGCTGATGGCTGCAAGCACAGTGGTGGTGGAGGGAGCCTCTCCTGCCTCCTCTGCAGTGCTAAGGATTGCAACTGTGGCTTAGGCTTGCTCCCCGTGGACATCCCCCGAGGAGTCCCGGGCTGGGAGAGGGCACAGGCCGGGCTGAGGGACCCCCATGAGTGCATGAATTTTCATGCACTGGGCCTCTAGTACAAAATAATATTGAATGTAAACTGTAATTGAAAAAGAACATTTTTAAAAATTCAGCTTTGCTTTTTCATTTCAGATAATGAGTGGCAGCCTGTAATGTTACCCCAATTACAAAGAAAAAAATATGTCTTTTATAACAGGATGATCTGACAGTCATCATCTAACCCAGTGGACAAAGGTTGGCAGTGCCAACAGCGATTTGGGTGGTCAAACATGACATACCCTGGTGTAATGCAGTGGTAAGTTGCCTATATCATCAATTTGGTGCCCTTGCCAGAAATGTTTGACCTTATCTGAATTATGAGAACATAGATGAATTAGAGAAAGGAATGTTATATGGGGATGTACAAATGATTTAATGCCATGAGGAACCAAGGGAAGTAGTAAAGTGTTGCACATCTAAAAACCAACTGCAGGGTGTGAACCTTGACTGGATCTTTTATTACGGAAGCATATGTAGGCATGGAAGCTACAATGAAATCACTAAACTGAGGAGGACTTTCTTGGCTGTAGTTGTGTAGGAGGGTGCCTTGGGAGAAACGTGCTGAATGATTTAGGAGTGAAATAGTCTTATTATTAAATATCAACTCAAGGGGTTAGCTGCTTGGGGTGCTCTATTCAAGAACCAGACATGGTGTGCCTTAGGTAGGTTCATTTACTTGCAGCAATTAAAGGAGAAAAGGAATTCACATCCAAAGCTCCATCTCCCCAAAGGGAGGCTTAGCCATTGCGTATATACTCTGTTTGGTTAACTGCATGTTGATTTGTTCTTTGCAGTTGGCTTCACTTATCTGATTAGGTTCCTGTCAAGCCCATCCTGTTTACAGCTGCATCTACAAAATACCTGCTAACATGAACATTTAGCAATAGTAAGAGCTTCCCAGACCTTGAGGCCCTTGTTCTGTCTGACACTGACTTCTGCATCACTGTTTAACTGATATTGCATGGGCATATCAAAAAGTTAATGAATCTTGGTGAGGGAGAAGCAGGTGATCACTGGACCATTTTTTTCAATATTTCTGTGAGTTTGATTGTTTAAATTCTTGTTTATTTTTATTTTAAAAATCACATTCACACAATACATTGTACTTTCCCAGATATTTTTTTTTCTATCTCAATTTCTCACTTATAAAAAAAATAAAGCTGTTCTACTGTAAATATTTTTGTAAGTCAGCTCATATCATTTTTGGCAGAAGAAATGGCCCAAATAAGCAAAGGGAGTTCAAAATATTTAATTTACAATTAAATTATTTACAATTACTTAATTTTCCTCCCACATTAAAAAAAAAAAAGAGAAAAAAAAAAAAGACAAATGCTTTTCAGTTAAGCATAGCCAGGATAAGATTCTCTTTGGAGTTTAAAAATCCTCCAAGTCCTTATCACAGGCATTTTATCTCCACTGTCAATAAGACAGCCTGGGAGTCTGTGTGAGAAGAATGGTCCCGGATTTATCAGGAGAAACCGAGGCTGTCTTGATGCATTCATACAGACACACAAATGCGAAGTGCATCAGTGGCCTCTGAGGGTGCCCTCTCTGCCGCCCACACAGACACCAGTCCCTGTGGGAAGACGGGCCTTTGTGTGTCAGTTCATGTGAACTGTGGCCTCATGGCTGGATGAGAAAATGCAGGTAGTTACCCGTTCCCATGGGGACAGCGCACTGATGCTGACAAGGTGAGACAGGCAGACAGGAGAGCGGGCTCACAGAGGAAGAGGCCGGCCTTCGACCTGGAGCACAGGATTGCAGCTGGAGAAACAGCCACTGGACAAGGGTAACAAGATCCCCCTGTGGTCTGAGGCCTTGACGAAAGCCAGCCCTGAGCCAGGGAGTGGGAGCAACTTTGAATACAGCTGGCAGAGGCTGCAGAGCCTCCCCACCCCATCCTGGTACAGAATACACTCATCGACCCTTGACGGCGTGGGGAACAGAGGAAGGAAAATCTATACATTTACGGGATGTGAACTGCAAACAGCTGAGGGAGGAGGGATGACAGTTTCCATATTTGCAAATTTACAGGAAGAGAATGTGCTCTGGTAGCTTCCCACCCCAAATGGAACTAATCACACACAATTAAAAAAAAAGAAAAGAAAAGGCCACTTTTATAGACCAGGTAAGGAAATGAATTCGATTGGGGAGTTTAGGCTTCAATAACAAAATGTGCAAATGAGGAAGAGAAAGAAATTAAGAAACTCATGGAACACAAAATCACATTGGACTCTTGTAGAACTCGGAATTGCATAGAAACCTCACGATGGAGCTAATATTTGAACCCTTCACACATGCCCAGGAGAGTTTGAGCATTTACACAGGTTTAGGCATTACTCACAGGATGCTCACAGCCACCTGATGAGGTCAGTACCATTTCCCCACTTGAAGCAGGAGGTAACCAGGGGGAAGACCTTAGGTGAGCTGCAGGGCCAGCTCCCAGGGGGAGTGCAGCGGGGCAGGGGCTGCAGAGCTCACCCCCGTCAGCTTGGGCTCAGCTTACTGGTGCTCCAATGGCCTTGGCCTTTAGAACAGAAGGCTCACACCTTTGTTCTCTGTTTAGGGGTGCATTAAATCAGAAATAGTGGGGAAATACAGGAGAAGCTAGAGCTGAGGTAAAGGCATGAGGAAGCAAAGTACAGGGCTCAGAGGTGAAGTGCACAAACCTTTTGGTCTCCATAGCCCTTAACACTGTCAGAGAGCATGTGCTCATGTGGATCCTACCTACTGACATTTAATTGAAAATTACAACTGAGAACATTGTAAAACACCTGTTGGTTTACTGAAAGCAATAAACCAGGATGGTAACATAATAATTTTATAATAATCACATATTCCAAAAACAATGTGTGAAGAGGGGCGATGTTTCACAGTTTTGTGAAGCTCTTATGAAAGGCTGATGAAATGTATGGCACTCTCATTTCCCCTCCTATACTCAATCTGTCATGTCTTTTGGCTGAAGCGTAGGAAGAAAAGCTGATCTCATGCAGATATATAGTTGGAAAAGGAAAGAGCTCACAGGTTCCCGGAAGGCACTCAGGGAACCTCAGAAACCCTGGGACCCCTCGTTTAGATCATCCTCTCTGGAGTTATGCCATTTGGGTGTGAAACCTGGCTCTGCCTCTTAATATGTGTTTGATTTGGATTAGTTAAGCTCTGAGTAACTTATCTCTTCATCTATAAAGCAGAGGTACTGATAGTACCTGCCTGAGGATTGCTTATGAATTTAAATTAACATTTATCAAATGCTTAGAAAAATCTCACGGCATATAAAAATGTTACATGAGTAATGCTAAAAAGTAATTAAATAGGTAGTCACTGATTTTGCAGGCAGAATCTCTGTCATCGGTGACTTCACTATCCTGAATTTTCTGTTCTCAGAATTGGAAAGGAAAGGGACCACTTCAATAGGAATGAACAAGTACAGCCATCCTATCTAATAAAATAGAAACATGGTAATTAGCCGTACCTCCACTACCCTTCCCATTGGCTAATCAGGGAGATATGCAAATTAACTGCCAACCAAGATGGCGGCCGGCAGCCAGGCAGCTTGAAGTGAACAGGGAGGCTTGCTTGCTTCAGTGATGGAGGAAGCCAAGCTTCCCCACCTGCCTTGCCGGCCTCTGAGCTGCAACTCTAAGAAACACTGTAACAAATATAGAAGCTAAACCAAACCCCAGAAACCTGCTTTAGTCAGCCAGGCTTCAGCCAGCAGGACCGCAACATTGTTTCAAATACAGAAGGTAAACAAAGGCCAGAAACCTGCTTTCAGCAGCCGAGGCCTCAGAGCTAAAGCTGGCCCAGAATAAAAAAAGAAAAAAGAAAAAAAGGAGCGGTTGGGAGCTTCAGTCACCCGCCAGCCTGAAAACGGCCCTCAGCCCCTCACCCAGACTGGCCAGGCACCCCAGTGGGGACCCCCACCCTGATCCAGGAAACCCTTCAGGGCAACCCAGCCAGCCCCTACCCGTGCACCAGGCCTCTATTCTATATAGTAAAAGGGTAATATGCCTCCTGGCACCAGGGTCAGCGGAGCAGCGAGGCCTCCCGGCACCAGGATCAGCGTGACAGGGGGCAGCGCCCAAACCCCCTGATCGCCCTGCGGCTCTGTGTGTGACAGGGGGCGGGGCCACAACCTCCCTATCTGCTGTGCTCTGTTCGTGACAGGGGAAGGCACCCCAACCCCCTGATCAGCCCTGCTCTGTGCCTGATAGGGGGGAGCTCCCCAACCCTCTGATCGCCCTGCAGCTCTGTGTGTGACAGGGTGCAGTACCCTAACCCCCTGATGGGCCCTGCTCTGTGAGTGACAGGGGGCAGCGCCCCAACCCCCTGATCGGCCCTGCTCTGTGCGTGACAGGGGGTGGCACCGCAACCTCCCCATCGACCCTGTCTTGAGTGTGACAGGGGACGGTGCCCCAACCCCCCAATCGGCCCTACCCTGAGCGTGACTGAGGGTGGCATCGCAACCTCCCGATCCGCCCTGCTCTGTGCATGACAGGGGGCGGCGCCCCAACTCCCCAATCGGCCCTGCTCTGAGCCCAACCAGGGGCTGCACATAGGGATTGGGCCTGCCCTCTGCCACCCGGGAGCGGACCTAAGCCAGCAGGTCGTTATCTCCCAAGGGGTCCCAGACTGCGAGAGGGCACAGGCCGGGCTGAGGCACCCCCTCTCCGCCCCCCCCAGTGCACAAATTTTTGTGCACCGGGCCTCTAGTGTTATAATAAAGAGAGTTATCATAGGGGCTCCAGTAAATAGAGAATTCAATAAAGATGCATTACTTCAGCTACCTGAAATCAAGAATAAAAAACCATTGGATCTCCACTCCACTGAGGATTGGTAGCAGCATCCTATCTTCAAAACCCTCTCATGTTCAAAGTCACATGAGAAAGTGGGAAGTCTCATGGGAACATAATGCAATTTATGTTCAATTTGGGCCATTAAAATATGTCAGGAAGTTAAGATGACCAATTCAAATGTATTTTATAATAAAAAAAAGTGGGTGAATGGTTATAAACAATCAAGAGTTAATGCTAAAGAGAGATCTTTTTAAAAAGATGAAGGGATTAAGGAAAAACAAAACACAACCCCAAAACACCCTCATAGACACAGACTACAGTATGGTGATTATCAGAGAGAAAGGGGTTGAGGGAAGGTAGAAGAAGGTAAAGGGGAGATAAATGGTGGTGGAAGGAGACTTGACTTGGTGTGGTGAACACAATATAATATTCAGATGATGTATTATAGAACTGAACACTTGAAACCTATATAATTTTATTGACCAATGCCACCCCAATAAATAAAAAAGGGGGGGAAAAGAGATATTTGAAGGAAACTGAAAAACAGTTCTCATCACAAGAAAACACATTGTAACCGTGTGGTAATGGATTTTAAGTAAACTTATTGTGGTAATCATTTCACAATATATACATGTATCAAAACTAATACAATATTATATGTCAACTGTATCTCATTTTTTTAAAAGTAAACACTATATCAGGATTAAATTAAATATATTTCTATTTGGACAAATTTCTTATTAATTTCATTTCTAAAACCTGATAAAGCTCATTCAGGAGGTCATCTGAGAAATGGACACAGAATGAAGAATTTGTTATAGATATCTTTTCCTACTTATATTATTTCTCAACATGATGTAATTTTGACTGCATGTATAATTCTTCTATTCAATTCCACCAGACTTCCCACATATTCTCAGACCATGAGACTCATAGGAAATGGAATACCCCCTGCCTCTTTACACAGGCCACAGGCAGATGACCTCCTAGATTGCTGTGTTCTCTGTTTTTCATCAACAGTCAAAAACAGTATTCTGCATAATGAAAAGATCTGGCTAACTGGTGATTGCCATGTGTGGTTTATCTTCTTCAAAGGTTTATAATATCAGAGAATGCATTTTATATGATAATTATGTTAAGCATAATCTAGAATGTAAAACACATCATATTTAATATAACATCTTTTATCATTCAGAAGACACATTACAAAATTGCCAAATTTTCCATGATCTCCCTTCCCAATATTACCTCTAAGCAGAAAATATGTAAAAATTAATAGTTAATAATAGAAAGACAAACTAAGAGTTCAATAAAGAAGTCTATATGTATTATTACTCTTAGAATGTGAAAGCACAGCTCTGCTTCTAGAACACAACTATCTGGCTCATTGCCACACCCCCAGTTTCCTAATTTTTAACTTGGAAATAGCATTCTCTACCTCCTTCAAAGGGCTGCTGGAAAAATAAAGTGAACTTTTAAAAACTTGCCCATGAAGTGCTAAGAACTTCTTGGTGATAGTAGACTAAAGAAAAAAAAAAGAAAATATTTTAAAAAACACAAAGTATATATAAATATTTATCTCAGGAAGGATAGAAAGTCGTTGTAAGCTTAAAAGAATAGTAAAAACTCACAAATGACAAAGTTGATAAGCTTAAATACAAAAATAATAACAGTTCTTTATGTTAATAATATAAGCAAATTGAACAGGGTGAGGCCAAAATAAAACTATTTGCAACAAGTATGATAGGCAAAGGTTAATTCCTAGAACATCTCTAACAAATTGAGCTTTAATAAATAGCCCAATAGAAAAAGGACCAGAGGACATTAACTGAAGAAAATAATTCATAAGTACATTCAAAAATCAACCCTATATCACTCAGCTACAAGTGGAATGGCATAAGTAAAATCTATCAATTTGGTAAAGGTTTGGACAAACTTCCAAATCTTAAATTCTTGAAGTTGATGAGGCTATAATAAGATACATGTTCTCATGTATCCTGGTGTAAAACAAATTTGAGGATATTTGCCATTTTAAACAACAGGTAACATTTTCGAAAGTGATTACAGATCAAGAAATTTATCAGGAATATGATCAAAGATGCTTTACCAAAATATTCATTATAAATAGGTTAAATAGTGAATACTAAATTATAGTAGATCCCTATGATACAATATTATTCCATCATTAAAAATCCTAGTTATAAGTATATATTAAAACATCAGAAAATGTCAATAATAAAATTGGTAAAAAATCAGGTTATAAAATGTTTCTGTTTTGTAAAGAAACATAAAAAAAATAGAATAGAAAAGTTTTTTTTTTTCACATGGGCTATTTCTGGGTAATGAGATTATAGATGGTTCTTATTTCCTATAATAGGCAGATAGTCTTATAATTAAAAAATGCAAGATTTAAAAATCTGTTACACTTGATATAACTAGATTGCTTTTACATAGACATAATTTAAACAAAACATTTAGTCAAGAAATTCTTTAGCTAAAAAACACCAAATGCCTTGAATATATGTAATTCCTTTTCTCCATAACATTTCAATAGTTTCAAAACTACATTAATGCTGAGCACCTACTGTGTACTCTCCTACTGGGGCTCAGGAACCTGCAACCTAGGTACATGCCCTTGACTGGGAATTGAACCTGCAACTTTTTGGTCTGAGGCAGAAACCACTGAACAAAACCAGCCAGGACTCCTCATCCTTTTGTTAGAGGCTGAGTGATCTCAGGTAACTGTCTGTCAGCAGGTGAAAGGCTGGTGCCCCTGATCCAATTCCAGTTCCATCTGAGGGGACCCTCTGCAAACATGGGGGGCCCTGCATAGTTTGGAGTTGGTAGATATGTTATTTCCAGGAAGGAATTCAGGCTTTACCATCACTCTGTTTCTGATGATCCATTTACAAAAGGAAAGTCATGTTTCCCTTTATAACTTGCAAGTAGACCATGACCCAACCTCCTTGCTGGATAGGCCAGTGCCCCAGTTGAGCAGTGTCTATCTGAGCAGCCTTGAGGCACCTGCCTGCTACAGTGACATTCATGACCCTTTACAGGAGCCTAGGGACCTGCTTGTGTGTTTCCTCCAAAGGCTACAGAAACTTAGGGTGGAATAGCAAAGTTGTTCCATCTCTTTCCTGGGAATTATTCCCCAGTCCCTTCTTGCTCTACTGGAGGCCACGCCAAAAGCCTCCCCCACCCAACTCTGCATTCAGAACTATGTAAATGAGAAGCAAGCATTGGTCTGGGCTCATGTGCAATCCCAAACTCACAGAGCACATGGGAAGCTCTCCTAGTGCTTGTCCTGTCTTGTCCCCCTCTGAGGGCAGGGCCTGCATCGCCTGCCGGTGCCGGTGCCGGTGCCACAGCTCAGCCAGCACCAAACCCAGGGGGCAAGATGCCAGCATTCTTTTATTGAAATCATCCAGCTTAGAGCCTTGAGGGTCCTCTCACACATGACTTTAGGGGCAGTAGGAGTAATCACTCCAGAAAGAGGGATGAGGAAGGCCTCTCCCATTCTTCATTCCAACGGGTCTGACTTTCTGCCTTACGGAGTGTGGGAGCATGGAGGATGGTGCAGTGTGGTGGGGCTGGCTGCCTCTCACACGTGGTATTTCTCCATAACTGCCTACATCCTTTCTGTTAGACCTTAGCTGCGCATGTTCCAGGGCAATGTGGAAAGTCCCACTGAATGTGTGTTGCACTCCTAAAGTTCAATCTCATTATCGCAGATACAGCAACATGAGAAAAAGCTCCTAGGGGTGCATTTGGTCCCTAAACAGAACAGAAAATACTAACTAGTATTCCAGATGTCTGCATGAGAAACACTCCAAGATTTTAATGTAATTTCTGTTGATTTATTTTATCCTGACATATCTTATTTAACAACTGTTAAAGCAATCAGCTTTGGTGAATGGAAGGGGATCATGGTTTACTGTTAAAGTATGAGCACTCAACAGATAATTCTTAGTTCCAACAAATCTCCTGAACTGGGAATAAATCTTGAAAATGAAAAGAGCTCTTGATAACTACAGCCACTTCAAAACCTATTAGAAAAGAGAAAAATTAGAGAGCCAGACGAATCTCCTCCTGGACCAGACTGTACCTCGGAGCAAACCCTGCTGCTCGTCAAGCTAACTGCCCGGCCCACACTCCAGCCCGCAGGGTCAGGCTTAAGCCTTGCAGACTTTCAGAAGTCACCAAGGCCAATCCTATTCTTAAATAATACTGATGATTACAATACAACAACAAACCCACTGAAGTCAAGGAAAAATATGAGTGGCAGAGTATAGATTTACAACATTATAGCAGTGGAGAGCCCTGGTCGGGTGGTTCTGATGGTTAGAGTATCATCCTGATACACGAAGGCTACAGGTTTGATCCCCAGTCAGGGCACATACAAGAATCAACTAATGAATGCATAAGTAAGTGGAACAACAAAAATATATGTTTCTCTTTCTCTCTCTCTGAAGTCAATAAATAAAAATTTTAAAAGATTATCTTACAACAATAACGCACTGGAAAGCAGAAGTGATGGGGAAGGTTTGAAACTAGGGAGAATAGGTCCTCAGAACACCTAACCAATGCCACAGGAAGTCTGGCTGCACATGTGGACAACTAGAGGGCGGAAAGACAATGGCATGAGGGTGAGAAGTTTGGATGCAGTCTGGATTCCCATGAAGTAGGACCACCATTGGCCTGAGATTCAGCTTTTCTATTTCAAAGGTTCATGGGTCAGTGAACACAAAGCAAAATACTGACTCCAATTGCACTGTTCATCTTGAAACATTATTTTAATTAATTTCCAAAATATTTTTAACAGAAGATATTAATAAGGTGTGTGTGTGCTTGCGTGTGTGTGTGTGTGTGTGTGTGTGTGTGTGTGTGTACACTTTCCACACCGCCACCTCCACATGGAAAAGACAGAAAACCCTGCCTGGGTCTCATAGTCAGGCTTTCTCAGACCCGCTGGTAGGAAGCTACCAGTTCATCATAAGGATGATGGCCATTGGGAACGAAAAGAGAATTCTGTTGTTTTTAACTAATGGGTCAATCTACTATTCTGCTAGCCTCCATGATGTCGAAGAATAAATACCAGATTTGAGCCTCAGGATTTAATGGCAGCTTCCTCCTATCAGTTTTTGCATCTCTAAAACCAGGGCTGTTACTGCAACTGTACCCACTGTCACACCCATTTCTGTTATTAAAAAATTGAAGTGCTCTGTACTCACTACTCCTCGAGTACTGCTCACTCCTCTCTGCCTCACTGGGGACCCCTAGGTCTCCCCAAAATGCAGAAATTAACAGGCTCATGTCTGGCCCAGCAGAGAGGCTCCAGAACACCTATCACATTGGTCAGTGCCGTGTGTCATACTAACAGCTACACATAAAAACAACAACTCTGCCTAAGACATACCGACCCACCTCTTAACCCCCAGCTGTGGGTATATCTAAGCCAAACTAAGACTCCTGAAGCATATTTAAAGCCTGGAGCAGAAATCCCAGAAAAATATTTTAGATTACAAAGCTGGTTCAGATGGCTAATACTGTAGGCAGTTTTTAGGACAAGGCCAATTTAAGAATTATGCCCAAGAGCTATTTGCAAATGTATAGTAGTTATGTTTTCAGTCAATTAGTTTGAGAAAGGAAATGGGAGCTAAGTAAATAAATGAGATCATTAATTTGCATTAAATATAAATTAATTATGCTAATTCTAAGAAGTGAACATATATACACATTATGTATATAATGAAGAATATCCATGAGACTCTATTTAGCAAAAGAAAGCCATCTTAACTTATTGTGTTGTAGAAAATGCATGTATATTTATTCAATAGATTTTAACAGTTTTGATATGTGTATGAAGATATAGGATAAACATGAACTGTCTACTGATGTTCTAACAAATCTATTTTCATTGAAAATGGAAATCAGGATACACTGTGCATTATTTGAGTTAATTTCATGACATTTCTTTGAGTAATGATGTATTATTCCATTCATCACTTCTAATTACATTCTGTCACCAGTGCCGGGCTGGCAGCACAGGCCCAGCCTCTTCCTGTTCCTCACAATCTGATAACTTTCATGGAAAGCAGATCACAAATGTGCCCAGAATATAATGAACCGCGTTCAGTGGCTGCTCACCGTGATAGTTTGAAATTACCTGAGCAAAGTTTCACAAAGAAATGAGTAGAGATGGGGAATGGTTTTCTGTGTTACAGACTTCTCATTTTCGCAATTAATATAAGAAATATTCAAAGTGTTACTTTAATACATATATAAAATCATCGTTCTATCATTTGCTAGAGTGGGAGAAAGAGCACTCCTAATATCATCCTCCTCTTTCCTACCCTCACGCAAAATTATATTTTGTATAGATCAGCAGATTGCAGAGGTATCTTTGACTCGTTATATAAGTGATTCTATCGGTTCTGTGCAATTCTGAGAGAATGCAGGAACCCCCTGAAAGCTCTGATCGAAAAGCCAGTTGGGGTTTCCTCCTCTAACACATAAGCACGTGCAGGCAGCCCGTCTCAGCTCGTTCACAGCAGGGCCTAACGCAGAAGGCAAACCCTACTACGGAGAAGAGGTCAAGGTCAAGGGAAAACTAAGTAACAAGCAAGGAGCCAAGCGAGCCAGAAGGCCATGGTGCGCACGTCCTCCCCAGCCGCAGCCAGCAAGGAGCCGGGAGCAGCGGCTAGCAGCAGGTGGCCTAGATGAGGCCTACAGACCAAGATGTACGGGGCTCAGGCACGCTGCTTCACAGGCGGCCCACCTTTACTTGAAGGAGCCAGAGTCAAGTGTATAAAGTCCACCCATTTTGTTCCATCCAATTTCAAATATTCCCTGCACACATACAAAGTATCTATTAACCCCTTCAGTTTCAGGCGCCAACAATCCATCATGCTGTCTATAATAACAGTAAAGAGGCCAGTCTCAGCTCCAGGAACAAAAAATAAACGTGGGAGAGTTAGAGCCTGGCCAGGGTGGCTCCCCTTTCTCTTCTGGAACCTGATAGCTAGTTACTGCCCGCTGACCCTGAAGGCAGCCTCAGAATCCTCCTTAACACTGCAAGGTCACTATCAGCTAAAAACCTGGGGTTTGAGAGCAAATGTATTTGCTCTCTGTGACAATTTCTCAGATGACAAGTGGAGATGGATGACGGTCACACAAGGTTTGCCTTGCAGTGGGGGCTGGCCGGATCCTCTGTGGCAGGTTCTAGACACTGAAAACAAGATGTCAAGCAACTTAGTGAATTATAGGAGGATCCCAGAGCTCCCTTTGTTCCTGCTGGCCAATGCCACCACAAGCTGGTTCTAGCTGGTAGCAATGCCCTCTACTAACCAAAGACAGGTGCACACTACATGGGAAACTTCCCCATGGAAACAGGGTAAAGAGCACTCTGACTGAGCAACCACGGCTACACACAGAGCTTCAGAATGCAATAATCTGCCAAATAAAGGCAAGAAAATATGACAAGAAAACCAGCTTGCCCAGTGACAGCTCAGGACAAAGGATGGCAAAATTGTCTTTGAACCACTCTCCAAGAGTATCTGAACCTCCTAATATGCAGCAGGCATACAGAGGGTGCAAAAACAGACATAGGCTTGGGGAAATTTAAGAGCAAAAACATCTATCTTTAGTAATAAAGATACTAAAATGTGCTTGCGCTCATTTTATTTGCACAGGAAGGCTTATAAAGAAACTTTTGAGAAATGAAAGATCATCAGATCACTAATAACTGCAGTTTCCTGAACAATTAAAGAAATTCACAACATTACAACCTACTTAGGAAATGATGACTATTTCTGATTTTTACTGAAGGATTAAAAGGGCACTTTTATCTATAGCATCTTAGAGCTTATAGTGCTTCCGAAAAAAGCACTGTTAAGTAACGAAGCTATTTTTATTCTTTCTTCATTTATTTGAGGAGAACTCAACATGAAATGGTCTGAAAAAGAGAGAAATCTAAACATCGCTTGTTTGGATAGCTGAAATTGTGTTTTAAAAGACATTTACCAGGGTTTTCTTTTTTATCTATTGAAGTTGGACCTTAGAGCACAATTTCCATTGTACAAAACTTTTGTTTCTAATACATCAGCAGAAATGTCCTTTAAGTTACTTAGTCCAATTCTTCACAAACACACCTTGGAAGGCTGTCCTCAATGCATCATTCTAACGTCGTTTGGCCCTGATAACATTGTGTGCGATGCTCCTGTTTGGAGAAATCTGCTTTCTAATAACTAATTCAATAATCTATTGACAAATGATTTGTATAATATAGTATGGCCAGCAAGGGAGGTTTGTCTCTGTCGTTACACACCACATTCATCCCGTCCACAAATGTTGCCACGTTCCCCTGATATTACAGCTCCTTATGCCATTCTGAAAGCAAACCCAAGATCAATACTCTGTCTGCTGAAAACTACAGGACATAACAAATGAATAATTTTATTTACAATAAAAGCCCTAATCCCCAAATGGATTCCGCTAATGTTCAAATTTATTTTTCATGCTCAACTCAAGATGAGAGGTAGGCACTGCACAATGCAAAGGAAGGGGGTGGGGAGAAGTGGTAACCATCCTGGTTCAAATGTGTGTACGCCATGAACAGGAGCTGGGCTACACTGAGGAGTGAGGGGCTCCTGCTGAATTCTAAAGATGCCATTCCAGACGCTTCTGCTTTCTCACCAAGACACTCTGGAAAGCACTTTCCAGGAACAAGAAATTAATGGATTAAAGACATTCCGACACATTCTTCTGGAGTGGTGCACCACGGAGGCCAGAGCTATTCAGTCGGCTTCAAACACTGCGCCGAACAGAGTGTTTGCCTTAGGTGGGGACAAGGAGGGACTGAAGTGGCTCTTTGAGCAGGAAGCAAATAGTCTTGCTTCAAAAGCAGATCCTCAGCCCCTGATCTGACAGTTCCTCTCCTCCTCTGAAAGGTATGAAAAAGTCAGGAAGCAAAGTCATAGGAAAAAAGGCTTGAGGATGGGGAGCCCTCAAAATGTTAGCGAGGGCACAAGTTCAAAGATGACATTTATAAGTCTCTTCTGAATGGCACATTCCCCAAAGGCCACCTGCATACTCTTTTTAAAAAGAAATCACCAAAAATACAAGATAAAAATTTCCAGT
Source organism: Myotis yumanensis (assembly GCF_028538775.1). NCBI lineage: Eukaryota > Metazoa > Chordata > Mammalia > Chiroptera > Vespertilionidae > Myotis > Myotis yumanensis. Next base: position 46,748,821 of record NW_027223765.1, read on the forward strand.
TCACATAAGGATGCCAATGTACTGCCCTTAAAATACAGACTTGTCCATTGACAGATTAACATGCAACATACAAAAAAGGAAGGGAAAGAACCCTTTTCCATCAGCCATCCATTCATTCACTGCTTTTAGACTTAACGCGGTACAGTCATAGCACAGAAATATAAACAAGATTGTCACTGACAAGGCATGAAGGGAAAACAGAGCTTGAATATGATACTAAAAAATCTGGAATAAAATGGTGACAAGACTTGGCTTTGTGCAGGGAATGCTGACAGGCAGGACCTCGCAGACCCTTACTGCCCCACCCCATTAGCTGAAATGATCCGGGTGCTCCTGACATTTGCAGGTTCACTAAATGCAGTCAGCAGGTACTCGGATGCCAGGACAAAGAGCTGTGCCAGAGCAGGTCCTGCTCTCACCCCTTCCCAGGAACTACGGACTCAGGGCAGACACCAGTAGGAATGTGCCTGTTGTGACAGGAAGCAGAATGGGAGACTGGCTTGGAATGATGCCTGGCACAGAGTAGGAGCTCAGTAATAACTGCTAAATGAATCAACATGTGACTAATGAACCAAGTGTCACAAGAAGGACAGAATATGTTGTTCCTAAAAGGTGAGACGGGTATCAAAGCACTTGAGCAGAAATGAGAAGGATGGGAAGGGTCGCAGGGGAAGAGAGTGCAGGGGAAATGGTAACAGAAACACATGCTTGTTTAGCAAAGAGCTGGGAAGGGCTGAGTAAGAGGATGCATGGTGCCAGGCGGGGCCACTCTGTAAAGTACATTGTCCACCACTATGCTAACCACCTAAAACTAGTACAAAATAGTATTGAATGGAAACTTTAATTGAAAAATAAAAGTGAACTTTTAAAAAGGATAATGATTTTTTTTTCAAAACTATGCTAAGGAGTTTGGACTTTATCCTTAAAAGAAAAGGCAAGGCTTGGGGGGAGACTCATTATTTTCAATAGTTGTTTGTAAGCAAGGGAATAGGAAAATGATATGATCAGAGGGTGACTCAGAATGAGGTACAGGCTTGATTGGAGATCCAGACACAGGCTCGCTGACCCACCCAATGGGCTAAATGAGAGCAGACAGACTAGAATGCTGGGGAAAGATTAAAGCCGGCTGCAGACATATCACCAATTATTTTATGAAATGTTAGTGGGCAGAACTATCCACAGCCTCAATTCCCAAATCACAGGACAAAAGAATGTCGCTTTCTGCAAAGGAATAAGTAACTTATTAAGATTCTCCTCACAGTCATCACTTAACAGAGTTTACAAAGATAAAGTAAAAGAAAAAGCTACAAAATCATCATATAAAAAGGATTGCCTGAATGCATCCTCTCCTGGCCCCGGGACCACCTTAAATACAGCAGATGGGAGATAACCTTTCAGAGTGAACTGATGACAAAGCAATCCGGTTCTCACTGTTCCGTCCTCAGAAAGGAGTGGGTCTCACTTAATCCCTTCCAAACAAGGAGGTTTGTTATTTTAAAACAATGTCCCCAATCTCCTTGGCATTTGCTCAAAGACACAGTAACTGACCAGGACTCACTTCCATATGGCAATCCCAGTGCCCGTGGGACAAATGCAATCATCACTCACTACCCGCTCACTGCTCGGGGCAGACATGTCCCCAGAAGCAGACATGTCAGTTTCTTGTGTTCCAAAGCATCTGTGACCAGGTCTTACACATCACACATTCAGAGTGGGTTAAAAACAGTATGAAAAAGCAAGTTTCTTACTACCAAGATGTAAGTAAAAAATTCACAGAGTTCATTCCATTATTAACCATTGAAAAGGCAGTGCAGCTCTCCGAGCCCACATTTTCTCAGTCAAAGGCATTAAAATTTCTTCATCTAAATTCACATCCCTTCCCAGGTCCCTCAGTTTTCTGACAGAAGTCAATTAAAGCTGGCACCCAAAAAGAGATGGCATTTAAACCATATTCTTTTGACATTGGAATTCCTAATGTTTTGCTTAAAAAAATTCCTCAAAGGAAAGAGAAAATTGCAAACTTGCAGCACGACCAAATGAAGAAATAAAATGCAAAAAGCTTCTATTATTTCAAGAACTGCAGGTCTTTGATTAGAACCCACTACAAGACTGGCATACAACTTAAAAATTGTTCTGTTTTATAGGACCTTTCTAAATCATTCCACTTTTTTATTTCTTTTACATCAATAAACAAAAGAATGAAATTTTCTAATATTGAGTATAATTTAAGCTATTTTATGAATTTAAAGAGGAGTTATATAATATCAAGAAAAGCATATGTCATTCACTGATTTATTGCTGTGGTCATTAGTTTTATAAATTTACAAAATTAATTTAGTTAAAATTTGGATTCAAGAAATTTGAAAGTCTATCATAAAATCACAACTATCTTTTGGTGCATATTTTCTTCTTTCTATTTTTTTTGATGTACCATAGTTACAAGGCCAAGAAAGAATAGTCATAAAATTCTCAAGCACTTTAAAAATTCCCACTGAAAAAAATATAACTCACTCTGAAAAAAAATTGATATATTTATAGATTTAGAATTACTAGCAATATATTTCAAAGTAAAATCATGTCTCAGTGTGGAATATTCTTGTTATCTTAAAATATAAAATTTTATGCTTTGTTGTACTCTGCAGAGTAAATTGAGTTAGGCAGAAAGAGAAAAAAAAATCTAAAGAGTCAGTACAAAAGTCATATGCACAGAATCACAAGTGGTATCTTCAACATCATAAAAATTACTCTCCAAAGCATTTAACAAATTCCTGCTATTTCCACTGCAAAGAATAAGGTTCCTATGGAAGTCAATAGGAAGAAAGACTACAACTCGATAGTCAGAGGGACAGTGATCTAGAACAGTGGTTCTCAACCTTCCTAATGCCTCGACCCTTTAATACAGTTCCTCATGTTGTGGTGACCCCCAATTTCATTGTTACAAATTGAACATAATTAAAGCATAGTGATTAATCACAAAAACAATATGTAATTATATATGTGTTTTCCGATAGTCTTAGGCGACAGGTTGAGAACCGCTGATCTAGAAGCTGGGATGTTTTCCAAGACAAAATGCTATTTTAGACCCTACCATGAAAAAAATATTTGTAAGCATATTTATGTATATGAATTTAAATAAAGCTTCCAGCTTGAATGATTTCCAAGGGGCAAAGAAACCAATGAGTTTCAAATCTTCCCATAATCCCTTACTTTCACTTCACAAAAGATCCACGCAATCTCTATTTTACTATTAAAATTCACAATTGATAACTGAAAACAAAGTGTCCATGATATTTATTGGGACCATTTTAGAAGCACCTATTTATTTACACAGCTACCACAGTGAAAAGGTCAGGCAAAAACTCTCCTCAGAAGCCACAGTTGCTAAGCAACTCTTTCCAGAAGTTCTGCAAAACTGATCAAGCATATTACCGGTGCCACCAACTGAATCGAGAATAAATGGAACATCTTACCTGGTTTGTCCAAAGAGGGGGAGGTGCAGAGTGGATTCCTTGTTTACTTTTCGGACAGATATTGGAGGCCAATCCTGTATTCATGTGGTGTGTTAGGTTCAGAGGCTTTTAAAATTTTTCTTCTCTTAAAACAAAGGATACGTCCTGGGACCACAGGTTTCCTGTTCACGAGGGCATAGGACAGTTCTGTCCTGAGAAACACCACAGAGGGCTTGATGAGATGTTGGCCGAATCTGAATGACATGTTCTCTCGGTTGGAATCTGAAAGAAAAAGCGATTGAGGACATTTATAAAAGTCAATTGAGAAACTCAGATCATATACCACTTAACAGAAAGCAAACTCTATTGCTACAGATTCTTACTTGAGAAGACATCATTTAAGCTGCCCCTCATTCAATGTCCACTATGATGTATTCTGGGTCAGTCCTCCTGAAAAGCTCCTCTCTCCCCATCACTTCATTGGAGTAAATGGCTTCCAGCAGAAGCTTGCACGTGGGCAATAACATGGTCTTCTTAATCCCTCTGCATTCAGGTTGCCACCTTCACCCAAATCTACTAGGCCAGATCTGTCAGGTGCTTTTTATTTTTACCCATCCATTTCATCAACTTTGCTCAGCTAAAATTTTTCATTGTTAAGCATTTATTCTAAATTATCTAACTCTTAAATACTTTTTCTCAATGGTTTTATCTTTGTTTATATAAAAGCCATTTAGAAAAAGTACAAACACAGTTTGAACTTTCCTATAATTACAAAAACATACAAGCATTTCTGTAGAATTATGCTAGTAAAATTCCCAAAATTAAAGAGATATATTTTGAGGGGAAAAAAAAGGAAAGGGCAAAATATAGTTCCAGGTGAAAATAAATCCTGGTTGACACAGAGCTAGGATGCAGCAAGCTAAAATGGACACAGTTAAAATCTATATAATCTTATTAACCAATGTCACCCCAGTAAATTTAATTTTAAAAAGATTAAGGAAAATTGATATTTTATAAACAAACCAATAAATATATTTAATGATTCTAATGTTCTCAATGACCCAAAAGATATAGAGAGCTACACACACGTCATCCATTGTAGAAGCACCAGCAGAGCAGAACCTAACAGCTACAAAGAAATAAGATGGTGCCCAGTCGGCATGGCTCAGTGGTTGAGCATCGACCTATGAACCAGGATGTCCTGTTTGCCGGCTTCATCTCCAGTGTGGTGTGTACAAGAGGCCAATAGATTATTCACTGATATCACTGATGTTTCTATCTCACTTCCTCTCTGAAATCAATAAAAATATATTTAAAAAATAAAATAAAATGGAAGGTTTGCCTTAATGATGCAAACACTGGTTTCATAAAAATCAAAGATGTTGAAAATCATCTAACCCAGTGGTTCTCAAGGTGTTTCCCTAACCTGAGAACTTATTAGAAATGAAAATTGTCAATTCCTACTTCAGACCTCCCAAACCAGAATCTCTGGGAGAAGGGCCCAGCAATCTATGCTTTAATAAGCTGTGCAGATGATTCAGAACCACTGACCAAACACAACTGCTCTCCCAGTTCTTGAATCCATACACATATTTTCCTGAGTATCTATACTAGAGCCCCATTATTGGATTTTAGGTTATACACATACATTTTATAAAATATATGCTCCAGTTTGCATCCCAGAAGTAATACACACAGATTCCTATTTTCTCATATCCTTGCTAGTACTTGAGGATATCTGATTTCCTAGCTTTTATTGATATATAGGCAAAACAGCATTTCTTAATTTTAATTTGCTTGTCTCCAATGTGAGGTGTGTGTATGCATATAACTCCTTCTATAAATTGCCAATTCATACTGGGCCCTCTTTTTTATTGGTTTCCTTTCTTCTATTTTCTGATTTTTCAGGGTCCCTTGTACATTCTAAATACTGATCTTGATCTATTAAACATGACAATTATATGTTCACCATCTGTTAGTTTTGGGTGTTTTTTTTTATCATACCTTCTATTGAAAAAAAGAATTCATTTTATTTATTTATTCATTTGAGAAAGAGAGAGGAGAGAAATATCAGTTGATTGTTTCAGAGGGGCAGAGTTGAATCTAAAAAAATTTTGCAAGGCATTCTTAATACTGTACAGCAGGACTTCACAAATTACAGCCCACAAGCCAAATCCAGGCTGAGGCCTGTACTTACAAATAAAGTTTTATTGGCACACAGCCAATGTCCATTCGTGCTTTTATTGGTTGATTCTTGTATATCTGGGGATCAAACCCGTAACCCTGGCATATCCGGATGATGCTCTAACCAACTGAACTACCCAGCCAGGGCCAAAAAACATTCATTTTGATGTGTTAATTTTCTTGTTATGAGTTGTGCTTTGTGAATCTTATTTAACAAACCCTTCTCTTCTATAAGGTTATAAAAATATATTCTTAACAAACTGGTATTTCTCTCTCTTTCTCAAATAAGTAAATAAATACATTTATATTCTATAATACCTTCATAACACTCTTATAATAGGGTCTTAAATTTCCCTTATATGTTTAATAAATTTGGTCTTAGATAGCTCTTAGTTTATGTCACTATTATAAATGTTATCTTTCTATCAGAGTTTATAATTTGTTACTCCCCATACAGTGTAAAGCTGTTGATATGTTATTTTTATATGTTGCTCTTATAAGCTGGCAACCTAGCTGAACTCTTGTATGGTATTAATAGTTTCTTCTGATTTTCTTTGGTTTTCTACATACAGTTGACTATTGAACAATGCAAAGGTTAGGGATGCTGACTCCCACATAATCAAAATCATGTATAACTTACATTGACCCTCCACACCTGCCTATTCCCAATGGAAGATGCAAAACCCAAGGATACAGAGGGCAACTCTATATTTATTGAAAGAAATCTGCGTTGTTAGTAGCCCTGAGCAGTTCAAAGCTATAGTATTCAAGGGTCAACTGTACATGATTTTACTTAGAAATAATTATATTTCTCATCTCAATTCTACCTTTGTTGGTTTCTTTGTCTTACTGAATTGGTAAGGGATCTAGTAATATTGGGAAGTAGGACCAACAGGCATTCTTGTCTTGTTTCCAAGCTTAAAAGGAATACATTTAAAGCAGTTTTTTTTCATTAAGAAATATTTCTGACATAAATTTTTAGTAGAAAGCCTTTATCAAGCTAAAAAAGAAATCACCATTTCAAGTTTCCTAAGGGTTGGCTCCATTTTAAAAAGAAAAAAATAAATGCTTTTTCATTATCGCTGGTGACATAATTTCTTGTTCTTTGCCATTAACATTGTAAATTACAGAAACAGATATTTTTAAATGCCAAATGCATCCTTTCACTTTTATGATTCAACTTCGTCAGAATGTATTTAATACATTGCTACACCAGAATTCGTTGCGGTTTTTAATGTCATAAAAAAGTTGGTCAATATGTTTTCCCTTTTGTTTTAAAAATCAAACTTCATAGATTGGCTTTTAAAATTTGTTCTATAAAATGTTTCATAAACCATTTTTCTGTCCCTTGTGAATTAAACAGAACTCACTATCAAACTGTTTGGGCCCCTTTTTATAAGACAGGGAATTAAGTTATGGTAATTATTATCATTTATTTTATGTTTGTTGATTAAGATTTTTCTTACTTCCTATTTTAGGCATATATTCTTTTTACCTAAATTGTCCACTTTAATGATAAAACATTATAATAGTCTTTTAAGATTAAAAATGTAGTCCATAATTGTGTCTTTTACCTATTTTGTATTTTGTTTATGCTTATTTGCTTATTTTGTTAATGTATGTATGGTTTTCTTCATCAGTCTTGCAAGAATTATATTTAGCCTATTAACTTTTTCAAAGAACCAGTTTTTGGTTCTTTGCTTTTATTAATTATCTCTAGTTTGTTGCTTATTTTCTGAACTTGTATTTGTTTATTTTTTCCTTCATTGTTTCTTTAGTTTTACCATGTTACCATTTTTCTAATTACTTGAATCAAACATTGAACATGTGGATTTCAGACTTTCTAATTTTCTCTTGGGTAACAAAAAGCTATATATTACCTTCAAAGTATTCCATTAGTCCTCTATCAAATTGTGACCTATTGTGCTTTTATTATCACTCAGCTTTAAAATTTTGCTATTCTCGTTATCCTTCATTCCATTTTTGGCCTATGTCTTTTCATTTTCAAACATATACTATGTTTTGCTATCTTTCTGTTAGTGATGGCTAATTTTAAAACACTATAGAGAAAAGAACCTCTATAGTGTTGATTGTTCAGAATGAGGCTTCCTTCCTGATCCATTAAAGATGAAGCATGGCCCAGCCAGTGTGACTCAGTGGTTGAGCATCAACCTGTGAACCATGAGGTCATGGTTCAATTCCTGGTCGGGGCACATGGCCAGGTGTCGGGCTCCATCCCCAGTGTGGGGCGTGCAGGAGGCAGCCAATCAGTGATTCTCTCTCATCATTGATGTGTTGATCTCTCTCTCTCTCTCTTCCTCTCTGAAATCAATAAAAATATATTTAATAATAATAAAAAGGATGAAGCATGGGCCCAACTAATCCATGTCCTCTAAACAAAATATAACCTTCATTTGTTGAGTACGGAGATCCATATACTAGTACATGGTAGAGCAAAGGCATCCAAATCTTCGTCTGCTGTTAGTCTCATTGTTTCCTCAGCTTATGAAAAGACTGTTCGATTTCTAACTACAATTGCTCCATTGCTCAATGCCCTAAACTATGCTTGCCACTTTATTGCATGTGCATATGTGCCTGCTAGTTTTACTCCCTTGATCTATTGTTCGTTTTTCTTTTTCTTTGTATCTGACAAGTGTAACTTTTTCTGTCCCCTTATCTTCAACCTGTGTCTTTCTAAATGGTTTTTATAAACAATATATTATAACATTTTGTTTTCTGCCACTGGGCAGTCTGCCTTGATTACTTTAACCCCTGTACATTTATGCTAATTATTCTTTAAGTTTATTTTGAATATCCTATTTCAGTTTTTGTTTCACTTTTTTCTCCTTCCTATTTCCACTGGCTAGATAAGTTTTTCCTTTTGTATGAAATTATACATTCCACTTCGATTTCAGAATTGGTTATTCTTATTACAATCCATACTAATGCTTAATGTCTCCATCAATATCTAAAAGCAGTTCATGTCTATGCCCTTAGCATATTATTCCCATCTTGGCTCTCTCTCACAGTTCATCTCCCAGCTTCCTCCTGTCTAAGTTTTTATGTGTTGAAATAATAGTATGTTATAATTTCAAATAGTTATTGATATGCCGTGTTTTTGTAGTTTTTTACACACCATTAGTTAGTTACTCAAGCAATCATGTTTCTCATTTATCTTACTGACAAAGGTCTACAAACACCCCCTCATACTAAGCAGCAATGTGCTCAGCACTTCTTTTGAATTTTAGTTTCTTCTTTGTTTTTTATCACCTCCCTTTTTTTCATAGCTCACCTATGTCTTTGAGTGAATATTTGTATATTTCATTCAGCATTTCCAATTATTTTTAGTGGAACATTTTCTAATTATCTCCCCTATCACAATCCTAAAAGCTAAAGTTCTCATTGCTTCTTTATACAAAAATCACCAAATTTCCTACTTGTTCTTTTTTCCTGCATGTAATTTCTTTCTATTGGATTCTTTTCTGTTCTTCTATCGTCACTCCCCTCCACCCCTCGCCCCCCAAATATGTTCTCTAAAGTGACTTTCAGAGAGGATATCTCTATATGTGAAAAACTGAGATTTTATACCGAATATCTTCATGTTACCCTCTCACTCAAATATAGTAACCAGAAATAAAATGCTAAGCTTAAATTTGCTTGTTGCAAGACATGGAAACTATTACTCCTTTGCCCTCTCACATCCTGGTGTTGCTATGGAGAAAAGTTCAATGACAATCAGACTCCTGTTCCCTGGAGGATGTTCTAGTTTCTATCTCAAAATTGTTAGAGTTTTGTTGAAGGGTCTAGAGTAGGATGATGTATTAGCTTCTGAGGGCTGCAGTAAGAAATTGTCACAAATTGAGTGCTGAACAGAACAGAAATTCATTTTCTCACAGTTCTGGAGGCCAGAAGACTGAAGTCAAGGTGGTGGTAGGCCCAAGTGCCCCTGACAGCTCTGGGATAGAACACTCCCTTTTCTCTCCCTAGCTTCTGGTGAGTGCCAAGAATCCCTGGTGTCCCTTCGCTTATAGATGTATCACTGCAACCTCTCCTCTGCCTTCACGTGTCCAAGCTGTGTGTGTCCTCTCCCCTCATGAAGACACAGGTCATTTGATTTATGACCCCCCTCTAGTACACTAGTAAACTCAACTAATCACACCTGCTAAGATCCCACTTCCAAATAAGGTTAAATTCTAAGCTTCCTTTGGGGGGAGGGGGGCATTACTGAATCCACCCCAAACTCTTTTCCTGAGTCCTCCTGTTTGGTGGTCCATTAACTTCCTCCATATTTGAGGCCTTCATTTTCACTGTGTTCTTTCTATTCTTGGTCATTATGTCTTCAAATAGTCCCTGACCTCAGTTTACTTCTCTGCCTTTCAAGGACTCCATCTAACATTTCTTTCATTCTCCCTCACCCTTTTCCCAGTCTTCTCATCTTTTTATTTCTTTGAGATGGCTTTTGGGAGACAGCCTCAATCCATCTGACTGCTGATTATATTCATTCTGGCACTCATCCACCCATAATTATTTCCCATTTCTCCTCTACCCAAGGCTACCCCGCCTCTCATTTCTCTCCTTCCCAGGCATCACTCCTTCCACGAGCTCATGCAATTCGATTACATTTCTTCTCATGAGTTTAGCCTGCCAACAATTTGAAATGTTGACTGCCCTCTGACCTCATCATTATTCCTTCCCTTTTGATGTGTCCACACAACTCCCAAACTACCCTTTGCTGAGAGAAAGCGTGAGGAGGTGACATGAGCCTTCTCAGCACACATACTGGAGTCCTGGCTCTGCCACTCCCTAAGCTTTGGCAATTCCCAGACTTCACCGGCTCAGCAGATACCTTGTCTGAAAATATTGGATGAGAGAGCAAGCCAAGCACAGCTATGTCTGTCTCCTGACACTGGCATCCGAAAATGGAAAGTCTATGTCCTTGTCCAAACCCATTCTTTGCCGTTTCATAATTGTGGTAAAATTCTGCCTACTTGTGCTGCGTGCAGACATGCTTTCTCAAGTTTTCATTTCAATGGTGAAGAATAACTCCAGGAACCATAAAAGGAACAAAAGTAGAGAAAAGCTTAAGAGCCAATATTGTGTGATGAGAAGATCCCTGCATCTGCTGATCTGAAACTGTCTGCAAGGCTGAGATAAATATTAAATACTTTCCTCTCCCATGAAAATGGCAGAAAGCAATTTTATTTTAAGCAAATGGAAACTGCTGAATCTTTTCTGCCAAACAAGAAGGCTGGAGGTACCAATATTCATTTGAATTCTCGGGGGGAAAAAATCATCTCCTGGAATCTCTGTTTCTTAATAAATATGGAGACGATGGCTTCTGGCATCCAGAGAACCGAGTGCTGGGCTAGGGACCTCAGGCTAAGGTTTAGGCCTTTAAACTTATTAGTGGGCTTTCGCTGAGGCAGAAATAGAAGGGCTAGGCTCCCTCCAGAAATAGTGACTGAGGCCCACAGATACTGCTTTATAAATAAACAGAAGCATGTTAATGAAAACCAGAGGCATGTTTTTAGCTAATTAATTTTTCTGTACTCATTAGTAACAAGTTATTTTATTTTGAACTAAAAACATGTGACTTCAAGATATTTAATGAGTCTCCATTTTCCACCTTTTCAAATACAGAAGTTATTTATATCCTCTATCACCTATAAGTCTCATCTGCTAGTAGCATGATATTATTTTTAGAACTTTATCTTCAAAATTAGTGAAAAGAAGGAAGTAATGAAATTGTCTCTACTATACACATTTAATTTTGTGACGAGTAGATTTGATCAGATGTTTTCTGATAGGATTAGATAGGCAACCTAACTCATAGTGGAATAAGGTTCAATGGCCACAGAAGCAAATGCCCCTAAATGTAAAGTTTCCCTGCTACTTACAAGAGATGAGAATTCGTTTTAGGATAGATAAGTTCTCTTCCTGGTTTGCTTTCAGATATCATCATCCAACTAATATAACTGCCATATGCTTCTAAGCTCGCTCCACCCCCAAAAATTACCTCCAGTATTTCTTAGCAGAAAAGCACTTAAGAGACCCATTAGACCTAGCCCTCTCATTTTAGAGATGTCAAGTATCTAGCAAGTCAAGTGGCTTACTCAAATTCAGAGGGACTCCTTTAGAAAATACTATTTATAGTGGATACTATCTGTTGACTTATCAAACTTGAGAATTTAAGATTTCAGGGACTCTACTCTGAGCCACATCAAATTAAAGAGAACTCTGTCAATTTAGGGGATCTCTTGCTGCCAAAACCACATGACAGTATCTGACGGTCAACTGGGAATTCAGAATATATGCCTATGTCTATTATTTTCAGATTATTTCATCAAGTGGAAAACACAAAATATAAACTCCATTCTGAGAATGTGAGGACCTTCAAAACCCACTGACTCAAGTTTCAGAAACTCAAGACGTTAGCAGATGCACCTAACAAGCCTTTGGATGCGAAGTCCTAACCAGCAGACTACCAGGGAACCCCTCCGCCTTCTACAGCAAATGATTTCTTCAAGACAAGAAGTCTGCATAGTTCCAAAAGCAATACAGTAGGATGGCTATTCAAAATGCAATCTGCAGATCCTCTACATCCGTGTCACCTGAGAGTTATCAGAAACTCGGATTTCCAGACTCCAACCCACATCTACCGCATCAATCTGTATATTAATAAGATCCCGTGTGTCAATATGCACATTTAAGTTTGAGAACTTAAAAAAAAATGTTCAGCTCTAGTTCCAATTAAAATTATTTGGGGAGTTTTCTAAAAAAAGATATTGCACTTTATCCTAGCCTGGCTCCAGCAGAGCCTCTGTGATGATGAGGCTAAGACCACAGCAGGGGGGTCAGTCTGTCAAATGGAATAACAACTGTGCCTTTTCCTCAAGGACACAGTTTTAACTGCTGAACATATCTTTGATAAAGCCACTTGTTGTATTATTGTTAGTATTTTGCCCTATCAAAAAGTAATGCCAAATCTTATTCAACAAACAACAGTTAATTGCCAACTAACACAAAGTGAATATTGGTAAGTTGCTTTTATATAAATGGTATTTAATTATTATTTAAATGAAACAAAACAAGTAGAAACATATGTGTGGTACTGTACTACCCTTAGGTGACAGCTAATCTCTCCATATTAAAGGTAGAGCAGTGTTGGCTAAAAGAAGCATCTTATTAAATAGAAATTACAGCTAATACTAGTACTTTCATTCTAATCAATTTCTATACAAAATCTTACTTAATTCTCCTGACAAACCCACAAGGAAGGTCCTACATACACCAACATTTACGCATCTCTGAACACTTCTCATACATCAGTTCCACAATTTGAGACTCACCATGTTCAAAGGATATTGAACCTTTACAGCTACTGATATGGACTGCTTAATATCTCTCAGGCAATGTTTCTAAAAATTACATTCAAAAGTAATATAGGAAGAAGGTGAATTCCTCCACAACTTTATCAACAGGAGTATTCTCTGATTACCCAAATCTGTAATAAAGCTTGTTTTTACCTAGTTATGTAACGTAGTGGGGAAATGACCTCTAACTCTCCTAGCCAAAACATCTGCCATGAGAATGGACCTCTCCTGGGAAGCCAGGAAACCAGGCCCGATGAAAGGATCATTCTTTTGGTTAAAAGAATAAAAATATTGTTGTTGTTGTTGTTGTTTTTACTTTGAAGAATAAATGTTATTCCATGAGGGCTGGGGTTATAATGTTTACTTTAAAAATAACCTACTAGTATATGTAATACTTTCAACAATAAAGATTTTAAATAAAATAAAAATAACCTGCTATTTTCATATCCTGACATGACTCAGCAAATGGCAGGAATTAAGACCAACCCTAAAAGGCATGACCCTCTTTGGAGTCAGCAGAAAAATAGTCATACGGCAAATCTGAATTCCAGACACTTCCACCAAGTGGTAAATATGTTTCTATTTCAATTCACTTCATTTAAAAACTGGGGGTTCGAATGTGAACCAAAAATATACATGAGCTTGAAAAGCTGCTGGCTAATGGATCCCAAAACTAACTTTAATAGAAAAAAAATGGCATGACATCTAACTGAAGAAACAACATACTTTTAGCTGGCCAGGCTCTCAAACACATTTTCAGTGATGACTTGGAAAACAATCAGGGTGCATAAATGGATAACTGCAGACATACGTTTAGGTAGATGATTTATAAAACATTCTGAACCAGCAGACATATGTCAAAATTCTAAAGGAGACACTGGGAATATCCCACAAGAGGAAGAGAGAGAACAAAGAGAAAGAGAAGACAGCCCAAGTGTCTCATAATTCAAGCAAACAGAAGTGTACCTGTAACATGTTCATACAAAGAAAAACACAATTTTTAGTGAAGTATATTAAGTCATCAACCTATGGTGTCACTAAAGAAAAATTTCAATTGTTAACAAGTCAAAAAACAATGAACCTCAGCTATTTTTAAACAGGAAACACAGATATTTCAAACTGTCAGCTGCTTTTTCAAGATTTCACATCATCAGCCACCTCTCCTCCTCTGTCACTGCAGTATTTTAAAACATTTGCTCATTTAGCATCTCTAATCTCACTCCACAGGTTCCTTCCCCTTCTCCTACAAAGATCTCAAGAATTGCCTACACTAAAACAGTCTTCCCTTGAATTGGTTACTCATTAAACTCTAATCACTTATTTATTCATTCAACACATATTTTTTACATACTTGCATACTTGCCATATTCTAGTACTGTCCTAGCAGTGGATCCTCACGTGACACTCCAGGTGCAGGCTCAGGAGGAGTGGCAAGTGGTCAGACCACGAAGCAGTCCACAAGCAAATATATTTCTGATTGTGATTTGAAGGAAATAGTCAGGGTGCAAAAACAGGTAGCGACTTGGAGGAGGGGGAAGTGACTAGCTCAGTGTCAATGGAAAGAGAACCTGACTTTTCATCTTGGACTTGGATGATGAGGGCCCAGGTTCCAGGGGGAGAACACAGCAGGTGCCACGGCAAGAACAAGCTCCGGGTCTTAGATGAAGGGAAGGGACAGGGGGACAGTGGAGTCTGAGAACAGGAAGCAAGACAAAGAGGTGAGGAAAGGGTGTGAAAGAGAGGCAGGGACCAGATCACGCAAAGTGCTGTTTGGTGTGTCACTCAGTGAGTGCTGAGACCCTTATGATGACAAACATTCAAGGTACAAAGTGTTTAGTTTTTTAAATTTCATTTTAAAAAAAGATAGTTACTGTTGTACATTAAAAATCATCTCCGGAGTTTTAAACAATTCCCCATGCCCCATATTCCCATACACGTTTTTTTCTAAGGTATTTTTAAAATGAGATATACCATTTCTCATTCACATACCAGAAAAATCGCTGTTTAAAGTATACATTTAGTGGTTTTCAGTATATATGCAAAGTTGTGCAATTATGGTGACTCTCTAATTCCAGGGCATTTTCATCATCTAAAAGGAAACCCAATATCCATTAGCAGTGACTCCTCATTTCCCCTCCCACAGCTCCTGCAAACATTCATCTATTTTCTGTCTCTGCATTTGTCCATCCTGGACATTTCATATACATGGAATCATACAACACATGGCCTTTTGTGTCCAGTTTCTTTCACTTAGCATAATGTTTTTAGGGTTCATCCATATTGTAGCATGCATCAGTATTTCATTAAGGCTGAATAATATCCCGTTGTATGTATATACCACATTTGTTTTATCCATTCATTAATAGATGGACATTTTTTCCCTACCCTTTGGCTGTTATGAATAGTATTGCTATGAACATTCAGGTATGTTTCTGTGTAGACATGTTTTCAATTCCTGGGTATATGCCTAGGAGTAGAATTGCTATGTCATAGGAAATTCTGAGGAACTGCCAAAATGTTTTCCTTAGCGACTCCACCGGATATTTTATTTTAACTGGTCCAGCTGAAACTTGGGCATCGGGGTTTTAAATTTATGGTTTTGTTTGTTTTTAGGAGTTCCCATGGTAATTCTAATGTGCAGTGAGGGCCAAGAACCCCTGACTTCTGACTTTCCTTGCCAACTCCCTGACATGTATTTACACCTACTCCCTGTATGGAACCAGAGCTCTTTCCACCTGTTACATTCTTGCCACCACACTCCCCTATTAATGACATCTGCTTTGTAGCTGATTTATCCAATTAAAGAATGAAATACAAATAAGGAAGACATAACTTTATAATATATGTAACTTGGTATTTTTAAATATGTTTTTTATTGATTTCAGAGAAGAAGGGAGTGAGATAGAGAGAGAGAGAAACATCAATGATGAGAGAGAATCATTGATTGGCTACCTCCTGCACACCCCACACTGGGAATTCAGCCCCCAACCTGGCATGTGCCTTGACTGGTAATCAAAGTCACACTTGCCAGGCTAAACTGATATTTATATAGTGATAACATATAGCCATATATTTTCATAATTTTAAAATATGTCCTGGTATAGCCTTATACTTATGTAATTATGCTATTATATGAATATATAAACTTATACTATGCAAATATAAGTCATTTATTTTCAAAGAAGAGTGATTACACATATAAAGATATTTTAAGGGGAGAACCAAGATGGCGGCATAGGTAAACACCGGAGACTGCTGCCGCAAACAACCACTTCAAAAATACAACTAAAAGACGGAACAGACATCACCCAGAACCACAGGAAAGCTGGCTGAGGAGAGACTCTTCAACTAGAAGGAAAGAGAACAGCAAACGGAGGCTCAGAGGAGGCCCAGTGTGGAAAATACAAAGGTACCGAGGTGCGCGCGCAAAGCGGGCTGGTGGCTGAGGGCGCGGTTGTCGTTTTCAATCAGGAGGGAGTCTCAGACTCTGGGCTCCAGATCCGGGCGAGTCTCTAGGGACTCAGACTCAGACGGGAGAAGCGGGATTGTCTGGCATCAGTTAGAATCTGAGGGCAGCTTTCTCTCCGAGGTTTGCAGTGGCTGCCGAGGTTCTGAGAAGCAGAGCCTCTGGGAAGGGACTGAGAGCAGCCATAACTGCTCCCTCCACCCGCCCTATTGATCCCGCCCCGCCCAAGCCCTGCGCAGAGCCATTTGCCGGATCGCCTCAGGCAAAGGCTAGATTAGCACCTCCCCAGAGGACAGAAGTTTTCCACACAGCTGATTCTCACAGCCAGTCAGCCTGGTGGTCAAATCCCTCAGTATTAACTAAAAAAATCAAGGCTTAACTAGAACAAGACTGTGCACAAAGACCACAAGGGGGTGCACCAAGAAAGCATAAAAAATGTGGAGACAAAAAAACATGACAGAAATGGAGGACATGGAGCTAAAAAACGCAATTTTGAGGGCTTGCAATAAACTTGTGGAGAGCCTCACAAAAACTAATGAGACCCTCGATGCTACGATAAAAAAACTAGAAATTAAGCATACACGGACTGAAATAAAGAATATTATACCCAAT
This sequence comes from Myotis yumanensis, assembly GCF_028538775.1. Classification (NCBI taxonomy): domain Eukaryota; kingdom Metazoa; phylum Chordata; class Mammalia; order Chiroptera; family Vespertilionidae; genus Myotis; species Myotis yumanensis. The sequence continues at coordinate 46,765,905 of NW_027223765.1, forward strand.
AGCAGACCAGAGGAGCACAAGAATCAAGCCAAAGATTTGAAATTCGAAGAAGCAAAAAACACCCAACCGGAAAAGCAAAATGAAAAAAGAATCCGAAAATACGAAGATAGTGTAAGGAGCCTCTGGGACAGCTTTAAGCGCACTAATATCAGAATTATTGGGGTGCCAGAAGATGAGAGACAGCAAGATATTGAAAACCTATTTGAAGAAATAATGGCAGAAAACTTCCCCTACCTGGTGAAAGAAATGGACTTACAGGTCCAAGAAGCACAGAGAACCCCAAACAAAAGGAATCCAAAGAGGACCACACCAAGACACATCATAATTAAAATGCCAAGAGCAAAAGACAAAGAGAGAATCTTAAAAGCAGCAAGAGAAAGAAACTCAGTTACCTACAAGGGAATACCCATACGAATGTCAGCTGATTTCTCAACAGAAACTTTGCAGGCCAGAAGGGAATGGCAAGAAATATTCAAAGTGCTGAATACCAAGAACCTACAACCAAGAGTACTTTATCCAGCAAAGCTATCATTCAAAATTGAAGGTCAGATAAAGAGCTTCACAGATAAGGAAAAGCTAAAGGAGTTCATCACCACTAAACCAGTATTATACGAAATGCTGAAAGGTATCCTTTAAGAAGAGGAAGAAGAAAAAGGTAAAGATACAAATTGTGAACAACAAACATGCATCTATCAACAAGTGAATCTAAGAATCAAGTGAATAAATAATCTGATGTACAAAAAAAAAAAAAGATATTTTAAAATCATTTGTGTGTTTTTAGAGGAAACAGGAAATCAAGAGATTAATCATTTTTCTCTGAGAAAATAGGCTTGGAATCAATTCTATTGTCTTTTCTCTACACTTTCACTTCCTACCATGCCCAGACACTGGAGAACCTATATGAAGGATTACTTTCAAGTCTGCCCGGGGAATGTGAATGGCCAATCTCCTTCCCACACTTATCCCCTGGAGACCTGTTCTTCAAAAAGAGCCCACTTTTTAAAAAGTATTTGCTCCTAAAGTTCTTGAGTAAAGAAAGATATGGGGAGTGAACGGATGAGTCCTATATGTTTATCCTTCAACCTAACCTCGAGTATTCAACACAGTGCCGTACGTGCAAAAATGTTGTCATTTAAAACTTAAAATGATGTCATTTTTTTAAGTATCTTGCCAAGCCAACCACAGGTGATGAAGATCTGAAGCACCAGCATTAAGGCCTAGAGCCGTTTAGAGAACCAACAGTCTGTGTCTGTAGATGACCAGGGAAAGACAGAAGCCTGAATAGAAAGGAAACTTCTAAACTGAAGGATAAAGGAGGAATGGCAAGGCTTCTCAGTCTGATGGAGGCTGAGATTCACCTGACCAGTCAAAACATCCCAGCCAGGTCTTCATATAGGCTGCAATAGCAGAGAGAACTCACAGATTATACATATAAATAATGCTTAAGGAAGAGAACCCCAGGTTGAAGAATCACCTTAATGTCATGTACCCTTCTAGAGAGCCAAATGCCCTACTGCATTCCCACTACACTACACTCTTTACACAGTAATAAAAGATGTGTGAGTCCATCTCCACGGGCTGCAGAGGCACGTGGGCACATCAGAGATGGTGCCAACATGTTGTATGGGGAACTTAAATCAACCGGGTCTTCCAGAAGCAGGAGCCACCTGTTAGCATCTCTTTCTCGGTGCCCAGGCTTCCTAGGTTCAGAGACATCAGAGGTCTTTTACTTATATTTCTTCTTTAAGGCTTCTGGCATGTTAAAAAATGTAAAAATAAAATTCGGAAGCAAAATTACCTTGTTCGGGTCATATTTTAAACATTAACACTGAACAAATGAAAGCTCCCAACACAAATGAATGCAAGACAGTGATTACTATCTCTTATTAGCACAATTTTTGACTAATGTGAAATTTCTAGACTTTTGTGGCAAAGCAATTCCTCTCACAGATTTTTGCTAAAATGGAATAGTAAGGCTAATTACAGTGTCAATTATAGCTACCCGTCACTCATAATCTGCAGATGGACGTACTTCTATTTTAAGTGTTCTACTATATTCAGCAATTTCTAACTGTGCTATTAAGAGGATAATTACATGACGATAAAATCTACTAACTAATCTGCTCCAGGGTACAGGCTTAGAACTGTATGACAAAGACCTTCCTTCAATCTTGCTCAATAGCATATGGAAACCCCACTTGAAGATACCAAGTTCTACCTGCAAGGCCTTGAACCCAAGGCCATCCCAGACCACCCATCCACCGCCTCTTCTAGATCCTCAGAAGATGCTGGTTAAATGAAATCACAAAAAGTCAACTATAGCAAACTCTATTGTGTCCTCACTAGAGCTAACATGGGCAGACCTTATCCCAACAACAGATAATCAAGAGAGGTTCTTACTCACGGGTCTTGAAACAGTGCTCTCCCACCCTACAACTGCGTCTGCATATTTCACTACCATAAAATATTAACTAAAAAAAACTAAAGTCAATGTGAGTCTTCACCCTTCTCTCATCATGGGTTTTGCAGCACAATATTATCCAGGGCTCCATGAGGGTAGTTTTGCCTGTCATTGATAAATGCCTTCCCATTTCCCTGTGCCACAGACAAACAGGTACTTCTCAGTATCTCTTGGAGCGACTGTGGCATTTTGTTCATTTCCTCATCCTCTCACCATGATAGGTTCTCGAGAGGGGATCTCCATTCCTACTCCTCTCATTACCTCTGCACTCTATTTGTCACCATTTGGAAATTCAGAAATCTTATTAGCTTACTCCTATGAACACTAATGAGGCTCCGGCTGCCTCCTGGGGCGCATCATGGAACATTAACGAGCATGCAGACTGAGAGCCACACCTGAATCCCATCATTGCCCAGGCCAGGTGGGGAGTTTCTGTCTACAGGTGGCTTCTGCAGGAGAGCTGGAGTTTGCATGCACTTTGGTCTGAGGATTCACAATAACTCAAAACAGCTTTCCTGTGAGCTCATACTCATTTACATACTAGCTATTACCTCCCTTACGATGCTACCACTGTTTCATTCTTTGCTTGTATCAGGGCTGACTGGAGCTGAGAGTTCTCAAAGGGAGACTAATTGCCATTTCCTTTTCTGCTACTTTTGATCTCCTCCTGATCTGGAAATAATAGAGAAGCTCTTACAATCTCTGGTTTATCTGTCTGTATATAAACTCTGCTTGACATCTCCCACAGTGTCCAGCATGTTGCCTCACAAATGAGAGGTGCTACATGAACTTTAATTAACATCCGTAAAGTTTTCTGAGCACCTAGGAAAAGACAGGTCCTCCATAGGAGACAAAGATAAAGGATGAAGAATGAGCGGTCTCCCCTGAATCTACCATGAGGATGTCTATCTAGGTCCGAGGTTCTCAACCTGTGGGTCGAGACCCCTTTGGCAGTCGAACAACCCTTTCACAGGGGTCGCCTAAGACCATCCTGCATTACGATTCATAACAGTAGCAACATTACAGTTATGAAGTAACAACGAAAATAATTTTATGGTTGGGTCACAACATGAGGAACTGTATTTAAAGGGCCAGAAGGTTGGGAACCACTGATCTAGGTAGTAGGAGACAAGCCATCTCTCCCTGGATTCCACATCCTTGCACAGCAGCAAGACCCTTGCACCAGTGACAAGAAATAAGCATTGATTGAACACTATGGGCCAGGCTCTGCATTAGATACTAGACCTGCATTAGCACTTCTGAACCCCAACAGCCTGTATAGTAGAGATTGAGAAAACAAAACCCATAGCAGTCAAATGATTTGATCAAGGCCACCTCTTAGCTAAGAGCTCAAAGCTCTTGTCAGTAAACCAAACTGAGTACCAAGCACTGCTCAGAGAAGGGGGGGCGGTAAAATGAGGGCTTGGGTGGGTTTTGGGCAATAGAAACACCCACCCAAAGGTGATGAAGACTGGCATCAGAGGGGAGGAGCAGTGGCCTCACCCAGGGGTGAAACTACCTGTGCCCTACTGTATGGAAATGGAAACATGGGCCCCTTCTCATGCTCCAAATCCCCATCCCCCAGTGGAAAATACAGTGAAGGCCACTTGTAAGTGGACTGTGAGAACTTGCATACCTGGGCAGTAACTCGGTCTAAGAAAGGCCAAAGAAAAACTGCGCCTAGATGTGAGCTTAGATTGTAAACAGCTAGTGTTTTGATCTCATGCGCACACCCCTCCCCCTGCATGCCCAGTTTTCCTCTGTTTTCTGAACTTATTAAACCTTGTGATGGGAAAGTCTGGGGGGTGGTAAACAACAGCACTGGCCAGCCACCCCTGTGCACAAGTAAGTCCTAATAAGCCCATGTCTTCCTTTTTCTTTCTTTTTTTATTAATCCTCACCAGAGGATATTTTCCCATTGATTTTTAGAGAGAGTGGAAAGGAGAGGAGAAGGGGGAGAGAGGGAGGGAGGGATAGAGAGAGAGAGAGACATCGACGTGATAGAGACACATCAATTGGTTGACTCCTGCACACTCCCTGATAAGGTAAGTTCAGGGATGGAACTTGCAACCCAGGTACATGCCCTTGACCAGGAATAGACCTGTGACCCCTTGGTGCACAGGCCAATGTTCTCATCACTGGCCAATACTGGCTAGGGCAAATCCACGTCTTTTATAGCCAGTCCTCCGAGTTATTTATTTGGAACCCATGAACAACACTCTGAGGTTTTCTGTGATCTCAGTACTTCACATGACACCTATCTAGCTGCTTCCTCATATACACACTGGTCTCCATGTGGAACTGCCTAGGAATGATTGTTCACAGGAATTAAGAATGTCCTTTTTTCACAGCTTTACAAGATAAATCATTTCTGAAAATTGTACTTGAGGGTCCGCATTTATACATCTGATGCCAGCAAGAACCTCTCTCACTGGTACCCATCATGTAGAAACACTTGCAAAACGTGTGCAGTAACTCATTTAAAACTGGCATTTATTAATCATACTAATAATATGAGCTCATAGTCCGGCAGCCATCACTACAAGCCAGGCAATATGCTAAGTGCTTCATGTAAATACCTCAGTTAAACCTCTCAATAGCCTTGTGACATATTTTCATCATCCTGATTTTACAAAAGAACCACTGAGAGTGTAAGTCACTCGCCCAAGTCCACACAGCGAGTAAAAAGTGCCACTAACATTGGTACCCAGGGCATCTGACATTGTTCTCCTCTCTACCTCCAGCGATGCTCAGAAACATCCTCTGCCCATATAGCATCCCTTTCTCTATTTTTCCTCAATGTAAATGGTCACTACAAATACCTCCATCTAGGTGGGCGAGCTGAGAAGAGGAACACAGGAAAAGACGCAATGTTAGGAAAATGTTTAATTTTCAGGTACACAATGGCAGCTGCCCACAGAGTCAGTGTGCTTGGCTTCCACGGGTGGGAAGAGATTACGCAGAGCCCACAGGGTGGCCATGCCAGGTCTCTGAGGACCTGACACACAGGCAGGGTACAGTCAAGCTCTCTTTGACTCTCTACATGGCTCTGCCTCATTGGCTCCCTTGATTCCCCCAGGACATGGGAGAGTTAGGGGCAATGCTACTTAGAGCATGTGCCATTGCTGAGGGTCATTTATGGCAACTTTCACTGCCAACTGGACTGAGAGGCACAACACAAGTATTAAAACGCTGACAAGCAATCACTAATTAAGTGTATATTTATGGGTTTTTAAATTATTTTGTCATCATTATTGAATGATGATGATTTATTGGAGAATGTAGACCTGGTTTTCATCGAATTTATTGGCGTTACATTGTTTAATAAGATTATATGGTTTAAGGTGTACGGTTTTATAATACATCATCTGTATATGGTATTATGTGTGCACAACCCCAAATCATGTTTCTTCCCATCACCATTTCTCCCCCCGCCCCCTTTACCCTTTCCTGCCTTCCCAACCCTTTTTCCCCTGTGGTAATGATGGTGGTCTGCTGTTGTCTGTCTATGAGGTTTCTTTTGTTTGTTTGTTTATGTTGCTTAATCTCTTCACCTTTTTCACCCAGCTCCCTAGCTCCCCCCTCCAACAGCTATGAGTCTGTTTCTATTTTGTTTGTTAGTTTATTTTGTTCATCAGATTCCACCCATAAGTGAAATCGTATGGTATTTGTCTTTCTCTAGCCGGCTTATTTCACTTAACGCAATACTTTCCAGATCCATCCATGCTGTTGCAAAAGGTAAGATTTCCTTCTTTTTTACGGCTGAGCAATAGTCCATTGTGTAAATGTACCACAGCTTTTTTATCCACTCATCTACTGATGGGCACTTGGGCTGCTTCCAAATCTTGGCTATTGTAAATAACCCTATGGGCAATAACACTTGGCTATTGTAAATAATACTATGGGCAATAAACGTAGGGGTGTATATATTCTTTTGAATTAGTGTTTCCAGTTTCTTCAGATAAATTCCCAGAAGTGGAATTGCTGGACCATAAGACAGTTCCATTTTTTGAGGTAACTCCATACTGTTTTCCACAGTGACTGCACCAATCTGCATGCCCACCAGCAGTGCACAAGGGTTCCCATTTCTCCACATGCTCACCAACACCTGTTGTTTATTGATGATAGCCATTCTGTCAAGTGTGAGGTAATATCTCATTGTGGTTTTAATTTGCATTTCTTTTCATGTTCATGTATAGAAAGAATTAAAATCATTAAAATTTCCATACTACCCAAAGCAATTTATAGATTCAATGCAATTCCTATTAAGATAGCAATTACGTATCCCACAGAACTAGATCAGATATTAAAAAAATTTATATGGAACTACAAAAGACCCCAAATAGCTACAACAATCTTGAGAAAGAACAACATTGGAGGAATCATGCGACTTGATATAAACAGATACTACAAGGCCATAGTAATCGAAACAGCTTGTTACTGACATAAATACAGACGTATAGATCAGTGGAACAGAAGAAAGCCCAGAAATAAACCCATGTGTTTATGGTCAATTAATATTTGACAAAGAAGGCAAGAACATACAATGGGGTAAAGATAGTTTATCCAATAAATGGTGAAGGGAAAATAAACCATACTCAAGAATAAAATCAAAATGGATTAAATACTTAAATCATAGACTTGAAACCATAAAAATCCTAGAAGAAAACATAGGCAATAAAGTCTCGGACATTTCTCATAGCAATACTTTTTCTGATATATGTCCTTGGGCAAGGGAAACAAAATAAAAAATAAACAAATGGGACTACATCCAACTAAAAAGTTTTTGCACGGCAAAGGAAACCATCAACAACATGGAAAGACAACTCACTGAATGGGAAAACATATTCTCTGGTAAGGCATTAATATCCAAAATGTATAAAGAATTTCTAAAACTCAACACCAAAAACCAAACAATCCAATTAAGAAGTGGGCAGAGGATCTGAGTAGATTAGCGGTTCTCAACCTGTGGGTCTTGGCCCCTTTGGGGGTCGAACGACCCCTTCACAGGGGTCGCCTAAGACCATCGGAAAACACATATATAATTACATATTGTTTTTGTGATTAATCACTATTCTTTAATTATGTTCAATTTGTAACGATGAAATTGGAGGTCACCACAACATGAGGAACTGTATTAAAGGGTCGCGGCATTAGGAAGGTTGAGAACCACTGGAGTAGATACTTCTTCAAAGAGGACAGACATATGACCAAGAGGCATATGAAAAGATGCTCAAGGTCGATAATCATCAGTGAAATGTGTACGTATTGTTGCATGGATTTGAGTCCTAGAAAAGCTACAATGAGTATCTCCCAGAGTGGTAGCTCTGAGTTCAGTCTTAAAGGCTCTGGCTTTTCAAATAACACTGCAAATGACAGCTATTAGTAACCTATACATGTGAACCTTGGTTTAGTAACAAATGTGAGAAAGAGCTGTCGCTTTTCAAAAGAGAAACAAGTAGAATTTTTGAAAAAATTTCTCTTGAGAAGTTTTATCCCAGCTTCAGGTGGTTTTGTTCAGATGGTCCCACTCCCAAAGTCCTGCCAGGATGGAGGCTTTGCTGACACAGCCCAGCTCCTGTCTTTGCAGCCTTTGCCTGTGTGCCCTGGTGCCCGCTGGTAAAATCCACAGGCGGACTCCCCCTGGTGAGGCAGCCGTGTGCATGCTGGCCCTACCTCAGCTCCCTGCTCTAACAAGCGCTGAGCCGCTCAGCCTGCTGGCCTGCCTTCCTGGCTGGGACACACACACGGCGCATGAAGCTGTTCCATGGTCCACGTTTTGCTCAGCATGCTCTCCAGAGTTTTAGGAAGCAGTATTTACTGCTCCTGCTGCAATGTCCAGGAAGAACACTGTCCCCACTAAACAGAGTCCTGAGAGCTCTGATCCCTGATGAACAGAATAAAAGTTCCTGGGTAAGCTCAGTGCCCGCTTCATAGACATCGGGAAGGGCCCACACCTGGCAAGCATGCTGTGGCTCCCTCCTCCTGCACCAGTGACAGATGTCACTGTCCAGCTACGACACGTTCCCCTGGAGGATCTTTGCAGAGCCCTCCAGAGTCATTATTAATCAATTGGGGTTGCTGCATGACGTGTAAAGCCAGTTTTTCATCCCAGCTTCATACTGGGTTCCCGTAGCCCTGAGATGGTCCTGTCCACTTCAGGCTGAGATGTGGTAACACGTATATCTCTCAGCAGCTCAACTCTTGGAATTAGGAACATGAATAATAAATTTCTAGCATTGAAATAGCACATCCTATAATAACCCTCTGATTAATCATCTTGTGAATAAATATCTAAAGACCACAATTTTCTCTGGGCTTCCAGCTTCCATGGGAACATTCTGATGGTGACATAATTGTTAAATTAGTTGGTTTATTCATAGTTTTGTATTAGTAAATGCCAAGCTTCTTACTAATTAGTAAAATCCGTAAATCCACAGTAGTGTTAATTTTCAACTGTACAGGGAATGTGAGAGAAAAAAAAGAAACAAAGAGACAATTAAAATTTGCCTAGGGGCCATTGTTTCTATGAAATTGAGCACAAAGCAAGAAAACATTACCCCATTTGAGGGTGCGTTTAGAAAAGATCACAAAGGATGTGTCCTCTCACCCAGGAGTGACATGTGCGTTTGCTGTGCAGAGCTCTCGGTTCTGGCTAAATCTCTGATGACATTTCTCAGGTTGCTGCTGCTGCGATTTCCCTTTTTGCCTTTGATTCTGTTAAATGCACTTTTCCAGAAGTTCCTCATGCAATAATGTTTTACGACTTCTTTATTGATGTTTCCACTCAAATTCTGGTGTACTTTCTCTGCCTTTGGACAGTATAATGCACAGTATAATGTTCGGATCTCCAAAAACTGCCTCTGTGCTTGCTAACATCAGCCTGACTTTCTGCACTAACTCGGTGAGAAGGTGGAAGACATAAGCATCTTTGGGTGGCTCTTCAACCTCCCGGCTCCAGACAATGAGAGAACGCATGTCCCTCCTATGGGCACTTATACTATTTCTTTTCTTTCTTTTTTATTTTAACAAAACCATTCTACAATCACTGTCAAACAAATCTGCTTGTTTTTCAAGCTCTGCTTGCATTGCTGAAGCCTACTGCTAAGGTGCGGGAGCCTCCCTGTGTGGGCGCCATGGAAACCACCTGTGTGCCTCCTGACATGGGGCTTCTCCTCGCTTCTCTGGGCACGCCAGGCTGCTGGGGCCAGGCCAGAGCCCTGCGTTTGCAGAATTCAAGTACAGATGTTTCAAGCTGATGGCTCCCGAAGGTTTCAGATCACAGTTAATACCAAAATTAACCTGTGACACTGAATGCTCGGATAGGCAAACTGCACAGTTTGTAAGCACACACGACCATGCACAGACACCTGTAGCTTACGTGTGAGGGCCACTTCCCCCCTTTATCATCAATATCAATGAAGCAGTGTTGCCGAAGAATTATTGTGACACGTGGAAGGGCCTGTCCTGCTATTCTATCTTATTCACAGTACTTGGGACACACTCCTGATACAGCACCCTCACACACACTGTAATTACACATTCTCATCTCCCATTCTAGGTCATGAGCTCCTTGAGGGAAGGGCATGCTGTCTGAGGTCAGGGTTACCTACTACCCTCCACAGGCAGACCCAGAAGCCACATGAGGAGGCAAGAAGAGCTTTACAAATGGCCGGACAGTTCCCAGCAGTCTCTGTGTTCTAGGAGTAAACCATAAACTACTTGGGTCGGGCCAGAAACCAAATGGGTCTTCCTGCTTCTTCACCCCGAGACCCCAGGCCCACAGTACTAGTCTGATTTGACTTCATCCCCCAGTTTCAAAGTTAAAAATGATAACTGGGAAGAATCACGCAAGCCCCTTATAGACAGGACACTGATGAGATTACCATTCATAGCTACCAGCAAGTCCACTTTTAGGAAACAAACTCCCGCCCCCCACATACATACACTATCATGTAGGCCAGAACCCCAGACAGGCATCATCAGGCAGGGTAACTGCTGATTTCTTAATGGAAAGAGTAAATGTGTACATACAAGAAAGGGGTGGAAGGAAGGAAGGAAGGAAGGAGCCAGAGATTAGAGAGGAAAGTAGCTTTCCAAGAAAAAAAGATTTTCATTTAACATCCCCATACACTGCAGCCAGCACAGCGCCTGGCAAATGGTCAATACCCAGTAAATAGCAGTTGAATAATGAATTCATTCGATGCACTTTTCATTGTCTCTATTCCTAGTGTTTAACAGTTATTTAATGTATCCTGTAAGAACCTGTTTTAAACCAAATCAAACCAATGCAGAAGAATGCTCTGAGCCACTGACATGTGTAGGAATGTGTTAATATCAAATTGCCAATCAGACAGATGCCAAGGCAGGAAGACCTACATAAAAGCCAATCCCACTTAGGAAACAAAGAACAAAGCCAATAACCAAGGCCAAGCTTTCTAAATAGCTACTAGAGGCCCGATGCACGAAATTGGTGCAAGAGTAGGCCTTCCTTCCCCTGGCTGCCGGCATCGGGGACCCGGGCTTTCCATGCAGCCCCGGCATTGTCCAGAAGGTCGTCTGGAAGAACATCTGGTCTAATTAGCATATTATGCTTTTATTATTATAGATTCTCCAAAGCACCTAGGCCATAAGGCACACTCAAAACATCTTAGTTCATTCCTCTTCTCCCTCTCCTTCCATGTTAGAGCCAAGTCATAGAAGGAAATACTGACAACCTCTACTGACAGAATAAGAGTTAGTCAAAGAGTGTCTGAGCCATTTGCCTAACCTCAGATGATGATAAAATGGGAAAACAAACAAATAAAACCTCTATCAAAGAGGTTGAAATGAGCAAAACTGCAGTAGCTGATTGGGCAGAAGACAGGTGAATGGCCCAGCTCTCAGAGAGATGAAAACAGAGATCAGGCCATTATCCACTGTGACCCGAAAGACAACTTGGTGACCGAGCTTTGTGGTTCTGATGACATTCAAATAAATCAGCGCTGGAGACGGAGGACTGGCTTGTTCTCTCAGGAATGTTTGTGCTTATGCTCAGAAGTGTAGGTGGACAATGGCTTCCAATCAAATGGTACAGTCTTAGGCAGCCTCTTGAGAATAAAATAGACTCTGCTCCCCTCCCCCATTGAAATAAAAGTCCTGTTACCAACTACTCTGGCACCTTCTTAATATCAAAACACTCCCCACTATTTATTGCCTGAGTATAGGAGTCTGGAAATTATTCTATTAAAAAAAGCAACTGGGGAAGAATGGAGGTGATCCTGACTGTCCAGAGGTAACTTGAGCCACTAGTTATTACTCTAAAACATGCTTTCCCTATTTTAACTTGAGTTCTCCTTCACTTATTCAACATCTACAATGTGCTCCACCCTGTGCTAGGTCCCAGGAATAGAATGATTAACAAGAAAGAAATGGCCCCATGATTATAGAACTTATGGTCACTCCATCTTCCTATACACAGTAAACACTGCCATTTCTGGTTATGAGGCTACATCAGTGAACAAGACAGACAAGCTCCCTTCTCAGATCAGGAGAAAACAATAAACAAGTCACATAAGATGCTCAGATTACTCTGAGAGCTGGAAAAAAGTAATAAAATGATATGACAGGGCTGAGAGGGATGTAAGGAGGATCATCGTTCAGACTGTATGGTCAGGTGAGGCCCCTCCAGAAAGTCTCCCTTGATACCAGGGTGATTCAGAAGCCAGCCACCCAGGCAGGATGTTAGTTAGGTGCCTGCTTTTGCCCACTCCTGGGTTTTGAGAGGAGCCTGGAACTGAATAATTTATAAGAGCAAGATATTTGGCCTAATGGGGGGTTCAATACCAGCCAGCCCCTTAATACTCAAGGGGGCCTCAGGAGGAGCAGTGTAGGCATCGCAGAGAGCAATCAGGTGGGAATGCTCAGCTCCACTGTAGACCTCCCTGCATTTAAATGATCCCCAGATGATCCCTATGCACATTAAGACAGAATTCCTGAGCTAGCACCTTGGCTAAGGTTAAAGCCATGTCCATGAAGCTTCGTCTCTATCATCCATTCCTTTGCTTCACAGTTTATTTTACAAATTTGGGGACCAGAGCAAGAAAGAGAACTGCTACTTATTGGGGGCCCTCAAGACCTTCCAATAAAGGGAAGAATGTGAGCAAAGGGCCTGATGTGGGCCAAGTTGAACTCGGAATGAAATAAACAGGAAGATGGCCAACATGTCTGGAGCCTGGTGAGGGGGGCGTGTGATCCAGGAGGGAGACAGAGAGATGAGGCTGACACCGGACTTGCAGAGCCTGGCTCAGCCATTTAAGTTCATTGTTATTGAAATGGGTAGCCTTGGGAGGTGTGCAGGCAAGGGGGTTATAGGATCTACTTTAACCTTCAAAGAGATCACTCCGGGTGCTGTGGATTATGATGACACTAGGATAAGAACCGTCAAGAGGATGTGCAGCTGAGCCAGAGCTACACCAACCAGTGAGGCACAACATAGAGTGAGAAGTCTCATATTATTGACATATTTTGCAAGAAGAGCTAAAGGTACCTACTGGTGGGTGGAAATGTGGAGAAGCAATGAGGGAAAAGGGGGTCGAAGCCACGAGTGCCGCTATGAGCCACACAGGTGGACACTACCCGCTCCCTGGGCCCTCAGCCCCCACAGGCATGTGTTCACTCAGCCCGAGGATCCCTAACCTTATAAAAGAATTCATAAACAACACCCCCTTTCAGTTGATAGAGAATTCCAGAACCCCCAGTTCTTACTTCTGTTCCTCTCTATTGAATTCTACAGACACTCCTTCCTTGAGAAATATCAGAACAATGGATATCATCGACCGAAAAGAGGGAAATTCACATTAATTTAAAAACAAATCAAACACTAATTCAGGCAAATACTTCAGGCAAGTACAAGTAAAGCCAAGTTTTTAAATCCTGAATTCTTAAGATAACTCACTCTCCCACAGTTGACGTTCAGCAATAAGAAATAGATTGCAAATTGCTCGACTTCTGGACACTTTAGGAGATAGTTGGCACCTAACTACTAAAGCAAAACGAGCTAATCTTGACCCTGGAACTCAACCTTTAAGCCTGTAGAAAGGCCATTTTTAATGAGCTCCCTTTCAGTTCCAAGCTGAGCTCATCTTTTTTTTTTTAACTCAATTTTTATTCAAAAAAGGAGCACGTTGGTAAAGCAGTGCCGTGCAGAGGTCAGCAGTGGTCCTCTTCCCATGTAAGAGACAGCGCCTTCCTCTCGGGAAAGTCCCCCTACTGCTCTAGGGACTTACACCTTCGACATTCTTCCCAGAGCACACACTGATGACAATTCACCATGACAGATTCACTCTCTCCCTTCAAAAGCAGTCTCCCGTTTGCGTGTTCCTGGGGCTGGTAAAACAGGCCTGCCCACAGGCTTGCCTTCTTATTCCCTATCTGAGCCCAAACCCAAACATTTCTCCTATGATAGTTGAACTATTTTTCTGTGCATTTTGTACCCAAATTCAGCAGAGGGCTGACAAAGTGTGAAGTAACATTCCAGGCAGCATCTTTTAAATAGAATTCCATTTTCAGGTTTCAGGATGTGGAACAGTTGGTTTTGACTTTATAACTTTGATACCAGTGTGTCCCTGTTTAAATGTGCTTCTGAGGGTGCCTCCTGGCCATCAAAGGCCACCGTTATATCATGTCAGTACTGTGATAAAGTGAGTAGGAATTTTATTCCCAGGGGGGCTAATCCATTTACCTTGTCCTAATGCCAATTATTTTGAAAATGAGATCCACTGCTTACATAACAGGACACGTTGAAGGTGGGTGGGTGGGTGGGTGGATGGGTGGATGGATGGATGGATGGATAGGAGCAAACCCATCAGGACTTCTCCAAGCCCGGGACTGCTGAGTTAGGGTCAGCATCATCCTCACATCTGAAGGCAATAGGATAGTGTCATTGATCAGAACATAAGCTCTTGGCTCAGATGCCTGGGTTCTTATTCCATCCTGGCTACTATGGGAGACTGGGAAACTCAGTTTCTCTAGGTCTCAGTTTCCCCACTTACTTTATAGCAGTGCCTCCCAAATTATTCACCTAGGGCAGTGGGGCCAAAGAACCGCATGTGGCTCATGAGCCGCAGTTTGCCGACCACGGACCTAGGGTGTTTTTTAATGTAAGAGCTGTATTTTTTAAATTTATTTGACAGAGAGCGAAAGAAAGAGAGAGAGAGAGAGAGAGAGAGAGAGAGAGATGTTGTTCCATTCATTGGTTGCTTCTTGTATGTGTCCTGACTGGGGGTCGAACACACAACCTTGGTGTATCAGGATGCAACTTATCTGTCACACTTCACATAACAACCAAGTGTCTGGCCTCTAAGAAGCCCCCGCTTAGCCTTCCGGAAGCCATAGGTACTCCCCTTTATGAAACTTTTCCCACTGAATTCGCACCTTTTTGTAGCCTGGACGTGTGCACCACATATTACAGCACTTTCTGCCCTGTGACATGTGCATTTAGAAGCTGGTGTCTGTCACCAGAGGTGAGCTCCCTCAGGCAGCCAGGCCTGGCACATGCTTTGACACTGAGTATACAAATGCTTGTTGGATTGAACCACAGTGAATTCATCAAATATTGCCAGTGCTGAAATGATGGAGAGAGTGCACTTGTTCCAAAGTTCTCAGAACACTTAGTGGCCACTGTCGCTCAAAGAAGTCCCACAAGCAAGACCTGCCATTTGGCCCTATTGGGCACATCCTGAGGAGCACTGCTTCCGGTTCTTAACTCCAGGGAATCAATGGCACAACCACCTCTGTTAGTAACACCGAATAATGCTTTACCCACACAGAGATCAAGACAAAAATTGTCACTGAGGGGAAAATGATCAATTAATAGCAATTAATTTTCTTTTACAGTAATAGATTATGCAGAAGTCTTTCAGCTTCTGAGGAGAATCTGAGAACATTTCACAGTACACGGGAATCTGCACATACTTCATACAGACTTCGGGAGCAAAAAATGCCGGTTCCCAAGTCCATGACCTGGGTAATGTTCAAGGTGAAGAACAAAACAGTGGCATTTGTACAAGTGTACAGCCAAGGGGGTGGGAATAAAAGGCAGACAGGCTTTAGGGAGTAGGGAGAGCTTGCCAATTTAAAAGAAATAAAATTATAATTACAAAGTTTATAGATTATACAATAAGCAGTACTGTTCTTTGAAAACCCAAATGCAGACAAGATCTGAAAGCAAGTTAAGGAAAGCTATTTGGTGAAGTCCATCAGAGAAAGAATCTTCGTTCAAATACAAGATAATCATGCTCCATGTTTTGCAGGGGAACAGAAGGCAAGAGTTTTGGTACCAGGTAAACTTGGCCAAATCATTTCTCTGGCCTTGGCTTTTCATTTCTAAAATGTAGGCTTGGGGTAGAAAGGGTGTTTCTCCAAGTTTGTTCTGGATGATTTAACAGGCATTACCTGAAGAAAATGTTTGGTGTTCAAACAGATGAGGGGAGCCGAAACCGGTTTGGCTCAGTGGATAGAGCATCGGCCTGCGGACTGAAGGGTCCCAGGTTCGATTTCGGCCAAGGGCATGTACCTGGGTTGCGGGCACATCCCCAGTAGGAGATGTGCAAGAGGCAGCTGATCGATGTTTCTCTCTCATCGATGTTTCTGACTCTCTATCTCTCTCCTTTCCTCTCTGTAAAAAATCAATAAAATACATTTAAAAAAAAAAAAAAACAGATGAGGGGAAATGTTGGGGAATCCATCCACACTGGTTTCTTCCTTTCAGGGCTTGGCCGGAGCTTAACCCTATCAGTGTTGGTTCCAAGAGGGGACTAGCACCTGCAGCATTTCCCAGCCACAGAATGCTTACAACAGAAATACCAATCAGCTAGAGCAGCGGTTCTCAACCTGTGGGTCGCGACCCCTTTGGCGGTGAAGGACCCTTTCACAGGGGTCGCCTAAGACCATCCTGCATATCAGATATTTACATTATGATTCATAACAGTAGCAACATTACAGTTATGAAGTAGCAACAAAAATAATTTTATGGTTGGGTCATAACATAAGGAACTGTATTTAAAGGGCCAGAAGGTTGAGAACCACTGAACTAGTGTTTCACGAAACTCACCTTAGAAAATTCTGGATTGTGAAGTTCTTGTAGACCCCTTTCTGGATTTAAAGTCTATGAATTCCAGACTATGGTCACTTGAAACCAGTACCACAAGATAACCCACCAACAGCCAAGTGACGAAGGAAATAATTAGTGTTTGCAGAAATTAGATGCAAAATGTCTATCTGCCAAGCAGTAGGAAGCAGTACCGGCCTCCCTCCCTGCCCATACATACAGATGACAGGCTTTTGCTTTCATTTTCATTGCTCCCAGCTCAGTGGGCTAGTCACTCTGTACTTTTAAATAATATGTACACTATTGATTGGATATGCCCATCACATTCTAGCCTCCAGGCATGTTTACAAATAACAGAGGGGAGAAAACTGGATTGTTGATAATAAAATGGCTTAAAAGTCCACAGCCAACATTTTCAAAGAGACCTTCTGTGTCCGTGTCTGTGTGTGTGTCCGAGTGTGTGTATATATGCATATGTGTGTGTATATGTGTATGTGTGTCTGTGAGTGTGTATATATTTGTGTCTGTGAGTGCATGTATGTGTGTCTGTGTGTGTCTCTGTGTGTGTGTGTGTGCGAGTATGCCTCCTGCTCTCCCCCTCCCCCTGCCCTCCTGGTGTGCAACTGTGAAGTCCATCAGGCTTCTCTGTGTGACCCATGCCTTGTGGTGCCTCTTCCTAGCTCCTGCTGAACTCCTACCATCCTGACTGCTAGAATATACAAAACAAAAAACATATGGTTCATTGGCAGGAAGGATAGAAGCCCTTAGGTAGGAGCGTCAGATTTACCACACCATTTCCTTTGACCTGATTCAAAGGGCTCTTCAACAACCTGTGCAAGAAGAAGCAAAGAGACAGAGGTCCCTGAGAACGACATCGGGACCAGTGGTCAGCAAGGAGGGAGGGGGGCTTGTTTAACCACTAGCATCACCCATTCACTCAACAGGCAGCATTTTAGTTCATCTTTCAAGTATTCCTAACAGGTGGCTCCTATTATTCCTTTTTTTGTTTGTTTGTTTTTTGTTAATCCTAACCAGACATTTTCCCCCCTAATTTTTAGAGAGACAGAAAGAGAAGAAACATTGCTGTGAGAGGGGCACATCGATTGGTTGCCTCCGCACCGACCAAGGCCGGGGATTGGGTCTGCAACCGAGATATGTGCCCTAGACCAGAAATCTAACCCACAACCCTTTAGTCCAGGGGTTCTCAACCTGGAGGTCACGACCCCTTTGGGGGTCGAACGACCCTTTCACAGGGGTCGCCTAAGACCATCGGAAAACACATATATAATTACATATTGTTTTTGTGATTAATCACTATGCTTTAATTATGTTCAATTTGTAACAATGAAATTGGGGGTCACCACAACATGAGGAACTGTATTAAAGGGTCACGGCATTAGGAAGGTAGAGAACCACCGCTTTAGTCCAACTAGAGCTGACGCTCTAACCACTGAGCAACCAACTAAGGCTATTACTCCCATTTTTGGTTCATAAAACTAGGACTCAAAGAAATAAAAGTAACTGTCCAAGTCCTCAAACTACTAAGTGGCAGGCCAGGACCTGGGCTCAGGGCTGTCCCAGGCCGACGGGCAAGCTCTTCCCGAGGTCGGCCTGATTCGTTCCAGGCGACACGGACTTAGGAAGGCAAGTCGCTCACCCAGCTGCTACAGCTCACTCATGGCGGGCCTGGGTCACCCGAATTTCGAGGCTACCGCTCGCACTGCCAGGGGTCATGGCCATTTCCCTCGAACCCCTGCCTGCCCCTGCAGAAGTGACCTTCTGCTCTGGGACTTGAATTTCTGCAGAAGAGCAGATATTTGCTCACAAGTGTCCCAGCCAGTCCAGTCTCATCTCCAGCACGTTTTCTCCCCTCAGCTCCCCAAACTCAGTGCTCCCAATGAGGACAGGCAGGGGAGCGGGAGCTGCAGAAACCTGCCTGGGAGGCCTGTGCCCCCCTCACGGCCTCCTGCCTGGACTTCCTTCCCAGGACCCTGTGCCTGCCCTTCCCAAGCCCAGGACTCACCTGCAGGTCCAAGCTCAGCTCTCTGCACTGTGTTCCTGGAGGGAGGGGAGGCAGCTGCCCAATTATAGCCTGGAGGGGGCGGGGGTCAGACCCCTCCGTCACCTCCTTCTGACCTTTCTTCCTCCAGGCAGGAAACTGAAGACGCTTCCCAGGAACAATGCATTGTGTGCTCATTTATGGTTCGCATACTTCTCTACATTGTATGCTACTCCCCAGTACAAATGATCCCGGTAGCAGGCAGAGCTCTTCCAGACTTGCAAGCCCTCCCCTCTCCTCCTGCCTCTGCTTCCTCACCTTCTGCCTCCCTGCAAAGTGACACGGGAAGCAACTTCCGTGAGGCCACCTAAGCCTGGAATTGCACTCACAATTGGCAGCTGCATCCTTGCAGCTCCTTCCTCGTCTCCCCCTGTTACCTGAGATGTTTTTAACCACAACGGTCTCTAGTGACTTGGAGCACAGCTCAGAGTAACGTGACCCAGGGCCACGTTTGTTACAATTGGACACAATTGGACAATGGGGCACAGGTGAAGCAGGCGCTGAGATCTTAGAAAAGCAGTCAGCCATGGCAGCCCGGATCATGGCGGAGTGTCCCTGACCTCTACACGCCCCTTCCATAGCCACACTGCAGGGCTGTGAAGTCCATCCTTGCAACAATCCCTGCCGTGACTACACCAGGGTCTAATTGGTCACATGGCGCGAAGGGCTTACTGAAGCGTGTGCCCCTCGATATCCTGGATCCTGAGTTAAAAACAAAAGCTTCATCAGCTGACCCTTATTTAAGAGCACGTTTGCTCATCTCCGTTCATTCTCACCACCTGCCGGGTAAGAAAGCTCAGGGCAGACATCCCAGCCTTCCCCGACCTCCCTCCTCATCCCTAGAGGACGTCGCTGTTCCTGGATTTATAATGATCCCGGTCACACTGTGCCCTGCTTACTAATGTGCTTGTCTCCCAGGGCCTGTGAGCTACCTGGGGTGGGAACATGGCTCCTCTCCTCTTGATAGCCCCGAGAACAGAGGTGACAGACCAAGTGTTTGAAGGAGGAAAGAGCAAATGAATATAAAAATCTTAGTCCCTAAAATATTTGCCTCCTAGCAGGTAACAAGGCAAGCGGAGACACGAGAGAGGCAGTAGTGGTAGGTATCAGAATGAGTAACAAAGGCGGAAGGGCCTCGACGTGGCTGAGGATGCAGATGGCAGGCTGGTCAGGAAGAGGAGTGTGAGCTGATGTCCAAGGTGCAGAGACAGGAGTGAGAAGCTGTCTAGGCCCAGGCTCTGCTGAGACAGGGAACCAGCAAGGTCAGCTAGGACCCAGTTGCCAGAGACTTTCAATACCGAACAAAAGATGATAATTTTTTTGTCCAGAAGGGGCTCCCAGGGGATATTAATCTGGCCCTGATGCCCAGGAGGACGAAGGGGGCAGGAAGTGGTGGCAGAGGCTCATCAGGTGAAGAAACGGGCCTGCTCAGCAACACAAGAAACCCTCACCAGTTCCCCGTTTTAACCAAAGGAGATTTTCATCTGAAAGAATGAAAAGACCACAGCACACAAAAGAATGACACTAACGGACCAGCTGCCACCAGAGACAGAGCTCATGGGTCAGATGGGAACTTACAAACATAAATTCCAGTAATTCTCAGAGGGACTCCAGAACTCTCTACACCTGTACTAGTAAGTTAAGCACAGGTCAGCCATGCGTCAGGGTGCAGCATTTACCCCTGATGGTTCCTGTGAAGAGTCCTGAATAAAGGTGTGAGCGGCGTTTAAAAAACATGATGGGATTTTGAGACAACAGACATGCGACATGGGGTCAGCATCACCACCCGCACTGCTGAAGCGACAGGGGAGGGGCCGTGTCCCTCACGCTCCAGCCCTGCACCAGGGAGACCACCATGCCAGGGGAGCTGCAGTAACAGAAGGAAAACTATGTGCAGAGGAGAGGCTGCCCGGCAAAGGGGGATGAAAATACCCTGACTTCGTTGCATGCTCACCCTCCAAACTTCTGCGGATGCCTCCCCTTGGGCAACCCAGCAGGAAGTGCAGGACAGGGAAGAGGGGGAGTGGACCTCGGGGAAATGAAGATAAACCAACACAGGGACCATGTAAAAGGAAAATTCCAAGTGTAAGAGGAGAGAGGGTCACTGGAAATTAAGAAAATGATTGGTAAAACTAAAACGCACTCACACACGCGGAGTGAAAGGCAGGGTACAGAAAATGTCACAGGGCAAAGGAAAAGGAGATGGAAAAGATGAGAGAAAAGTCAGAAGAGGGGTCTCAGAGAGAGCTCTGAGATGACTAATTGCCAAGGGTATGGCGTCTGCAAGTGCCTGGGGAAAAACACAAGCAAAGAGGAAGAAATGAAACCTGATAATGCTTTAGGATTCAATAACATGTGATGATAAAACCTTTCCTTCACCCCTGAGTCCTTGGAGGATAGAGAAATCTGGGACAATCTGGTCCCTTTACACTCAGAAAAGCAGCTTTTTGTTTCAAAAGGTCTGCGGTGAACCACAATTCCAGGACGTTAATCAATTTATTTCAATGGAGAGTGAAACATAAATGAAAGGTCCCCATTTCGGAAAAGGCCATGAAAATGTGAAGACGTTATTATTTCTAAGCTGAGAGAAGAGGCGAGATTCTCTGGCCGGCACATTTCAGAAAGGTTCAATCAGCCAGGGCAGGGGAATAGATTTAAAATAGAAAAGTAATGGGAAAGGGCTTTCCACGTAGCAGAGATGGTGACTGATGAAAGCCATCTCTCTGGAGCCAACCCTATTAATACCCATTTTCCCAGGCAGGTTGGAAAGTTTGAAAACTTACATAGTTCTCATTTCCCACAGCTTCTGAGTCTAATTGTGAATTTGTATCCATTAGTAGATTTACATGTGTATACATACATATGGGTTTCTTCCAGTGTTATATTGCATAGTCAACTTGTAGATCATCATCTTAAAATAAGATCTACTAGTAAATATGAAAAAAAAAATCTGTGTGCTGGTTTTCAAATAAATAAAAAGGAGAATATTGGCCCAAAATTATAATACCCAACTCATTGATCCATTCATTTATTCAACAGGTATTACTGAGATTTTTGTTGTTAATCCTCACCCAAGGATATTTTTTCCATTGATTTTTAGACAGAGTGGAAGGGAAGGGGAGAGACAGAGAGAAACATCGATGTGAGAGAGACACATCAATTGGTTGTTTCCTGCACACGCCCCATCTGGCTCCGGGGATCAAGCCTGCAACCAGGTATGTGTCCTTGACCTGAATCCAACCAGAGACCCTTCAGTCCTTGGGCCG
Organism: Myotis yumanensis; assembly: GCF_028538775.1. NCBI lineage: Eukaryota > Metazoa > Chordata > Mammalia > Chiroptera > Vespertilionidae > Myotis > Myotis yumanensis. The sequence continues at coordinate 46,787,780 of NW_027223765.1, forward strand.
ATGCTCTAACCACTGAGCAAATGGGCTAGGGGCACTGGGCATGTTTTACCTGATCGCAGGCACAGGGCCTAGCAGGTCATGTTCTGCCCTCCGTAATGAACAGTGGGCCACTCAGGGAGCAAGCTCTCAGATACTGAATTTCAGAGCAGCATTTCAGCAGCAATTTGAAAAATCAAAACATAGACTTCCCAAATGTCTAGAAGCTACTCGATTCCCTGCCCCTTAATTCATCCTCTTACAGTTAGGTGCCCCATGCTTCCTTGTGGGTCAAAAATAACAGGGACAATTTAATGCCTAACGATTGCCGTGGCTATCTGAATGATGCATACTCAGATGCAAGCTGCACTGGTAGTGAATAAAGGTACACCAGTAGGCGGCTGGCAATGATCCCTTAATGAGAATGTAGTCAATGGTGCATTTAATTTGATGGCACAGTCCAGTTCCAAATAATCCAAAAATTGGATTTGATAAGAAAAACGATGCAGAGGCCACCTCTCTCATGCTGCTCTTCAGAAATGCATTTGCACACTTAGAAGACATCGACGATAAGAGGCTTTTTTGCATATTTGAATTTGGTAGAAAGCTTTACTACTTATTTTTTAAAATATATTTTTATTGACCTCAGAGAGGAAGGGAGAGGGAGACAAAGATAGAAACATCAATGATGAGAGAGAATCATGGATCGGATGCCTCCTTTACGCCCCCTATTGAAGATCCAGCTCTCAAATGGGACTCTTTAGTGCGCAGGCTGACACTCTATCCACTGAGACAAACCAGCTAGGGCTGCTACTTATTTCAGTTAATTAAATACATTCAATTGTCCAGCTACCCCAGGAGATTTATGCACAAGATGCTCTGTCTCAATGAGGTTAGCGTTAGAGAGACACTGGGATCATCAGGTGCCTCATTAGCTGCTGTGAAAACAGACTACAGCCGCCTGCTCTCCCTTTTCTGATATTAGCCAACAATGACGCCATTGCTTCAGCAATTCCAGTGACTCCAACTTGGTAGCGAGCTCCTCGAAGGCTACAAGGACCACTTTAAGTTTCTAAGTGATTGAGACAAATGTGTTTAAACCACATTGTATGGCTCCAGCCGGCACTATGCACTAAGGGGAGGAAGATGATGGAGAAAGGCCAACGTATTTCCCCAAATCTGTTTCTGAACAGACACAGACATTTACAAACACAGAAAGGGACAGCTGATAAATATTAACATTTTCTCTCCTTTATTATTCAGTCTATAGTTTAGAATGGGGGGGAAAGATCATACTCTTGTACATTACCTACATAATTTTATTGGCTGCAAATTAGTAAATTTCATTTCTATCACATGTAGAACACATTCCTTTCAGGAGGCACACATTTTAAGACTAATTTAAAAGAAAACAAGTTGAAAATTTTAATATAAAATAAAGTAGTTGATGCTAAAGAGAAAATGGGGTCTTGTCGATCCTTACATTAACATTCTAAAAGAAATGAAAAGTTTAATGAGGGAGTCAAACTTCATCGCCACTTATAATAATCACAAGAAATTGATATAAATGTGCCTATATCTATCTGACCAGGCACATTTCTAAATTTCCTTTTTTTACTATAGCAGAGAGCTAACTCCTAGAAATCATTTCCTGGATATCTTTTGTCTCATACCATGCCTTTGGTGTGAAATTAATTCCAGGCAAAGAAATAAAATATTCAAAAAAAGGGGAAGTGGTTTAATGTTCTGACCTCTAATGTTATTTCAAGAGACACTGCCATAGATTCTGGTTCTGGTTTCCATGCACCTGCAAATATCCCTTCCCCAGCTCCTGTGGCAGAGTGTCAAACACGTGTACATGGAAAACTCCTAAATCACAAAAATGATGTGTACACTGATTAAGCTAATGCACTAATTAGCTTAATCAACTATTGTTTCCTGAAAAATTTGAAACCAATAGTTACAGTTTGGCTAAACTATATCTGTATATCTATGTATATATGTGTATCTGTGTAGGTATATGTATGATATTTAGTAACATATGTATATAATGTGTGTATGTATGTGTTAGCATATATCATATATATAGATATATATAGATATGCATATGTATATGCACATACATATAGGTATATAGATACATGTGTGTGTTTTTAATTGCTAGAGTCTGTCTTACATTACTAAACTGTTATTACAGCTTAGGGTAACCTTGAAATGGGAAAATTTGGACTCCCTTGTTTCACTGTGGGAAGGGGAAATGTCAGCATATTTTCCAAGTGGAGAAAGAGGCCTCCCCCTAAGGCCTCAGCTGACATGTTAGAGAAACAAGAACATCTTGAGATTTCTAGCAAATGTGTGGCCCAGATAACAAAATGCAGGAACTCTGGCCAGTCGCCTGCTCACGCGGCTGGTCTGGCCACTTCTCCGTGCATCCCACCACACTACCTGGAGCCCGAGTCGCTTGAATAATGGGTCAGAAAATGTTCAGCAGGCTCAGGGCAACAGCAGACGTGATGCTTAAGGGAAACTACAGGGGTATGAGGAGGTGTTCATTTCTGCTCTAGGAAGACCGTGTCTCTTGGTGGTGGTGAACAAAATTTCCCCTCCTTCCTAAGAGACAGGAGCTGGATCATATAAGATTTCAGGGTCATTCCAGCCTAAGGTGTAAACTTTCAAGCAAAAACACTTGTAAGAGGCAAAAGCAGTGTCTAAATGTCCTCAATTTGTGCCTTATTCAAAGTTAGCTTTGTGAAATATGTCTAATGGATTCAGTGGTCACATTAGTGACAACTTCACAGGAAAAAAAAGCTTTAAAAATGAAATTTGGAGTTCAGTGGAATTAACTGATCATCACAAATTTTTTTCAATCACAATGCCTATATTATCACGTTAGGAGCTGCCATTGGGATTTGGATTTTAATCACAGTAACATCATTAGCTGAATGTAACCTATTTCTTTTCAACTTCCATTTTACTATTGAATCTGGTTTTATCTTTCTGATTAATATTAATTTCCTTTTGTCACCTTCCAGCTGTAGAACAAAGCCAGCTACACAATAGCTGAAAGTACTGAATGACATCATGGAGGCAGTGTAGAACGATGTACAGCTAATCCTCAAGTAACATCAATCCACTCAACATCATTTCATTATAATGCTGATGAGAAAAAGATGATTTCTGGCTGGGACCACCGTCTGTGTGGAGTCTGCAGTTCTCCCGGGTCTGGAGACTGGTTACTCGGGTTTCCTCCCACATCCCATGGATGTGCATGAGATGAAAAGCCCAGCCTACATTGTCCCTCTGTCTGAGTGAGTGTGTGTGTGTGGGGCGGGGGGAGAGGGTAGGGTAGGTGAGGGAATGGACCCTGCAGTGGAAGGGCGTCCTGGCCAGGCTGGGTTCCCACCTTGCACCCTGAGCTGCTGGGACAGGCTCCTGCCACCCTCCATAGTGAACTGTTCTTATTCATCTTTCTTAAATGTATGTATAGCTCACATTTATTTCAACATTTAATATTAAAAGTATTTTTGGTCTTTATTTATAACTAGAGGCCCAGTGCACGAAATTCGTACAAGAGTAGGCCTTTGCAACCGCAGCTGCCTTGATCCCTCCCTCAGCTGCCTTGATCCTGAGGCTGCAGCCCTGGTTTCATCCCGGAAGGACATCAGGAAGTACATCCGGTCTAATTAGCATATTATGCTTTTATTATTATAGATGTCAATGATGTATGTGACCAGAAATAACTCTTGTTTGTATCAATTAGCTTATGGTAAAATTGGTTTTGTTATACATTGTACGTTGTTTCACTTAAAGTCACCGTTTCCAAGAACCTAATGGTGATGTTAAATGAGGACTTGTATACAGTACTACTTACTGGTTTGAGGTTAAGAGCCCTGAGTTTGAGGACTGCTCCGGCAAGTCACGGCCTTTTCAGCTCAGGGAAGTCACTACCTCTGGGAAATAAATTTCTTCTCCTTGCAGGATGATTCCCATTAGCTGGCCGAGGCTGCCTGGAGTGGTTGGTCAGGATGCTGGTGGGATGGACTGCCATGCTGGTGGGTGATGCCTGCCAGGGGAGTGCTATGGGGAAGAGGTGACAATTTTCCCTGTATTTGTCAATCACTGACTAGAGCAGTGTTGCTCAAATGTGCACACAAATCACTGAGAATCTTCTAAACATGCAGATTCTGATTCAGTAAATCTGGGTGGTGGCTGAAATTACAAATTTCTAACAGTATCCCTGGTGTTGTTGCTGCTGCTGCTGCCGGCTCAGGGACCATACAAGAAGCAAGGTAAGGCCACTTGCAGCTCTGGCTAACTATGTAATCTCTCTCTCTCTCTCTCTCTCTCTCTCTCACACACACACACACACACACACACAGACGCACACATACATTTTATGTATGTGAAAAGGTGCTTACCATATGCCAAGAATAGTATTAACCACATTAAATATATTATTTCACTTATTCTCAATATCCCCCCACCCCAAAAGGCACCTAGAAATATCCAGGTAAGGAAATGACAATTTAAGGAGGGTAAGTAAATTGTCTCAGAGCTGATAGGTAGTGTAAATGCGATTTAAACCCAGGTACCGAGGCAGACTAACACCAGCACCCTTGTTCTTGACCACAGTTATATGCTGTCTCAGTCTAACAACATGGGCACGCTCACTTAGCGCCAGCCACCGGGTGCTTTGCACATGGAATCTCTTCCCTTTCCTTAACAACACTAGGGGGTGGATAATATATTATTTTTATTTTACAGATAAAATTAATTAACCTTTCTTCAACTGCTCCAAACTCAGTGAAACTATAGCAATTCTTACTTAAGTAAAATATCAAATTAATAAAATATATGTGATGAACTAAACAAAAGAAGCAGCATATTTGTTCGCCAGGCAAAAAAAACATGCATAAGACCATCAGTGAATATATAGAAAATATTCTCCTGTAAATCCAAGCTACGTAAATGCATTTGACAGGTGCGCACATGTCCCTGTAGAGTTTAGCCATGAGTTATCAAAACCCCAATGATTATTGGTCCCAAGCAGAACCCATTAGTGGGATTCACAGTTGGAAAAGAACCAAAGATGTATTTCTTATCACCCTCCTTTACTCCCTAAAAGATCCTTCTTTATTAACAAGCTAATGAAATAAGATTGTATCAGTACATTTTCCTGGAGATGAGCCTCCAGTACCAGCAGTTGACAATGGATGCTGCACTTATGCACACTTAAGAAAAACAAACACCATAGGAACACAAGAGCATGATTTTTGCTTTACTTTGCTCAAAAAACAAAGATTTGAAGAAGTAATTATCAACCTTGGCTGCAGGCTGCCCTTTGGAATCAACTATGGAGTGGACTTAAAAAACAACAACAAAAAACTGATTCCCAGATCCCACCCACAGAGATGTTTATGTAATTGGACTGAGGAGTAACCTAGGCATGGGGACAGTATAAAGTTCCTTAGTTTTATCTTGTGCAACCTAGGTTGATAATCGCTTGATTAAAGCAATGCCTTCCTTGCCTCCAGGATGTGTGGGTGTGGGGGTAGGGGCAGTAAATGTCTAATTGGTGAATGTCATCATTGGAGTAGATTGTGAAGGAGGTATTGGGACAACCAGAGAGACTTTCTGCCCCGAAGGTATGCTTAAATATAAATGTATATATTGTAACAGAAAAGACTTCTAGAAAATATTTGTGCAGCCTTCACTACCAAAACAATTGTCTCCCTTCACCGGAACTGATTCCACTGGAGGGCAGTCTCCTGGGAAGAAATGAATGGGGACACTTCACCTCCCCACCAGCCCAAAGTCTTAATTGTTGGCCCAGACTGTGACACCAGCATGCCTTTCATTTCAACACCCTTTACAGGAGATGGAGCATTTGGGGTGAAAAGAATTTATATTATATGTGAAGACACTGTCAAATTAAATATTTATTTCGATCTGCTAAAATATGAAAAATAAAAGCTAAACCCCAAAGAGATATGCACATGTATGGATAATAACAAAACAGCAAAGAGTAACATTTATTATATGCCTACTATGTGTCATATTCTGTGCTAACCAATTTAACTATTTTACTTGATTATTAGAATAATTCTACACTTTATAGATGAGAAAACTGAAGATGAGAACTGTTACAGAAATGTGTTCAAGGCTACCCATGAAGTAAGCAGCTGAGCCAGGACTTGAACGGCATCTGTTGCCTCCAAAGCCAGCCCTGGAACCACCAAGGACACCCCTGCACTGACCTGGTCTGAAGCAGTCGGGCCCTGTGCACCAGCAGACCATGGAAATCAGAACACCCACTTGAGGAGGCACGAGAAGAAAGCTCTCTTCTTATTAGGTCATAAAAGAAGCTAATGGGAGGTGATTTGGGCAAGGTGAGAGATTCCTCATTCTTCTGACCTTTTCCCATATTTTAGGAATTGTCACCAGCTAGTTCCGGTTCTCTCCATTTCCTACGCACCTCCTTTCAGAGTGGCTCCCCTGCAGCTTCGCCTGCAGTCACTGCAGAGCGCCTGGGACATGGGCCTCATTGCCTTTGTAAACACTCTTTGTAAAGGGACAGGTGGTAAATATTCCAGCCCCTCCTGCAGGCCCCACTGTCTCCAGTGCAACTCCTCAGCCCTGATGGTCACCCGGACTATCATTTTATTGTGTCACAAATTATTATTCCTCTTTTGATTTTTTCAAACATTCAAACATGTAAAAACCGTCCTTGCTCATGAGCCACACCAAAACAGTAATCGGGCTGCATTCAGTTGATGGGGCGTGATTGGCCAAGCCCTCCTGGATGATAGCGTGGCCTGTGTGAAAGACACTTGTCACAATGCAGAGTTTTGTCCTGTCTAAAGATCTCATCAGGCAATGGCTCCACGCTCCAAGAACAAAAGTATCCCAGGGGCCATGTGTGTCAGAATTACTTGCCTTCCCTAAAACCATTGTCAAATACTATACACAAATTATCTCTGTACTGAAAGTATCCCAGTTAAATCACCAGCCTTCTAGGAAATATTAGCAACAACAAATAATAACAGAATCAACTTTTAAACAGATCAAACACAATTATAATGTATTCTGTCTCCTGAACACTGTGGAGAATGGAGTACAGAATCGAGGCTCCGAAAGGGCATTTCCAAGGTCAATCCCCAGAACCTTCGAGGGACTCACAGGTGTCGCAGAAACAGCCTCACAAAACCACTAGGTGAAGAATCCTCGCAGGGGCTGCTGGGCTAGCACTCAGTGGTTCCGAGAACTGTTTGTTAAATCTCGGGTTTTGTGAGCCCAGTAATGTCAGGTTGATAGCCTGAAATTGGCCATTTCACAACAGAAATTCCAAAATCTGCCAATGCTGTATATTCAGATACATTTTTCCTCTGAGAGCCAGTTATTAAACATTTATCAGCCACCACTGCCCATTACTCCCTTCCAACAAAGAAGTTTCTCATAGATGTTACACACACACACACACACACACACACACCCCACACACACAGAGAGGAAGGTAGAGAGTCAGTCATGGCATTCTTTAGTCACTGCTCCCTCTGAAATGTACTCTTATTTTCTATTAAATGAGGTCACCTGGAGACTAAGGAATTCAAACCTTTTGCCTAGGACCAAAAATGTATTAGAACCTAGTATTTCCTCTAACTATATGTGTTCATCTAACATGGGAAAGAGAAAGAAATTATCAAGGACTGCACTCCAATGAACAACTCTGACCCAAAATGTGCATTTCCACTTCCGTGTAATGCTAGCTAATTATCCACCAGACTCCAGCCCATTTCCTTTTTTCTTTATTTTCACTATCATTGTATGAAGATCCTTACAATGTAACATCTAGCAATGCTCTGCTCCTTCTGAAGTATATGTGTCTGTTTTTAGGCAAGAGGCTCTGATTATTCCTGGTTCCTGGTCTCACTCCACTGGACTACATGAGCCCACAGACCTAATCCAAGCAAATCATTGTGAATTTATTGTTTTCTGCATTTGCTGTCTTCGTCTTCGTTTTGCATCACTTCAGGCACCAACAAAACCATTTTAGTGCAACCCTTTCCCTCTAACTTGGCAAGTTTAGAAAATAAAAAGTAACATTTACAGCTTCTAGTTGAGCTGGAATGTCTAAAGAGGGATTCCATTCCTGTTTGTCATTAAATATGATAACTTCATATAAGAGTAGGCTGAGGCTAAGTGTTTACACCCAACTCTGAAACAAATTTCTCTCTAAGCTGCAGAAAAGAACACCCAGTACTCAAATGTTCCTGAAACTTTGCAACAACATATTCATGCATAATGAGAAATGTGTAGGCTCTAATAAATCTACCTCTCTAATCTTCAGAAAGCAATTTTTGGAGCCAGAAACAGATGTATTTTGTTGGAGTTCTATTGAAACTCTTTTACATTATATGGCCATGGTGGTATTCACCCTGGGGTTATTCATACACAATTTTAATTACTTATTTATGAACTCCCATGGTATTATTTTTCACTCAGATCCACAGCTAGTTACACATTCTGTGCAACAAAATATTTAAATGAAATTCTGAGATTCACAAAGTCTTGCAGAGAAGGCCAGAAAGATCTATCAATTCTCTGTGAGTCCACAAAGCTCACCTACAGATTAAACCAGGCCTGGTGCCCAAAAGCACAGCTCAAGGTAAAGTTAACACATCGATACAGAAGTTCTCACTTCGGTTGCTTTTCAAAACCAACCTTCTAGCAACCTACTTTTTCTTCTATGATTGGCTCACAAATAATAGAGCAGAATCAATTACCTAGAGCCCTTTCACAGCCTACAGAAATATTCCCTCATCTGGGTCTGTGGAACAGTATTATGAAAGATTTCACAGTTATTTTACTATTTTTTAAATTTAAAAAAGTAAAATTTGAGTAAGCCTGGGAGATGTGGTTTACCCAGTCTTCTTCCCTTGGGGACAGCTTAGAGCCTTTCACAGGCTCATGTGCATCACCTCGGGACTCTAAGGAGGGCATCCTAGTGTCCAGCGTTTCCCACACATTTTAAACCAGAACTTTCTTCTCATGAAGCACCACCAGAGATGAGCGTCCCATGAAACACACTTTGAAGAATGAAGGTTCATAAAGCATAGCTTGGATTTAAACCTGAGTGCACTAGAGAGAGCAGAGAATCATCTGAAATACGTCTCACACGAGCACACGGGCCACAGTAGGGTGACACAATAGAGAACTCTGAGTTCTTTCTCACCCATTTCCACAGCAAACAAATAAAATAACAAAAGGGGTCAGGGTGGAAGGTTGGCAATCCTATAAGATAAATTCCGTCTACTTGATAGTTTCTATGACTTACAATTTACTCATCATGGTAGTCAAATGTGCTGTAATTCAGCAAACTTCAAAGTAAGGAATTTCCCAAAACAAACAAACTAATAAAAAGAAGTGAGCTCCACCTGCAGCTGAGGTGAGTCAACTGGAGAGTAAGGAATGCGAACATCCTGTAGGGACACAGATTCAGAGAAAAGACTTCCGTCTGGGCTCTACACAAGAAAGGGAATTACCTCATACCCATTGGGATAAAGGAATTCTAAGAAACATTTGGTCCCTAGAGTTTAAAGGTAAAACAACAGTGGAAGTGAACAGGCCCTTAGAAGCCATGTAGTTCAGCTTCCTCATTTTACAGATCAGTAAACTGAGGCTAAAAAAATTTAATGGTTTGATTATGTCATGCAAGACATTAGCCAGTGGCAGATTTGGGAGTGCTACACATATCTCTTGACTAATGGGTCCATTGAGCTAACAGAAGTGGCTGACAAGTGCATGTGATTATCTCTGTATTTATTTCCTGCTCCTTTATTAAAACAACTGGCCACCATTTATTGAGTTTTGATAAATGCCAGGCACTGTGTTTACATATATTCTCTCATTTTTATCTTCTGGCTATGGGAATGTGGTCAGTATTCTCCATAGTTAACAGCCTTGACACAGAAAAGTTCACTCGATGCCCAACATCACACAGGTTGCCAGGGTCAGAGGGTGGGCCGGTCTTCCAGGAGGCAGGCCTGTTGGACTCCGAAGCCCATGCACTTCACTCGACTTTCTCTCTTGCCCATTCTGCCCCTCCTCTGCGGCTCCTCCTCCCTATTTCCATTTAAAAGCAGTTGTGATTAAAATCAAAGGTCAGCTGCCCATAACTTAATTCAAATGCTCTTTATTCCTTGCTTTCGGAGACATATTACTATCCTTCATCATCCGTGCGGACCAAGATGGATTTAGACTGAGATGAGTCTGCATGAGATAATATGGGTCTCATCGCAGGTGGGGCGTCTTGGAGGGGCCATTCGCTCAGCCCTTAAGGAAGCAGAACTTGGCCATATTTCCTTTCTCCCCACATCTACTAAAGATCAACTGGTACAGAAGGCATGAAGCTGTTAATAATTCACTACTGATTTCTCTAAAATATGTGCCATCCATAAAGGAGGCACACAGTCAGATAAGACTTTGGAATCCAGGGACAGGGTCCGAAAAATACCACTTTACATTTCTCAGAAGAAGGGGAGGAGAGGAGAGAGGGAGGGAGAGGTGTACAGACCAACTGGCTCAGAGCCCCCAGGTGGGAGTCTCCCAATCCCATCCTGAGGAACTAAGTCAGCCTCTCTGGGTGGGGACCCAGGAGCCTGCATTTAAACAAGCTCTAACCAAACCTAAGAAGTGATGTGTAAGTTCAGCTACAAGAAGAACTGGCCATAAATAGAATGATGTCACATGTGGGCGACTATGTCTGAGCAAGTCCAGGAAACAGTGAGGAGAAGTCTTCCTGGGAGACTGCTCTCTGGGATGGGTGGGGTCTGATTGACAGGTGCCTCTGGCAGGAGGTCATGCGATGTAGCAAGTCCACCTGCCTAATTTTATACTCAACAAAACTCAACAAGAAAGAATGTCACTAAACTATTTTTTTCATAGAAAACATAACACATGTAAGCACAGGGTAATGTATTCAAATAGATGCAAAGCACGTAGAGTGAAAAATGAGTCTTCTCCCACTCCAGTCCTCCCAGGCAAAGGACTTGTTTCCTGCATTTCAGAAACACACTTTGCAGAGTAACTCGTATTCCTTTCTGTTAATACAATTGTGAGAAGCCCATTATACACACATTTCTGTATCTTTCATTGTCCCCTCAATGACACGTTTTGGAGATCATTCTCCACATTATATATCCATAAAATTCTGTTAGACAGCATCACAGTTCTACATCCTATAAATATGCCATAAGTCATCTGACCAATTCACCTTTGATACATCTTTAGATTTCTTCCAATTCTTGAGTGATGATGCTACAAGGAACACTCTTATTCATATGCATTTGTCCACATAGGGAGATTTATCTTGAGAATAAATTTATAAAAGCAAAATTAAAAGGGCAAAGGATACATGCATTTTTGAGATATTGCCAAATATTTCCTCCAAAGAGATCTTAGCAATTTATACTTCTATTAATAGTATATGATGCTCCTTGTTTCCCCCACACCCTCACCAATACAGTACGTTTCTGATTGTAATTTAATTTGCCACTGAGACTTTTACTGGAGAAAGTGCTGACCAGATAACATGAATGTAACTTGGCAGCTATATTTCTCCAGGAGCATAAACACATTGGTGTTCTAATTCATCATCCTCTTATGAGTTTAGTAAGTATAAGTCAGTGGCCTTGACCCTCCTCAACTCTTGGTAATGTACAAACTGGAGCTTCTGGACTTGCAAACCTAGATAAGCAGCAATGCATCAAGAAACTACATATCTACAAGTCTGTTGTAAGGAATCCTATCCTAACTTTGCTCTTTGAAAATTTAGAAATAAATTACAAAAATAGAATATTTATTCTAATCAGTTAATCATTTAAAATGTAAGTAAACTCAATAATTTTTAAATGACTCTGAACAAATTTTCCTTGCTCTATCTGTAAGAGGAAACGAACCATATTGGATACTTCAGGCCAAACCTCCTTAATAGACAACAGGAATATAGTTCAAACAGAACCTACCCACAAACTCAATGCTCTGTATCATGGATTCAAAAGTTAATCAAAATTCACACTGTAGATGTTGTCACTGATTGTCACAACAGAAAATCAACCCTCTCTTCCCATCATCTCTACACTTGACCTCCAGGGAACAACAGACAACATGCTGTTTCTTCCAGTAATTCTCAGGATGTTATACATTTATTGTTTATTTTTTTTACTGAGTCCAGGCACTTGGGAAGAATCAGGATGTAATATGTATGACTTTCAGAAAATTGCTTTAATGTTGTAAATAATATTCCAAACCATTAATGAGCCTTTCAGAGGTGCCTGTTTTGCAATAGACAATTACTTAAGCATTGGAAATCCAACCAACAAATATTTGTTTTGCAATTTCTATGCACATGCCTAAAATTTTTATTCCACATGTCAATAAGCCCCTCCAGAAAAAATGTATTAATTCAACCCATATGTACTCAGTATTTACTATGTGCCATGCACTGAGCTGGCATCAAAACTCCTAAAGGGAATAGGGCAGAGCCCCTGCTCTCAAGGTAGGAACAGTCAGATGGAAGATACATCCCAGTCCACAGATGACTTAAAGCATAGGATACAGTAGGATCATAGGAAAAGAGCTCCCAATCCATTCTTGAGGGAACCAGGGAAGGTTTCCAGGAGGAGGAATTTAATTAGATTCCCAAGTAGGATTCAGTCAGGGGAAAGAATGAACAGAATCAGGGAAATATAGAAGTTCACCCACATGACAATGGAAGTATATCCACGTGAAATATCTCAAACCAGGGTTAGAATAAGGGCCCACATGACATAAAACAAATCCCTAAGAAGTTTCCTGAAAGTCAGAGCCTCCCAATAAGATTAACAGAAAAGCATCACAACACACACACACACACACACACACACACACACACACACTCATCTAAAACACATTTCCCATTAGAAACCCCAAACATTTCACCAACTCTGAAAAGCCGAGTGGAGATTTTACAGACTCCAGTGGAATTTGCCCCCTAATTCTCTCCATCTACCTCACCCCCATTTACTCAAGCATGATGCTCCAGCTTGGAGGCCTAACTTCTCTGTACTAAACCTTTCAGAACCTAATTAGACATAGTCATGGAGAAAGATGACAGCTTGACGGACTGAGACATTTTTTCCTTCCCAGGTGTTTGTATTATTTTGACAGCAAGGAGGCTTAATGTGGGAACTGGTCCAAGCTAACTCCCCAAAGAATACTGACAAGAAAAAATAGCCACAGAGCTGTACACATCTATCCGCTACAAACTCTTATCTATAACAGTAAAAGCGTAATATGCTAATTAGACCAGACATCCTCCCAGATCTCCTTCCAGACGACCTTCTGGATGAAGCAGGGCCTGCGAGGGAAGCCCAGGTCCCGGGTGCCAGATGGAAGCTGGTGCCAGCAGCAGGGGGAAGGCAGGCCTACTCTTGCACGAATTTCATGCATCAGGTCTCTAGTACACATAATAACCAGCATATGAAGTTGAATCCTTACAGGAAAACAATTCAAAGCCCAGGTGACTTCATGGGCCCTCCTCAGGCCTTGGAGGCCTCGAGTTAGTTACTCTTCACTATGCTGCGCTAGGAAACATGACACACATGCAAAGGGGAAAAGGCAATGAGCCTCCTGAGGTTCATTCTTCAGTTTCCTCATATGCTGCAGAGGAGAGTGCTTTCCATAAAGAAATTGCTCCATTTTGAACACCCAGCCTGTGCTCCATGGAGAATTGCCTGTTGTGGGTACAGGGGACGTGTCTGAAAGGCCCACAGACTATGTGGTTTGGGAGGAGGAGGAGGCTGTTGAGGTTGAAGAGCAGGGCATTTACATTCCCGCATTCAGATGAGTTGGGAGGAATCCGTTTGGGTTGCTACCATCACTTGACGACAAGCTCTACACACCCTTGAGACCACAGGCAACACTGTTTTTGATCAAAAATGGGGATAGGAGACCTTTCTTTTTTGTCTTTAGGATGCCAACTAGCCCAAGGAATGTATTAGTTGCTTCGGGTTGGTATTATATTACAATATTAAAAACAAGAACACTACCCCAGGTTATGTGACACTTCTCTACGAGTATAATAGTTTTCCCCAGCACACTGATTCACACATGGGCCCATACGACTGAGAAAGACATCTGGAGTTTTAACTAGAGCAACAAACCTGAAAAAGAACCATTTCTCCTACCCCAGGTTATCTATTTTACCTTTCTCATTGGTAACCTTTCAACTTCTGCTGCTCAGTGAAAATCATAATTAGCTCTGTGTGTAAACAATGCCCTTGGAGTACACAGTAGCTCCCCTGACACATGTTTGACCTCCCGTTACTCCATCCTGTCACAGAGGAGGGACAGCCACGCATGTCTCCTCGGGGACACGCTGCCCTTTCTCTGAGCTGATCGCTCTAGAATGAAGAACTCAGAGTCAGCCAATGTGCAAACACCTCTCCCGATGCCACATTCTCTGGTGGGTCAGAGAGTCAATCAGCTTCGACTTCACAAATAAAAGTGATTCCTGTAAAATGAGAGAGGAGGCTGCATTCATATTTCTAAGACGGCGTATTCTCCCTCAAGTAATATAAATGTATAGCTGTGGCTTCCCCACTGCTCTATCGACTGGTGGTATAGGAAAGTAATTAGGCTTCTCAGAAAGCTGCAGCCGCATTGAGAACTAAGAGCAAACACAAAAGAGAGGCATTTTGATGTTACTTTTAATGTTTCCATCAAAGTTAACATGTCTGAAAATACTGTCTCCAGTCCTCTGTGCGGAAGCCAGCCCCTTGGCTCCTGGTAGGGGACAGTGAGCATCTGAGGGAGCATGGCAGCTGGCACAGGGCCCCCTGCAATAGTGAGGAGGCCTGTTACAGGTCAGAGCTGGCCCGGCCTCCCTTGCTCTTCCGTGCTCTGAATACACAGCCTTTGCTTATTCTCATTTATTCATTTCCACACCCACCTGTTCTCTCTGGTATCTTCCTGGCCTGCGGGGCTGTGCTGAGATCCTCTCAGCTGTCTCCTCCATCTACAGCACCTTCCCTCCGCCCTACTGCTGGGGCTGGCTTCCTCCTCTGCTCTAGGCTGACTACTCCAGCTCTATTCTTGTTTAATTTTTCTCTGCTTCCTTCCTGGAAGTTCTGTTGCAGTCTTCGTGTCCTTTCCTAGGTCCTACTGATTCCATGCACAGCAAAGGAACAGTCACAGGGCACCCACGGGGCTAAGAGCAGGGAGCCTGCCCTGGGAACAGGATAGGGAAACAGAGGCCTGGCCTCACCAGAGGGATCATTACAGAGGGATTCAGCTGCATTACATTTTGAGCCCAAACCGGGCAGCCAAGATCTGGAAACAAGAGAATAAAAAAAAAAGCCAGAAGCCAATAGCAACCAACTGAGGGGTCAGAAGTGGCGGGAACCAAGAGAGTGGAGGAGACAAAGCTAAGCTGAGAGAAGAGGAATCTGAGGAGAGGGAAGCCTCAGCAGGGAGAAAGCCACTGCCCAGGAGAATGGCACCATGTTAGCCGCTGTCTTCTTTATCTTGGACTCTGGCAAATTCAGTGAGCCATGTCTTAAAAGGAAGAATATCAAGTGTCACTAAGTGTTTCTGTCCAAAATATATTATCCTTCACAGTACAGTCTATAGTTAAGCATTCAAATCCCACTTATGGTAAAACACTTCCCACCCCTTGATCATCTATCACTCAGGAAAACTCTCTTCTTTCCATTTTATCTTCAATGCTTCCTTTCTAGTGACTCCTCTACTAATTCTCATGTTTCCTCTTTCTCACAAACAACAGTGTGCTCACCCATGCTCAACTCTTAATTACCATCCACATAAATTCTTGGAAGAATCTTCTGAACATCCAGTTTCCAGGGTCTCTTCAGCCAAATGCAATGTTGGCATCTTCCCTGTGTCATTCCCATAGAACTGACGAGGCCTCGGCCCTGGCCGCATGCCTTCCCTCAGCCTCACAGGCCACACACTCTTTGGGGCCACCTTGACTTCCTCCAAACTCCGGCTTTTCTGGCCCCAAGCTCTCCTTCCGGCCCATCCTTATTCCTTGCTCATGCTGCTCTGCCCAGTCCCCTCTCCCAGCCCTCAGGCTCTTCTGCTATGGAAATTGGACCTAGTCTCCAAACCCATGCCCATTGCCATTTTCTGCTGGTTCCTGGAAACAGACCAGATGGAGTCGTCTGCTCTACTTGGTGTTTGAATCACACCTGCAGCCATTTCCTGCGCAGCCTCACAGTAAGGACATCTGCACCTTTGTGTTCTACTTTCCCTTAGTCTGTAAGCTCCTTGCAGGTAAAGACTAAATCTTATCTACTTGTGCATGTCCAAGTCTAAGAATAGAACCAGACACATAACAGGTATGGCCTCTAGAGTCTGGCCACCTGTAGTGTGAGTGTAAATGATAGTTTAAATAACAGTTCCCACCTCGTAGCATAATACCCAGCAAGATGGCTCTTATCATCATCATCATCATCATCAAGAGATGAGACTTAAATTCTATGGATCTTAATAACGGAAAAACAGGTATCAGTATTATTCCCCTATGAAGTTTCTACTCTATTTGATTTCAGGCATTTCAGTTTAAAACAGTGTTTAGGATTATCTGGATGATCTCAAACTCAAATACCAGATATTTCTGGTGTTGTCAGTTCTGTACAAAGATGCTGGTTCTGAAGTTATTTCACCTTTCCCACCTCGTGCCCTTTGCTCATGGAGATGGGAGGTCTATTCTGGGAGGAAAGGTGGAAAACACTACAGTAGTGATGGAAAATAAGGGCAAGTGCATAGAAAACAGTCAAAGTCAACTTCTGACAACAAAGGTATGGGGGGTAAGGGCGGGGAGAAAGATTTTTCTCACAAGCCTCTTTCCCAGAGTCCTACACACTTTCACTGACTCCCAATAACAGTAGTGACAACTATTATTATAAACTTACTAGAGGCCCGGTGCACAAAAATTTGTGCACTTGGGGGGGAAAGGGGGGTCCCTCAGCCCGGCCTGTGCCCTCTCCCAGTCTGGGACCCCTCGGGAGATAACGACCTACTGGCTTAGGCCTGCTCCCGGGTGGCAGAGGGCAGGCCCAGTCCCTAGGTGCAGCCCCTGGTTGGGCTCAGAGCAGGGCCGATTGGGGAGTTGGGGCGCCGCCCCCTGTCATGCACAGAGCAGGGCGGATTGGGAGGTTGCGATGCCACCCTCAGTTACGCTCAGGGTAGGGTCGATTGGGGGGTTGGGGCACTGCCCCCTGTCACACTCAAGGCAGGGTCGATGGGGAGGTTGCGGCGCCACCCCCTGTCATGCACAGAGCAGGGCCAATCAGGGGGTTGGGGCGCTGACCCCTGTCACGCACAAAGCAGAGTCCATCAGGGGGGTTGGGGCTCTGTACCCTGTCACGCACAGAGCAGGGTCGATCAGGGGGTTGGGGAGCTCCCCCCTGTCACGCACAGAGCAGGGCCCATCAGGGGGTTGGGGAGCTCCCCCCTGTCATGCACAGAGTAGGGCCAATAGGGGAGTTGGGGCACCGCCCCCTGTCACACACAGAGCAGGGTGGATCAGGGGGTTGGGGCGCCGCCACTCTCACACTCAGGGCAGGGCCAATGGAGAGGTTATGGCTCTACCCAGTCACACACAGAGCAGGGCCCATGGGGGCGGGGGGGTTGGGGTGCCGCACCCTGTCACACACAGAGCCGCAGGGCGATCAGGGGGTTGGGGAGCTCCCCCCTATCAGGCACAGAGCAGGGCTGATCAGGGGGTTGGGGCGCCTTCCCCTGTCACGAACAGAGCAGGGCGGATAGGGAGGTTGTGACCCCGCCCCCTGTCACACACAGAGCTGCAGGGCGATCAGGGGGTTTGGGCGCTGCCCCCTGTCAAGCTGATCCCGGTGCTGGGAGCCTCACTGCTCCGCTGATCCCGGTGCCAGGAGGCATATTACCCTTTTACTATATAGAATAGAGGCCTGGTGCATGGGTAGGGGCTGGCTGGTTTTCCCTGAAGGGTGTCCTGGATCAGGGTGGGGGTCCCCACTGGGGTGCCTGGCCAGCCTGGATGAGGGAATGATGGCTGTTTGCAGTTGGTCACACACCCTTCAGTGTGGGGGTCCCCAGTGGGGTGCCTGGCCAGTCTGGGTGAGGGGCTGAGGGCTGTTTTCAGGCTGGTGGGTGACTGAAGCTCCAAACCGCTCCTTTTTTTCTTTTTTTTTTTATTCTGGGCCAAGGCCTCTGCTGCTGAAAGCAGGTATCTGGTTCGTTTTTGTTCTATAATCGAAACACTGTATCATCTCCAGCTCTGAGATCCTGGCCGGCTGAAAGCTGGTTTCTGGGGTTTTGTTTAGCTTCTATATTTGTTACAATGTTTCAAACTGCCAGCTCAGAGGCCGGCAAGGCAGGCAGGGAATGTTGGAGTCCTCCTTCACTGAAACAAGCAAGCCTCATGTTTGCTTCCAGCTGCCTGGCTGCTGGCCTCCATCTTGGCTGGCAGTTAATTTGCATATCGTCCTGATTAGCCAATGGGAAGGGTAGCGGTCATAGGCTTATTACCATGTTTCTCTTTTATTAGATAGGATGTGTATAACAGCTAACATACACTAAATGTTTAATCACTAGAACATGTAGGAGAGTGGCATTGTTATTTTCAAGATAAGAAACTGGAGCTCCAATTGCTTACTGAAAGTAAGAAATCGGCAGAACCAGAACTTGAACTCTGGTCTTTAAAATTCAAGGGCCCTTATCTGCTTTTAATCATGTCTACATCCCCTTTCCAAGGGAGTCATGTGAGGAAATAATCACCACCCAAAGAAACATCCAGCTCTTCCTTCATGACATGAGGGATTAGATTCTATGAGGATCAAAGTTAAGCATAAATCCTGTTTCCAACATCAAGGAAATGACAGGGATTAGCCCCTCTGCTAATGCAGTTGGAATGGAAGCTAACGGAGCTGTTTAACATCTGTTATCCACCTAGCAAAGCTTCATCATTTTTGCTTCATGAGAAGGCCATCTTGAAGTTCCAAAAGATTAAGCTACACAGTGTGTATGTGAAGAAGCTAAAACAACCAAGAGACATTGAGCCAAGAGCTCCAGTCCAGTAGGTGAGAGGAATAAGCATAACCCTGATAGCCAGAGATGAAGAAAAAAGGTATACACAGAGGTACAATGTAAAGGAATGTCCATGGCTGGTGGTATAGGGAAAGTTTCATAGAGAAAGTGGCATTAGAGATAAGGATGTTTAGATCATCATTTCATCTTAAACTTAAAAAGGTCTGGAAAGATATATATGACAAGCACCTACCATCCAATTTACACAGTAGAGATTTAATTCTAGCCTTCACATTGCAGAGTATATAGGGACTTAATATTCAGAACAATTACATGTGGAATTTTTTGAACAATTTTATCCATTTTCCAGATTAATGGATAGCAATTGAGTAAATGTGTGTTTTGCTTAGAAATCCCAGAAATAATTACTGACATGAAAGGTAACCATCAAGCAAAATGTTGACAAGGTTTTAAGTTGTATTTTCTCCCCTTTCAGGCTTATTAATAAACTTACCACATTTTGGTTAAAATATTCATTCACAGGGAACATTAATTTTCCCAAAATGAATAGTTATAATATTTAAAAATGTATTTTGCCAACAGAAATTAATTTGGGTAGAGTTTTTGAGCATAGATAATTCCACTGGGCAACAAAAGTTACTTAATCTTCCATCTTGTCACAAGGGCAAAAAAATGCAAATGCATTTGAAATGTTTAATTAGAAGTAAAATCAACTTTATATAATGACACACCAAACTGCTAGCAAGTAATAAAGATAAGCATCTTTGCACACTATCAACACTGAGAAACGCTGCCACATTCTGCTTTGCTCCCAGATCTCAGAAAGGAACTCCTATGGAGTTCAATGCCTTTTCAAAGGATCAAGCTTCCGAGTCTGGTTTTTTTTAAGAACTTGCGGTCAAGATAATTTGAACATTAGAATGGACAGTGACATTTCCTCATAACTGAGCGAAGTTGGTGAGGTTCAAACATGGTTATTTGCCATTTGCAAACACACTGTTCTTGTTTGAGAAGAGCTGCTGATGGGTCTGATGGGTCTGATGAAGCTGGTCCAGTGCCACCAGATCACCGACAGATGTGCACTGCCCAGGGATTTCCCTCGGAAGGTTCTCATTTTCCCTCTGTTTAGAGAAAGTTCATTTCAAATCTGTTGAAATACATTAATGTGCACTGTTGCACTGCATCTTGCTATGGGCATACTGGCAAAAGAGAAGTTACATTGAAGGTTGGCACTGGCGTATCTACGGAAAACTTAGAGAGCCATCCAAAACAGAAACTGCCCCTGCCCTCAGCTGTGCAAAAGCGAGGGCCCAGCCAGTCCACATGACTTACATGGCATAACCCCACAGTGTTAGGGCAGAGAGGAGCTCATCCTTCCTCCCTGCCCACTCAGAACATGCCTGCTGCTGACACCGCAGTCTAGAGATTGACTCCTGCACAGTCACGTGGTTAGTTGTCAGTGACAAACAACAGGGCCACCTGCAACTCCCAATTAATTAAGAAAACAAAAGGTGGTTCTTACCTGCTACTTTTGCACAAAGGATGGGAGGCTCAAAGATAAGATCCTTTGAGTACTGAGCTAAAACTTTTATTTATTACCAAATCAATGTGGTCTATGGTTCCTATGGTAACCATTACGTAGGAATCTAATTTCACAAACCTCATCAGTTACAAACAAACTTAACCATTATGTGGAAGATTAACATGACTTCATTTAGTCCATTAAAATTGACTTCTGGGTGTTGGTGCAAGGGTAAGACAATTTCTCAATGACTATGCCTCCAAGGAAGTAAAAAGTTTAATTTTTCAGTTAAAAAAGGCAATTTGGAAAAAAAGGGGGAGTGTGGGGGCTCAGTACTCCAAGTGTGAATAAACCAGTATATACCCACTTATCCTGGATTAACACGGAAGCTCATGTGCCCACTGAAAGTGTAACGGGCAGCTATTGTTCTTGCCCACCTGAACTCCCTCCTTGGGGCAGAGTTTCTCCACCTCAGCCAGTGGGCACTTTGGATCAGGTAAGTTTGTGGTGGAGACTGTCCTGTGCATTGTAGATGTTTATGTCCTCAACTCGCTGGATGCCAGTAGCACCATCTCTGCAGCTGGGACATTGCTCTCCTGACACCGCTCAGTGTCCCGGGTTGGTGGGGGGAGAGGGGGCAACTCGCTCCTGTGGAGAACCACTGCGCTAAGAGAACAGCCCTTCCTCTGTGCACCAACAGGGCTGCCATTCCCGCTGCAGGCCCAGCAGGTACCTAGAGCTCAGAAAGCTCAGGACCAGGGCCTTCCCAATGTCCACACGTCATCCTGCCAGCTCTTCTTCCGGACTCTCCTTAACTCCATGCACTACCCAGCGTCCTCTCAAACCTCACTTTTTCTCCTGCCCAAGTTATTCAAAGTATACAACTGTGTGCAACCAAGGAAATCTAAATGGTAAAAAGCTAAGTAGAAAAAAATCATTTCCATTATTTTTATTTAAAAAAGTAATGCATTTGTTGTGTGTTACCAGGTGAACGAGGAACATAGAATCGCATACCCCCCAATAACAAATTAACAAACAATAGTAAAGAAATGATAAGCATTTTTAAAGGTTAAAATATTACCAGCATCTATAAAGCCAGCAAAGTGGTATGAGCTTAAGCCAAAAGTTTTTTAAACAATAAAGATAAGAAAAGAGAGTAAAGTCAACCTTATTAAATCTCCCTACCCCAGCCCTACACACAGCCAGAAGCAGCACTAAAGAAAGAAAGTATAAGAATCCTGAGAGTTATCAACAATATCCTAAAATGTATAGGCATGGACTGAGGGAAGGAGAATGATTAGACAGAACTGGACTAATTCAAGGAAGATAGCTGTACAGACGCCCCTACATGTCAGTGTAAGACCTTACCAGGGCCTCCACCCACGCTGAAGAGGTTCCTGGGATGAAGAGCTGCCCCTCTGGCAAATCAGTTAGAAACCCATTCCCTCCTGGGGCTGGCGCAGCCCTGCTCCACGCACTGTTTGTGAGCGGAGAGCAGACTGGAATTTAGTCCCCACTAAAGCCCCCTGAGCCAGGTGCCCTTGTGCAGGGACAACGGGAACAACAGTTAATGACACCCAGTGACAGAAACAGGAAAGGCCACTAGGGCTGGCTGATTTCCAGAGCAGCATGCCATGTGAAGGCGTGGTTTAAAGTCCAAAGATGTGGAACACCTGGTGAGGATCAGGCCCATTGAGGAGGATGTTTCATAGGATCTCACAAGACAGAGCAGGCTCAGGTCCCCCCGGCAGGATCCGCACTCAGCTTCATCCCAGTTTTCCAGGCCCATGTCGCCACCATGTTATTGTAGTGACTTTCAAATTTTTAGATGCACCAGGATCACCTGGAAGGCTTAGGAAATACATGACTGCTGGGCCTCATCTCCAGAGTTTCTGACTTAAAAAGGTTGAGGTGGGGGATCCAAGAATTCCCTTCATGAACTGATGCTGCTGGTCCCAGGACACTGGGAAAGTCAGTCATCTGTAGAAAAGTAGGTAGAAAATAGCATCCAGGCCTCAGACTACGGCTCAGAATGGGCTCAGAATAGGGAAGGAAACTCATCTCAAATAACCTGAAAATGGATCAAGGGAGGTCACTCACACCAGTTCAGAAAACAACAACAACAACAACAACAAAAACAGAAACATGCATCTTAGGAGTCAGCAGGGTGAACAGGAAAGGCAGACAGACCACCTGAAGTGGGGGTGCGAAGGTGGAGAAGGAGAGGAACACAGTGCAAAGGACAGTAAAGAACTCACTGGGAAGAAAAGAAGCCCAAGGAACAGAAACAAATCCCCTCGAGTGCTTTCCAATATTAAAAAAAAAATTAATAAGAACTTTGAATAAGAGCTCAAAGTCGAGAAGATAAAAGGAAATCCCAGAGCTAAGGAAACACTCTGAAAAATATTATGTAACATTGAAGGTCTAATAAATAAGTTAAAAACAAACAGAAAAAAAAGTTGAAACTAAAAACCAAGTTAACAGAATGATGGAAAAACTCAAAGTAGTTATAATGAATACATAAGAAAAAGGCAAGGAACTTACTAAAGCAAACAGAAGCAGTATTCATTCAGAAGACAGTTAAAGCGACCCAGCAGAGGAATAACTGGTGTGCCCTGAGACAGAGCACCAGAAACAGAAACACTGGGTTATCACACAACTCATTTCCCTAAGGAGAAAGAACTGAGTGCATAGATTAAAACAATACATCACATTGAGAAAAAAATGTAACATCAGCATTGACATCTGAATTACCGATTACACATCCATGATGAAACTAGAGTTGTTTGGGCATCCAATAAGAAGGAAGCAAGTCAAGTCCAACAGGAAAAAAGGACCAGCCTGGCCTCACACTTTCCATAGGGACGCCAGTCTCTGACACCCTGTAGCAGTCTGCGAACCTCGGAAGGAAAGGAAGGGGACCCAAGAATGCCATGTCAGTTGACTTGTTACTCAAAAATAAAGGCAATAGGAAGATATTATCAAAGAAAAAAGTCTCAGGAAATAACCCTCCTGAGATTTTCTTGGGGAAAAAAATGTTTGATGATAAAAGTTATCCAACCAAGGGATAAGTAAAAAATAAATAACCCTGGGATGTAGAACCCAAAGACTAGTAATGAATGCTGGGTCCAAACAGAAATAGAACTAGAACTGAATAGGAGAATTAAATTTGCGGAACAATGATGGTGTTAAAAACCTATCAGAGTAAATATAATGCAAGCAACAAAATTGGAAGGTAGTGAGAGAGGAGGTTGAAAGACATAAGAGAAACCCATCATGCAATCTTTCTTGGTAAGTGATAACGTCTAAAACTGATACAGTCAAAAAGTCTAAAGGAATCCAACTTTTTAATGAATTCGGGTTCTGTCTTTTTTCCTTAACCTTTAGAAGGGTCTTTTAGGGATAAAGAGCTTTGTCTTTTGAGAACTAAAAAAATACATATTCAAAGTTCAACAATTTCTTGAGTGTCAATTCAGTTAATTTTTCTCCTGTCAAATTCAAGTGAAATTCAATTTAGTGCCTCTATTTATAAAGCAGGTATATTATGGTCTTGGAGTTAGCCCAGTTCTTATAAGGTTAATTCTTACTGTCTGTCTCTTTTTCTACCTTCCTATCTGTACAGGTACATTAAGAGATACTTATAATGATGCTCTCCAACTGTTCACAATGGAAATTTCTGGGTGGTGGAATTTAGGGGGATGTGTTGCTTGATATTGTTTATAGATTTAATGATAGCATAAGCCACTTGTAAAAACATACTATCATCACTCTAAAATGAATACATAAAATATGACACTACTTTTCTGACTTGGTAACTGAGCATAAGTGAATTTGTTGATGTACCCCCAGATGAATGAAGCATCACACTAAAAACACACCTCACTGCAAAGCACACGAGCAGCAGGGAAGGGTATGTAAGAATGCGTAGAATGGAGCCAAGGCAATTACCCTAGAAGGGGCTGTGGTTCATTTTCTTCAATAAATCCCTGGCTTCTGCTGCTTTCATTAGCAGTGCCTAACATTTTGTGAGTGCCCACAATGTGCCCGGCAGTGTGCTAACATACTTGGTGTATATTTTACCATTTAACTCTCAGAATAACTGTAATGTGGTATGAGTAACAACAATGAGAGAGTAATAGCTCAGATTTCCTGAATGCCTACTATGTGCTAAGCACTGTTTTGAGTGATTTGTGCCAACACTTTTCAGTGGGATATCCTGATCACAATGGGCACCCATTGAGTAGAAGAGAAAGCCATCAAGGTTAGCTTTAGAAATGCAAGGTTTACTTTAGTATATTTAGAGAACTGCACAGGCAAGCCTGACCTTGTGCAGAGAGAAAATACAAGGAGAAAAAGCTGGCAGAATCATGAAACTGGTTGAATACTTTGACCACAAACATGAGGGGAATTAAGCTATAGTAGGATTCGGACTATTTAGATACAAAGACCTTGGCCAACTTCTGGTTGTCCTGGAAACAGGATTCCAACCACTAGAATGAAATAAAACCACATGCTAATGAAGAGGATAGTAATTAGAGGTAGGCCCACAGACAGAGTCCACACCATCAGGGTCATGGTCTAGAGAAACTGGAGATGTGTTTTTGCCACAAATAATTAAATCCTGAAGGGGGAGGATTTGGTTTAAGTATGAAAGGGTCAGGTTGAAATGGCATGTTCAAGAGTAACACCTATTCTGAATGCTGCTTCTCTTGTCAACTCTGACCAAGGCAGTGTAAAGCAAACTACACAGATGGCACACAGCCCCATTCCACTCACTGTTTTATCCTCTACATAGGACACAGCATGGAGCAGGAGACAAAGGAGGTGCATGATCATGGTGCCCTATGTGACCAGCCATGTCACTGAGAGGTCTCTGCTCACTCTCCCTCCCCCTACTATTGCCCAGGAGGTCTGGACCTATGCAGAGGAGAGAGCTAACCAAGAACAGTAGGTTCATGTAATCCTCACAACAATCCTAGGAATTACATTCTGTTATTATCATCCTCATTTCACAGATCACACAACCTACCAGGAGGAAGAGTATTCAGAGGTTAAGTGACCTATCGACAGTCTATTTGAAACAAGAGCTTTCTGACTTATTTAGACCTCCCTGTCTGCTTGTACTTTCTCTCTTCTCTAAAGCATTCTAGTTGGAATGGTTCCTTTTTTAAATGATTTTTATGCTTATGTGTATATTTTTGTTTGTATCTAAATTAAGGATTGTATACACACACACACAATCTAAACAAGAAAGGAAGATGATTTCCCCTATAATAATGTCCATAAAACTAAAAGCTTAGTCTATGTAGCTTAATATGGTTTGGTTTGGTTCAGTTCTAGGGAGCTGCCTTTGTAAATTAAAAGTATGAACGCTTGAAACCACTGTGATAAAAGTGATTTGAAATCATACTATTGACAGTCATAATAGAAACAAATGCCTACTTACCACTCACAGCTCAGCTCTGCTGAGAAAAAATCAATAGAGTAAAATGCTTTCAGCTTCTCAGAGAAAGGTTCCACCTGACAGATACCAGGAGATCAAATACTCACACTGCTCAGGACCAAGAAGCATCTGGATTAGGACTTCTTTGAGAAGACAGAGAGAAGAACCCGACTCTGTGAGGACTCTGTTCACTATTCCTTTATTCATCTTTCAATTTGTTCATCTCACTGCGTCTGTGCTGCGTGTTAAAACTATGGCAATAAACGACAAGTTTCCTGCATCAAGGATCTCTCAGTCCAATGGTGGAAACAATAGAATATACAATTTTGATGTATGTTCTGCTAGAGGTGTGTACAGGGGACACTATCAGAACATGGTAAAGGGGTGACTATTTGCCTAGGGGAGCTTGAGGAAGTTGCCTGATGAAGACTTTAGATACTGATTATCAAAGGGGATGGGAAAGAAGGAAAGAGAAACTGATAAGGAATTTCAAGACTTTGGGCATGTCAACCTTTTTATAAGACATCGCATTTGGTCACTCTATCACAGATAAAAAAACTCCAAAGGGAAACCAATCCTAGAGGGAATCCTGAAACAAGAGAATGTTAAGTTTACCTGGCTACCTTCATAGAGGTCCAAGCCCCAATCTCTCAGAAAATATAGTCATTGGCCAATGAATGTTACTGGAGCCAGAGGGACTAAGCCTTTCTACCTAATTCCCTACCCAATGAAAATCCTCCTTTATGGTATTAAATGGATGTTCTGTCCATCTCTGTAGTGATCTTTGTTGGTTAATTTTTAGTTCCTCAGCCCCTATTTCTATTTCCTTTTTGGAACATTGCCATGATTCCTTTCTTCAGGATTTCCCCTATTGCAGGCAATCTTGGTAGGTTAGTAAATGGGGTTCCCTATCATTCTACCCAATTGAAGGGATCCCTGGAGACCTCTGTAGATGGTCCATTGTCCCCCCTCTGTATGAGCGAATGGTGACCTAAGTCAGCCAACTGGCCCTTCTCTTCCAGGACCTCAAGTCCCAAGTAGGGTGATACACCACTCAGTCATCCATTCCTTACTTCAGTGGCACCTCAATAGCCTAGTAGACACCATTCTGATTCCTTTCCTCTTTCTAAGTCTGGTCCTTTGACCTCCATCTGATTTCATTAATTCCCTGATAGCCTTCAAATAAATTCCATTTAAACTTATATTTGCCCAAGATGGTCTCTGTTACCTATTCCAAAGAATCTTAATTCTGTTTGAATCCTTCCACTAAGGGGAATATAACTACTTTTTGACTATGCCAATGGTAGACCTCTGCATTTGCCACAATGCCATTGATCTGAGTTAAAATCAGCTTCTCTATTACAAGGGTGATAGAAACTAGACAGGAACTAGAAAGAACAAGTTTTAGTTCCCTTCTATATGACAACCAATTTAGTATCTGAGGACAGTAAGTAGCCACCAATAACCACAAAGCCATGTCATTTCTTCTCAGGTTGGGAACAACCAGCTTCTTTTCTAATATGATGTAAACCCCCAGCCACACAAGAGGGAGACTGGGATTTGTTGATGGGCATCTTAATCGTTTTCATGGGGTCTTGGGAATATAAGAAGGCACTTCTTAAATGCCTTCTTTGAAAGACAGCAATTTTCTGTTGATTGTCTGCAAGGGTTGGGGAACAGCAGAGAGCTTTTTTGAGGATGCAGAAGGCCTTCTTACCATATATCTACAAATATCTCTGTATTCCTCTTCAGGCTGCCCCCAATTACAAGTATATTATCTTCTCTACTGAAGTTGGGATAATTGGTGGTTATTTTCAGAGCTACTCATCAGGATAATAGAGATTGATTATTGTTAATTGAGGTAGCGGGGGTGTTGGACATTCACTGGGCACCGAGTAAATGTTGCCAGGACTACAATTTCCTAAACTGTAAACAACATGTCTTCAACATTTGCAAACAGACCAAAATCACTCCTCCCCCATTTAATTATTCCCTATTCTCATCCTAATATCCATTCTAACTACACATGCATGATTCTATATTCATTTCACTACTTTAGAAAAGCATTTGATTATAAAAATATATCTGTTCTTGAGCAGTAGATGGGAAACCTGAGTCTCCATGAAAATCAGGAGAAACAGAATGGACAGAGGAGGGTGCCTATTCTCCGCTGAACTTCCAGCCCAAGACTCAGGAGGCTTCCCCTCCTCCTGCCTCCTTCCCCTTGATACCTTCTCCCAATGAGTGAGGATTAAAGATGAGTAATCCCGTTCCAGACTGTGCTGCTTGGACAGAGCATTCAGAGGTGTACAGCGAAATACCCAACTTCTCTCCTGTCTGCTCTCACTCTCTCCCTCAGTCTCTCTCTTTCTGCTCCTGGTTCCAGGGCCCAGGAGCCCCATGGATAATCCCCAGCCTGAGCATACTGAGGCCAGGAATCTGGACACCGCTAGCCAGGGGTCAGCAGGCCCCTTCTCTCTGTGCATTCCCTCCAGGGCTCTAGGTGCTCTGGGTGCACTGCCCCCCTGCTGCTCAAGTGAGATGTGATTCTCAGGGCAGAAGAGAAGTAGCCAGGCTGCTCTGAACCCAGGCCACTGAAGTCACTTTAGTGCAGGTAACAGCATCCACAAAGGTCCAGTCCACATCACCCAGGTTCCACATGTGTGCCAAGACCCAGGCAGCCAGCTTATACCAAAGGGTGATGTTGTTTCCTTAGACCTCCTGTGCACATGTGTGCATGTGTGCCTGTGTGTGTGTGTGTGTGTGTGTGTGTGTGCGCGCACGCGCGCGCACGTGTATGCACGGTCTCCAGAAAGAAGAGCAGTTGGGCCAATTAGGAACCAGGCCCAATATCATCATAACAATATCAAAGCTCATGCACCATCACAATGCCACAAACCAGATTTATATATTCTTTGCTAATGAAAAAATACATCATACAAAGAAAGAATAAATCCCAAATGATGTGCAGAATCACATAAACAGAGGGGCCAAGGCCAAATATTTGAGTGACAAATGAATAGATAAGACTCTAAAGGAATGGGGCATGAAAGTTTGTTTTTTAATTCTAAAATAACCATCTTTCTTCGCATTTGAATATTTCATCAATGAGGGTCCTTTTTAAGGAATGTGCATATGTAATGCAGATTTTCTTTTAAAATTCTCCAATAGCTCTTATTACATTGTTGATGTGTTTTATCATTCATGTTATCTGGGAACTAATAAAATTTCATGAATTCAATCATTTGACCTCTAGGCCAGAGGTCGGTATGGCATCAATCCACCCGGGAAGCACCCAAAGGTTCAGCTGATTTTTCCTGTTCCTGCTGGAATGTTCTCCCATGACTTGTCGAACTTGTTCCTACGCCCTGTGAGGGAGAGGAAGGTCCTGAAGTAGATAAAGTGTGTTAGAGTCTGTCACCTTAGCCCTCTCCTTAAAAACGTGGGCCCACGGCTGCCCAGGTGGAACCTCTCTCTGGAGGAGAGAGCAGACCTGACCCTGCAGCAGGCTTGCTCCGAGAGAGAATAGGAAGAAAGAGCCTAGGCCAGGCTCCGGAATGCTGACCCTCAGAATTTAATAGGCTTGTCCACCCAGCAGTTCTGGCTGGGAGCAGGCACTTTCTAGTAACTTCTTTTAAAATATTCCTATGCTCTGGCTAAGCAAAGGTAAAATGAAGATATGATACAATTAATGAACAGTAGGGTTTTAACATGAGCCTTGCCACCTACCACTGGGTAGGGATGGTCTCAGTGGACAGTCGGGCCCTACGGGGGGGCACACACCACTACAGACACACAGGAGAGGACTTGGGCACCTCAGAGAGGTAGCATTAAATATCACTGACTCGTGCAATGCAAAATGTATTCTATCAAGGAGAAAGTCTCAATGTGGTGCGGCATATCATAACCAGCTGCCTAACACTCGGACAGCTCCCCTTTTAGGAAAGGGAGACTAGGCCTCAGGTCCAGCGCCATATCAGGAATCAGCATGTACCTTGGGTTAATTTGTGATAATTTATCTTCACTGAGTATTTTTCTGTTTCTCTTTTCTTCATGATAGGCATGATTTTCCATTTTAAATGGTGAAAGGGTTTTGTTTAAAAACACATTTACATTTTAAAAGTGATTCAAAGAAATATTAAATATATCAAATGTATATATGTTTATATATATCAACACCATATATACGTCAAACATCAATATGGCAAAAACTGTGGAAGGGACTATCATGCCACTTTTGGGGACCGATTCATGATTAGATTCCACTCCCCAGCCCCCTCAAAAGAAAACAGCATTCCACCTGACAGGCGTGTGGACTCTAGCCTTCCTATTTGTGGAGACATTAACATATCCACCATCACTAATCCAAAAACCCCACCAGCACTGTCTTTATCCTGGTACTGCCTATAGCTCCTTATTCCCTCTGTGTGCAGTTCAACCTTTTGCTTTTGATGGAAAAATCATTGTTCACAATTCTGTCCACTCAGCTCAGGGAGGTACCACCCAGCCCCACATATAACACACCCATTCATTCCACCTGTGCACCCCTCTTTATGCGGTGCCCTCAGCTGGAACATGCTTCCAAGGTCCCTTTTCTGGGTGCCACGCAGGGAAAAGCTTCCAGCTTTCCTTGTAACCAGCCCAGAGTTCTTGCTATCACAGGGCTGTGCTGCACACTCAAAGCAAACGTGTCTGATAAAGAACCTTACCCCAAGACATTGTGAGTAGAAGGAAGAGTACACTGATTGAATACATTGTTCTACATGATTTTAATTGTTCCTATCATGTGATCTGTCTCAAGCCAGCTAATCAGATGCTTTAATTTTATTACACAGCAGCGAAAATGCAGCTGTAGCTAGACACCACACAAGTAAATAAAATGCATTATTATCTTAATTATATTTATGCATATGAGTTTTATTCACTTGCATCAAAACTATACTCACTTCCACTCCCCTACTAATTTGTTCATATTAAACCATTGTGCACCTCATGATGAGAGTAGTTGGAAAGGTCTATTGATTACCAAGTGTAAGCTATATAGTGAGTTTCGAGATGTACCCACCTTCTTTGGCCAAATAATCTTGTGATTCATTTAGATATTTGTATAGTGCTTCACTTACTGACATAGTTTCTATTAATCAATGATATTAGGGCTTATTTAGTTCTAAGGAATAAACACCAAAGTAGAAACAACAGAACAAATTCGTGTAGACAAAAAGAATCTGAACAGATCACCCTGGAATACAAGTTCATGTTAGAGTCTCCACACAGTTCCTCAGAGAATGAAGTATAGCAGCATTAATAAAAGTCTGAGTGTTTTCTGACACTTTTAACATGGCTACAATACGTTCTCAAGTCCTATGTAAGTATTTGAACAAGTTGACCTTACTTCAGTTTCTTCAGAGAACTATTGGGGACAGCCTCAGAATCAACATGAAAAATGATGAAGGACCCACATGGTGCCCATCCGAAAGGGCTCAGATAACTACAGCAAACATAAAAAATATATATTAATAATAAAAATCAAAGCACCTCTGTTGGGCTGCTACATATTTTTAAGAGGCAATTCGCCAGCAGTTCCCTTCTGCTCTTCCCTGTCATTTCAGTTGCCAGGGACCCAGTGGCCTCTCCCTGGCCAGCCAGGGGGGCTCTGCTCCTCTCTCTTGGGAGCAGGCATGGTACAATGGTGACAAGAATGTCTGCGCATTACGGAGACCCTGGTTGCAGTCCCAGCGTTTACAGACTTCAGGCCACTCTTCTTAAGCTCAATGTTGTCAACAGGAGTCATAACAGCTAGTCGTACATTAGTGTGAGAATTAATAAGATAATGCATGTGTCTCTAGCCAAGGGGTCCAACTGCTCCTTGACCACTGGGATCTCTGAGGCTTAGTTAGCACAGTCTTCTTCTCATCCTGCTTGGGGCGGGTGTGGGGGGCGGTCACAGAGTCAACAAATGTTCATTGAGATCTATGGTGGGACAGGCAAGGGGCTAGGCACCTGGAACACAATGCTGGAGGTTCAGGCTGAAACAAACTCCAATTTGCTCAATGAAAAATAAGATGACTAGATTTGCCTTCAAACAAAACATGGGCAGGTAGAAATGTATGTTTAAACCAAGATGAAGACAAGTACCATGGAAACACACAGTAGGACGTTTAGAAAGGAATGGCCCCTCAATCAAAGCTTCTCTATCACAGGTGAGGAAAAAAACAGATGTTTACTCATCAGCATCCGAGAAAACCTATTATTTACATAGTATTTTGGCAGTTCGGAAGCACTTTTTTATAGTAGGACAAGGATCTCCTAACTCTCAGGCACATTCTGGACTAGACCCAAAGAGCTGTCTGAATATTACTACCCTGTCATTGAACAATGAGACCATCTACCACAGAGAAGATGGCTAATAAAAGATTCCTACACAGAATGACTTGTCTAGCAGTTTGGCTTAATTCTTGCAATGAATCTTTAAACAGGTTCTACCACAGGCCCCAGGGATGACAATCTGTGACGCTGCCTGTGCATGTGCAGTGGGGGTAAGAGCAGCCCAGCTCTGACCCAGGCAGTCACATAAGGCTCCTTATTTTGCTCCTGCAAAGGGCCCTGATCCCACCCCTGCTCCTCATCTGCCTGGCTTCCAAGTCCTTAGCAAGATGCCCCATTACTCACCCAGCTCTCACCCGCTCTACCTAATGATTCTCACCCACTGACTGGGACTCAGAAATGATACCTGCCAATCACGGCTCCATGTGCAAACACAGGGCTCCCTCTCTGACTGGCAGCCTGGGCAGGGTCTCCATGGCCTTCACAGAAGAGTAGTCAAAGAGAAGAGAGGGCAAAGAGAAAGGTGAATTATTTATGCAAAAAGAACGATGACTTATAAACGAAATGTGAAGCCCTGAATAAGTCATATTCTCTGACCTTCACTCTCCAAATTATGTGAATTGAGAGCTATCTAAATGGCATTGCGGCTCTGAGACTATGGAAATACGTGCATGCAGCATCACAGCAAGAATATGTCTGGTACAGAAGCCAGAGGGATCTCCTCACCTTCTCTAATTAGCACCAACTGAATTACTCCACCAAAGGGTACCTGACCTTGCTGAAACCAACAAACAAAAGAACCCAACCGAAATAAGCAACAGGTGTCCTCTTGTACTGTTATCAGGAACTGCGTGCCCTGCATTTATAGTAGAAGATAAGCATTTGGTTATTAAACATTTGTTAATATGGAGCAAAGGTGTATCTGTTGCTTATTAACATTTGTTCCCTTCCTACAGCCAAGTTACCTGTGCCAAAGCTGAAGAAAATGAATTAAGTGATGATGAAGGATCATTACTCCCTAGAATTTCTGAACATAGAGACACCATTCTTCTCTGGCTAACAAAATTTATAAAATACATATCTGTAGAGAATAACAAATGCTCTTACAGAAACTTTAAAACCAGATGAACAAATGCATGGCACACAGACCACATCCTCATGCTATAGCAGACATTATTAATCAATCACAGAATTCTTTTCACTATATCTATACACAGCCCCTTAAATGCCTTTGAATACAGCCTCAGGTAACTGCTGGCAACAAATCATATTTGGTATCAAGGATAAAAACTATTTGAAATCCCTACTTTATGACATTGACTCTATTATCCTCACTGCCATTTTGAGTATTACTAGTATGAGTCTAGGAGCCCTTGCGGGTTTAGTTCAGTGGATAGAGCACAGGCCCTTGGACTGAAGGGTCTTGGGTTTGATTCTGGTCAAGTTCATGTACCTCGGTTGCAGGCTCGATCCCACGCCCTGGTCAAGCATGTACGGGAGGCACCTAATCGATGTGTCTCTCTCACATAGATGTTTCTCTCTCTGTGTCTCTCCCCGACCCTCCCACTCTCTCTAAAAAGCAATGGGAAAATATCCTCAGGTGACGATTAACAACAACAACAAAAAGAGTTAAGGATATCAAAATGTCATTACTCACATAAAAACAGGAAGGGGATCTTGCCTTCAAGAACATGGCTCTGAATATTAGATTTCAACCCTGAAACTCTCCAGAAGTTTCTTACTTATCACTCTTCTGTATGACTTTTCCTCTCCCTGCCCTCTCTAATCAAGTATGAAGGCCATCCCTAGATTAGAAGGGTCCTCAGATTGAGTGTCCCACACTCACAGGACATATGTATGTACTCTTGAGAGCTGGCTGTGAATGCAGAGTGAGAGGTAAGCAGAGAGCCCCCCTGCTGAGGCTGGAAGAGATGGGCTGGGAATAAGCAGGAAGTATGGGGGTTCCCCTGCAGTGGGATATAGGCTGGGGAGCAAGTAGGCAAGAAAGGACTCAAGAGAATGAAGTCAAAAGCACAATGGTACAAAGTGCGTGAAGCTCCAGGTTTAGCAAACGCACATGAAAACCCGGCTCTGGGGTGAAGAGAACCTTTGCATGGCGCCTGGAAGAGCTGTCCTGTCTGTACATACCTTCCCTTGCTCCCCTCCAGCCCTTCCTCCTTCCTGTACCTCTCCATCCTCTTTGCCCTTCATCTTCCTGCCCTACTCTGCCCATTCTCTCCTCTTTAACTTCCACTTCTGTCTTTCCATCAGTCTCTTTCATCATTCCCTTTCGCTTTTCTCTCTTATTCTCCCTTGTCCAACCTTTAGAGGACTCGCCCACCAGCCCCTAGGCAGCCTCAGGGCTAAGGAGCCTCTGGCTTACCCCCCTGTGCAGCGTAGCACAGAGGGGACAGAGGGGTCAGAGGCAGCGGGGGGCTCCTGGGTGCTACACACAGAGGTGAGGACAGGCCACCTGAAAGGAGGAGGCAATGAAGCAGAGAACAGAGATGGAGAGAGTGTGTGCAGGTCCACAGATAGGATCAGCGGAGCCCTGGGGCAGTGTCGCACAAAGGTTGGCAGAAAATCAACAAAGCAGAAAACAGCATCAGGCAGGCAGTGATGCCGGCTGGAAAAAGAGAAAGACATATGAGGCCAGCAAGCAAAGACTCGGCCAGAACTAGAAACAGACCTGGGGGTGGGTGTTAAGACCTGGGGAAGAAGCAGACACCAAAGTAGAAAACTGGCTTTGCAACATCACAGAGGAAAAGAGGTGCCAATTAAATGGAAATGCCACCCAAGAAACTCAGTAGACATTTCTTGGTTTTATTTGAATTTTTATATTAATATCAGTTTGTAAATAGTATAACTGTTCTGAGGCTTAAGAATAATCTAAATCAATTTGGGAGCCTAAATGAAACAAAATGTCTGTTCTATTCAGACTCTAAGGAGGACTGACAGTGAATAAATTCTTTGTTAAACTGACCCTATTGGACCAGAAGGTCAACTCCATTTTAATGGGGTGCCTTACTGAGTCATTCTTCCTAACGAGTTATTGATTTGTAAAAAATCATAAGTGTCTTATATCAATGATGTTGCTGAATTGTTACCTTGGATCAACAGAGAGTAAATATTGGCGTTTTCATATGACAATCTGCTGTTTGAGAATAATCTAGCCTTCCTGGCAGGATGGCAATAAAGTACATAGCAGTCATTTACCAATCATATATATCAGACACCACCGATTTGTCATTCACCTCAGTGTTCCAGTATCATTAGAGGAGCCACTCAGTGGCTCTCAGGCACACCAGGTATGACCGGCAAGAAATGTGACTGCGAGCTGACTATATCAAGTCTGCCCTAATGTTTCATGGTTCAATATCAGTTAATGACCAGTGCAAACCACCAGGCGAATGCAGTGAAAAGAACTAATAAATCAGAAATTTAAATAGGATCTTTATGTTAGTTACAGTCATTAGTCAGAACAAAAGGATGGTCTAATTTATCTACACAGTGGCTTACATTGATCATAACATTATTTTAAGTAATATTAATTAAGTAATCAAATAGTGATTACTACCTACTATGTGCATGACACACAACAAGAAGCTTCAAGGTATATTCATACACAAAAGAAATAATCTCTACCTTCAAGGAGCTTCTAACCCAGCCGTGGGCAAACTACGGCCCGCGGGCCAGATCCGGCCCGTTTGAAATGAATAAAACTAAAAAAAAAAAGACCGTACCCTTTTATGTAATGATGTTTACTTTGAATTTATATTAGTTCACACAAACACTCCATCCATGCTTTTGTTCCGGCCCTCCGGTCCAGTTTAAGAACCCATTGTGGCCCTCGAGTCAAAAAGTTTGCCCACCCCTGTTAACCCATTAGAAGAAAAAGACATTTTGCAGAACTCTCATAAAGTAAAATATGATAATATAGGAGGCACACAAAGAGAATGCTTTACAGCTATAAGAGGAGAAATGACTTTCACCTCACCTGATAGGTGAATTCAGTTAAGGCTGTCTATGAAAAATTGTGCACGTGTACTTATAATAGAGCAGACTTTGGAGAAGTCGAAGTTTTAGGGAAAGGACACCCAGTTATAAAAACAAGTAGCATGCTTGTGCTGGTGATCTGTTCCAATCCTGAGTGACTGACTCCACTGGGAGATCTGCTCTGCATAGCAGAGAGCAGGGATGACGCTCCTCAGAGTCCTCGTCCCTGAATGCCTGAGTGGAGTCTGGCAGCCAGAGAAGAGTGAGAAGCTGTGGAAGGCAATGGAGATGAGAAGCTACCCTTCAGAAGTCAGACAAGTGCACATGGGTGAGACCTTCCTCGCTGTCGCACGCGGGGAGGGTCAGGGACAGCAGAGCGGTGAATCCCACGGCCCAGCTCTGTATTAAACCTGAGATGTGTCTCTCAGTTCCTAACAGCCTTGCTACTGTATGGCTCTTGTCACTGAGTCATAACTGTTGGAACTATTATTGTCTAGAGTCTTCTATTTCACATGCTTTGTTTGCATGTTAATGGATGTAAATATTTATATATACTAATGTTGTCACCTGTTTGGATGTCTATAGGACCTATACACAACACCTCTTACAAACTCAACTGAGACATGTTGGTCTTTGCTGTTTAATTTATTATAGGAATCTTCACATTTGCAAATATAAACAAAAGTAATCTAAGCCATTATAGGAAATTCAAAAAAGCCTTATCTGGTATCAAAATAGTTTATCACATTTTAATGATTATGATGTATATAGGCATGTTGGATCAGTTTTCTCTTTCCTCCCCTTTGATTTTATTTCTTTAAAAATTGTATAAGTAATATTCTCCTGGAACTGATAAGCAATTGTAGCAGGGTTGCAGGATACCAGGTTAACACTTGGAGTGGGGGAAACGAGTTAAGTCGGCTCGCGTGAATTGCGCGCACTCCGCGGGAGCCGTCTTAACTCGGTTCATATAGATTTGCGGTGGAGTGCGGGAAACGTGTAAACTCGGGCCGATTGTAACTGCGTATTACCAAATATTTGTTTGTTTGCCGTTCACAAAGATACCTACCTGCGTATGCGAACCGTTTCATACCCATTGGGGTAATAGGTATCATAAAAATCCCTGATTTTGCGCGGGAAACCTAAATAATTGCCCGCGCCATCTTATATTTTGGCGGGAAATTCACCCCACACCGGAGTGTTAATATACAAAAATTAATTTCTTTCTAATATATCAGCAATAAACAAAAACATTAAAATTAAAAACACAATACCACTTATATTAACACCTGAAAAATGCAAGGCCTAAATCAAACAGAATGTTCTAGGACCTATAAGAGAAAAGCTACAAAACTCTGATGAAAGAAATCAAGGCTGATCTTTAAATGGATATGAAGACTCATTATTGTCACAATGCCAGTTCTTCCCAGCAATCCCAATAAAAATTTCGGTAAGCTATCCGTTGCTATCAACAAACTAATTCTAACGTTTATATGGAAAGGCAAAAGATCCAGAATATCCAACACAGTATTGAAGATGAACAAGTCAGAGGACTGACACTATCAAACTTCACAACTGCATTCAAAACCTCAGACAGAAGACAGTGTGGTATTGGCAAAACCTCCACACGGATGTTTAAAGCGGCTTTATTCACAATTGCCAAAACTTAGGAGCAACTAAGATGCTCTTCAGTAGGTGAATGGGTAAACAAACTGGTACATACAGACAAGAGAATGTTATTCAGTACTATAAAAAAATGAGCTCGCACGCTATGAAAACACGGGGGAACTTTAAATGCATTTTGCCAAGTGAAAGAAGCCACTCTGAAAAGGCTACATTCTGTATGATTCCAACTACATGACATTCTGGAAAAGGCAAGACTACAGAGACAGTAAGAAGAGCAGTGGTTGCCAGGGGTTTGGGGGGAGGAAGGGAAGGAGAAACAGGTGTAACACAGGGGAGTTTTAGAGCTGTGAAATGATTCTGTGTGACAATTCAGTGTCACATGTCATTAAACATTTGCCAAAACCCATAGAATGTACAACACCAAGAGTAAGCCCTAATGTAAACTACATTGGTACATAATAAGGTATCAAATTGGTTCATCAGTTGTAATAAATGTACCTACCACAATAACCCAGGGTGTTAATAAAAGGGGGAACTTGGGTATATTGTAATCTCTGTATTTCCTTGTAAATTTTTCTGAAAATCTAAACCTGCTCCCAAAAAGTCTATTAATTTTTTAAAAAGAAATATGGGAAGGGGTGGTGGGGGAGAGGTCAATGGGGGGAAAAGATACTCATTTAATACTTTAAACAATAGAGAATTTAAAACTAAATAAAAAGAAAAAAGAAAAAGAAATATATTCTTGTTGCACAAATCTTAAGCTATTTCAGAAGCCTACTGACTAAAACATTCAAGTCCCAAGTGATTTTTTTCACACTAATCCTTTTTCATATCCTGGGGTAAATGCTAATAATAATTTGGTATGCTACTTGCAGCCTGCTTTTTTATATACTTACTAGAGGCCCAGTGCACAAAAATTCCTGCACTCAGGGGGGTGGGGGGACCTCAGCCCAGCCTGAGCCCTCTGCGGGAGGCGACCAGCGGGGCAATCAGGGGACGATGCCAGCCTGTGAGTGGCTAGCCCTGCTCCCCCCAATCACCCCTCCATCGCGGCTGGTTGCTGCTGTCCTCCCACCCCATCTCCTTCCCCTCCCTCTGCCCACTGGCATCCACCTTGGCTGGCCTGGAACCACCCACTTGCCAACCCTGCCCCTCGCCTACCGGTAGTTCCACCATTAGCTCGATTTGCATATTAAGCTTTTATTATATAGGATTTATATGCAGGTACAGGTCCACCAAGTTTTCTAAACATATATGGGTCATTTTATACATATTATTATTTTTAAATATATTTTATTGACTTTTTACAGAGAGGAAGGGAGAGGGATAGAGAGTTAGAAACATCAATGAGAGAGAAACATCAATCAGCTGCCTCCTGCACAC
Source organism: Myotis yumanensis (assembly GCF_028538775.1). Classification (NCBI taxonomy): domain Eukaryota; kingdom Metazoa; phylum Chordata; class Mammalia; order Chiroptera; family Vespertilionidae; genus Myotis; species Myotis yumanensis. Next base: position 46,827,139 of record NW_027223765.1, read on the forward strand.
TCCCTACTGGGAATGTGCCCACAACCAAGGTACATGCTCTTGACTGGAATCGAACCTGGGACCTTTCTATCCACAGACCGACGCTCTATCCACTGAGCCAAACAGGTTAGGGCTATACATATTATTCTGAAATGTGCACAGTTATTTAAAGCATCCACAAATGATCATGCTGAGCATTACCCAAAAAATATTCCAGAAAATACATTTTCAGGGTCATCACTCTATAATCTGAAACTTCTTTCATCTTCTCAGAGCACTGTACAGCGATGGGCATATAGCAGGGACTCGAGAAATGCTTAAGGGTCAGTGGGCAATTGACTCCGTCAAGATAAAAATAACTATTCTGCTAAAATCCGCTGACAATTAAATTCTGGAGGGAATCAACCTTTGAATGCACAGCCAATATGCCAATGGAGTGTCTGTGATATATAGAGACTAACCCTTTTCATTTTTAATAATGATTCTGGCCCTCGGGGTGATACACAATGCAGGGAGAGCCCCTACATTGTTAGCCCCGTTTTAGAGGCAGGAAAGTTGAGGCTCAGGGAGATTAAGTGACTTGCTCAAAATGACTTGACTGCTGGCCAAGAGAGCCAAGATTCAAAACCCAGCCAAGCCTTCAAGTCTCATGGTGCCACTTCAAAGAACCTTCTGCAGGTAACACGCATTGGCCCTTTCCTTGTGGCCCTAAATTGCATGAAACAACCGTTTGCATCCACAAGGGATGGGATAATATCTGCATCTCACTCAATATCATGGCTCCATCTTTTCCTTATCATGTAGATTTTTTGAAGGTAGAATTCTAGGCAGGGATTTTACACAATCTGGTGCTCAGATGCTTAGGATGTTTTTCTCATTTGGTAGGCAGGGCTAACACACTGTTAAGTGAGAGAAAGACAGAGGGGGATATATAGTAAACTCAGTGTTTATATGAATTTCATCTGCAGGGAATACAGCAAAATAATCACAACTCAACAGAAAAGGGAGCTTTTGAGTGGGTTGTGAAATAAGCTATTAAGTCATGCAAATAAATCCAGTACCAACACCTCAGCTGGGCTGACTGCATTCGTGCATTGGAAATCATACTTCTTGAGAATTTAAGGCCCCCAATGGTCTCGGGGGGTTGGTTCATTTGGTTTTCTGGTGTTCTTTTGGGGGTAAGTTGGGGGGTGGTCTAGGGAAGGTACGCTGGCTTTAAAGTGAGGAGCTCATGAGAAAGGGGAGTCTGTGTGCTGCAGGGGTTGAAAAAGTGTATTATTCAGGATCTTATCCTGCACCAGTTGTGCCAGGCTTTGCAGCATTTCTGAGCTCTGTGCTTCTTCCATGTACCCTGTCCTCCTAACTGTCCCACAAGGCACCTCTGCCCAACCAGACAGGGATCCAAGTCTCATAATTCAGAGGGTGCCTCCACCCATGACTTGGAGATGTTGCTGCTGACAGTCACATATGTTACCCAATGAGTGGCTGCAGACAAAGACCGACTTTCCCCCGTAAAGCCCAGCCTTAGGAGCACTGTGAGACTTGGCCTGTCTTCTTCAAGGCCATGTCCGCAGTGCCCAACCCAGCACCTGGAGCACATAGTGGACACACAACAAATATTCGACAAAATGTTGCATGAGCAAGAAATCATCATCTATTTTGTTATGTAATTGGGTGGCTGGATCTATTTGATATATTTGACATCAAAGTCTCACTTCCTCTGACCAATACATCATCCTGCAGTCCCAATGACAAGTATGAGTCCTCCTGACTCAAGATCATATGTGCTAAGTAGTATGCTCTAAATTTTACATGCCATCTCATTTAATCCCATGTAATACTTAACTTAATCTATACACCCATTTTACAGATGGAACCAGGGCTTAAAGAAATCAAATAATCCAGCTGCAGTCCCAAAGCTAATAAATGATAAAACTGGGGTTTGGACTCCATTCTGTTTTAGCTGTAAAACATGTGTCATTTTCATCTGGCTGGGCTGCATTCTGTCCTAACATTAAGTACTGTTCATTTGCATCACATGACTGAAGATATCAATGGTTACGTCCAGAACCTCTACGACTTAATGAATTAGGAAGGGCTACTGTTTAGAAGACATTGGGTGATCCACAGAGTCAGTTAACCCAGAAAAGAAGGACCAAGCATTAGATAATATGGGTGAAATACAAATTGAATAGTAAATAGAAATGAATTGTCGTGGTGGTAACATCCCGGGAAGAGAAAGGAGTCTTCACACTGGAGTGTCTCCAGGAAAGCATTGGCCGGCTAACTGTCTGTCCTATGTGAGTTGGTCTTCCACTTGCCTCTTCGTCCCCTTGCCCTTCAGCATCTCCTGTGCACCAGGCAGTGTGCTGTACAATAATGAGTGAGACACGGTCTTTACATTTTTTAAAAATCCTACAACACATAAAGATATAGTCATGACAAAACATGATTAACATAATATTAGAATAATGCAAAGGAACCAGACTCCCACAGCATGGTCAGAGGAGCTGTTCAGACTTTGCCTTACAGACGCAAAGAAACTGAGAGTTTGATGAGAAGATCATTTCAGGAAGTGGAAGAAGTATGGATGGTGGGTGAAGGCCACGACCATCAGGAACTTCACACAGTTCAATGCTGCCAGAACATAGAGCAAGAAGCCAGGAGTAGAGAGGAATGAGCAGAAGGGCTGGTTTGTAAGTAAGCCATGCTGACAGGCGTGGCCTTCATGTTGACAGTGATAGATAGATAGATATATTTGGAGAGCTTGAGCAGAGGACTGACAAAGTTGGATGTAAAATTTAGAAAAATACCTACAGATACTGTAGATTTGAATGGAACTGGACAGAAGGCGAGGAGGTCAAGTTAGGAAACTGGTGCCAAATATCAACAAAACCTAGGAACCTGAACAAGAGCCGGGTGATAGGAATGGAGAGAAGGGATGAATTTGACAATGATTCAGAAAGTAAAATTTTTCAGAAGGTTGGGAGAGAAGTTTATCAAAGAGAATAAGAACAAACTAGCAAACAGGCAGAATAAGAACAGGAAGTGCAAAATACTAAGGAAATTACCGAGCAATGTTAATAGTGTTAAGTTATATCTGTGGTAGACATTATTAGGGATTCCCATTGTCAAATATGTGGGGTTGTTTTTTTGACTAGCTACTTTCACTTAACATGATGTTTTCAAGGTTCATCCATGTTGTAGTATGTATTAGTAATTTTATTTCTTTTCACTGCCAAATAATAGTCCATTGAAAGAATAGACCACCTTTTATTTATACATCCCTCAGTTGATTGAATGTATGCTTTGCAGGAATTATACTGCTATGAACATTCAGGTAGAAGTTTCTGTGTAGACACATGTTTTCATGTCTTTTGAGTAAATATCTATGAATGGAATTGTTGAATTATGTGATTACACTATATTTAGCCACTACCTCTTGTGTAACTGTTCCCAAAATGTCCCACCAGGATGGCATCAGGGTTCCAATTTCTCTACATCCTCCTTTTGATTATTGGCTATCCCAGTGAGTGTGATATGGTGTATCTGGTATCTAATTTGGTTTTCACTTATATTTCCCTAACGGCTAATGATTTTCAGCATCTTTCCATGGGCACATGTGGCTATTGTATATCTTTTTTTGGATAAACATCTATTCAGGTCCTTTGCCCATTTTAATTGGGTTGCCTCTAAATTATTAACCAGTTAACTACCTGTGTTCAAAACGGAAACCATCCCCACAAGCCACGATATTTTGAATTTAATTTAAAAAATCAATTTGCAAGGATTATCATAAAAATAAATATATTACTCGCGATTTGGGTGTTTTTGAATATTTTCAGCTGAAAATTCTCATGAAAAATGATTTTAAAGGTGGAAAATATTTTTTTTTAGACACACGTGGCATGTGGGGAAGGTCCGCCACTTGTGTCTACGGACACTTATGGTGTACAATGGGTTAAGTTGTATAAGTTTTTGTACATCTTTATATATAACTCCCTGATCACATATATGACTTATAAAATTGTCTTCCATTGTGTGGATCGTCTTTCCACTTCCTTGATGATGCCCTTTGAAGCACAAAGGTTTTACTTTTGATGAGATCCAATTCATCTATTTTGTCCTTCTGTTAATTGTTGCTTTTAGCATTTCTAAAAAAGCCTAATCGAAGCTCAGGAAGATTTACACTTTTATTTTCTTCAAGAGTTTTATAGTTTTAGCTCTTATATTTTGGGTTTAGATCAATTTTGATGTGGTTTTGGAATATGGTGTGATGTACAGCTCCAACTGAATTCTTTTGCAAGTGAATAACCAGTTGTCCTAAATCATTTATGTAGATTATTTTTTTCCTATTAAATTATTTTAGCAGCTCTGTTGAAAGTCATTGAAAATAAATGTGAGTGTTTATTTCTGGAATCACAATTCCATTCCATTGAACCATATGTCTACCCTTATGCAAGTACCATACTATCTTGATTATTCTAGATTTGTGAGTTTTGAAATCAGGACACCCTCCAAATTTGTACTTCTTTTTAAAGATTATTTTGGCTATTCTGAATACCCTGGATTTCCATATTATTTTGGAATCATATTGCCAATTCTGCAAAGAAGCCAGATGGGATTTCATAGAGATCACATTAACTCTGTAGGTCATCTCGGGGAATATTGCCATGTTAACAATATTAAGTCTTCCAACCCATGAATGCAAAACATCCTTTTATTTACTTAGGCCTTATTTAATTTCTTTCAACAATGTTAGGCACTTCTTTTATTAAATTTATTCCTAACTATTTAATTATTTTGAATACAATAATAAACAGAATTATTTTCTTGATTTCTTTTTCTGATTGTTTATTGCAAGAGTATAGAAATAAAATTGTCATTTGTATATTGATCTTATATCCTGCAAGCTTGCTAAACTTGTTTATTATTTCTTATACTTTTTAGTGAGTACCTTAGGAATTATAACACACAAGCTCATGATATCTGCTAATAGAGATAGGTTTTCTTCTATGTTCCAAATCTGGATGCTTTTTATTTCTTTTTCTTGCCAAACTGCCCTGGCACTAAATTCTAGTACAATACAATTGTCTTCTTTCTGGGATCTTAGAAAAAAAGCATTCAGTCTTTCACCATTGAGTATGAAGTTAGCTGTGGGTTTTTAATATATGCTCTTTATCATATTGAGGAAGTTCCCTTCTATCCTAGTTTGTTGAGTCTTAATTGTGAAGGGGTGTTGAATTGTTACAAACTTTTTTGCATATATTTAGACAATAATGTATTTTTTCTTTTATTCTATTGATATGGTGTATTACATTAATTGACTTTAAATGTTTAAAAACTTTGCTTTCCTACAATAAATCCCACTGGGCCATAGGGCATAATCACTTTTATGTTGCTGAATTTGATTTACTAGTATTTTGTTGAGGATATCTGTGTCTATATTCTTTTGAGGTATTTACCTGCAGTTTTGTTTTTATGTTTTTGTCTGGTTTTGGTATCAAGGTAACTGTCACAGAATGCAGACGAAGTGTTTTCTCCTAATTTTAGAAACAAATTACGAAGAATTATTATTAATTCTTCTTTAAATGTTTGTTAGAATCACAGTGGAGCTACCTGCACCTGGGTTCTTCTTGGTGGGCTATTTATGAATTACTAACTCACTATCTTTACTTGTTACTGGTCTATTCAGGTTTTATATTTCTTCTTGAGTCAGTTTCAGTAGCTTGTGTTTCCTAGTAATTTGTTCATTTCATCAAATTTGTTGCCATACAGTTTTTAAAAGTTTTATCATATATTTTTTTTCTTTCTGTAAGGTCAGAAGTAATGTCCCCTCTTTGATCCCTGATTTTGTTAATTTAAGTCTTCTCTCTTTTCTACTCGGTCAGTCTAGTTAAAGATTTGTCACTTTTGTGGAACTTTTCAAAGAAGCAACTTTCGCTTATGTTGACTTTTCTCTATCTCATTAATTTCTATTCTGATCTTTATTTCTGTCTCTTTTGCTTTGGGTTCATTTCACTCTTATTTTTGCAGTTTTTTAAGGTGAAAAAATAGATTGCTGATTCAGAGCTATAAAGGTGCTTAGAGGCATACATTTCCCTGTAAGCACTGTTCCTGTAGCATTCCGAAAGTTTTGGTATGTTGTATCTTCATGTTCATTTACCAGGCGTTGCTTGGTGTGTTTGGTTGGTTGGTTTTTGCCAGTTCCCTTGTGATTTCTTCTTGGGCCCATTGGTTATTTAGGAGGGTGTTGTTTAATCTCCACATAGTATTTGTGAATTTCCCAAGTCTCTACTGCTTTGCAATCCTACACTATTGTGGCCAGAGAACATATTTATATGATTTCAATCCTTTTACATTTTGGGTGGAGGCAGGTTGTGGTTAACTGCCACAGACTCTTGCTGCTTCTTGCTGCTCTCACTAAGACTTAGTAGATTTTAAATGTTTCTTCATTAGCTGTAGACCGCTAGGACAATTCCAGAGATTTTAAGGAATTGGGTTTCTTTTATCATTTTGACCAGTTATGGTTGTTTCGCTGGGGAATGGGCCTGTGGAGCTCCTCACACGGCCATTGCAGAAGTGGAAATCCAATAAACTTCGTTTTTACCCTCTGAGACTTAGAGGCTGCTTATTATCACAGCAGAATCTAGCTAGTGTGACAAAAGCAATGTCAAATATTAAAGCAGCATTGAAATAAACTCACATAAATAAAATAGAAATAATGACCTAGTTTTCCTTTGTTCTTTCTGCTGCTTCAACTGATCACTGTAATATGTCTATGTATAAGCAAGCCTTTGGTATAAGCAAGTTACTTTTTTAAAATACAGTACCCATTTAAAGATGGCAATGGGACCATCATGAGGGCAGCAGACTATGTATTTTATCCACTGTGGTATTCTCAGCATTCACAAGTATCTTGAGATGGAGCATGTTCACCATAAGCTTCCCAAAGTATACAATAACTTTTTCTTCAAAATAAAGTAATGAATTAAAACTTCCCACAAATGCCCCTTTTTTTTTGCATGAAATTCGACATTTTTAAGGGTAAAAATATCTATGATGTTAACACCTTCAGCAAATTTGACATATGAAGTTTTGAAGCTTGCTGTCAATACAACAAAAGAGCATACATATCAAATTGCTGGTATGAACGTTTTAAAAGTGATGATTTCGATGTGAAAGACAAACAACATCCAGGTCAACCAAAAAAGTTTGAAGACCAACAATTACAAGCATTATTGGATGAAGATGCGTGTCAAACGCAAAAACAACTTGCAGAAAGATTAAAGATTGCTCAGCAAACCATTTCTGATAGTTTACAAGCAATGGGAAAGATTTTAAAGGAAGGAAAATGGGTGCCACATCAACTGAACAAAAGACAAATGGAAAACTGAAAAGTCATCAGTAAAATGTTGCTTCAACAGCAGGAAAGAATGCCTTTTTTTGCATCGAATTGTGACTGGTGATGAAAAGTGGATTTATTTTGAGAATCCCAAATGCACAAAATCATGGGTTGATCCAGGTCACCCATCAACATTGACAGCAAGGCCAAATCGCTTCGGAAAGAAGACAATGCTCTGTGTTTGGTGGGATCAGGAAGGTGTGGTGTATTATGAGCTTCTAAAACCAGATGAAACTGTTAATACTGATTGCTACCAATAACAAATAATCAAAGTCATTTTGCTTCATGATGTCGCACTATCACACACTTCAAAACCAGTTAAAGGCATGTTAAAAGATCTTGCCTGGGAAGTATTAACCCACCCCCTTCACCAGACCTTGCTCCTTCAGATTACCACTTGTTCCGATCTATGGTACACACACTTTCTGAGCAGCACTTCAAAATGTATGAAGAAGTGGAAAATTAGGTCTCTGAATGGTTTGCCTCAAACAAGAAAAGTTCCATTGGGACGGTATCCACAAATTACCTGAAAGATGGGGAAATGTGTAGCTAGCGATGGACATTACTTTGAATAAAGCATTTTTGATGTTTCTCTTAAAATTATCATGTTTTCTTTGATTACAAAGTCCGCATTATTAACCGGTACACCCGCAAGTTCCTGGAAGACCATGGAGGTTGCAGGCTTGTCCTCTTGCTTAGAACTGAGCAGTGTGCTAAGAGAACAGATCTAGATACCCCAGAAAATTCCTAAAATGATGAGGATAGAGATAACCACTGAGCCACCACAACAAGCCTTTGTGGAAACTGAGTTCTAGACCTAAGGTTGTGGTTCATTGTCCCTCCTATGTGGAAGCTTGGCACTAGCATCCACCTTCTTGGTGAGCCCCATGCCAGCCTTACCTGTAGACTCTGCCAGGACCCTTGTCTCCACCCCAATCTTGTTGAAACTTACCAGGAACTTTACCTCATCTAGGTCTCTAGCTTTCTGGTTCCCTCTCACACCTAAGATTTGCCCACCTCTTGTTCTATTTTGACTTTACTCTGCTTTACAGGGGCAATTTATTCATTGGTTAATAAATTGGGCGGTTCAATTAATATTCAATGGGCAGTTCAATTAATTCATCTATCTCCTGGTGGAGATTCTTGTGACTCTGTATGTATTAACTTTTTTGTAAAGTAGTCAGGTCTCAGATTTCACCCTCACTTCTCTTCAGGTCATTAAAAAAAATGAAATAAATGAAAATAAAAGTCAGTCTAGAACAGGGGTGGGCAAACTTTCTGACTCGAGGACCACAATGGGTTCTTAAACTGGACCGGAGGGCCGGAACAAAAGCATGGATGGAGTGTTTGTGTGAACTAATATAAATTCAAAGTAAACATCATTACATAAAAGGGTATGGTCTTTTTTTTTTTTTTAGTTTTATTCATTTCAAACGGGCTGGATCCGGCCCACGGGCTATAGTTTGCCCACGGCTGGTCTAGAATGAACTGTGTGAAAAATAGCTCACAATCTTTGCCCTCTTGGTATCAGCTTTGAGACACCTGGCCAAGCAGAGCCTGTGTGAAGTTTCAGAGAAAAGGCAGATAACTGAGGATTTCATTTCCCAGGGGACAAAAAATAAAGGTCTCTGCCAAGCTGTCATTAGATGCTTAATGCTATTTGTGGTGGGTGCTGGAGGCTCCTCCTCTGTGGACCTCTTGGAGATTAGGTTTCAGATCTTTAATTTGAGGAAAGATTTACGGCTGTGAAGAAGTATAATAACATTTTGATTTGGGTTGTACTAGGCTGGGGAAGCCAGATTACATTTGTATGAAACTGTGTTAGAAGATATGACTGAAACCACCGAAATCAAATAAAGAGAGAATTTTCCAGAGAGCCTAAAAATAGGGGCCTGTCTTTCCCAGGCCCACACATGGTTTCACTAAGGTTTATTCTGATTTACACCGAGAGGGTCCAACAGAAACACAGAGGCAGATGGCAAAAATGCCTTGCTTGGCAGACATGTCCATTCATCAGTCTGTCATGGACCAAGTCCAGAGGGGGATGCCCCGGATAAAGAAAAAATAGTTAACCTTCAGAGAAGTGAGGAAGGTATGGGGGAAACTCACGGAAAATGCCCTGCTTTCATCCCCTAGGGCACTGATGCCATCTTGGAAAAACCCATCAAGTGGTCTCTACAGTCTCGCTGGGCTCGGTCCACCCACCACTGCCATATGCCACCCTGTCACACAGCATCCCCCAGATAATGACTTCCAGAACAATATCAGAGCTATTTTAAACCCAGACTCTCCTCATTTGCATAGCTAACAATGAATCACTTCGGGCACCACAAAAATCCAGTTTCCCCTGAGATAAAGCACAACAAGAGGGAGCTGTTGCTTGTCATGGTGTGTAGTGCACAGCCACAGAGCTGGGCGGGTCACCATCATCTTCCACTAGGACTCAGAGGTGGACAAATGGCACACCATGAGTAGAACTCCTGCAATCGAACTCATTGTGCTGCTGACGCCTCTAGTTTCAACTGGGAGGTGTTACCTATGGTTGGGGAAGTCGGGGCGGGGGGGGGGGGGGGGCAGGGTTGCTTTTTGTCATTAGAGAACTTCTACAAATAGAGGAAAATCATGAAGGCAGCCACAAACAACTTCAGAGGTTACCTAATCCTCAACCGGTTGGCTCCTCTGAGCGTGGTTAGTGGTCAAGAGGAAGTGGTGTCTGCAGGTGATTCCCTGACTTTCGTCAGGAGTTCTTATCTCTCAGTTGTCACAGGGGGTGGAAGGACCAGGATTTCCACGTGAACCCGTTTGGCACATGCTGTTTTACACCTGCACGTCTCCTCAGGTGAAGAGAACCTAACCACTGTCTCAGCGCCAAGGTTCAAGTTGGCATGGGCCCATCAACAGGGAGCTCAACATCTTTGATGTTGTAGTCACAGGTGAGCTGATTGACCAGAACACAGAAGAGGTGTTGAAGAAAGGGCCTCTTCTCCGAATTTGGGTGAAAATGTGGTTTCCTCAGGGACATAAAGTAGTGACAAAGGCACTAAACAAAATGCAGGTCCTGACTCACCAATAAAAGTAACCAGACAAAAGACACCCAAGATCTCTTGGATTGCTCCGAGGAACTCCTTGGGATAGTTTATAATATAGTCTACAATATGCTAGTCGTGATCATTTTTCCCTAATTCCAAGACTATAAGGATACTATCTTAGTATCTTTATCTTATTCTCAATTAACAAACAGGTTTTAATGGAAATAAGTCTTGTTTCTGAAATTCAGTGTCATCTAGAAAAGAGTTAAAAACCAAAGTTCTGTCTTGAGAATAAATTCATTTCCCTCACCACCTTCTCAAACAATAGAACAAGTTCCTCCACGTCCCTGAGAAGACAAAGAAGCTCAGCTTCTCAGCCTTTGGGCACTAAGCAAGTTGTCAACCACCCAGAACCTTGAAATCTGACACTGAGCTCCTTCAGAGTAGGGGCCTTGTACAGGAAGGGGGGGGGGGGAGAGAAGCCATGCTGCTGACACCTAACTTCTCTGGGTTTCAGTTTCCTCCTCAGGAAAATGCCAGTGTAAATTAAGATAAGCCTGAAAGAAAAGTCTACCATTAATTTAAAAATAAGTCAAACGGTCTTTAACTCATAGAAATAAAAATGTGCTCAAAATATCCTCATAGATAGTGTATGAACCTACAGTCGTCAGGAACATGGGTATGAGGAATACCACCTGCTTCCACATCTTGATTGACCATTTACTAGCTGTGTAATCTTGGGCAAATTACCTAACCTCTCTGAGTATCAGCTGTTCTATCTCCATAAGAAAAAGAATAGAAGCTGCCATATGACCGGACTATTGCAAAGATGAAATCAAATCATCCATGAAAAGCTGCTACAGCAATGCCCAGCCCCACAGTAAACTCACAATGAACAATAGTCATAATTATTAAAAACAGTTAATAATAATTCTATTTAAATACAAGAAAAGTAATAATTACACATTGGGAATATTACCTGGTGAAAGGGCGAGGACTATGCCCTCCATCTTACCCTGGGTCCTCCATTCTTGGGCAGCCATGTGCTCGGCAAGGCTTCTTCCCGGAAGCCCAAGCCTCTGCTAGCCACACCCAGGATTTCTTTAAACTAACCAATGACAATCAAGGGAAGTGTGCGCCATAGATACGACCACATCCTGTGTAACGAGATACCGACTTGCGCCTGGCCAATGGGCAGGGCCCACAGTCCTCTCTCCTCCCCTTACTATAAAACCTCTCTCCCCACAGGGCTGGTCCTCTCTCTGCCACTTGCTGCTGTGCCAGTAAGGAGGGTAGGGGAGCCAAGCCCGGGTTTGAATAAAAGACTCTCTGCTTTTGCATCGGACTCGGCTGGCTCCCTGGTGGTCTATTGGGGATCTTGAAATCTGGGCATAACACTGGGAATCAGTAAAATCAAGGATCAATATGATCCTGTGGGAGATGTTATTATGTGACGTCCTTTGGATTGATAAAAGTTGCCAAACAAAGCAATCTAAACTTAGAAAATGCTTCTCAGCTCCTCTGCAGCGACTGCCTGAGGCATGTGGGAAGAGAAACACCTCCTCGCACCCGCAGAGCAGACCCCTGATAAGCCTCAGTGTCCCCAGGAACAGTGAGGCAGCCAATCCGGTGGGGGGAGGGGGCACGGGCAAGGGCTGCCTGTTTCCCTCTGCGCACTTGACCAAGCCCCACCTCGCCTCCTTGGACCCCAGCCCAGCTGGCAGGAAAAGTTTCAGGTTGCAGTGGTTCCGGGTCTGTGGAAGCTGGGGAACTCCTGTCTCACCGCAAGTGATTCCCCCCCAGCTCAGCAGTGCCCAGGCTTTAACGGGAACCTAGTGGGCACAGAGGCTGCTGGGCACTGAGTGGAAATCACCGGACAGAATGTCTGAGTCAATTTCATGTTCCCGTTGTGCATCCAGTTAGCACTGTGACCTTGGCCGTGCCCCCAATTCTCTGAGCCTCACTTTCCTCATCTGTAAAATGGACAGAAGCAAACTCCAGTGTGTCCTGGGGAGAGGGGCACATTGCACAATGCCGGACACTTATTAATGTGTAAGGCTCTCCTCCTTTTCTGTCCTGAACTGAAACAGGTTGTCAATTTACTCTCACATCTCTCTCTAATTTAAAAAAGAAGGAGGGGGAGGAGGAGGAGGAGGGGGAGGGGGAGGGGAGGGGGAGGGGGAGGGGGAGGAGGAGGAGGAGGGGGAGGAGGAGGAGGAGGGGGAGGGGGAGGAGGAGGAGGAGGAGAAGAAGAAGAAGAAGAAGAAGAAGAAGAAGAAGAAGAAGAAGAAGAAGAAGAAGAAGAAGAAAAGTTAACACCTGCAACAAGAAGAGGAAGAGAGAAAAGCTGCCACCACAGAAATCGGCAGGGCAAATCGACAAGCTGGGTTGGCAGTTGGGGCCCCGCCCTGTATTATTTAATAATTTCTGGGGCGCATCAAAGGCCCATCGCAGTCCAATGTGGGTAATCCCTCTCACACATAAACACTTTCATTACGGAGTGCTAAAGGCATCGCGCTGTCTGAGAAATGGGAATCGACAGGAGTTGGCCTTTCCCCTGCGTATCCCGGCAACAGCACCGCTTTCCCTCCCGAGTGACCGGCTGTGCCTGTGCGGCCAGTTTCCCCTGATGGCTGCAGATGCGCAGCAAGATGAAAAACGCTGTGAGAAATGGAAAAGGGGAAAAGCACTTCAGAAACCCAGAAAGCGTGCCCTTCCCATTAGCCCTCAATGCTGCTGGTAAACATCGCCTCTGATGTGTTGAAAAGTCACCGGGATTCGTTTTGACTTGGTCACTTTTGCACTCCTATCATTAAAAGGTTCTTATTGTAAACATGTTTTTAATGAGCAGGATACTGTGTGGATACTGCAGCAGACCTAAGGAATACAAACTAAAACAGTTTTAGACAGCCATTAATTTCTTTTTTCTGTTATCTATAATGCAATTATTGGAGTCAAAACCATAAAATTCCTTACAGATTTTGTTTATTCCCCCTAGCTACAGGATTCATTGTCTTTAAAGGACCACTTTAGATTCTTTAAAAAGCCAGAAGCACCACATAGTTTCCCTTTATTGAGAACACACAAGAGTCAAAGGCTACTCACAGCCTGCCCCCAGTAAAGTCATCAACAAATCACACCTTGCCAAAGCCGGTGGCCAATTTCTAGCCTCTCTTCACCAACCACTTAGCAGTATCTGACAGTGGGCTGTCCTTTCCTTCTTGAACATTTTTTACATACAATCCCCTAACCACACTACTCCCACCCTCCATTACTACCCTGCTCTGGTTAACTGATTCATTGTTTTGTCTGGAGTTGAAACCATCTTATTTATTTTTTGGTGTGTTATCTAACTCATCCCTGTGCCTAAGAAGGAAGTTCCTGGATCATCACAGACACTCTATAGCAGCGGTTCTCAACCTGTGGGTCGCGACCCCTTTGGGGGTCGAACGACCCTTTCACAGGGGTCGCCTAAGACCATCGGAAAACACATATATAATTACACATTATTTTTGTGATTAATCACTATGCTTTAATTATGTTCAATTTGTAACAATGAAATTGGGGGTCACCACAACACGAGGAACTGTATTAAAGGGTGGCGGCATTAGGAAGGTTGAGAACCACTGCTCTATAGATATTTGGTGTCTGGCTCTTAGTGTTTCCTTGTAACAGAAAAAGAGACTAGAGCCCAGAGGAGTGAAGCGATGTATCTGGGGCTGCACACTAAGTGGCGGAGCCAGTGTGAACGGGAGGCCTCCGAATAAGGAGCCCACACTCAGGACCATTATGCACAGGACAGAGCCTCAGGTAAATGCCCAGGAGCAGAACTGGTGAACTTCACTGCGAAGGGGCAGGCAGTAAATGTTATCTTGCACCCTGTTTTGATCCTGGAACTCTGTGCAGATTCACTTAAGGTCTGTGGGATGAGTTTTATCTCCTTCCTCTAGATAACAAGATCCTTGAGGTGAAAACCAGACTCAGGCACCACCTGCCGCTAAGCAGTCTATTTCTCACAATAGGAGTTGGATTAATTCCTGTGGATTCACACTTTTAACCAGGAGGAGGCTGGAGCCCGGGCAATTCCAAATCAGTCACACACACACACACACACACACACACACAACTAAAGAAAGATCGGGAGATGCAGAAGTTGGAAAATCTATGTTACTCTCTGTCCAGGTAAGAGGATTTATCCATCTGTAGGAAGTAAGCCTCGCATCAGATGTGAGAGAAACTGAAGGGCTCTCTCCCCGAAGGCCCCGCTGCCCCTGCCCTGCTGAGACTGCCTATGGCTACTGCATGGAGAGACAAAAAAGTGTCCCCTTCACAGCCTGGGGAGCCCTTCTGCTGCAGGACAGGAGGAGGTTCCTCTTGGTATTTTACTGTCATCCAAGGGACATCCTGCCATTACTTCACTGTGAAGTAAGAGAGAGCCAGTGGCTTTCTGCCTGCAGGTTCTGTGGAAACCCCCCTTCCTCCTTCTCCAGAGCCAAGGCCTAGGGATGGGCACAGTCCATTTCCAGGAGAGATGCTTTTTCCTGGGATCCCTCTGCTCCTGAGAATCAGAGAGGGGGAATGAGGGCAGAAGGACTGCAGGCCACAGTGTCAATCCTCTAAGCCACTGCAAAGGACCCTCTTTATTAAAACTCAGTCTCGTCAAGGGAAAGGTGCTTATGACAAAAATGTAGTGACTCAGCGATAAGGGTGGGAAATTTGGAGAGAAAACATTTCAATATGGCCCTTTTGACAGCACCATTGTGAAGCAATCATTTTGATCGTGGTATGAAATTACTTGGAATTTTAGTCCTTAAGCTGGAGAAATACCTAAGTGAAAAATATGGTATCGATAATAATTTATATTTGTCAGTTTGCTTGCTTTTATCTTTCTTCTTGAAGACAATAGTCATACCTGCCTTGATTACCACTACATCCCAAGTGCCCAGGATTTCAGATTTTGTACTTATTTATTGAAAAAATAAATTCCATACTTTGTTCATGGATTGGTAGAATCAATGTCATTAAAATGTCCATACTAGCCAAAGCAATCTATAGATTCAATGCAATCCCCATTAAAGTACCAATGACATATTTCACAGACCTAGAACAAACACTCCAAAAATTTATATGAAATAAAAAAAGACCCTGAATAGCCAAAGCAATCCTGAGAAAGAAGAACAAAATTGGAGGGATCACAATATCAGATATCAAGTTATATTAAAAGCCACTATTTTCAAAATTGCCTGGTACTGGCATAAGAACAGACATATAGACCAATGAATTAGAACAGAGAACCTAGAAATCAACCCAACCCATTATGCTCAATTAATATTTGACAAAAGAGGCAAGAGCATAAAATGGAGTCAAGACAGTCTCTTCAATAAATGGTGTTGGGAAAATAGGACAGATACATGCAAAATGAAACTAGACTACCAACTTACACCATGCACAAAAATAAACTCAGAATGGATAAAAGACTTAAACATATGATGGGAAACCATAAAAATCTTAGAAGAATCCATAGACAGCAAAATATCAGACATATCTCGTAGCAATATATTTACTGATACATCTCGTAGGACAATGGAAACTAAGGAGAAAATAAACAAATGGGACTAGATCAAAATAAAAAGCTTCTGCACAGCAAAAGAAACCATTAACAAAACAACAAGAGAGCCCACTGCATGGGAGAACATATTTGCCAATGTTACATCTACATAATGGAATACTACGCTGCTGTAAAAAAAGAAGAAACTCTTAGCATTTACAACAGCACGGATGGACCTGGAGAGCATTATGCTAAGCGAAAAAAGCCAGTTGGAGAAAGACACATGATCTCACTCATTTGTGGAATATAATGAACAACATAAACTGATGAACAAAAATAGATCCAAAGACATAGAAGCAATGAACAGACCATCAAACCACAGACAGAAAGCAGAAGAGTGTGTGTATATGTGTGTGTGTGTGTGGGGGGGGGAGTGGCGGGGTAAGAGATCAACCAAAGGACTTGCATGCATGCAATGGACACAGATAATAGGGAGTTGAGGGCCTCTGCTGGGGGGGTGGGGGCAGGCTGGGAAAGGTCAATGGGGGAAAAAGGAGACATATGTAATACTTTCAACAATAAATAATATTTTTTTAAAAAATAAAAAAACAAATTCCTACTACTACTATGATGACTTCTACTAGTTCCATTACTACTACAGCTGCTTATGCCCAGTGCTTACACACAGTAGGTACACAATAATTTGTTTTTAAAAAGTAGCTGCTACCATCATATTATCACCACTAATATTTCGTTAAAAAAAAATGGGGCAAGCATTAAGCCTCGATTATTTCAATCCTCACCCCCATTTTACAGATGAGAACACAGGCACAGAAGACTTAAGTAAGTATCCTAAGACAAACATACCACATGTGGTAGAAACAGAATAATATTAGGACTCTTGGTGAAATAAACTGGGGAAATGAGGGCTAGACTAAGAGTTAAGAATAGGGTTGTACTTCGTGCCTCTATTTTGATCTTTTAAGCACTTTTTTACATGGAAAGGAAGCAGGGATCCATGAAGCAATGGCTAAATCCAGATCTGGGGGAGAAAATGAACATAATAAGGTAGGAAAGTTTGTCACAGGAAATCAGAACCAATGAGAGTCATGACTAAATAACTTGGAGCCAACTTGAAAGGGGCTCCCACTGGCCAAAGATGAATCAATTTCAACATCAAAAAGAACAATGAAAGTGATAGAATGAAACAGATCTAATGCAAAAAATCCATCAGCTCCATACTGGTATTTAAAAATACCATTGGTCATCTTTAAAAGTTGTTAGAACACCAACTTATAATTCAGAAAATATGTGAATAAAGGGAAAGATTTACCCTACCTTTCTGTATGGGCTGCATTTCAAGGTAATCAAACAGTCATTGAAAATTCTTCTTGCCCGCCTAGCCAGTTTGCTCAGTGGATAGAGTGTCAGCATACAGACCAAAGGGTCCCGGGTTCCATTTCAGTTAAGGGAAAGTGTGGGGAAGCACGGGACTGGGTTGGAAAGTAAGGAGGATTCTCCGGAAAGGTCAGGGACCTCCAGGGGGACCTTGCTGAAGGCAGCAGCTGCTGCCTTGACTTTTCCAAACAAGTCTGAGCCCCCGGGTGTTTTACTGGAATCTCTATGTTTAGTCTTTAGACACAACCTTGTAGAAGCATGTGCTTTCTCAAGAATACTTACCCTGCTGATTGATTGTATTAGAGGTTAATTTTAGTCCATGCTGTTGCTACAATAAAAGCCTAAGGAGGCAGGCAAACGGGGCTGTCCAGTTCATTTAGCCAGGCAGTCCCTTAGCCCTCTCTTTCACAGAAATGTGTGTCAGGGTAATCCATTCATCCATTGCTCAGGGTTTGCTAGTCAGTCCCAGCAGGCAAGTACCTTGGTTGCAGGCTCCTCCCCAGCCCGGGCCATGATTTGGGCTTGTGCAGGAGGCAACCAACCTCTGTGTTTCTCTCACATCCATATTTCTCTCTGTCTTTCCCTCTCTCTTTCACTCTCTAAAAAGCAATAGAAAAATATCCTTGGGAGAGGATTAAAAAAAGAAAGAGAGAAAGTTCTTTTTTATAGAGGAATCACAGCTTAGAGCAGGAGGATGGACAGAATTAGAAAAAATCACTATTTTGCAACTCTCAATAAAATAATGGATCTATGGAACTATTGATTGCTCCAAAACACTGGCACAACACTTGATGGGAACTTGGTATCGAAGGGATCAAACTAACACCTGAACCTATAAATCAATCCGAACCTAACAAAACGTGGGATGAGCAGACATTACATTAGGAGTTCCCAAATTTTACTGCACATTAGGATACCTAGGGGGTGGTGGGAGGCTTTTAAAAGTCTGAAAGTTCAGGTCACATCCCCTACCAATTAAATCACAATGTCTGGTAAAGTACAGCATAGGGAACATAGTCATTAATATTGTAATAACTAAGTATGGTGGCAGGTGGGTGCTTGGAATATTGGGGCAGACACTTTGTAAAGTATATGGTTGCCCAAGCACTAGACTGTCCACCTGGAACTAATACAAAATAATAATGAATGTAAACTGTAATTGAAAAATAGCATTTTAAAAAATCACACTGCCTGGGGGTAGGAATCAGGCATCATTATTTTGGTTTTGGCTTTTCAAGAGATTTCCCAGGAGATTGCAGGGTGAAGCACAGTTTGGGAGCCATTGCATTTCGTGGCCATGACGTGAAGCAGTGGGACATGCACGGTGCTCCCTGTGATACGTTATCACCTAACAACCTGCAAATCTAACTAAATATCTACTAAAATATGGGAGTAGAGAAATGTGTTAAACAAAGACACTACAAGGAAACATGAGAAATCCAAAATGTAAGGTATTCGACGGGGGGAAAAATGGCGCATTTTTGAACAAACAAATGGCATCTTTAAAATGGCGGTAGAGTTGGGGTGCTGAACACACAGCACAATATACAGATGATGCATTACAGAATTGTATCCTGGAAACCTATATGATTTCATTAACCAATGTTACCCCAATACATTCAATTTAAAAAATGGTGGTAGAGAGGCCAGGGCCTTTCTTAAAATCTAGCCAGAAGAGTTATCTTTCTGGCTATGAAGAAGTGACTCGTATCTCACAGAAAACAAATATAATGCTGCATAAAATAAAAAATAAGGCCAGCTGTTTGAAAGCACTGCAGAACCACCAAAGCAGCCAGGACTCAAGCAGCCTGGATTCTGCAGAGAAAGCAAGCCATTGAGGTGGGCTCTGTATTTACAGCAGCTTTTTGTCCTAAGGGCATTTGTTAATACGCAATGTCTGGGTGTACACCAAGTAGAAAGTAGCAACCTATAGCTTGCAGCTGTTTCTCTGAGTTTAAGGGCATCAGAAGGAGCAACTAGGACTTGAGAAGCTAAGAGTTGAGAAAGAAGAACCACTGATAAATGAGTCCAACATTCCCAAGTCAATTTCTTCTCAGAGCATTTGCAAATTTCTAAGATACAAATATGTAGAGTAAAAGACCAGGACACTAAGCGACAATTGGTTGCAAAAAGATTGAAAAACTAAGGAGTATATTTGTCAGTCTGAGGGTTGGGAGACAAAAATTGGAATTTAGGACCTGCTAAGAATAAAAGGCAGGTTAACCCCCCAAATGTTCTAGTGAGAAACCTTTAAGGCTTGAGTTGTTAGGACAAATGGAAAATAGACCAAGACGCACCTTTGAAAAGGCACATTTCTTGATGAGATCAACATTACCGTCTTGTACTGTATCCACCTACCAGAAGAGTAACAGAAGAGAAAATCCACATGAAAGGAAATACTAAAAGGAGAAAAAAATATTCCCAAATGAAAGCACAAAATGCGGGATGCAATAAAGAGCATCAAAGGAAGTCCAAGCCACAGCAATCAGAGAAGAAAAGGAAATAAAAGGCATCCAAATTGAAAAGGAGACAGTAATACTGTTATTATTTGCAGATGACATTTAAAGCTAAAGGAACTTATTCACCATCAAACCAGTACTAAAAGAAATGTTAAAGTAACTTCTTTAAGAAGAAAAAATATCAAAAGTCTGAACAATAAAATGGTAATAACTAAGTATCTATCAATAATTACTTTAAATGTAAAAAGATTGAATGCTCCAATCAAAAGATATAGGGTGGCTGAAAGAATTAAAAAAATCAAGACCGTTATATGTGCTGCCTTCAATACACTCATTTCAGATTCAAAGACACAAATAGACTGAAAGTAAAAGGATGGAAAAAGTTATTTCACGCCCTGGCTGGTTTGGCTCAGTGGATAGAGAGTTGGCCTGCGGACTGAAGAGTCCCATGTTTGATTCCAGTCAAGGGCACATGCCCAGGTTGTGGGCTCGATCCCCAGTAAGGGGTGTGCAAGAGGCAGCCAATCAATGATTCTCTCTCATCATTGATATTTCTATCTCTCTCTACCTCTCCCTTCCTCTCTGAAATCAATAAAAATATTTAAAAATAAATAAAGTTATAAAAATTTATTTCACATAAATGGAGCAAAACAAAACAACAAACTGGGGTAGCAATACTTATATCAGACAAAAGGCCCAGGAATTCCGCTTCTGGGTATGTATCTGAAGAAACCCAAAACACTAATTCAAAAAGACACATGCATCCATCCCTATGTTTTTTTGTAGCATTATTTACAACAGCCAAGATATGGAAGTCACCTATGTGTCCACCAATAGACAAATGGATAAATAAGGTGTGGTACATATATACAATGGAATATGATTCCACCATTAAATGTTGACATTTTGGACAATATGGATGGACATAGAGGGCATTATGCTAAGTGAAATAAATCATACAGATAAAGGCAAGTACCATATGATTTCACTTATATGTAGAATCTAGACACATAATAAATGAACAAATAAAACAGAAACAAACTCATAGATACAGATAACATTTTTTTATGTTTGCCAAATGGGAGGGGGTTGGAGAGCTGGGTTAAAAGGGGGAAAGGCTTAAGATGTTCAAATTTCCAGTTATAAAAACAGTACCAGGATGTAGAGTGCAGCATGGGGAATACAGTCAGGACGGGGGTAATAACTATGCATGGTGTCAGATGGGCACTAGGCTTATTGGGTGATCACTTAGTAAATTATGTGAATATCTAGTCTCTCCATTGTACACCTGAAACTATATAATATTGTATGTAAACTGTATTAAAAAAATTAAAAATTTTATTTAAAAAAGGAAGATATTAAATTTATGTTATGTGCATTTTAGTACAAAACATTTTCTAAAGAGCACCAGATTAGGGATAAATATGTGGGTAGAATCTCAATAAATACTGATTGTTTAAAGTAATAAAAATGTCTTGGCATGGGCTGAGTTACACGGCAAAAGTAACACAGAGGAGGGGGTAGTTGTGATGGCAAATGAATGTATTACAGGTTTCCTGCATCCAAAATGAGTACATAAAGACAAACTGCCAGATTGGATTAACAAAACAAACATCAGAGATGAATCATAAATAAAGATAAGAAAGAAAGTAAAACTGTCTTCATTTACAGATGACATACCATGTGTGTAAAACAGCTTACAAATCTACAAAAAGGCTGCCAGTACTAATAAATGAATTTAGCAAGTCAAAGGATACAAGGACAATCTAAAATAATCAATACTATTTCTAAAGCAGCAATAAACAATTAGAGAATAAACTGAAAGTACAATTCTATTTACTATGCCATCCCAAAACATGAAATACGTGCAAGACCTTTGTACTGAATGCTACATAATAGTGCAAAAAAAATTAGAGGATAACTAAATATATGAGAAGATATAGTATATTCACTCACTGGAAGATTCAATATTGTTAAAATGGCAGTTCTCATAAAAAATGAATCTAAAGATTTAATGCAATCCCAATCAATATTGCAGCAGGACTTAGTGCATAAATTGACAAACTGATTCTAAAATTTGTAGAAAATACAAATGAACTAAAATAGCCACGGCAATTCTAATAAAGAAGCAGAGCTGCAGAACTCGCACTACTTGATTTTAAGATGGATTAGAAAGACACACCAATGAAAGCAGTATGTTTTTAGTGAAAGGATAGATAACAGAATCAAGGAAACAGATGGGGAGTGCAGAAGTAGACCCACACATAAACAGCCAATAGATGTTTGACAAAGATGCCAAGGCAATTCAATGAGGGAACTGAGTCTTTTTGATAAATAATGCTAGAACAACTAGACATCCACTTGGGGGTTAGGGGAAGAACACTGACCCTTATTTCCTACCATATACAAATAGGACCTCACAATGTATTATAGAGCAAACTTCTAAAACAATAATCACAAGACAAAAATCTTTGCTACCTTGGAGTAAACCAAGAATTCTTAGAAAGGAACAAAACACATAATAAACCAAAATTTAAAACTTCTTAAAAGACACTGTCATGTAACAGAAGAAAATATCTACAACACACACACCTGACAGAGTACTTGTATTGAAAGTACTTAAAGAACTGTCATTCAACAAGAAAGAAAAAAGCCAAAGATTTAAAAAGATTTCACAAAATAACTATGCAGATGGCAAACAAGTACATGAAAGGTGTTGAACATCATTAGTCAGCAGGAAATACAAATTAAAACTTCAATGAGCTCTGGCCGGTGTGGCTCGGTTGGTTGGAGCATCACCCGGTGCACCAGAAAGTTGCAGGTTCAATTCCCGGTCAGGGGACATATCCAGGTTTTGGGTTCGACCCCAGATTACAGGAGGCAACGGATCAATGTAGCACTCTCACATCAATGTTTTGTTTGTTTTTTCTTTCTCTCACTTTCTTTCTCTTTTAAAAAAAAAATCAACTAAAAAGAAAAAAAAATAATGGAAAAAGAACTTCAATGAGATACCAGCACACACCCATTAAAATTTTATTTTATTTTTTTTAATATATTCTTATTGATTTTTCACAGAGAGGAAGGGAGAGAGACAGAGAGTCAGAAACATCGATGAGAGAGAAACATCTATCAGCCGCCTCCTGCACATCCCCCACCAGGGATGTGCCCGCAACTCAGGTACATGCCCTTGACCGGAATCGAACCCGGAACCTCTCAGTCTGCAGGCTGACGCTCTATCCACTGAGCCAAACTGGTTTTGGCAGCCCATTAAAATTTTAAAAAGTAACCTTCCCAAGGGTTGGCAAGGACAAAAAGCAGTTGGTATGCTCATACATTGATTATGTGAATATAAAATGGCACTACCACTTCATTAGACAGTTTCTTTTAAAATGTACGTAGACACATAATACACAACTCAGACACATCATTCTGAGTATTTATTTATCTAAGAGAAATGAAAACATGTGCACGTGAAAATCTGTACACAGTGGCTTTGTTCATAATAATCCAAACCTGTAAACCAACAATGAATGAATACCCAGAATGTAAAATGCCCATATAATAGAGGTCTACTCAGCAATAAAAGAGGGCAAACTACTAATACAAGCAACCACATAGATGAATCTCCAGATCATTATGCTCACTAAACGAAGCCAGACACAAAAGAGTGTAAGATTCAATTTATTACAAATTCTAGAAACGCTAAATATTCTCTAGTGACAGAAAGCAAATCAATGTTGTCTGGAAGCTGGAACTGGTGGGAGGGAATGACGCTAGGACTACAAAGGAAACTTTTGGGATGAGAGAAATATTCTGGATCTTGATGGTGGTGTTTGCTAATGGGTGCAGACACTTTAAATGGGCCCCGTTTATCACATACAAATAAGTTGATTTTTAAAAAAATACAGTTCAATTTCCACAAAAGCAAACAAACATGCTGGATGATTCCCTTTCTATGAAATGAAAAAATGGGCAAAACCAATCTATGATAGTAAACAGTAGCAGCCCTGGTGGGCAGGTACACGTGTAATGACTGGAAATGCCTGGGGTCCCACTGATGTTCTGTATCTTTATTTAAGTTACATGGGCAGTTCATTTTGTAAGCATTCACTGATCACTTAAAATGTGTGTTCTTCTGCTGTATTTTTGCTACAGTTCAGTAAAACAATTAAAAGTGGAGGTCTATTAGAAAGTAAAAGAAACTTAAGAGACATAACAACCAAATGCAATATGTAAACATTATGTGGCTATGATTTGAAAAATGCAACTAAAAAGAATTTTTGAGGGAAGAGAGGAAATTGAACATAGACTATTTATTAGATATTAAAGCATCATTGATCATTTCATTGTATGTGTACTTTAATTACTTTTAAAGTCCTATCTGTTAAAGAAACATACAAAGTGTTTATAAGGGAAATAATATAATGAATAGGATTCATTATAAAATATGACAGGGAAAAAAGCATGTGTCCAAGAGGATAGGGTGTTGATCATCATGGAAGTTGGATGACAGGCTCCATTATATTATTCCCTTAACTTTTTATATATAAGAATATTTTCATTTTTATAAAAGTAAAAGAATTAAATTTGAAGGTGAGGTCCAGACAGGGTATGAAAAGGCTAATTGTGCCAATTTCCAAAATCCTATTCTTTGCATACTGAAGATCAAAATATTCACAGCATCAAAATGTCCTGCTTCAGAACACAGTGGCAAGAAATTTCTCAGGAGCCCGGAAACATGACAAGCAGGAATAGAGTGAAATTTAAGAGTCCAATTAGGTGCTGAATGACAGCCCAGCAGATATACGATGACAAAGAGTGCCCTTCCTTCCTCCGGAAACTAATCTATTTTGAGCCCAAGGTGAGGAGAGTGAGCTCATATTATCCAAGGGATTTCACCATCATTCTTCTGTCTCCAGTTACCTCAATCTGAAGACTACCCAGCTATTGGAAGGGGGAATAAAATAGGCAGGAGGCAACAGACTCTGAGGGTATCAGCTGGAATCCCAACAGGAAGCAGTCACAATCATCTGCAACTTTGAAGAGGATTAAATGAAGGAACTACTTTCAAGAGATGCAGGTAGGTTACAAGTTAAGGATGCTATAACCCTACACTGGGAACTACCAGCAGGAGGATGCTTTGACTACCCTAGGCCTAAAAGAGCAAAGGCAGGGAGTGTGTTACCAGAGCCTGGTAAGATAAGGGCTGGGTGGGGGTGGGGTTCTACTAGGAGCTGGAGCCCTGGAGTGACACAGATCTTCCAAGAAATAGGATGAGAAAGGGCAGCTGCAGAGAGAATAAATACCATCCTGCCTCTCTCTCCTCCCATCCCCTGAACTCTTTCCAGGATCTCCATTGACCAAATCAAACTGGAAGCCACAGTCACAGGAGCCCAGATGATGCAGTACAGAGTCAGTCTCCTACGTCAACTAACAATAGACTAGAGAGATAGGGGGTGGAAAACAACCAGCACACTCCCCCAAGGGAAAATTTGAATACAGGTCTTCAAATCTGCAAAGAGAACTGATGCCCACCGGTAAAAATCTCTAATTCAGCTGGACCAATGGCTTCAGATCCTTAGTTAAAATGGGACTGAGAACAATGAGCGATCGAATACTGTTCCACAACACACACAGCACAGGTTAGGTGCTGCTCCTGTTCAGACTTGAACCTTAAAACACACACACACACACACACACACACACAACCTTTTCTTCCTCAGTAAACATTTCCAAATGAAACGGACAGAAAAGTAGGGAAATGGATTCCATTTTCCATGGGGCTTTAACCAGCATTATATTAAAGAGAATTCAGAGCAAAGTCACCAAAGGTAGAAACACAACTCCAAGGAAAGGAGGGGAGGAGCATCTTCCCTGTGAGGTTGAGGGGGAACCCTTCTCCTGACCCACCAGGCCCTCCTGGACTGGCCTTTGCCTGCCTCCCCATGGGCATCTCCCACCACTCTTTAGGGGCCTGGGGCCCGGTCTTGGCTGGTGATGCTAACTCTGCTTCTTCCCACCTTGGGCTTTGCAAGTGCTGCTTCCTCTGCCCTTACCATTCTTTCCTTCTCCCTCCTACTTGTGTTAACTCCTGCTCCCATCTCAACTCAGCGCTCACTTCCCAAGGGAAGCTTTTCCAACTTCTCTAATGAGGTCAAAGGCCCTAAGGCTCCCTTCCATAGCACCTGGAGCCTCCCTTCATGGAAGCATCTTCCCATATTTTGGTGTGGCCATCGGATAGTGTCTGTCTACCTGGCTGCAGGGTTAGCTCATGTGATAAGAACCATGTGTATTTCCAGGGCCTCCTGTACTATCTGGCTTGTAGGAAGTGCCCAATTACTGTTGAGTGAAAGAGTCTTCACTGCAACAGAACGTTTTTGTTTTTTTTTTCATTCAAGGGATCGTCTGAGTTTGTTTTTTTAAATATATAATACAATTTTGTTGTTTTTCCCCTGAGGTTTAAATTACTGAGAACTCTCGATTATTGAATAGTTCTCCCCTCCTTTTTTCTTATATCCCTTATAAGAAAATAATATTTAGTGAGAGTTTTTTAAAAACTGTACAAATTATGCTTAAGATTCATATACTAGTATATCCAATTCAATCCCATAGTCCATACTTTGTATAACTGCTGATCTAAGAAATTACTTATAGGCACTCCAGAAAAAAAGAATTAACCACATTATATATATATATATATACATATATATATATATATATATACACACACACATATATATATATATATATATATGTATATATATATATATATCACATTTCAGAGAGAAAGGGAGAGGAAGAGAGAGATAGAAACATCAATGATCAGAGATAATTATTGATTGGCTGCCTCCTGCACGTCCCCTACTGGGGATTAAGCCTGCAACCCAAGCATGTGCCTTTGACTGGAATCAAACCTGGGACCCTTCAGTCACCAGATCGAAGCTCTATCCACTGAGCAAGACCAGCTAGGGCCTGAACAGTCACTTTTTAAAGTAAATTAAAACTCACCCAAAATTCCAGTTGTATTTGGACCATTTTCATGCAAGAACAGATTTGGAGTTCACACAGTAAGTGTTTCCAAGTCATCCAAGATAAAATGCACCAGAAGATATTAATTATTTATTAAGTAAATGCTGAAGTGGCAAACACTGGGCAAAATCATTCTAACTGTACCGAGCTAAATCCTAGATATAGGATCACAAAAATGCAAAAAAGTGTGTAAATAAAACCAAACTACTTGCATTCCTCTATCCATGTATATGCTGGGCATATTCATATATAGCCCTGCAGTCAGATTTTTAAATATCCCTATGTTTTCCTCAGCCACAAAATCAACAGTGACAACCTCAATCCTTTCACATCTTCATTCATTACACATCAATGGTAATAGTATCTTCAGTACGTCCTCCAAACAACTGGCAGAATGCATTTCCCTGCCTCTGTAAATAATCCTTTCTAATTATCTGATATCTTAAGACTTAGAATCCATATTCTGTCTCTCTCTATTCATGAGTCCAACAGGGCTCTGAGAGGTATGGCCCTCATCCAAACAATGCTCTGTGGTCAAACACATCTGGATAATGCCACGTGCTATCCATGCACTGTGGAAATTTGCAATTACACTCAAGAGTTTGAGAAGTCCTGGGTAAATATGGCTTGATAAATGGACATATATTTCCAAAACATATTTCACTAAGAACCAGTTTTATTTAAAATAATTCTTCTTACAATTCTATTGATCACATTTTAGGAAACTATATCCTGGAGGAACAATGTTCTAGAATGCATGCATCCTGCAAGACTGAGAAAGAGAGGTCAGCATTCTTGCCCTCTGACAGCCCCACTGTTTCCCTCCCTCTTTCTTCATAGGTGTCTGCCTCCACCCCCAGCAAATGATTTTGTTTTCTGATTACTTTAAACCTTAGCATGAGAGAAAATAGTATGAGTAAAATAAACATATTGAATAACAGCCGATCAAACCTTTGTCTTTGCCTTTATGTTGACTCACCTATGCAGCCTGGCCTGCTTCAGACTGGAAGCCTGCAACAGGCCAATAGCTGTGGTGATCTGCCCTTCTCCTCCACACCCCCTGCTGCCCCTCACTTTACTAGCTAATGTTTTGACTCTTCCAGGTTGAAGAAGCTAAGGGACAGGAGAGGTCTTCTTTGTGCTGCTTCTGTTAAGTTGGGTCTGTCCTCTCTGAGCATACTGTACACGGATGTATCTAGAAGCCACGTGTATGGGTATGTATCTAGGAGTCTGGCAGAAAGTCAGAGCTGGGATGAACTCTCTTGGGGGTTTTCATGGACTCTGCAGAAGTTCCCTGCCGGCCTCCTCTCAGAACTCCGCTCGGTTCACTGGACCTGAATTCTTTTCTGGGGTCTTCTTTGTGAGCCCCTTCCCGAGTTCCAAGGAATCTAGAAATCTGCCTTGGGTCTCATACCTTGCTGTCCTGTGACCCCTTCAGTTAGCACAGTGGTTCTCAACCTTCCTAATGCCGAGACCCTTTAATACAGTTCCTCATGTTGTGGTGACCCCCAACCGTAAAATTATTTTCGTTGCTACTTCATAACTGTAATTTTGCTACTGTTATGAATCGTAATGTAAATATCTGATATGCAGGATGGTCTTAGGCGACCCCTGTGAAAGGGCCATTCGACCCCCAAAGGGGTCGTGACCCACAGGTTGAGAACCACTGCAACTGTTAGCATATTGGGTGAGATTTAAAACAACTTTTCATTGGCTCCCTCCCCTACAGAGTCCAGATCTGGTCCCAAGGAAATACTCACACATCTTATACCCTGAGAGACTGGAAGCGCAGGCCAGTTCCACTGCTGCACACCCATCCTGCCACGCGTGCAGTTGGCCAGCCTATCTTTGCTTCACCTCCCAGATCTCTAGGCTGTCAGATCTCAACTCATGAGCTACTCTAACTTTCTCAGGCTTGATTCAGGCATCAGGCCTCTGGGTCCTCCAAGTACTAAAAACACAATTCAGAGCTCTCTGATTAGTCTTCTTGATGACCCCTCTCTAGGCTTGGGGTTACAGGACAGTACTAACCACTGTTCCTCCCAAGGGGTGGTGACAACTCAGTGCATGAGCACAGCCCTCTTCAAAGAAACTTCTCCACCCATCCCCTCCCCTCATGTATTCAAAAGCCCTGGAGCAGGCTCATGACATTCTACTCATGGGACAGTTGGTCCTTTGATAGCTATGCTAAGGTGCCTCTGAATTCAGACAGGATTCTAACATCCTGTGCCCTAGATGCCACAGGTATCTATATGTGCATGTGATATTTTATATGCACTTTCTATCACAACTTCTAATGGTTACGACTGATCTAAATGCCTAGCCCTCCCTAACCCAACAATAATCTCCGGCTCTCCCTGATCACTGCTGAGTGGGTGGTGGTCAGCACTAGACTTTACAACCAAAGCTTATCTTGAGAATTTTCCTATTCATGTTCCCAGACTAGGAAAAATTAAACCTGCTTGAAAAGCTGCGGACTTCAAATAGCCTTTCAACTTATTCCTTGCACATCGAATTACTTTTAAATTACTAGCTATTGGTAAGATTTCTGAGAGTGCCCTAGATTTTTCACCTTTTGCAAGAGTCTAGATGGTCAGAAAAAACTTTACCAATTCGGATCATTGTTTTTAATGGAATGGTTTTAAAATATGCTTTTAACAATTGGCTCAGAGTTGTATTTTAAGAAAGCTACTTACTAGTATTTGCAATTAAATAAGCAGATAACTTCCAATGTTTATAACCTAAGTTAAGAAATAATGTAGGGCAAAGAATATAAAAATCATAGATGTGTATTTTATATATTTTTATAACAAAGTGAGAAAAGTGGTATTAAATCTAGTTAGTTCTGTCCCTGTCCATCAGAGAGAATTCTGTAAATTGCCTACATTTAAAAAATAATTCACTATTATTTAAGTCAGCTGTATAATTATCATCTTTTATCATGGACTGTCTAAAAGTAAAACAGTAGAAATCTATTCACAATAAAAGATAAGATACTTGCATATTCACTATTATGCTCAAGGGTCTACAATGACTGGATTAATCAACCAAGGGGTACATTTTAAAAATTCTATAACAGAACTTTCTAAAATAGGACCGATTATCCTTTTGGGGGGAAAATTTTCTTTAACCTAGAGGGAGTTAGGAAAAAAATGAAATCAGAAAAGATATTCAGCTTTTTTAAAGGAAAAGAACCTCACCAATGATCTTGGAAGGTGTGTGTAGAGGGGTGGGGGTGAAATTACGTAATTACTCAGAGTGATTAAAGCTGTCAGGACAAAGGTGAGAAAAAACATATAAAATAACCCATAATTTCACTCTGTTCACTTGGCCTTAATTCAAATCAAAACACCTTCCATCTGCATTACTCCAAGAAAAAGAAAAGAAGAGAGAAATGTGCATTCTTCAAGTAACCCGCCGCATACATAGCAAAACCTGCAATGTTATCATCCTTCACTTCTGATGCTCCGGTTTACTTTAAAAATAGCCCAGAATTGCAGGAACTCACGAAGTGGCCTAGAGGAGGCAGCCAGCGCTCTAGCGACACTGATTTTCCCAGCAGCTTTCCTCTGCCACCTCACAGCTTTCTCTGATAACCCAACATGGTCCCTCATAGAAATACCCCTTCAGCAATGTACACCCAGGAAAACTTCCCCTGTGGAAAGGCAAGCAAGAGTCCACCATCTTCATTTTCTGCAGAATGAGACAGAAATATTTCTTTCGGAATAACCGTTCATACCTGAGTGATTTTTAACGCTCCACAGCAGGTAATGTCGTTTGTTTTAGGAAGGATGGGGATTAAGACAGCACCAACAAGGTAAGAGTGGGCCAGAGGCTGGAATTATGTCCAACATTAGAGCCTTCAGGTAGAACTCTTTGTGCAGAAAGGCTGCAGCACTGAGGAGCACAGGGTGCAAATGAGGGAAGTGAGATTTGGAGGTTTGAGGTGACCTTCCCAAGGCCCAGAAAGAATGAGACTAGACTCTAGTCCTCTAGCCCCTCCATCCAGGGCTCTTTCCACCACCCACCTTTTCCTTTTCCCTCTCCTTCTGCCCCTTAATCTCCCTGGCCAATGCTCAGAGCCTCGCTTAGGATAGTCCCTTCCTCAAAATAACAAGGGCTTGCTAAAGGAAGGGAAAGTTTGAGATATAGGTTCTAATTAACTGCCTTTGATTTATGGGTAACTCAAGTTTCCAGAAACTGACTCCAGCAATTATGTGTTATTAATTTACAGTGGGGCCTTGACTTACGAGTGTCCCGACTAACGAGCTTTTTGAGATACCAGTTGTCTCTCAGCCGATTTTTTGCATTGAGTTGATAGAGTAATTTGAGTTAACGAGCTCCTTAATGAGCTCCTTAACGAGCTCGGTCTTGGAACGAATTAAACTCGTAAGTCAAGGCCCCACTGTATATCCAAGCCTTGTTCCAAAAATAATTTGATATGTTTTGTAGAAATAGATAAAATACAACCAGCTAAAAATACAGGGGAAAGTATCACAAAGGAGGGCGGAAATGAGGAATATGGGCCTAATTAAAAGTGCCTACGGCTGGATCACCAGCAGGGGATGTGCAGGCGGCAGTGGATCAACGTTGATGTGTTTCTCTCTCATCAATGTTTCTATCTCTCTCTCCCTCTCCCTTCCTCTCTCTCTAAAAATAAAAACGTTTTTTAAAAAGTGCCTATGGTGGGACCTCATGGGAAAGGCAGTCAGGATGAGTCCTCCTAAGGCACCTCCTGGAGAAACTGTCAGGCAGCCAGAAAGCAATTTACATAACTGGCGGCTTTACAGCAATAAAAAGCAATGCACCAATCATGACCCATCGGAACTATGCTGCAGGTTGAAATGAAATGTTAGTCAGAGTTTGTGATGGGGAGGAGATATGAAATGTCCTTCATCATAAATAATATAAAGGGTTTGTATTTCTGAAACAAGTCATTCCTAAGTCTTGCAAGGTTAGGAATGAAAAGAGAAAGAAACGGAGAGGAAAGAGGAGAGAGAGAGGCAGAATATGAGGAGGCAGAGGGAACCACACAGGTTGATATCAATCTAGGTATCATTTGTCAAAGAACTGAAAATAACGTATTGCACGATTGTAGACTCACATTCATACATCACCTGGACTCACTGATCTTCTGTTATGTTATAATACAATATAGTGCAAGTCCATTGGCTCAGGATTTAAAATTAGAGCCCAATTACCTGGGTAAGGGAATCATAAATTGAACTTGTATTTTTCTAACAAGGTTAACAACTCATGATGCCAGCTTAAAACTCAGGAAAATCAATTGTGTAGGCTTAAGAATAATTGTGCATGGTATTTTATCACCCTGGTCTAGTGCACCAGGTCAAAAGGTGGGGAGTAGCAGGGAGCCCACCTTTTTGGGGGAAGGGTAGAAGCCTAAAGCAAAACAAATAAATCAGTGATTCCCAAAGTGGGCGCTACCGCCCACGCCCCGGTGGGCGCTGCAGCGATCCAGGGGGCCAGGATGGCCACAGGTGCATTTGGGGGCGATGAGTAACTGCTATTAAAATTTTAAAAAAGCCCTAACCAGTCTGGCTCAGTGGATAGAGTGTTGGCCTGCAGACTGAAGAGTCCCAGGTTCGATTCCGGTCAAGGGCATGTACCTTGGTTGCAGGCACATCCCCAGTAGGGGGTGTGCAGGAGGCAGCTGATCGATGTTTCTCTCTCATTGATGTTTCTGACTCTCTATCCCTCTCCCTTCCTCTCTGTAAAAAAAAAATCAATAAAATATTTTAAAAAATAAATAAATAAATAAAATTTAAAAAAAAATAATTTCCAGGGGCTGAGTAATATTTTTTCTTGAAAGGGGGCGGTAGGCCAAATAAGTTTGGGAACCACTGAAATAAATACAGAACAGTGAAGAGAGGGAGTGTGGAGGAATAAAGCTGTGGCGATGGGGTAGAGGTCTATAGTGGCCAGTCTTTCTGAAGGACAGGTTAGCACTGTATATGCAAATGTGTGTATTATACACACCCACACAAAGACATACACACATGTACATTTTTGACACTGAAATTCCATTTTCATAAAATTCTGTGTGAGAAGCAATAGAACAATGGTACAAAGATACACATACAAGGTTCTTCATTGAAGCTCTGCTTCTAAGAGCCAAAGTTGAAAGCAAACTAAAAGTCCATTGACAGGGATGATTTAAGTAAACTATACTTCACCCATACAGTGTAATACTATGTTAGAAGTGTAGGTGATGATGTAAAATTCTTTAGCCATGGCAAATAGCAAGATAAATATAACACAGCACTATCATTGGATATATAGATTGTGTGTGTGTGTGTGTGTGTGTGTGTGTGTGTGTACACGTGCACAGAACAGAGTCTGGGAGAAAATGCCCTTACATGTTAACCAAGGTTATTGCTGTGTGGTATGATAAGTGATATTTACTTTTTTAAAATACTTTTTGTTGGATTTTGAATTTTAACCTTATTAAATGGGCTGGTATTCCTTTTATAAGGTGAAAAAAACACAGCGATTTGTATTTTGGACCCTTTTGAAAGTAGGGAGGGCAGGAGGGGGGGCAGCAATGCATTGAAAGAGCAGAGGCCTCCAGGCCCAGGGGCATCCCCAGCACGAGCTCCAGGGCCTGTCCCGAAACAGTCTCAGTTTCTATACAGAATTCCACTGCCTGGCACATGTGAGTGAGGAGGAGAAACAAATGCACCCAATGAATCATGTGTCCACCTACCTTTATGTTCTGTGGGTCAAAAAACTCAGTCCACACTGTGCTTCTGAGAGCAAATAGCATGCCTCTCAGACCCAAAATACAGCTAGAAACCTCGGGAACTGGGCCTGCCACACACGGGGCCTGGCAGTGCCTCTGTGTTCTTGTCTTCAAATGGGCATGCAAACTGCTACTTCACAAAGCCAGTTTCTCTCCTTAAAGCACAGAGACTGTCAAAGAAATGTGCTATGGGAGCACTGCTTCTCTCTGAGTCATTTCTGTTTCTTAGTTTCATCTGGTCTCTGCCGGGAGATGTTTGCAGAGTCTGAGCAAACTGGAAAGAATTGAGATCATCCAGGTCAATGACCTCAGTTTCCTCAAGAGAAAACCGAGACCTTGACCCAGTGACCGGCCAGGATTGAAGCCCAGGGTCCGACTCCCAGCCCATGTTTGTCACTGTGTCTCTCATTCCTCTTGAGTCACAGATGCTGCTGTAGTTTCCTCTTTCTAGAGAATCTGAATATTTCTGTAGCTGATGTTGACATAAATCAGACTTTGGAATCAGCTGTGAGATGTAAACACAGAGCAGAGAGCAGACAATCTTACATGACACACCAGTTAGCTTTCTGGATGCATCTGAAAGATACGTTCCATAATGGAAAACACTTCACACACCAACATATCTACTCAGTTCTGTGATAGAAGAGGTTAAAAGTTCAGGGGGAAAGAGCCATATGGGTTACTTGGTGGCACTTTTAAAAGGTTTACTTTCAGAAGCACATAATTTACAGTGTTTTTCTTTCAAAACTGAGTATATTCACTATAAAATATCTGGAAAATACAGCACTTATTAATAAGCAGAAAAAGAAAACATCTCACACAAGCCAACAAACATGAGGCAACCACAGTCACACTTTTAGAACAGTTCCTTCTAGCTTTCTTCTTTTCTGAATGGTAGAGATCTTGATACACATAGTATTTCTAGATTTTCTTTTCACCTACATTACACCAATATAGTTTAACAATTAATTAAAAACTATTTATAAACATCATTTTAATGTAGGAACCATACCATATCCCATGGTACATATGTCCCAGTTTTTTAATTTTTTTCTTTATGCACATCATTTAGGGTTTTTCTATTATACACAGTGCTCTAATGAACATTTTGAGAAATAAACTGTGATATTAATTTCTGATTATCTTCTTAACTTCAATTTCTTCATTTTTTATTTCCTCACCCAAGGAGTAAGGATATTTTTTCCATGGACTTTTAGAGAGAGTGGAAGAGAGAGGGGAGAGCTGGAGAAAGAGAGAGGAAAAGAAAGAGAGAGAGAGCGAACGTTGATGTGAGAGAGACACATTGATTGGTTGCCTCCTGCACACGCCCCAACCAGGGGGAGGAGATCAGGATCAAACCTGCCACCCAGGTACATGCCCTTGACCAGGAATCAAACCTGAGACCCTACAGTGTGCAGGCCAAGACTCTTACCATTGAGCAACACTACCCAAGGCTCAATTTCCTTTTTATTGATTGATTGATTTTAGAGAGAGAGAGGGAGGAAGAGAGAGAAATAGCAATTTGTTGTTCCACTTATTTATGCGGTCATTGGTTGATTCTTGTGTGTGCCCCGTGTATCTGGATGACACTCCAACCAACTGAACCAACTGGCCAGGGCCTCTTAACTTCAATTTATAAAATGGGGAAGCACTAAGTCAAATATTATAAATATTTTAAAATAACTGAAAGCTGGTACCAAATTTTGTTATTCCTATCAAAAGTACATAAAAGTGCCCATTTTGGAGTGCATTTCAGTAATTACCATATTTTTAAATATTTGTTAATTTATTAGCTAACTTTGAAACCAATGTTAACTTGAATTTCTCTGACATGGAATAGTGTATGTTCTTGGGCACAGGAGAAGTCTTGAGGTCTTGGCCCATTTATCTACTGAGAAAGAAGGGAAACATTTGATCAAAGACATCCAATAATGTTTTATTCAATAAATTAAATAAAAGTGTAACTTTTCAACAAGATAATAACCTTGCCAAATTCATTAAAGCCTAAGAAAACAAAAACTCCTGGCATGACTAGTCAAGAAATGTAGAGAAAATAGTAGAACACATGTTTTTGAGTATATGCTGTGTAGGCTCCACCTAGTTAATGACATGTTGGTGTAACTTTCCGTGACGGCTGATTACAAGTATGAAATTGTTGAAAATAAAATAAAGAGCTACAAGGTATTTCTCCAGCATGTGACATACGAAAATCACAAACTCTCTTTTTATAAAGTATGTGTTCTGGCTCACATGGGTGGACTGAGCAAACATTACCTCCCTTCCCACCCACAGTACATTCTGAATGATACCAAATGAGTACAAAGGTGTGAAGCCATAAGCACAAAGAGAAAGGGAAGAAGTCACTAGAAGATGAGTGATTTCAAGAGAAGTCTGTTACCTTACGAACCATAGCAAAGGAAACCACAACCCAAAAGGGGATTTCAGCAAAGGAGCGAACAGACCTGCCTGAAAGGAGCCCTGGAAGACTGAGACTCAGAGCTGGCGGGTGGAACAGAGTGTGGGAGAGGTGGGTGGGCATTATTACAGGTCAGTACACGCAACATAGACTACCCTCCCTCCTGGCTCTCCACGCTGACTGGCCTAGCACTGGGTTCAAGGAAATTTTTTTAAAAAGTGTCTGGTGGATAAGCAGGGCAATTATCATGGGCATTGAAATCTCACTCTGGCAAATTGAGATTCCCTCCAACACGATGCACACAGTCTGTACTTCCACCCTTCACGCAGGCCACTTACAAGACCATGCACTGTTGAAGGGCTCACAAACAGCCCTTCTTTTGCCTCATTCTTTCACACAAATCACAGATGACCTGGAAAGAATGCCCACCACAAGAAAAAAAAGTGAGTAAGCAAAAATAATAGAAAACACGACACCAAGGAAATAAGACAATGAAGATACAAACTTTGAAAAGAACATTTATTTAATGTCTTCCAGAGTGATTTGAGAAGATTTGGTAACTGCAAAACAAAAACAGAATTATATTCAAAAGGAATGATCAAATAACAAGAAAGATCTCTTGGGAATTATATGATTGTTTCAAGAAAAAATTCAATAGAAAGTTTGATGGCAAAGTTAGAGAAATTTCCTAGACTAAACCCTAAATACACAATATGTGAGAAAAATAAGGTAGATAGATGAGTGGTCCAGGAGGACTAATAGGAGTTTCAGAACAAAAAATCAGAAACTGAATGGAGGAAATTATGAAAGAAAGTACACTAGTAAACTTCCCAGAGATAAAGGGAGTGTGAATCTTTAAGACAGGAATCTACTCAGTTCCAAGAAGAATTAACTGTGAGTTGTTAGAAAACCAAGGTAAAAGAGAAGTTCCTGAAAGCCTCGTAAAAAAACACAAAAATGGGGAGGATAACCTATAAAAAAGTAAGGATCAAAGTAACATCAGATTGACCAACAGCAGTGTTGGAAGCTAAACGACAGTAGCGAAAATGATTTCCAATGCAAAAGTCTATTTCCAAACTATCAATCATGTTTGAGGACAAAATGAAAAATTACAAACTTGCAAGGACTCTTGGAAAGTTACTAGCAAAATTTGAAGGCAAGTTAAGAAGAGAAAGGCCAATGGACCCAGCAGACAGTGAACCCAACTTGGAGAGCAATTGGGGGTTGGGGGGGCGGGTCTCAGGTTACTCCCATCCATCGTCTAGGGAACAAGCTGTCTAAATGAAAGTGAAATGGAGATCTACAAGAAAGATCACACAAAGAAGAGAGAGTGCAATTATGAGCCTTGAAAAACTTGAAGGTACACACTCTGGAAAAGCAAAGAGGACATCAGAATTCCAGTTGAACATAAATAAATAAATAACTTCATAAAAAGAATTTGAAATAGATAGTACACACACTAAAAGATGGAATGATTTTTGACAAAATGACAAAGGGAGAGAATCTATTTGACCCTGACTCTAGGCACAATCTCTTTTGTGTATCACAGGAGTTGTGACACTGTAACCATAGAAACCACTTGGGTCTGGAGTAAATAACTTAGTAAAGTCCTAATTATGCAAAACCTTTTCATTATTTTCAATTTTGTAAAAATCACAAAGAAAGACCACTCTGGTGACAGCGAATGTAAATTAAACTTGTCAAAGCAAAAATAATGGTCTAGCTGACTGAGAATGAAAGGGGCAGAGGGAGAATAGTAAAAAAAGGGGTCTGAGAGCTCATAGCTCTTCTCCTGTGAGGACGTAAGAGATACTGACTGGATTGATGGATC
This sequence comes from Myotis yumanensis, assembly GCF_028538775.1. Taxonomy (NCBI): domain Eukaryota; kingdom Metazoa; phylum Chordata; class Mammalia; order Chiroptera; family Vespertilionidae; genus Myotis; species Myotis yumanensis. The sequence goes on from NW_027223765.1 coordinate 46,864,993, forward strand.
AATAAGGCGAGGTTTAATACAATTTAGATGTGGCAAGACCAATGGAAGTTGAGAATAATGTCATGTTATGGTGAGAAATGTGAAAAGTTGAGTGCAAGTAAGCTAACTCCTCTTTCATAGAAGAAAATCAGTAGATAACAAACAAAATGGTTAAAATAATAACTATTGAGATGAAGACGAAACCAGGAATGGGTTACAGAAGCTGCATTTATGGAGTACAACTAGAGGGAGAAGATGGAGTTGGGAACTGTTACTTTTCACAATAAGTGTTTCAAAACTATTTGACTTGTAAACTATGTGCAGGTTATTGCTTTCATAAAACAAATTAAAAAAAAAGAAAGTCATAAAAAGAGCAGGGGCATTGTGACAAGCTCTTTCACTGAAAACAAAAATATATAAAGCTGAGCCTGGATGCAGGGTTGTCCTCCGAGTCTGGACAACTCCGGAGGAAGAGTGGGTTTCACATAAGTGGATTTATTTATAACAAAGAGGGAGCAAGTGCAGGTACAGAAATGAAGCATGCCATTTCCCCCAACAGAACAATTACACTTTCATTAGGACTTAATGACAGGATGACATTCTGGGGCTGGGAGGGAAGCACATCCCCTTCATTAACAAATAAAAGATGATCCCTTATCAAGGGGGACTCTTTTCTCAACCCTGGATTCTCCCTGCACACACCCCCCTGCGAGCTCCTTCATGACCCAGAGGAAGATGGAAATTGAACGAAACGTTCCTAGTGCTAATTGTACGCTCTCTCATTTCCTCTAGATTGCTGCCACCTAGCCGTTTCATATTAATATCCCCAAAAGGGACAGCAAGTGCTATTTAAATAGCCAGCTAAATACATTTCCTAGAATGTATTTTTTAATGGGCTCGTTGTTGGAAGATTTTCAGGACACTAGTGAGGCGAAGTTTGGGCCACCATGCCCATCTGTCTTGAAGGCCTGCCATCGTGTTATTTAGAACAGCCTGGGTAAACTTATTCCTGCACCCTGTGTTCACTGAGGAGGTTGGTTCTGAGTTCAATTACAATTCCTAGCAGTTTAAATGATAGCTGCTGTGCTATAATCTAAAATAAATTGCTTTTCTCAAGAAGCCGTGTAAGCTTTTGCACTGCAACTTAGCAGAGCTGCTGGTTTTATCTCATCTGAAATTCAAGCAGGTGCACAGGCGGCCTCTGAACTCCTGCTTTTACCTTGAATGGCGTCCTTGTACATCTGTTGCTCGCTGTTTACCCAAAGATCCCATCCTGGAACTAGATTTGTGGGAAAGCAACATGGTTTCCATTGTTATGCAAGTCATCGCTTGTTTTGTTTTACTATGCAAGCCTCACACTTTGCCCAGGCTCTATTCAAAGAGCCATATAACTGGGACAAGATTTGGTCTCCCTATTCTCACAGCTAAAACACTTACCTGCCACCATGAGCCAAAACAACGAGTGTGAAGACTTTGGTACCCAAGCGAATCTGGGTATCTCTTCATCCCTTTTTCAAATGCACCTCCTTCCCCCTCTCTCCATGGAAAAGGGGAAGAAACTTGGCCAGGGCTCAAAACCTGAAGTGGAAATCCTGCCTCTCGCCAGCCCTTGGGGAGTGTGCCTGAGTATGTACCCGAGTAGTCCCCCAAAGTCCCCTAGGTTCCAGCTGACAACCGTCTCCCCCCTGTAAATGGACATCGAAGTAACAGTGAGAATCCTACTCAATGTGATTTACTGAAACGTGGCTCAGAACAGATGCTCACTTGGTCATAAGTTCCCTCAGGTCATCACACTCATATTTCTGCTTCCAGAAGATGAGAAAATGTGCTAATGCTGGGGCAGACCTCCCTACCATCATTTCCTATATTACTCCCCTCTAGCCTAGACACACACACACACACACACACACACACACACACACACCCCAAGCATTCAATTTTCCAGCAAAAAGGGGAACATGTCATTTTCTTTCTAGGAATGAAACCACTGCATTTCCAATAAATGATAAGTATGAAACACTTATAACAAATAACAAATGGCACACAACAGTATCAGTAGGAAACTACAGGTTTTTAGAGCTCACAGAAGCATCACTAAAGATTGCATTTAAGAGCTAGAAGGCCCCAGGTGGGGAATGCAATGGACTGTGAGGTCAGGTCCCTGCTGGGGCTCAGAAGCAGGACTGCTGGATAGCAAGCAAGAAGAGACCCTGGGCAACTGAGTTCTCCCACTGAGCAGGAAAGATGGAAATGAGGGTTTTAGGATGAAAAATTCTGGAGGCCCAACTTCCCATTTACCTTTTGGAATCATACAGATTCCAAAAGATCTTTGGATCTTTTTTATCAACCAGTATGAGCTCTCAGTCTTTTAATGTTCATTTTTGAAGCAATTTTATATTCACTGGATATGGAAATCTAGGTTGACATTTTTCTGCATTTCTCTCTGCATGTCATTCCATTGTCTCTAGCTTGTATAGTTTTGTTTAGAAGTCTAGAATAATTCTTACTGTTGTGTCCTATATCTATGCTTTTTCCCTTTGTAGTCTAAGAGTTTGGCTATGACATGCCTAGATGTGGTTTTCTGTGTATTTATTCTGCTTTGATTTGCTAAACATATTAATCTTGTGGGTTGATGTTTTTACCATATTTAGGGAAATTTGAGTGAGTCTTTAAATATCTTTTTCTGCTTCATTCTCCTATTTTTTCAGGCACAAAACCTACAAATATTAGGTCACAAAAAAAATAAGCTTTGTTATTTTTTCCTATCTTTTTTTATTCTGTTTTTCTATCAGGTAATTTCTGCTAATCTGTCTTCAAGTTTACAGACTCTTTCTATAGTCTCTAATCTTCTATAATGGCAATCTAATAAAATTTTCATATCATAAATTATTTGCAGTCATAGAGTATCTATTTGGATCTTTTTTATAGTTTACACTTATTTCTCTGAGAGCTCCATCTTTCCATTCATATTATGTCATCTATTTTAAGTCCTTGAACATATTCATCATCACTCTATTAAAATCCTTAGTTCAGGATTTGTTTCCATTGATTGATTTTTTTGTTGTTGTGTTAATGAGTCTGTTTCTTCACATATTGAGTAGTTTTTATTATATACTAGACACTGAGTGATATATTTAGGGAGTCAACATCTTATTGTCTTCCTTAAAGGGTACTGAGTTTTGTTCTGGCAAGCAATTGTATTATTAAGAGATCTTCTTTATCATTTCACTATTACGGCAGATCTATTTGATTCTGTCCTTAGTCCAGAAACATGGCTATAGTCTAGTGCAGGCATGGTTCTCACTACTAAGTCTGGCTCTTCTGGTATCTCAACTGAATGCCCAGGTGCTCAGTGAAGTCTCTCCTCTCAGGTTAGATTAGAATTCCAACATGTCCCAGCTCCGGTACCTTTGTCTGGCTCTTGGCCCCACAATGGCCACTCTCTACAAGGCTGAAAGAGTGTTGCTCTGCTTATGCACATCAAGTTCTCAAATAATGACCTACAAAAGAATCTCCATGCACACTTCTAGGTCCCCTCTCCCGTGTATTATCTCTTTTCTTCAGTACACCAGTTTGCTAATTCTACCAACCTCAAAACCTCAAGCCAAAAACTCTGCCTTCTCAGTTCATTGAAACCATCACCCAATGCTTAGCTCCAGCTCCTTACTCTGTGGTCCAGTGAATGCAACCCTAGGCCAAAAAACAACAACAACAAAGTGAATACAAGGCCAACTCAACTGCTTACCTTCTCTCAATGACCAAAGTATTGCATTGTCTGTTAGCCAAGTCCTAAAAATAGTTGACTTTTCACATTTTATCTAATTTTATAGTTCTTCATGAAAAAAAGTCAAGACTGGTACCAGACACTTCACTGTAGCTAGCAGAAGAAGTCCTTATGCTCTACAATCACTGCCCATGAAAACTAAAATCCTACCATTACCAATATCTGAACTTTATAAATGATCTTATTTCTCCTACCACCCACTGCTTTATAGTACACATGAATAATGAACAATACTTAAATGCATTACCCAGTCTTCCTATTCTTACTTGTTTTCCCATGTTCTTAGATATCTGATTGACAGTGAATGTCTCTGCTCAAGGAACAGAAGAGGTTAGAGGAGGAGAGGGGGAAGCTCAAATCCTATATAATAAAACCCTAATATGTAAATCGACCAAACAGCAGAATGACCAGTCACTATGATGTGCACTGACCACCAGGGGGCAGATGCTCAACACAGGAGCTGCCTCCTGGTGGTCAGTGCGCTTCCACAGGAGGAGCACCACTCAGCCAGAAGCCAGGCTCATGGCTGGCGAGCATAGTGGCAGTGGTAGGAGCCTCTCCTGCCTCCACTACAGGTGGGTGGTCCCAGAATGTGAGAGCCCCAGACTGTGAGAGGGATGTCTGACTGCCAGCATAGGCCCAATTCCCCAGGGCCTAAGCCAGCAGGCGGACATCCCCCTAGGGGTCCCAGACTGCAAGAGGGACCCTCCACCCCCAGTGCACAAATGTTGTTCATCGGGCCTCTAGTTATTCCATAATATTTATTTTCAAAAGCTATGAAGATCAATTGGGTAGAATAGTTTTACAGTGAAGTCTGGAGCTTATGTTAAAATTTTAAATGATCTAACTTCCCCACTTCCAGCAGAAACTCCACAACTAGCCCTTCCCCAGAGCTAATTATGTACTGGTTGGACTTTATACCTAAGTAATGGTTTATACTCTTTCCTCTACCATGATTCACATCTGTCTCTGTGACAGAACTTGACCTCAGCTCATCAAACAGCTTATTAAGAACAATAACATTTAGTAATGACATTGGATTATAAATACCTCTCGGTTGAAATAAATTTTATTCACAGTTTTAGCTTCTACACATTTTAATAAAGATGAACCCACAGCTAATTGAACTCCCAAAATGAAGTCTCAAATAAGTTAAGATTTGCAGTGTTCCTTTTCAGAAGTGGTCAGGGTATAGGTTTAGGAATTTTCAAGGATTACTCTGCTTCTTTTTCAGCTCTTTATTTATTGATTTTTACCTTAAAGGTAAAATACAATATCTTGCTAGGGCTTTAAATACAGATAAGCCCTCTAAAGAAGCTTCATTCCCTCTAAAGAATTGTCTCAAAAAAGGTAAGGTGGCTCCCAGCTTATCACAAATTGAATACATTTAAGAGGAACAAATGTGGATAACAGCGAAGGATGGGGAGCAGGAAGAGGGAGATTAGATGCCCCCTTTCAGGTTTGCTAAGATGTTTCAAAATGGTTCAGTACCTACATTAATAAAGTGGTAAAGTTTGTTTACTTTTCTTAAATTTATCAATCCCTGTGCACTTTATTTGATTATAAACTCACCTCCAGCTTATTTTTACCATGTGTATTTGACAATCCCTCAGTGATGGAGAACTTAAATGATCACTTTCCAAAGCAAGGAACCAAAGGGTGACACTTTATGATAGCAGAAACCTTGAGAAAGCACCAACCTTGAGAAATGGATGGATGGATGGATGGATGGATGGATGGATGGATGGATAAAAACCACTAGGTTCATTTTTCTTTCTTTATGTGTGTACCATGTTTTTGTTGACTGCTACAAGGTTAGGATGCAGAGGTGAACAATTTAGAAGCAATCTTATTATGGAGTTTACAGTCCACCAGGGTGAGAAGACAGGCAAAAAATGTCTAATGTGTCACCTAGAAAATGTAACCAAAATGAGTCACCCAACAACTTAACATGGCTGCTATTTGCCGTTACATACAGGCCAGGTAAAATGAGAAAATGCCAACGACAACATGGCTGCTACTTGCAGTTACATACATGACAGGTAAAATGAGAAAATGGCAACGACCTCTTCTGGACAGGCTTTGAAGACCAATTAGGTCTTCAAAATATCTATTTATACTTGCCAAATGCAACAGGGAACCAGGAGGTGTTACTTCACAAGTCTCCCAACAAGAACCCATAAAAATCATCCAACCAGAAAAGTTATGCTAGTTTTGCTGCCTCTGTTCATTTGTTTGTTTGTAGAAGACCTAAATCAGGTGCAAATTCACTACATTTCCTTTCAAGGATACTTATCATAAAAGCTAATAAGGTACATTTTGGGGCATATAAAATGACATTTGCTAAATCTTTTGCCTCTTTTGAAACACAATTTTATTTTCATCTAGCAACTGCATGTTGCACGGATGCAAATCTATTGGGTAAAAAAGTAAGAAAAGATAGATGTGTTGCAGAATTATAATGTATATTACATATCACCATTCAACAAAATGCAAAATTAGCAAGTATCAGCCCTGCAACCTCATTGGCCAGGTAACTGGCAGATTTTTCTATAAGGAGTTCAAAATACCCTCAAACTCTAGATTTCAACACTTTTGAGGACCTTATCCTGCCCTTCCTGCTGCAAGTTGCACACACAAATTAGTTGTTCAGGAGAAAGTCCAGGGTTGGGACTGGGGGAATGGCAAATAGATGACCCTAAGCTGCAAAAGATTCCCCATTTCCCAGTGTCCCCGATTCTGCTGGAGAGTTGCTGCAGCTGTGCAGGGGGGATGTCTGTAATGGAGACAGACGCCCTTTCTTTTTAAGAAGAGGGTTTACCTTTTTTCCTTCTCTTACCCCAAATCCTTCTTATCTCGGACATATTAAGGGCATGATAAATATCTTACTGTTTTCTGTCTTTAGGACTTTCATCCGTTGGTAACATTGGAAAATTGTTTGGGTCCTAAAAATGAAATGATTTGCAAACTTCCATTTGTAACGAAATACATCCATAATCAGTCAATGATAACAATGTTAATGGTTGGATACTGACTTGTGCCAGGAACTGTGTTAGGTGCTTTTTCATTCATTACCTCATTAAATCCTCACAATTCCCCTCTGACCTAGATTACTCCTATAGTCCCTTTAAGCACTTTCATAACAAATTCCACCTTCTTATTACAAGCAATGGGAAGATGGCATTATAGGCAAAGGGATAAGATTCTGCCTGGTTGGGAAAAAACAACCACAATCCTCATGAAGACCTATACATTTTAGAAAGAGGCCAGTGAAGCTGTTAATTATGATTATGGAAGCAATATCTTCTCAACTGCACCCAATTACAACAAAATACCTTGTAAATCGCATGTTATTCTATTGCTTAGAGATAAACATTGATAATGTTTTAACACAGGGTGTTCCAGAAAACGCATACACACTTTAAGAATGGGAAGCACAGTTTTGAAAATGAAATGAAATAAGCACTGCCCTTGTAATTATCCAAAGTGTGTGTATACATTTTTTGAGATACCCCATGTTTCCTAAAAAGTGCCTCCACTTTTTGCTGTTTGTTGATCTTTTAAAAACCAAATATAGATCAAATAGCAATGCAATTTTGTATCTTTTTCCTCATAATTACATTATATTTTCCCATGACATTAAATATAATCTTAAAAAGAGTTTTCAAATGCTACCTTATGCACCATCATTTATTTAACAATTTCCCAACTCACTGACACACTATCCTATATAATAAAAGGCTAATATGCAATTCGACTGAACTGCGGAATGACCAGTCACTAGGATGTGCACTGACCACCAGGGGCAGATGCTCAATGCAGGAGCCGCCCCCTGGTGGTCAGTGTGCTCCCACAGGGGGAGCACCACTCAGCCAGAAGCCAGGCTCACAGCAGGCAAGCGCAGTAGCAGTGGTGGGAGCCTCTTCCGCCTCCATAGCAGCGCTAAGGATGACCGACTCCTGTGAGGAGTGGGCCTAAACTGTCAGTCAGACATCCCCTGAGGGCTCCCCGACTGCAAAAGGGTGCAGGCTGGGCTGAGGGACCCCCCCTGAGTGCACAAATTTCATGCACTGGGCCTCTAGTTTAATAGAATATTTAATTATTATAGAAATACTATAATACCAAATTACAATGATAAATTTTTGTCTGCACCTCTATTCCTTTCTGAAAATTTCTAAAAATGAGATTACTGGGTCAAAAAATATAAAAGCTTTTTTTCCCCTAGGAAGGCTATGCACAATTTCTCCACAGAAGAATTTACCTTCTCTGGGTCATAGTAGTAGTATCATTACACTTAACAGTTGCCAACTAGTTGAAAATGATTTTGTTTTCCATGATTTCAATTTTTATATAATCGCATCTATCATATTGCATGTTTCTGCAACTTGTATTTTAAATTGGTTTACTCAACAATATTTTGGAGATTTACCTCTATTAAAATATGATGTATTCATTTATTATTTCTTGCTTTTCAACAAACATCTCTTGTACAAATATTTCATTATATGTGTTTATTCGCCATAGGTGAGTATTGGTGTTTTCTTTAATTACAAAAACAATTCTATTATAAATACCTTGAAGACATATCCCTTTTCTGGATGATGCCATGCTATATTCCACAGTGGATATCCCTATGAATGAGAAACCCTATTGCTCAACAACCGCACCATCCCTTTGTATTATTAGATTTTTAAATTTATCTTGTCAATTGGATGGATGTAAAAAGTTACGTTAATTTATATTTCCTGATTACTTTTTAGGTTGCACAGTTTTTCATTCATTCACTGGCTGTTCCTTTTACTTCTCCAGTTTATGTTTGTTCCAAATCCTACCCATTCTTCTAATCATTTTTATTTATTTTAGCTCTTTATACATTTTATATTAATTCTTGGTTGTTAAATATAGAATAACCAACACAATGTTGCCAGGAGTGAAATGCCTCTTGGTTTTTAAAATACAGATTTTGCAATACACATATTTTTTTGGCCAAAGTTCATATAGCAAAAATTTAGATTTGTGACATCAAAACTCAATATAAAAATTTTGACTAAATGATATACAGGAAAATCCTCAAGATACTTTCCAAATACATTCAGGAGAATATCAGACTCACATGTAGATATTTTGAAAAGAAGGCTGAATATCGGCACAAAAGATATGCATTTCAGACACTGCTGGTGCAAAAGGCCATCACAGCATCCTGGGAGTCAGTCTGCCCGAGCGCTTGAACTGTGAGCACTCCCACGGTGCCTTTCACATTTAGCTGAGGGTTTTTTCCTACTGTTGGAGTCCCCAGAGTTGAGAAAATATTGAAGATAATTATGGGGAAGGAAGCAAAGCAAGTGAGAAAAGCAAGTGTTTTTTTTAACAACCATATTGTTAGTAGATAAAGGATACAATTTTTCAAGTATTTTCAATCCTAATATGATAGCTTATTTTTCAACTATAGTCATTTTACCACGTTTTACTTATACTTCAGGATATTTGGGAGGATGGGTTGACATATAACACATTATCATTTTTCTCATTTAAAATAATGGGAAATTGTCTCCTGGAAACCACTGTTAGGTGAAACATCGGACCATCAGGTATGAATTACATCAAACCAGGAGTTTCTATTTTTTCCTAGAATGTTCCTTATCTTTTGCTTTTTGCTTGCTTCTCTCCTTATTTTTCTATTTTTGTACATTTCACATTTAATCCTGGCAACAACAACACAAGATAGCTTGTATGACCCTATGTTACAGATGAGGGCACTGAAATGTTGGCAGAGCCCTGCTCACTCCCAAGGCTCCAGAAGAGATTCCTTGCATTTCTCATCTCTTCCACCTTCTGATGGTTGCTGGGATTCCTTGGCTTGTGGACACATCCCTCCAGTGATCCTAGGTCACATCACCTTCCTCTTCCATGGGTCTCAAAGTTCACTCTGCCCCTCTCTTGTAGTTTACTTATGATAGCATTTAGGACGCCCTCGGATAATCCACAGTGAGTTCCTCACCTGAGGATCCTTAACTTAATCACATCTGCAAGGACCCTTTTTCCAAACAAGGTGACATTCATATGTTCCAGGAATCTGACAAGGATACTTTTTTAGGGACCAGTTTTCAGCCTTATACACTGCCAAGGTCACACGGCAGGAAATGGTGCAGACATTCAGATGTAGGATTTGCAGATCTAGAATTCATGTGTTTTTTTTCAGCTCCAGGTGCTGTCTTCCATCAGATTGTGTGATCTGTCACCTCTGCCCCTCCGTACCCCTCAGCCTCCACTCAGTCTGCTCTACCTCAGAGTGACATAGATATTCTGGGTCTCCAGCACCAGGCCCCTTCCAGAGAGAGTCTGCAAAGGCTGAGATGCCCACTACCAAACTTCTTCATGCACCCTTGGCTTCCTTCCCAGTATCCAGTCAGCTTACTGAGTCTAATTCAAGGACCACACTCGATCCCCAAAGCAACCTTGCAAATAGCGATTAATCTTTCCTATGTATGTTGGTTCTTCAATGTCACTGTAAGCATGTAGTATGAAGAAATGCAAATATCATCCTCTTTCTTTTTTCTGGACTTGCTATAGGCCAGTGGTTCTCAACCTTCTGGCCCTTTAAATACAGTTCCTCATGTTGTGACCCCCAAGCATAAAATTATTTTCATTGCTACTTCATAACCGTAATGTTGCTATTGTTATGAATTGTAATTTAAATATCTGATATGCAGGATGGTCTTAGGCGACCCCTGTGAAAGGGTCGTTCGACCCCCCAAAGGGGTCGCGACCCACAAGTTGAGAACTGCAGATATAGGCTGTTATGTAGGTAATGAAAATAGACAAGCACAGGGAACCATGCTATGCCTTCTAAGCTCTCCTAAACACTCCATTTGAAGGTTAGTCAGAGCAAGTTGCTTCTTGTCAAGAGACTGCTTGATCTAGAGACCATACAGAAAACAACGGTGATGTTTCCACCTGCCTGCCAGGTGGGCCAGGAAACCTCTGCTAAGTTCCATTCGGCAACACACGCTGTCTCCTTCCTTCTAGGAACCAGCACTCACATCTACAGCACCTGCTGGGACTCAGCCTGGCCCTTCCTGTCACAAACTACCCGGAGTCATCACACTACTATGTAAAATAAAGATGGCCTATTTAAAAACCACGTCCCGTTCAAGTTCTCATCTGAATAACATGCATTATAAATCCCATAACACAATGTTGTTATTTGTACTTAAATAGGTACGTGTATATAAAAGAAGTCAAGAGAGGGAAAATGATTTTTTTATTTACTTTTTGATTTATTATTTCTAATGCTCTTCTTTCTAACCTGAGGACCCAAGTTCCTATCTATTATTTCTTTTCATCCTGAAGAACTTCCTCTAGCATTTCTTAAACTAGAGGTTGGTCTGCTGGCAATAAATTTCCTCAGCTTTTCTTTATCTGAAAGCAACTTTATTTTGCCTCCATTCTTGGAGTATACTTTCACTGAATATGGAATTCTGAATTGATAGTTTCTTTCCCTTTCAGCACATTAAAAATATTGTTCCACTATCTTCTAGCTTTCACAGTTCTTAGAGGTAGGTTGGCAGCATATTGAAATGTACCATTATATATACCATGTTGGCTTTCTCTGGCTGCTTTTAAAATTGTGTCTTGGATTTTCAGCAGGTTGATCATGATGGGCCTCAGAAATTTTGGGTTAACTTATCTTCAAATTCACTGATGCCTGTAGTCTGCTCTGTATATGCATGTTCCAAGGGCCAGGCAGTGATTCGAGCAAAATTTAGAATAAGAATTTGTGGTTCCCCCTTTCTGCCTCTCCCTTCTGAGATTCACCTTCACTTCCCAATAGCTACAGTCGCCCACAAACTCTGTCCTCTGGTTCTTCCAGCCAGACACACTGTGGGTTTCCTACTGGGGTTTTAGTGCCCTGTGTGGCCTGCCTATAACAGCTGGACCTCAGGGTGGGAAATTTAACCCAGGCCAACAGCCTCTACCCTGAACCAACTCACCTCCAGAATCCACCTGCCTTTGTTCGCTCTACAGACCCTTCAGGGAATTGTTTTCATTTTGCTTTTTGTTTTTTTTCCTGTATTTTGGCCAGTGTTTATGGTTGTTATTTGTGGGAATTTACTTAGCTATATGGGAGGCAGTCCATTTTAGTTTACTTGTGAATCTTATAGTTTTATGGTTCTTGTATGGAAAATAATCTATCGATACTTCAATGGAATCTTACATACCGTACTGAATTCATCGGTTTTAATGTTTTTTTTATTTTATTTTAGGTGAGTTTCTTAGATGTTTGTAAGAGTTAATTATATCTTTTAACTTTTTAAAATTATGATTATTCATATTTAAATAGTCCTAGTTTACCTCTTCTTTCCAGAGTTCCTTAGAAGAAAAATTTTTGGGTTTTGTTGGTATTGCTGTTTTCCAAGTTGTTGAGCTTTGCATTTAAATTCGTGTTATTAGTTTTTAGTTTTATTACACTGTAGGCAGAGCATGTAGCTTTTCTTTGAGGTATAATATATGATCAATTTTTTTCTAAATGCTTCATGGTTCCTAAAAGAGAGGTGCTTTTCATTTCTAGAGAACAAAGTTCAATAAATAGTTATTAAATCACCTTTACTAGATTTTGAAATATTCTATGTAGTCTGTGTTTATCTGACCCATGAAAGCTCAATAAAAGTGCATTAAAGTCTCAGACAACAATTCCATTTCTATCAATTTTTCCCTTTATTTCTAACAGCCTTTGTTTCGTGTATTTTGAGGCTGTTACCATGTCAATGAAAATTCAAGTCTGTCTTATCTTCATGGTGAAGTCTAACTATTATAAAGAAAATATAACTTCCTTGTTCAGGGGTTCTGTTATTACTTAATTTTCTATGGTCTTTGATTCTACTTTGTTTAATATTGTTAAGATTATTCTTTGTTTTATTTTGTTTTTGCCTGATAAATATTGTTCAAGATTTTTTGTGTAAACTAGATGAGTTACTTGGTTTTAGGTAAATCGCCTCTCGGTAACCCATGGTTTGATTTTGCTTTTTAGCTAAAATGGAGAGTCTGTGTATTTCAGTAGAATTAGTTTCATGATCATTTTCTGAGATACAGCTTCACAAAATGCCTTCACATTCACATTTGTTTTACTCAGTGTGTAAGGCACATGGGGAATACCTTTCTATTTAATACTAGAGGCCCGATGCATGAAATTCGTCCAAGAGTAGGCATTCCTTCCCCCAGATGCCAGCACCAGCTTCCCTCTGGCACCTGGGACCCAGGCTTCCCTCGCAGCCCTGGCTTCATCTGGAAGGACATCTGGTCTAATTAGCATATTACCCTTTTATTATTATAGATGTAAGAAAATTCTAAATGAAATAGGTTAAATATATTTCCCAAGGTCATTCAGGTAATATGCGGCAGTGGTAAGACTTAACCAAAGGGTGCTAATACTGAAACCATGGCTTTTCACAAATATGTGATATACTCCTGCTGAACATGAATATTCAGATGGACAATTTGGTCAAATGTTCTGCTTTTTTCCCCAGTGGAGGAGTTTATACTATTTATTTGTGTTGGCATAAATCCTATCTTTGGCTGTACCTCTGCGACCTTACTTTATGCTTTATGTAGTTTATGCTTCAACATTAATTTTTTTGCTTCACATACTTGGTAATTTAGACCAGGCTGCACATTCTTTTCTCTCTCCATTGATTGGGAAATCACAAATCCTAATTTTATTTCTAATAGGGTACCTGGTATACCAAAAAATGTTAGTATTTGTTGAATGAATAAGTACACTTTAAAATTTTCAAATACTTTGAATCATTAAATCTACCTCCATAAAAATTAAAATTTATTAAAGTTTTATTTCTGGACTATGTAAATATGATTTGGGGTTCTGTTATTACTTAGTATTAAATGTTAAGTTTTAAATATTTTATGTCTATTAAAGCATTATTTTATATTACACGTTTTATCCTTTAAAAATATTACTTTATATTTGCACTCAGTGTTAAAATTAAATTTACAATTGTTTAAATCTCACTTTACGTCTAATGGGTTTCATTCAATATTAATGGTCAGTCTCCTAATACCACTTACTAGATTTTTAAATTTGATTCTCACTCAGCTACCTGGATCAGTGCTTCCTAAATCTCCTAGAAAGACTGTGAACACACAGATCGCGTCCCTTCATCCCTGGCGTTTGCCTCAGGAGGTGTGGGGAGCACCTGAGCGTGCACGGCTGGTGTCCAGGTCATGGGGATATTACTGACTCTGCCCCTCACTGTGTGTGGCATTGGCCTGGCAATTCCTTATGCCGCTTCTTCGTAAGGAAGTGCTATTTCCTTTCCCTTCTATATTGGAGCATCTCTTTCTCTTACTTTTACAAATGAAAGACAGCATGACTACACTGACCTTTTTTGGGTACATTCTCCCAAACTGTGCCAAGCAAATTTTTTAGATTTTATAGCAATAGTTCATACCGTGTGATGTGACAGAGAAAAAAAAAACAAAACAAAAACAGGCAGTCTGATTTTTGCTCCTTTGAAAAGTAAACTATTTGCCTGTCTGCTTGAAGGATTTTTTAATTCTGTAATTTCAAAAAGAAATTGCCCAGTTGAAATGGTATGTAACCCTTCTCATTAATGTTGCCTGGAGTATGGAAAGCCATTTCAATTTGCATACTGAGGCATTTTTGTTCTTATTTTATTATTTTAATCTTTGATTACTGCTTCTGTTCCAATTGTTTTTGCCTCGAGAACATCTACAATTCTTAGATTGGTTCTGATGCTTAAGTCTATGTTCTCTCTCTTCTATATTTTAATCTCTATTTCATTAATTTAATTTTATTATCCTTTTCTTCTTTATTTTGACAGAACTTGTCAATTTTTCTTCTATACTAGTGATTTTTTTTTATTGCTGATTTCTTTTCAGCTTCTTGTACAAATTTTAATTCTGTTGTGGCATTCTGGTCTCCTGACCATGTGTTCTTGACTAACGGGTCCCCTTTTCTATTCCATCCTACTGTGTTTTAGTCTAAGCTTATTCTCTTCCACCCCCTGTTTTTATTTTATTTTCTTCTGTTTCCTAATGTTATTGAGGATAAGAAACTCCTTTTTTGTTTTTGTTTTTTTCATATGCCTGGGAAAACCATCCTAGGAGGTTCACTTTTAGTCTGAATCTCTGAGATACTATTTCCTTTTCCTTGTCCATCATGATTTTTTTATTTATTTCTAGTTTATCATGAAAGAGTCGATGTTTGCCAAGAAAGAGATGACGATTGCCTCTACCTGTGTCTCACTTGAATCTCATACACCTGGGTCATAAGTTGGTTTGTGGAATTTATATCCCAATTCCCAGCCTCTTCCAGGTTTTCCATCTGGTGGATCTTCTTGAGTTGACATAAAATCTCCTCCTAGTCCCAGCGCCGGGATCTGTGTCCTATCCGCAATCCCAGGGCCCCATTCACCTTCAGCATAGCTACAGTGTTTTATCTATGGCAGATATTGACACATATATTTTTGCTCCATGTAGCAGGTAGAATGAAGCCTACCAACATGTCCACATCTTAATCCCTAGAATCTGTGACTATATTAGGTTACATGGCAAAGGAGAATGAAGGTAGCAGACAGAATTAATTATCCTCTATTGCTCAGGTGGGCCCAATGTCATCACAAGGGCCATTCAATGTGAAGAGAGCAGTAGGAGAACTGGAGTCGGAGTGATGCAATATGAGAAAGACTGGACCCGCCATGGCTGGTTCTGAGCCTGGAAGAGGGCCCCAAACCAAGGAATGCAAACGTTCTCTCCTGGAGACTTCAGAAACCATTCAGCCTGTCCATGCCTTGATTATATCTCAATGAAATCCATTCCCAATTTCTGTCCTCCAGAACTTTACAAAATAAGCATCAACAAAATGAAAAGAACCCACGAAAGTCATGGGTAAATATTAAGAGAGAATTGACAAAGGCATATTTGCTGATACAGCTGATAAGGGGTTGATATCCAAAATTTATAAAGAACTTATAAAACTCAACACCAACAAACAAACAAACAAAACAACAATCCAGTTAAAAGATGGGCAAAGGACCTGAATAGACACTTCTCCAGAGAGGAAATACAGATGGCCAATAGACATATTAAAAAAAGCTCAATGTCATTAATCATCAGAGAAATGCAAATTAAAACCCCAGTGAGATATCACCTCACATCTGTCAGAATGGCCATCATCAATAAATTAAAGTGTTGGTGAGGATGAAGAGAAAAGGGAACCCTCGAGCACTGTTGGTGGGAATGCAGACTGGTGCAGCCACTGTGGAAAGCAGTATGGAGTTACCTCAGAAAATTTAAAATGGAACTGCCTCATGACCCAGAAATTTCACTTCTGGGAATTTATCTAAAGAACCCAAAACATGAATTTGAAAGAATATATGCACCCTATGTTCATTGCTGCACTATTTACAATAGCCAAGATTTGGAAGCCACCCAAGTGTCCATCAGTAGATGAGTGGATAAAACAGCTATGGTACATTTACACAAGGGACTAGTACTTGGTGTAAAAAAGAAGAAAATTTCACCCTTTGCAACAGCATGGATGAACCTGGAGAGCATTATGCTAAGTTAAATAAGTCATTGAGAAAGATAAGTACCATATGAGTTCACTCATATATGGAATCTAATGAACAAACTGAACCAATAAGCAAAATAGAGACAGATTGAAGCTTGGGGCAGGAAAGGAGGGGGTCTGGGTGGGGGGAGAAAGAAAAAAAAAAACAAACCCTGGCCAGTGTGGCTCAGTTAATTGGATAGTCATCCCATGCACCAAAAGGTGGCCGGTTTGATTCCCAGTTAAGGCACATACTCAGGCTGTGGATTCCATCCCTAGTAAAGGAAGGTACAGGGTGGATAAATGGTGATAGAAAATAATGTTGTTTTGAGCCACGATGTTTGTGGTAATTTATTACAGCAGCCATAGGAAACTTTACATGACCATGTCTTCCACCAACCACTATTTGCATTCTCTACATAAATATAGAAAAATAAGTCTTTATTAAGTGGTTTTTTTTTAAATACTTACAATGTACAGAAATCTTTGCTGACTTTTGTAATTAATCTCTGCAGGTTTCAGAACCAAGATAAAGATGGAAAGCCAAGGATTAAAGATCTTTCCACTCCTATCACAGCATAAGGGAGCCACCAGGGAATGACCAGTTGAAATTGTTCATTCTAGTTCCTATAAACTTGTAGGTATTAGAATCCTCTACAGAAATCTAGTTTTTGGTGTATATATATTTGAATTTCATGTACTCTTCAATTCTTCCTTGGGTAAGATGCTAATCCTCCTAACTCTCTCCCTTGTGAGTAAATGCAAACTTAATGAGTTATATCTTAATAAAGTGGGGGTATTTTTCTAACTTTAAGAATTCTTTTTCCTTTAAACAGGTCAACCCATGGCTTATCTATTTTAATATTTTATACCACTACTTTTCCTTGTGGAAGGAGTAAACAATCACATTTTTTAAATGTTTGTCTCTATCTTGATAGGAGGTTAGCAGAAGCCAGATTTCCTTGTGTTCTGATTTGCCCAAGTAAGTATTTATCTATTCACTAGTCTCTGGAAATCACTCTGTTTACTCAAGATTTAACCCAGGAGGCCAAAGTCATGGGTAAATATTAAGACAGAATTGACAAAGGCATATTAAGTTCTAAGAATAAAGTATACTTTCTTAAAAGAAACACATTGTTACAAAGTTAACACAGCATTCCTTTCCACCCTACCAGTACTGAATGCCACCTGGCAGCCAATACTCTTCTCTTAACCTTGTCCTTCAAACTCTCTGCACAGAGGATAAAGGGCTGAAGCATAGCGTGGTCTAATGAGTAGCACAGACATTCAGCATCCATCAGTACTAGGTCTCAAACCATCACATTTCTCATGCTCCTACTCTAGGAATCACCATGTGCTCGCATGCTGGAGACAGCTGTTCAGGATGCACGAGTCTTTAGCCAGAAGAGCAGTGAATGGGCAGAAGGGTCCCCTACTATTAGTCTGCAACAGGGTCTAACATTCCCACCATTACAATCATCAAATGGGATAAAGACTTTCTATCTCCAGCAGGATTAAGTGGAAACACACAGACAGACCTGGGTAGAGAACCATTAGTCTGTGAGCTTCGTATGATTACTTGATGGCATTGCTTAATAGAGATTACTGAGGATATTAAGCAGGCTAATTAACCAGAAGGAAAATCTGAGAAGCATCAGGACATAAGGACATGGGTAGGCAACATTAAGATACTGCATTTTCTCTGGGCATGATCCTGTCCTGCTAGTTAATGAGTTGGCTTCTCGGAGTACAGAT
This sequence comes from Myotis yumanensis, assembly GCF_028538775.1. Lineage (NCBI taxonomy): Eukaryota > Metazoa > Chordata > Mammalia > Chiroptera > Vespertilionidae > Myotis > Myotis yumanensis. The sequence goes on from NW_027223765.1 coordinate 46,883,097, forward strand.
ATTCTCTTGTCCGTGTAAGCCAATATAAACCCATCATGAAAGAAAATAAACAGCATCATCACTCTTTAGAAACAAGCAACTGTTTCCATTTTTATGGAAACCCATGAAATGAGTGGTTAAGAGCCCTGGCTCTGAAGTGAACTGTGAAGTTCAAATCGGCCTCGTAGCCTCACAGGGACACTACACAACTTCTTCCTCATTTCTTGCATCTGCAAATGGGATAATACTGTTGCTTCATTGTTTGCTTTGAAAGCATCAGCTATGATAATGCATGGAAAGCACTAATACAATGTCTAAACACCAACAAGAGTTGAATATAACTACTGTTGCTAGCAAGAGGCTGCAAAGCATTCTGGGTAAGGACAGAGACCCTGGAACCAAACTCTCCAGGTTCTACCATTACTAGCTGAATGATCTTGGGTAACTTATATAACTTCTCTGTGCCTCCCTTTCCTCATAAAATGAGGATAATAATAACTATGTCAGAGTAGTTTTAAGGGTTAAATGAGTTGACATTTGTAAAGTGTTTAGAGGAGTGTCTTGGCATGTAATGTGTTTGATAAATAAATAACTCAGCACTATCCAGTTTCAAAACTGATCATTGAAAACTGAGGCCTTTGTAGTGGTAATCTTGGGGAGGGGGTGGGGGCGCCCATGTGGTCCAGTAAGATAAGAAAGTTATGTCCCAGTCCCATTCTCTATTCAAACAGAATAACTCTATTTTACATATAGAGATTTTGAACAAGATTTTCTTTAAGTAAAGGGTCCTGTTGTTTTAAAAGAAGCAAAAAAAGAAGGAAGGAAGGAAGGAAGGGAGGAAGGAAGGAAGGAAGCGAGGGAGGGAGGGAAAGAGGAAGGAGGGAAATAAGGAGGGAGGAATGAAGGGAGGGAAAGGGGGAAGGGGGGATAGATTGGAGGAAGGGAAGGAAGTAAAGAAGAAAACAAACCGTGGTTCTATTACAATATGTCCTCCTATAAAATGTCTGTATCAGTCAAGTTTTTACAGGACATTGAATGTTTTTATATACGTTATCTAGAGGACTTAACCAGATCATTTTTAAGGTTCCTTCTAGATAGAAAATTATCCGCTTGGCTCTTGAAAAGTGAATTTCAGTCAATTCAAATTTGGAAGACACAACTTCCCAAACTTCTTTGGGGTAAACAAAAAATTTCAATAGTTCTAATTTAACATGCAAACCATGAATATTCACTACAATCAAATGAATAATAAATCACCCCTGAGTTCAAGTGCTTGCCATGCAAAATTGCCTATTTTCCTAGAACATTCAGAAACCTGTTTTTAAATTGCTTTGTGTTATCTGTGCTTTTGTGATGGTTGCTTTTCAAAGCCACTTGGAAAATGTGCCATCTTCAGCACTAAGAAGATAAAAGAGAAACTAGGACGCAAAATATGGTGCCATTAACAAAAGGAAAGAGGGATCGCCTGGACCAGGGGGCTGGGCTCTGAAAGACATCTTTTAAATGTCACCAGGTAAAATTTATGATACAAAAGGAAATGTTTCTCAGTCATTCGGAGTATTGTTATCTACCTGAATAATAAATCAAAAGGCTCTTTATCCATTTATGGTTGAACATCATGACCTCAGACAGGTTGGCAATCTGATTTACTCCAAGGAAAACATCACTGGGTTAGCCCCTCTGTCTGGAAAATCAGTGAGCTTGGGAGAGCAAACATTTTGAGGGGAGAGTATTTTAAAAATACAAATATTTATGGCACCTTTAAATCAGTGAACTCACTATGATTTCTTTTTTTAAAAAAAATATATATATTTTATTGATTTTTTACAGAGAGGAAGGGAGAGGGATAGAAAGCTAGAAACATCGATCAGCTGCCTCCTGCACACTCCCCTCTGGGGATGTGCCCGCAACCAAGGTACATGCCCTTGACCGGAATCGAACCTGGGACCCTTGAGTCCGCAGGCTGACGCTCTATCCACTGAGCTAAACGGGCTAGGGTATGATTTCTTTTTAAAGATTTTAATTGACTACCTTTCAGTCTTTGCTACATAAATAACCCAAGTACATTCAAGCTTAATAGGGTTGTCTATTTCATAATTTGCTAGAGACCACTAGTATTTGCCCCGCATTGGGTTGAATTATTAATATTTTAGCTGTATAGATACATATAGTATGATTTTACTTATATAAAAGTTTAAATATGCAAGACCTATAGTGATTAAAATCTGTTCAGTGATGACAAAATTATAAAGAAATGCAAAGAAATGAATATTGCATAGGACAGAATCGTGACCACCTCCAATGTCCTTAGAGAAAGATTAAGATCAGGGTTGTCTTCAGAGAACAATTGGACACTAGCAATCTGTCTTGACCTGGATAAACCCTCACACAGGTGTCCATGTATCATTATTCACTAGACTGTACATACATGTCTTATTTTAATTATTTTTCACCATTTTATTTAAATTGTATATTCTATTCTGAGGTGATGCTACAGTTTATTACATGGGACATACTGATACTAAAGAAGTATGCATTGTTTATCTGAAAATGAAATCTAACTGGGCATCTGGAATTTTATCTGGCAATCTCACTTACCCCAGTCACAGTAGCACAGTTTGATTACATTTATGTTTTTTTAAAAGATAAGAAAAATATTGCCACAAATACATGTCCTTAGAAGTCTTAGTCACTGCTATTTACCTCAATTAAAATGATAAGCTTGTGATTCCTGGTTTGTGACCCTCCCCTGGGGTTGTTGTGCCTGGAGACTATAAAGAAAAGTAGGCTACACAGATGCAAATTATAATTTGCTTATAGGAAGGCAAAAAAGCTGACCTTTATAAATACAGCCAAGTCTAAGAGAGCAGAGCTTCAAGTCAAACACAAATCCAAACAGCTTTTAATTTGCTCTCTTTTGAAGCAGTGATTTGCCTTTTATTGTGCGCATTTGTTTGCACAGGAAAGAAAAGACAATCAAAGGGTAAAATGAATGCTATCTGCTCTTTTATACATGGAGAAATACACATCTGTCTGACAGCACTAACCACTTTGAAAGATAATTACGGATCAGGGCTTTTAAAATGTTCTGAATTGCCTGCAGAAATGGCAAGGATAATTCAATTAAATTATTAGTGAGTTATATAATGTGTAATCACTGGGTGTACACCTAAAACTAATATAACATTGTATGTCAACTGTAGTTGAAAAATAAAAAAATGATTTAAAACAGAAGAAAAGAAAAAAATTAACTTATCTATTCACAAATAATTTTCCTACATTAAAAGAAATTATTTCTCTATCCATCTGCTTCTTGAAATGGGATGACCTTTCAAAGAGTGCTTGCCATTCTCAAAGCAAACTCTAAACACAGCAGCAGCGTGCGGCCGCCCCCTCTGCACCAGGTTCGGCATAGATAGAGCATTTGTACTGACATTCTACACCATCCGAAGGACGCACACTTGGCTTCTGGGACATAAAAGGCATTTTAGGAATACCAATCAGGCTCCTCCCATGCCTTCAGTCATGACATTTGCCTTCTATCAGAAAGGTGTGCTGCTTGAGAGATAAGTGTTTGGGTACAAGCTGCATGAAGTGATTTGCTCCCTGGTGGAAAAAGGGAAACCCCACCCCCAAACAAATGAGAGCAAGTAAAGGTGTGAAGTGTGGGAAGAATCCCTATTAGACTGCCTATGGCAGGAGAGCTCATTCAAAAAGGTCAGATATTTAAGTAACAACAGACCTTCCAAAGGCCTCTCAATGGGCCTCATATTTCAAACTAACAGCTTGTACCATGAGACTATTCATAGTAATAAGCAGTACTTGCTTCACTAAGTCTATATACTTTTTACCTTGTTTTACTATTCCACCTCCCCCTCTTCATTTTAAAACATTTCCAATTTGGTCTTTTGTATCTTTTTTTTTTTTTTTTTAGTCTGGATGGTTTTAAAATGACAATGTATTTTGCTTGATAAAAATACAGCAAGCACATTTCAAAATGTTCAAAAAATACAGAAAAATATAAAGTAATCTATTACCACATCATCCAGAGAAAACTAACAGTTGGTGTGAATACTTCCATTCATTTTAATGCACATTTATGTGATATATTTATATCACAAAATTGGATCATAATGTATACTAATTGGAATCTATTACACTGATCAATTGTTTCATGCATATCTTTCTTGCTCTAAATGGAAATCTACATTATCATACATAATTATTCAAAAGAGCTTTGTAATTTTATACATGTACCTCCATGTGTATATTGCAATATAACTTGTAAGTGGATTTACATACTCAACAACTTATGAATATAGAGATTTACAGCTTTTTTCATGATTAAAAACAAAGCTGTATTGGACATTTGTACACACATCTTTGCACGTAAAATAATTAAACACGTTCCCCTAATCCTATTCCCAATCTCATTTTCCCATGGTAACTAACAAAATACAGACACAGAAAAATAATTGATGGCCACCTCGAGTCAGGTGCCCTTATTTTGGAATGGGGTCTCAGCAGATGTAATTAGTTAAGATGAGGTCATAGTGGGTTACGATGGGCTCTAATCCAATCACTAGTGTCCTCCTAAGAAGAGAAAGGAGAGACACATCAGACACACAGTGAGAACTCCATGTGACCACAAAGGCAGAGACTGATGTGTCCACATACCAAGGAACTTCGAGGATTGCCGCCGGAAGTTAGGACGAGGAAAGGGAGGCACTTCCCTTAGTGAGAGCATGACCTGCCAAGCATTGATTTTAGAACCCAAACTTTCAGAACTGTGAGAGGACGAACTTCTGCTATTTTAGGTCACCAGTTTGGGTATTTGTTACAGCAGCTCTAGGAAACTGATACAGCATTATTGATGCAATCACATCGTTTTTCTTTTAATTTGCTGATGTGATTAATGGTGTGGATAATTCCAATTCTGAACCAGTTCATGAGTTTTGAAATAAACCCTATTTCAAACATTTTAAGTATATTTTCATAAACAGATGGACTTAAATTGCTATTTTAATTATAATTTCTATATACATAAATGAAATTGGTAAAAGTACGTTTTTAGAGCTATTTATATCAGATTTTTATTATTTATTTTAATCCTCAACTGAGGGTTCTGTTTTACTGATTTTAGAGAGAAGGGAAGGCGGGGGGCGGGGGGGGGGGGGTGGGCGGTAGAAAGATACATTGATGTTTGCAAGAAACATGGATTGGTTACCTCCCGAACCTGCGCCCACCAAGGATTGAACCCAAGTATGTGCCCTGACAGGGAATGGAACTGGTGACCTTTCGGTGCACTGGACGATGCTCCAACCAACTGAGCCACACCAGCCAGGGCTATATCAAGTATTTATTATAAAATTATGCTAGACTGTACAATTAACTGAGGTTCCTTTTACCTTTCTTTATAATCTTAAATTGTTAGAAAGCCATAGTGAATATCTGGTTTTGATGTTTAGATTCAATTTACCTATAAAACCATCTAGGTCTGGTGCCTTTTCTAATGGTATTTCTTTAACAATCTTCCAATTTCTTCTATGATTATGGTATTATTTTATTCCTTTTCTTACATGGAAATTGATAATATATTGATAATGTTTCTATATAATCTGCATTTCAAGTGAACGATTGTAGAATTAAAACAAAATCTAGATGTACCAATCTCAATTGGTAGAGATGACCAGGAAACTAGGAGGGTACACACCCCCTTCCTCCCACACTACTGCATGTGGATTAAATCAAAACAAGGACAATCCCCAAAGAAAGAAAATAAACATTCTGCAGTTAAGGGTATAGAAGTAGCTCTGACCCCTGGTTAGAAACCAAAACAAATCCAGAGGGAACGTTTTCATCAGAATCATCAGGGCTGTGCCACAGCCAGATGTAGATGATTGGTCCTCAAGGCACTGGGCACTCTCCTGGATTCAGCAAAACTATACAAAATATCATTCACATTTCCGATGAGCGTTAATATAGCTGACATTTTTTGAAACACTTGAAAAAAAATTTTAATAACTATTCTTCCCTCACATCTGCACACATTTTAAAATATCTTTAACTTCTCTAAGAAACAATTTTTCTCTATCACTCTCCCAGACTTTATACTCATATCCTTTCATTCATAGCAGATGGAGGAAATTAGAATAACATATTTGCACTAAAATCATTAGCGTTGCATCGGCACTTCCCATCTAAACGGCATTTCAAGGGCTTACTGTTACGTGGATCAAGAGTTTACTCTAGACACAAAGAGATATAAAAACAACTTTGAAAATTTTTGCAATTAGCTTTTGCATTTTAATTTCTTCAACATCATTCTAGTTGAATTTTAAATACAAATCAAATGAGAGAAAAGCGTGGTCCAATATAGTCACAAGTCATATTTTGTGCACTTGCCAGTCCTCTGATAAATCATTATAGCTGCTTAAAACAATGTTCTCAAAACTGACCATCAACTGCTGGTTGTCTGGAGAACTGGGAATATATTGTTCATGCTCAGATATCATCAGCCTACCCTTTAGCCTCCTGAAACACCTAAAAATAAACTACATATCTACTAGTAGGTGGTGAGCTTCAGGTGACTGCCCCTCTTTCCGAGAGCCAAATAACCCCTGCTTAAGAATGACCCAGTCCATGAGTGTTTCTTCAGCACACTTATTTCCACTGCAGAATTTTTTTACACGCGGAAAAATGCACTCTTGTGTAGACTTAAGAGCAGGCACACAGGATGAAACCAAATAGCAACAGTCATAATTTACATTTCTAAACTGCTTACAATTTTCAAACTACTTTCCTGACACTTTCTTATTTTATCCTCCTAGTAAACCTATAATGAATGCAGGATAACAGAAGTAGATATAAACATAGAACCCTAGAGATGAAAGTGACATTAACGATCATCAATAACCTCTTCGCACAGAGACTACTGAGACCAGAGGGAATGAGCACTGAGCTTTCTTGCACAGCCGGGCCTGCCAGGCTACTAAAGTGAAGACATGCTACTAGGAGAGTGACAAAAAGGAGTCACAAAAATACAAGAAAGAGAAACATGATGGGAGTAAAGGACACTAACTCCAATTTAATGTGTTAGTTGTTTTTTTTAAAGCAATTCTATTAAATTCAAGTTTGAAATCCAATGTTGGTCTCTAAGGACTACTTGGCTATGGTGGTGTTATGCTATTACTAGCTACCTTAGAGAGAAATACAATTTTAAAATTCATAGTTTCCAGTAAATATGTGCAAGCCTTTACAGAACATATGCATGTGGCTGTAAACGGCACACATGCATATACATGAAAACTTAAAGTTCATATTGTAACCACTGAGAGGAGTCTAAACAGTCTCTAGTTCAATTCGGAAGCTACCCATGCATTTCCCACACACTCACCCTCGCCCTAACCTCCTCTCCCGCCCCAGCAAGTCCTAGTTGGTTATCTTAATATTATGACCTCTCTATTAATACAATAAAGTTTGAAAATAATATATTCTTTAAAGAGAATATATTAGAAGTATCTATTTTCTCTTACAGCATTCTCAAAACTATATCAGCAGTGTAGTGGCCAGTGTTTAATCTTTTATTCAATAGACAATAGCCATTTTCTATTACTCAGTCCATAGAGTAATTTTTAATTAATTTTTAAAAATCTGCATCTGGGTTATAACCATAATTCTAAGAAGAGACTGCACTATAGAAAAGTGCAAAAGTAAAAACAATAAAAGAGGAATAATTATTTAAGAAAAGAAATTCACCATGGTGAACGATTGTGTCCGGGTCAGAGGACAAGTTTCTGTGCTAAAGTAAACAATTTATTGTCCAAATGCACAGTAATAACTCGACACTTTTAAGCTGTTTTTTCATCACCTTTTAAACGTATGGAAATAGAGAATGTAAACCACAGTGTCTGGTGCACCATGGAAAGTTTTACAATTCTCCTCAAAAAAGGAAGAACAAATATCTCTATTTCCATTTCCAATCTACACAACATTATCTTGTATCCCATTTGCTCTGACTCATTTACATTTTGCTGAATTCTGTTTTGGTCCATTTTCATCATTCAAAAGAGAAAAAAAAATAATCACCACTGACAAAAAGTCCTCAAAGGAAGCCTTCAGATGAAATTGCAAAAAAATAAGTACATGAATTAATGAATCAACATTCAAATATACACACACGGGGCAGTTACATCTTGTCTCGCCTTGCCCGGGAATTAATTGCTCTGCTGAAATCAGACATTCAGCCTCCACCATGCAGACAGGAGCCCACGCCAGAAGCAAACTCTGAATAACAACACTGCCTTCTGATTCTTTTCACATGGCTACATTTTTGACATTTCCTTCAATATTCTACCCAGTTGCAGTGTTCCTATGACAAAAATTGTCTGTAGGCATGACTGGCACATCTGTGGCGAGTGACAAGGAATGGAAACAGGCAACACATCCCTTTAGTGACTGTGAAAGGCCCACAGGCATTCTGCAGGTCCTCTGCATGCATAATAGAAGGTATAAAAGATGGGAAGCACCATGACAGTTTTAATCACCTGTCAGACAGTTCTGTGATCTACTATAACTTTATAATAATGACGAAGCCTCTGACACCCAGGAGACTGGCAGGCATATACTCGCTCTCGCCTGTCAGTAACTTCAGTGTTTGTGTGAGGGTTTCACACATGGATGAAGATAACCTCAACACAGCATTTATAGAATCCATCCAAGGACAAATTATAAATGGTCCATTTGACCACAGTGGAATTTCGTGATTATTTTTAATTTGACTCAAAGTCCCTCTCTGAGCTCTAGAACTTTCTCCCGGACCCTGGCGATGACAAGTGTCAGTAATCAGAGTTAGCCCAACCAGAGTCAGTGGGCACCAAGTTCCGCCATATGGTAACGATTAGACTCAAGTCTCTCTGGAAATGCCAACTACTGCTGTCTTCCCTGTTGAATAATAACACTCATAGTTGGCAAGAAAATGCTGGTGGGAATGTAAACTGAAACTACTTTCTGGAAAACAATCTGACAACAAATATCATGATGTTTTTACCCCACTGTATTCACTGATAGTATTTTAGGGACATTGTTTCATGTCTTTAAAAGTCTCAAAACCAGACTTTTAATGTCTGGAGAGCATTTCATTATACTACAGTTTTTCATTGTTTACACATGTCTACATGTTAGTTGTTTTCAATTTGAATTATTAGAAGAAGTGCTAGAGAACATCTTATAAGTACACTTTTAAACTGCATTCTGTTTATTCCTTAGGATAGATTTCTAGAAGTGGAAATATAACTGCTAGCAAGGTTTAGAGTTAAGTCTCATTTTTTTTTCTAGCAGCTAAGGAATTGCAATCAACAAACCAAGTCCTAAACTAGAATTACAGTGGGTCATCCTTTACTAGGACAAATATATGGGGTCATAAAACTGACCCTACCTATTTACACAGCCTTGAGAATGGGTAATTCCTCGGAGGAAACCAAATCAGATAGCATCTAGGATTGAGTAACCATTAACTCACAAAGGACAAGCGAGGTCCCACCAAAAGGACATTCATTTCAAGCAAAGGCCCAGACTTTTAATTAACAGCTGAGTTAAGTGCCTCTGTCCTAGAGCAAAGAACCTCTTTCCAAGTCCATGAATGTGTAAGACCATAAACACATTCTTACCATCATTGATGGACATTAGTTTGCTTGTCTTTTGAAACCCAATGAACAACTGAATTTATGACACTGAAAAGCCCGAATGTAGTGAAACATTCTGTGGTTGCCAAACCTCATCTCCCTGGTGGCAGGCGTAGAGAAGTTACTGTCTGGAGGCTGTTCTAAAGGAGAACATGACTGACCCTTAAATTAAAACTCCAGACCGTAGAAGCCAATCAGCAATTACATACCACTTTTTAACCTGTCAGACTAGGAAATCTTTAAAATGATAAAATTCATTCCTGGCAAAGAAACAGTATGTCCCAAAGCCTATTCGATGGAAAAATATTGTCATGATCAAATGGGTTTAAGAAAAAATTAAACAAAATTCAAGTGAACCTTTAACATGCTAGTATAAACTGTGACTCTCCATAAGAGGTGGTAGCTAGCAGTATTTCTAAACCTATTTAACTATCAAATTCTTCTTGCTTTATGTTGCCTTTGTTTTTGGCTGTTGGGTTTCTGTTGAGTACCGCACGGGTGAGCATCTGTGAACATCTTTAGTAAATGTTTCCCTAAACCAGTGGTTCTCAAGACCCATTCACACTTTTAAAACTGTTAAAGGCCCCAAAATGCTTTTGCTGATGTAGGTTATAGCTATGAATATTTACCGTATTAGAAAACAAAAATTTTAAAACAATATTAATTCCTTTTAAAGTAACAATGATAGGCACGTCAGGGCAGTGGAGGGTAATTCGGTGATGCGCTCAGGAGGCTGGTGGGTGGATGAGGGAGAGCAGTGCTGAAAGGCAAGGGAAGATGAAAGGTGGGGTCAGGCCCAAGGTTGGCCCTGTGCAGAGGGGGTGGTAGGGTGCTGGGACCTGGGGGTTTCCCATTTCCTGATGGGGAAACTGAGGCCCAGAGAGGGGCAGGAGAGGTAAACAGACCTGAACCTTGTCCCTCTCACACACAGACATTTTAAAATCATAATATTGGGTGAAAAAACACTTTTAATCATGTTAGGTGAAAAAGCAAAATACAAAATATATCTGAACTGAATACGTAAAGTAGGCCTTCGCCGAGCACTCTCAGTTATCTCGCCGTACTTCACGCTCGCCTGGAATTTGTGTACGAAACTTCTTTGAACAGGTCCACAGCCCTTATTTTAAAGCCCTGAGGCTAGCTGTGTTCAGAATCCCGCATTTCTAGGGTTTCAGAAGGTGATACGATGCATATCTATGCTCTGCATACATTCAGCAGGCTCTGGGGCAGTGTTTGGAATCAATACATCAATATCTTCACAGCTAAATATATAGATATTTACACTAAAGGGGATAAGGAACAACCATAAGTAGCTTCACCTGAGATCAGATCAAGTTTTCAAAGTTAAGATATTTGGTTTTCAGAAAAAAGATTTGAGAATTGCAGATAAGGGACTGGGATCCTAGTATGACTGTTACTCCTCTTTCTCGCTGACTGGTGTGCCACAGTCCTGAACTGTGCTTCTGTATCAGCACCGTCTCTCTCCATCACTAACAGTGCGTGCCACCTGGTGCCCTCTCAGTTTCCGCATCTGTAAAATGGAGTCAGTAATGCTTTCGTCCTAAGGTTCTGGTGAGGAGGAAATGAGACTGTGAGCGTGAAGCACTACACTATGTCTAGCACATGGCACAGATGGTTATGAATGGGATTTGCTTATTCCACAAACATTTCTATTTTAAAATTATTTGGAAAGGCGGTACATGTCCATGGTTAACCTCCCCTACCCAGTCAGTCTTCATAGAGATCACCGATTTGTATATATAAACAAGCCTGTCTGTATCTCTCACCCCCCTTTTCCTCTTACCCCAAATTATAGCATTCTATACCTTTTATACTTCCTTCTCCTTAACATTTATTTTGGCTGTTACTTAACATATTTACATAATTTCTTCTCTATTAAGATATATTACAAACATAAAGAAAAAAATAAAGTAACAATAATAAACCTGTTACATGTTAATGCAAATAATATATTTTCCAAAACAGACTAACAGTGAGAAGAGTGGCACTATCTCACAGTTTTGAAAATCTTTTCAATGTTGGCTTATTAGAAATCCAGTAAATGCTCATATCTGCTTCTGCATTGTGTCTTTATATATTGTTTTGGTTGAAGTATGTCAAGAAAATCCAGGAGGAGCACTTTAATCCATTTTTCAAATGTGTGAATATTTTTCTCCGATCCTGCATCAAAACATGACAAATGGTAGTTTCTTTAATAGTTACAGTCTGTAATATGAAACCCTATCAATAAACTTTCAGTGCTCTATTATGTGAAAATCCATGGTCTATGTTGTACTTTAAATGGATCCTTTCCCCATGCAAAATTTTCTAAAAGCATGCATTGTTCTGGTTGAAAATATTGGCTCACTGAATCATGCAGATTTTCCAAACATTGATGCATTTCATTATATGATATAAAAAAGAATTACACTTTTTAATAACACCATTGATCTCACCAGAAAAGTTTTTAAGTATTGGGAAACTGTGAAGTTCATGGTGGTAGGTAAAAGTTTTCCAAAATTTAAATTTTTGCTTGAGAGCTTGAATTTTATCATTGGTAATAAATACTATCCGATGATTTACTTAAAGTGACAGGCTCAGTTTAGGCATGTTTGCGAAAATGTCTATCAAACATAGAAGTCAGAATAACCATATTTCATCTATCAATTCTTTCAATTAAAAAAAAGTGGCTAGTTCCGCTCACAATGGAAATAGTGGTACAGGTGCTTTTCTCACACGACCAGGATTCCTCCATATGCAGCAGTTCTTAGTGCTGCTGCCTATTTCTCACACACTAAAAAATAGATGTGCACTCGAGAGTGAAAACTTATTTAAATTAATAATTTTTACTATTTCATCAAGGATATTTTTAAATAAAATTGGCTTTCTTTTTTTAACCACAAGTCATGGTGGTAAAGATAAAAAGACCAATAGTACAGTTTGGAGCTACTGCCTTGATTCATTCTAAGTGCTTGATTCATGTTACAGTTTTACTCACCATCCAGACAAATGTCAACACAGCAAAGTAGACAAATAACTTAGTATAAATAGTATAGTTTTGACCCTGCATACACCTTGAAAGGGTCCCAGAGACCCCAGGGGTCCATGAACCATAATTTGAGAATTACTGATCTGGGTCTGACAAAAAAAAAAAAAAAAAAAAAAAAAACCAACTAGGAAAGTTCTCATCTCTTTATAGCTCACCCTATGGGTGTGTGAATTCATGAGAGCCAGGTGGTGATCCACATTTTCCTGCTCTGTTCACTCTTTTGTCCTTAGTATTGAAAGCCACGGGGTCCCCTCTCAGGATCACACTCACGTGTGCAGCAGCAATGTCTCGTCCACAGGTCAAGGCTGAGAAGACAGCTCATAGGAAAGCCCTGTGCTGCTCCTGCCCTGGCCCAGCAGCAGCATGAGGAATGCTGACTCATTTGCAGCTAGGATGTGGGAGAAGAAATTTGGAAAGTGGGGTCTATCTGCCATGTGGAAGTGGCCAAGCCTGCCTGGCCACATGGCATCTCTCTGCTAAGGAAGGCATGGTCAACCTAAATTAATTTGCCTGGATCTTATCTGAATAGGTAGCCGATGGCCCCATTCAATAAACCATCCATAGAACCTATCGGTTTTGAATCATGTCTCTAGAGCAATGAGTCTCAAAATATGATTCTTCAATCAGTCACATCCTGGGGAGTGTTTGTTAAAAATGCCCAGAAGTCCTGAAGCCCACCCTGGGCTACAAAAGCAGAATATCTGAGGCTGAGACAGGGCCACCAGAACAGCAGTACAGGTTGTGTACTGCACAGCTTGCACAAAGGTATGCAGTGGTTGTAGGTTGTAGCTTAGCATTTGTATTTTTAACAAACTCTCTGTGTGAATCTTGGGTACACCAGGGCTTGAGAAAGAATTCTAGGGCAATTGTTCTCAAATGTTGCTGTACCTCAGAATGGCTCATCTTGGGGGTGAAAATACAGATACGTGCCATGCTAGACCTACCTAATCAGGATCTTTTGGGTAGAAGTCTAGGCAACTGTATTTTCAAGAAGCTTCCGAGCCAATTCTGCTGCCTATGAAAATGCAAAGTCATTTTTTCTAGACCTAAGGATGCTATGGTGTCTACAGGAAACCAAGTCTATAAAATTGAGGAGAACAGATACACTGACTGCTTAGGAAACTATGACATCATTTAGATAGTCTGTTAGGTAGCTATAAATTCATCTTTTAAAATACTCAATAACTTTTCTTTCAATCCAACTTTATGTCCTCTTCTGTTATTACATTTGTTTCCATTTTTAGTATGATATGGAATCTCAACCTTGTATGCTATTCCACCAACATTTTGAAATTTATTCAGCTAGAATTTTCTGCTTAGATATATGTAGATATAAATGCAAACTATATGTAGTCTGATTTTTTAAAGGGTTCTTAGATCCTTCAGGTGAAAAACCAACTTAGTTCCCTTTAAAATCACCAAATTAATTCAGAGTTTTAAAAGCCATTCAAGTTTCATGTTATGTTCTTAACAACAACAACAACAAAATTTTTTTAAGGCTCAATGTAAATGTCATGTCTGGCAATGATCCTATTCCTGGGATATTTTTTACGTGAAATAGAGTGGGAAAGAAGATTCTAGGTAGTCAAAATAGAATTAAAAATGTGGAAAACAAAGGAGAAGAAGGAGGAGGAGGATGAGGAGGGAGGAGGGAGGAGGCAGAGAAGGAGGGGGGGAGGAGGAGGAGAAATAAAAGCAAAACTCACCCCTTCCAGGACACAGGGCAACATGCAAGTAAGAATGTGATATTCCTTCCAACTAACCACTGAAGTGGACACTGTGGTTTTAACAGTTGTAAGGGCATCTGGCTCAAGTAACAACAAAGTGAAAACTATGCTATTCTGTTGTTCTGGATGCCAAAATGCCAAATCTGCCAGTCACTCAAAAAGGAACACAGGCCCAGGCAATGGGTATTTATGTATTCAAAGACTGTCGCTATCTGTGAGTACAGACAGACAACTGTTTAATGGAATGTCAAGAGCTAGAAGGGAGAAAAGAGTTGGGCTAACTCTAAGGTCACATTCGTTTGGAAAACCATTGAGTTATACAGACTCAAATAAATTCTTATTGTGAAACTTCTCAGAGCCCTTCTGCGCTGCTGTTCACTGTATCTTTCCAAGCAGGAAATGAAGCATGCAGATTTTCCAAACATCTCATACTTTTTTTTGGTTTAGTTTCTTATTAGGCTAGCAGCCCCTGGACATTCGGAAACACTGATACTGACAGTTCAGGCAGTCAAGGCAAATATTCAGGTGTGTACCTGAACTGTGGTAGACGAAACTACATGCCACAGAAATGAGGAAGGCATGCCAGGCAGTCAGCCGCCACTGTATCAAGCCCCTTAGCCTCTCTCCAAACACTTTTCAACTCTGAAAGATGATGCTTATTAGGAAAGTGCCTTGGGATGATTGGGCAGGAAACACTAAATAAGACCAATTATTGCCCTCATTACAGAGTAGATGATCTAATAAACCACCCCTATTACTTACAGAATTCGGAACTCTAGTTGTTGCTTTTTATTTAACAAATCCTGTACTTCAGTTTGACCTAGGATATCTATACTAAAAAGAACAAATAAAATACTCATAGGAAATGCATCCCCAAATTGTAACTTATACTTTCTGATTGGACCCTTTTCTTCTTACCATTTTTTCCATGATTGCCAATTACCTACAGATAAAATCCAAATCTCTTAGCCCTTTGAGGCTGTCCCAACAGGCTTGTTATACCAATACCTCTCTCCTTCATGAGCCACAGAGTTTATGATTAAGATCATGAGCCTTGGAGGTGGACAGAGATGGCTAAAAGTGCAAGCTACACTTCACCACATCTTAAGTTATTTCAGTCCTCTAAGCTCTTGATTCTCAGTGTGATCCATAGGTCAGCAGTACCAGCATCATTCGAAGCTTATTAGGCAGAATCACAGGCCACATTGCTAATCAATTGAATCAGAATCTGCATTTTAACAAGATCCTCAGGTGACCCAAACACACATTAAAGTTTGAGAAGCACTACTCTAATTTTCATCAGCTCCTCTGCAAATTCTGGATAATAGTAAACAATAGTAACATTGGACATGGCAGTCATTTTCCTCTCTACCCCTTTGAGTCCATCTCCAAATCCTAAGGATTTCACCATCTAAATATCATTCAAGTGTGCCCACCTCTCCATTTCCCTTCACTCCCTCAGTCCAAGTCATCCTCATTTCTGTCCATGGACTGCAATGGTCACCCAACTCATGACCACGCTCTACTCTTTGTTCCGGCTTGTCTGTTTCCCTACAGCAAACAGAAAGATCTTCCAGGAAACGTCAATGAGATTGGAGCTTTCATTCTGTTTCAAAATAAAGGCCACACCCTTTACCAGCAGGCAGCCTCTGCCTAGGGCAGCCTTGGGCAAACTATGGCCCGCGGGCCGGATCCGGCCTGTATGAAATGAATAAAACTAAAAAAAAAAAAAAAAAAAATGACCATACCCTTTTATGTAATGATGTTTACTTTGAATTTATATTAGTTCACACAAACACTCCATCCATGCTTTTGTTCCAGCCCTCCGGTCCAGTTTAAGAACCCATTGTGGCCCTCCCATCCCTGGCCTAGGGCCTGACCACCTCTGCATCTCATTTCTGTCACACTCCCTCGGGCTTCCTTGCCCCAAAATCACTGCTTTTCTCTCAATTCCTTCCTCCTTCCCAACACAGTACATTTGCCAAAGCCATCCTGCCTTCCCGCCTCTGCCTGAGTAACTCCTCCTCAGACTTGAAATGTCAACTCAAATGTCATCAACCCTAAAGGTATTCTCTGATCCTCCTTCCCCAAAACCCACACACATACTGGCCCATTACCTGAGCCCAAAAACTATTTGTTGAATGAATGAATGAATGCTTCTTCAATTATATGATTATTGTGACCATCAAGTAGATTGATCCTGTAAAGCACTTTGCACAGTGCCTGGGAGAGAACAAGAGCACAGCACAGTACTGGCTGCTGTGCATTTGGAATATTAGCCCCGCTAAAAACTAGGCACCAAGCGGTGCTCCATGCAGCTAACAATTAAAATCACCTGGGAAACTTTCAAACCTCTCAACGGCCAGGCTCTGCCCAGACTAATTACATCAGAATCTCTGGGGGTGGGACCCAGGCACCCAAGGGGTTTGAAAATCCACGGGGAGTCTAAGGTGCAGCCCAGGTGGGGAACGACTGCTTTACCCTTTTCCTCTCTGTGCCTCCCGGCTTCCCAAAGGAGCACACGCTGAGTGACAAGAAGGGTCCTCATTATTCATGGCGTGAGGCCATGGCCTCACTTCCCCCATAGAAAGAGAAAACAAGAGGAATCCATGTAGCAAAAGTCTAGCTATTCATTCCCCTTGGGTCCATTGACAGCAGCCAGATGGTAGAAACTCCATGTCTCACCAACGCCAAACTGAGACCTTTCTGAAATCCAAGTAGCCTGAGCTACTGTTGGAGGCGGTGCAGTAACACGTGAAGATGATTCGGTCCTTAGGGTTACATGTTGATTTAACAAAACTCATCAGGATTTCATTATAAACCTGTCATAATTGTTTCCTAGAAGCAAATGCTTTATGGGAGCAATTAATTTTAACAGCTAAAGAAAGTTAAACCTCCTGAGAGAGCAGCCAGGCAACAAGAAATAGGTGAGCTGGGAACCGTTCAGCTTCTCCTCTGTCTCCTTTGGTAAGCAAGTATTGGGAGCATCAAGAAACCAAACTGCACTTGAACAGGCCTCCTATTCCCAATGACTGGTCTTTATATATTGGCAAACATATAAAGATTGGTCATTGATATATTTAAGTATACACATACTGCTCTGTGTTTCTCACTCATTTTGAACGTTTCAAATGTGATGTAAATGATGGGAAGTATCCAAAGAAACCTTATCTTTCTTAAGGCCTTAAAACACACACACACACACACACACACACACACACACCACAATCAAATGCCTTACTTTGCCAAACAAAACAAATATAGCACCATTTAAAATCAAACAATCTGATCACCATTTAAAATTAAAACCTACTAAGTCAGAGCTGAAACTAAGCCAACAAAAAGGCTGCAGGATAGTTTTAAAAGGCACAGAATTGCTCTCTGGAAATATCACAGTGGCTAAATCCCCACTCCTCCTGTTTCTCCATGCTGGTTAATTGTTAAAAAAAAAAAAAGCATGATTCATGAATATAATTTTTTTTTTTTGCTTTTTAAATCATGTACTGGCATATTCCTCTTTAAACTCCAGCCAAACGAGAATATACAGATAATGACAATTTTACAATAAGTGGTTCCAGGATGCGGTCTTTTCAACTCAAATGAAAGGCACTATAAAAAAGAGTATTATTATTATTTCAAGCACCCAGAAAAACCACAATCAATGATTAGCCATAACAATTAAACTAACAATAATACATCTGGAATAAGCTCCATGGTGATACGTACTTCATGCTTAATAGTTCAAATTAATTTGATCTGATGGCCATAGACATACCAGTTAGGAGCTGGAGAGCACCAAAATTCACATTAGCTTCCACTTTGAAGGATATTATGAAAAGAAGGAAGAAAGTGAGGCTATAAACAGCAGTGGTAAATAGGCAGGGCTCAAAGATGATGTGGTCAGGAATGACTCTTAGCTATCAGGAATTTGACAATGAAAACATAGAGGCTGGTATTTCTGTCCTCACACATTGCTTCAGAGTCAGTGTCTGGGCAACCCATCTGAGGCACAAGACCTGAAACCCTAAAATCAAGGCCATTATACTCAGAGAAGGGGGTGCCTCCTCTCTTCCCATAATGTCCTTTCGCAGTAGATGCTGAGTAGAGGAAGCATTTATCATTTTCAGGTCACAGACCTGAAGAAATAAAAGAGAGGAGTATGGGTCGGGGTGGGCATAAAAGGTGGGAGTTATTGCCTGGTTGCCTTACTTGTGTCGCTGCAACCCACAGATTTATAGACAACTATCTCAGGCTCTTAGGTTCCCTATGAATATTCTCTAAGGCAGCGTTTCTCAACTCGGGCACTGTTGATATTCTGGCCCAGGTAACTGTTCATGGTGGAAAGCTATCTAGTGCCTTGTAGGGTATTTGGCAGCATCCCTAGACTACGCCGTGGATGCTAGAATCAACCTCTCCTCAGATATAGCAACTGGAGAGGTCTCTAGACATGACCAAATGTCTCCTGAGGGACAAAAACTACTCTGGTTACGAACCATTACTGTAAGGTTTAATTCATCTGTCTCTGGCAGCCAAGGAGAAAAATGAGTTAAGAATACAGACCAACTTCTAGACTCTTCCTCATCATTGGAGATGAGCGAGCATGGATCTGCCAGCTGTGTGCAAGGCCACACTCTTCCCAGGACACACTGATTCCTTGCCCTAATACTTCTTGCACATATAGGTAATAGAGCACATGGAAACGTAGAGCCTGGCACCCTTCTACTCACCGTGCAGGAAAGAGTTAACACAGCAGACCTGAGAGAGCCCAGGCATAGAAAGGCCTGCTTGCAAGGTTGGCCCTTGCCTGGCATCGGGGACTTGGGCTATAAACTGTTCCCTGCACTGATATAACATTTTCTCTAAATGATGGGAGTGGCCACTCTGCCTTAATTGTTTGTATAAATAATATGCTTTATGCCTAACACCTGCTTTCCTTCTGGGTGTCTGGAATTTGGGGTGTGCTAAGCAGATCAGCTCCCAGCAGAAACCTCATGTAGGGCCTCCAATGCGCTCCCTTGGCAAATGATACTTGTGTCTGAGCTCATTGCTGGAAGCAGTGAGCACATCCTGTGGGACTCCTCTGGACGAGGGCGCTTGGAAGCTTGGCCTGATTTTCTCCATACTTCACTCCACGCACCTTTGCCCCATGCTGACTTTATTCCGTGTCCTTTCACTGTAGGAAACCACACTCAGGAAGCTAACGTCTGAGTCCTGTGAGTTCTCCCAGAAAATGTGGGGAACGTGAGGTAGTACTGAGGACCACCAACACAATTATTCATTCAACAAACATATTTTAGTGTGTGCCTCTATTTCTAGACACAGGGTTCACAGCAAAAAATTAAACGAGTCCTTTCAGAACTTAGCAGTGACCAGAGAAGCATTTATTCTGGCACACTTCAAGCTTCTTCCACAGAAAACAAGCTCTGTGGAATCTCATTTTTGTTTGTGTTTATAACAGCTTTTTGTCAGATATAACAACACACCATACAATTAGCCCATCTAACGTGTATAATTCAATGGTTTTAAGTATGCTCACAAAGTTGTACAACCAACACCATTATCAATTTTAAAACATTTCATCATGTCTTAAAGAACCCCCATACCTGTGAGCAGTCACTACCCATTTCCTCCCAAACCCCCAGCTCTAGGAAACCACTAAGCTCTTTTCTATCTCTATGGATTTGTCTATTCTGGACATTTCATATAAATGGAATCAGACACGATGAAGTCTTTTGTGACTGACATCTTTCATTTAGCATGATGTTTTAAGGTACATCTATTCTGTAGCACTTTATCAGTACTCCATTTTTTTATTGCTGAATAATATCATTATGTGGATATACCACATTTTATTTATGCATCCATCAGTAGATGCACATTTGGGTTATTTACAATTTTTAGCTGTTATGAATAATGCTGCTGCCAAGATCTGTGTATAAGATTTTATATGTACATATGTTTTATTTCCCATGGATAGACACCTAAGAGTAGAATGGCTGGGTCATATTTTTGTTAAACTTTTTAAAAAATGTCCAACTGTTGCCCAGGCAGCATGGCTCAGTGGTTGAGTGTCAACCTATGAACTTGGAGGTCAGGGTTTGATTCCCAGTCAGGCCATATGCCCATGTTGCAGGCTCGATCCCCAGTGTGGGGCGCACAGGAGGCAGCCAATCAATGATTCTCCCTCATCATTGGTGTTTCTATCTTTCTCCCCCACTCCCTTCCTCTCTGAAATCAATTATATATATATGTATATATATATATATATATACACATATATATATGTATATATATATATCATATATCATATATGTATCACATATATATCATATTTTTTACACACACACACACACACACACACACACAAAATGTCCAACTGTTTTCCAGAGCTGCTGCACCATGTTACTTCCCACTGCAGTCATGGGAGTCGCGGTTTCTGCGCATCCTCACTAACCCTTGTTAGTACATCCTTTTTACTGTAGCCGTCTTAGTGCAGGTGAGCTGGAATCCCACTGTGGCTTGGATTTGCATTTCCCTGGTGGCGAATGATGCTGAGAATCTTTTCAGCTTATTGTCCATTTGGATATCTTCTTTGGATAAATGTCTACTCAGATCTTTTACGCCCTTTTAATTGGGCTATTAGTCTTTGTTATTGACATACAGGAATTCTTAATACAAGGATGGGCAAAAGTAAGTTTACAGTTGTTCATAAGGAAAGTAACACAATGATTAATAAATAATAATACAAGAATAAACCCTGTGTTTTACGTACTCACAACTGTAAACCTACTTTTAACCATCCCTGAATGCTTTGGGTACCAGTCCTTTATCAGATATGTGATTTGCAAAAATTTCTTTCATTATGTGAATTGTCTTTTTATTCTCTTGATGGTATCATTTAAAGCATGAAAGCTTTAAATTTTTGTTATGTTCAATTTATCTAGTTTTTCTTATGTGACTGTACTTCCAGCATCATATCTAAGAAACCACTGCCTAAGCCAAGGTCATAAAGACTTATGCCTATGTTTTTGTTTCAGAGTTTTATAGTTTTAGGTCCTTCATTTAGGTCTTTGATCCATTTTGAATTAATTTTTGAATATGGTATGAGGTAGGGGGGCAACTTTGGTTTTTTGTATGTCAATAGCCAGGTGCCCTATAGCATCTTTGAATCACCACCAGAGATAATTTCTTGTAACTTTGTGCTACACAAATTATTACACAGATACCAGTACATAGAAGCTCACGATATGACCAACAGCTTGAGAGCCTGTGTTTAAGATTTTGCACTTTTTTTCTACATTAGGTTAGGAATAGTCTTAATATTCTATTATTTTAGGGAGTGGCACAACTATTATTAACTTATTAGTACTCATATTATTAACCAAAATGCTACTACTAATATTAGTAACTAGCAGCTATTTAATACTTAGCATATGCCAGGCGCTACACTTGCATTGAACATGCACTAGCGTATAAGCACTTCACACACCTTGACTGATATCTTCCCACCAACAGCACGAGATAGGTGGGACTCCCTCTTGCAGATGGTGAAACTGAGGGTGAGGCTGCCAACGTAAAATAATTTTCTTTAGGTCGCAGAGCTAGCATAAACAAGGAGAATAAATTGAGGAAAGGAACAGCACTAAGAAGTGGGGGCCAAGGAATGTCTGATAACAATGTCTAACAAAGAGTAGATAAGCATGTAAGAAAAGCATTAAAAAATCAATAAGCCAAAATCTAGCACCAGCCAATGGCATTCCCAGTTGTGGTCAGGGAGCTGACAACAAAGGGTTGGTCTCTCTTTCTAACTCAACCTAGGGTTAGAAATCTTATCACTCAAGAAATCACGCAAGATTGATCTGATGGCTAAAAAGGTTTGGCAACACTCCAAAAATTGCCTTAGTGACTAGGTGATTGATGAAGTGAGTCAATTAGAACTAGATTAGGAATCCAGATATGAAGTCAATTACTTCCAATCAGGGAATTAGGAATTAATTAACCAACAGTATAATAGATATAGAATCAATTTTCAAAACTACCCTTCCCCTGCTTGTCTGTAGGGCAAATGCAAGTGAAAATAGCTTTGAAAGATTGAATCTGTAGAGCAACCTGATCTGGGAAACATCTTCCAGATGCCTGAAACTTCCACTTTGCTGACTCACTCTGCCCCAGGCCTGGATGTCTGGTAGGCAGACTCTGGTAGTTTTCAGTGGAGAAAATGTGGACAAAGAAGTGAGTTGGCTTTTCCAACAGCTTTATAGCAGATAATGCTGGTTTTTTCACTTCAAGTCTAATTCTCTTTCCCTGTACCAGCTGAGTCCTTACTAATAAATATAAAGAAAATAGCCGACATTATATTATACTAGAGGTCAGGTGCATGAATTCATGCACGAGTGGGGTCCCTCTGGGTGGCCTGCAGGGATCGGGCCAAAACCTATAGTCCAATGCCGCCTGTAGCTCCTACCTGCTGCTCCCATCCATCCCGGCCCCACTGTGCCTGCTGTGGGCTTGCGCCCCATCAGTCTGGATCGGGAGAGGCTCGCGCTGCAGTAGTAGCACTCGCCAAACATGAGACCTGCATCTGGCACCCTCCCAAGGGGAGTGGCCTGGGGGAATCGGGCTAAAACCAGCTCTCCAACATTCCCTGAAGAGTCCCAGATTGCAAGAGGGCAGAGGCCAGGCTGAGGGACCCCACTGGTGCACGATTGGGCCAGGAAGGGACTGCAGGAGGGCTCTAGGGCGTGTCTGGCCCATCTCACTCAGTCCCTGATCAGGCCAAACCCCAGTAGCAAGCTAACCTACCGGTCGGAGCATCTGCCCCCTGATAGTCAGTGCATGTCATAGTGACTGATCGACTGGTCAACTGTCTGCCCCCTGGTGGTCAGTGCACGTCTGACCACTGAGCAGTTGAGCAGCCTTAGCATATCATTAGCATATTATGCTTTGATTGGTTGTTTGGTTGTTCTGCTGTTCAGTCTATTTGCATATTACCCTTTTATTATATAGGATCATACTCTAAGCACCTGAAAAATGGCAACTGATTTATTTAATCCTAAATGTGTGAGGTAGGTGCTACTATTGTTCTCATTTGTATGGGAGGGAAAGGAGATGCTAGAAGGTGAACTGCCTTGCGTGACAAGTAGTGTGAGGCTTGGACCCTGCAGTCTGCCTCTGTCCTCTTACTAGTGTCTCTATCGTTTCAGAATAGAAGCAACTAGACATATAAGGGTTAAGACTCAACTCCAAGCTGAGTCTTTTTTACACTAGGAAACATTCTCCAATATACTTATAATAACTTTATACACCAAATAACATTTTGAAGTTTATTTCCTCCCGACACAGAAACATCACTGCATCTCCCCTGGGATTTGCAGCACTGTCTTTTGCAGAACTGGTCTGGGCTTAGCAAGTATTGCTTTATCATTCTTAAATAAAAACCATTATAGAGAATGCGGAAAACAATTTCCCTTTCAGTTTCCCCACGTCTACACATATTGAGAAAGATGGATCCTTAAAGCGCTGAAGGAAAGCTCACATATAATAAAAACTCAGCATCTGAAATGTTCCAAGTCCCTCTCCTCTCTCCTTGTATTTAGGAAACCACAATTTAATATAGGGCTCAGCCCTCCAGAGAATCCAATGTATCAAACTGTTAATACAGTTTTATATATTTTAACTGAGATAAACAAGAAAGAGATAGAGAAGCCAGAGCAGCTATGGCAAAGACATAATTATGATAAGACTAATCCAGCGAACTGCAATAGAGGCAGATAGTGACTCTTCTGTGATGCTGTTGAATAGTTTGTATGGTCAGAAACTATATCGCCATAAAATGTGAAAGAGTCAGGAGCCCCATGATAGGAAAGCAAAGATAACTCACTCTGGGACTCCAAGACATAAAGCTCATCCAGGAGATCAAAGACATTATCCTATGACTAAAATATCACCCAAATGTAGCTTGCAAATTGAAACCTGGATCAAATCATTTGATTAATGAAAAGTAATAAAAAAGAGCACACTATGCCCATAACCAAGTTTTCTTTTTCCTACCAGAGTTTAAACCTGGTGGAAAACTTCTAAAATTCTGTAGATAACTTAAAACTTCTTCTACAGCTCTAAATTCATGGTTGTGCTATTGACCATGTCATATTTCTCAGTCTTGACCACAAAATATTTTGAGATACATGTACATTGCTGGGATACACTACTTCTCAAACTTGATTTTATCGTCTACTCCAGTGACCCTGTCAACAAATGAAGATTACTCTGCCACTTCCTTTTCGGCAAATCCACCATAACTCCTTTCTTCACATGCCCATTAACATCTCTATTAATAACACTCTGACCTCATTCCCACCCTTTCAGACAGATCAAGGCTAAGTTCTACAGTTTGTCATTTAAGCTTGTCTCTGAAGTCTTTGTAGAAAAAAAAAATCATAAAAACAATGGTTTCTATTCCAGCTAGATGGGGATTTTCTACCATTTTTATTCTCTTCTTAGTACTACTAAACTCTATATGCTATTTTTTGCTAACCCCAGGAGGAATGCTAAACTCTACTTGCTGTTTTTTGCTAACCTCAGGAATGCAAACTCAAATGCCTATTGCACTGGGATGTAGTATAAATAAATGAGTAAAGCAATCTAGTTATAAGAAAAATAGACACCCATACACTTAATTGCACACTCAATACATTCTCTCCCTGCTCCCTATTTTGTAAAAGACTTCTCAAAAATGTATTTTTCACCTTCCAAACTTTGCTGGAGACAAAGGTATAAAGAAACAGTCTCAATAGTGCAATTATGATGCTAGATGGCAACTGTCCTTTGACCTCAATGTTAGGAGATTTCAGGAAAAGCTGAAGATTGTGGCAAACTGTCCACTGTGGCAATTGCTACTCACCTGCAGCCATTTGTGGCCTACTAGGAATTTAGGCTTGATGTTACGAGATCTAGTTTTTATATGAAGAAAATCTGTGTTTTATGTAAAATATCCAGATTTCTACTATTTTCTAATTTTGCATGAAATCTTTCATTTTTATAATATGTTCTATTTTTACATTCTACTATAGTAGACATTTTTTTTTGTTTTCCCAGTGAGCTAATATAATGGGACCTCGAAGTTATGCCATCCTTCGGTGAGTGGCTTTTAGTCTTTTTACCACTAGCCCCACCCTAACCCTTCATCGTTTCCACCATCTCACGTTCATCTCTCCCTTTAAGATGTTCCTCAAGAAATACTTACTCCACGTGGTCTTCCTTGGATCATTCTACACTTCATTCCTCATTATCAAACTATCATTCCTATACTCTTCTCACTAAACTCTACCTGCTACTGTTTATTAAATTATTATCAAACTAGGGGCCCAGTGCATGAATTCGTGCACATTGAAAGCAACTGTGGGCCGTGAGGCTGCAGTGGGCACAGGGGCAGTTCTTAGCCCATCCTCTGGGCCCCCATCCAGCCCCTCCCGCCGCAGTCCCCGGTCCCCTGTCTGCCAGCAGCCCCGCTCCGCTACCACTGCTCCCATGCGCTGATGGTACCGGCCCCACTCACACCTGCTGACGGCACAGAGCAATTTGGGCCAGCGCCAGCAGTGGGTGCAAGTGGGGTCGGCGCCGTCAGCAGGTGCAAGCAGTGGCTGCTGTCCCGACTGCCCCTCAGGAGCAGGGGGAGGTGGAGAAGTCCTCAGGGGCAATCAGGGCTGGCAGCCACTGCTCACATCCACTGACAGCACTGAGTGATCAGGACCAGCACATAGAATTTTCATTAACCACCAGAGGCTCACCCTGATGACAACGACTGGCACCCTGCCTTAGTCTGGCGCCCCCCACTCACCTGCTCCACCATCCTGCTGCAGCTGATGCCTGCCATGTCCCGCACTCTGATGCCTGCTACCGATGCCCGCCATGTTACATGCGCGCCCCCTGGTGGTCAGTGCACATCATAGCAACCGGTTGTTTGGTTGTTCTGTCATTTGGTCTATTTGCATATTAGGGTTTTATATATATATATGGGTTATAATGTTACATTCCTTCACTCTTAGTATGTACCCTCTGTGCTCCATTTGTGAGTTCTCCACCCCATTCTCTAATTACAGCCAGACTACAAGCCTCAAACACTGAGGCTCTGTCTCCTGAATGAAGGACCACCTCACTCCCCTCACCAGGATTTCACAATGTTACACACCCTGCAGGCATTAGATGTACACTTTGGGCAAAAGAAAACAACCTATTTGCCTAATCCTGCTGGCATTTTTTATTCTATATTTGATGCACTTCTAGGATCAAGAGATTAAGTCTAACGATGGTCTCCACAGCTCAGACAATCGTGAGGAGTCAAGCACTAGCTGATAGACAAGACAAAAGAGCCCACCTCAGCCATGAGAGAGGAACCAGCTATTGACCCGAATCATCCAGGCCACTGTGCAGTGCTCAGGCATTCAGTGTTGGAACTCAGTTTCAAGATGTGAGTAGGAAGAGAAAATATGACACAGTGCCATATCTTTTATGTCCTGGGTCTGTGACTGGCATCATTAACTGACTACAGAACTTTTCTTCAAGGCCTGAATACAACTTTAGCAGCGCTCTAGATCAAGGATGTCAAACTTGTGGCCTACGGGCCACATGCAGCCCGCAATGAATATTTTTTCAGCCCAGCCAATATAACAGTATGTAAGAAACATTTTAATAAAAATTTTGTAACTTAATTTTTACAATATCCTGTCACACATAATCTACACTAATAAAAGACAAACATGCAAATTGATCATACCTTTGCTATGTCTTAAGCCATGCCCACCAGCCAATCACAGCAACTATATGCAAATTAAGCCAACCAAGATGGCGGCCAGCAGCCACGGAGCTGGAGCAAGCAGGAGGCTTGGTTGCCCCAAAGATGGAGGAAGCCAAGCTTCCCAGCTGCTGCAGCAGCTCTGAGGTCCACTCAAAGCAACAAAGTTTCAATTATGGAAGGTAAATAATCCCCAGATACCTGCTTTCAGCCGGCTGTGGCCATGGAGCTGGAGCGAGCAGGAGGCTTCCCTCCCACCTGCCTTGGCTGGCTCCAAGCTCCTCTCAAGGCTAAAAAGTTTCAATTATAGAAGGTAAATAAATCCCAGAATAAAAAAAAAAGGAGAGGCTGGGAGCTTCCATCGCTTCAGGGCTTGGCCAGCCTGAAAATGGCCCTCAGCCCCTCACCCAGGCTGGCCAGGCACCCCAGGGGATCCCCCACCCTGAAGGGGGTGTGACCAGCCTGCAAACACCAATCAGCCCCTCACCAAGGCTGGCCAGGCATACCAGGGGGACCCCCACCCTGAAGGGGGTGTGACCAGCTACAAACAGCCATCAGCCCCTCACCCAGGCTGGCCAGGCACCCCAGTGAGGACCCCTACCCTGAAGGGGGTGTGACCAGCCTGCAAACAGCCATCAGCCCCTCACCCAGGCTGGCCAGGCACCCCAGTGAGGACCCCCACCCTGAAGGGGGTGTGACCAGCCTGCAAACACCCATCAGCCCCTCACACAGGTTGGCCAGGCACCTCAGCGGGACCCCCAACCTGATCCGGGACACCCTTCAGGGCAAACCAGCCAATCCCCACCCATATACCAGGCCTCTATCCTATATAATAAAAGGGTAATATGCAAACTGACCCTAACTGCAGAATGACTGGGAATGACTGGTCACTATGACACACACTGACCACCAGGGGACAGGCGCTCAATGCAGGAGCTTCCCCCTAGTGGTCAGTGCATGCCCACAGGGAGACCTCTGCTCAGCCACAAGCCAGGCTAACGGCTGCCAGTACAGCAGTGGTGGTGGGAGCCTCTTCCGCCTCCTCAGCAGCGCTAAGGATGTCCGACTGCAGCTTAGGTCTGCTCCCTGCTGGTAAATGGACATCCCCCGAGGGCTTCCGGGCTGCCAGAGGGATGTCTGACTGCCAGCTTGGGCCCAATCCCCCAGAGAGCGGGCCTAAGCCAGCAGGTGGACATCCTCTGAGGGGTTCCAGACTGCAAGAGGGCATAGGCCGGGCTGAGGGACCCCCCCCCCCCCCCAAGTGCACAAATTTTTGTGCACCGGGCCTCTAGTTATTAATAACGAACTACAACATTCGCTAATGACTGATTACTATAATCGTGTTGCATTCATTTCCCTTATGTGCCTTATGCGCAGGCACACCATTTCTCTCCACTAATACTAGCAGTGAATATTTTAGCAGCCGATTGCCATGTCATTAGTCTTGGACTGACTTATTTGGTGTGCGCACCAGGAAATATTTCACGTTCGGAGAACAAGAAAAATAGGTTTATTTGCCTTATGCTTATTAATTTGTGCAGTTATTCAGTATCTGGTAAGTTAATGTTTAAGAAAAAATATTAATTTTTATTAAAATGTTCTATTATTTTATGTTAATGATTACTCATTTATTTTATCCCTTTGTATTCAGCATGTCTCTATAGAAATAAACCTATGTTTCTATAAAAACTGAAGCTTTTGTTTTTTTGTGGCCCACATAAACTTTAACCTTGTTTATTTGGCCTGTGTTAGCCTTTGAGTTTGACAGGCTTGCTCTAGATCAGTGGTTCTCAACCTTCCTAAAGCTGTGACCCTTTAATACAGTTCCTCATGTTGTGGTGACCCTCAACCATAAAATTATTTTCGTTGCTACTTCATAACTATAATTTTGCTACTATTATGAATCGTAATGTAAATATCTGATATGCAGGATGTATTTTCATTGTTACAAATTGAATATAATTAAAGCATAGTAATTAATCACAAAAAGCAATATGTAATTATATATGTGTTTTCCGATGGTCTTAGGCGACCCCTGTGAAAGGATCATTTGACCCCCAAAGGGGTCGCGACCCACAGGTTGGCGACCCACAGGTTGAGAACCACTGCTCTAGATGGCTCTTGTCTAAGAAACAGAGTTGGTGTGAGTGGAAAACCTGATCATGTGAATAAGATACACATCAGTGTTATGGGTCAAAAAGAGAAAACATAAATCCTGCTGCTTCTCAACTTCTTTATATTTTAGAAGCTAGGTGACTTGGAATGGGGAATGGTAAGTATCTAAAGTTGAAGAGCTGAGAAGAAAAAATATTTCTACGTTAATGATTATGCCAGATTTATCTTCTTCATTAAATTTTTATTATGTATGAAATATTTACTATGTGCTGACTTCTGTTGTGCCTTATAAACATACTGAGATTTATAAATGGTAAATGACTTCACAGGGATTGCTAATTTACATAAATAACTAACTAGATTTACACTTACTTTCAAGGGGCTGTTTCATTTCTCAAATATTGAATCAAAGAAACCATTGAAACCATTCAGACAAAAAAATGACCAGCATCAAGAATTATTATGAAAAGCTAATTACCTTTAAGAAAAGTAACCTTATTAGCATTTACTAAAACAAATGCTCCTCAATACCAGAGAAAAAATGTGGGTTGGTTCATTAGTCTTTTACTTATAAGGGATCAAAAATTACTTCTCAGAGACTCTGTGCCCTTTAAGTCAAATCCACAGACAATAAGAAACTGGTAAATGATACACCAAGGCCCAAGGGAAAGACAGAGTGACAAGTGGACATGGATGACTTTTGCGGGTCCCGGCATGCTTTCCTCACACACTGGCATGAGCATTCTGACTCTCCTCTGGGGAACCTCCTGTTTCCAGGTCTCAGGCCAGATGCCATGGATGGAGTTAACTGCACACCCACCACCAAGAGTGGTCAAGTGACCACTCCGTATATTTCATTTGATGAATGATGTGGATAGCCAATCATTGATTCCAGTCAGTCTAATACTACCCAATTCTGAAATTTGGACTGGAACTATTGAGAAAGAAGCATATTTTTTTAAAAATCCTGCTGGCAGGCTGGGCTAGTATGACATAAAGTTTGAGCTCCTGGTGGCCATTTAGCCACCATAGAGACACTCCCTATGCATGACACCAATTGGATGCAAGCAGAACTAAGGGAGGAGAGAAACCTATTTCTGATGCCATCTTTAAACAAATGGGTCCAGCCATTCCTGGAGACAAAACTGATCTAACCTTCTCAGATAGATAAGCCGAAATCCCCTTACTTTCATCAAACTACAGATAGAGCTGGGATTCTGCCACTTGCAAATAAAAGTGTCATAACTAAATGCAAATATCTCATAGTCTATTTCATTATTAGATGCGGAACCTCTCAGCTTTGGTATCAGTGAGTTAGGAAACTTAAATTACAGTACTGATGGGTTTTTACTTCATATAGTGACACTGGTAAGTCTCATTTCCTTTGTCTTTGTTTTCTTCATTTATAAAATAGGGGTTAAAAATGGCCCACCAAAAAAGATATACAAATAGTCAATAAGCAGATGAAAAGATGCTCAGAATTATTAGTCAACAGGGAGTTGACTAATGCAAATCAACTCTACAATGAGATACCTACTACTTCACACCCACTAGAATGGCTATCATAAAAAAAGATAGACAATAACAAGTGTTTCCTAAGATGTGAATAAATTTGAAACCTCATACATTGCTGATGGGAATGTAAGATAGTGCTTTGAAAATGGCCTGGCATTTCCTCAAAAATCAAACATAAAGTTACCATACCACCCATCAATTCTATTTAAAGGTATCTAATCCCAGAAATAAAAAAATTATGTATAAGTACATGCAAAACTTCCTATACAAATGTTCTGAGCAGGATTTTTCATAACCGCCAAAATGTGAAAACAACCAAAATGCCCATCTACTGCTGAATAGATAAACAAAATGTATTATATCTATAGCATGCATGGATTACATGATTCTTTGGTGTTTAACAATAAAAAGAAATGCTTCAACATGGATGAACCTTGAAATATTTTTCTAAGTGAACGAAGCCAATCACAAAACCACATATTGTATGATTCCACTTATATGACATCTCAGAATAGGCAAACCCATAGAGACACAAAGTAGATCAGTCGTTGCCAGGATCTAGGAGAGGGGGAGGGTGGGTAATTATTGCTATGGGTACAGGGTTTCCTTTTAGGGTGATTACAATATTCTGGAACTAGAAAGCTGTGGTGGTTGCACAACTCAGAGAATATATGAAAATCACTGAATTAAATATTTTAAAAGGGTTAATTGTATAGTACATGAATTATGTCTAAATAAAACAATATTTTAGTAGAAAAATGGTAGACTGTTCTGATTCTCACAAGGGCCACTATTAGGACTTTATAAGGATACTATTAAAATGACAATTCTTGGGGCAAGTTACGAAATAACAAATGCAAAGGCCTATTGTTTTCAAAGCCTCAGTAAATGTTAAGAGAATGAGAAAATAAAATTACCAGTTAGATTTTTCTCAAATCACTTGACTTCCTTTGTACCAAGAAATGGTCAACAAATACATAGCAGGCACACAGAGAAGTATTTGTAGGCCTCTTGAGGTTAACAGCATATTGCTACTGCCCCAGCCTGGCCAGGCGCAGTATTTATGTCACCCTTTAACTGTCAGTCTCCCATTGAACACTCAGTGCCTCCTTGTTAATAAACTACATCCTGAGCTGGATGCATTGTCTGGATAAACTGCATTGTCCAAAATGCTGCTCCATTACTACAAAAAATGCAGAATATAATTAGTATTCTTCTTTGCATAAGTCACAGCTTCCAAACAACAGTGCCATGTTATAAAGCCTTAATTAATAAACAAGACTTAGGCCACGACCTGAATTTTATATTGTGAAGAAAGGCCACCTTTTTAATTCCCTTTACAGATATCTAAATTTTGGCTAACCTACATGCAGACAATCTGAACAGCAGAGAATTCTGGGTTGCTAATAGCATTGTGCTGGTATACCAACAATAGCAAACGATTAACTGCTGGGACTTACACCAGCCTGAGAAATGCTCAGAGTGGGAGGATGATAACATTGTATTTCAGCTGTATTATGTGGTGCAATTCTTCTATTTGTTCATATGCATTTCCCGTTTAATGGATGGAGAAGCCAAAGTGGCTTTTCATAAAACTGTGAAGCCCTAAATGTGACAAAAGAGAAAAAAGGGAGCTGAGGGAGAAAAAGATAAGTATGAGGCAGTGCAGGGTAGGAGCAAGGGTACCTCAGACGGAGCTCAGTACACAGTTCCTTTCTGCCCTTCCAGCAGCTTCGTGTTGATTTCCCCCTAACCTAGCCCCAAAGGAAAGCCATGTATGTAAGCCATGAAAATTGAACTAATATTTGGGACCATATTATTGAGCAGGCTAGTTTATGAGTCTCGGTTAAAGGAGCATTTGCATTAAACTGCACTCACCTGATTAAAATGCATCGGCTCTACCATCCTGAGAATTATATAGCACCTGCCACGCTCACTGCAGGTTCTCTGCACACGGAGACAGACCATAATCAGAGCAGGACAGGAAAGGGAGAGGGAGAGCAAGTGATGTGTGTTGAAAGCAGATGGCATTAAAGACCGCCAGTGTTCAAATTGGAGGAGTCCTAAGCCTACTGCAAATACAGAGCTGTGTGAACCTGATAGTTCGTTCAACAAAGTCTATAATATGGCTTCTAAGCGCTCTGTGAAAGCAGGGTGGCTGAGATAGGGCTAAAGTTCAGCAAAGAGGGATGGCCCAGCAATGGAGTGTGGCATTCACAGGAGGCCTGGGAACTGGTACCTGCCTCTGAATAACTGGCAGGAGCTCCTGGAGCCCAAGCCCAGGGCTTTCAGCAGCTGGAACAAGCCACCTTAGACTACTGCCCTTCCCATCAGCCCCAGGCACCAGGCACATGCTCAGAGTCCTACCAGCCTCAGCAGGACCTGCTCACCATGACCACAGAGCTGGCATGTGAATCAGCAATAGGCTGTAGAAGGCCACCTTCATGCGTTTGAAGAACTCTGACATTGGTTCAAGTCCTAGATCAGTGATGGCGAACCTTTTGAGCTTGGCGTGTCAGCATTTTGAAAAACCCTAACTTAACTCTGGTGCCGTGACACATATAGAAATTTTTTGACATTTGCAACCATAGTAAAACAAAGACTTATATTTTTTATATTTATTTTATATATTTAAATGCCATTTAACAAAGAAAAAATCAACCAAAAAAATGAGTTCGCGTGTCACCTCTGACACACGTGTCATAGTTCACCATCACTGTCCTAGACTCATGCCATCTAGCTGTGTGATCTTGGACACACTGTGTGATCTTGCTCACCTTTCAGTCAGAGGGTGGAGTCAGATAATAAACACATGTGAAATGGAAGTGTGAGTGAGTGAATGAGTGAATGAGTGAACAGATCCCTAAAGCAGTTTCTCAACCTCATCTCCATTGCAAATAGGCCCCAATAATTCTTTTATTTTTTAAGTAAGGTATTTTTATTTCATTTTATTGTTTAATTATAGCCATTAAGAAACTTCTTCTTTTCCCCGTTATTTTATTTTATTATTTTCCCATTACCATTTATCCCCTATACACCCTCTTCTACCTCCACAACCCCACCCCCTACCTGAAGTCCCAGATAATTCCTTCTTGTGGGTGCTGTCCTATGTATTGTAGGAGCTGTAGGGGAGGAAAATGTTCCCTTCTAAATATTCTAGGTCCTGTGGCTGATCTAAGAATTAAATCAACATAAGAGATTAACTGGAGATTTTTTAAAATTATGTACAGAAGCCCCACATAGTAAAGAGACTCAAAAGGTGGCCAAATCATTTTGGCTTCTATACCATGCAGAGCTAAGGAAAGGGTTAGGGTTTGGGGCTTCAGAGTAGGAAAAGCCATTCTCAGGAAGGTAAGAAGAGATGTTTGGCCTGGCCAGTGTGGCTCAGCGATTGAGCGTTGACCTATGAACCTGGAGGACACAGTTTGATTCCCAGTGAGGGCACATGCCTGGTTGTGAGCTAGATCTCCAGTGAGAGGAGAGGGGGAGTGTGCAAGAGGCAGTTGATCAATGATTCTCTCTCATCATTGATGTTTCTATCTCTCTCTCCTCTCCTTTCCTCTCTGAAATCAATAAAAACATATATTTTTAAAAAAGAAGAGATGTTTGGTAAACAAAGGTTGCCCTGCCCTGCAAATAAATCTCTCAGCTGACAAAGTTCTCTCTGGTATCAGCTGTCTTACTGGTATAGACCCCCTTTACAAAAGTGATAGCGGGCAGAAATAGAATGTTGGGGAACCAGCTAGAATTGTAAGAAATATTAATCACGCTCTGTTAACCATGATTGTTTTGTTCTGATTAAAGAAGGCACATTCTAACCTGGCTGGGAGTTGCACACCTGGAAATACAGCCCATCCTCCCCACCAGGAGCTGCCTATTATCATGGAAAGATTAACAACCTTGTTGCAGAAACCAGAATCACCAGACCTTTGCATATCACTAGCTCTTTGAAGTCCCCAGCTCTTTTGCATATCTGTAAACTGCCCATGTGGCATACCCTTTGGCTACATCCCCATGTAATCTTTATCCTTCTACCCAATATAAGCAGCTGGCTCATGGTGGGGTGCAGAAGAGATTTTTGTGGATGACCTGCTGCTCTCCCGTACAGCTGGCAGTATTGGAATAAACACTATCTCTGCTTAATTGGCTCAAGTAGTGACAGGCAGCAAGGACCCATTGTTTTCCAGTTACAAAAGGGTACCTTCTATTCTGTTTTTAGAGCTTCTCTGTGTCTTCAGTTTTTTTCAAAATAAACCTTCTGCCAGAGCAGTGTACTTGTCATGGCATCTTCTGCTACCCTCCAGGTGTTTCCAACAACCCTGGCCCCTACTGGCTGCATGGAAGTAGCCCCCTCTCAGCCATGACAACCAAAAAAACTCTCCAGACACATGAATGTCTCCTGGGGCAAAACTGCTCCTGGCTGAGAATCACCTCTACTGTATCTTTCAGAATTTAGGTTCCAGGAGATAAATTAATGTGCCATACAACCACATAGTGCCCCTGGTTATGAGGAGAACTTCCACTGGCACCTCAACTACACTGGAAGTTTATTTTGACAAAAATGTTATTGAACACTTGTTATGTAAGTACTAGTAGAAACATGAATGGTAAATAGGAGAAGATAGTTGCAAGTGATACATCCAATAATGGGTTAATATTCAAAATTCCTTAAGAAGTAATACAACTCAACATCAAAAAAATAAGCCCTTGCGGGTTTGACTCAGTGGATAGAGCATCAGCCCACAGACTGAAGGGTCCCGGGTTCGATTTAGGTCACGGGCACATACCTGGGTTGCAGGCTGGATCCCTGGTTGAGACGTGCAGGAGGCAACCAATGAATGGGTCTTTCTCACATCGATGTTTCTCTCTTTGTGTCTCTCCCCCTCCCTTCCTCTCTCTTTAAAAATCAGTGAAAAAAATATATCCTCAGGTGAGGATTAACAACAACAACAGAAAAGATCATTGCCTACACCAGGCTTGCTGTCATGTGGTAAGGTGACATTTTGGTCATTTTAACTCATTTTCGTTGTTTGCTGCATGTATTTGCTGATAGGAGCAGGAGCTTCAGACTGAAAGGACTGTCTTGTGAGGGGGTTCAGTCCAAGCAGAAGCCAAGGCAGAGAACTCTGGAGTGAGACTGCCACTTACTCTGACCCTCTGCAGTCCATGCAGCCCTGTGACCCTCAGGGCCTCTTCGTGAAGAGGAGGCAGTCACTGCAGAGTGCTGGGCACACTGCCTGCCATGAAGCCCAACTGGGAAAACAATGGCTGTCGTCATCGGTATTGACATTGTGGCTTCTCTACTTTATTAGGCACTGATCACTCGTTATTATTATGGTAAATAGAACACAGAATTGACCATTTTAACCACTTTCAAGTCTGCAGATCAGAGGCATTAAGCACATTTCCACTGCTGTGCCACCCTCATCACCATCCATCTCCAGAACTTTTCCATCTTCCCAAACCAAAACTCTCCTTTTCTTCCTTCCCCCATGATCGCTTTCTTAAGCCAGTTTTTATCCAGCAAAATGCTTTCTGGGGCAGGGAGCACTAGCCTCTGTATGGCAACGTCTCTGTCCTTTACTAAACCTCATCAGGCTCCTCTGGTACTTCGAGGCCTTAACCTTGGCTTCTATCCTTGTGGGGTCTGCAAGCCCCGTCATAGAAAGAACCTTGCTAAATCAGTTCAGAAATAGAAGAAGAAAAGAAAACACTATCAATATCTAATCATCCTGGATATCTGATCAAATTTCTCACCCTTGGTATCTGATCACCAGGCATTCGTTCAGTAAGAATCCTGTTAAGTCATTTTAGTAAGAATGATCCCAGCCACTTAGCAATTTCCCACTCACTGAGTCCCTGTCTGCTCCTCGATTATAAATCCCCACTGTCCAAGCTGCATCCAGAATTAAACCCAGTTCTTCACTGAGCTTTCTTTTCTCCCATTGCAATAGTTCCCATTAAAATCTGTTTTCACTTATTTAACTACTATCAGGCTCTAGTTGTCTTTAACATGTAAATAGAACTAAAGGCAATTCAAACCCTCAGAGCCCTGGAAGATGAATAGAAATGGTGCTTAAAATGGCCCTTTGGGGTCCTGTTGATGAGTTTAGTATTCATGTGATTCCTTGTATCTGGACTCAATGCTCAGAGGACTCAAAAAAATTAGCTCAAGAGCTCCTGAGTGGGCCCACCCATCACATTATCATCATGAAAGCACTCATTGCACCCTCTTCAGGTAACAGTGGAGCCTCTAATATTATTCCAGAAGGAACTCCTTCCACATATTTCCTTGGTAGACTAAACTTGTTGGGAAAAGACTAGTCACTGGGTCTAAACTATCAAAGACACTTACTTTTGGTCAGGAATCCATACACTTTTGCAGGAGCATCCTCAGGAAAAACACTTCTGGTTTAGAGCCAACCCCTCCAAATAGCGTGAGTTCCTAATCTCACCTCAAAACTCTGCTTTGGCACCCACTGTGCTGCATCAAGTTATTTTCTATCCACTGTCCTGTCTGATCCCATCGCAACTGAGTCTGAGGTGTCTGCGACAGGAAACCTATGCGGCTGTCAGCACCTGCCTGGTCATCTCACACTCAGTGGTCAGGAGGAAGCTCACAGCTAAGGATGCCCTGTGGCAGGCCGCCCAGGAAACTGGCCAGTGAGATGAACGGTCTGTGCTCCACACCTAAAGCCACGTCTGCTGTTTGGCCAGTGGGACCTCCCAGGACAGTCTTGCTTATATGGTACGGCTGTCACCATCTGTCCAGGTGTGCTGACCTTGTATCGCTCCCCAGGCACTTCAACCTGGTGGCAGCGCTGTGACTTCCACCTGCGGACCACTTGGCTTCTGATGCCCTTATCTTTCCCCTTCTCATCCACTCATTAGCGCCTTCTTTCCTGCAGCCCCCAAGGCAGAAGTGGAGATGGCTGGGTTAAAACAGGGGGAAAAGCCAACCACTGAAATCTCCAAACTGAATCTGTACTTTAATTTATTTCAAAAGATGTGGTGTGATGTATGGTGTAATGTATGGCAATTTTTTTCCACGTCTTAACCATACATCACAGTGACATGGGGAACTTTAAAAAAAATATATAGATTCCCAGCCTCCCCCTGGTTGAGACATTGGGCCACAAGCTGTACTGTTGAAAAGCTTCCTAAGATGTTCTGATGCACAAATGGTACTAGAAACAAGAGCCAGGCATGGCTACTGTGTCCTTCAGAGGAGTCACTGTTTCTTGCGCCGGCTTCCTCCTTCTGTGAGACTGAGGACGTGAACGTGCCCATCTCCCAAATGTGGGAAAAGACCAAAAGAGGGGATGAGCGCAGAATCCTCAAGTGCTGCCGCAGCAAGTGGAGGATGATATTGATGACTATGGATTTCCTTAGAAAGCTGCTCTCCCCTTCTCAAGATCACGAGTGTGCAAAGCCTTCCTCTATCAGAGAACCATTTACCAAGAGCCAGAGGGCTTCACCCAGGGTGACAGCCTGCACAAAGCCTAAGGGGACATGAAGAAGTAGCCGGGGGAGAAAGCAGGGCATGAGCATGTAACGTGGTTTCTCTGAAGGCTCATATTCTTCCTTCCCTTTGTCCATTTCTCCTGATTAAAAGGATCTCCCAGTAGCTAAAACCATTAACAAATGTAAGTGGATCAAGGGGTAACTCTGTGCAGAGCTACCCCACTCTGTTAAAGCTGGCTTTCGTGTCTTTCACAGACTAATCCTTTAACACTTCAATACCTGTAAGAAAGTATTTGCAGTACACATAAAAATGTGCTGCACAAGGAGCAGGCCGTAACAGCATTCTGCTTTTAGGAGCGTGGGTTTAATTACACCCTTAGCTGATGGTGACTCACCACTCTTGCTTTTAGTTAAGGAAGCCAAACAATGACTCTGCAAACCTCAGTTCTGAGCGCCTCTGAGTCCTAGAAAAATGGCCCATATAGACTGTTTCATAACACATAAGGATACCAAACAATAAAGTACCATGACAACCACAACTTAGCAAAGTCCCCTGCAGAGTAATTCCCCATAAAGAGCTGGTGATGGGGAATGGGGAGCAGTTGCCCAGCTCAGAGATGGAGGAAAATGAATGCCGTACAGAGGTAAAAGAACTCCCCTCTCCCCCCCCCACCCCGACCCCATATCTGCCCTTTCCAATGTCTGCCCTGGAAGCTACATTTTGGAGATGCACAAGTCTCCAGGGTTGGTGTCTCCTCTTTGGAAGGTCTAACAACACTTGGAGGACCCATCCTGCGCCCTCTGGCCAGTGCGAGCACAGCAGAAACCTGGACACTCGATCACAAATGCAGGCTTTGGAGGCAGCGCAGCCTGGATCAGAATCCACTCATTAGAGAAGCACCTGTCGCGGGTCATCTTTTTTAAGGCTCTGAGCTTCTGTCTCTGTTTGCAAAATGGGATTAATAACAATATGCAGCTTCTAACGTCAGGATATCTATTAAATTTGATGGAAGTCACTTAATATGTGCTTTAAAAAGTAGTTGATACCATTATTATGGTTGTACTTTATTATCATTATTAATATCAAGGGACTATCAGCAAGTATGAATATCCTATGGACGTCAGTCTAGGGATAATTGAGTGTCTGTTATGCGGCAAGCACTGTGCTAGGTCTTGGGAGTCTAGGGGCAAGCAGGATAAATACACCTTCACCTTCATGAACCTTGGGGAGTGTGTGTGTGTGTGTCTTTTGGCCTGCAGGTTGTTTGTAAACAAAACAAAACATGCAGTGAACATTTTTAAATTGGGTGACTTCACACCACAGTCCAGATTTCTGGCATCTCTTTGAAACATCAGAAAATCTGGAAGGAAGTGAGATCTCTCTCCACAAACCAATGTGATGGTCCAGAGCCCTCACAAATCCCAGAACAGCGCCAGCCTCCACCTGCAGTGCCCACTGGCTTCTCCAATGAAGAGAAAACTCCCTCTGGCCACACGTGATGAGGGACCAGGGGGGATCAGAGAGCCAAGGCAGCGAGGACACAGATCCAGGGCCCAGAGCGGAGCTGGGAAGGAGTAGGAGACTTGGTACTCATTCTCTTCCACAGGCTTTATTTGTCTTTCAGCTCAGCTCGCTTTGTTTTGCTGGACACAGAAAACCCTGGAGGGGAATTCTGATTCCAACTTGCTCTTTGCACAGCTAATTATTTGGGGCTCCCAGAAGGTTGGAGAAAACAATAACTTCCCCAGCAGTTGCGGTTGGCCTAGCTCGGCTCCCTTTTTCGCCCAGGGGTCAGAACCCAACGAAGGGAAGTTATTTGTTTTGGTCTTAAACCAAATCTGCCCGAGAAACAAGCAGATGTTCCGACCTGAGACCAGGAAACTCGCCCAGCAAAATTCTCCTCTCTCATCCTCCCTGGCAACCTGCAGACTCAAAACATGCATTTCTCCTGTTAAAACGGTTTACTTCTCTCCCTTGCAAACAAGAAGTGATGTTTGGGGGACAGAGGGGGGAGAGAAAGAAAAATACACTATATGCCCAAGAATTGCATCTCTCCTCCCCAGTGAGAAATTTCATGTTTCCTAAGCAGATAGGCAAGGACAAGCGAGGTTGCTAATTAGGGTGGATCCATGAAACAACCAAAGCTCATTTGTACACAACTTGCTAGTAAGTATTCACAACTTCATTCTAATAGGAAGTGCATGACAAGCCCCTTAAAAACAGGGGAACAGGAGAGAAAATATGCACGCCACAGCTGTGAACCCATAACAGGGTGGAGCCACCTCCCAGCAGCCCCAGAGCGACTGTCAGCACATTCATCCAAAACCATTGTCACCAGTATGTCCCTCATTTAAACAGAATGGAATGGATGTGCTTGCTGCCACAGGTTGCTTCCAGCCTTCCCACCTCTGGGCTGTTCCAATAGAGATTCTTTGGATTTCTTGTCAACTAGAAAAATCCCTCAAAGAAAACGTAAGGCTCACTTTCTGATTAAACTTATACCCAGTTTCACTTATGCATCCCATCTTGGGCTGCATTTCCATTCAGCACCTCCTCAGAGCCAGGCACTGTAATGAGTGCTGGAGAGAATCAAGGCGAGTCAAACAGACACAGGCCCTGCCAGAAGCCTCCAGATGGAGGCAGATATCAACCAAAAGACTTCCTAACCCTGGGAACAGGGTATAAGGAGATGTATTTGGTACTAGGAGGATGTATAACAAAGAGATAGTCCAGCTAGGAAATGTAGAGGCAAAAAAAAGTATTTTAGAGGAAATAACACTGAGGCTGAGAATTATAGTTTGTGGGAACCACATGTGCAAAGGCCCTGTGGTGAGATTGTGAAGAGTGAGTACAGGAACTGAATAAGGGTCAGTATGATTGGAGAATCCAAGGGTCTGAGTGACACGGATGGAACGCTGGTAGTTTTGGGCCACTCCAAGGACCCTGAGCAATGGGAAGCCATTTAGAGGTTGAAAGTAGGAGGCTGTAGCAATAGGTGATATGATCATATTTGGGCTTTGAAAAAAATAGGTTTGCATAGTGGGGATGCAGAGTGGGCCCAGGTAGGGCAGTTAGTGTAGACCTCCTGACTGCAGATGTCTATGAAGAATGGGGATTTGAACTTGGACAGTGCTAGAAGTAAAGGCGTGAAGGTGACAGACTCTAACGATATTTGCTGTGGACCAATCCGATGAGCCAGAGCAGGTCAGTGGCTGAGACTGACATTGGCTGACACGCCTGGTTTTGTGAAGCTGAGTAGACTTGTAGAAAGACCAAACAACAGGACCTGAGCGCCTCTCCATGCCCTCATCCCCAGCAGCAGGGCACCGCCATAGGCTCTAAGTCATGCCAGCTCCGCACTGAATTTATAAATTCTGAAAATGACTCCACAGGAAAACCAATCAAACAGGCAGGGAAGGAAACGCTCACCACTGAGCGCTGAAAAGAAAGATGATAAACAGGTTTGCGTGGGAGTTGGTGAAATGTTGAATTTCCACTCTAGTGGCATTAGCACTGCTCCAGCTTTTTTAAGTAAATATTTTGGATAATCAAAACTATGGGTCAATCAAATGCTCGCTCCATAATGACAGCTCCTGCAGTCATAAATCTTTGCTCTCACCCGCGGCTGACATGGTCTCCATCCACGGGAGAGTAAGCAGCAGAGACAAATGTTTCTCTTCATCTCCCCCAAAGGGAGTTAAGCAGCGAGTAATAAAAGGATATAAATTATTCACAATGCTTTCCAGAAGTTTATGATTCAAGGCTTGGAAGAAATAATGGGGTGAGGAGGTGAAAACAGAATCCTGAGTGACCACTCCCCACACGCAGGGTTTGGGATGCACAGCGGTGGCCGCTGGCTCTTTCACTGAATGGTTCATTCATTCCCACATGTGTTTGGACAACCATTGTTGACCTGTGGGCACCTGAGGAGAGCACAGTTGCTGCAGTCTGCTGCTCTGACCGCTGTGAGAGTGGAGAGAGGGAGAGAGTGTTGGGGAAGTGGGCTG
Organism: Myotis yumanensis; assembly: GCF_028538775.1. Lineage (NCBI taxonomy): Eukaryota > Metazoa > Chordata > Mammalia > Chiroptera > Vespertilionidae > Myotis > Myotis yumanensis. The sequence goes on from NW_027223765.1 coordinate 46,925,427, forward strand.
GAGAAGGGTTACATCCAACTGTGTAATAAAGCACTGAGGAAAGTGAGAGGAGGAGGGGAGACACAGGTCTGTCAGCTGGTGGAGGAGAGGTTTTCTGCTCGGCTTTTACTTTTAGGGGATAAACAGGATACGTCAGTGTAGTGAAAGATATGGAAGAGGGGAGGAGTGGGACGATGGTTTGTTTATAAATGTCACCTGGATTAGACTCATGGCTCTCCTTGGTAGTTTCTAAGAAATACAAATCAAGGATTTCAGCAATTTTTGAAACTTCTGTCAAACTGGGTTTCCTTCATTGTAAACCTTCTGAGACTCAATCACCTGCATCCACTCTTTACAGAGCCTAGAAACATATTTACTGAATCTGCCAGATGCAGGCACTGCCCCAGGCACTATGCTGGTAGAAAGCACTGAAAAGCCCTCTGGACCCAGTCATGGCTCATCTTACTAGTTCCATCTCCTACTAGATCCTTCCAAACCCAGATCACTGTGTTCCTGCAATCCACAAAAGACCACGTTCAGATGCCACCCTTCCGTGGATGTGAACACCTTGCTTTCTCATCTGTCCCGTGTTGGGGGTCATGTGCTTGGCCATCCTTATAACCCCAGGGTAGAAGTGTCTTCCTCACCAACAGGGTGAAGAGAGGGGATTAAAACAACAGACGACACTAAAGTGTTCCCTGTGGAAGTTACAGGGGTTAAATGCTTCACTTTAATAACTGGCTTTACTACAAGTGAAAAAAAATATATAAGAAATGAATGACTACTCATTCATTTAATAAAGGAGGAACCTGAGCAACAGAGGGGTTAGATGGTTACTAAAGTTACAGTAGTAACTCTTCTTCCATCTCAATTCCCTATTCTTCTCCAATGCTATCCTGACAAACTCCAATCCAGATGCCACAGAAGAATCACCTTTATCCAGAATTTACAGAAAGCTATTTCAAGAATAAGAAAAGGGCAAAACGCCCAACAGAAACATGGGGAAAGATATACATAGGTGATTCCAAACAGAAACATGGGGAAAGATATACATAGGTGATTCCAAACAGAAGAAATAGAAATGGCCAGTAAGGAGGAAACATCCAACCTTATGAGTAATCAAAGAAATACAAACAAAAATCATAATGAACCATTTATTTGTATGTTTCAAGTTGGGAGAGATTAAGAAGGTTTATACTACCCAGCATTATAAGGAATTGGATTATAAGTGATGTTATAAGGAATGGGAGACACTCAGATTCAGATGGGATGAGTAGAAATTAATACCTCTTTGAAAGGCAGGGCAGCAACTTTTAAAATTTTAATGTTCTGTTTTATGTAACAATTTCATTTCTGGTATTATGTCCAAAGAAACAACTGTCATATCCATAGAGATTTATGTGTGGGGATGCTTGTTATATTGTTTTTTGTATTACTGAGAAATTAGAAATAATCTCAATGTCCATCAACAGGGTATAAGCTAAATCCCTGATGACGAACCTATGACACGCGTGTCAGAGGTGACACACGAACTCATTTTTTTGGTTGATTTTTCTTTGTTAAGTGGCATTTAAATATATAAAATAAATATCAAAAATATAAATCTTTGTTTTACTATGGTTGCAAATATCAAAAAATTTCTATATGTGACACGGCACCAGAGTTAAGTTAGGGTTTTTTCAAAATGCTGACACGCTGAGCTCAAAAGGTTCGCCATCACTGAGAAATAAATGTGGTATACCCATGAAATGGAATACTATGCAGTCTTTTGAAATGATGGTATAGATTACTATTTAACCACCTAGAAATAATATTAGGTTAAAAATAGGTTATAGTCCAGCCTGTGTGGCTCAGTGGTTGAGTATCAACCCATGAACCAAGAGGTCCTCAATTCGATTCCCAGGCAGGGCACATGCCCAGGTTTCTAGCTCGATCCCCAGTAGGGAGCGTGGGGGGAGGGAGGGAGCCAATCAAGTATTCTCTCTCATCCATGTTTCTGTCTCTATTCCTCTCCTTTCCTCTCTCTCTAAATAAAACATAAACATAAAAAAATAAGTTATAAAATTGCATGTGGAATATTATACATATTATATAAAATGTATATTTCCAAATGCATAGCAGGACATTTACAAAATTTAAGTATCTCCAAGTGATCAAATTTAACCTGAGTCTTTTTTTTTTTTTTGTTCCTATCTTATAATATATCTAGATTACTTTTATTTTTTTTTTATTTTTTTTTTATTTTTCGCTAAAAGTATTACAAAGTGTATTACATAAGTGTCCTTTTTTCCCCCCCGCCCTTGACAGACCCCTGCCCTCCCTTACCCCCCAGTGTCTTATGTCCATTAGTTATGGTTATATGGATGCATACCAGTCCTTCGGTTGATCTCTTAATCCCCTCCCTCCTCCCCCCCAACCCTCCCTGGCCTTCCCACTGCAGTTTGACAATCAGTTTGAGGCAGCTCTGCCTCTGTATCTATTATTGTTCAAAAGTTTGTAATGGCCTTTATTATCCATGAATGAGTGAGATCATGTGGAATTTTTCCTTCATTGACTGGCTTATTTCACTTAGCATAATGCTCTCCAGTTCCATCCATGCTGTTGCAAATGGTAAGAATTCCTTCTTTTTTACAGCAGCATAGTATTCCATCGTGTAGATGTACCACAGCTTTCTAATCCATTCATCTACTGATGGGCACTTAGGCTGTTTCCAGATCTTAGCTATGGTTTCACCTAAGTCTTACTCTCATCTTTAATTTATTCCAAAGGTGCACATCAGCAATGAAAAAAAAAAGCTATTTTCATTTCATAAAAAACACACACATTGAGCAATGCATATTTCCCTTAGAAATAAAAAGCATACTTCAGGAAGAAATTACACAAATTTTGACCTTTGATGTTGTACTTATATGTGTTTCCCAACAGGTAAGTGTAAAATCCTGGAGAGAAGGGATGGGCCCTGCTCTGATTTCTCCCTGAACCAAGGCTTTTGTGTCCCCAGCAGGAGACTGGGTTCAGCAGGTGCTGGCCAGCCTCTGATTGAAAAAACACCTCAGGGGGGACCAGTGAGAGCTCCTCTGCTGGTTCTCCACAGGGCCTAATTTTTTGCCTTTGACCTTGCAAACTATTCAAACCCACTGGGGCTCTGGATAAATCCACCCTTGGCGCTTTCACCTCCTGGAAGCTTACTCTGCTGTCTCAACATCCCCTTAGTGGCCCTGTGCTGTTAGAAATCTTTGTGTAAGTCATGCGTGACCTATGAAATATGTTTCCCCAAACTTAACTGAGAAATCAGTTACAGGTTTATCTCCCAATTCTGCCACTCAGAGGAGGACAAAGGTAACAAAACAGAGTCCACAAAGTGTTGAATTCAGAAAGGACACTTAATTTAGTTATTCTGAAAAATTGCAAACCTTACTATGTCACTTTAGAAATTTCTAAATACAGATCCCTGTGTCTCCCGTCCGGTCTCCGCATGCCTCCAGTGGTAGCACTGTGACTAAGAAAAGCGACGGGCATTGGCCTTCTAGGCCTTTAAGGATGCACGACCTACTCCACCTGGCAATGGCTGTGCTGTGGAGCACAGGGCTCTCTGTGAGACCCGCTGCCGACACAGCCCCTGGAAGCTCTGGAGACATGAGGTTTGTTACGGGCAGTCACACCACCTCCTGTTCCTGTGAGTGTTTGTAGGAGGCAGAGCCAGACCGCCTTCACCACAGAGGAAGTCTAGGCGCAAACGCAAATCAGAAGTTGTGGACTATTTTAAAACTCAAGCTGCAGAGTTGGGGAGTTATGGATTACATCCCGATCCATTAATTCCTTCATTCCCAGGCTCCGCGCTGGCTGAAGGCCACGGGCCTCTGGTGGGAGGCAGAGCACTTGGGGCAGAAGGCACAGGAAAGGGAGAAGAGGCTGGCACTGTGGGGGCAAATGGCTGCTTCTGATACTCATTGTATAGGAACCTGGAACTCAGAAAACTCGTGTCCCCCGTGAGGGACAGATCTGCTCCCAATTTCATTTGGGAGCTCTATTACTTCGAGCAATATTCTGTTTGGCCAGACATGCCATTCTTCTCTTGAAGGAAATTAATTTCTTGATTCTTCCAGCTAATATAACCCCAGTTCAGTGCTTATAGTTTTCCCGGGGCACTCCTAGGTGAGAGAAAGTCTAAGGAACCTCTCGTGAGAACTCCACGCACAGACGGCAACCTCAGGGGAAGCTCGTGGAGGAGGGTGAGGCGGGTCATTCTGACCTTCCCCTCACGGGCCACATCTGTGATTTGTTAACGTTCTATGTTCTTCCCTCTTTCCAGAGTAAGGCTGTTTTATGATGTCCACAGGAAATGGATTTCTAAGCATATAAGGACCCTGAATAGGATAAATAAAAGATTACAAGAAAAAGAAACACAGTGATTCCTGGTTGTTTAAAAGGCAACTCAACAAGCTTTTACCAGCAAAAGGGAAAGGTCGGGATCAATAGAAGGGCTTTTTCTCTGGAAGGAGGTCTGTTCTCAGTGTAACACAAATGAACTCCCTGGTAGGGATTCTGAAAACCAAGGAAACATCACGCTGTAGAACAGATCTGGCCTGGCTGGGAAAACACTTCTCCATTTTAAATTCCCCCACAGCATCAAAACAAAACAGGCCTCTCCCAGGCTGCCGGTCCGCAGCCCTGACTGGTACGGAAAAGCTGGCTGTCCTAAAAAACAGAACAAGTCCTCGCATAAAAGATGTTACTACTGAAAGGCGCAATTTTATTCTAAAAGGGACTTTTTTGAGGGTGATGTTAACAGGGAATTCCTATGTAAAGGAATCTGGTTGGCAAAATACTACGGGATACTGAGCATCTTTGATGACAAAACACCTACCCCTGAAGGAATCTTGGTCAAATTCACCACATTCCTTTGTTCTATCAAGCCCCATTTCCCCTGTAAAGTACCGTCTCTACTGCTGTGAGAGGATTTCCTATTTGGGAGATACAGAATGAATGGCATTTTTCTCTGACAGATCTGAATGCTTGCTCCAGTGGTGCAGTTGTTCTGAACATTTGTTTCTTCTACACACACACACACACACACACACACACACCATACCAGACATATACACACAACACACAGGACACACATACACTGACACCTCAAACACGTAGAGCGCACACACATATACACCCCACACCCCACATACACACATACTTCATACATGTACAGCACACTCGCCACACCCTACCATATTACACCACACCACACCACACACACACACACTATGCACTTACCTTACATACAACACCACACACGACACACACCATACCAGACATACACACACACACAACATGCAGGACACACATACACTGACACCTCAAACATGTAGAACATACACATACATACACCCCACATACACACCTCATACATGTACAGTGCACATACCACACACCTTACCATATCACACTATACCATACCACACACACACCACACACATACACACACAATTTTAATTGATAAATTCATAAATATGACAGTCACCTATTGATGCAACCTTAGATATGCCCATTTCCTAGGTCTTACTAGCTATAGCTTCCCCTTTCCCTTCCTCTCAAGAAAGCATATCAGACTACAGGATTACAAGAAAGTAACAATCTTAACCTTAAATCTGCTCTCATTTATAAGAAAAAGAGGAAGTCTGCATCCTTGAACAGTTTAAATGTTATTAGAGAAAAACTACTGGGATGTACCTTAAAAACCATCACTACCCCCCTGTATCAAACTTAGTCTCCTGCCGGGAGTGACCGCCCATCCAATTCCCCCTCCACACTTCCTCAACTACATCAATCCCCCCAGTACCTCCAGTCCCTCTACTCTATAGATGAAAACCCTACAGCGCCCTCTGTGGACTCCACCAGAGCTCACAAAGCCAAGTTTCCTAAGAGCCGGGGGCGGGGGGTGTTTCAGACAATGCATTCACTGCTGAGCAGTGGGACCATGGCAACTGGAGAACACATGCCCATCGGACTCGGATGGGGTGCAGCCCCCAGCCTGCCCCACGGCTGCCATGTGGGAATGCAGGCCCGTGGCAACCAGATTGTCCAATGCTTTAAGAGAAGCCCTACATCTGCATTTTATGTGAAATATCCCGACTTTAAAGGTTGACTCAATTAGGAAGGTTAAGATGATAACTCTGTGATCTGCTTTAGACCCATGGAACCACTAATCTGCAACCTCTGGTCCCTGCCAAACATATAAAGCTCAATGATAGATGACACACATGTAACAGATGTGTGGTATATGAGTGTGCCTGACATCACCATTTAGATCAGACTTCTCAGAGAGACATATACAATCTTATAGATTATATGTAACTTGAAAATAAAGCACGGCTTTATCTAGCTGTCTTCAAATTTACCTTATTTTAAGTTTCAAATAATATATAAGAGCCTGAAATAGTTATATTTAGAAAAGAAGGACTCGGGCCCTAACATTAAGGAACACCGAGCCTGATGGTGAGGCCCGAGAGGGCGGAGGCTAAGCCCGCACCGATTTTATTCAGCATGTGTCAAGAATGCCACGTGTATAGGTTTGAATGGAACTGATTGAATCTCTTAAGGAACCAGACTTCAGACAACCATTTCATGCGTCAGAAATTTAATTTTGCCAGATTGCACATATAGTACCAATAAATTTCAAAACTGTAAGCAAAGTATCCCATTCTTTCATCAGATCTTACTAAGAGCTGCCTGCTCCTAAACAATTTTACTTTGTAATCTTAATAGTTCTAAACTCACCTAAGAGAGAAAAGAGAAGTGCTGGCACAGAGAATGCATTCAAAGCATATTAGTTCAACTTAACTAAAAAGAAATAAACCAAAGGGGAAACTTCCACACATCTTGTCTCTGCAGAGGGGGTGCCCTGTGGCTTGGGCTTCTTTTATCAAAAGCCTACCCACACCTTTTTGTCAGATAAACTTATTGGGTTTTCCTTGTGTAATGGGGTGAGTATTGTACAAGGTTCCAATGCCCTTTTTTTCCAACTCAAATTGTCCCTTAGAGGCTCAAAGCACTAACAAAGTGCTTCGCTGCATGAAAGTGCTGTCTACATTTGTCTGGCAAATATGTGGCCAACTGCAAAGCCTGATGGGTCTGTAATTTGTCACGGGCACAGTCGAGCTCCAGGCGGCTCCCACCAGAGAGCAAATTCAACATTACAAAGAGAAGTGTGGGCAGGAAAGCCTTCTAGCAAGATTCCCAATAAGCAGAATACAGTCATGAGACCAAAGACGAATAAAACATGGGCTGGGGAGACAGTATTGAAGCAGCAGCAGCCTACGAGAGAAGAGGGAGGATTTGAGCACCTTTTTGTACTGAAGGGACACTGGCAGGCACAGAGAAAAGGGACATATCTGTTGTCACCTGTAATCCTACGACAACTCTAAGAATTAGGCCACATTACCCTTGTTTCTACAGCTGTGGAAACTGAGTCTCAGAAAGGCTGAGTAACTTGTCTACCATTTTACCCAGTCAGGTAGTGGCTTAACTGGACTTTGGCCGGATCTTCCTGGCTCTAAAGCTCAGGTCTAGTCACTACATAATGCCAACTTCCAATACATCACCCAGAGAGTCAACTCCATTCAGTTAGCTGAACTGTAGAACTACAGATTGAGGAGAGGGTAACTGTTCACTCTGTTAAAGACATAATAGACCAACCATTAAAAAAACTAGTAAAGCTATAGAAAACCAGCCCTGTTGCTAGTAAATGTATTTTATTTAAATATATATTAAGCACTTATTTATATATTTGAGATCCCCCAAATAGTAGAAAGGCAGAAATTCAAATACCTACAAGATAAACTCAAAAGTAACCTTCTTTTATTCATTATCGCGTAAATGGAAAGATATTTTCATTGAAAAGAATGTTTGTTCACTCAATCACCAAACATTCACTGAGAAACCACCTGAGCTGAGCCAGGAATTGTTCTGGACTCTGAGGCTGAGAGAGTAAACAGCGCAGAGAAGGCCCGTGCCTGGGAGGAACATGTTTTGCTGTGTTTGGAGCCAGACTAAACAAAGCAGAGGGGGGAGAGGAAGGAGCTACTTATGATTTGTGACAAATGCTGGGAAGCAAATACTGGATGCTCTGAGAGAGGTGACATGGAAGCTATGCTTTGGGCTGAGAGAACAGGAAAGAATTCCCTGAGGTGATGCTGTTTAACTGGTAAGATTTTAATCATGAGAAGGAATCAACCATGTAAGGGGTCGAGAAAAGGGTGTTCCAACAAGAGGGTTATGAGTGTGCAAAGAGCCAGTAAGGACAATGAGCTTGGCTTATTCTGGGAAGTGGTAGCGGCCAATGTGAGTCGGTACAGCCAGACAGAGGGGTGTGTAGTGTGAGCTGAGGGGGAGGGGAGGGTGGGAGCCAGGCAGACCATCATGGGTCTTCTACACAAGTACAGGGGGTTTGGGTTTTATTCCAGGCTCAGTGGAAAGTTGTAGAATGATTTGATCTTAATCAAGGAACCGCCATGAACAGATTGATGGTTCTGCATTAGCTGTTGTGTGAAGAATGGATGAAGTGGGACGAGTGTGGAATCTGGAGACCAGTCTGGAGTTGGGAGATGGCACTTGCATGTTCTGCTGGATGTGCGCCTTCGGCCCTCCAGCTTTGCCCTCTGCTGTTTCCTATCTTGTTGTCTTCCTCAGAGGTTAGCTTAGACCAGCCATGGGCAAACTACGGCCCGCGGGCTGGATCCGGCCCATTTGAAATGAATAAAACTAAAAAAAAAAAAGACCGTACCCTTTTATGTAATGATGTTTACTTTGAATTTATATTAGTTCACACAAACACTCCATCCATGCTTTTGTTCCGGCCCTCTGGTCCAGTTTAAGAACCCATTGTGGCCCTCGAGTCAAAAAGTTTGCCCACCCCTGGCTTAGACAGATTGTAGCCAAGGGGTCCCTTGCCTTCTGACTTCCAATGGGTAGCCCAGCCAAGTTTAGAGGAAGAGGGGGAGAGAAGTTGAGATGTTTATTACCTCAGCTCCATGCCACACTCAGGGTTTATCAGAGGCTGCTTGTGCCCCTCAATCCACAGCTGCTGGAACTGTCCAAAAGCCTCTCCTCCAGCCCTCCCCCAGGACTCCAGGACCCTGCCCCTCTCAGAACTTGGGTGCTACCAGAAAGGCACTGCACTGGAGGGCCTTGTGTTTTTTAAATGATACCTTTATTGAACTCTAGTCAAATTACCCAATTTATGTGCCTTCTGTTTTCTGCTTGATTCCTTCAGGACACAGGAAGAGAGAGACAAGATTTGATCTTCTGTTACTGTGATCCTTGACTAACATTCTGTTCTGCTAATGCTCCATGGTTGTGATGTGAGAGTCACAAACCCAAGAAGATTGACAAAAATCATATACCTCTTTACCTCTTTAGGAGAACCAACCCATAAAATACCAAAATCATGGGTATGAGGGTTCAGAAAACAAAATAATTTATGATCACCAAAACAAATCAACAATATCTTATGTGTTCATAAAACACAGTTAAGGAGGATAGAGGGTAGGAAATCTAAATGAGAGAGAAGGCCTTCTTAAAACGTAATATTTGAGCAGAGACCTAAAGGAAGAGAAGAAGCAAGTGATGATTATATTCAGGAGAAGCATGATCTAAGAGGGAAGACTATTAGAGGCCAAGGTGGGAACTGCTGGACAACTTCTGAGCAACAGTTAAAGGCCGGTGTGGTTAGAGCAGAGGAGGCAAGGACAGTTATTGGCCTGTGCTATCAGGGAGACAAGTGGGACAAGGCCACTAGTCCCTTGTAGAACTTTGGCTTCTATTTTGAGACAAGAAGCTATTAGCGTTTTGAGAAGAGTATTGATAACAACTGATTTAATTTAAGAGGATCATTCTAGCTGCTGTGTTGCAATATGATGGCAAAGATAGAGTGAAAACAGTTAGGCAAAAGTCAAGGGCAGAGATGCTGGTGGCTAGACCAAGGTGGCAGCATTTATGTTTGATAAGCCTTTGAGATATCCAAGTGGAAATGAATAGGCACTGGATGTACAACCAAAGCATGGAGTTAAGAGAAGAGGTCTTGTTATCAGTGGAAGTGAGATTCTTGGGGATGAGATATTGTCGAAAGCTTTATGTCTGTGGAATTACACCCCTGAGTTTCTAAGGTACCCTTTCCCTTCATCCCACCATAGATGAAGTGTAGCTGGGGCTTCAGCAAAGCTAGGATCAGAGTTTCCACTCCCTGTTGGAGCACAGGTCCAGTCCAGCATCAGGCTAGCTTAGCTTGCATTGCCCTGTGCAGTCCATCAGCCCACTGCATGTGGGGTCCACAGGGCCATACAGCTATGGAGGGAACAGGGGCAGGAGCAAAGTCAAAGGGACCAGAGAGCCAAGAGAGAGCCACGAACCAAGAGCAAGCTCCTTTGTCTAGGGCAGCGGTTCTCAACCTGTGGGTCGCGACCCCTTTGGCGGTCGAACAACCCTTTCACAGGGGTCGCCTAAGACCATCCTGCATATCAGATATTTACATTACGATTTATAACAGTAGCAACATTACAGTTATGAAGTAGCAATGAAAATAATTTTATGGCCCTAACCGGTTTGGTTCAGCGGATAGAGCGTCGGCCTGCAGACTCAAGGGTCCCAGGTTCGATTCCGGTCAAGGGCATGTACCTTGGTTGCGGGCACATCCCCAGTGGGGAGTGTGCAGGAGGCAGCTGATCGATGTTTCTCTCCCATCGATGTTTCTAACTTTCTATCCCTCTCCCTTCCTCTCTGTAAAAATCAATAAAATATATTTAAAAAAATAAAATAAAAAATAATTTTATGGTTGGGCCACAACATGAGAACTGTATTTAAAGGGCCAGAAGGTTGAGAACCACTGGTCTAGGGCAGTGGTCAGCAAACCCATTAGTCAACAGAGCCAAATATCAACAGTACAACAATTGAAATTTCATTTGAGAGCCAAATTTTTTAAACTTAAACTATATAGGTAGGTACATTGTTATTAACTTAATTAAGATACCCCTAAGGCTTAGGAAGAGCCACACTCAAGGGGCCAAAGAGCCGTATGTGGCTCACGAGCCGCAGTTTGCCGACCACGGGCTAGGGGATTATGTATTTCCAAATTTTCATGGGCTTGCCTTGGCCCTGCCCCCTCTAGCCAATCCATGGTTCACCAGGTAAGGTCAAAAGGCAAGTACCTTCCCTATGTCACCCTAACTCCATTGCCCATGTGCCCATCATGCCCTTTGTCCAGTCCCTTCCCCCAGTAATCTGCAAGAGATATGGGCCAGGGTGGTTCCCCGGGGAGTGTGAAGTTGCAGCTTTTTGGTGAAGCTGCCCAAATGATAAGCCTATAATATCTGCCTTCCCTTTTGCTCCTTTCCTATTGTTAATAGCTAGCTAATTACAACGGTCCAATCTGAACTGGAGATAGAAATTTGGAAAACATCAGGGAGTGAAGAGAGGGAGAAGAGACAAGCTCCAAGGATGGAACCCTGAGGCACTGTGGGTTGACAGGTCAGGAAGAAGAGGGGGAGCCAGCAAAGGAGACCGAAAGGAGTGGCCTGCAGGGTAAGAGGAAAAACCAGTGAGATGACTCCAAATGCAACTGAAAAAGTACTTCAGGAAGGAGGAAGTGATCAACTTATCATGTGTTGTTGATGAAGTAAGTGAGAAGAGAACAGGGCTACTCCAATGGATTTGGCGAAGAACGGGGCTCTGCGAACTCTGATGGTGTTTTAGGAAGGAGAAGGCAGGTGAAAGGCTGATGGAGAAAACATGTATAGGCAAACTTTTGTGATGTTCCGTGCTGTTGACGGGGAGCAGAAAAACGGCTGGTAGCCAAAAGGCATCAAGCAGGTTTTTTTAAAAATTACGTTTGGAGATATTATAGCATCTTTGAATGCTGCTGGGAGTTATCTAGTAGGGAGAGGAACCCAGGTAATGGTAGGAGCAAGGAGAAGGGGTCCAGGGCCCATGAAGGCATGGCCAGTTCATCGTCTGCACCAGAGCCCATGGCCCAGGCGCAGGGAAGCTGGAGAGAGCATGTCAGAGCTTGCTCAGGAAAACAGGAGGTAAGGTGTCCACAGAGCAGGACACCGGAGCCACTGGAGGTCTGAGGAGAGAAAGGAGCATGAAGGCCTCCAGGGTGGGCATGGGGAGTAGGGACAGGTAGGGGATTGCTGGGCAGTGTGCTGGGCTCTATAATGCCTTGGATGTGAATCCATAAATCCCACTTATATTAATGAAAACATTCATATTAACCTATGATGGGGAAAAAGTAAGGTCTCATGTGAGGAAAGTACAGAGGCCATCCGATCTGAAGCTGTGAGAAGAATCCAAAGGTCTCATTGGTGCTGATCTCCTCCAGCTCCCACCGGAGGTGCTCACTCCCACCCCGGTAAGGAGACTGAAAGTGAAGTGAACTGAAGGGGATGTGGATCCCCACTTTCCCAACAGATGTAAGCAATTCCACTAACACAACATTCAAATCTATGGAAATGATCTTTATTTTAGGTTCTTTCTCAGTCAGCCCTTCGTAGTCTGAGAATGTGAAAAATAAATCTGAAAATACTTTTAAAAGCTTTGTTGTGAGCTAAGCGCTGGTATGTAAAATGCCCAGCTCCTAGATGCAACAACAACAGAGACAGACTAATGACCCCTGACATTAGATTTAAAATGTCCTGCATGCAAACCCACTGTGCCCCACTCTTCTGTAATGCAATAACCAGGGAGAATTAGAATTGCAAAATGCCCAAAGACCTACATGGAAATTATACAACAAAGTAGTTTCACACTGATATTGAGAAAGGAATATGAAATGAATACAAGATACACAGAGAGACAGAAGCTACTATTATGTATGTATGTATGTGTGTGTGCACCTGTGTGTCTGCGAGAGACAGTAAGATAAAAAATTGTTTATTTCTTTACTTTGTTCTCCCTGAGCAAAATTTAAAATAAAGACACTGGTTTGGACACATTTCAATAATATGACATATGGTTCCTATTTTAGTTCCAAATGATTTTTACTAAATGGTTTTTGAAATATTTACTTGTAAATAAATATAAAGGAGACGTTCTGAATATCCGATTTGAAAAATAACAAACTCAAGCAATTCAATTATCAAGATGGATTTTCCAATACTCTCTGATACTATTTTCTTCCAATTGTTATTTCTTACATTATTAGGCACCACAAAAGTCCAATGCTACAGACATTTCTCTCTGGGCTACAGTTAAACACTTGGACTGTGACAATGAAAGAGAGGTGGGCTATTTTATGCCCTAAAGTGAGAACATATTAAATAATGCAAATAAGCCCGGCAGGTGTGGCGCAGTGGTTGAGCATTGACCTATGATCCAGGAGGTCACGGTTCAGTTCCTGGTCAGAGCACATGCCCAGGTTTTGACCTCAATCCCCAGTGAGGGGCATGCAGGAGGCAGCCTATCAATGATTCTCATCATTGATGTTTCTATCTCTCTCCACCTCTCCTTTTCTCTCTCTGAAATTAATGAAAACTATGTATGTTTAAAGTAAATAAATAATGCAAACAAGTTTTGAAATCATTTGGGCCATATGACATATCAGCTGCACAGACGTTTGCTGACGCCTGCCCCGCATCCTCAGGACTCATCTTTTTTGTGTCCCCCCGGCTGCCATCCACAGAATGAAAGAGAAAGAAGTTTCTGTTTGGCCCATGAAGAGATAGAAAAGAAAAGCCAATGTCTAATAATTTCTCCTTACTTTTCCACTGGCTGCCATCAAATCTAAGATGATTTCATACAGATTCTGGGCTCACATATCTAAAGAGAACTCAGTGATTAATTCAAAAGCAGTGCAACTAAGGGTAGACACTCCATATGTGAATGGTGAGCAATTTGGGGTGGCACAGAGCGAATTATGTGGCAGTGAAACACCTGGTGGATGACAGCAGCACTTGTCTGCTCAATCTCTATTCTCCCCTACTTTGTCAGTCACAGAACCCAGGTTTTTATTTTTTCTTTTGGAGTGGTCTAGATAAAACTACTGAGCATCCAGAATTCCTTGCATCTAGGAATGATCAAAATGCTATTAATTGATCATAAGCTCAATGAGGAATTGCTAGGTGGGGCTTCCAGGAAAGTGTATTAAAAAGGGAAGCCTCAGATGACATAATGTTTGTTAGTTTTGCCTTTTGCCTGTTGCCCTTACCTTTTCCTCCTGCCTGTGATGGCCAGAGAAGGAGCAGCCAGCGTGTAAGTACGTGGACAAGTCCCATGGCCACACACTGGCTGCTCCAACTCCGCATAACCAAGCAGAAGGACAGGAGCTGGGTTCTGATGGCATTCTGAACTTGTTGAAGTTTCACGGGGCAAATAAGGGCCTCTTTGGTCAAGGCACCTGTGATGGTAACATGTATGTGTCCACTTGGCTTGGTTGTGATACCCAGATATTTGGTTAAATACGTCTGGATGTTACTATGAAGGTGACATTAATTTTTTAATCAGCAGACTTTGAATAAAGCACAATACCCTCCACAATTTGGGTGGACCTCATTCAATCAATTGAAGGCCTTAAGAAAAAATTGACCTCCCCTGAAGAAGAAGGAATTTGGCCAGCAGACTGCCTTCAAACATGAACTGCAATATCAACACTTCCTTGCGTCTCCATCCTGCCAGCCTACCTTGCAGGTTTTGGACCTGCCAGCCTCCACAATCTTGTCAGCCAATTCTTTTTTTTTTTTTTTAAATATATTTTATTGATTTTTTACAGAGAGGAAGTGAGAGAGATAGAGAGTTAGAAACATCGATGACAGAGAAACATCGATCAGCTGCCTCCTACACATCTCCTACTGGGGATGTGCCCGCAACCCAGGTACATGCCCTTGACCGGAATCGAACCTGGGACCTTTCAGTCCGCAGGCTGACACTCTATCCACTGAGCCAAACCGGTTTCGGCTCAGCCAATTCTTTAAAATCAATCTCTCTCTCTCTCTCTCTCTCTCTCTCTCTCTCTATATATATATATATATATATATATCTATAGATAGATAGATAGATAGATATATCTATCTCTATCTATCTATAGATATATCTATCTATCTATCTATCTATCTATGTATAGATATATATATATATCTCTATCTATATATAGATATCTATCTATCTATCTATATCTATATATATATATATATATATATAGAGAGAGAGAGAGAGAGAGAGATAGATAGATATATACACATATATGTGTGTCTATAGAGAGACACACACACACACACCTGTGTGTGTGTGTGTGTGTGGTGTATGAGATCTAAAGATATGAGAACTAACTCCCTATCAGTTTTGTTTCTCTGGAGAATCCTGACTTACACCACTGTGACTAGATGTTGGTTCATTGCCATTGACTGCAATCGTCTCTGACAAGTCTGAGATCTGATACTTCGTGAGCTAAGTGTGTGTGCATGCTTTGTGAGCCTCTACCTCCAGACTTGCAGAATGAAATATGAGTAATACCGACTCCGTCAGCTGGTTGTAAGAGCTGCATGAGGCAACATATGTAAAAGTGCTGTGTAAGTTACAAAGCCCAATGGAAATGTTAGGAAGCATTTTCCTGACAAGTTCACTGTGCCAAGTCACAACCATAATTCTTCTTCATTCATGATGGGGAAAACAGGCCTTTACATCTGATCATTAAACAGTTGTAACACTCTGTCAATGCTATCTCAATCATCCAGGGTGGGGACATTATAGAACATTTGGAAGTCTCGAGAAGCACAAAGATGTAAACACTCAACTGCCCTGCACCATAGCTACTGCTGTCTAGTAACATCTAGTGAGTTCTTATTATGCACCACGTGGTGTGGGAAGTAATTTAATGCATTATCTTTATCTTATAGAGGTAAGTACCATTTTGGTGCCCATTTTGTGGATGATAAAACTAAGGAATAGAAGAGTACCTAGCTTGTCCCATGACTCACAGTTAGCAAGTGGCAAAACCAGATTCAGCCCCAGGTCTGAATGATGCCAAAGTCCCAATGTTTAATTGCCAACCACATAGCAGGTGATGGGCTGTGTCTTTAACAGTGCGTTTGTTCACACAGACTTGGAATGTGACTGGGTAACCTTTAGGTGAGTTAAAACAGTGAATGCACTTTGTTTAGCATACAAACAAATCCAGGTTCTGGTATTACAGAGCTGCTAGCTGCCCTGCCCAGGATAGCATTTTAATTTGAAATGAGGCAGAAGACTCTTCCAAATTAGCTACTCCTGCTAATGCTTCCGTTTACTTCAGATAAGGATATCCCTTCTGTTGGGCATTCAGACGTTCATCTCTAGAAGCCTGGGCTTATCCATTTCGAACTACACATTCATCCACGATCTCCCTTTATTTTCCTTATAGCCCCCAATCAAAAAGGGCTGATATTATTAACTCCACTTCCCAGGTGAAAGATCTGACCCCTGGAGAGGTTAAGTAAGTCATCCAAGGTCACACAGCAAATTAGTGGTACAAGCAGGACTGGAAGGCTGTCTGCCAGCATCCAGCCCAGTGCACTTTCAATTACACTGCTCCCTCCACCTGTCACTTCCGCCATCCTGAGGGGCTGGGGTTGATGGGGCATGCTGGCAGTCCCTAGGGGTAAACTGTCCTGCCAGGTAGGAAAATGCACACACACACACACACACACACACACACACACACACTACATACACTATAATTGCATCTGACAAAATGGTTTTATAACAGTGCAGTCAAGGATGCAGAAACTCCCAGACTGCTTTTCAGAAACAGAGCCCAGGGGACCAATTTCATCCTGAAATAAGATTTCCTCTGTTGTGGGTCTGGGGGGTTGGGTAAGTGATGGGCTGCATTAACAGTGGGACAGTGGACTGCAGGGCAAACGCTCTTTTAACTCTCATTGTCATTAAGTAGTGACGATGCAAACCATGGGAAAGAGGCACCCCCAAGACAGCACATGGAGAAAAGTTTCACATGGACCCCTCTGTGACTTTCCCTCCCTAAATTGCAGCGGATTACACATGGTGCTTTTGGAATAACAAATGTGTATTTTTTTCTCATTCTATCCAATATTTGTAAAAGGTCAAGAGCAGGGGAGTACTGATTATGAAAAAGAATAGCCTGGTGCATGTGACTCAGAGATTTGGTCCATGCACCAAAGGGTCACGGGTTCAATCCCTGTCAAGGGCAAGTACTTTAGTTGCAGGTTCCATCCCTAGCCCTGGTCTGGGTGCGTGTGGAAGGCAACTAATTGATGTGTCTTTCTCTCTCTCTCTTTCTCTGTCTCTGCCCCTCCCTCCCTTCCACTCTCTCTAAAAATCAATGTTAAAAATATCCTCCAGTGAGGATTAACAAAAATAATAATAATATAAATCAATCAATCCATCCATCCATCCATCCCAGCATGAGATTCTGGTCCTACTTAGTCTTGCCTGATACCAAAGAAAGTACAAGTGGAGACAACATACTACACTGTCAATTCAGCTTCCAGGCCAGGATTTCTGGATGGAACATTTGCTTTTCCTAAGCAAGGCAGGCAGTCAGGGATCTGCCTCCATGGGACTGGCCACCGCAAAGCAGAAGGTAACTTGCTTTGCCAAACTGGAGTGGCTCAGTGGATAGAGCATCGGCCTGCGGACTGAAGGGTCCCGGGTTCGATTCCAGTCAAGAGCATGTACCTTGGTTGTGGGCACATCCCCAGTGGGAGGTGTGCTGGAGGCGGCTGGTTGATGTTTCTCTCTCATCAATGTTTCTGACTCTCTATCCCTCTCCCTTCCTCTCTGTAAAAAATCAATAAAAATATATTTTTTTTTAAAAAAAGAAGGTAACTTGCTTTAACTCTACTGATTGGATGAATGAACGTCAGAAAGCAAAAAGAGGAACTGCAAGATTTAAAGCTCAAAAGATTTAAAGACAAAAGACTGGCACTGGGGACAGAGTTCCTAGGAAGAAACAAGCAGGTTTCTAAACTTGCGTCAAAGCCAGAGCCACCTCCTGCCTCCCACAGGGAGGAGCAGCACTCAGAGCTGAGCTGCCTGGAATGACCTAACCTTGAAAGTCATTAGGAAGCCTCACAGTTCTTTCTTTCCTGCTACATTAGCAAACGAAGTTTAGACACCAAGAGACTAGTCACCTTCTCCAAAGGAATTTGCCACAGACTCACTGATGCTCAAAATGTGGACCAAGTTGCCTTTTAAACAAAGAATAACATCAGTGTGTAAAACTTAAAGGCAAACTTCATCAAAAATGACTTGAAGCCCACCAGTTTTGCCTGGGGATGGGGGGTGAGGATATTAGAAGTTGAGGGAAAAGCCAGGGGGAAGCAAAGTCAATCATGCATGCTTTCACTGCTAATCCTGAGATTCACTGATCCAGACAATGTAGCACATCACAGAGAGGAACACACAATCCAGGACCCAGAAAAGTCTTCACACTTTCACTTAGAGAAATGAGAAAATGTAAAAAGAAGGAGCCCAATCTTAATGCATAGAAGGCACCATAAACCTATTCTCTTCTCAGTGCTGCCTTTCTCAGGATTCTTTATGTGGTCTGTAGCTGGCTCATGGAACACGCTCCCTCCTGGCCCAACCCTGCTTACTCTCTCTGTCTTTCAACTCTTTATTATGTTGTTCAGCACAACCTCTCTTTTTTTTTTCTTCCACTATCTTTAGTTTTAAGAAGACCTGGGAGTTTGCCAAGAGACCACAATTTCTTCCTGTATAGAAGCTAGGGAAATAGTGAAAATCATGAACATCCACACATTAATAATTTCACCTGCAACACATTATTTCATTTTGTCTCTTAGAATTTCATTATCTCAAAATCTAGCAATTTAACAGGGCAGCCTTTTTAAATGGTATACAAGGCACTGGAGATCTCAAGAGCTGCAAATGATTCAAGTGTGAGGCCAGATCATCAAAGATAACAACAGGAACTAGGGTTGAAAAGAGACCTTTCCCTCCCATCGTTCCCACCAAGACAATAACTGTCACCATATGTCAGGCACTGGGCTAGGCAGTAGGTACACAGAGATGTGAGTCAAAACCCTTATCCTCAAAGAGCTTCGTCTAATGCACTGTGTCTCAAACTGCATTCCGTAGAACAGCGGTCACCAACCGGTGGTCTGTGAGGTCCGAAAGGTTGGTGACCGCTGCCTTAGAACACAAATGTCCTTGTATAACAGGCTCTATAGCCAAATACTTTAGGAAATGTGGCATACTGAATATCTTTCAAGATAGTTTCATACCCACCCTAATCACAAGGTGCCTTTGTTTCTTTACTGGACCATTTCCCAAATTTAATTCATCATTGACCCATTTGCCTTGCAAAATACACATATTGAGATGAGCTTACAAATGCTAACATGGAGAGCTTCTACCCTTAAACAAATAGATTAATAATTACACTTTTTAAGATAAAATAAGAACAATGAAAATGTTTTCATATAAAGTATACTGTATTTCAACCAGAAAGGTAAGTAAATCTAAATGTCCAAACTGAGAGCATGTCTGTCTGCTCACTGCAATGGGAAAGTGAGCAATGAGAAAAATTAGTCTAGTGTGGGTACCTACTTTGCTTGTGTTGGGGAGTGGGAGAGGTGTTCAGCTTATAGGGTAATAGGAGAAACTGCAGTAAAATCAAATACTTGGTATCCATAGGAGTTACAGTCAGGAAAATTGTCTGGCATCTAGTGAGGGGAGATTGGCAGGTCTTTCACCAGCCGGCACCACAGCCTGGCTCTGCAGCCTGATGCAGCATCAATGGCTGCTTTCTCACGGGCCAGGGCTACAGTATGGCTCTGGGCACTGTTCCTGGAAGCTTAGTCTCAAGCCTGTCTCAGTGATACTCTGCATGCTTCCAAGTACCAGATTATCTCTGAGATTCCCGATGATTCTTTGAAATGTCTCATATCCTTCAAAAAACTCTTCTATGTAACGTAGCCAGAGCAGATTCTGGTGTTTATAACTAACACCCCTGACCATATGTCCTGTCTCCCACTTCCAGTATTCAGGAAAATAATTGTTTTAGCCATTTGCAACCCAACTGGCCGAAGACTCTAATCTGGCAACATTTCTGTGGAATCTCTACTGCCCTTCTTTATCTCTAAGCAACAAGCACTCAAAGCGACCAACTCCTAGTTCTAGACTCCCACCTGCATCCCCTTTTCAACTTAATCTTCTTTCTTAGCCTAAGGCTGGCCTATTTATTGTATGAGATGTGCTTTGCTGTCAGTCAACATGGCAACATCTTTAGTGAATTCAAAAGCCTAGCTCTTCATTTACCTTTCGAGTTGTAACATGTTCCTGGACACACAGGTATCTATCTATCCCATTTGTCAACAATGATTTTGTCTGCTTTTTTGTTGTTGTTACACTTTGCATAGCTCTTCCAAAGTGTTATGAAATCTGTCAGAGTAAATTCAAACAGGGGTAGAGTGGTCTATGTGTTAAAGTAGGCGGATGCCAGGAATTGTGTCATTTCCCATCATGGTGACTGACTGCGTAGCTCAGGCAAATCGTAGGGGCATCCATGGCACCACCACCCCCAAGAGGAGGGTTCCAGGGACTTCTTGGAATTCCAGTTTCAGAGCACAGGGTCAAGCTAAGCCACTAAAAAAGGTTATTTAAAAATTGCTGGAGGAAAGACTTAAATAGTCATGGGAGGAAAAAAAGCACATTTCTTGATGCAGTAATTAAAGATTTAGATCCAGTGTGTGAATTCCCATAGAATCCTACTTAGCCCCCTTCTCTATGTCAAAGCAAACTTAGTTTCACATCACTGGTGCATCTCATTTCTCTTAATGCTAAGGATTTATTTCTTAGGCAAAATCGTTCATTTTACCCGAGTAGAACTTAAAAAACAAATCACATTCTGTTCTTCCAGAATTTTCATTAAGCCAAGGTGTCATCAAGCTGAAAATTTGCAAACACGTTTTGGCTTTCCTTGTGCAGGAAACTCAGAGGTTCAGTGGATCAGCACAGGCTCTGCTGACAAATGCTTAGCAGTGTTGGGAAGGGAAAAACATACTTGGTATTAACAATTTACAAAGATTTCTAAGTTGAACCAATAAGTTTGTCTATACTGTCCCATGGATGTCTATGGCCTAGAAGCAAAAATGTTGCAACTGAAACTCAGAGAGGTGTTGTCCCTAAGATGGGCACACAGGACCAGGGTTGATAATCTGGTACTTGGAAGCATGCAGAGTATCGCTGAGATAAAAATTAAACATCCTGGATTGCTCACACCTCATCTGTGTGTATTTACTTAGGCACCATAGAGTCATAGCAAAATGTAATGGGAAAAGTCAAAGAACAAAATTATCAAGTAACATATGGAGTATCATAGAAAAATACTTAGAGAATTTCAAGGAAAAAAGTCAAATTTTAATCAAATATTTCAGGCAAAAAAAAAAAATAGACAGTAACATTTATGATCTGCATAGCAATAGTCAAATCAAAGAAATTTCAAAACAGTCAAAACCCAACAATTAACTCAAGGTCAAAACCCAGAATAGCTATTTATTAGAGCACCCACTACTCTCTAGCTCTGTGTCCAATTAAGCCCTACATCTCCTTAGACTTAATCCCCCAATCATATGGGCGCCTAAGACCTTTCAATATGATTTTCTTGATCGCTAAGGAAATGTTCCTTGCTAATTTCATTAGTCTTTATAATCATTATATTAAATCATTCTCCCCCAGTTACCATTGTGTCATTAAAGCATTTCTGTTTTCCTAGAGTTCTCAGTCCTTAGAGGTCAGTGGCCATTTGGTAATTTTTCTTTTTTTCTCATAAATTAAACCACTGCAGCATCTTGCAAATGACCTAGCAACTACTTTAAGACTTAGCTGTAACATGAGCTTGCTACCAAGCTCTCTAATTAAGCCACAATATCATTTCTCCTCTAGTTTACAAGATAATCATCTAATTCCCTTTTGTTAAACTATTTGGCCTATGGCCTTCCGCTTTATTCACTTGGGAACTAGATTATGGTTCCCAGACTAAAGTACAATGGAATTACTGTAATGTTCCAAGGTTAATTAATGCCAAACAATGCCAGCCCAATTTCTATCTCCTTTCACATGACTGTACCCTCAATTTAGGTTCAGGAAACTTCTTGATTAGTATTTACAAGTGTTGCTGAACTCCTTCTGTTGAATTAAAACATTCCTACTGAAATGTGGCTGATGTTTTAAGACTAAAATTTTCAGTGTGGGTTTGCAGTTACATATTTAATGGATGAGCTTAAGAAAGATATAAAAGTGGTAAATTTATGTTCATGATGACATCATAATTGATAGAACAATATCCTATATAAATTGGTAATATGCAAATTGACCCTAAAGGTAGAACGACCTGGAACAACCAGTCACTATGATGCACACTGACCACCAGGGGGCAGATGCTCAATGCAGGAGCTGCCCCCTGGTGGTCAGTGTGCTCCCACAGGGGAACCTCCTCTCAGCCACAAGCCGGGCTGACGGCTGCGAGTGCAACAGTGGTGGTGGTGGCAGCGCTAATGATGTCTGAGGGCTCCCAGGCTTCCAGAGGGATGTCTGACTGCCCACTTAGGCCTGATCCTCCAGGAAGCAGGCCTAAGCCAGCAGGTGGACATCCCTCGATGGGTTCTGGACTGTGAGAGGGCGCAGGCCAGGCTGAGGGAAACCCCCCACCCCCCAGTGCATGAATTTTTGTGCACTGGGCCTCTAGTATTTCATATAACTCTTTCATGTACCTTATTTTCATATGATCCTTAAGAGGACTCAGAGATCTGAGTAGAATAGATATTACTATGCCCATTTTATTGATCACTGGTTTCCAAAAGATGTCAATGCAATGACATTGTTTATAGAAACACAGCTCATTTTCTATCATTTTACTTTTTTAACAATCTAAATAAGACCCTCATTTAAACAAAGGGCACTCTGGCTTTTAAATAAGGGAAGTGTGACAGCCTCTCTACAGGTGAAGGAATCAACGCTCAGCACAGAAGTGAGCTTACCAAAGTCAAACAGTGAATAATTGAAAAAGCATAAAAAACAACAACCCAGATTTCCTTCCAGCAAGGGCCAACATTCGTTTCCAATGCACTTAAGTTCCATGAGAGGAAGAATGCCAAAAGAATAAAAAATGCATTTGTGAGCCAATTTTTATCAATTTAATGTATTTTTAAATAGTCTTCTTGTTGGTTGCCAAACTTTAGGCTCTAGACAAGCTGGATGTCTCTTAATGAAGAAATATGATTGGCTCAAGTCACTTCTTCAGCAAAGAGCTGACCACGGCGGCCACTGCACTGCAGAGGACCCTACACACTCGAGAGAACTGGAGGACTGTATTTTAAAGACATTATTATTTTTTTGTTAATCCTCACCCAAGGATATTTTTCCCATTCATTTTTAGAGAGAGTGGAAGGGATGGGGAGAGAAACCCACTCATAGGGACATTAGGAAGATAAAGCATGCCAAATGCTAACACTATACCAGGCATAGAATAAGCTCCTAATTGATGTTTATACACAATATTACAATCATCATCTGAAAAGGCTGGTGTTACTCCAGACAGATCGAGAGAAGACAGGCATGAAGAGGCCATTCTTTTTCATCTTGATACTGCAAGGAGTTTGATGGATGCTTGTGAATAAAGAAATGAGTCAGTGTGTGAAAGGGCTGATTCTCCCATTCCATCAAGGGCCATGTCTGTATATTACTAAATTGGCCTAGACACACACACACAAAGGTACACTTCAAATCTTTCAATTCAATCAGTTTAAAAATTAATCCATTTCAGCGAGTTCTATGAGATTATTCAGGAAGGGGTGGGAGAAGCCAGTGGCATTGCCCAGCTTAACAACACTACCTGGTTATTCAACTTCCAGCAAGAAGTCTACCCACTGGGAAGAATCAGAGGGTTGCCTTCATCTCCCAAAATCCTGATAATCACCTTTAAAAGAAAACTCTGTTAAAAAAAAAGAAAGCAGGACCCGGCTGGTGTGGCTCAGGCTTTGAGCGTCGACCTATGAACCAGGATGTCATAGTTCGATTCCTGGTCAGGGCATGTGCATAGTTGCGGGCTCAATCCCAGTGTGGGGTATGCAGGAGGCAGCCAATCAATGATTCTCTCTCATCATTGATGTTTCTATCTCTTTCTCCCTCTCCCTTTCTCTCTGAAACCAATAAAAAATATATTTAAAAAAAAAGAAAGCAGGGAAGAAATGAGAGAGGAGGAAAGGAAACAAGACAAAAAGAAGAAGAAAAAATACCCAACAGAAGGTGGAGAAGAGAAAGAGCTCCTTATTTTAGAAATACATCCTCCTACCCCCACCCCAGGGAGATACACTATTCTGTCAGCAATTTGCAGATACAGTTCTCAACTAGGGGACAAAGCGCAGGAGCTTCCTTCCAGTAATGACCCAGGTGGGTGAAATCTCACAGGTGGAAAGGAAAATGCTTTCCTATATTGGAAAACAGATATTTATATAACTGGCCCCAACTCTACCTAAAAGAGAAGAGCAAAGTATCAGGAAACATGAACTGGCATAAAATCCTGGCCACGGCTTGCTGCACGCACTAATGTTTTCCTGCGTCTTTATCCATCCTCCGAGCACTGCTCAATGCTGCTTCCTCAGAGAAGCCCTCCGTGCTGCTCTCAGCCTCCTGAGGCCGTGCTACATGCTCTAATAGCCTCTGGGACCCTTCCACTATGGCAGTTACCTCTGTTGTAATGTGGTAATTCTTTAAATAAGTAATTGTTTAATACCTGTCTGCCCATTCACCCTAAGTCACTCACACTTGCATATGCCTTGAATGCAACAGATAAGCAAATATACATGTAAGGTGATCCTCATTATTTGTGGATTCTGCATTTGTGAATTTGCCATCTCGCTACAGTTTACGTGTAACCCCAAAATCAACACTCGTGGTACTTTGCAGCCATTGTGAACATGTGCAATCATAAAAAAATTGTAGCTGGACACACACATTCTCTACTGAGATCAAAAAAGGTGACACTCCACTTCCTGTCCCAGTTCTCATATTGTAAACAGTGTCTTTTCTGTGGTCTATTTAGCGCCACGTTTTCCCCATCTCTGGTGCTTTCTGGTGGGATTCTGCTGTGTGAACGGCCCTCGGTGCAGCACTGAAGTGCTACCTGATGCTTCCAAGCACAAGGAAGTTCCGGTGCCTTCAGGAGAAAACACCAGGGTCTGATCAGCCTCCTTCAGGCACCAGCTACAGTGCTGGCCACGAGTTCGGTGTTAATGAGTCAACAATATATATAAGGTGTCTTTATAACAAAGTTATATATTGCTCAATTAATGGAAATGTTATGACCAGAGACTCCCAGGAAAGGAACCCTGTGTTTCCCCAAGAGCAATGGTTTAGTACTGGCTAAGTCCATGTTTATGGCAACTTTATAGAATATACTACCATGAGAATTGAGAAGCAACGGCATATATATTGAACATATATGTGCATATTTATTCAGTTTATGTGTATATGCATATGTATATATGTTTAGTAGTTCTTAACCACTTTAGAGTCATCAAACTTATTTTAAAATCTGAAAAGACATGGATTCGGGGGGTGGGGGGGATGAGGGGCAGTGTGAGGGGAGGTATGCACATATCTTGGTCCCTATGTGCACAAAAGTCCAGGGTAGGGGTGGGGTGTTGGTATTCACATTATAGTCTAAGGGAACACTCTGACCCCAAAGAGTTGTTCAATGAGGTGACACTTCACACAAATACATACATTTGCATATGATTATGGGCATGTATGGCTTCCTATCATGTACCCCAGGTAAAAATCTGGCAGATAGAGACGTTAATATCAAGAGAGATAGAGACTAGAATCCTTTCTAATAAAGAGGGAATATGCTAATTGACCCTCAAGCTGTCTCAAAGATGGTGACACCCACAGCCAATAAGGAGGGAATATGCTGATTGACTGCCCCACCCTCAAAGATGGTGGTGCCCACAGCCAATAAGAAGGGAATATGCTAATTGACTGCCCCACCCTCATAGATGGTGGCGCCCACAGCCAATAAGGAGCAAATATGCTAATTGACTGCCATGCCCTCAAAGATGGCAGCGCCCACCGCCACAAGATGGCCGGCAGGGGAGGGCATTTGTGGGTGACCAGGCTGGCAGGGGAGGGCAGTTGGGGGCAATCAGGTTGGCAGGGGAGCAGTTAGGCGTTGATCAGGTTGGCAGGGGAGTGGTTAAGGGGTGATCAGGCTGGCAGGCAGAAGCAGTTAGGGGCAATCAGGCAGGCAGGCGGGCGAGCGGTTGGGAGCCAGCAGTCCTGGATTGTAAGAGGAATGTCCAACTGCCGGTTTAGGCCCAATCCCAGGGGCCTAAACTGGCAGTCGGACATCCTCTGAGGGGTCCAAGATTGGAGAGGGTGCAGGCTGGGCTGAGGGACACCCCCTTCCCAGTGCACGAATTCCGTGCACTGGGCCTCTAGTAGATATATATATCATATATGGCACATTGAATATTATTTCAAATGTTTTATAATGATTAAAATTTAAATTACTTGCATTTTACCCACTAATAGCAAACATTAGACAATTCCAAATTACACGTATCTCCAGAAGAAAGATAACTTGCTATGAAGCACTGACTTCAGACGGGCCCTAAGTGAATTAACACAGGCAACAAACCGAAAAGCTAAGTAAAATACATATACATATACACACAAGAATATTGATGGTAGCCATTCCATTGTGTGGGAGCAGTATGTGAATTTAAGCTTCTTTGACATCTAAACTCTTTGTAAGCAGTAGCTATTGAGCACCTGGCTGATCCCTAAGTAACAGACAATATTTCTTAGTAAAGCTTCTAATTAGACATGTTTGTTGGGAATGAAAATAGAAAGCAAAAAACCCAGTAAATGGTTCTGTAGAAGTTCTGATAGTAATTATAACAACTATACCATCAATAATTCAATGCCATTTGAAACCTGTGCAATTTTGAGTGATTTACACAGACCAGAGTTGGCACATGTTGTAGGTAGATGTGAGGGCACCAAGACACCACTTCACTGTTTTCCCAGAAGTGTAGAGTCAAAAAGGTCACTTGTGGTAAAAGATCTTTTGGATTAGTCTTTTAAATCAATGCATGAATTAAAGATAATTTACATATAAATAAGCTAATACTTTGGCTTTGAAATTAAATGAATTTTTAAAAGATTTAAGTAACTGCAGAAAAGGTCAGATAGTATTAAGTATAGATAATGTGATTTTTAAAAACCACTTGTCTTGTTGGTTTATTAATATTTTGTATTCACTGTCAGTGTTGCTCTAAAAACTGTGTACTTAATTAGCAATGCACAAAGTCAAAGAGAATAAGAAAAAACCTATTTTCAAAATCAGTATTTGGAAGGACCAGGTCTAGAATCTGGACATGAAAATAATCAAAATTAACCTTTGCCCACATATTATACACTAGAGGCTCAATGCACGAAATTCGTGCAAGAGTAGACCTTCCTTCCCCCCGGCTGCCGGCACCAGCTTTCTTCTGGCACCCGGGACCCAGGCTTCCCACGCAGCCCCGGCTTCGTCCTGAAGGTCATCCAGTCTAATTAGCATATTATGCTTTTATTATTCTAGATATTATCACAACACACTCTAAATAAACCTGGCATCTTTCCAGTGAAATTTACTTTGGTATTTAGCTTCACTGATAAATTATTGCTCTTCCAAAACACAGAAGCTGTAGGTGGTGTGGGAGTTACCAGAGGGGTTCATGATCACAACCTCTAATCCCAATTGGCCTCTTTGGAGTATAAATCTAGAGTTTTCTTCCAACTGTGATGAAGGGGTAAAACCACCACCCTCTTATGAACACCAGTGTACCTTAAAAATGTTGGACCCCAGGATGAACAGGTGGAGCACAGGGCATTTTTAGGACAGTGAAACTATTCTTTGCGATTCTATAATGGTAGATACGTGACACTATGCATTTGTCCAAACACCTGCTACTATGCAACAGAGCAATACTAATATAAAGCAGGGGCTTCAGTTAACAATAATGTTAACTAAACTGTAACAAATAGTTCACCAATGAAAATAGAAAGCAAAAGTCTCAGTAAATGGTTCTGTAGAAATTCTGATAGTAACTATGACAACCATACCATCAATAATAGCAAATGCACCAATGCTAGGTGTTAATAAAAGGGACGGTGTGGGCAGGGGTAGGGAGTACGTGGAAAGTGTTTTACTGTAAACCTAAAGCTGCTCTAGGAATTAAAGTCTGTTTTTTAAATTGGTAAGCCTAATGTAATAATACCCCTCAAAGACACCTTCCTTAGATAAATGGCTTACAGACTATACTCAGAGGAGCCCTATTGGCCGTGGGAAATGATTCACTGAGCACTTGGCTTGGGGATGTTTAGGGAAAGGGAGCAGGAGAGGGGGGAGCAATGAACAGGAGGCTGCTCCAATGAGGGCTCCATCCTGTTTCAAGGGGGCAACTCCCCTTTCACCTGTTGAACAAATTGTTTTCCACACTGGAATCCATTAGAGAAAGGGTTCCTCAGCTAAAGTTTTTAAAAAGGCATGAAGACAAGTGACACCAGCCCAACAAAATACTTAGCTAACAATCCCGTACGTTAATGCTCTGAGCTACTGAATAAACATTTAACTCATCTCTGTACCTGACCATTATCACAGCCTGTGGCTAAGTCATTGGCTAGACACTTGGGGCTTCACTAGGATTTGCAACATAGTTTGGAGGTACAAGAGCAATGCAAAGCAGGGTCCAGCCCCCAAGAAGCTTATAATCCTACAGGACAGATAAAATGAACACTTATAACAAAAATACAAATACAACAGAAAATGTCCGTGGACCCAGCACCCAACTTAATGAGCTGAAAACAGACTTCAGGTCTTCTGTCGAGTATCAACAGACTGGCAATCCTGAATGAATCCAGGGCAAACACAAATGAGAACATTCCAGTACTCAGCTAAGTCTTGCTTTCCTAAATCTTTGTCTCTTTTAGAAAATGCAGTGCAAAAGAAAAGAAAAGAAAAGAAAAGAAAAGAAAAGAAAAGAAAAGAAAAGAAAATGCAGTGCATGCGAACAGTCAGACATCAGCGATGGGCAGTGTCCGTATGAAAGGCCTCTAAAAAGGAACAGAAGCTGGAAGTAAGCGCTGTGTCCCTCTTATCTTCAATTGCACGCATGCCTCTTCTCAAGATCGGTGTCTCCCCATCAGTCCTCACAAAGGACTCAGGACCCAGGATCCTGCAGATGGCAGCTGGCTCCAAACAAAGGCCCAGTGGCCCGTGGCCCGAAGGGTGAATGGCCTCTCCCAGGGGCTGCTGGGAAAGTCCTGACAGCAGAGGCAGCAGCTTCTGGTCAGGTGGCTACTTCGGAAGTAAACACCTTAGATGGGTTTCTCCCTGAATAACCAGCCCTACACCAAAGAGAAAACACTCGGCTCTTCATGACAGGTGCCAGGATTTTTTTCAATCCTATATGTGTTAAGCTATGCTATAAATTACTGCTGGTGGGTGTGAAATATATATCCATGTATATAGATGTGTGTACACACACACACACACACACACAGTACGTTACAGTTAAAACCATGTTGTCGACAGTCACTCAACTCCAGAGAAATTTACAGTTCTAAATGCAGACACACACTCAGGATAAAGACAGGAGGATTATAAATGCTTCCACAATTACCAGAATAAATAAAGCGCCTGAGGAGCATAAACATTTGCAGCACAGCCTTGCGGGCTCACACTGGTAGCTGCGGACCTGTTGCAGATGAGAGTTGGGGAGATCAAACATGATTAAAAATGCAAAGGTGCTGCATCCCGACAACATGCTTTACTTGACAACAGCTCTGGACTCAAAGGCACCAGTGCAATCCACGATCAAAGTGCTTTTCAGTATTTCACGTGCCCACTGAGACTCACTACGAAGGCCCTCTTAGAGGAGGCAGTTTTTTACAGCCATTAGCAATTCCATTTTGAGACAATCCTTCAATAGCACCATTTTTTTTTCACAGAGAATTGACAGCTTGTGTTTTACCAAGATGAGACCTAGAAGTTATTAGCAACCTGCATAATACATTAACGATCAGCATCTGAACAGTGGGCTTGAGGTAGGTGCGGGAAAACGAATGGTGGTACTGAAGCTGGTGAGCAGGTGTCCTAATACTACAACTAGAGAAGCTGAGACGAAGTCAGGTTTTACAAAACTAAAATTTCTGGTGTCTGGATATCCAGGAAGGCCCAGTGGAAGGAAGCAGTCCTCATTTCCTTGCTGTCTTGATGTAGTTTTTTCCTATGTATTCTACTGTGTATTTTTCGTTTTATTTACACAGGTACACATACGTACAAAGGATATTTAGAGATTTTTTTAAACCTATAAATTCAAAGCAGAGCACAAATGTCTTAGGTCTCAGCTCAGATGCTAAGAAGACGAGTCATAATTTATTGAGTGAGTTAGTAAGGAAGGGCTCCTAAGAGAAACCGCTGAGGGAGTGGCAAGAGGGACTGGAGAAGGCAGGAAGCCATGCGAGGTTAGGATTGGGGTGCAGTCCTCTGAAGGTAGTGACCCCTCCTGGGCAAGGGACCTGGGCTTTCACACCACTCACCAGTCAATCACTGGCTAAGGGCTGCACTTCTTGTTAGCAGCAGGCTCACCAGGCTGGTTGAGTGTGACTCCAGGTGGTCCTGCAAAGGTGCAGCCATTGGAAGCAAAGCTGGGGTGGGGCTCACAGAAATGGTGAATGGTACTGAGGGGATCTGGAAGGACCTCTGGCACCTGCCACTACAACAAAGCAACAAATGGCCCACATCTCCCTGCCATGGATCCCCTGTTGATTTTTAAAAATAAAGGTGAGGGTGGAAGCTAATATTATTTTAATAATATCATGATTACATTTACTGACTTTTTAGCATTTCAAATAATTTGGCCTGTAGAATGCAAATGCTCCTGCCCATTATGACTGAGGCTAAATCTTTAAGATATTGTAACTATAACTGCAGGGTCTGTTTGATCCACCTGGGAGAACTAGAGAAGTTAGCATTTTTTCAAAGCAATGAAGGTTTTATTATAAAAAGTCTCATTAGAAAGTTATCTGTCCCTAAAACATATAGGCTATCCGAAGGTCAGGTATAAAAAACGCAGCTTTTCATACTTTTCTCCCACCTTTTGGCTTCTATCACGTACCGAGGTAATGAAAAAGGAAAACAGTCTCCTGTTTTCCATTTCAGAAACCAACCCCCTCGCCACGCCCCCCAGCCAGGCCTCAGCTCTGCTTAAACCCGTGACATCCATTCTTTACTTTCAGGACAATGGCCTTTGCTGTGTTAGGTACTGAAGCTTCTGCTAACTTATTGCTGTTCCCAGACCTGCAAACACCCATCGGATCATGAGTGCCCCGAGTCCGCAGTAGTAAAAGAGGACCACCCCCATTTTAACACCACCCGGGCATATATTCCAGTCTGTGGTTTTAAATCTTCGTGAATGTTATGGAAGTTCTTTGGTGGCTGAGGAAGTTACTGGGCCTGGAAAAGATGGGAGAGGGGAGGGGGGGACAAAGACCCTTTAAGGATGAGTGCAGGCACACACCTTGTTGCTGCAGCTCTTCTCCAAAGGGCCTGCTCACAGAGGCGATCTTGGCTTGGGGAAGGCAGAATAAAAACTTAAAGGGGTTGAAAAAATTCAGGAAAGAAACAAGAATGACTGATAACTTAGCAGAGGGCTTAAATTTTTTCTTTTGTGTGTGTGTCTGTAATGTAGGAAATTGAGCAAGACATGAGTAACTCCTCATTTTGTTAGGAGGACAGTGGGGAGTGATGCCTGACGTTATGGGATAAAGTGTGTGTACCCCTATCCTTGCCTAGAACCCCTATGTTTGAGTCCTAACCCCCAATACCTCAGAGTAGGACTGTATTTGGAGATCAAGTCTTTAAAAGGGTGACTGAATTGAGGTCGTTCAGGTGGACCCTAACCCAATGACTCGTATCCTTACCAGAAGAGAATTCAGACACAGACATGTACAGCGGAGAGGCCACGTGAAGACAGTGCGGACAGCCATCTACAAGCCAACGAGAGAGGCTTCAGAAGAAACTGTGATCTCCTTGACCTTGGACATCTAGCCTCCAGAATTGTGATAAAATAATCTTTGTTGTTTAAGCCACCCAGTCTGTGGTTTACTAACTTTTAATGTGTTTGCATGATGAGCCCATAAATGAAATTGATTTACAGTTTTCTATTTTGTGGTGTCATTGTCAGACTTTGGTATCTGTGTCATGTTTGCTTCAAAAAAACACATCAGCAGTTTTCCTTCTTTGTTCGCGCTAGGGTAATTTCATTTTTTATAATGCTTTGACCCTGTAGTATATGTATACATTATCAAATTTAAAAAGGCATACATTTTAACGCCCCTGCCTCCTGCCTATCTTCCAGCTACACAGTTTCTTCCTCAGAGCCAATTATTGTTATCTGTTGCTTTTACATTCCTTTACAGATATTACACCTGGGCACACACACATATGGGCACATATTCACTCACACACACACACACACACACACACACACACACACACACAATTCAAATGGTGGCATAACAGAGACAGTGCTCTTCCCTGTATCTTGCCTTTGCCCCTCTAATAACTTTGGAGATTGTTCCATAGCCACATACAGAACCTCTGCATCTTAGCTAACTGCACGGTATTCCATTTTGCAGATATAAAATTAATCATATCAGTTCTCATTTTAAATAGTATTATCATTACCTGTTCCTTAAAAGTTCAAAATCATTTGCTTCTGAAAGCATAAAGGCCTGGGGCTTTTTCAGATCCTTGATAATCTCTTAGATTTTTTTCAATAATATTAAAGTTGATCTCATTTCTCTTTGGTAAGCTTGGGTAACTTTTTTACCTATGAAAAATTCATTCCAGCAAGATTTTTAAAAAGTTGTATGCCAAACATTTTGCAAAGGTTCTCCGTTGATTCTTTTCATTTCTTCCTTAGCCATGGTTCCTTCCCCCATTTTCACTCTTAATTTTGTGTTTCTGTGCTCCCCTACCATTTCCTTAATTAGAGTAGTGAATGGATTAGTTCACTGTGTAGCACTGTTTTCAGGGAAACAGCACTGGGGATTATTCATGATACTTACTGGATTTGTTTTGAAAAAAAAAAAATTTAATCCTCACCCAGAGTGTGTTTTTATTGATTTCTAGAGAAAGAAGAAAGGGGGGAGGGGGGACGGATTGAACCCGCAACCTAGGTATGTGCCTTGACCAGGAATCAAACCCAAAACTTTTTGGTATATGGGACTATGCTCCAACCAACTAACGTACCTGGTCATGGCAGAAAACGTAATTTTTTACTTTATTTGGTTCTTTCTGCATTCCTTCCACATATTATGCTATTCTTTTAAATCAGATGTTAATTCCTCTAAGTTATGGACTAAAAGCTTATGTTCTTCCCAAATCCATATGTTGAAACCTAATCCCCAAAGTGATGGTGGTACTTTGAGGTGGGAACTTCATGGGAGTGGAGCCTCCAGAGTGGGGTTAGTATCCTCCTAGCAGACCCCAGAGCTCCCTCACGCCTTCCTCCATGTGAGGACGCTGCAAGATCACCTCTATGAACCAGGGGCAGG
The DNA here is from genome assembly GCF_028538775.1 of Myotis yumanensis. NCBI lineage: Eukaryota > Metazoa > Chordata > Mammalia > Chiroptera > Vespertilionidae > Myotis > Myotis yumanensis. The sequence continues at coordinate 46,959,036 of NW_027223765.1, forward strand.
CCCTCACCAGAGGGTGAATCTGCTGGCACCGTGATTTTGGACTTGCCAGCTCCAGAACTGTGAGAAATAAATGCCTGTTGTTTATACCAACCAGACTGGTATTCTGTTACAGCAGCCCAAGTGGACTGAAACAGTTTATTTTTGTACTTTAGTTATTTGGGTGTAAGGCTATACTTTTTCTGCTAAGCACAGCTTTAGCTATAGCGCATAAGTTTATATGTCATATTTTCATTATCAATGGCATCTAGATTTTTTTTAGAGTTGTGTTTCGAATGTTTCTGTTTATTTCTCCTTGCATTTCTATAGTCTGCACATTGTGTTACATTACTGTATCATTCTATACTGTATATCCTGAATTCCACACTTTAGAGGGGCCTCCATGTCACAACCATATCCCCACCGAAAATGATCAGAAAACATGTCTGTCACTCAGGATTTGGTGGCTTCTGTACAACACAGCCAGTAACTTCTATTCTTGTGCCTAATGCCACCCACAACCTGGGAAACCTCCTCTACCTTTCACTCAGGCCAAGTCTGAATGTCAGCAAGGGTTATGAGTTGTGGATTGTGCAACTGCAAAAATGTAGACAACAGAGGTGCACACTATTGTATGACAAGGGCAGCGCAAGCTTGGGTGAGAGACGGACAAATTAATGTCAGATCCTTCCTCCCCAACAGCATGAGTGCAACAGATTCCTGCCTAAGGAACTCAGTTCCCAGATCTGCACATCTATTTCCTTTCACAGAACTTTCTGGCACCACTTCATAGTTTTGGAGGTCTCACAAATTCCAGCAGCATTCGCAACTGATGCACCTAATAGCTTGGGCACATTTTGCAATATTAAATAACACACTCTCCTCAAGTCTGAATACATGTAGGTGGCAACATGACTTGCATAAAACCAGGTATCAATTCTTTACATTGGCAAATATATAAACATTTGAACACAAAATTGGAAATCGTTTTATCTTCATAAAAGTATTTAGTAAGATTTAATTAAAATGTCAAAAAATGAAAAAATTAAATCCAGCAATTTAATTGACTTAAAGATTTTATATTGGTTAACATATTCTGCATTTTGACTTTTAATTCTAATAAATCATTTTGAATTTTTATTAAAATATAACTTTTTTTAAAACATTCAAAAAATAATTTTAACTTTCCCAATTTTATAATTCATTTAAATGCTTAATGAAAATATATTCAAATTTTACACACTGTGAATACAATGCAGGTTAATTTTTAATTCTCTCGACCAGGAGTCAGCAAACTTTTCCTGTATAGGACCAGAGAGTCAACATCACTGCGGCCCCTCTCACTTCTGCCCTTACAGGACAAGAGGAACTGCAGATAGATGTGACCCTAGGCCTTAGATCACTCCTGTCTATAGAGGCAAACTATGCTTACAAAAAGTTGACTGTAACACTAATTATTTTACTGAAATGAAGATTAACAGAAAAACAACTTATTTGGAAAACTTGTTAGTAATTTATAAAATATTTGTTTTTTAAAAATATTCTTCCAAATACCATAAGCCTAATAAGTAATAGAATATGTACAATAATAATTAAATTCAGTTGTCTTTGATATTTTGCCAATTTTCAGTCATATAAAAATCATAGCTCCACCTATACCTTTACATTTTTGTTGTTAAAAAGTTATATCGACATTTCTTTAACAGTTTATTAGCTGGATTTATAACTTTCAAATATTTAGACAGATGGTATGTGGCCTCCATCTGAACCCCTGCCCTGAGCCCTACAAACCTCAGGTGTAGACTTGGGTACAACAGTGATCAAGAGATTAAGTTCCTACTGTTTTGAATTACATTCTAGTAAATTCTACTCTAGACCAGTGATCACAATTTTTCACATGGACAATTGCAATATCCTTTTTATTGCTCTCCCCACATCTATTCTTGTCCCTCCCCTCAACCAATTCTCCACACAACAGAGTAATATTTTAAAACATAACTTGAAACTATCACTATTGCGCTTAGAGCCCTTTAATTGCTTTCATTCCATTCCATTCCATTCCATTTCCATTACATCACATTCAGGATAAAATCCTGCTCATCCCTCCCTATCTGTGCACTCCCTTCTTATCCGGTACTGTACAGGCACTTTGGTCTCTTTTTGTACCTCTAATACATTGAGGTATTTCTTGCTTCAGGACCTTTGCATATACCATCACTTTGGCTGACTTGTTCTTCCTTGTACCACCCCCTTTGCAAGGCTGACTTCTCATTCTTTTTTATTTTATACAGAGAGGAAGAGAGAGGGATAGAGAGTTAGAAACATCGATGAGAGAGACACATCAATCAGCTGCCTCCTGCACACCCCCTACTGGGGATGTGCCCCCAACCAAGGTACATGCCCTTGACCGGAATCAAACCTGGGACCCTTCAGCCTGCAGGCCGACGCTCCAGCCACTGAGCCAAACCGGTCAGGGCATTCTTCTCATTCTTTACAGCTTTGCTTAAACATTGACTTTTCAGAGAATACTTCCTGACCTACTTGATCTAAGTACTGTATGCATCATTTTCTGTTACTGCACCCTCTTCATTTCCTTCAGGGTCTAAAAAAAAACCCTGTAATTATATATGTTTACCTGTTTACTTGTGTATTTACTATCCTGCAAGTTCTTAGAGAGCAGGGACAACTTCTATTTGGTTTATCATTTCCAGCGCCCACCAAAATGCCTGGAAGTGGAAGTTACTGAAAAGATATTTGTGGAACAAATGGATGAAAACACATTCTGGTCATACCCAACACTTCAGTATGAAGCCTATGTCCCCCCAGGGATGGCAATGTCAGGGTGCCTTGAACTGATGATTTTCAAGCGCACTCGGAGCCTCTATCCTGTCGTCTCTCCAAGCTAAATTTCCTCCCACCCTCTCTGCCTTCCAAATGTTTCTCTCAGGAATTCAGGTACTCTTCCTCCACCAAGTCTTTGATACCTTCTTTAGCACCACGTAACAGGTCTCTCAACTTCTACATTTATCGTCTGAATCACTCATTTTTGTATAATCTTATAGTGACTGATTCTTTCTAAGTGCTCTTAGTAGGGCAGTCAGCTGGGATCATGTGCACTCAATCCAGCAGGCAGTGCAGTGTGGAGCCTCAGAACATACTGATACCATTCACTGCAGTGAGCAGTTCCCCATCCCCTCCAGCACTCACTCTGGAAAGTAGAGCTTAAGACAAAGCTTACAAGTAAGTATTTTATTTTGAGAAAGGACCCTAGATAATAGGTTTAGGGGACTAGAGACACCGAGAAACAGGGAAGAAGGATGTCTTAAATCAGGCTCCCTAGAAGTAGAAGCTGAGATGGGCATTCTTGCAGAAGTAATTGATTGAAGGAGTGCCCTCAAGAGAAAGCTGCAAAGAAATGAGAGTGTGGGGTGGGCCAGAGAGGAAACCAAGAAAATCTGTGGCTTCAGCTGAGCCTTCACCCAACCCCAGGAGGAGCTCTGGGATATGAATGGCAACGCAGAGCCGGCTCACCCTGACAGCTTCTGTGAGTCGGTGACTATGGAGGTCCTTGGTCAAGAGTATAATTCTATTGGGAAGCATTCATCTGTGAGACCTTAGCATCCAACACTCAAGCAGCTGGGGCATGGGTGTGCTGACCCAGAGAAGTTGATCATGGTGGGACACCAACAGCATCCTCTATGGAGGGAGACCCAGTGTAAGGATGTATCCTCAAGTGACCCCCACTGTGGGCGACTGGGATTCAGTCTTGCTGGGACTCTCTGAGACACCTATGTGCTTCAGATGTATATGAAGAATGTGCTTTAGAATTATTTGAACAAACACGGAGGAGGAGAGCATTTATTCGGGAGTCCCGTCTCCCACTAGGCAGGGGTTACTCCAAGGTTTACGACTCTCTCGCACTTCCAGGCTGCCAGGCCCCCACCGGGTGTCAGAGAAGCTCTAGGGCAGAACATGGTGCAGCTTAGCAAGAGGCTTCAGGTCTTGCCTGCCCGAAGCTGGTTCCACAGCGATGGCCCCAGTAAAATCGTGAGACAAGAATATGAGGTGGGCCACACGAAGTGTCCAACACATTAATTAGTTCCTCTGGATCTTTGCAGAATATGGCTAATCCGTCCTGCTCTTGTGTAACTTTCCCGGAACGACAGTTGTCCTCTCCATGCTCCTCTTAGACTTTTGGACTAACTACCTAATATTCATTTTTAGGACATGGAGTCTTACAGATCAATATGGGTAAAAGAAAAGTGATAACTAACTTATCGATCTCATGGCAATAAATAGCTCTCTCTACTTTTGTTAAGGTCACTAGAATTGATGGTATTATTTCATTATTCAGTGATAATTATATATGGAATGTTTCATTTAAAAATTCAGATAATTTGTATAGTGAGATAAAAAACAAACTCCAATAGGCTCAGTATACTGGTGATGATTATAAAGTGCACATATTGCAAAGTGGTCCCTGAACACCATTTTTAATGGCAAATAAGGATTCCTTCCCCCAACAAATTAAGCAAAAATGATAGGCTCCCACATTGAAACAAATCTGTAAGATTGCCTTCAGTTCACATTCATTAAGAAGTATTGTTCTTGGGTGTTAGAAACATATAACATCCAACCTTCTTGTTTAACAGAGCCCAGCAAGGACTCCAATGCACAGGTCTGATTGTCATTACGAAAGAATTTCTGCCAACAAGTTACAGTCAGCTTACTATCATTCAATCATGTCGCTACTGGAAATAATTTCGTGGTAATTGGCATATTCTAGACAAGAGAAGACTGCAAACGGCTGCCGGAATCATTAATGATTTGTGCTGACTTTCATGGTAAAAGTGACAATATATTAGTTTACCAGATGCTGGATCAAGCCATGGGCCATTAACGGAGGGTGTTCTGGGAATGTTTTCACAACAAATCCCAGCTGGTGTATTTTCAGCTCGCAGACATAATCGCATGCATCCCACAGCAGATCCACCACAAGGCTGTCAGATACATCACGGCCTCATTATCAGCTCTTATTCCTAAAAGTAACACATTGTCCTGCCGAGACCCCAAATATTAAGTGAGCATTTAAAGAAACTGCAAGCTGCATTGCCTTAAAAACCATTTACAGCACTCAAGTGTTCCAAACGTCCTTCATTGACAATGTTGCCTCAATGTTTGCAAAAAAGCAAAACCGAATTCCTGTCCTGCCAGGAGGCTTTCAGGCCGAGTCTCTTAGGGACAGGTGTCGGTTTATCAGTCAAGTTAATGTGCTGCATTCAGAAGAACAGAGGCACCGGCACCAGGTAAGCAGGTTAAAAAAAACACTGACTCCAGGAGATTTACTGTACACCACATTAGCAACCCGGCGACTCCCATTTCTCAGCAGTCTGCTGTGCAAAGACATTCCCTGAAAAAGCCTCCATCTTCCCGAACCTTCAGAACAAATGTACAGCTTATTTAAATCCCTTCTCTGTCTTGCCTATGCATGAGGCTCCTCTCCCCAACACTGAGCAATCCTATTTGAAAATAAAGGCATGTTTGCAAAACAAAACATAAATAAACAAACAAACAAACAAACAATTCCTGTTCTCACTTGATCTCATCACTGTTGCTAGTTCTCATGACCAGCTTATCCACCGGAAAGTGTAAGAAAGCAAATCTTCCATTAGCACTTATTGGGCCAAGTGTGACTTTCAAGAATCAAAACCCTGATGGGCAAGGCAGTGCCCTCGGTGTCCCTGGGTGTGTTTGGACAGAACAGACCAAGGACACTCTTTCTTCCAGACTCCAACCAGCCTCCAATGTCTCTGCCAGGCACCACCTTCAGAACCTCCTCAGCCATCCTCACCTCTGAGAGCAGCCTACACCGTTTTGTTGTGTTTGTTTGTTTGTTTGTTTACCTTAACTTCTTACTGCCAAACAAGCATGAGCTTCCAGATTCATCAGAATTATTCCATCAAGGTGGAGGCTGCTGTCAACTGCCTGGCCACTGGCCCCTCTGCATCTGCGGGCCTCCTACACCTACCTCTTTCTGGGCTTCTATTTCAACTGTATCAATGTGCTCTGGAAAACATGGGCCTTTTCTTCCTCGAGCTGGTGAAGTGTGAGGGCGCTGAGCATCTCTTAAAGATGCAAAACCAGCTCGGTGGTCACACCGTCTTTCAGGAGGAGTGGGCAAAACTCAGAAAGCCATGGAAGCCGCCGTAGCCTTGGAGAGGAACCTGAACTAGGCCCTTCTGGAGCTGCAGGCCCTGGGTCCTAACCGTGCAAACCCTCAGCTCGATGACATCCTGGATGAGCAGGTGAAACTCATAAAGAAGATGGGCGGCCACCTGACTGACCTCCGCAGGCTGCCGGCCCCCAGGCTGCACTCAGCAAGTATCTCTTCGAAAGAGACAACTAGGAGCCTTTGGAGCCCAGAGGCTATTTTGGGGCCCCTCTGCATTCCCCTGGTGTCTTGCTTTTGTCTGAGCCTCTACCCAAAACTATCAGCCACTCTTTTAACCACCCTGTAGCCCTCTCCCATGTATTGGACCAAATGGAAACAATAAAGCTTTGTGTAGCAAAAAAAAAAAAAAATTTGCCCGGCAGGATGGTCCTTAAAGTGCAAAGGCACCAGGTGAAGGCAACCAGGGCCCACATTCTATTACCAGGTTGCATGTGTGACAGGGCTGCTGCAAGGACCGCCTATATCAGTGATGGCGAACCTATGACACGCGTGTCAGAGATGACACGCGAACTCATTTTTTTGGTTGATTTTTCTTTGTTAAGTGGCATTTAAATATATAAAATAAATATCAAAAATATAAATCTTTGTTTTACTATGGTTGCAAATATCAAAAAATTTCTATATGTGACACGGCACCAGAGTTAAGTTAGGGTTTTTCAAAATGCTGACACGCCGAGCTCAAAAGGTTCGCCATCACTGGCCTATATGTACCGTATTGGTAATCAGTGCATTCGTAGCCAGCCACCGCCAAAAACAGGATGGCATTCTTCCATCATGATTAGGGGTTTTGTGAGCATTTTGAGGTGGGGGACACTTTCTCACTGAAGTCTCTTCCGCCCTATTCACGCTCATTCAGCTCTTTCTGGGGGAAGTAAAAGCTGCAGTGATAATCCCGTAAGTATGACTTGGAAGAGTATAAAAGGTGCAGTGTATAAGCAGTTGGATAAGGAAGCCTTTTATGTTGAGAGTCACTGAATGGGTAGTTGAGGGCAGCATGAGTGGGGAAGGGGCAGACTTTATTTCTACAGCAGTGAGAGAAGTGGGCGCACCATGGCAGTGCGAGTCCTTTAATCACCGATTACTCATTGTCCCTGCCCCTTGTTTCACCTTGCTTCTCGGTGCCAGCCAGCTCCTCACTGCCATTTTGCTCTCAAAGGGGCAGGAGCAAGCAATGAGATTTTTGGTAGGGACCCAGTTTCTCGCTGAATGCCAACTCAGCCAGCTGGCACCGAACAGGCCGAGCCTTCTTCAGAGGGGGTTAGCAAAACCCAAATTAGCATGCTCCATTTTTAAAACTTGCTTTTATTTAAAGACTAATTCATGACAAACAATGGCTCCCCCACTGAGGTCTGGCACCCCGGGGGTTGGCACCCAACCAAACACATGCAACCAATTGCCACCCTGGGATGACATGCAACTAACAAGCTCCATTTTGAGGCAGGAGAGTCACCCAGAATGTAACCCCGGAAGGCAGCGGACACAGAAAAGCTCCTTTCATAACCCTGTCCTACGCTAACCATGGCAGCAAAGTGCCTGAAAAACACTTTTGTTTCCTGCACCAATGATTTATCTCCACGAATGTCTGCAAACATGGCTAACTTAGAGAAAGGCGATCAAGGGAACTGCGATCCCCTCATGGTTACTGGAGGCAGGGGCTCTGCCCTTCTCTTTCCTCCAAGGAGTATAAGTTGCCCACTATCTCAAAGCTCTGCTCCTTGCCCTGTCTGCAAATCTACTGACACCTAGCACCTCCCTCAGACTTTCGTTTAGAATCAGCAGTTCTCAACCTGTGGGTCGCGACCCCTTTGAGGGTCGAACGACCCTTTCAGAGGGGTCGCCTACATACATCCTGCATATCAGATATTTACATTATGATTCATAACAGTATGAAAATTACAGTTATGAAGTAGCAATGAAAATAATTTTATGGTTGGGGGTCACCACAACATGAGGAACTGTATTAAAGGGTTGCGGCATTAGGAAGGTTGAGAACCACTGGTTTAGATGATCAGGACTCCTTCATATAAGCAAAAGCTCTGAAGCCAGTATTCCTAGGTTCAAATCCCAGCTCCACCATTTACTGGTAATTGGTAAGTAATTTAACCCATCTATGCCTCACAAATTGCTTCCCTATCTATAAAGTAGAATAATATTAGCATCTGCCTTGTTGGGTTATTATGAGTATGGATAAGTTAATTAATAATGGACATAAAATGCTTCATAGGTATCATTACTCCTTTATTAAAGAAGCTCTTTGAGCCCAGCCAGTGTGTCTCAGTGGTTGAGCATCAAACTGGAAACCAATAGGTCACTGGTTTGATTCCTGGCCAGGACAAGTGCCCGGGTTGTGAGCTCAATCCCCAGTAGGGAGCATGCAGGAGGCAGCCAATCAGTGATTCTCTATAACCATTGATGTTTCTATCTCTCTCTTCCCCTCTCTCTAAATTCAATAAAAACTTTTTTTTTTAAGTAGCTCTTTGAGTCTGAAAGGAAATACTCTGCATTTCAGTCACAGTGTACATCTCCCCATGTACTTCCCAGGGTTTCTGCCTCTAGGCCTTTGCTCACCATTCCTTCCCCTCTTCAGCTGTCCTCCCTCACTGCCCATCCCTGCATGACCAGACCCCTCCTTCACTGCCACCTCTGCAGGGCATCTTCCTTGTATTCCAGTTGCAAAAAACTCTCCACTCTTGGCTCACCTCTGGCATTTCTGCAAACAAATGACAGTATTTTATGTGCCTTTTGGGGTGGGGGACATATTTCCTCTTCTAGGCTGATGGCTCCTTCTAAGCATAATGTGTGAATAATTGGCACAGAATAGGCACTCAATGAATAGTTGTTGAATAAGTAGATGGTTGGGCAAAAAAATTGCTCTGCATAAATGAGTAGCTTTATACTATGCTTATGCCAAACACTACTAGTACTTAATGATAAGGGCAATTTCTTAAGGACATTCGTAGTTTCTTTGGCTCAAATTAAGAGTTCAACTTAGTGTGTCATTGACTTAGGCTCACAAATCAAACCCACCAGGGGGATTTGTCAATAACTGTTTATGTCTTCTAGGGCTGCCATAACAAAATACTTCAGGCTGGATGACTTAAATAACAGAAATGTATTCTTAACAGTTCTGGGGGGTGAAAGTCCAAGATCAAGGAGTCAGCAGATTTGGCTTCTCCTGAGACCTCTCTCCCTAGCTCGCAGAAGGCTGCCTTCTTGCTGTCCAGGTGGTCTTTCTCTGTGCCTGCGCATCCCAGGTGTCTTTTCCTCTTTTCATAAAGACACCAGTCAAACTGGATTAGGGCCCCACTCTTCTGACCTCATTCAACCTTAACTACCTCTTTCTTTAAAGGCCCCATCTCCAATACAGTCTCATTGCGGGTTGGGCTTCAACATATGCATTCTGGAGGGACAAAATGCAGTCCATAACACTCAAAACATAAATATTCTGGAAGTTACTTAAATCCACAGGAGACTTGGGGGGAGGGGTGGCCTTCAGAACCCTCTGCTCATAAGGTGAATCCTCGCATTCAGGCCCTGATTATATTAGCAAAAACTTCAGCCAGTGGACACAGATCTGGCATCAAATATGTAACATTTTATTTAGATGAAAAACCCACCTCTCTTCAGAATTTGTGAGATTCAGCTAGGGGCTCAGCCATTCCTTCCTTACAGGTGGAAGAACATCAGCATTCCTGGCAGCAACCACAATACAGTGACGTTGGCTTCTGTTAAAGCCACAACCTCTCAAGAACAAGTAGAAACTTCCAGCTAAGCCCTCTAGTCTGCGGCTCACTTCCTATTTATCTGAATCCTATCTCTCTGAATACTAACCTAGAGCTTGATGTAGCCCTGAAAACTGGAACCAGATTCTCATATCGGCATTCCTTTCTCTGTTTTCTCGTTCTAATTGCTGCTAACAGCGCTCACCATCTGTACTAGATAGTCTGGCTTTCTCACATTGCTTCAAACCACTGCTTCCCGATTAGGTGGATCCACATTTAACCCATAAGCTGATGGCTCCCTTGGAATGTGTTCTCATCCCTCTCCTAAAACACTTAACACCTTTTACCTGGTAGGATAATGGTATATATGTCTCTCTTGCCAGATTTTTGAACTAGATAAGGTTAGGATTGTGTTATGCGAACCAGCACCTAACATGACATGGCACACAGCAGAGTTGCACCAAGAGTCTTCTGCAGTTCACCGAGACTTTGCCAGCATCCTCACAGTGCTGAGCACCAGATCACAAAGCCATCCAGCTCTAAGAGGGGGGAGGTCAAGGCTGAGAGACCAAATAGCTCCCTCCGTTTTTAAATTCACAGCTTCTGGCCAGTTGACCCAGAAACATCCCACACCTCCACCATGGCTTACCAATTTGTCTGAAATAATAAAGAGGAAAGTGAGAGGCGATTAGCTCCACTTCCATTCTCCAGTCAATCATCTCCTAAATTATTCATCAGTTGAAGTATTGCCAAGAAATGTGCAGGCATCTCCCCAGAAGTATAAAGTAGTCATTTTCAACTGAACAATTCACCATTTTATCCATCTGGAAGTCTTATTTATGAAAAAGTGGATGTGGGAGGCATTTTTGACCTTTTGAGTGCTGGGAGAGGTAAAGGAGGTGTAGGTGACATCTGAATGTGGCTTCCCTCCCATCCTCATGTGTTAATGACTTGGAGTTACAGAATCCTGTATTTAAAAGGATGTTCTACAATATTTCCTGACCAGTTAAGCATCTGTAACACTGTTCTTAATAGCATAACACTTCTGACTGATCATTTCTGGCAAAAATGAAGTGATCATTGTCACCCTTTCTTCCTTATGATTGATTTAGTGAAAAATAGCCATAATTCATGCTTTCTTGGAGATTACATTCTAGGGGAGGAGACAGTAAAAAATGGAGGTAAACCAACTAAGAAAAGGGGCTAAGAAAAGAGGAAGATGGACATAAGAAAGATGTTAGTATCAGAAATCATAATCTATGGATCAGGAAAATCCTGAAACTAGGGACCTTATATGTAATCAAGTCCAAAGTATGAATATGGCATGAATTCAAAAGAGAAATATTTAGTTTTCAATTGACCTCAGAGACTCTGAATTTCCAGTGACATATACTTCTCTGTCTTCTATTCTAGTCATGTGTTTTTTCCCTACTATTATCACAATTTCTTCGGGGTAATTTTCTGAGCAAGAAGCATAGTGTGCAATTTGCCTTGTCAGTCTCAGCTGATGCTCATTAATGTCCCAACTGTTATATAAGTGATGTACTTTTAAAGATATTGCAATATGGAGCTAAAACAAATACTTTTTCTTCTATCTTTTTGGAATTTTTTAGAGGAGGGAAGGTGAGCAATAATGTTAAGTTTAGCTTCAACTGCATCTTCAGAAGGTTGCTTAAGCATATTTTGACAGCCTTGTCAATGAGAATGAAGTCCAGGACTGCTAGATACCTTTAATTTTGAAGTGTGTACTTTGGGGTATACATATATGACCTTCCTAGCACATTTTCCTTGAGAGACTTAACCCCATGTTTTATGAAAGATATGTTATATTACACAACTATTAGATGTGAAGTCTTTGAAAATATTTTTGTATTTTTACATTTGAAATTATTTGGTAACATATAATCTTGCTTAATTTTAAATTTTTTCAACACTCACATGCATTTTCAGAAATTTGTAAGAAGTGAGAAAAGCTAACTCATAATGTAGCTCTTACTAAATTTAGTAATTAATGACAAAAGCATAATGTTCCCTTTTGTTGACATTTCATTAACTATCTACTTGTTCTGATTGTGTAATTTCTCCATATACTGAAACCAAAATAATGCTTCTTTTCCTTTCAGTTCTCAATATTTTTCAAGGCCCATGAAAACACAATGGCTCCAGTCGTTAGGTCTGGGTATCCAAAGGTGAAAGAAGCTGTGAAATGTCTGACCCATTCCCAGGTCTCACTCATATGGCACTCGGGGGTGGGTCCCCAAAATAAAGGTGATGCTACTGTACCCATGTACAAGTGACTGTAGCAAAATTCCTACTATTAACATAAAGCCTGCTGCAATCTTACCGTGATTTGTGCACTTTTGTCTGTAGTTCCACTCAACTTCTCTCAAAAAGATAACCTTGCTTTCCTAGAAAATTTTCAAAATGGAGATCCCTGGGTCCCTATATCCAAAGAATTTCATTTAATAGATCTAAGTATAGCCAAGAAAGCAGAATTTTAATCTTCTGAAACCCTGAGGGTTTATACCCCTCCAGAGGAAACACTGGTTGATAACAGCTGCTGAGTGAGTCTTGCCTTGAAATTCTGGACAACAGGAATCAACTTAGGCCCCTCTCTTGACCCTGGCACCCATTAGAACCAATCAGCTTTCAAAAGGTTCCCTCCAAAGATCTTGATTTATCTTGTCTGGGGTGAAGCTTGGGCATGGGTATTTTTTTAAAGCTACCATATAAACAAATCAAGTAATACAGATGGCCTAAGAATGTTACCTCTTTAACCCGCCTACTGAGGCGATGAAAAAGCCTAAACATCCAAAATGAAAACAGAGCAGGAGAGACTCGGCAAAACAAAGACCCATTCAGCCCCAACTGGGCCTCATGGTTACAGCACAAAAAAAAGTCTAGCCCTTCCCTTTGGTTTTCATCGGCTGGCAGAGTGATTTAGTAGCCCTATTATAAAAGCAACTCCATTATAATTACAGTGTTTGAATTATAAACAAAACCAAAAAAGATGCAGAAGCAATAGCCTCTTAATCAAAACTGTAAAGCAAGGCAATTTCTAGCTGCAGTTAAAAGCAAACTCTGAGATATTAAGAGTAAACTCTCCAGGCCTTTGATTTCTGTCTCTTTCCTGTAAGAGTGACACCAGACATTTTTTCAATTAAGCAGCTTGACACCCTGAAGAAACCCAGAGTGCATGATTTAATGAGCACATAGTGTATGCATGGTAATGGGAAGGCTGACAGTTTGCTCATGTCAAACTGACAAGAGAGCACTACACATTAGTGAAAAGGTTTTATGGGTCTCTTTTCATTAAATAAGCTCTACAGTTCAGAAACATTCCAATTGTATTGGCAAAGCTGTCACTGCTTGTCCCGGGTGACCTTACTCTTTGTCACTCTCCAAGTCCTCAAGTCTTGACGAAAAAACTTACTTTTAGAAAACAGAGTATGAACACAAAATGGGGACATTTAAAGGTTCTCTGATGTTGTCTGGGTTTATGTGGAGCCTCCTAAGCCATGACTCCATTGGTGATGCCACATTACACAGATTCTAACCCAGTGTGTGCCGATTCTTCACAAGCACTGCCGAATAACCTGCATGAGCCATACAAAGGATGTCTATCTGTTAAGTTATTCAACATTTTAGAAGCAGTGCAATGTACTGAAAAAACATGGGCTTCGGTGACAGGTAGGTAGGGGTTCAAACCCTGACTAAAACCATTCTATGGCCTTGGTCAAGTGATATCACTTCTTTGGAGTAGAGTGTCCTAATTTGTAAAATGTGGACAATCACACCTACTTTGTATGGAGAAGATTGTACAATGCTTCTCACAGTTGCTATAATTTGGGGTACTGAAATAAGTTGACCCATAGAAGTTCAGAGTATGGAGTTTTAAGGAAGTTAACTATAGTCTGACTTTCCTGAAATTTCTACCATGAACCTTATTTGGAGTTATATAAGAAGGAAAACAATAGGCTAACATTTATGCACCAATGTGGTCTCATTTAAACCTATCAAGATTCTGAAAAAATAGGTGTTATTACCCCATTTTTATAAAATCTGAAAAACAGGAAGGGATCTTAGAATCATATGAAAATTTTCTTTTTTTAAAATATTACTTATTTTACTGGGGTGACATTGGTTAATAGGATCATATAGGTTTCGAGTGTACATTTCTATGATACATGAAAAAATTCTAACATGAAACATCTGTGTTTCCCTTTTTGCCCTGTCTACCAGAAAACTCAGAGTCAATTTTTGTGCTCGATGTGTATTTGCAACTCTATTAGCAGCAGTGGTAAGAGGATTTGTTTTCGAATTTTCTATTTATATTCTATTAATCTGACTTTAAGTTGGCTATACACCACCACAAATGAAGTACAGATTTCTTAGCTAGCTAGTAAGGAAACAAAGAGCAAGATTCCATCTGTTTTATTAAATAGTTGTTGATTTTGTTAAATGATTGTTAGCTTAAAGTGATGTCTCTTAACTCACAATTGAGTTAGTCCTCAAAAAATTCTGGACTCAAAAATACTTAATGTGATCTCACTTGGAATTTTATCAGACAAATATACTCATTTATAATTATGTCATCTTAATGGAATGACCCTTTTATTAATAGTAATATGGTTGCATATATGGATACAATTTTATTTTTTTCCTGTTTGCCTCCTCTATTTTTGCCCTCTATTCCTTTTTTCCTGCATTCTTTTTGGATCATTTTAAAAAATGCTTAGTATTCTATTTTTACCCACTATACTTTTAGTGGCTGTTCTGGAGAGTAAAATTCTTGACCTTTCACAGTATATTTAGAGTTAATTTCATACAAACTCATATAAAATTTGAAAGCCTGGCAAGTGTATAAGTCCATTTACCACCACCCCCCATTTCTTCATGCTACAATTGTCCTGTGTTCTGCATCTGTACACAGCACCTTATAAACAGCACAGTGTTGTGATTTTTTCATTAAAAGATTCTATGCATTTTAAAGATACTAAGAGGAAAAAATACTCTTTTATATTTACAATCTCTGACAGTCTTCATTCCGTCCTACAGGTGTAAGCTCCCACTTTATCTCACTTTAGCCTGAACAACTTCCTGTAGCATTTCTCTGGGTGCAGATCTGCTGCCAATGAATTCTTAGTTCTATCTGAAAACGTCTTCAATGTGCCTTTATCCTCAAGGATACTTTTACTATACATAGATTTCTGAGTATTTAACAGGTTTTTTTCCTCTGTATTTTAAAAACTGTTTTGCTTTTTCTGGCCTCTGTAGTTTCTGATTGGATGTTAGCGCGTATTTAAAGCTTGACCCTGAGAGGCAACGCACCATTTTTCTCTGGCTGCTGTTAGATTTCCTCTTGATTGTTGGTGTCCAGTTTTAGATGTGCCTGGGCATGGTTTTGCTTCAAATGTACCTGTTTGGGGTTGATGGAGTTTCTAGATCTGTAAATGTATGTATTTCACCGAATTTGAGAATTTTTAGCCATTATTTCTTCAAATATTTTTCTGTCCCATTTCTTTCTCCTCTCCTGAGAATCCAATTACACGTGGGGTAGGCATTTATTTTTGTCACATAGGTCCCTGAGGCTCTATTCCTTTTTTCTTTTAAGTAGTTTAAATCTTTTTTTCCTTTGGAAAGAAAATTCCTATTGATCACTGTTCAGGTTCACTGGCACCTTCCCCGTTCCTTCTAATGATCGAAGTCCACTCAGTGAATTTTATTTCAAATCTGCTTTTCAGTCTGGAATGTCCGTTGGGTTCTGTTTTCTGTTTCTGTGTTTTTATTCACTGTAAGTGTATTTTTCTGACCTTCCATTGTGTGTGGTTACAATAGCTTTTTTAAAATCCTTGCTAATCACACATCTGGTGATCCTGGGATTCGTCTCAGATGGTTGCCTCTTCACTTCTGAGGATTTACATTTTCTCCGTTTTTCATATGTTGTGTCATTTTGGGTTGTATCATGAGATTGTATGAATACAAATATGGTGTGAAGCCTTAATGCTCTTTGAAGAACACTGATTTCTTTGTCCTAGCAGACAATTTCCCTGGTTACACTCAAATTGAAAACTCCTTTGGTTGGCAGCTCAAATCTCAGTTCAGGTCTTCTATCTTAGCTGTGCTAGTAGGCGTGTGGCTCAAGGGTCAGTCAAAAATGTGGGCAGTGGCCCTAGCCAATTTGGCTCAGTGGACAGAGTGTCAACCTGCAGACTAAAGGGTCCTGGGTTTGATTCCAGTCAAGGGCATATGCCTGGGTTGTGGGCTTGATCTCCAATAGGGGTTATGCAGAAGGCAGCCAATCAATGATTCTCTCTCATTATTGATGTTTCTATCTCTCTCTTCCTCTCCCTTTCTTCTGAAATCAATAAAAATATGTTTTTTAAAAAAATGTGGGCAGTGTTTGTGCATAGAACTGTGAGCTTCCCTTGTTTGCCTCTCTCTTTTCCAGGATTCTAGCTGCATTTTCCAGGGACTACACTTACCTTGAACTCTGTTTTTGGGTTTTCAAACCAAAATGACAGTGGGTTTTCTACTGGCATTAGCCACCTGGAGTCATGTAACTCAACCTGCCTTTAGTTCACCAGTTGTCAAATGGGGAACTCAAATGGGGAACTCACTCGGCTTGGTCCCTGCTTCCAAGTTCTGAATTTCAGTGCCCCTCTAGCACCTGCTGGCTTATTTCCACTGTCCAATGGCACCAGGTAATTCCCCGCCCCCTTCTTCATAGTTGTCACCTGTGAGTGTCAGGTTCAGTAAAGCCATACTACAAATGGAAACAAGTAGAAACATTTAGAAAATGTTCCTTTGCTTTTCCTAGTTCCTCTGCTCAAAATACTTAGCCTCCACTCATAACCTCAACAAGTGATACTGGGTTTCGGTTTCAAGTAAACAGACTCAGAGCTTCCCTGATCAACTTGCCAAGTACATGCGGAGATTTGGAAAGAAAGCACAGCACAAAGTGAAATGATAAACAGCAATGAGATCATGCCCATAGATGGGCAGCATTCATCTCAGAGCAATGAGGCTTGTACAGGATCGTGGCTACAAAGATTATCTACATGGTATTTTTTGCCATGTTCTTTATTTTACCTTATTTTTTTGGTCTCTATATCCTGCCTCATTGGAAACTTCAATAGGTAATGTACTAAGAGAAAGAGAATATTTGAATATAACATCCTTAAATACCAACACAGAGTTGGTACATGTGCGTTTCCTCCTAATAATATTCCTAAGGCTTCCATTTCTTGAGAGGTTTTATATGCCAGGCATCTTGAGAATCATTTTACATAAATTGTCATTCAATCCTTCATAATCATTCTATGAGGTAATTCCTATAATCAGACTCATGTTATAGAAAAAGAAACCAGAATTCAGAGAGGTTAAGTGAGCTATCTGAGATCACACAACACCTACCGAAATCCAAGTCAGTCATCTCAGAGGAAAAGCAGCTGAGAGTGTGTATCTGGGGCTCGGAGTACATGCCCTTTACTTTAGGTAAGAAAAGAAGTCTTTCCAAGCAGGAGGAGTAAGTAAGGACTCTAACACCCAAAGTTATATTCTACAATTCCTCTTTCCACTAATTACTGGTATTAAAATGTCCCTCCTTTGGATGCATATTTTATATTAACAGTTTTCCTGTGTGTGTGTGTGTGTGTGTGTGTGTGTGTGTGTGTGTGTATGTTTAAAGCCTTGCTTCATGGCTTAAAAACAATAGCCAGAACAATAGCACAAGACCAAACAATTCCATGCAGAGACTCCAGTAAAGAGGCTGCGATACCAGGGCTCCATGTCACCACACTTACTGTCCTCACACCTTCTGTTTTCCAGGTAAACTCTAAGGAGGCAGGTGGTTCAGCAGAGAGGAATCGGGCACATTAAGGAGTGAAGACACTTCCTCCTCCCACCACAATCTGCATTTGGTGATACTTCTAGAAGATGCAGCAATGTCGCACAGTCTTACAAACTCTAGGAGCAATCTTGCCTAACTTGTGAACTTTGCATAAACCCAAGGGTGTGACTGTGGAATGAGAAAGGAAGGCAGACAATGTAAAGTGGAAGCCGGAGACAAGGTCTTGACTAGAAGCAACCAAAGGAATACAGTACCTTTGTGTGCTGGCACAGGGCTGCTCAATGTCTGTATTTACTAAATGTGTGAAATCGTTTGCTGAGACCTCACAGTGGGAAATGTTGCTAAGGGAGTGAAGATGAGAAGGGGTGACAGAAAAGGACAGGAGTGTGTATATATGCATGAAATCCAGGAGGGGTGACGAACACAGTCTACTGACATCATGCCAGGGAAATTTCACCACATTAGCTCATTTCTGCATACTCAAGATAGCCAGTGAAGCCATTCAAAGACACAGGAAGACAAGGGACTAGTTTGCCCTCTCTTCAAGACTTTTTATAAGATTTATCCTTCGTTGTTGCTAACACAGGCCACTAGGACTTACTCTGGCCAATGACAGGCCCACCCGCTTTCAGAGATGTTTCATATCACAAGCATCCTCCTGCTGCTCCCAATTTCATTCCAATTCCACGATCATGCTCAAAGCCATGCAGACAAAACAACCTGACCCTAACTGTTTAACCTGACATTACACATACCAATTATTAAACGTGTGTCGCTGTCTGATGAGGGGAGAATAATGTAACAACATGTCAACCAGGTCACAGGCTACACTTCACAAAAAGCAAGGGGAGTGGTTCATTCAAAACGTGAAGGCATCCATCTTCTACTAAATTGACATAATATTTATACCCCATTTTAAAAACGGCAGCTACAAATAGAAGTCGAGAGAGGGTCAATTCTCAAAGGGAACAAGCCCTGAGAAAAGCTCTGTTTTACGTTTACTATTATAAGGATGCCCATAGTACGTCAATTATAACAAGCTCTGTTAAAAATTTAAAAGTAAATAAATGCTACCTCTCCAACTACTGTTACCTCCTTGGTGCTCAGTGGCAGGATGCGGAAAGCTTTCACAGAGGGTAGAGGCAGGCAGGTGGTCCTGGGATACCTACACCAAAAACAAGAGATTCGGATGATTTCAGCAGTGACCTGAATGGCTTCTAGGTACAACTCCATTAGGCGCATTCCCCACAGAGACAGAGTTAGCGGCTGCACTGGTATGGGTAAAGGACAAAACACAGGCACACACATGATCTCCGTAGATAGTAAATTATTCCTCATGAGAGAAACTGTGGTTCAAGACTGGCTTATACGACTCACACAAGGTCACATGAGGGAGAGACAGAATGGAGCCTGGACACTCCGTCTTCTCATTTCTGCTCTAGGACTGTTCTCTGCATTATCCCCACCCATACCCCCCCGCCCCGCTCAGAGCTACCAGTCCCGGCACCCAGCACTGGGACTTTGTATTGTACAAAAAGACGAGGCCGACCCACGAGTCGGGTAGGAAGAGTTCTCTGGCTTTGTGGTGGTCTGAGCCAAACCATCTGTCTGAAGAGTATTCTGTGGGTCACTTTTCTTCCTTGGCTTTGAAATCCTGGTGTACACAGACTCTGAGGGAATCTGATAATGGAAGGAACAGGGGGTTTTGGTCCACGTGACCCGAGTTTGAATACTTAGTAAGCCATTTACTGCCTCAAGCTTTTGCAACAAGGATTCAGAATCTGGAGAAGGGGCTGAGAGCAAATGGATATACTAGAAAAGAAATAAAAATTTAGAAGGCATGGGGAAAAGCCAGGTGGAGGCCTCACACTCTAACAGAGTGGCTCCCTGAATCTATGGACCCATGGCTTTTTATTTACTAGAATACACATTTGCCCTTCAGTAAAGTAAACAGACATATCAAAGGTAAGGTTTGGTAAACAGTAAAAGATTATCAGGTTAGGAGATGGCCTTCAGCCACCACTGTCTCCACAGAACAATCGGTGCATAGCTTTTAGCCCTTGCTAAAGCCCTAAGGTCCATCAGCCTTCTGACGGACATCTCGCATTTATTTATGCTAACTACTTTTTGGTCTTTGCCTTCAGCAATTTACTATCTCTGTATCTCATACACTTTCCACCTCTATCAAGTGGCCATAACATGTGACAGGTATATCTATCAAGAGGATACATTTTTTAAAATAAGGACAAAGTACCCAACACAGTTCCTGGCATGAATTAGATGATCAGGCAGTGAGAGCCCTGAGCCCCACCCACCTGCAGGGTCAGCTCTGGGGCAGAGGAGGCCAGAAAGGCCAGCCTGCCCATGAACCACTCAATGCAGTGTACCCATCCTCCTGCTGTCAGGCCCTCTCGGCTCTGAGCACTACCTCTGCTTCACCTTCTCTGAAATAAAAAGATCATAATTACAAGCACCTATTCCTTTCCTCAGATGTGTTTAAAGGTAATTATTTCCTTCTTATCTAATGGTTTCCGTTTATATAATACTGTGTGACCTGCTCAGTGCAATAACTGAACACAGATAATCATTCATTCAGCAAATAACTACTGAGTTCCTACTAAGGTGCCAGGCACTGTTCTCTACAGCAGTGAAAATCCCACCTTCATGCCTACATTTTGGTTGGGAAGGCAGACAATAAACGTAAAACCACAAAATGCGTGTTTGGTTGAATAGTGCCACGTGCTCAGAGAAGCAGAGTGGGAAAGGAGATGCTGAGTGTTATGATTGAATTAGGGCCCTCCCCCACCCCACCCCCCAAAAAAGATATTTAAAGTCCTATCCCCAGTACCTAAGAATGTGACCTCATTTGGAAATAGGATCATAAGAGACGTAGCTAATTAAGGTGAGGTCATACTGGAGTAGAACCAACTCCTACTCCAGTGTGACTGGCGTCCTTGTGAGAAGGTGGCCATGTGACGGAAGACACGCACAGGGAGAAGGCGAGCTGTACAGCTGTGAGCCCAGGAGGCCCAGGCAGCACACTCACTCCACTGAGCAAGGAGGAGGCGAGGGAGGCCGCCCTGCAGGTTGCAGAGGGAGCACAGCTTTAGACTCTCAGTTTTCCAGAACTGAGGGACAACCAATTCTATGGTCTCCAGACACCCAATTTGTGGTACTTTGTTACAGAAGCCCTAGCAAACGAATATAGTGAGTTTGGAGAAATTGTAGCATTTTTAAGCAAAGAGATCAAGAAAGATCTCACTGAGAGGGTAACATTTCAGGAAAGATTCGATGAGGTGTAGAAGATGCCTCTGGATAAAGAAAGTTTCAGGTAGAAGGAACAGGAGATGCAAAGGTCCAGGGCAGGAGAATGCTTGGTGTGTTCGAGGAACAGCAAACACTTCAACTGGTCAAGATGGTTAGTGTTTTAAGGATGAAACTCAAAACTGTTTTGATGATCAGTGAGACTGGTGGTGACTCCTCCCAGGTTGGCTCAGCTCAGAGGGCTGAATTTAAGTCCAGCCAGCAGAGGGGACCATCTGTCACTTGAAAAGACACTGAGCCTCAGCCGGAGAACAGAAGGCCACCAGTCGCCACCATCTCCAGCACATACCAATGCCTCTGGAACTACAGGGAAGAGGGACATACATTTCAAAGTAAACTGAGAGTGTGCCCGGGACATCTTTTCAACACTTCCAAAAGGCTCATTTTAATTTCTAGAATCAAGGAAACAATATGCTTGATTAGTTCTTCAGCCGATTTAGCAATTTTGCTTTTCATATTTCTGTCCTTGAAGCAAGTTTGCCATTAACCTTATATGTTCTAGGGCTTGCGATTAGACATTTTCTCCCTCCAAAATGAAATTTTTGCTTTAAAAAAACACTTAGCTTTCTGATAATTAATTTTTGCTGCTAATAACCAAAAGATCCTCTTTGAGACAAGGAGGTCATTCTTTAGAGAGATTAGAAGTATAAAGAATGTTCCTTTTCTCCCTGAAGAGAGAATCCATGGAGGAAAAAAGTTTACTGGAAAGAAAACTTGGTAATCACAAAGCGAAAGCCCGAAAGGTTGGGTCAATATTGTGTGTAAAAATGCCTTATATACACACTTATTTGTGAGACCTGAAGGCCGTGAAGCAGCAGCTAGCCAAATCCATTAAGATAAATCTGGCCATACCCACGCCTCTACATAAGGCAACTCGGAGGCAGAAGGTACCAGTTCAGTTCTGGATCTGCCTCCATTGCTTCACCCCATCATAGCCCTAATATTTAAAATTATCCCTTTGCGTCTGTCATGCTGCAGATGGGGTTTGAGTTGGTTTCTATCAATAAAACAAACAAGGTAGAAGGGGATGTTATGAATAAGTTACTGATGTAAATGTGCTATTTTTGCCTTTGGATTTGGGTGATGATAAACATGATTCCACACATGGAAAGTAGATTGTTCAGAGCTACTACACTTGCTTCGTTTAATTTATCTGAGGCAGTACTGATACTAATATGGCTGCTCTGCACGCAGTAAGCATTGGATTTCCAAATGAACAAAGGAAGTAGGTGAGGACTCCTTATAAATGGGCTGCAGCAAAGGGCAGTCAGCAAAGGGCTGTGCACCAAAGAAAATGGGCAAAAAGCCTCCCACTCAACCCTGAAGATGAAAACAGCCATCATATGGCCTCAGACTCTACATTCTCTGCTCCTGGCTAACGATATGCTGAAGTCTTACAATGAAATGCTGGGGAACTGTTGCTATTTGGGGTTGTCACAAGGTAACATCACACTATTCGGGACAAATGAGGACACTATCAGTTCATTCCTCTGGGTCATAAAATGATGATGCTTTAGCAAACTAGCATAAGGAGGCAATTTTGCATAGTGGTTAAGAATGTGCATTCGAAGCCTGGGCTCTATCAACCAAATGAGCGCATCACTCTACCTTAATCATCAATCTTTGTCATGCTCACGTCCCTCATTGGCAAAATGGGGATAATAATTTTGTCTGCCTCATAGAGTTATGAGGGGGGGGACAATTTGTGGAAAGGGTCTGGAACATGGTTAGAATTCAAGAATAGTGCTATCACTTTTTTTAAAATCATCGCCATCACTTTTATTATGTTTAACAGAATTCTCATTTTCATCCATTATCCTCATTTTCACCCATTATCCTCATTTTCACAGCAAAGGAAAACATCTACAAAATGAAAGGCAACCTATTGAATGGAAGACAATAATTGCAAATCAGATATCTGATAAGGGGCTATTGTCCAAAGTATACAAAGAACTCATACAATTCAATAGCAAAAAAAAAAAAAAAAAAAAAATACTATTAAATAATGGAAAGAAAATCTTGAATAGACATTTTTCCAAAGAAGACATACAGATGGCCAACAGGTACATGAAAAGATGTCAATATCACTGATCATTAGGAAATGCAAATCAAAACCACAATGGGAAATCACCTCACACTTGTTATAGTGGCTATTATGAAAAAGTGTTATGATAAGTGTTAGTGAAGATGTGAAGAAAAGGGAACCCTTGTGCACTATTAGTGGGAATGTAAATTGGTGCAGCCACGATGGAAAGCAGTATGGAGGTTCCTCAAAATTTAAAAACAGAACTACTATATGATTTAGCAATTCTACTTCTGGGTATTTACGCAAAGAAAACAAAAACACTGATTCATAAAGATGCATGCACCATTGTTTACAATAGCCAAAATATGGAATACACATGTCTATCAATGGATGAATGGATAAAGAAATTATGATAGATAGATAGATAGATAGATAGATAATGTAATATTATTCAGCCATAAGAAAGAATTAAATCTTGTATTTGTAACAATATGCAACCTTATAGACAACTTGCTAAATGAAATAAGGCAGACACAGAAATACAAACACCACATGATTTATCTTATATGTGGAACCAAGAAAACAACATCAAACTCAGAGATAAGAGAACAAATTGGTGGGTGTAAGGGGTGGGAGAGAAATGGATGAAATTTTAAAATTTTTAAATAAATTGAATTTTAAAATGTTTAAGTTCATTAAAAGCACAACTCACCACCTTGTTTGGCAATTAATTACTTTCATTCACTTAACAATTAGATATGGAGTATCTAATAAGTGCCAGGGACTAGGCTAGGGGCTGGAGTACTCAGGTGATCAAAGTCAAACATAATCTCTGCCTCCCGGGAGTTACTACAGGAAGCGGGAAAAGCCAGACACTCACAGGGAGAGTATGTTCTCCATCTGAGGGAAGAGCTCTAGAAACTGAAACAAAGGACTTTGATTTAAACCTGAGACCTGATAGGTGGGAAGGAGGTAGACAAGGGGCAGAAGGGTGGCTTTTTAAGGTGAGAAAACACAACATTCAAAGGCATGGAGTAGATAGTGTGTCTTCATTGTTATTGGAAGTCAGTGCAAACTGCCCATTGGATAGTTCACTTTCACTGAACAACTATATATCAGATACCTACTACTATGAGCAGGCACTGTGCTGAGCCCTGGGACAGGACGGTAAGCAAGACTGACTCTCGCCCTCACCCTTACCTCCAAATACTTACTCCCTCTGTTTGAAAATGCACTGAAGTCATTAACTTTATAACCAATAAATTCTATCTTTAGTTTTTATTCCAAAGAGATTCCACGTGCATGGAGAAACTGTGATGCTTTCTCTGGTCAGACAAGGAATGCTACATAAGCCAAATAATTCCCTTTCTTCCTTGGGGCCTACCAACTTATACTAGCAAGGAGGTCATGTTTCTGTGTTCTGATTAATTGTTCTATTACTTGCATAGTACCTTTAACTTAGCGTCCTCAAATTCTTTGGGAAGTTGATAGAAGAGGGGAAGCAATGGACAGGAAAAGAGGGACACAGGGCAAGTTTCTTGAGGTCTGGGAATTGTCCGATGGACCTTTTGCAGTTTTCATGGTAGCAAACATGGGCTGAATGAAAGGCAGTTAGTAACTTCTGATTGATGACTGACTAAATGAAGAATACAAAGCCTCCTGAATCAACTTAAGCTCAATTATGGGGGAGAAAAAATGAAAGTTGCTTACTTCTCTCTAATCTCCATTTGAGAGGGAGAGCTTAAAAACGTGGTTGAAAAGCTCAGCACAATCGTTACTATACAGCAGTTCAATAACCAAACAGGAGAACCTTTGAGACCACAAGAGAAATGTCATAGTTTAACTGACCTCTCACTGATGGAAAAAAATGTTAAGCTTCTTTATGACAAAATGGAAATACATTTGACATTCTATTTCCTAATGTTCTCTCGGTTATTTGGAGGGGCGAGGGAGGTTGCTAGTTCTTTTGTTTGAAAACTCCACGCTGTGAAAATGAAATTGTAATATAATTATCTGGTTAACTACCAGGAGAAGGGGGGATATTTTTAGAAGTTTGGAAGACACCTACTTTATCAATATTAGAAAATTATAGAGTTCTATCTTGTTCACGGCTAAAGCCATCTAATTCATATAACAACAACAAATGTTACATTTAAGGAGGTATTAAAGCATCTCAATCTTGCCATTAATTCAACATATTAGTAAGACTTTCTGACTTAATCCCCAGTCATGAACTGTCTGTTGATATCATGGCAGTATTATTATAGCAGTGAAGAGTGTATAGCTTGCTTCAGGTACCTGGCTAAGGCCAATTTCATGATGCTTCAACTCTTGTGACAGGTAGAAAAGTAAATCATATCTGTATTCCCCTAAGATGAAATCATTTCTGTATTCTCATAAGATGAAATCATTTCTGCATTCCTAAGAAACTCTTCAGTGCTAACAAGTACACCAACTAGTTGATAAACTGGAAAGAAAACAGTATTAAGTGATGGCACTCTAGGAAACAGTTAAAAGGAGAAACTCAGAAAATAGGATTGTGAAGATAGATAATGAGATTCTCAGAACAGTATGGTGAGGGAAGGAAGAAGTCGAATAGCGTACATTTTTAAAAGGTAAGTTATTCCTAAAGCAATTACTTAAATGTGAGAGTTCCTCTCACGGTTCTCAACCTTAGACTCTGAAAGGGAACTTCTTATAATGCAAGACTAAGAGAGCCAATTACTTCAGCACCAAGACATCCTAAATCTTTGGACTTGGCAGTTCAAAAAAACTCTTGGAAAGTGTATAAATTCCCCACTAACGACTCTGACTTTATACATGCAGACTCTAAAGGATGAATGAAAACTAACCAATTAGCAAAGCAGAGAAGAGGGAGCACTGAGTGACGGACCTCCGAGTTTCAGTTGTGCCTCCACCCCAACAAGCTCGGAGCTCTAGATCATATTTGTAATAAAAATCATAATCATAAAAATTGATAATTATACCGTACCTAGTATGCCAAGAACTTTCCATTCTCTGCCACATCTCCTGTAATCTTTATAATGCAGTCTTTATAAGCTATGTGGAGAAATTACCATGCTGGAGAAGAGAGGTAAGTAGTTTGCCCAAGACCACCGGGCCCTGAGTGGTGGGGTCAGGATCCTGAGGGGAGCAGAATTTGCCCCCCGCCCCTAAAATATGCCTTTGAGGATAGTGATTATTTTAAGTTGGTTATTTTTAAGGAACAAAGACTCAGCAAAAGTATCACCACTATGCTGTATACTTGAAACTAATATAATATTGAATGTCAACTGTAATTAAAAAGTAAGTAAATAAAAATTTAAAAACATAAAAACTCAGAAAGAACCTTTGATCTTCCCTTAACTGCCTGAAAGAATTTAGAGAGCTTGTGCCAGGAAGGGAGATGTCATCGCAGACAGCTACGGTTTAATACCAACCAGAGTGTGATAGGCAGGGAGGAGCGTAGCAAAGTCCTCTATGTCCCATTGCTAAAAATAGCCCCACAAACATCTTATTTATCAAACTTTTGCTTTTCTATCTATGGGTGAATTGCCATCCTGCACTCTGAAGTCTCAATCCACAACCTCCTCCCTTCTCTTAGCTCCAGATGGCACAGAAGCCTTAACTGCCGATCTGTCCCAGGTCTCATATTGGAACCCCCTTGTGTACACACATAATAAGTTTTCTCCTGTTAATCTGTCTCATGTTAATTTGATTACTAGTCCAGCCTGAAAAATTTAGAAAGGCAGAAGGAAAGTTTGTTGTTTTGTTTTTTTTAATTTCTACACTTCAAAAACTCTCCAACCCCAGAGCCCAACCCTTACCCACCACTCTGCAGACAAACTCAGTCACCTGCTAGGATGCTCTAAAAGGTGCTAAGATTTAGGAGGCAAGATAGAATAATGGGAAAATCCCGGGTTTAACGTGATTCTGTGGCCCAGGAGAGCAGCTTCTTCTCCCCTTTTTTAAATTAAGCCTTTTATTTTGACATAATTGTAGACTCACAAGCAAGTTCATAGAAAAATACAGAGGTTCCATGTACCCTTTACCCAATTTCTCCCAAAGGTAACATCTTGCAAATATACAATACAACAATACCACACCAGGATATGAACATTGAAACAGTCAGATACAGAATATCCCATCCCCACGGTGACCGCCCCCCCCCCCCCATTGCCCTTCAATAGCCACACCTATCTCCTTCCCACCCCATCAGCATTTATACGATTTTGTCATTTCAGGAAAGTTATATAAATGGAATCACACTGTATGTAATCCTTTGGGATTGTCTTTTTTCTCCTCAGCTTAAATCTCTGAAGATTCAACCAAGTAGTTGCTGCCAAGTGGTTGCATGCATCAATGGTTCATTGCCAAGCAGCATTACAAGATATGGATGAACCAGTTGGTTTAACCATGCACCCAGTGAAGGGCACCTGGGCTGTTTTCAGTCTGGGGCTATTCCTAATAAAGCTTCTATGAACAGGTTTTTGTGTGACCATAAATTTTCATTTTCTTGGGATAAAGGCCCAGGAGTATGGTAAGTGCATGTTTGTTTTTATAAGAAACTGACAAACTAGTTTCCCCAATGGCTCTGTGCCATTTGCCATTCCCACCAGCAATATATGAGTAATTCAATTTCTCTGCATCCTATTTTTTTAATTTTACTTACTCGGATAGGTGTATAGTCACATATCACTGTGGCTTTAATTTGCATTTCCCTGATAGCTAGTAACGTTGAACATCTTCTCATGTGCTTACTTGCCATCTGTATAACCTCTTCAGTGACTTGTCTTCATAATTTGAACATTTTCTAATTGGGTGGTTTGTTTTTTTACTGTTGAGTTTGAGAGGTCTTTGTATATTCTAGATACCCGTTCTTTGTCAGGAGTGGTAGATATGTGGTTGGCAAATATTTTCTCCTAGTCTGTAGATTGTTTTTGCCTCCTCTTAACAGGGTCTTTCACAGAACAAAAGTCTTAACTCTAATAAAATCTAATGTATCTTTTCTTCCTTTTATGGAAGGTGTCGGTAACAAGTCTAAGAATTCTTCGCCTAGCACTAGATCCTAGAGACAGTCTCTTATGTTTTCTCCTAAAAGTTTTATAGTTTTACATATAAGTCCATTATACACATTAAGTTACTTTTTATATAAGTTGTGAGACTTATTTTTAGGTTCATTTTTTACCAGTTGCTTCAGGACCATTTGTTAAAAAGACTTTCTTTATTCCATTGAGGAACATTGCACTTTGTCAGAAACCAGTTGGGTCTGTTTTGGGGGTTCCTTATTCTGATCCCTTGATGTATGTATCTATTCCTCCATGAATAGCCAATATTGTTTTAGCTATTCTAGTTCCTGGTTTTCATATGTGCATGATCTTGTATATACAGCAAAATTATGCTGGGATTTTTATAGCAACTACATTAAACTTGTATATCAATTTGGAAAGAATTGGTATCTTCTACTATGCTGGGACTTCCAAATCATGATATGTCTCTCCTCTTATTGTGATTTTCTTTGATTTCTTTCACCAGCATTGTATCAGTTTTAGCACATAAGTTCTGTAAATGTTTTATTAGATTTATACATAAGTATTTCATAATTGTGAGCATGTTCATTGGCTGTATACAGAAATACAATTGATTTTTAAAATTATTTTGTATCCTATAACCTTATTGAGCTCACTTAGTTTTAAGAACTTTTCTTTGTTTTAGATCACTTAAGGATTTTCAAGGTAGAAAATCATGTCATCTGGAATAGTGACAGTTTTCTTTCTTCCTCTCCATCTATATGCCTTATGTTTCCTTTTATTGCCTTGACTGAACTTCCTGTTCTGTGTTGAATAGGAGTGTCAAGAATAAACATCCTTCCTGAATTTAAAGGAAAGCATTCAGTGTTTCATCATTAAATAGAATGTTATCTGTGGGTAATAAAACAATGTCCTTTACCACATTGAGAAAATTCCCCTCTATTCCTATTTTCTGAGAGGTTTTTTTTTTAAATCATAAATCAATGTTGAATTTTGGAAAATGCTTCTTTCTGCATCAATTAATACAATCTATGGTGAATTACACTGATTGGCTTTTTAATACTGAACTAGCCTACCATGCCTGAAATAGGCCGCATTTCCAGCCGTGGGCAAACTACAGCCCAGGGGCCGGATCTGGCCCGTTTGAAATAAATAAAACTAAAAAAAAAAAAAGACCATACCCTTTTATGTAATGATCTTTACTTTGAATTTATATTAGTTCACATAAACACTCCATCCATGCTTTTGTTCCGGCCCTCCGGTCCAGTTTAAGAACCCATTGTGGTCCTCGAGTCAAAAAGTTTGCCCACCCCTGGGTTATAGTGTAAAATCCTTTTTTATTCTGAGTTCAATTTGCTAATATTTTGTTAAGGAGTTTGTGTCTATATTCATAGGTCTTTAGTTTCCTTTTCTTCTTTTTTACATTGCGTTTACCTAGCTTTGTCATCTGGGTAATACTAGTTTCATAAAGTGAATTGGGAAGTGTTCTCTTCTATTTCCTGAAGAGTCAGTGTAAAGTTGGTGTTAATTCCTCGTTCATTGTTTGGTAGAATTCTCCAGGGAAAATATCTGGGCCTGGATATTTCTTAAGAGTTAAGAATTATGAATTCTTGCCAAAACCGGTTTGGCTCAGTGGATAGAGCGTCGGCCTGCGGACTGAGGGGTCACAGGTTCGATTCCGGTCAAGGGCATGTACCTGGGTTGTGGGCACATCCCCAGTAGGAGATGTGCAGGAGGCAGCTGATTGATGTTTCTAACTCTTTATCTCTCTCCCTTCCTCTCTGTAAAAAATCAATAAAATATATTTTTTTAAAAAAGAATTATGAATTCTATTTCCTTAATAGTTAGAGAGCCATTCAAATTCTCTATTTCATGTTGGGTGAATTGTGGGAATTTATTTTTTGAGGAAGTGGTCTATTTTCTCTAAGATGTTAAATTTCTATGTGTAGACTTGTCCATAGTATTCCTTTATTATCCTTTTTATATATGCCGGCCTATCATAATATCCCGTTTCATTCCTGGTATAGGTAACTTATGCCTTCTGTGTTTTTTCCTTTGTCAGTCTTCTTAGATGTTTGTCAATTTTATTAGCTTTTTTGAAGAGCTAACTACTTTGGCTTTCTTATTTAATGTTTGCCTGACATAGCCCTTTTCACATTTTACTTTTTTTTTCTTTTAATATATTTTTATTGATTTTAGAGAGGAAGGGAGAGGGATAGAGAGATAGAAACATCAATGATGAGAGAGAATCATTGATTGGCTGCCTCCTGCACACCCCCTACTGGGGATTGAGCCCGCAACCCAGGCATGTGCCCTTGGCTGGAATCGAACCTGGTATCCTTCATTCCGCAGGCCGATGCTCTATCCACTGAGCCAAACTGTCTAGGGCCACATTTTACTTTAATCTGCCTCAATTATTATATTTGAAATGAGCTTATTATACAGTATATAGCTGGATCATGTTTTTAAAACAACCGCCAATCTCTGGTTTTAAGTAGTATATTTAGACCATTTAGCTTAAATGTAATTATTGCTATTTTAGGACTTCACCTACCATTTTATTTTTGTTTGTTTTCTATTTGTCCTCTCTGGTTTGTGTTTTTCCATTTTCTGCATTCTGCCTTCTTGCATACTACTTGAACATTTTTGGAATTCTATTTTGAATTACCTAAAGTGTTTTTAAGTCCATTTCTTTGTATAACTTCCTTAGTGGTTATTTCAGGTATTACATATTTATTCATAAATTATCACAAACTACTGGTGTCATTTTACCAGTTTGAGCAAAGTTTAGAAACCTTACCTCCTCTAATGTCTCTTTACTCCCATTTATAATATATTTATCTTAAATATTTCCATCCTTTGCATCCACATCAAAGAGTATTGTAATTTTTGCTTCAGTGTTCAAACAAAATTTAAGAATCTCCAGAGGAAAAGGTAAGCCGCTGCATTTACCGATACCTTTGCTTACTGTGCTTTTGTCCTTCCCTGGTGTGCCAAGGTTCTATCTTTTAATCATTTCCTTTCTGTTATCCCTTCTTTTGGAGCAGGTCTACTGGTGACACATTCTCTTAGTTTTCCTTCATCTGAGAATGTCTTGACTTCTCTTCCCTCCGGAAGGGTCCGTTCACTGTCAATGGACTCTGGGTTGATTCTGCACTGACTGTAATTTTCATTCAGTGCTTGAAAGCTGGAAGCTCCTGAGCCTCAGCAAAAATAAGACATGCAGGGAGAGCTAAAAATACAGACACAATGAACTGGAGCCTACTGAGTTAAAATGTCACCAGGCGACACGCAACTCTGATTCTTGTAGGAGAAACAGACTTGCAAAAGAATAATTACAATTACATGTGATAAGTTCAAAACTGCAGGCAGGTACTGGTCATGGGGCTGACACAGAGTGAGCAGCAGTGTTGGAGAATCAGCAGAAGCTGTCGGAGGAGATGTGTGAGCTGGATTTTGAGGATTGGGCAGTAGAACTAGTCTCCCAGTAGAGGGAAAACATTTGCAAAAGCCCTGAGAGAAGTGAAGATGGCACATCTGGGGAATGATACAAACTAACACCTGGCTGAAGTGCCTGGCATCTGTCGAGCCAAAGAAAGATGAAGTGGGAAGACAGGAAAGGCGGATGCTGGGGGCCCTCAGCCCCCACTAAGGAGTTTAGACTTCATCCTATGCACCACCGAGAGCTGCCAAATGGATGAAACTGGTGAATATAATATTCACAGCAATGGCTGCTGCTATTCTACCCTTTTAAAAGTAGCTTTTCACTGAATTATTAATATTACCTTTATTCTACTATATATAAAAATTGAGTTTATGTAGTGGTAGGATGTGTTCATGACCAATAAAAGTAGGAGACAGCTGAGCCCTGCCTTCTACAGTGCATTTTTTTTTCCATTCAATTTATTGGGGTGAAATTGGTTCACAAAACCGTACAGGTTTCAAGTGTACACTCAACAAAACATCACTTCCCCCATGCCCCTTTCCCTCTGGCTATCACCACACTGTTGACTGTGTCTATGTTATCCTAGATAATAAAAGTCTAATATGCAAATTGTCCCCTCGGGCAGTCGTTTGACCAAGAGTTTGATGGGGAGACCAGGAGTTCAACTGCTTGCTATGATGTGCACTGACCACCAGGGGGTGGTGTGGAACATGGTGGGAGTCAGCAACATGGTGCTGGTAGTGGGTGGCAGTGGAGGCGCTGCCGGCTCCAATAGGCCCCGACAAGAGTGGGACCATGGAGGGTGGTAGAGCAGGTGAGTGGGCAGCACCAGGCCAAGGCGGGTGCAAGCGGGGCCCAGGTGCTTCCCAGGGCCCAGAGGTCAGCTGGGACCTACTCTTACATGCCAGACACTCGCGCTTTGATTGCAGGCCAGGCCTAGGGACTGCACCTGTGCACGTATTTTGTGCACCAAGCCTCTAGTGTTTATATATTTACTAGAGGCTCAATGCACAAATTCGTGCACCAGTGGGGTCCCTCAGCCTGGCCTGCAGGATCAGGCCAAAACTGGTTCTCTGACATCCCCTATGGGGTCCTGGATTGCGAGACAGCACAGGCCAGGCCAAGAGATCCTACTGGTGCACGATTGGAGCCAGGGAGGATGTGGGAGGTTGGCCAGTCAGAGAGGGACCATGGGAGGGCTTCAGGGCTTGTCTGGCCTGCCTCATTCAGTCCTGGTTGGCTGAACCCAGCAGCAAGCTAACCTACCAGTTGGAGCGTCTCCCCCCTGGTGGTCAGTGCACGTCATAGCGAGCAGTTGAGTAGCCTTAGCATATCATTAGCATATAATGTTTTGATTGGTTGAATGGATGACCAGCCAACCAGACACTTAGCATATTAGGCTTTTATTATATACTAGTGGCCGGGTGCACAAAATTCGTGCATGGAGGAGTGGGGGTGTTCCTCAGCCCGGCTTGCACCCTCTCCAATCTGGGACCCCTCGAAGGATGTCCTACTGCCAGTTTACAGGGATTGAGCCTAAACTGGCAGTTGGACATCCCTCTCGCAATCCAGGACTGCTGGATCCTAACCACTCACGTGGCCAGCCTGGGTGAGGGGCTGATGGCTGTTTGCAGGCAGACCAAGCCCCCCAGCAGGGACCCTCACCCCACTGGGGTGTGGCCAGCCTGGGTGAGGGGCTGAGGGCCATTTTCAGGCTGGCCACAGCCCCTTCAGGGTGGGGGAGGGGTCCCGCTGGGGTGCCTGGCCAGCCTGAGTAAGGGGCTGATGGCTGTTTGCAGGCTGGCCAAGCCCCCCCAGCGACCCAAGCTCCCAGCCCCTCCTTTTTTTCTTTTCTTTTTTTTTCAGCACCTCTGTGAGCAGAGGCCAGGGCAGCTGGAAGCAGGTATTTGGGATTTATTTCTCTTCTATAATTGAAACTTTGTAGCCTTGAGCGGGGGCCACAGCTGGCCAGAGCCAGCGGGAAGCTTGGCTTCCTCCATCACTGGGGTAACCCAAGCCTCCTGCTCACTCCAGCTCCGTGCCCGCCGGCCGCCATCTTGGTTGGGTTAATTTGCATACTCACTCTGATTGTCTGGTGGGCATGACTTGTGGGCATAGTGCAGGTATGGTCAATTTGCATGTTTCTCTTTTATTAGATAGGACTAGTGGCCCAGTGCATGAAATTCGTGCATGGGCGGGGGGGGGGGGGTGCTCTCTCAGCCCAGCCTGCAATAATGCAAGCATTCTGCGCTCGGCCTGGCCAGAGGCCCTCCGGGCATGGAATGCTTGCCTCATCACTGGGGCGACAACACAAGCATCCCCCCACCCCCCCTGCCACTCCGTGCCTGTTGCCCAGAGGCCCTCCATGGCTGGGGTGGAACGCTTGCCTCGTCGCCGCGGTGACAAAGAAAGCATTCCACCAGGCTGCTCATGCTGCCTTCTCTTAGCAACCGCCCCCCTGGGACTGGGGGACTTCAGCGGGACTGAGAGGACTGGGCACTGCCAACTTGTGGCTATGGGTGCCGCCATCTTTGTGGTGAAGTGACGGTTAATTTGCATATTACCCTTTTATTATATAGGAGGGTGTGTGTGTGTGTGTGTGTTTTGCTTAGTCCCTTCACCTTCTTTCACCTAGGCGCCAAACCCTCTCCCCTCTGACTGCTGTCAGTCTATTCCATGTATCCATGTCTCTGTTTCTATTTTGTCCCTCAGTTTATTTGTTCACTAATTCCACATGTAAGTGAGATCATGCGGTATCTGTCTTTCTCTGACTGGCTAACATGTGCTCCCTCCTGCTGGCGGATGATTTCAGTGCCTCTGTGGTCAGTGAACCAGGCAGCATGGACTGAGATCATGGCTAGATGGCACCACACTAGTGAAATGCTTCAGCTTTCCTGGGGCTTTGAGTTCCCCAGCTTTTGTCAGTTTTGATCAAAGCATTAACATTACTTAATGTATATTTTGCATTATTTCCTAAATGAAAAGTTTCCAAGGCCAGAGGCAAAACAGCAATGAGCAAAACAGCAGATTTATGTCAAGCTGACATTCAAGCTCCAGAAATGCCCAAGGGGCCTTCAGAGACAGACCCTGTCCCTCTTCCCAGTGCCCATGTTGACCCTATGCCCAGCCACACAACCCTCCTACACACTACGAGCATCTACAGTCCTTCCTAGAATGGAGGTGAGTATCGCTGATTATAATTGTTATCATATTACTGGTGAAAAATAATTTCATAAAGGGTAAAAACAAAGAGAGAGCAGAATAAAAGATCTTCATATGATAATATAACTGCTTTCACCACAGCCTTATTTCCTTTTCAGTCCAATCATTAAAAAGTAACATCACATTAAGTGCTACTGAGTTGTGGCCCTGGCTGGGTAGCTCAGTTGGTTACAGCATCATCCCGATACACTGAAACTAACTGCAGGTTCAATTCCTGGTCAGGGCACATATCAGAATCTGCCGGGAGCCGGTCCATCCTTGCTGTTTCAAGGGACCTGGCATATATGGCATATTGTTCTTAATATGTTTACTCCCTTTAGCGCTATGTGTTTTAACCAAGGTCACCTCTCCGAGAAAGGTTGTTTTCCCAGGTAGGGATTTTCCCCTGAAGTTAGGGAGGGGATAAAGCTCCTTAACTAAGTGCCAGGCGGGTAGTTAATCACTTTAACTACAAACAATCATGCTTGAGCTACATAATCTTTACTCCCTGGAATGGAGATAAGAAACGCCCTAACCTTTGTAATAGAAATTGACAGGATTAAAATCGGCTGGTATAAATACGGATGTAACAAGTCAATAAACATCAGCTCCTCATCAGCTCCTCATCAGCTCCTCATCAGCTCCTCATCAGATCCTCATCAGACCATCATCAGATCCTAACCAGAACCTAGCCAGAGAACATGGCAAAAGATCCTGGACAGAACCTGGCTACAGAACTTCACTGGAGAACCTAGACAGAACATGGCAGGAGAACCTGGATAGAACCTGGCTAGAGAACCTTGCAACAGAACCTGACTACAGAACCTAGAGACACAACCTAGCTGGAGATCATGGACACAGAACCTGACTGGAGATCCGGGCTAGAACCTGGCGACAGAACCTGGCTGAGGAACCCAACTATGATGATCACTGAACGCTGACCCCATGTCATTCATTCTTCGCCGACTCCGTCCACACCTTTGGGGATCCCTGGACCCGTTGGGGTTGGACCCCAACAAGAATCAACAATGAATGCATAAATAAGTGGGAGAACAAACTGTTCTCTCTCTCTCTCTCTCTTTCTCTCTCTCCCTCCCTCCCTCCCTCTCCTCTTCCTCTCTCTTTCAAAAAGGCAATGAATAAATTTTAAAAGAGATAAAAATAAATGCTACTGAATTGTATAATTAAACAAGGTTAAAATGAAAGTTTTTATGTTACTTATATTTTTCCACAATAAAAACATATTGTCAATGGGGAAAAAAAGAGTGTCACATTCATGCCGCCTCTCTCCTGCTGCAGAGAGAAGAAAAGCAAGATCCTCCCTGGGCACTTAATCTCACTTAGCCCTGGAGATGGGGGTTCTTTGTTTGGATTAGGAGCTCTCTAGCACTAGGTCTTCTTTGAAGAAAGAATATTTTTCAGAGTCTGATGGCCTTGAAGAAATGTCAAACTTTTTTAAAACAGAAAGAGAAAGCATGAACATATCCATTAAAAATGAAGACATAAACTAGAATATTGACAGGAAGTATGGAGCCAAAAAGCATCAACCTGTTTAGGCTGATGCACTTAAGAAGGGAAGACATTTGCTTGCATCCCTTTTCCATTAAAGATCATTTCCTCTTTATTCCCATTTCTTTCATAGTGCGCCCATTGTTTTCTGTTTTGTCTCTATGGCTTCTGTTCTCAAAAAAGTTAACTTTATGAGCATAAACTGCAATCCTCACGTGTTCCAGCTCCATTCTCTTTGATGAACTTGACAGTTTGAATCAGACAGTCCTTCAGAGATGGAAAATCATTCCCACAAAGCCCCCAACTTGTGAGAAAGCATCCCTTTTGGAAACACTTTCCAGGATTGGTAAATACTGAAATCCCTCCCTACCTGTAAGTTTGTTAATTAAATTTCAAAGGTTTTATGTCAAGGGACAACAGCACAAACCAACCTGGGAATCTGCTTTGCTTGAATACATGTAGTAGCCGTATTTATGTAGAATTGATCTGTGTGCTTCCCTCTACACCAGTGGTTCCCAACCTTCCTAATGCCGCAACCCTTTAATACAGTTCCTCATGTTATGGTGACCCCCAACCATAAAATTATTTTCGTTGCTACTTCATCACTGTAATTTTGCTACTGTTATGAATCAGAACGTAAATATCTGATATGCAGGATGTATTTTCATTGTTACAAATTGAACATAATTAAAGCATAGTGATTAATCACAAAAACAATATGTAATTATATATGTCTTTTCTGATGGTCTTAGGCGACCCCTGTGAAAGGGTCATTTGACCCCCAAAGGGGTCGCGACCCACAGGTTAAGAACCACTGCTCTACACAGATTTTTATTTCTTCCGTATCCTTCTTGACATCTTTTTCTACACTGCCTTGAGGCCTTTTCATACAAGATACTGTATCTGAATTATGTTCAAATAAGCAGGGAGACTAGGATTTTCTGTGAAAAAACATATGCCCTATCAGAAGTGATCTGAATTTTTGCCCCTAACAGGACATGAATTTACTGAGGGTACCATCTCAAATGTGTAATACACAATCTGGGTCTAGTAGATTTGTGTAAAATGCCTATAATTAAGCAAACATAGTTACGTGAGTTGGTATTGGATTATCATGCAGGACTACACTTGATAATAATAAAAAACTAACAAGTCATCACCTTCACTGCAACAATCTATTGCTGATTTTCTCTTAAGACTCTATTAGTTTTTACCCTCTTCTGTTTTGCATCATTAGTTTATCTAGAGAACCCAAGACCCCTTTCTTTTTTTAAAATATATTTTTATTGATTTCAAAGAGGAAGGGAGAGGAAGAGATAGATGGAAACATCAATGATAAGAGAGAAACACTGATCGGCTGCCTCCGGCAAGCCCCTTACTGGGGATCAAGCCAGCAACCTGGGCATGTGCCCTAACCTGGAATTGAACTGTGATTCCTGGTTCATATGTCGATGCTCCACCACTGACCCACACTGGCCAGACCCAAAATCCAATTGTTCATTCATATGTGCTATATTGAACCTTAGATTCTCTTAACAATCCACCAGATTTTCGTTTATATAACTTCCTATTATAAATTGTCTTGTTTGAAGAAATAAAAGTTAAGATTGTGGCAGTAAAGGACAAGCTGTCAATCTGTTAAATAAATTCCTGTTGAAAAGTAACTGCATGCCTTGCATATTAACATAATTTATTAGAACAATTAGAACACATCCTTGTTGTCTTTTAATTAGATTATTCCTTGTTCTGGTAATTACACTAGACAAGGGAGAATAATAGTTTCAGGATTCTAAGATCATCTGTAGACCATGTGGAAAGAGAATGATCAATAATGCTAATCTACTGGAACACTTAAATTCCCAGAAAGAGATCTTTTATCATGAGCAATCCTTTGTATAATCAGCAGTATTTCTCAGTGTCTGTGCTCATTTCCCCCAAAGTTGAAAAGCAAAGCTATTGGACAAATAACAGACATTTATTATTCTAGAGTTAGAAAGCTGGTCAGGCTGGGCCACCTCTGGCCTCCAGTGGCTCAGACATTGCTTCACTCCCTTGCAAAATGCCAACAAATAACCACAAATGAAGGATTTAAGATTCCATGCAGAGCAGCACAGCCAGCAGTCTGAATGTCTAACAGGGAGGAGGTAAGATTTTTCAGTTCTGATCCTAAGCGAGGAACCATAAACTTCCTCAATTTAAAAATATATCCAAATAGATGAAAATTTCTTATAAATGAGAAGACTGCTGAATTTTTAAAAATGAATAACTGGTGACATTTTCATACTTGAAGATATAATTTGCAGAAATTAATGCAGAGGCTGTATGACAGGGAAGATGCCTGGCTTTCAGGAATGGGCTGGGCCTTTAGATAGGAGTTGAATTACTGTCTCTGGTTTTATGTATTAGTGACCACGGGGGAGTCAAGCTCCAAGGCCTCTCCCATGCCCTATGCAATCACCGGAATGCTAGGAAATCCTAGAGAGAATCTCCCAGGACTTCTAGGGTTCAGAATCTCTAAAAAACAAACAAATAAAATAAATAAAAGGTCATGTGTTGGCAAACCCTGTCCTCAAGGATAACCCAATGGTTCAGTGTAATGATGACCCGATGGTTGTGCGGAATGATGCTGGGATACATAGAGCTGGCACCAGTGAATCTGAAGTTCTCTGTAATAACAGGCAACATAAATATCCCCCACCCATGGCCAGGATTACAGGAATCTCAGCCCCACTGTTGACTGTGTCTGCCTTTGTCAATGCAAAGTCGTAATGAGACCATGTCTAGACAGTATTGATCTCCTACCAGAAAAAAAATAATTCAGAGTGTGACCTCTTTTCTAGCTTAGACCAAATGACACCCAACTCAGCATCATTCATTCACACATTCTAGCACACTCCCTTACCAGAGACATTTTACCAACTAAGCAGCCAGGACACACATTGTCTTCTTTTCAAGGTATATACAAGATTTTTGATATTCAAATAGCACATAATAGTTACTTAAGCCTATTAAAGAATATAGAGAAATTAAATGAATTTTTGTGTCTCTTTTTTACCCTGATAGGCAAAGAACACAGACTTTAAAAAATGAGATCTACATAGTGAAAGAATGAAAATTGAAATTAATGTGGGTAAAATATCTAAAGGAGGAATCACTTGCTTAAGCCATCGGAAAGACCTCGCATGCAGTCTGAGAGCTCAGGAGCAACAACTTCGCTGTCCATTCATGGTCCTCCATAGAAGCACCTCTTTTAATTGGCAGGGGTGCTACTAAGAACTTAGGGTTCCTTACCCCTCTGATCTCCACACTGGCAGAGCCATACTGTGCTAGAGGCACCAAAGGTTTGCATTTAAGCACCCTGTTGTCAGGCACTCCAAAGCCAGACCAAGTGTGGGATCTGCCCCCAGAAAGTCAGGAAGGAGGGGAATATGGTTTAAGATACCTGATACCTGTAAGAATGGAGAGAAAGCTCCCCAGGCAACGTGATGGGGAGCTAAGAATGGAGAGCCTCAAGCTGCAGGGGAACCAGAGAATTCTACCTGACTCTGGGGCTGAAATGAAGTCATGGTTCTGAGGCATCCAGGAGGTTCCAGAGGGTGGAAAGTCTTAGAAGGCAGGTTTTTAGCTTCACTAAAGAAAAATGAAACAACCACCTCATTATGTTGCAAAAGTATCAAGGTACAAATCTATCCTTGGAGGAATGTTAAATAGAAACACAATCCTGAGAGACTTCCACCACTATAAACAGTTCCTTAGAAATGCACCCGGAACAAAATTACCATTTCTGTGCTCCTAAACAGACTTGCGAGGTTTGGACATACATTGTCCTCTAAAGCAACCAGAAAAAGAGTTCCCCCAGTCCTACTAGCATCCTTGTTGTGCTGGATTTTGAAACTTTTGAGCATCCATTTCCCAAACTAAAAGTTCAAAAGGCTAACAGAGTGACAACTGGAAAACCAGAAACCTTAACTATTGATAGCACAAGCTATTTCCCAGATGGACTATATATGATTTCTTGCAAGCTGAGTAAAACTCTTATATTTGCCTGAAATGAAATGAAATAAGCCAGTCATGAAATCCCTTGTCCCTGTGTAATTGAAGGACACAAGAAAGAATGACATGATGTTCTTCCTTCTCTTCTCATCCAAGGAAGGTAACATGGTTCTGGGTTGGAGGACACCATTGTGGCAGGATATGAGGTTAATTTACAGGCTACCTCAATCCTAACACACCAGGGTTAAGATAAATACAGTGTGTATCTATCTTTCTAATGTTCAAGAAGGAGAGACAGTGGTAAAAAATAAAATGAATACATATTTAAAATATATACAACTTATTTAAAAATAAAGCAAGAGCAGTTGTGATTTAGGATAATTTTGTTGGAGAAACTTAACTCTCTAAGGAAATAGGGACTCTAGTAAATACCTACAAATAACACAAATATATGTGATAGCATCCAACCATTCTGATTTGGCCAAATGTTAAATTAGCCAAACATTTTAGGAGAAAAATCTCTTTATTGATCAGGTGATTGGTTTAAAATATTCATGAACTAGCAGAAGCATAAGAAGTAAGTTTCAGAAACAAGAAGTAAATCACATACATCCACAAAGAGGAATGAAGGCATTTTGTGCAAACTGCCAATTATAAAAAAGTCATGGGGAGATAAAGTACAACTTAGGGAATATAGTCAGTGATCCTATATAATAAA
Source organism: Myotis yumanensis (assembly GCF_028538775.1). Classification (NCBI taxonomy): domain Eukaryota; kingdom Metazoa; phylum Chordata; class Mammalia; order Chiroptera; family Vespertilionidae; genus Myotis; species Myotis yumanensis. The sequence continues at coordinate 47,000,064 of NW_027223765.1, forward strand.
AGCCTAATATGCTAAGTGCCTGGTCAGCTGGTCAACCAATCAAAGCGTAATATGCTAATGATATGTTAAGGCCGCTCAACTGCTCACTATGACGTGCACTGACCACCAGGGGGCAGATGCTCCAACCGGTAGGTTAGTTTGCTGCTGGGGTCTGGCCGATCAGGACTTAGCGAGATGAGCCAGACACGCCCTGGAGTCCTCCCGCGGTCCCTCCCCAGCTGGCTAACTCTCCAACCCTGATAGTGCATCAGTGGGGTCCCCCAGCCTGACCTGCGCCCTTTCGAAATCCGGGGGATGTCGTAGAGACGGTTTCAGCCTGATCCCGCTCAACCCAGGAGCTGCCCCATGGTGGTCAGTGCTCTCCCATAGGGGGAGCACTGCTCAGCCAGAAGCTCAGCTCATAGCTGGCGAGTGTAGTGGCAGCACTATGGATGTCCGAGGGCTCCCGGACTGCAAGAGGGCACAGGCTGGGCTCAGGGACCCCTCCCCCCCAGCCTGCCCAGTGAACGAATTTCATGCACTGGGCCTCTAGTAGTGTAATAAGTATGTACGGTGTCAGATGGGTACTACACTTACATTATGAGTTGGTTACTTTATAAACTACATAAACGTCTAATCACTATTTTGTACACCTGAAACTAATATAAAATGATATGTCAACTGTAATTGAAAAAAAAATTTTAAAAAGAAAAAATCTTAGGAAACAGGTTTTTTTAGGTATTTTGTAAATCATTGACTCCGGGCACAAAATACCCTGCATATCTAAACCCAGAGCATCCTTACCATGGCCTCCAGAGTTACAAATGCCCCAAAGGAAACCTATTTCTTAAAACTTCCCCCAAGTGTGATTCAACATGTCTATTTTAACCCTTTGCACTCCGCTGTCCCCTCTCAGGGGACATTGGAATTCTAGCATATCACTCGGATGTCCCCTCTCAGGGGACATTGCAGTTTATTAGTGATTATGGGGAACTGAGTTATTTCAACGCAACTTTTTGAGACATGCATGTTTCCCTGAAGTTTTATCTTGAAATGGCACAAGAAATTAAATCAAAATATCGTAAAATTACTAAGATATATACAAGAAATGTCAGCAAGTTTTGTGTCGGATTAAACAATAAACTACATATTCCCGATGTGGGACAAAGAAAACGGGACTGCATTGTGTGATCTAACAGGAAAACACCTGGTGGCAGGCGTCAAACCACTTATTACTGTCAAACATGCACTAATCAGCCTGCAATGTATATTGGGGAGTGTTACAAAACTTATCATACTGTACAAAATTATAAACAATAAAATATTGTTTTTTTGCAAATATACATTCCTCGATGTCACCCAATTCATATAAGTCCAATATCATTATAATACGTTACTTGGTTCCAAAATTATACTAAATAATACGAGGGTCTGTAAATGCATGTTTCCGCCGCAAAGTAGCATCGAGTAGCTGGTAGCCAATGTCCAGAATGGTTCGGAGTGCAAAGGGTTAAAAAACCCTGTTTTCTGACATTTAATGCTATCTGCTAACTTTTACCGATGTCTAACCAAATATGCCTCCCCATTACATAAATCAGTTCTTAACGCGGCAAGTGAAGACAGAGAACTAGTTACCAGGAGCCTCACTCTTATAAAAATCAGACGTCAGCTTTTTCTTTTCAAATGTGATGTCACATCCGTCACTGTCTCCCAAGCTTAGTGTAAACCTTCCTGAATCTTTCAAAGTCAGTACAAGAGCTAAAAGATGGTTATCCAGGCTGAATATAAGGGTAGAAAGTCTTGCCATTTCTCTTAATTTATTTCTGAATTCAGCTTGTTCTTCATTAGTGCTACATATTGCCTTATTATTCAGTGTCCTCTGTGACCCCCGGAACATCTTTCTCTGAGGGTGCATATTTGTTCACTAACTGTATAACAATTTTATAATCTGCTGAATTTTCTGATACTCTGTTCCACATTTGTCCTAAATTAATGAATTCCATTCTTTTTGGCTTCAACTTCTCTTTATTAATAAGTTCACTCTGAACATGAAGTTTGTGTTTAAAGGAATTCATAATTCTTTATTCTCAGCTTGGTATTAACAATAAATTTAATAAGCATTGTATCTAATCAATTTTTTTAAGTTCACTAAAATGTTAAGTGTACTAAGCCTTCATTCCCCTTGAAAATACATTTATTTTAGCTTGGGCTTTCCCTTCACCTACTTTCTAACAGAAGTATCTTCTTGTGCAGAATTATGTAAATGGTAAGAAAAACAGAACTGGAAAATTGGGATGAAATTAAGAGTGAAAAAGTCTAGTCTGCAGCTTTTTTTTTCTTATTTGGTTAAGTCTGAAGCTTTAACAGAAACTGTGTGTCTATTTGAGAGTAAAGAGGTCACAGAGGCAGAGACCTAGCCTCTGAACTCACACCTGCCAGGGCTCTGCATGCTTTTTAGTTATATTATTAAAAATCAATATGGCATAATATAGTGTTTATTATACCTAAGGAAGTACATAAAAAAGGGAAATCCAGAGCTAAATTAAAAGTTTATCAGCCTTTGGACCAATATGGTATATATTTGTAAATTAAATCTGTCACCAATAAAGATGTACCACATAGCAGGGGTGTGTGTGAAAGAATGAGAGAATGGAGGAGTCAAGAAACATAAACAAATATAACAAATGAAAACTCCAGGGCATACCCGAGGATCTACACAGCCTGTACACAAACATAGTAGGTCATGTCTTAAGGCAGGGAACTTGACTTCTAAAGCCAGAGCCCAAGGCAAATATTGCCTCAAGTCAAACTTAACACTGAGATCATTTATATCACCTGTAGGGTGCAAGTTACATTGCTTTGTGTAGTCAAGCTTGACAGTAACTACTGCAGAACAAACACCTGAGCTACGCTCCAGAAAGGAAATAAAGCAATGTCCACCTACAGATATGAGGGTACTCAAACCACCTGTCTCTAAGGAATTATCAAATCTTTGCTAAGAAGGTGATGAAGAGTAAACTTATTTAACCTCCAATAGGCTTATTTCAATGTTTTCGCATGAAATGTTTATTCCTTTACTTTATTAATAGATATATTCATCATGGTTAAAATTAAATAAGGTAACAAATTGGCATTTCCAGTTGGGGCCTCATGAACAGCTAGTCGTTGCTGTTCAGGCACAGAGTGGAGGAGATCTGACCCTGGCACGGGGCTCTAAGTGGGCACACGGTGTATCCACTGCACACGAGAAGCACTTCTTTAAGCTTGGGTTGCACCTGAGCAGATGGCTCCCTGCCTGGGCCTGCTCCTTGCAAAGCCACAACACAGCACATTAGGTTCAAACCATAGGGCGGATTTCTTTTCCAAAAAGGGCATTCCTATCAACTCTATCAGGGAAGCATGTGAACCCAGGAAGTTCAGTTCATCCACCCATGAATCTCCTTCACTTGTGCTTGCTTACAATGGCACACCACTAGAATCTAGAAACTAGAATCCCGTTTCCTTCCCTCTCCTTTCTTCCCTTCCTCCTTTTCTTCCTTCAAATATCTGCCTACAGTAAAAAAAAAAAAGGAAAAGAAAAGAAAAAGAAAACCAGCAAGAGGAAATTAAATGGATTTTCTATTAGTCGACATCTCTGGTATATACTCATTTTTCTGGTCCTCGTATAAACTCCCTTCAGGGTGCTCCTTTATGAAAATAAGATAGGCCAAATGAAGTAAAGAACTTGAGGCACAATTTTACCCTTGACTTGTGGAGAGAATATTTTTCTCCTGAATTTACAGTGGAATGCATCTCACTCTCAGGTCCTCCTGCCCCTAGCTCGCACTTCCTGCTCACTGCTACACAATCATCTCCAGCATGTACTTACCCAGAGCCCCTGGCTACAGCCTCTAGGGCAGCAGTTCTCTACCTGTGGGTCTCGACCCCTTTCACAGGGGTCGCCTAAGACCATCCCAAAACACATATATAATTACATATTGTTTTTGTGATTAATCACTATGCTTTAATTATGTTCAATTTGTAACAATGAAAATACATCCTGCATATCAGATATTTACATTACGATTCATAACAGTAGCAAAATTATAGTGATGAAGTAGCAAGGAAAATAATTTTATGGTTGGGGGTCAGCACAACATGAGGAACTGTATTAAAGGGTCGCGGCATTAGGAAGGTTGAGAACCACTGCTCTAGGTGCTCCTGAATAACCTGATCCAGATAGCACTGTCTCTGAGCCTCTTAGAGAGTCTGTTTTCCATTCCTCTTTCTTACTGCAATCTGCTTCTGATTATTTTTCATAAGACATTTCAGCTTTCTTCTCTTTCTCTTACGTTGAATCTCTTATTTCCTCCTCTCATTTGTATGCTCTCCTTGGCCTAAGCACAGTTCCTCTACATTCATAGGGATTTACATCTCCAAATTTAGAAACTCTTGGGAACGTTATTATCAAACTGCCTTTTCTATGGTAATTTTTAGCAATGTTAACGAGAAGGAAACCTTTAGAATTGAAATTCAAGGGCTCCCTGTCTCAACTCTCAGCTGGTAACCTTGATCACATTGCAAGATCATACTTGGAGTTAGAGCACGTTCTTTCAACCCAAGCTGGACTCTCCAACAACGGTCACTCTCTAACCCCATAAGATTCCAGTTGGGCTTCTTTGGGATAGTTGCAGGATAGGCTTTGGAGTTACAGAGGGTTCGAATCCAGCCTCTGGCACTTAATCTGGGCACAACTTTGAGTTAGCCATTTAACCACTCTGAGCTTCAATTTCCTTGACTGGAAAAGGAGACTACAAATATTTGCCTAATGAGATTGTTGTGAAGATTAAATGAAGTAATCTTCATAAAATACATATAATTTCTGGCACATGGTAAGCATGCAAACATGGTAGCTATTATTTTTATTCCTATGAGTTTAAATTGAATAGAATTACTTTTTCTTCAAGGAAGCTCACAAAGCTGACCTTACAACAGACATTCCTATATTATTTTGTAGACCCCAGTTCCAAATACCACTCAGCTTAGTGCTATCACACTTGGGGAGTCAATAAATATTTTAACTAAAATTAAGGACAAACAGGGAGTTAGAATTTAGAACCAAAGGAATAGATATCCAGTCTTATAAATTTGGACATATCATTAAAAGCCTCTATTCTCAGAAAGTACATCTCTTTTAAAATATATTTACTACAGTTAACCATGGAGACAGAATATTTTTATCATCAGCTGCAAAACTGTCTCTGAAAGAGAAAACTATGTAATTATAACTAGAGCTGACTTCACACGCCAACCTTTTATTTAAAGGGAAGAACAGAAGTAAACATTCAGCAGGATGTTGGGAAGGAGAGGGAAAGAGGAAAAGGAGAGAGAAAGAGGGAGAATTAGAATGAAAGCCAAAGGGTGTGATGAGAAATACTATTTGGCCCTTCTACGTACCCGGATAGATAGGAAGATCATACCAGGTCTGATTGTTCCAGTTCTCCCCATGAAAACTGAACAGTGAGACACCTCCCACCTCTCAACACAAAGAGAATAAAATTGTCAATTCCTTATAGGACTTTTGACTAAATGAAATATATAATGAGCAAAAAATAAGGCTAAATATCTAAACTTAATGATGAAATTAACTGGGTGCAATCCACCAGAATAAGTGAGGTTTCACTCTGGGAGATGAATACATTCCTTTAAAGGACAAGAAAGAAAAATTCATTGATTATTCTGATCTGTAAAAAGAGGAATCTGATCTGCTTTTGTATCAAACAGACCTGCTTTTAATGCTATTTCTGCCACTTGCTTGTTGGGCAAGTTACTCATCTTTATGTATTTGACTTCCTCATACCTAAAATAGATATGAAAATATCTGTAAGGAAGAAGGTACCAAGCCTGTCACTCTTTTTCTCTCTCCCTGTGCCTCACATTCCTCCAAGGAGCAATTCCTACTCTGTCTGGCCAAGTTCAAGTACATTGAATCTACTAAGTTGCAGGCTCTCTGTACAACAAAGGTCCCTTGCCCCATTTCCACTTCCTCTTTTCTAAGCTGGAAAAAGTTCTGGCTTTTAGGGGAGGCTAACCATTTCCCTTTCTCTCTCCTGCCTTCTTCCCAACTTCAGGCACTGGCATACGTGAACCAAAGTGAAGTCCAGAGCTCTAGCTCTGGCCCCCACACTTCCATTCTTGCTGGCTCCCCACTCAGAATTCTTGAGCATGTGGTTCATTTAAGGGGACTATTTAGGAAGTGGAAGTAAGTACCACTTAAGACTCCTACAAGGTCCACCTAAGACCCCTTCCGGTGTTCTCCTACACTGGGAGGTTGTGGGCACTAGCCCAAAAATAACAAGGTGATATTTCGTTACCATTTCCATGCCAGTGCCTTTTAATCTGCCCTTCCCCCTCTCTAGAAAACTCTGCATCTTTAAACCATGGATCTTTAAATAATTCAGAGCTCAGTTCCAATGTTATTTCTTCAGAGAGGCCTTCCTGATCATCTAATCTAAAGTAGCAACTCACACCACCACGTCACTCTATTGCATTCATCTTTTATTAAAGGCTCTCATCCCATCCCATTACTTTCTTCATTTGTCTGCTTGTTGCCCATCCCTACCTCTTTTCTAAATGCACCCATTCAAAGGTAGGTCCAAGAGAGCATGGATCTTGTCTGTGTTGTTCACCACGTACGTATCCAGAGCCAGGTGCCTATCACAAAGTAGGTCCTCAATTAATGATAGCTCTCATTATCCTCTCTTCTCATGCTTGCTCCTGTCACCTCCTGTGCCAAACCAGGTCCTAGGAAATACATTGAAAGCTCCTCTCTACAGCTGGCCTGGGACACCAGCTGGGATACTGAACAACCTAAGAGGCTGTGCCATATTTGATTTTGTGGAAAAGAGCTCCAACTTAAAAACTATCCCCAACTCAAGATGCCAATGTGCTGCCTTTGGTGCCACTGGGATTGAGGCTTTCTCAAGAGGAAATGCTAACTGGCAATGTTTTCAAGAGCATTATGGTTTTAGGTTTGTTCCTTTTAAACAGTATTCCCTCTCCCTCCCTGCTAGAGATTATCTAGAATGCAAATGTGGGCTTCCCACTCTGTGCATGTGTGTATGGAGCTAGAGCATAAATGTAAAAGGGCATTTTTAGGACTATCCTGTGGTTAAGAAAGGCATCAGCCACTCTCTGCTTGGTATGTGGTGACTTTCACTAAGCTGTGCCCCTTATATTGGAGTTTATTTAAAAAGACAAATAAGGTAAATGGAATAAGATACTATTCAAATAAAGAGTAGGTTATATATAAATTCTCATCCTCAAGTCTAATTAATAGAGACTTTCCTCTACCATTACAACTGATAGCTACTTCCATGGCTGAAGAAAGATGAAGTCATTGGCAGAGTTTACTGGCCATGTATATATTTTAATGTATAACAGAGTATGTCAACACTGGCATTGACATCCTCAGCACTAAGGTGCTCACACTAGGAGATTCAGGACATTAAGACTGACTCCCAGCCCCCATCTCACATTTACTAAGAGGCATGTATTCATGGAGGGGAATGTCTAGCATAATGAATTCTATTATTCAAATTGATACATCCTGCTCCTTTTATTGTCAATTTTGTATGGCTAAATTGGTGAAAGTTCAAAGTACACAAGTTTTGTTTTCTTGGAAGTAGGCTTGATATAAACCCTAAGAAAAAGAGTAAAACCCAACATTTTCATAAGTTTTGTGAGGATTAATTTTATGTAACAACTTGACTGAGCCATGGGGTACCCAGATGTTTGGTCAAACATTATTTTAGGTATGTCTGTGAGGGCATGTTGGATGAGTTTAACACTTAAATTGAAAGGCTAAGTAAAGCAGATTGGCCTCCCCAGTGTGGGTGGGTCTCATCCAATCAATTGAAGGCCTGAAGAGAACAAAAGGCTGACCCTTCCCCAATAAGAGGGAATTCCTCTTGCCCTCAAGCTAGAACACTGGTTTTACCTGTCTTCAGACCCAAACTGAAACATTGGCACTTCCTGGGTCTTGAGCCGGCCCACATTTGGACTAGAAATACATCAGTTCCAGTGGTTCTTAGGCCTTTGGACTCAGACAAGAACTATGCCATCAACTCTCTTGAGTTTCCAGCTTATTGATTGAAGATCTTGGCACTTGTCAGCCTCCATACTCATGTGAGCTAATTTCTTATAACAAATTTATATATATATATATACACACACACACACATATATATATATATATATATATACACACACACACACACACACACACACACACACACATATATATATATATATATATACATCCTATCTAATAAAAAGGGAATATGCTAATTGACCCTCACGCCATCGCAAAGATGGTGGCACCCACAGCCAATAAGGAGGGAATATGCTAATTGACTGCCATGCCCTCAAAGATGGCAGCACTCACAGCCAATAAGGAGGGAATATGCTAATTGACTGCCATGCCCTCAAAGATGGTGGTGCCCACAGCCACAAGATGGTGGTGCCCAGTCCCCTCAGCCCCACCAGGGGCTTGCCGTGCACCTGCCTCTGGAGTCCCCTAGCCCCTCAGCTCCCCAGCCACCCAGGGCCGCCCAAGGCTCAGGTAACCAGGGCTGGCCGAGGCTTGCGCTGCCGGCAGTGGCAGCAGCAGAAGTGTGATGGGGATGTCGCCCTCCCCTGATTACCGGGTTGCCTCCCACCCCTGAGGGCTCCCAGACTGTGAGAGGGGGAAGGCCAGGCTGAGGGACCCCCCCCCTCCAGTGCATGAATTTTCATACACTGGGCCTCTAGTATATATATACTAGTAGCCCGGTGCACAAAAATTTGTGCACTCGGGAGGAAGGGGCGGTCCCTCAGTTATTAAACATTTATTGGAACAACACTGACCACATTGGTGGTGGTGGTGGTGGTCTTGTCAGAATGTGTTATATTATGCAGATGAAAATCTATTTAAACAGATTTGATGTAGATATTTTCAAAGATGGAAGAATTGTCCCTATCAACTATTTTAGTTGATTCATATCTTCACAAATTGTCATCATTGCAAAATTTTCAGTCCCATATGGATTGCTGGATATAATAGGTCATGCGCTATCCCTGTCCTTTGTAGCCTTTGTTACCTTAAGGACTCTAGTTTTCCATTTATACGTTTAAGTACCAACCTTACCAGCTTAAAAATGTAAGCTTTTAACACTGCTCTCTCTGTTCCGTATCCTTCCGATGAAAAGTGGAGTTGGGTTGCAGCACAGGAGAGAAATTCAAAAGGGGAATATTGAAGTAATGACTGCAGTAGGAGAAGAGGGAACCTATTTCCCTGGCCACAGGCGCTGGTGCCCTGGACCACAGGGCTGGCAGCTTCTCTGGGTGGCTTCAGCTTGGGATCTCAGGCGGGTGGCTTGTCTGTCTCCTGGGCTGCAGCCAGCCTCAGGCTCTGGTGCCTGGACCAAAGGTAGGTGGCTTCTTCTTCTGGCAGCTTCTTCTTCTTCTGTGCTTCCAGGGAGGGAAGTCAGTTATGTGTATATGTGTGTGCATGCAAACATAGGCGTGTACACATGTGTATGTGGAAATCTGCTGGGCAAGTCAAAACCATAGAAGAGTTGCCCCCTATCTCTTGAATCTTCCAGAGATATCCCCCTTTTTTTTATTCTATCACTACTGGAGAGTCAGTATTTGCAGCCAGCCAGCCAGTGACTCTCTCAGTGTCTATTTATGACTTCTTCTTTCCCTGTCTGTCTTCCAACCCCTAATCATATTTCCACCTGAGTGCATCATTTTTACTCCCAATATGCTGTATAGAGAAGGAGTCAGGATGCTGTCTTCCCATGAATAGTACTCAGTAACAAACCAATTGCATTTTAGTTGGACAATGCCCCTACCCACCCTTCAAGTCCCTTCCACCATGCATTTCTGTTTCCCTTTTTGTTTGTTGGATTGTTCTGCTGCTCCTTCTCCTCACCCCACCACCCTTGGATCGTAATGTAAAATTCTTTTACCATGTCAAGAAATTATTAAAAATATAGGTACTTTGAAAAAAAAAAATATAGGTACTTCTCCAAACACGGGCCGGGGGGGGGGGGGTTGGCGCGCATGGAAAAGGTGGCTGCTGGCGGCCACCTCTTCCCTGCCCCGCCTGGCTTCTCTGATCACCGGCTCTTGCCTGCCACCTGGGTTTCCGATCACCGTCAGTGGCAGGTAGCTTCTTCCATCCTTCCCCTTTCGCTTCCCAGCATTGCGCCTACATATGCAAATTAACCGCCATCTTTGTTGGCGGTTAACCGCCTTCTTGGTTGCAGTTAATTTGCATATCACCCTGATTAGCCAACGGGAAGCGTAGCGAAGGTATGGTCAATTACCATGTTTGTCTATTATTAGATAGGATACACACACACACACACACACACACACACACATATTTCTTATTGGTTTTGTGTCTCTGGAGAACCCTGACTAATACAAGTGTTAAACTCAAATCCAAAGATTAACAACTTTCTTTATCAGTTTGGCACCTAAGTACATGTCTCTTTATGAACTATGAAATTTTTTTCATGAGCTAGCATATGCATTCCATTAATTACTCCAGACTTTCTTTAGATGTTTAAAACTTTATTATATTAAAATGTAAAATATCAAGAAAGAATGTAGTGATACTACATTAAAAGGAATAGTCAGCAATGCCAAATATAGGGCAATCTTGAATATAAAAAAATATTTCATTTTTCTCAATAAAAATATTTAACAGGGAGAATGGTCAGCTTATACATACAAACATACAGGAATGTAGAAAAAAAACCAGTTTAAATATCTACTTTTTTTTCCATTAAAGTAAATGGATGCTGAAAAATACACATTTTCTTCAAACTCTGACATGTGTGTCTTTGCCAGATAAGAGCTGCCTTTTCATTCCTCCAGGAGACCTTGCCAGAGTACATCCTCTTCTCTTGGTTTGAGACAGGGCCCTCCTGACTCATGTGTGATGTTGTCTCTGAAAGCGGTCTCTAAAGACACAAGTACCATTTATAGAAGCTGCTTTTTCTTTTAAATAAAAACCATCCTCCCACAGGCATATATTTTGATGCCCGTGATATACCCATCTCTTGTACTGCTTTTTAAAGTGATTTTCAGAAGGTCTCTTTAGAACAACATCTGATACTTGTAACTATGAAGTCACAGCCTTCAGAATCATGACTAACTCTCTGTTCGATTTCTTTGCTCCTCTGTTATTGATCCCAGCAGTAGACCTTCACAAGTACCCAAAACAAACATTGGTTGAGACCATTTCAGCCCACTGTGACTTCCCAAAACAGAACTTAAAAGACCCAAATAGAAAGCAAAGACATCTCTTCTAGGGAGAGAATAAATGGGGGGGGGGGGGGGGGTAGGGGATGGGGGACAGGCAAATGTCACACCTGTATTTGAGCATACCTGTTGTATTTTAAGATGGAATGCCAGTTGATTTAATGACAGTTTTGCTATTGTGCTTCATTTCATCTTTTACCTATTTATCCACTAGTTAGTACATCTGAACTTCCTGAGACAGAGAAGGACTTTTTTTTTTGCATTGCAAACACAAACAATAATTAAAGGCTTGTTTTTGCATTAACATTCACCTGTAGTGTATTTATCTGTTCCATATACAAACAAGCCTCCAGTTTCCACCCCTCTAAAACTTGTTAAACATCAACTCTTCAATGTCTCAATAACACAGCAAAAAATATCTTTATATAAAATGTAATTTGACGCCCAATTACCTTTGTGTTAATAACCATGAACACCAAACAAAAGCAAACACAATATCCAAATATGTAAAAAATAATAATAACATCCAGATTGAAGGAAGTGTAAATGCTCGATTCATCAGTGGGACTGGAAGGTAACCTTCCTGTGATGTGATTCCTGCAAATCATCTAGCCTCTGGAGTGTCACTTTCCCACAGGCCAATGGTAGCGCTGACAGAACTGGCTGGTAGGATGACTGAGCTTCAAGTGCTAGAACACAGCAACATTTCATAATCACATCAGGCCAGTCATAGCTTTCACTTCCCCTTTTCCCTAACTTTTCTCATACAAAGTGTTTTAGATTTTCCTTGTCAGTTGGTCACTGACTAACGTGTTTTCATTCTCTTGTTACTTGCTTCTAGGTCTGGAGGGGATTGTTTGAGCTGCATGTAATCATAACCTGACCAAAAGTGCAACAGTGTTTTGAACCTTGAGAGCTTTGTTTTCTCTTTTGTTTCCCACATGACAAGATGAATGAAGGTAAACAGCCTGGCACTGAGGCAGTGCCCCACAGCATCATGAATGGCCCAGGCTCCTTCCATCTTTGGGCTCTTCTGCCCTTAGGTAGGGCTTTCACGTTCATGGTCACCTCCAGGAATGGCATCCTCACTCCAGGCAGAAAGGGGTAAGGGCAAAAGGCAAAATGCCAGCTTAGTCATTCCTTTTTGAAAGCTTTCCAACAAGTTCCATTCAGTGACTTCCACGTACATTTCTGGGGGCAGAAATGGATCACACAGTGTCTGCTAATTTTAAGGGAGTGTGAAACTGGGCATTTGAGCTGGGCAATACTGCTCCAAACAAAATCAAATTTTGGTTTAGGAAGCAATGGAGGGAAAATGGATCTTAGGAAGGGAACTACCAATGTCTGGCAATGAAGATGTGTGGCGTGAGTGGAAGAGTGACTCTTGATATCTGGGAGAGTTAAGAGAATTACTCCAGGTTGCTTTTGTGCCAGGGAATTAGGGAGCTAATCACCTCATTTGCTTCCATTTCCTCATCTCTGAAAATTCCTTACTATTGGCTTCCTCTTAGACTCTAATTTCGTAGCTTTATGATTATTATTTTTTTAAAATATATTTTATTGATTTTTTTTACAGAGAGGAAGGGAGAGAGATAAAGAGTTAGAAACATCGATGAGAGAGAAACACCGATCAGCTGCCTCCTGCACATCTCCCACTGGGGACGTGCCCGCAACCCAGGTACATGCCCTTGACTGGAATCAAACCCGGGACCTTTCAGTCCGCAGGCCGACGCTCTATCCACTGAGCCAAACTGGTTTCAGCCACGATTATTATTTTTTAATGCAAATGTGACAAAACATATTTTCCTTCTTTAGTAACAGAACCCAAATTTTGATGCACAGCAAGTGTCCAGACTTAGATAATGGACAATGACCAGTCTAAGCCACCTGGCAATGCTGCTTCCTTTTGCCAGTGATTGATCTTCAGCAGTAGGCATGTGAGCTAGTTCTAACCAATGAGTGGAAATGCTCTAGTGCTTTCCACGATAAATTTTCACTTTTGATAAAAAGCCAGAGTTGCATGGGGAGAAAGCCATTTTTTCATCCACCTCTTCTTTCCTGTTTTGAACGAACACTGTCAGATAAAAAAGTTGTGCTTGGAGCTGTGGCAGCCATCTTTTGACAATGAGGCAGCAAACCAAAAGATAAAAGATCCTGAAGATGAAAGAGACTGGGCTCTTCCTGACATTATTGAGCTACCAAACCAACCCTGGCATCCTCTACCTCCTGTTTTCTTATAAGTAAATAGATACCTTTATGGGTTAAGCCAAATTATTTGAGTTTTCTGTTATTCGTAGCTGAAAGCATTCATAATTCATATAACACCCTAACATCAACCTCCATTTCTTATGAGCCAAAAGTAACTACATCCATGCCTATCCTTGTGGCACCCCTTTAAAGTTCTGGTACTCAGTGGTGTACATTCCACAGCCTACACGGTTGATGTCCCCTTATCTCCAGCCCTAAGAGCCCTAATGAACATTTCACTTAAGACTTACCAGAACAGTGTAGTAGAGCTAAAGCACAACCAATCCAAAGAAATAAAACAAGCAAGAAAAGCAAAGCGTTATGTAAACATCCATACTATGTAATGTGACGGTATCAGCTTAAAGAGGCTTATTATTTTAAGGAGAAGATACATCACCTCTGCTTAGATGAGTAAAATTAAATTGTAATCATGAGAGTGTGTCAGTTAAAGACTCTGATGAAGAGGAGAAGAAGACTGTGCTCAACCTTTACTTGGCAGAGGATATGGATGTGGGTGGGGGCACTGCGACCGAAAAGGTTCAGAGGCTGTCAAAGGAAACAGGAATGTACTCAAGGCAGGCTAGTTTGCTTCTGAGCTGACAGGGGGACAAGCAGTGATAAAGTTGATGTCTTCAAAATTACAAAAGGCACAACATGGGGAAATCAGGGCTGATTCCCGTATCCAAGAACTGCAGATTTACAACAGCCCTAGTGCAAGACTTTAAACTTACTTGCGAGCTCCCAGTTTTCCTCAGTTTAACCCCTTGTCCATACTGCAGCCAAAGTAATCTTGTAAAAATCCAAATATTTCATATCCCTCCTCTGCCTAAGGATCTTCAATGGCTCACACTGCTTCTGTGATAAACCCCAAGATTTTACTTACCCAATCTACACAGCCTCTCCCGATCTGCTCCTGCCTGCCTCACTATCCCTAGCTCCCACCACTCTCCTCTCTATGCTGCCACCTGCCGTTTTCATTCAGATCACAGACCCCCACCATACTCTCAGGCCTCAAGCCCACTCAGCATCCTGACACCTCTTCACTGGTCTAGGTCTTCACATTCTTGGCTTCTGAGATTATACTTCATTTTTACAGGGAGGTCATCCCTAACCATGCTCCACTCCCAAACCAATGGGGTGTTCTTCCCATAGCACTCTCTCTCCCCTCTTTATAACACTCATCACCCTGTGGTTATTTGGTTAATGACCGTCTTCTCTAAATTGTAAGATCAATGAAGGCAAGGACCATGTCTGACTCTTTCATCCAATTCCTGCACAGTAAGCTCCAATGTACCTACTTTAAATGACCACTAATAACTTACCATTATGCTCACACCAACTTGGAAAGGAGGACTTTCAACAGTTCAAGGATTCATGTGAAAAACAGACTCATGAAAATTAATATGAACAGGAAAAAGTTATTAAGGAGGGCTTACATGACTTGATTGTACCTTTTACTATTTTAGTTGGAAATCAAGGAAAAATCAGTGTCCTTTCTAACATGTTCTGTAGTCTTGGATGACTGAGTTTTAGAGAACAAGCCAAGAAATCAGACAGCCCTGGATTAGTGCTCCAGCTTTTCTTCTTATCAGCTGTGTGATTTAACATAAATCTCTAATCCCTCTAAGCCTCAGTTTCCACATCTGTAAAATGAGGATAATGACAAACCTTCCCAATAGGGGTTTGAGCGGATGAAATGAGATAATGCATGGAAAGCGCTTACCTGGAGCCACCACAAAGTGAGCATGCAATAATGTGAGTAGGGGTTCTTTGATGTCCTGGCATCATCATGACACATTGAATATAAACTTGACTGGATTGAAACTGTAAGAGCTTAATAAACGTTAGATAATACTGTTCTGATGTCATTATTTGTGGCAAAAAGTACTAGGGTTCACCTGAGCCATGGCTCCCTTGTAGTTAGGTGGGTCCATGTTTGTCCTGGTCATTACTGTGGTCCCATGCCAGGCAGTGCTTAACACATGATATTCCTCAATAACCACTTCCCGAATGGGTAATTGACTCAAAGGTCTAAACCAGTGTGAAAACGCAGATGCTCTTGTAAGAAAACAGAAAGAGAATGGCAGTGTTCAGCAGAGGAGATGGGAAAGAAGAACAAGATTGTTTAAATAATAAAAGCTTTCAAGCAATAAGATTAAAAGTTCAATTTTAATGGTGCAAAGTAGAGAAATTTGTGCTAGGATATGTCAGAGCAGAAGCTGACAGTAAAGGCAGCAGCGTTCAGAACCACCATGGCTAGGACCAGCTTTCAGAGCCTGAAAGGTTGATTAGAATTTCCTGGAAACTGCTGCAGCCCGTTCTGAAGGGAGGCTGCCCTCTGCTCACATCTGCCCCGCTCACACTGCTCTGTCTACCAGTGTGGCCTTTACGGAGTGAGGGCTCTGTTCTCTTCTCCATCTTGCTCCACGACAATAAAGCCCAAAGTGCCATCCACCCCTACAGGGAAGCTTTGGCGAGTGCCTTTTTATAACTACATGTGACACAAGGCCGCCACTAATGCGAGATGGCAAAGAATAAATTACCCAAATAGGACAGAAATAGCCATTTACTTAAAGACAGGCCCACTTTCTTGAAACTCTGCGTCACTGAAAGCATTTAGAGTTTGCTGTCAGGACTCCTAGCAGCCTCATTACCTCGGCCAGCAGTCCCCGTGGACCACTGAAGACATGAAATATATATAATCGCGGGCTGCAATGCCTAAGTGCAACAGGGTGATTTAAAAGCAATACAATAGACTTCGCCCATGATATTAGTCTCCTCCTGTCTATTTTTTTGTAATCCAGACAAAAACTTGGAATGCAATCTGTTATTGATATTCCCTAAAAAGAATTTCATCAGCCCTTTAGGAAAGCTTGTCTAAGCAGTTTTAGATGCCTCCAACACTCTGCATTTATGGTGCTTACGGGTGTAATTTCTATTTCATAAAAATTATGCCCCACTAAGTACAATATTCAATTCCTACCCACAGTAGGGTATAGAGTAGTGGGTAAGCACGTGTACATTGCAATGAGATACAACCCAGCGTTCACTTCTCAGCTCCCCGTAGAACTCTGCATGAATTGGACAAGGTATTCAACTGTTTTGAGCCTCAGTTACACCATTACGCAAATTATATTTCCCATGCCTGGCATGGACAAGCTCAATAAATGTTAGATGTCACTGGTATTAATGTTGCTGTTGCTGCTGCTGTTGTTGTTTTCTGGCAGAGACCACTCGTGTTGACCCAGGCACACTTCCAGACCACCTTTCCCAGATTCGATACCGCTAGGTGGGTCCAAATGCCTGAGTTCTGAACAGTGGGATGTGCGGTGCACACCTCTTCCTGGATGGGCCACAGAAATTTCCCCCGCTCCATCCCTTACACCTTCCTCAATTACCCTGATGGCTGCTCATTGAAGAAGTTAGAGCCTCCCAGGAGAGCCATCTTCAGAAACATCTGTGATGGGCTCTGAATGAGTAAGAAATAAACTTTTTCCTGTTAAGTTACTGAGAGTTGATGTGGCTCATTCCGGCAGGTAGCCTGCCTCAGGGTTTCTTCACTGGGCACGACTGATATTCTGGACAACATAGTGACTGGGTGTGGAGGGCTGTCTTGTGCATTGTTTAGCAGAAGCCCTGGCTTCTACCAACCAGGTGCCAAGCAGTACCCTCCCACTAACTGTGACAACCAATACATTGCCATATGTCACCTGGGGGCACAATCACTCTTGGTTGAAAACTGCTGGCCCTTGTTGTCAATGCCCTCATCATTACTGATAGTCAAGTCCCTCAGGATCCCTTTATCATCACAGCCTGAAAGCTCCAAATTGAGATCTAGCATATTTTTTTAGGAGAAAAAGTTAAATGAAACCAAATCTTAATAGAAAAGGAGCTCAAGAGCCCTGACCAGTTTGGCTCAGTGGATAGAGCATTGGCCTGTGGACTGAAGGGTCCCAGGTTCGATTCCGGTCAAGGGCATGTACCTTGGTTGCGGGCACATCCCCAGTAGGGGGTGTGCAGGAGGCAGCTGATTGGTGTTTCTCTCTCATCAATGTTTCTAACTCTCTATCTCTTTCCCTTTCTCTCTGTAAAAAATCAATAAAATATATATTTTTTAAAAAGGAGCTCAAGGGGTAAACCCAGAGTTACAAGGGGACCAAAGAACAAACTCAAAACCAAAACAAATATAAACATTTTTTTAAAAGGCTGTTTGATTATTTTGGTAACCTGGAACAAAATTATCTTTTTAAAAAAGAAAACTAAACATCTAGATCTAGGAGGTCCCATGTGTTTAACTTGTAATACTTATAGAACACTTACTAAGAGAGGCTCTGTGCTGAACATTAACTGGTGAATAAAACAGATATAAGCTCTGCCCTCATTGATAGCAAAGGTAAACAAAAACATGGTGGCTTTTTCCAACAGCTTAAACATAGCTATTAATTGATCGTTGTGATAAGCAGAATTTTAAAGATGTCCCTGCAAGATTCCTGTGCCCTGAGTATTCTAATCCAGGTGCTGCTGTGCAGGGACTTTGAAGATGTAATTAAGATTACTAGTCAGCTGACTTTAACATTGGGAGACTCTCCTGGAGTACCTGGGTCTGTCCAGTGTTGTCACCTGAGGCCTCAAGAGTATAAATGGAAAGTGGAAGAGTCCATCAGACAGGGGGTGGCAGAAAGGGATGCAGGACAGATACAGCAGATGGGAAGTCAGATTCCAAGCATGAGAAATTACGCAGTCCATGAATGGTTCTGACACGAAGGGCTGTATGCAGGACTATAGAGTGGCTGCTAGAAGTTATATCCCCAGCTAACAGTCAGAAAGGAAACAAGGACTCCAGTCCTACATCCACAAAGAACTGAATTCTGCCCACAGCCTGAGCTTGGAAGTGTTCTTCCCTAGAGCCTTTAGAAAGGAGCACAGCTCTGAGCACACCTTGATTTTAGCCCACTAAGACCGGCATTAGGCTTCTGATGTATAGAAACTGTGAGATTGTAAATATTGCTTTAGGCCACTAACTTCATGAAATTTCTTATGGCAGCAATAGAAGGCTAATAAATCCACTGCACCTTAAATATCACAAAAGAAAATGGGTCAAATAAAACATATCCTCCTATATAATAAGAGGCTAATATGCAAATTTTCCCCTCAGGAGTTCAACCAACCGAGAGTTCAACCAACTGGGAGTTCGACTGGGAGACCAGGAGTTCGATCACGCACTATGACATGCGCTGACCGCCAGGGGTGGCACGAAACAAAGGAAGGTGCCAGCCGGCAGCCAGGGGAAGGAAGGCTGCAGTCGGCCCTGTTCGCCGGCCAGGCCTATGTTGTGCACCTCTTTTTCGTTGGTCTCTGGGCAAGATGTTGAGGATAAAATAGTGAAAAAGGTACTGTCCTTTACTTCTAATTGCTCATAATGGAAGTGCAGTATAGAAGCATGTACACCCAGCAACAATACAGAGGATGTAATAAAAGCCTTAATACAACTTTAATATAAATATGAACAACAGTATAAATAAAGTACATGGTAGTATTGAATAAAACTCATAACTAACATTTATTGAGTACTTATCTATAAAAGGCTAATATGCAAAGTGTCCCCTTGGGAGTTCGACATGGAGACCAGGAGTTTGATCACTCGCTATGATGTGCACTTACCACCAGGGGGTGACACTGAATGAAGGAAGGCCCCAGTCTGGCAGCTGGAAGGTCCCTATTGGCCCTGACCGCCAGCCAGGCCTAGGGACCCTAACTGTGCACGAATTTCGTGCACCGGGCCTCTAGTCTTTATAATAAGCCTATGTAGAACCATGATTTTGTTTTGTAGATGAGGAAACTGAGGCATAGGCAGGTGAAGAAACCAGCCCCAGGTCAGTCATAATTGGAGGAGCTAGAATTTTAACCCAGGTAGTCTAACCCCAGACCTCATGCTTTTATATACACTTTACTTCTCTCACTCTTTCTCAATGCAGAAGAGAGAGCTGAAGATTTGGGATGGGTACATTTATCAAGGAGAAAAAACAAAACAACAAAAAGAAACAGCATCAGTGATTCAGGAAGAAGGTGCATGATGAATGTCAGGGAACAAAGGAGGGTTCGGTATCAAGATGAGGGAGAACTGATGGCAGATGAGGCCAAAGCATAAACAGTCTTCATTCGAAAGTCCAGGACCAATCAGTTGTTTTATTTCCTTCTGAAGCTATCAAAAGAACCAATTTAAGTCCAGCCAGTGTGGCTCAACAGTTGAGCATTGACCTAAGGACCAGGATGTCATGGTTCAATTTCCAGTCAGGGCACATGCCTGGTTGTGGGCTTGATCCTGTATAGGGCATGCCGATCAATGATTCTCTCTCATTGAGGTTTCTATCTCTCTCCCTCTCTCTTCCTCTCTGCAACAAGAGACCAGGGGAAGAATGCAAGAACTATTAATTAATTTGTTATGAACATCTTCTCCCATAAGAAAGTTCCTAGACATAGTGGAATAAATTTTAAAAACTTAGCAAATTTGCTTATTATTCATTTTCCAGCCTTTGGGCATATGCTTCACCCATAAATTACTTTCATTCTCTACTTATTGGACATATAAGGCACTACTACTGTCTATTTTCAAGGAACTCATAATCAAATATAAGTGAATTGTTGTAGAGATGCAAGTATTTACTAATATTCACATATATGCATAAGTAGTACATTTACATATCAAAGAGAGTGAAAGCTAGGGGCCAAATGAATGGTATACACAAGTGTTAACATCTTCAAAGGAAGAGGTTATCACTGTGAGCTGAATTAATCAGGGCAGGCTTTTTGGAGGAGCAAGGCCTTCAGAAAGCTTAACTGTGATAGAAGTTATTATAGATACTGTCAGTTTCCTCTAGGTCTCCTTTGGCCCTGGGCATTGAGAAGCCTGCACATCTCAGCTTCTGTGATTGCACAGAACCATGTGACTAACTCTATCCAAATGATTACAAGAAAAAGTAACATATTTCATTTCAGGGCTAAGTCAGGAAAAAAACAAACAAACAAATAAACACCCATGTTTAATTATCTAGTCTCTCTTCCCTAAGAAGGTAATATATTCCACCTGGTGCAGCAACCCACACCTTGGGTCCCGGAATGACTACAATAAGGAGAGCCCCCTGTGTTGGATATGTACTAAGAGCAAGAAAGAAACCTTCCTTTATGTTCCATCACTGGGATTTGGGGATTAATTTGTCATTGTAGCATAACCCAGCCTCTCCTAACTAAAGCAGAAAGATTCTGGAAGGTGAAGAAACACAGAGAATGGTAGAGGTAGCTAGTAAGTCACGTGTTACATGACCTTTCTCAATGACATATATGCACAGCAGGACACATCTTATTATGAAACATCTTAACAGAATTGAAGTTTTTAAAATGAAAAAACATAAAGAGGGATAGAAAGGCAGCAGGAGAATGAGCTACTGCCCTTAGGTGATCATTAGAGATCTCAGAATAACAGGATTATTGATGCTTTGGCAAGGAGTATTTCTTTTGCTTCACTTTTTTTCTTTGAGATTACAAGCCATATATTTCCATTTGGAAAACAGTATTTAATAACCTCTAAACCTAACATGAATCCTGTGAAACCCTAATCTATAGTTGAATGGCCAAAAGTAAAGGCTCAGAATCCTTCAAAGCGATCCCATTTACACAGCAGTGCTTTCTCTCTCCACCAAGAAAGTGTTCCTGGGTGATGGATGCCCCTCCCTCGCTGTATATCACACTTACTGCTCTATGCCTGTCACTCCCTATTCTCTTCCCAGTTGTTTGTGCCTTATTAAATTCAACACTTGGAAACAACCAGTAAGAAGCAGAGAGCCTCAGGAAGCCCGTTCTCTTACAATCAGAGCTCCTTTTTTTCTAAGAACAAATAACACTTTCCAATTTGTGGGTGGAATTCATTGACAATTTACTTTCTTTGTTACCCATTGTTTCTCCATGAGTAGCAAATGGTTTTCGAAGGACATGGTAATAAAATTTTACCTAAACTTTTTTCATAAAGATATTTTTTCCCATGTTACCTCTTCAAATCAAACCTCTTTGAAACTGATTTGCATATAGAATTTAAGAGTTTAGAGATACAATCAAATAGCTTCACCATTCCTTACTATTATTCCCAAAGTAAAGCTACAGGCCAATCATCTCAAGATCTGCATTACAACATCAAATAGAAATTCAAAAGCCCATCTAAGCTTTGAATATCTTTGAATATTTGTGTGTTTGGGGATGGAGCGGCGGGTGGGGGGGGGCGGGGCGGGGGAGGACAAGAAGGAGAAAAAGGCACTTTTGAGAAACATATTTTAATTCTGTACATTTTGGAGTGCCTCAGTCTTTGGTCTTTAAACACTGTACTATAGTGCAGCTTTTTTTCATTTTGAAGGGATTGGCCTGGTTAACCAAGTCTCAAGGAATTGACTTCAGCTTGGTCCCTTATCTAAGTAAAGGTTCTGACAACTCAACAAGAAGGATTTTCAAAGTTTTACTAGAGATTCAAAAATACCTTTAAAACACCAAATTTGAAAATGACCTATTTTATCTAAGTCCTATAACCTTCTATGGAGAATGTTACCAGTAATTCTTTTTGGTTAGATGTAACAGAAACCAAGTCAGACTAGGATAAAATGGAAGGGGGATTTGTTCGGTGGGCACCAGACTACCCCACAGACTCAAAGGCAGAGACGCAGCCAGTTCCCCCGATGGCAGGAAGCGCAAGGCATGAACCCAGGGAATACAGTCTCCTTTCTCGGTTCCTTCATCTTGTAGAAAAATATGGGCCTCCACAGGTCCCAGGTTTACCTATCATAGTTCTAGCCACACAGAGAATTAACTGTCTATGTCTGTATCCCAAATTCTAGAAAGAGAGACCTTGGGGGCCGAAACTTGGATTAGGTATCCAACTCTAATGAAATAATTTTTGCCAGGGAACTATGTGGTAACCAAATGTGGGTGCTAAGGCCCAATGGGCTACTGACTCTCACAGAGAGAGAAAAGAGTCCTCCTAAAAGAACAGGTGGTTTGTAGACTCCACAGCCACCCCAGATATGCCAGTGTAGATAATGGGAGGCAGATTTTAAGCAAGGCCATCATGACTGCAAGTTGTCTTACCCACTTTCTCCTATTACGGGAGTTGATACAACTGCAAGTACTCCTATCTGATACCAACAAACAAGAATGGCCCTTTTTGTGTCATTTCATTGGCTTCCAAGGCCACAAACACCTTGTGGGATTCTGACAAGAGAACAAATAAAGCAACTTTGATTTTATTTTTTATTTTTCTCTTATAAAGATTTACCATAAATATCATGGGCACCTGAAAATAATCCACCACAGTGCATTATTGACTTAGCTCAGTCCCCATTTTCTTCTTTGGTCTGATATTTAAATTTACCTGGTTCATCAGCTCTGTCAGCTGCTGTTTTCAGTGTATGTGAGCAATAGTAAAGTTCATGCCACAAGAATTTAGAAATGAGAACATTAATGTTGCTCTTTATATACATAATGGATAAATACAGACATAGTTAATCACCTGGGGTTAGCAGAACTTGACTTTCAAATGGTAGAGGATATTAACATATTTAAAGAGGGGAAAAGTGGTCAACCATGGAAAAATAGACAAAGAATAGCTACAAAGACAGATGCTGTCAGTAGCCTTTTAAGACTCCTTTTAAGGAAAAATAAGTTTTTGACTAATGGCCATCTGATATTCTTATGTAGGGAGATGCAGGAGGCTCAGGTAGCTGAGGCCTTGGAGTTGCAGTTCCATGGAAAAGGTCATTGAAGGTAGCAGAACATGCCACCCCCAAATATGCTGCTTTGGATATTGATTATTTTTAGCACTAGAAAAACAGCAAGTGCAAGGAAAGGCTTTCTCTGAACTCCCTTATCTGCCTAAATCAAATCTAAGGAACTACGTTGTCATAGACCTGCTCCTAGCAGTTTAATCACCCGGGGGGATTGGCTGTCATCATAAGAGAGAAGAGGAGAAGTCCTAGAAGTCCATACCATACCCAGACAAGCTGTGTACAGACAACACACCTCTCATCTGTTCTTCTAAGGGCCCATTCATCTTTCCTGAAAATCACTTCCTCTCCTCCAAGAGGTCTAAATCCACTCCTTCCAGTCCCCTACTGAGCCCGTATTTGAGTATGAATTCTAAGCCATCTCTGGGAATTACTCATTTTCCACTGGGTATCTCCCATGTATACATGAGGTATACATATTAATAGATTTCTGTTTGTTTTTCTCTTGTTAATCTGTCTCTTACTACAGGGGTCTCAGCTAAGAACTCAGAGGGGTGGAGGGAAAATTATCTTTCCTCCTCTACACCATCCTCATTGTAAGCTCTGGTACAGGCTATTGATAGCCTAATAGTATTGGGGGGAGGGGTCCCCCTCTACCCTTCTAGGTTCTTCTGGCTGGTTTAAGAATTAATTTAACATGAGGCAGATTAACAAGAGAAAATAAAATCAAATTTAATTTCTTACACATGAGGACTCTGTAAAAATAGGCAACTCGTACTTCCTAGTATATGCCACCCTAGAGAAACAGGGTGGGAATATGGAACTTCAAAGTGAAGTGAAACAATTCACAGGAAGACAGGGAAAGGAAATGTTTCATAAACAAATGTGTGCTGGACCATACAGAAGCCATGTGACAGAGAGGAATTTTAGCAAATTTTGCTAGGTTCCTCCCTGTCTACCATTCTTAGTGCATATTGTGCTGTAATTCTCTGTGGGGATAACCCCCTTCTTGGAGCAGTTCCTCTGTCTAAATTCTCTCAGGCCAGGGGTCCTCAAACTACGGCCCGAGGGCCATATGCAAATACAAATATTGTATTTGTTCCCGTTTTGTTTTTTTACTTCAAAATAAGATATGTGCAGTGTGCATAGGAATTTGTTCATAGTTTTTTTTTAAACTATAGTCCGGCCCTCCAACGGTCTGAGGGACAGTGAACTGGCCCCCTATTTAAAAAGTTTGAGGACCCCTGTCTTAGGCAATTAGAGAGAAGATCCAAGTTTCTTCCTGAGTCTTTTGGGCCTTGATGGTTTTCAGATCAAAATAATCCTCATGCCAGAGTGGTACATTCTGAACCCCTACATTAGTCATGTCCTATGTCATGTCATAAGGGAATAAACCCATGTTCCTCAACCTTTATTCTCTTCTCAATCAAAACAGACCAGTTTATGATGCTCTGGGTCCCCACTTTGTTCAGACCTGCATAGAAAATGGAATGTACTGGTAGTACTGACCCAATATTCCGTGCAGTGGTTCAACTGCTCATTGTAAAATCACAACAGGGCATCTGGGGCTAGTGTTCAGTCTCACAAGTTTGAATAACATGAGTCAGTATCGAAGAGAAGAATTTTCCATGAGTCAGAATAAGGACCTGGCAAATGAGTGCCCCCTCCAAGAGAGCCACCACAACAGCCTCTCACAATGACTCTCTGGACTTGTCAACGTGGCCTCACTGAGTGTTTTGTGTTAATTTATACATGTACCAGCTTGCTCATGTAATTTTCCAAAAAGATAGCACAATAGCAACACTAATAATATGATTTTAAAAAGAAATAGAGTCCCGTGCAAACCTGTTTCCATTTGTGATTTCTGCCTTCCTGACCTTACCCATATGCCTACATATTCTTCCATATCTGCAAATCCTGCCAATGTGTATCTTCTCACATAGCAGAACCATTTTAATAAATTGTATCAAAAATCATATTTGCATATTTTGTCATTGACTTCAAAATGAAACTACAGACAGCGTTGTAATGCCACATAAAGAATATTCTGTTTGGCTTCAGTTGCATTACTGCCTTGGGAAAGTCCCTAGAATTCCCATCTCAGGAGATTATGGATGAAAAAGTGGTTCTAAGGAAAGTAACCTTACAGGTGATCTGATCATAAATTCCTAATTGGGCAGGTCATGGTGGGTAGTTATGCCCCAGGCATATAACTTCTTTAGTAAAACATTTATCTTTGCCTTAAGCAAGTCCTGTCCATTGTTACTGTGCATCTAGGTTCACACACCTTTGAAACGTCCCCTTTCAGACTCCTCCTTCTAAAGGTGATCACGCTCAAAGAGAGGACATACTAGTAGTCTTAGCTACCCTGTAATCTGACCCCAGCCTTGCTTCCTCCCACCTTCAGGTAATCTTCCCTAGTTCCCTCCTTAATCTCTCATGCATAAAAGAAATGGCACATTTGTATCCTCTGTTTGACTCAAATAAGTTTTCTAACCCTTCTCTACAGGTGTGGGTGTCCTTGCATGGACAGGATCATGTCCCCACAATGACACCACCTGGGAACAGCACACCCTTTCACCACATGTTCTCAGCGCTAAATATTAGCATTTTTAAACAGTGAAATTTTAGATCACAGTGATATTTTCAGAGTGCCATTCTGTTTTTACAGGGCTCTTTATGAATTAGGAAAGTGTCCAGGAATGTTGATGCGTTTAACTTGTAATTCAGGAATGTACATATCCTACTGTGTTTTTCAAAAGGATTATGTTGAGGCAAATACAAATGGAGTTGTAATGATTAGTGAAGACCTCTTCTATGATATAAGTAGGCCAACACATGGTTCCAAACCATGCTGAAAGGGGCTGAATGTCTGACCTGCTGTGTGTCCCTAAAGGTGACACACTCCTGAGAAGGCCTTTAATTTGCCCTAACTGACTGCTTTGTTCTGTTTGTTGTATGAATTCCCTGCTACAAGGAAATACTCTCCGTTGTTTCTCTATCTCAAGAGCAGCTGCTGCAAAAATCATTTGCAGGCAGTAAACAAGTCCACACATATTAAAACATGTAGCAGAAAGGCAGGAAGCTAATTTGCTAACATGAATTGTCCAGCTCAGGGGTCTATAATCCTGTAATTCAGTGTAAACAACTTCACTCGGACTCCAATAAACACATCCTGTCTGTGAGATGCTTTGGGGAAAGGGCGATACTTCACATCGGGGAGATAGCTTTTTCCCTTTGCCTCCTACCTGCTTTCCCTCTTTTTCTTTTTAATTCTACTGAGAAAAATTCTCAAGGAGCAAAAATATGTCCCTCTTTGAATTTTTATAAGCTGGCCAGTTTAGCATCCAGGTTTCTGAGGGTTGGTTTGTTTGTTTGTTTGAATATATTTATATTGATTTCAGAGAGGAAGGGAGAGGGAGAGATAGAAGCATCAATGATGAGAGAGAATCATTGATGGCTGCCTCCTGCACACCCTCACTGGGGATCAAGCCTGCAACCTGGGCATGTGCCCTGGCTGGGAATCGAACTGTGACCTCCTGGTTCATAGGTTGATGCTCAACCTCTGAGCCAAACAGGCCAGGCGAGGTTTCTGAGGTATTTGAACACAGAAAATTATGCCTCACAAATAATCCTACATTATTCTCAAAAATCATTGTCCTCAGTCATTAGCCCATAACACCAATTTTCCTTTTGGAAACATAACACAACATATTGATCATTTTTTTGAGACAAACCCTCACTCAGAATGATTCAAAAAGAATACAAATGTAATGATCAACCTAAGAGGTGGAGTAGTAGCACATGCCTGGAAATAATAACAAAATTTATGATGGGTTTAAAATTTAAGAACCTCTGAATTATAGGGTAGTAATATAAGCAAGAACTGGCAACAACTCCCAAAAGTCTAAAGAGTTTTGCCTTTGAGTTGTAGGCAAAGAAGTTTAAATTGTGCCTCTTCAAAAAATAAAGATTATTTGTCATTTAGCTTCCCATGCATTGGGCATTCCTGCAACATACCTATAACTCCTGTGTTCTTAAGTATGAGCTTCAAGGTCTCTGAATGGAAAAAATGGTAGGGTGGCAAGCCAACCAACCTGTTTTTATTTGTTTGTTTTTTTATTTTGTTTTGTTGGGAGGAGGAGGGGAGGAGGAGGGGGGGGGGGGAGAGGAGAGAGACTGACTTCATAACAGCTTCAAAAAGAAACATAAAAATCAGAACCAAAGCAGATGAATCAGAACGCAAAATCAGCGATTTTCAAACCGTGTGCCACGAGGATTTTTTTAAAACATGCAGTACCTGCCTATTTCGTCAGGGCCACTGACCTCTTTTCCCTTAGATGGTCAAATAAAAAATAACAACAGCCAACACAACAATAGCTGTTCAGTGTGAATGAATCAAAATTATACCTTTTTTTTTTGTCAGATCGGCAAAAAATGTAATATATTGTTTGGTGTGCCTCAGAGTTTCAGTGATTAGTTTCTGTATGCCGTGAGATGAAGACGGTGACGACCGCTGCTCTGGATGCCTGCACTAGGAGGAGGAAAGGGCTGAAACCCCTGAAAGCTTTTCTGATAACCACCGTTGGCTCTCTCCACACAGACACATGTAAACTTAGGCAACTGGTTTTCTGTCCTGTAAAGAAATATTGAGCACCAGCCTTGTAAAAGCGCGTGCTCACAGCAGCCCGGGAGCTCAGGGTTTGCTTTGTAGAGCTGCTTCTTTCAACTAGTTCCTCTTCTGCTTTGTGTGGGCTCTCACAGAGGCCCAGACTTCCACAAAGGAATATCCATTCTCTCCCTTGAACACTGTCTGCAAAGCACAGGACCCAGCCGTGCTGACTCTATCTGATGGTCCTGCACGTGCAGGGCCCTAATAGTGACGCAAGGAACGGGTCCCTATAGACCACCTCACGGGGGTGTGGTGAAGCTTAGTCGGCTAGTAGCTGTAAAGTCCTCTGAAGGAAAATACTCTGTTTAAAATGCTAAGTATTAATTTTTGTAATTTGCTAATGAAGACATATCATGTGGTAATGAGAACTTTCAGTTTCGGAAAGTATTTTTCACCAGCAAATCCCTTTGCAAAATTTAAATAAACTCCTATGATGTCCAGGGAGTTGGACAGAAAGCTAAGCAGCAGAACTTGCTGCTGTGGAATTTTAAAATTATCTGGGTGACAGGATTCACCCCAAAGCGCTTGCCTACAGTAAAAGCCTGCTATCACTGTTTTTTATATGGTATGTGTTAAACATTGTCTCCACTTCCCAACTACCCCAGATTTAAAAACTCACCTTTTTAAAGTTATGAAATTATTGAACATATTGAGCTCACCCCTACTTACTTACTAGCTCTGAAACCTCAAGCGTGTTATTGACTCTGAGTCATTTACTTGTCTATATAAACAAGGCTAATATCTATCTGTAGAGTTGTTGTGTGACTTAAAAAAGAATGAAGTAAAATGGAGGCTGGTGTTTATTAAACTCTAAATAAACACCTGCTGCCATCAGTGGTGGTTGCACCATCTCCCAGTGATACCAGCACTCCTGAAGGAAACACTTCTGAAAGGGCTCTGCATCCTTGCTCTAAAGATTCTCTCTCTCTCTCTCTCTCTCTCTCTTTCTCTCTCTCTCTCTAGAGGAAGGGAGAGATAGAAATATCAATGAGAGAGAATCATTGATCGGCCGCCTCCCACACGCCCCACACTGGAGATCAAGCTCACAATTCAGGCATGTGTCCTTGACTGGAATCGAACCCAGGGCCCTTCAGTCCGCAGGCCAACGCTCTATCCACTGAGCCAAACCAGTGAGGGCTAAAGATTCTCTATGGACCTTCTGAAATTGAATGTGAATGGTATGACTGTAGGGCTATGTCTGTCTCTCTAGGAAACCTCTTCATATTTCCCATCACATTCAGAGGTTAGTAGCCACAGCCATAACTCATCTAGTTTAAATTGCTCTGGTTTCTGCTTTGATGGAGAACCAGAGTCTCATTTAGGGCAGAGTGACCAGGCCAAGGGCATGGCAAGGAGCCTACGCTTAGGTTGTTACTTAGGCCTCACCCCATCCAAACTTCTGTAGGCTCCTCTTCCAACAGCTGCAATACTAGTCCTAATTCCCTTTTATTTTAGTTTCAACCATCCTCATCTCAGACCTAATCACATGACATCCAGCAGGAGAGATGAATGAATATCTAGGCCAAAGTCCTGGGTCAACATCAAGTCCCCTTTGTGGCAGTTGTCATGAAAAGAAAGCTTGTGTTTAATTCTATTCCACCATTTACTGGATGGATAACCTTAGAAATGCTTACAGAATCATTCCTTCTGTCATCTATAAAATACAAGCAATCAGATTTACTTTTCGAGTCCATCAGGAGAGAAATGAGATAAGGCAGAGAATATAGAAAAATGGAAGCGTATGTCAGGCAATAGTGGGTGCTCAACAATATTCCTCTCTCATCCCAAGGCTTCCCCTGGTCACTTGCCTAGGAACCAAATCTCTCTAGGAATGAGCAATGGCTCCCTTATCCTTCCTCCCACCTACACACTCGAACCTACTCAGAGCCACAGCACCACGGGAAACTTCTCTGATGCTTACTACTTGCCTGATATTCACCTTTCTGCGCCACATTTGTGGCTCCTGAATTCCCTTCCATAGACTTTTACCCACTCATGGGGTCAGCTCCTACAATATGTGCAGCTGACCAACCTCTACGATTATTTGAACTGCTGCCCATCAGCATACTCTTGATTGTTGGATCTGCCAGACTCAACCACAGACGCACCTCATCCTCAATCCCTCAACCACAGTGCTAACCAATGCACTGTTTGTTAAGCATAAAAGGACCTTGATTTAATGGGCCTCTGGCATTCTTCACATGTAATGAAATTTATCAAACCCAAGTTAATCGAGTTTAGAAGGCCTATGGTTATTTGAAGGTAAAACGTGAAAGCCACATAAATGATAACAGTCAATGCAAGCTTTTTGCAATCCTAGTGCATGCCAGACACTGTCCTAAGCACTGTACATACTGACGGTGGGCAAAGGTACGTTTACTGTAATTCATATGGAAAACAATACAATAATTAATAAATAATACAAGAATAAATTGTTTCATGTACTCACAGCTATAACCTACTTTTGCCCACCCCTGTGTGTGCATTATATATAATATATTATACTTTATATATTATTTATATTTTTATATATTAATAATATATATTAATACTTTTATAATATAAAATACTTTTTATCCTCACCTGAGGATATGTTTATTGATTTTTAGAGAGCAAGGAAGGGGAAGAGAGAGAAAGAGAGAGATAGAGAGAGAGAGAGAGAGAAAGAAAGAAAGAGCAATATGATAGAAAAAAACATCAGTTGCTTCACATTTGTACCCCTACCAGGGACCAAACCCGCAACCTTTTGGTGTATGGGAGGATGCCGCAACCAACTGAGCCACCTGGTCAGGGTCACCTGTGTATATTTTTGCATATGATCCTCATAACAATTATATGCGGTGGATGTGGTTATTATTAATTCACGTTCAATATAGGAATACAAAGATTATAATTAAATTTCCACATAATTCCAACAATTTCTCCTGGGATCAACATCAGTATCTCTCAGTTCCTCCTACAGATATACTGTGTTTCAGATCACTTTTTAAACGTTTTCAAGAAAAAATATATGGGTTAATATTTGTACAAAATCCTGGGGGTAGTTGTTAAGAGCAATGGATAACTGAAACAATGAACAAAACGGATAATCTGTAAATTTATTTTGTGAGCTTGCAAGTTTAGCTGTGTGCTTGTATGACTGATTGTGATCTTCCCTGAAACCCAAAGGAGCCAATGGTCATGTCCCCTATTTTTCTCTACAGCTTACACTGATGATAAAACAGGTTGCAAGCATTTCTCTAGAAGGAGCTTGTACACAAGTCTGGGTCTAAAGCTTTTGTGGCTGCTATGAAGGAACAGGCACCTAAATACATAGCTCTGATAGCATTCACAAGTCCCACAGGACAATAGCAAACAAGAAGCAGATTTAAAACAGGTGTAGGTACAAACTCTCATGACTATACACTTGGTCTTAACACAGAGACAGCAGGAAAAATGCCCATCTGCCAGTTTATCTCTAAAAATGGTTTAACTTCCTACTTTCCTAGATGAAACCTGAGGATTTTATTTCTAATCAGCCTACATCCAGATGCTGACGGCGATCCACTCCTTTAAAACACTGGCAGGTTTCGACCCACTCTGTACTAGGAGTCATTAAGAACAAAGACAACAGCTTAGACAAAGGTTTGAGTGGCAACCAGGAGTCTGGCCTAGGATGATTGACAAGGTTCACCTCTTACCAAAGACTGGTTTGTCTGGATAAGGAGATGTGGCTTTTTTATCTGATGTACAAAACCAATAACAGTCAATAAAAATGAATAAACAAGTGAATATGTTCCAAACAAGAGAACAAGATAAATTTTAAGAAACAAATCTTAATGAAATGGAGATAAGTTATTTCTCTCCAAGGTCATAAGAGAAATGCATGAACAAAGTAAAAGTTTGAACAGAAAGATAGAAAGTATTAAAAATACTGAGCAGAAATCATAGAACAAAAGAATATAATAACTGAATTGAAAAAATCAATACAGGAGTTCAATAGCAGACTAGGTCAAGCAGAAGAAATAATCAGCAAGCTTTACTACAGGGCAGTACAATTCACCCGGCCAGAGGAGCAAAATGAAAAAATAATAAAAAATATATAGTAAGAATAGCTTAAGGTACTTATGTGACACCATAAAGCAGACCAATCTATACATTATAAGGTAATAGGGTCTTAGAAGGAGAAGAGAGAAAGGGGGCAGGAAACTTATCCAAACAAATAATGGCTGAAAACTTCCCAAAACTAGGGAAAGAAATGGAAATCCATACACAGAAAGCTAAAAATGTTTTAAGAAAGAAGAATCTAATGAGATCCATATGAATACACATCATAATTAAATTGTCACAAGTTCAATACAAACAAAAAAATCTGGAAAGCAGCAAGAGAAAAGAAGTTGTTATATACAAAAATATCCCAAACACTATCAGTGGATATCTTATATAATAAAGAGCTAATATGCTAATTAGATCAAACAGCAGAACAACCATCCAGACAACCTTCTGGATGAAACCGGGGCTGCGAGGACTGGCCGAGGCAGCCAGGGCTGCAATGACATAGCCCCTTGCACGAATTTTGTGCACCGGGCCTCTAGTTTAAACAGAAACTGCAGGCCAGAAGGGAATAAGATGATATATTCAAATTGCTTAAAGAATCAAACTGCCAACCAAGAATACACTAAAAAGTTGTCCTTCAGAATTGAAGGATAGTTTTCCAGACAAACAAAAGCTGAAGGAATTGAACACCATAGACTCCCCTTAGAGCAGTAATCCTCAACCTGTGGGTTGTGATCCCTTTGGCAGTCAAACAACCCTTTCACAGGGGTCACCTAAGACCATCCTGCATATCAGATATTTACATTATGATTCATAAGAGTAGCAACATTACAGTTATGAAGTAGCAACGAAAATAATTTTATGGTTGGGTCACAACATGAGGAACTGTATTTAAAGGGCCAGAAGGTTGAGAACCACTGCCTTAGAGAAAATGTTAAAGGTAATTCTTCAAACTGAAACAAAAGTATGCTAATAAAGAGTTGTATGAAAACATATGAAAGTATAAAACTCACTGGTAAAGATAAATATATAGTTAACTTCAAAATGCTCTAATATTGTCACGGTGGTATGTAAATTACTTATACCTATAGTATAAAGGTTAAAAGACAAAATTATTAAAGTAACTTTAACTACAATAAATTGTTAATGCATACACAATGTTAAAAGATATAAATTATGACACTGAAAACATAAAACATAGGGAGGAGTGTGAAGCTGTAGAGCTCTTGTATGTGTTTGAAGTTATATAAGCTTGAAGCATACTGCTATAAATATAAGATGCTTTATGTAAGCTTCATAATGACCACAAAGCAAACACTTATAATAGATACTCAAAAGCTAAAGAGAAAGAATCAAAGCATGCCACTGAAGAAAATCATCATGTCACAAAGGAATAGAGTCTGAGAGGAAGAGAGGAACAAGTGAATTACAAACAGCCAAAAAAACAATTAAAAATATGTTAATGTAAATGCCTAATAAATACTTTAAATGTAATGGAATAAATTCCCCAATCGAAGGGGAAAAAGTGGGTGAATGAATCAAAAATAAAAATATGCTACCAACAACAGATTCACTTTAGCTTTAAGTGTTCAAATATGCAAAAAGCTATTCCATGCAAATGGAAACAAAAGGAAAGCAGAGGTAGCTATATATATTACAAAATAAATCAAAGACTATAACAAGAGACAGAGAATGTTATTAAATAACTAGAGGCCTGGTGCACTAATTCATGCACGAGTGGGGTCCTTGGCCTGGCCAGCAATCAGGGCCAATCACGGGGTCTGGCCTGCCTGGTGGAGGGACCATGGGAGGTTGGCCAGTCGGCAAAAGATTGGCCCCAGCAGCAAGCTAACCAACTGCCGATTCTGCAAGGAATCGGGTTCCCTCCTCCCTCCTGTTTGGGTCCGGGTTGCGGGTGAACCAGATTCGGAGCTGTCAGGGCACAACAGCAAGCTAAAGCATGGCCAGTTCCATGAGGAATCAGGCTCCCCTCTCCCT
Organism: Myotis yumanensis; assembly: GCF_028538775.1. Taxonomy (NCBI): domain Eukaryota; kingdom Metazoa; phylum Chordata; class Mammalia; order Chiroptera; family Vespertilionidae; genus Myotis; species Myotis yumanensis. The sequence continues at coordinate 47,034,051 of NW_027223765.1, forward strand.
CCTGTCTGGGTCCGGGGTGCGGGTGAACCAGATTCGGGGCTGTCAGGGCCCCAGCAGCAAGGTCTGGGTCAGTGTGCATCATAGCTACCAGCCAGTCGTCCGGTCGTTCCGGTTGTTCAGTCATAATGGTTGCTTAGGCTTTTGTATATATAGACGCTAAAGGGATCAATTCATCAAGAGGATATAGTACTTATAAATATTTATGCACCCAACACTGGAACAAGTAAATATATAAAGCAAATATTAACAGATCTGAAAGAGAATATAAACAGACATATAATAATAGTAGGAGTTTTCAATACTCCACTTACTATGGATAGATTGTCCACACAGAAAATCAATAAGAAAACATTATACTTAAACTACATGCAGGATGAGATGGACTAAACAGATAAGAAGCATTCCATCAAACAACAGAATATGCATTCTTCTCACACACACATGGAACATTCTCCAGGTTAGACAATATATTAAATGCCACAAAACAACTCCATAAATCTAAAAAGATTAAAATAATATCAAGTATCTTTTCTAAACACAATAGTAAATGCGAAATCAATTACAAGAAGAAAAATGGAAAACTTATAATATCTGGAAATTAAACAACATGCTCATAGACAATCAATGGGTCAAAAAGGAAACCAAAGGAAAATAAAAATATCTTGAGATAAATGAAAATACAAACACAAAAACTTAAGAAATACAGCAAAACCGGATTTAAAAAACAAGTTTATAATTGTAAATACCTACTTAAAAAAAAAAAAAAACACACAGGCAAGAAATGTCTCAAATAAATAACTTAATATTATACCTCAAGGTACTAGAAAAAGAATAACAAACTAAACCTAAAGTTAGCAGAAGGAAGAAAATAACAAAAACCGGAGTGGAAATAAATGAAAGAGACTAAAAAGACAATAGAAAATATTAATGAAACTAAGAGCTGGGGTGGGATTTTGTTGTTGTTGCTGTTTTCTACAGATAAAATGACAAATCTTTAGCTAGACTAACATAAAAATAGAAGAAACAAGTAAATAAAATCAGAAATTAACAAGTAAATAAAAACATCTCTTAACACAGAAATACTAAGGATCATATGAAACTGCTATGCACAATTCTATTCCAAGAAATTAGACAACCTAGAAGAAATGGATAAATTCCTAGAAGCATACAACCTACCAAGACTGAGTCATGAAGAAACAGAAAATCTAAACAGACTAATTACTATTAAGGAAATGCAATCAGTATAAAAAAAATCTCCCAACAAAAAAGTCCAGATGACTTCACTGTTAAATTCTACCCAACATTTACTGAATTAATACCAATCCTCCTTAAACTCTTCCAAAACAATAGAAGGGGCGGAAACACTTCCAAACTCATTTTACAAGGCCAGCATTACCATTATATGAAAGTCAGATAAGGACTCCACAAGAAAAAAAATTAACAGGCCAATATTCTTGATGAACATTGATGCAAAAATCTTCAAAAATATTGGCTAACCAAATTCAAAGTATATGAAGGACCATGCACAATAATCAAGTGGAAGTTATTCTTAGGATACAAGGATGATTCAATATCCTATATAATAAAGAGGTGATGTGCAAATTGACCATCACACCCTCACACAAGATGGCTGTCCCTAATGTGGCTAAAGACGTCCGCCCCCATGTGGTCACAAGATGGCCACCACAAGATGGCCAGCAGGGGAGGGCTGTTGAGGGCAACCAGGCCAGCAGGGGAGGACAGTTGGGGGCGACCAGGCCGGCAGGGGAGGGCAGTTGGGGGCAATCAGACCGGCAGGGGAACAGTCGATCGGCTGGCAGGCAGAAGTGGTTAGGGGCAATCAGGCAGGCAGGCAGGCAGGCAAGCGGTTGGGAACCAGCAGTCCCAGATTGTGAGAGGGATGTCCAACTGCCAGAATGGAGAAGGTGCAGGCTGGGCTGAGGGATACCTCCCCCCCCCCCCCCCCCCCGTGCATGAACTTCGTGCACCAGGCCTATAGTATGCAAATAAATCAATTGATGTGATATGGCACATTAACCAAATGAAGGATAAAAATCATATGATCATCTCAATAAATAGCATAAAAAGTATTTGACAAAATTCAACATCCTTTCATGATCAAAAACAAAACAACCTCTCAACAAACTGAGTATAGAAGAAGTGTACCTCAATATAATAAAAGCCATATATAACAAGGCCACAGCGACCATCATACTCAATGTGAAAGGTTGAAAGATTTTCCTTTAAAGTCAGGAAAAAGACAAGGAAACCCACTCTGGCCACTTTTATTCAACATAGTGATGGAAGTCCTAGCCAGAATAGGAAGGTAAATAAATAAATACATACATACATACATACATACATACATACATAACAGAAAAATAAAAACGACATACATCTCAGAAAGGAAGAAGTAAAATTGTCTCTTTTTGCAAATGACATGATATTATACATAGGAAACCCCAAAGACTCCACACACAACAATATAAAACTAATAAACAAATTCAGTCAAGTTGCAGGATACAAAATTCAGTTGTTTTAGTACTCTAACAATGAACTACCAGAAAGAGAAATTAAGAAAACAATTCCATTTACAAAAGCATCAGGAAAAATAAAATACAGAAATAAACTTAACCAAGGGAATGAAAGAGATGTAACTAAAAATTATAAAAATGTTTTAAGAAATTGAAGATGACATAAATAAATAGAAAGGTATCCCATGTTCATTAATTTGTAGAATTAATATTGCTAAAAAGACCATACTATCCAAATTGATCTACAGATTCAATGTAATTAATATCCTTTCAAAATTCCTATGGCATTTTTAACAAAAATATAAAATAAAATCCTAAAGTGCATATGGAACCACAAATTACCCTGAATAGACAAAGCAATCTTCATATAGAAAAACAAAACTAGAGGCATCACAAATTCCAATTTCAAACTATATTACAAAGCTATAGTAATCAAAACAGTATGGCATTGACATAACAACAGACACATAGAACAACTGAACAGAACAGAGGACCCAGAAATAAAACTACACAGATGTTGCCACTTAATTTTTGTCAAAGCACCCAAGAATATATAATGGGAAAGGACTGTCTCTTCAATAAACAGTGCTGATAAATTTGGACAGCCATATGCAAAAGAATAAAACTTGGACCTTATTTTATGCTATACACAAAAATCCACTTGAAATTGAATAAATACTTGAATGTAAGACCTAATAATGTAAAACTCCTAGAAGGAAACACAGGGGGTAACCTCCTTGATACTGATCTTGACAATGCCTTTTCTATTTTGGCAACAAAAGCAAAAGTAAATAATTGGACTTCACCAAACTAAAAAGATTTGCACAGTAAAGGAAACCATCAACAAATGAAATGGCAACCTACGAAATTATTCGAAAACTTCATATCTGATAAATGATTAATATCTAAAATATACAAGAAACTCAGATAACTCAATAAAAAATAAATAACCCACTTTAAAAATGGGCAAAGGACCTGAATAGATATTTCTCTAAGGAGGACATACAAATGGCCAATGGGTACATGAAAAGTGCTCCATATTATTAATCATCAAGGAAATACAAATCAAACCCACAATTAAGAATCACCTCACACCTGTTAGGATGTCTATTATCCAAAAACCAAGATATAACAAATGCTGGCAAAACTGTGGAGAAAAGGGAACCCTTGGTGCACTGTTACATTGGGAATGTAAAATGGTACTACTGCTATGGACAACAATGTGGAGGGTCCTAAAGAAATTAAAAATAGAATTACCATATGATCCAGCAATCCCACTTCTAAATACATATCCAAAGCAAATAAAATCACCAATCTTTTTTTTTAATGCTTAAAGTATTACAAAGGGTATTACATATGTGTCCTTTTTTCCCCCCACCCTTGACAATCCCCTGGCCTCCCCTACCCCCCAGTGTCTTATGTCCATTGGTTATGCTCATATGCATGCATACAAGTCCTTCGGTTGATCTCTTACTCCCCTCCCTCCTGCCCCCAACCCTCCCTGGCCTTCCTGCTGCAGTTTAACAATCAGTTTGAGGCAGCTCTGCCTCTGTATCTATTATTGTTCAAAAGTTTGTAATGGTCTTTATTATCCATGAATGAGTGAGATCATGTGGTATTTTTCCTTCATTGACTGGCTTATTTCACTTAGCATAATGCTCTCCAGTTCCATCCATGCTGTTGCAAATGGTAAGAGTTCCTTCTTTTTTACAGCAGCATAGTATTCCATCGTGTAAATGTACCATTGTTTTCTAATCCATTCATCTACTGATGGGCACTTAGGCTGTTTCCAGATCTTAGCTATGGTGAATTGTGCTGCTATGAACATATGGGTGCACATATCCTTTCTGACTGGTATTTCTGGTTTCTTGGGATATATTCCTAGAAGTGGGGTCACAGGGTCAAATGGGAGTTCCATTTCCAGTTTTTTGAGGAAACTCCATACTGTCTTCCATAGTGGCTGCACCAGTCTGCATTCCCACCAGCAGTGCACAAGTGTTCCTTTTTCTCCACATCCTCTCCAGCACTTGTCGTTTGTTGATGATGGCCATTCTGACAGGTGTGAGATGGTACCTCATTGTTGTTTTGATTTGCATCTCTCGGATGATTAGTGACTTTGAGCATGTTTTCATATGTCTCTTGGCTTTCTGAATGTCCTCTTTTGAAAGGTGTCTATTTAGATCCTTTACCCATTTTTTGATTGGATTGTTTATCTTCTTTTTGTTAAGTTGTATGAGTTCCCTATAAATTTTGGAGATTAGGCCCTTATCAGATATGACGTTGGCAAATATGTTTTTCCACGCAGTGGGTTTTCTTGTTGTTTTGTTGATGGTTTCTTTTGCTGTGCAGAAGCTTTTTATTTTGATGTAGTCCCATTTGGTCATTTTCTCCTTACTTTCATCTGCCCTAGGAGCTGTATCAGTGAAGAAATTGCTTTGGCATATGTCTGAGATTTTGTTGCCTTTGTATTCTTCTAGAATTTTTATGGTTTCTTGTCGTACATTTAAGTCCTTTATCCATTTTGAGTTTATTCTTGAAAATCACCAATCTTGAAGACATATCTGCATTCCCAATTCCTTGCTGCATTATTCACAATAGCCAATGTATGGACAGATCCTAAATGTCCATCAATGGGAGAAACCAAGATGGCGGCATAGGTAAACACGGGAGTTTGCTGCCTCGAACAACCACTTCAAAAATACAACTAAAAGACGGAACGGACATCATCCAGAACCACAGGAAAGCTGGCTGAGTGGATGTTCTACAACTAGGAGGAAAGAGAAAAGCATACCGAGGCTCAGAGGAGGTGCAGTGCTGAAGTAAAATACTAAGGTTCGGAGTGCATGTGGAGTGGGCTGGAGGCTGAGGGCGCGGTTGTTTTCAATCGGGAGGGAGTCTCAGGCTCTGAGCTCCAGTTCCGGGCGAGTCTCTAAGGACCCAGACTCATACGGGAGAAGCGGGACTGTCTGGCATCGCTCAGAACCCTAGGGCAGCTTTCTCTCCGAGGGGCTTGCAGCAATTACCTGGACACTGAGAAGCAGAGCCTCTGAGGGCAAGACTGAGAGCAGCCATAATTGCTAACCCTGCCCTGTTGATCCCGTGGGACCCGCCCCCCCCCAAGCCCTGCAGGGAGGCTTTTGCTGGATAGCCTCAGGCAAAGGCTAGATTAGCACCTCCCTAGAGATCCAGGAGCCAGGAAGCCCAGAGGTCAGAGTGGGACCATCCAGCTTTAAGCTCCGTGGAACCATAAAAGACACACTCAGGAGGCAGACTCAGTGAGCACCAAAGCCCCATCGAAGCAAGTCTAGCCCCAGAGGGGTGTCTCCAGCACAGAAGTTCTCCCACCGCAGACACAGCTGATTCTCACAGCCAATTGACCTGGAGGTCAATTCCTCACAGTGATAACTACAACAATCAAGGCTTAACCACAACAAGACTGTGCACAAAGCCCACAAGGGGGTGCACCAAGAGTGTCTACCTTAGGTAATTGGGACACTTAGCACAGAAAGGCACTTTATCGACACAGCGAAGCATAAAAAAATGCCGAGACAAAGAAACAGGACACAAACGACAGAATTGGAGGAAAGCAAACTGTTGGATATAGAGTTCAAAACCACACTTTTAAGGTCTTTAAAGAACTGTTTAGAAGCCCTCGAAAAGACTGGTAAGACCGCCGATAAATGTAGTGAGATCCTCAAGAAATCTAATGAGACCCTCGATGTTGTGATAAAGGACCAACTAGAAATTAAGCATACACTGACTGAAATAAAGAATATTATACAGACTCCCAACAGCAGACCAGAGGGTCGCAAGGACCAAGTCAAAGATTTGAAATACGAAGAAGCAAAAAACACCCAACCGGAAAAGCAAAATGAAAAAAGAATCCGAAAATATGAAGATAGTGTAAGGAGCCTCTGGGACAGCTTCAAGCGTACCAACATCCGAATTATAGGGGTGCCAGAAGATGAGAGAGAGCAAGATATTGAAAACCTATTTGAAGAAATAATGACAGAAAACTTCCCCTACCTGGTGAAAGGAATAGACTTCCAAGTCCAGGAAGCGCAGAGAACCCCAAACAAAAGGAATCCAAAGAGGACCACACCAAGACACATCATAATTAAAATGCCAAGAGCAAAAGACAAAGAGAGAATCCTAAAAGCAGCAAGAGAAAGAAAATCAGTTACCTACAAGGGAGTACCCATACGACTGTCAGCTGATTTCTCAACAGAAACTTTGCAGGCCAGAAGGGAATGGCAAGAAATATTCAAAGTGATGAATACCAAGAACCTACAACCAAGACTACTTTATCCAGCAAAGCTATCATTCAGAAGTGAAGGCCAGATAAAGAGCTTCACAGATAAGAAAAAGCTAAAGGAGTTCATCACCACCAAACCAGTATTATATGAAATGCTGAAAGGTATCCTGTAAGAAGAGGAAGAAGAAGAAAAAGGTAAAGATACAAATTATGAACAACAAATACACATCTATCAACAAAGTGAATCTAAAAATCAAGTGAATAAATAATCTGATGAACTGGTGATTGTAATAGAATCAGGGACATAGAAAGGGAATGGACTGACTATTCTTGGGGGGGGAGGGAGAAAGGGGTGTGGGGGTGAGTGAAGAGATTAGACAACAATCGTGCACCTATGGATGAGGACAGTGGGTGGGGAGTGAGGGCAGAGGGTGGGGTTGGAACTGGGTGGAGGGGAGTTATGGTGGGAAAAAAGAGTAACTAATGTAATAATCTGAACAATAAAGATTTAATTAAAAAAAAAATAAATGTCCATCAATGGATGAATGGATAAAGAAAAAAAATATGTATGTCTGTATGATGTAATATTTAGCCTTTAAACAGATATAAATTCTGCCATTTGTGTCATCATGAATGAACCTGGAGGGCATTAAGCTAAGAGAAATAAGCCAGACAGGAACAAATACTGCATGGTATCATGAAAAAAAGACAAACTCGCAGAAACATAAAGTAGAATGGTGATTGAGGTTGGGCCCATGGTGGGGTGATAGAAATAGCTTGGTAAAATAATACAAACTTTCAGTTATAAAATGAATAAGGTCTGAGGACACAATGTATACCATGGGGACTATAGTTAATAATACTGTGTTGTATAGTTGAAGCTTGCCAAGAGAGTAGAAATTAAGTGTTCTCACACACAAAAAAAGAAAGGTAAATATGTGAGGTGATGGATGTGTTAATTAACTTGATGGTGGGTATCCTTTCAGAATGTGTACATATATCAAGTCATCACATTGTACACTTTAAATATATTTCAATAAAGCTGAGAAAAAAGACAAACTTGTTAGTATATTAATTTAAATTTTCCAAACAGATAGTCCTTCTTCTATAACTAGAATGTGTGAATGCCTAGAAGCAGCTTGTCCAAATTAATTCATCTAAAAACATAAAATGAGCTGCTCTCGTTTTCCCATGGACCTATCTAGGATAGATGATTAAGTTAGTTTGGGTCCAATTCAGGACTATATAACATGGAGTTATGTCTTAGGCTATGTCCCCTTGGGCAACTTGGAGCATTCCGGGGTCAAAGAAGCCCTGCCAAAACCCAAAATCAATAGGGCCATTTACATGATGACATCCCCAGTGGGTAAAGATATTTGACTCCGCACATCAATGGCATGAGCTACTGTCCTGAACTTTCATCAATAGGTCCAAGATCCCATTAAAGCTTTTAAATTTCTGCTTAGAGGTATTAGGATTTAATTGATGCCAAAGACACTGACTGCCACTAACGATGCTGCAGCAGTCAGTAGAAAGTCTTATATATAGGCCTTCCCAAATATGCCAGGCAATTCTACTGGCTGCATTTACGGGTTTGGCAGGCTACTTCTGCTCTGTAGTAGGTCTTTATAGTTGCTCAGCATGCCCATCATCCATTTCCCCATCTTCTTTTACCAGCAAACCAATGTTATCTTGGGAAATGATCCCACCCCTTTTCTATGTCCATGTTCAGGAGGAATTGATTCCACCCACAGATGCAAAGATGGGCACACAACCCAGGTCTGATCAATAATCCTGGGTCAGTGCCAATTAGATCCAAAGTTTGAACATTTACTAGAACTATCAGAAATGTAAAACTCTACTGTTTCCTACTAGGATTGATAAACTGATAGTATGGAATGGGTATATGTTACTAGAAGCCTTCTAGCCATTAGGATGAGATTCTGGATCCACCACTTCCAGAAGTCAGGTGTCCATATTTTTTTTTTTTCAGTACACAGTCAAACCTAGGTTCTCAAATGTCTTTCATCTGAAAAAATTCAGTTCTCAACCTGTATGATCAGTCACACATTTCTCAGGTGACAAAGGAAAGACTGCATGACTATGAGTCAGTTTACCACTAAACCTCACGTTGGTAACATCTCAGAAAATTGTGCTGTGAATATTTACATGTTTTTTTGCTTTTGTTGCTGTGTATTATTTAATATGTACAGTAAGTCACCATGGGTCCTAAGAAGGTTAGTGGTAGCAGCAAAGTGAAAAGGAAAGTTATGAGGACAATGATAGAGCTTAAGAAAGAAATGATTGTAAAGTTTGATAGAGGTGTTTGCATGCCTGATCTGGCTACCAGTATGGCATGGTAAAATCGACAATTAGCACAATTTTGAAACATAAAAGAGGCCATCGAGAGTGTGATGTTGCAGTGATATGTGAAAAAGCAAAGATGCTGCACACTGATCTCCTGAAAGACACCCCTGGAATGTGTGTTCAGAGTGATTCGTTTAAGACTAGTAGGGGGTAGTTTTTTGTTTTGTTTTCTAAATATTTTTATATTTTTATTGATTTAGGAGAGGAAGGAAGAGAGAGAGAGAGATAAAACGATCCATCATGAGAGAGAATCATGGATCGGCTGCCCCCTGCAAGTTCCCCACTGGGGATTGAGCCCACAACCTGGGCATGTGCCCTTGACTGGAATTGAACCTGAGACCTTTCGGTTCGCAGGCCAACGCTCTATCCACTGAGCCAAACCAGCCAGGGCATTAGGAGGCAGTTTGATAAATTTAAGAAAAGAAGTGGCATTCAATGTGTAGTGAGGCAGGGGGATGCTGCCAGTTCTAACAAAGGTGCTGATAATGCCATGGGCGTCTGGAACAGATGAATTCAATTGAAGTTATTTATAATGGGGAAAAAAAGATTCAGTCTTCTAACAGATTGCTTCTTGAACAGCCTTCCAGAACAAATTAAGTTCAAGAACCAAGGTCCCACTGTATAAGCCAATAAAATACCTCTTTAATTTAGTTTATTTTGAGTTGTATTTTCTAATCTCTTGCAATCATTTTCAGAAATTGCAAAAACATGTGCTACTGCACAAACTATGGGTGGATGGAATGCCATTTGTTTTCTGGGACTGTACAATTTATTACACTCCTTTTTCTGAACCTTAGGTCAACAAGTGCCAAGGCATCTAGACAACAGCACTTCCACAAACAATGCATACTTGACCATCATAAAGTTAAGTTGGCCAATAAGAAAACTGAGATATTTATGGGCCATATGGCTCGAAGCTCATGCATCAAGTCAAACATGGCACCAAGACTGGAACCCAACTCTTTACTAAATGCAAGAATTCCTCAGTTTGAATCAGTGGGCCTCACAGATCATCTATTCTTATGGACCCAAATGTGAGTCCATGGTCTGGGATCTGTTGCCAGAGTGTGGCCAATCATCAACAGTCCACAGAATTATGAGAAAAATAAAGACTTTCTAATAGGTTTTAATGGAGCTATTTCATTTCATTTTGTAATTCTGTGATTTCATCCTTCCGGGTTTTTTAGTGTTAACATGTTCTCTTTTGTGAAATGATAGCAATTGTAGATGTGAATAATCTTTTTTGGTGAATATAAAATAGGCAAGGCCACCCTACCCCAAGTCACCCAGTTTGCTCCCAATACTCCCAGCTTTAACACTGAAAGCTGCACTGCGTTCCTCCTCATACCTCTCCCTGCTCTTTCTCAATGCACCCCTATGGGCTGCTCTCCACCTCTGGAGATGTTTTTCTTGGGAACTCCTTTGTGTTTCATAATAGAGATTGGAGTGGCTTTTCTCTGGCTTCCCCATTCTGAATCTCCTCCTAATACTCTGCTCAGCACCTCCTTAAGTCAGATGCCAAAAGAAGCTTTCCTTATTCTTCAGAAGATGGGAAAGGGGGATACTAAAAGTACTTATAAATCAAAATTTGTTGATCTCAAACAAGCAAAACTTAAATACCCTACAACAAAGAAGTGACTAAATTCCCCTCTATGGGAAAATTATATACAGTCAATAAAACTGTGGTTATGAAGAGATTGTAATAATTTGGGGAATTGTTTATAAGATTAAGTAAAAAGATATGTAACTATGGAAATACAATATATAAAAATGTCCATGCATGAATAAACTACAACATTGTCCACACAGATTTAACTGCACAGTGGGGTTATAGGTAATACCTATTTTTGCCTTTACAGAAATCTGTTATCCATATTTTCCACAATGGAAACACATAATTTTTAAATGTAGAACAATATATCCATTAAATTTAGTTTCCCTTATTTAGGCAACCAATATTTACTGATTACCCATTCTATAAAGCCAAGACCAACACTCTTTCATGATACTTCCCTTTGCAAGACAAGATTTGCCAAGGATCTAGAGTCTAGATTCTAGACAATATTGCCATTACTTTATTCTTGACAGTGAGAATAACTTGTACTAAGCCAAACAGCCAATTCTCTTAAAGCCATCCTTAATGTCTAATGACCAATACTGTACCTGAACTATCTCTCTGCCCAAACACATCTGACCTTAATCTGTTTGGACTAAGAGCATGCCCGTTTGGGGAACTTACTGGACAGAATCCCATGCCCAATGGCTAGCATAGTACAAACCAACACAGAGAAATCAAAGTGTTAGTCACACAGAGTTAGCACAAGAAATCAAAGTCAGGTAGAAATCCCAGCAGGGCAGTACACAATTTATCTTTCCCTAGTGAGGCCCACTCTAGAATAATGGAAAACTTCACTGTTGTCAAAATGTCAAAACTGAATTCTCTGAATACCGGGCTTTCCTGAAATCAACAGTTAGGTCCTGACAAGTTCCCAATTCATCCTCATTAACTGAATCAAACAACCAGCATGCTGTTTGGGGGGTGGTTTTATGTGGCATCTGAAACTCAAGATGACAAAGGGTGATATCACTTCTTAAGCCCCATGTAATTAACCAAGTCAGAAAAGGCTATAGTAAGATGCAAGGAAACATTAATATACATTCGTTCCAAATAGTATTATTTCAAATGGACATTACCATACACTTTCCCCCTTATGACTAACCACACAGATGGCGTATTTCAACAGAGATCCCATTTTTTCCAAAACAAAGAAAGATACTCAAGTCTGCCTCAGGGACACAAACAATTATGGTATCTACAGGAGGGAAGGAGCACATGAAGTCAGGATCCCTGACACTCAAGCCCTGTTGCTTGGCAAAAATTTCTAAGACTAAAGGCTTTGGGGATTTTAATGTTGTTACACTTTTTATTTAGAAAAAAAATTCAAAACAATAGAAAACTTGTAAGAATTAAATCATGAACTTCCATATACCATTCCCTAGATTTATTAATTGCTACTACTTTGCTATATTTATTTTATCGTGTCTCCCCATCAACTCCTCCCCTCCAAAACACACACACACACACACACACACACACACACACACACAAGAAAAACAGATTTTTGCTAACCATTTTTGTGTAAGTGCTGAAAGGGACCAGAATATGATCCCAGATTATCACTCCAAAATGACATGTTTGGCACCCACTTTGATAGAAGGATTAATTTGAACTAAAGGCAACTGAGAACCAGCAAACATAGAAAAGCTCTTTACCTCCCTCTAACTGTCAAAAAATAAAGTGTAAATTTCCTATTTTGTAAAGAGAATTTTCATTCATAAAGGACATTTCCATTGTAAAGATGTCTCCTTACCAGGAAGAGAGCTATTCCTGGAGACCACTCTTATCACCAGAGAGGCATTTATCTGTATAACCAGACAACTTTACTTATCAGACATTTCCTAGCCATTCAAACCTAGGAGGGTAAGAGGGAAACACCTTTCTTCCCCTAGAGTATGATATCAAAATATTCTAAGAATAAGGACAATTGCTCATATAATCACAATGAAATGATCAAATTTAGAGACTGTTAACATTTTTAAAATACTATCTTAATATAGTTCATGTTTGCATTTCTTCATTCCCAAGAAGTCCTATATGGCCATTTTCCCCCAATCCAGGATCTTGCTTTTAGTTGTCATGTCTCTTTAGTCTTCTTGAACCTGGAATAGCTCCTTGGTCTTCCTTTGCCTATCATGTCATTGATATTTAGGTTTATGCTGATCTGAATACTTCCTTAGGATTAGGTTCACATTACACATTACACATTTTTGAAAGAGATACTACTGAGGTGATTTTATGTCCTTATCGCATTATATTATTGGTAATGTTAACTTTGATCCTTGATCCTTTGAATAAAATGGTGTGTGTGTGTGTGTGTGTGTGTGTTTTGTGTGTATTGATGGGGGAAACAACACCTTAGCACACTGAATATCTTAAGCTGAAGGAGTCTGAGAAAACGGCAGAAGCAGGAATGTCATTCTGATCTTTCGCTTGGCTTTCTCCTCTGAAGCAGGTCATAAAACCCTCATGTGAGAGGTGCCTCCCTTATACCTGGAGGGAAGGAGCATCCCTATCTCTGAAGATAAAAGGCTGCTAAGGAGAATCCTAACAAACAGGCCTTGGTGAGTTCCCCCCAGCTAACTACACTTACCTTGTGTTCTTTGATCTATCATATTTCTACATGACTGTCTACTCTTCATCAGAGCTAGCATAAAAATACTCAGTCTGTTTCTTTGGGTCTTTATTTCCTTATGAAGGCTCCAGGTCATATAAAACTTATCTATATATATGAAAGCCTAAGAGATTGGCCGACAGGCCAACCAGCTGGTAGCTATGATGCGCACTGACCACCAGGGGGCAGACACTCAATGCAGGAGCTGCTGAGTGACAGCAACTTTGCAGAGTGCCTTCTCGCACACCAGAACCCCTCGGGGGATGTTGGACTGCTGGTTTTAGCCCAATCCTCACAGGCCACGCCAAGGGACCCCACCGGTGCACGAATCTGTGCTCTGTGCCTCTAGTATTAAATAAATTTGCATGATTTTCTTCTGTTAATCCATTTTAATTTTCAAACCCAGCTAGGGACTCCAAATGGGTCAAGAAAATTTTTTTCTCTCCTACAGTATAAATACATATAATATATAATGTGTGGGGTGATATCTTAAAATTGCAAATAAAATTCTGTCCCTCCAAAATTTCACTCAGTGTTTTTGTCACCTACTAATGATTCTAGTCTGAATTAACTACTACTATAGTAGTTACATAATAGTGATTTCTAATTCCATCATTTCCTTCACACATATTAGTTGGTATTCTACTGTAAGAGGAGCTTCCCTTTCTCCCTCCCCTCTTTATTTATTTTTTTTGTTTAAGTATAGCTTACCCATTTGATTCTTAAATGCCCTGTTTCAAGTCCGCTCCTGGGTCATTCAGACATGCCCTCATCAATTTTTTTTTTTTTTTTAGCATCTTCTTAGTTGATGGCACCACAAAATGTTCCAGGATTTTCTTTTACTTTCCCTATTCTAGACCTAGAGTCAGCCATTTCTCCATGGGGCCTTGGTTACTTTCACTTTGTCGGCCAATCTCTTACTTTCATGTGGGAGGCACCTCTCACATGAGGGTAATGGTGTTTAGAAACCAAGAGCCGGGAACTAAGTGTGCTCATTGCTGTTGGTAGTGCCACTGCTTGTAGGACCTTTCAGAGAGCAGAACCAAACATTATAAACATATGAAAATTATAAGCATATATTGAAATCCTGTATTCATGTTGACACTTCTAATCTCAAATGCAATAGTTCAGTGTTCTTCTTTACCTTCCCTCATTCTATACTTGTATTACTCTTCTTCCACAGTGATATCTTTGGTTCCCACCCAAAAAATATTTTTACTCAATCCTACAATACATAAAAAATAATTTCAGAATTGCTCTATCAATACCACTATAACAGCAAATGTATAAAGTTCAAGACTTCTTTCCAGTTCTTTTGTCTTTAGACTGGAGGTATAAACTCAAGGTACTATGTGCAAGATAACTTGCATTAGTATTTTTCCCCTTATGTGAGATCATTTCACCCTATGAATATATATTTAGGTTCATTTACTTCTGTTTTTATTTAATACCCCCCTCCCCTGGATCTTGTAAATTAATTCTATTTTTTTTAGTATACAAAATATTAACCTGGTTTGAAAGTCAAACTTTTTTAAAAAGTATATCCAGAGTGGTATCACTCCTTCCCAAATTTTCCAATCTCACCCCCACCCTATTTATTGCCAATTTCATTTCTTTAGTTTATTGTTCCTGTGTTTCCTTTGCAAAAATAATCAGAGATATCGCTAGATAGACAGACATGCATATTTATTTCTCTTCTTTCTTACATAAAATGTTGTATATTATATATACTCTTCTGCTCTTTGCATTAACAATATCTCTAGAAATCACTCCATATCAATTCATAAGACTCTTCCTCATTCTACTTTATAGCACGCAACTGTGTGTGTTATACTATGATTCATTCAAATAATCTATATACAGACATTTAGGATGTTCCCAATATTTCATAGGTACAAATAATGATGCATAGTTCTTACTGTGAGTAAAGTTGAATATACTTTCATATGCTTAAAGGAGTACTGGTATTTTTATATCAAGTTTTGTGAATAGTCTAGGCTGTTGTTGTTTTTTTTACCACTTTTCTATTGGATTTTTGGCCTTTTTTTTTCTCTGCAATTTGTCATAACTCTTTATATTAGGGATGTTAACTCAGTAATATATTTTTACAAATATTTTTTCCCAGCTTATTGCTTATGGTTTGACTTTATGTTCTAGTCATTCAAAAGAAAATGTTTAATTATAATTTTCCATAATCAAGTTTTATTATATCTGGAGTTTGAATTATGGAAGGTCTTCCTTGCAGCCAGGTTATAAAAGAATTCCAAGTATTGGCTAAATGTATATGTCCCTTGCTATACTATACATGGGCATGTGTGTAGGAATAAATACTATTTTTCTACTGACCTCTGGGCAATTTCAAAGATGCATGAATGTTATTCTGTAGCCCCTTCATTTCTTAGGGTTCAACTTTGATTTTTCTCTAACCCAAGTTTCCTCAGCAAGCCAGACCTAAATTACTAAAAAAGGCACTCATAACCACAGGAATCTTTCCCTAGAGCAAATAATAATTTGTAGTGCAAATTTGTTTTATAATCACATGCTTTTGTAAAGCAAAGATTACCTGTATTATATTTTATTGTCCCTCATTGATGGGCCATTTTCTCATATTATTTTAATTATCACATAATCCATGTTTATTTCTTTAAAAATAAAAGTTACGTAAAAATAAAAAAATTGAAACAATATTTTAGGACATATTAATATATCAATATATACTTATTAAAAACTCCCTTTCCAATAAGGCTCTACTTACTATATTTCCTGTTTTGTTCCCATTCTCACTAAATATAAAAATCTTTCCATATTATTGAGTCATCTATAACAGCATTGTAAAAAGCCACATGATATTCCACTCTATAAAAGCAGAAAATATTTAAACAAGTATTGCATACTTAGGATATTTGGTTTTTCTTTTTAATATCATAAACAGCTCTGTGATAAAAAATACTTAAAGACATACACCATTGTGAACATGTCCAAATATTTTTTTAGGATAAATATATAGACATGGAATTGTTGGATCGAATAGTACACAATATTTTCTGTATGCACAGCTAAGTTGCCACCAGCAGTGACTGAAAATAACTGTTCCCTTCACTCACATCCCACCTACTTGCTGTTATCATTTTTCTAATCCTTTTTTATCTCTTGATGTCTTAACACAAGACTACTCAATAGTATAAAGCTCTGCAACAGCACAAAAAGCAAGCAAATTTAGAACAAAACATTACTGATGCATGTCTACAAATACTGTAAAACTCCTCCCAGACTCTAAACAATCAATTGAAACATCTGAGAAACCACTTCATTAAAAGATGAAGGGGTTTTTTTATTCTGCCTGCACAGCTCAATAGTAAGACCTTAAAAATCTAGTGCAACTTCCTTTATTTAGGAGCAGCCCAAGCTTGGTTCTGGTTATAAATAAAAAGAAAGATTCCTAGACAAGAAGCATAGACCTAAGGAAGTTGTGGGAAGAAATTTATGTGAAAGGTTCTCCCATCAGAGTTGTACTAATTAAAACTCCATGATAACTCTCCCTTGTCATTTACTGACTGAATGTATTTGCCTTAGAAATGCATTCCGGTTCTAGTCTAATGGCCCACACTTCTAAATTACACTTTTAATTGAAAAACAACATGGAATTTTTTTTAAAAACCATCTGTGCTTTCCTGAGAACATGTGACTGCTACTGATAAATCCACTACTTTGCACATCCCAATCTTCCTGGTTAGGGTTCCAAAGCTTAGAAAATAATGCTGTTCTACAAAAACAGTACGTGATCAGAAACACTTCGTTTAAACTTCAATGTTTGGTGTGTGAAGCTTCTTAACAAGTGTTTATTAAACCGCATAATTTCACAGCCTGGAGTAGTATATTGCAATGTTTTCCTGGGAGTTGATCACATTTGCATATCATTTTACACTTCCTATGAAATTAACATTGCCTTTTGTATCTTGAGCTCAGCTAATATAATTTGCCATTTTTACTTTTCAATGCTAGGAGTAATATAGACAGTGAACCCCCAAAGGGGCTCCTGCAATGCCTACATAAGCTTTATTCTCTCATTGTTACATTTTTTCACATGAATGCATTAAATCAAGATTAATAAACCTTTGCAAAATCTACTGCTCTTGCAAAATGGCAAGATTCATAATGGGAAAGACTGCCCAGCAAATAAAGAAAAAGCGCTCCAAAAACAGGAGCCAAAGGCCAGGGTTCACAGAGCTCTTGCCACTTCCAACAGCATGCCAGAGGGCCTTCACCAAGGATGCCAAAATGCAGCTGGTGATAATGTGACCTTCCCTCAAGAATACATCTTCGTCAGATGTTAAAATCTGGCCATGACTCCAGGATATTTAAAATTCCAGCTGGATCCTAGTTGGTTTAGCTCAGGGGATAGAGCTTCGGCCTGCAGACTAAAGGGTCCTGGGTTCAATTCCAGTCAAGGGCACATGCCCAGGTTGCAGGCTTGATCCCCAGTAGGGACATGGAGGAGGCAACCAATCAATGATTCTCTCTTAACATTGATGTTTCTATCTTTCTCTACATCTCCTTTCCTCTCTGAAATCAATAAAATATATATTTAAAAAACAAAAATTAAAAATAAAATTACAGCTGGGACACATGGGGGTAGGGATGGGATAATACTCAGAGAAAGAGGATGGTAGGGGCTGAAAAGAGGAACATCCCTAGAGGAATAGCTGAGAAACTCCAAAATGGAAATCAAATGCAGAAAGGGGAAATCTCTGGAAATACCACTTAGACCAAGATGCCTTCCCCACTTATCTGCCTGTGGGGAGGAAAAATAATTTTACCTTGACCCTTCTGAGCTCCTGGCTGAGACCCTCCTGTAGTCAAAGGAGATTAGAGGGAGGAAAAAGTGTTATGTTATGTACATATCTATGGGAACTCCACAAATGCACAAGCCTTAAAAGGCAACAATTGGATTGAGATTTATGTACCAGCCTGAGCTATGAAAGGTCTTGGGTTTCAAAGTGGGAAAAGCCATTCATAGGAAGGTGAGAAGAGATGCTTGGTAAACAAAGATTGCCCTCTGGTAATGGCTGTCTTCCTGGTACTGGCCCCCCTTCCAATAAAAATTTCCTTTACAAATGTACATTTCCCTTACAAAGGTAGATTTTCTCTACAAAAATATAGATCTACGAAAGTAGATTTCCCTTCTTACTCTGTTTTCAGAGCTTTTCCTGTGTTGCAGTTACTTAAAAATAATCAGCTCAAAATAATCCTTATGTCAAAAAGGTATATTTGAAGATGGCCCACTCATTCTGTTCCCCTTCACAGCCAGCAGCCTATCTGCCTGACAATCTGGGCAAGGCCTGGAAACCTAAATGGCAATCCAGAGGAAAAGCTGGGGGCAAGACACCTGGTCACTGGGATAAACACCCCATGCCCTGTCACAGAGCACACAGGGCGCTCTCTACCACGCCTTCCTTGTACAGCTCTCACTGACTCTCCTACTTCAGCTTCATTTCCATCTTGGTTAGAAGTCAGGGAAATGGGGTCCAGGGCTAGGATTAGGGTGATGAGACTCGCCCCATTGCAAAATTTAAGGTTTGTGAAGAAAAAAACCTTAGTAATCAAGATAATACTCTAGTCATATTGTTAAAAATCAAAATTAATGTAAAAAAATCCATGGTGAACAGAATATCAAAATTTTGAATAAAGATTAATGCCATGCCAAACCACATTTGAACCTGCATTGAATGCTACACTCCTATCTACATGTTTTTGCCCATTTTTTAAAAGGTTAATTTTTTTGGAGGACATTAAAGTAGATGAAAAACTATTGGAAAACTGAAAAACAGGTGTATTAAAATTCACAACATTTGCCAAAACCGGTTTGGCTCAGTGGATAGAGCGTCGGCCTGTGGACTGAAAGGTCCCGGGTTCGATTCCGGTCAAGGGCATGTACCTGGGTTGCGGGCACAACCCCAGTGGGAGGTGTGCAGGAGGCAGCTGATCGATGTTTCTCTCTCATCGATGTTTCTAACTCTCTATCTCTCTCCCCTTCTCTCTGTAAAGAATCAATAAAATATATTAAAAAAAAAAAATTCACAACATTATTTAAGTACAATATAAATATTTTATTTGTACTAAAATAACTTTTTATTATCATTTCAATTGCCCAGCTTTAATGGGTATTAAGTCATTAATATTTTCAACATTTACTTCTTTGTAATCTTGCTTTTAATGGAACAATTGACATGTTCAACATTCTCTCATCAGCAAGTGACAATCATAAACAAAATCATAAATAATTTTAACTTAATTTACTTAACTTCATTCATTTAGTTAACTTAATTTTGCTTTTATTTCAGGGTCCAATATGGCTCAGCACTAATCTTTTATTTAAAATTTTAATATCTTGTTCACTTTTAAAATTTAATTTAATTTTTAAAATTTACTTATTTTTAGAGAGAGACACAGAGAGAGAAAGATCAATTTGTTGTTCCACTTATTTATGTATTCATTGGTTGATTATTGTATGTGACCTGACCAGGAATCAAATGCCCACCCAGCCTTAGATGACATCTAACCAACTGAGCTACCTGGCCAGGGCCAATTTATTTCACTTAAAAAAAAACTGAATTAAAATATGTTTTCTTGATTACTGAGTATTTTGTCACTCTCAAATTGTGTTTACTTGCTCCATCCAAGTCAGAGTTGAAGCTATAGCCATGTCAGACACATAAAATAAAAATAAAAATGACCCTAAATATAGAAAGGAACACAAGGCATGTTAAGTGAAAAAATATGTTGCAGAATAATATATAAGTATAGGCTCATTTGTGCTTAAATTTTTTAAAAAATAAGTACAGTCATTCTACATCAAATATACATGGACGATAAATGGTAAAGAATACGGTCACTGAGACAAGAGGTTCTCAATCACGATGCTGCAAAATAATGCACTGAGTGCCCAAGTAAAAGGTCACTAATCACAACTAAAGTATCACTCATGGCTAATGTTTGATATCTTTATCCCTCCAATAACATGATTCTCACTCATTTGCGTTAGGTACTTTTTTTTTTTTTAATTTGAGAGAGAGAAACTGGTTTGTTGTTCCACCTATTTATGCATTCACTGGCTGATTCTTGTATGTGCCCTGTTACCATCCTTAGCTAGTTATTGAAGGAAGAGAGCGAAGGGGAGTCAGAAATTGTTGAGCATATTCAGCTGGGAAGCAGAAGCCTGTTTGCATTACCAGGAAGCTATAGCTTCACACCCCAAGAAATTGCAGGATTATCCTTCCAAAGGAATTAACACCGCCCTTCCCCTACTCTGGTTCCAGATTGTGTGTGGGGGAGGGAGAGCAAGGGTTGATAAGTGCATGCGTAACAAATTCAAAAGTGCAGGGGGAGGTATTTCACCATGGAGGCTTGTCAGTCCAATGCGGGAAGAAAACCATTGGCTAGTGGGTGGGCCCCAATGCAAGCCTGGGAAAGTTTTTAAAACTGATTAGTTATCTTTAATAAGCGTCTGGTTCCTCCCAGGCCTGAGAATACATAATCCCAGGTGAACAAAGAAGCCTTCCCTTTTTCTCTCTGTTGCTCGGGGCCATACTTGCCCCATTTGTTCATGTTCTCTCCCACCCAGGACCACAGGGCCATGGGGGTCTGGTGGCCACTGGGGCCTGCAGACTACCTGGCCGCCCAAGGACTGTGAAGCAGAAACTCAGGGCACTGGTTTCTATTTGGCCCTGTTGAAGACATGGTTGGACTGTTTCCCTGTGGAATGGAGGGAAATGGGGCATTAGAAGCCCAAGGGCACGGACAGCCATCACCAATAAAGCACCTAGCCACATCACAATCTCCCGTGCATGGATCCTTGACATGTTTTTCTCGCAACTCCGACAACAACAACTCCCTTACCTGAAATCAAACCCACAATCTTGGCATATGGGGTATATTTTTTTAATTTGAGAGAAAGTGGTGGAGTCATAGCATGTGTACTGGGAATTATAAGCAACTACTGTAGGTTCAAGGGAACTCCTTACATATCAATCATGGTGATGAAAAAATAAACTAAGAACCACTTATCTAGGCAATAACGAGTTACATAAGCTAGGGATATGCAATAAGCACTTTTTCTTGTTTTGGGGTTCCTTGGTACTTGCTTAATATCCCTCTCTTTTCAATAACAGCAATTTTTTGTTTGCTCCTTTAGCCAAGCTTATGGAGGTATAACTTTAAAACAGTAAAATTTGCCTTTTTTAGTACACATTTCTATGAATTTTGAAAAACCCATATAGTCATATAACCAACACCACAACGAAGATATTGAACATTTCCATCACCCCAAAATGTTTCCTTGTACATTGCTATAGCCGAGCTTTTACCTTATTCTCACTGATTTGTTTTGTGTCCCTAAAATTTTGCTTTTCTAAAGCTATCATATAAATGAAATTACAAGCCTTTTGTGTCTGGCTTCTTTCATTTACTGTAAAGTGTTTGGAATTCATCTATTTGTTGCATGTATCAATCATTTATTCCTTTTTATAGCTGGGTATCATTCTACTGAATGGGTTACCAGGAGTTATTTATCCATGGAATAGGATTTTGATTTGACAAATCAACCATTCTCTGGTCATGTGATTTGTAAAAGGCTGGACCAACACTACTTACTTCCAGGGTATCCATACCAGGACCCGGTCAACCAGCATATTCCAGCACCAACCACAGGGATGCGTTGAGAGGCAGGCACATGGCCCAATTCAACCTAATGATATTCAATACAAGACAACTGAAGGAGCTGTTGGTAACAAGCCACTGAGCTGATATAATGAAAAGAGAAGATGAGCTGGTATTTCTGCCGCTACAAGGGAGTTCCTAGCTTGAGGATAATGCCAAAGGGAAGCAAAGTACAACCAAATGGATGAGACAAATTTCTAACATGGTTTGAGGATGGCGATCCAGTCATATCTAAGGATCTACCCCTAGGCTGGTCAGTTTTATGAGCCAATAAAGTGCCTTCTAGCTTACGTCGATTTAAGTTCTATGCCTCACTCCTAAAAGTAAAATCTCTTAACTCTACAGCCTAGAAATAAATTTTCATATTCCATACACCAGGAAGCTTACAAGAGTATTTTGGAAATAAGATATGATAAGTGGATTTCACATCAGATATCCCAGCTTCCCAGTTCTTCACTTTGTAAGTACATGGTCTCAAGGATTCTCTTTACTCCCCCCTTTAACCTTTGTTTCCTCATTTCCAAAACAGAGAAAATCATTTCTTACTCACTCCACAATATCCTTTTGAATATAAAAGATGATTGTTGGTTAAAATGCAAAATAAAATAAAAGTTATTATATAAGTATTATACACACAAAATAAATCGTACACACAAATGAAGTATAGTCATGTGGTACGAAACGATGTTTCAGTCAATCACAGACCGCATATGCACCAATGATCCCACAAGATTATAATAGAGCGAAAAATTCCTATCACCTAGTGAAGTTGTGAGCATCATGAAGTTGTAGCGCAATGTACTACTCATGTGTTTATGGTGATGCTGAAGTAAACAAACTTACCGTGCTGCCAGTCATATAAAAAAATACAGCATAAGACATGCCCACCCCTGTTCACCCCTGTTCAAATGTGTAGCCTTCCCCTCATGGCACAAGGAACCTGTAGTCCCTTGTTCCTAACAACTTGACCTAGAAACCAGTGTTGCTTGCTTGTTCTTTCATTTCTTGTTTTCTAACTCTGGTGCTCATCAGATTCTCCAGAGAGAGCCCAATTGTTAAGCCACTCATTATTCCCATCTAGAACTTCTTTTACACAATCATTGTTTCAGTTATTCAATGATGTCTTCTCTTTGCAGAGCCCTGGCTGGGTTCCAAAACCCAACCTCCCTGCCTAAGAAACTAGGAGAGGTACGGATCTGGTTTCTCCATCTTTCCCCTTTCCTCCAGTCACCAGCTTCTGTGGGAATTAATCCTTTGAGTACTAGCAGACCTTGAGATTCAATAGCATTAGCTTTAAAATCAAGGGCAATGATTAAGATAAAAAAATGAAGCAAGTATTAGAAAGAAACATGGGTGAATTCCTTTACAACCTGGATATGAGGAAACCTTTCTAATCATGACTCAAACCCAAATGTTTAAAAAAAAGGAAAAGACTGAAAAAATTTGATTACATACAATACTTAAACATGCTTTTGACAGAAAGTAATACCATAGCATGCTAAAAAATAATATGCATGCTAGAAAAACACATTTACACATACAGGGTATCCATACCAAGACGTGACCCACCAGTATATTCCAGCACTAACCACAGGAATGCATTGAGAGGCAGGCACATGGCCCAATCTGATCTAATGATATTCAATGCAAGACAACAGAAAGAACTGTTGGTAACAAGCCACTGAGCTGATATAATGAAAAGGGAAGTTGAGCTGGTATTTCTGCCGCTACAAGGGAGTTCCTAGCTTGAGGGTAATGCCAAAGGGAAGCAAAGCACAACCAAGTGGATGAGAAAAATCGTAACATGGCTTGAGAATGGGGATCCAGCCAAATCTATAGCAAAAATTAGGCATTAATCACCCTAATATTTATATAAATAAATGTTTTTTTAATTCTTAAAAGTCAAAGGAGAAATGGATTTAAAAACTTAGTTTTTAGTTTGAGCAAAATAAAGGAATAAGTAGGTCACAGAAAAGGATACAGAAATGGCCTTTATATATAAAATTATACTTACCTTAAGTTACAATAAGAGAAAAGCACATGAAAACTACAGTGGAAATTATAGCAACTGTAGTACACTGATGTAAGAGGTTAACAGCAGGAGACCATTGGGAGTGGAGGGCATGAGTACACTGTACTAACTTCTGTAAATCTAAAACTATCCTAAAATAAATGTTTTATTTAAAAGCAACAACACTGAGCCCTGGCTGGTGTGGCTCAGCTGGTTGGAGCATTATCCAGTGCACAAGGGTCTCAGGTTTGATTTCTGGTTGCAGCACATTCCCAGGTGGCAGTTCTGAACCCAGTTGGGGTGTGTACAGGAGGCAACCGGTTGATGTTTCTCTCTCTCTTCTCCCTTTCCCTTTCCCTTCCTCTCTCTCTCAAATCAATGAGAACATATCCTCAGGTGACAATTATTTTTAAAAAGTAAAAACAACTACACCGAGATACTATTTCTTGCCTACTAGATTGGCAAAAGTTCCAAAGCTTGGCGATATATACTCTATTGACAAGGGGTGTGGAGAAACAGTCCTTCTTATACGTTGCTAGTGTGAGCATAGAACAGTATGGCCTATATGCAGGCAAATCCAGTGTTAGTTAGGAAAATGATGTATCTACTAATTAACCTTTATATCGATCCACCTGCCTATCCATTTGTTTACACATAGCAATGTCAGTGATAGCAATTCACCCTGAACATACCTTCAAACGTACGGAAAAGAAAAAAAACCCACATGGGCACAAAGCTACTCATTGTGGCATTATTTCTAGTAACAAAATACTAGGAACAACAAAAACCATCTATAGGAAAAGCCCCTAGTATATCAATAAAGGAATACTAATCAGCTGAAATAGGAAGTAGGGGGATCTTATAAAGCGATATGGAATAACTTCCAGGATAAAAAAAGCAAGGTGAGAAAGAGTCTGTGTAGTATGCTAACTTATGCATAAGAAAGAATATAAGGTAAGCATATGTACACATGGGTGTATTGGCTAGTTTTTGTGCTAAACGTGTGAAGGATAAACCAGAAATTACTGCACATGTTTACTACAGAGGATGAGTGATAATGGGTGGAAGGGTAGGATGGAGTGGGACCCACTTGAACGACTTTTGATCGAATTTTGACTTTTGAACCATGTAAAGCTTTACATATTCAAAACAGAAAATAGAAAAACATTTTTAAAACAAAATTTAAGCATGCATGCAAACAGGGAAATCAATGAAATGCAGGATATTATGCATGCAAACAGGGAAATCAATGAAATGAAGGATATGCCATATTGATAAAAATAACACAAAGGACCAAAAAATGTATGCAAATAACTTCTGAATGCATACTCTGAATATATGTCCATAGTGGAATATTAGCACAGAGAGAAAAGCAAATAAATCTTGAACTTTACTTACGGGTTATTGGGAGTAGTGATACAGTAATCTGAAACTATTTTTCTGGGTGTTACAGGAGAGAGCATATGAATCAACACATTTGGTCCTTACTGTGGGATAAAGGAAGTACAAATACATAATGAGGGAAGGTGAAAGTCTCCTATACTGTTGGATGTGAATTGTAGGTTATTACATATATACTATATACATATAGATACATACATATATCCTAGAAGCATTGATACTCGAATAGCAATGAGCCCTCCTCGTAGCTAAATCTTTGTTTCTAAATTCCCTTCCCCACTAACGTGAGGCAGGGTTCTCTGAAGAAATTGCTGTTCGTGATCAAGCATAGGAAAAAACAAGGTAAGCTTAAAAGATCTTACTTTGTTCAAGGCATACTCACAGACTGATGGAGACATGTCAAACAGAAATAGGAAATACCCTAAAGGGAATCCCACTGGCTAAACTGGAGACAATCTGAGCCATATTAATTAAAACGCTGTTTATATAGTTATATTTGTTTTGTGAAACTTCCTTGAGGTTTACACCTATGATTTGTGAATTTTTCTGTAGATTCGCTATATACTTCAATACAAAGTATATATGTAGTGATGTTTTCTTATAAAAAGACTTGTTACAGGTTGATAAAGATAAAAAGGGGGACATATGTAATACTTTCAACAATAAAGATTTTAAAAATAAATACAATAAATAAATAAGGAAAGATCTGTTGTAAACGACAAAGGAAAACATTGTATTTTAGCTAAAAGAAGAAACATACTCTGGTAATAACCACACTGTTGTCTATGTCTATGAATTATGGTATTTTTTCTTAAATCCCTTCACCTTTTCTCCCAGTCCCCCAAAAAACACTCCTCCCCTCTGGTAGTTGTCAGTCTGTTCTTTATCTATGAGTCTGTTTCCATTTTGTTTGTTAGTTTATTTTGTTCATTAGATTCTACATGAGTGAAATCATATGGTACTTGTCTTTCTCTGACTCACTTATTTCACTTAGTATATTGCTCTCCAGGTCCATCCACGCTGTCACAAAGGGTAAGAGTTCCTTCTTTTTCACAGCTGAGTAGTTTTCCATTGTGTAAATGTATCATGGCTTTTCTATCCACTCATATACTGATGGACATTTGGGCTGCTTTCAAATCTTAGTTATTGTCAATAACACTGCAATGAACATAGGGGTGCAGATAATCTTTTGAATTAGTGTTTTGGGTTTCTTTGGAGATATATATATATATATATATATATATATATATATATTTCAGGGAGGAAGGGAGAGGGAGAGAGATAGAAACATCAATGATTAGAGGAAATCAATGATCGGCTGCCTCTTACACACCCTGCACTGGTGATGGAGCCTGCAACCTGGGCATCTGCCCTGATCGGGAATTGACTGTGACCTCCTGGTTTATAAGTCAACACTCAACCACTGAGCCACGCTGGTCAGGCTGGATATAATCCCAGAAGTGGAATCACTGGATCTTAATGTAGTTCCATTTTTAATTTTTTGTGGTAACTCCATACTGCTTTCCACAGTGACTGCACCTATCTGCATTCCCACCAACAGTGCATGAGGGTTCCCTTTTCTCCACATCCTCAGCAAAACTTGTTTGATTTATTGATGAGAGCCATTCTGACAGGTGTGAGGTGATATCTCATTGTGGTTTTGATTTGCATTTCTCTGATGATTAGTGACTGTGAGCATCTTTTATATGTCTATTGGCCATCAGTATGTCCTCTTTGGAGAAGTGTCTATTCAGTTCCTTTGCCCACTTTTTAGTTGGATTGTTTGTTGTTGTTGTTTTGGTGTTGAGATTTATAAGGTCTTTATAAATTTTGGATATTAACCCCTTATTAGATGTATCAATGGTAAATGTGTTTTCCCACTGAGTGGATTGTCTTTTCATTTTGTTGATGGTTTCCTTTGCCATGTAAAAACTTTTCAGCTTGATGTAGTCATATTTGTTTATTTTTTCTTTTGTTTCCCTTACCAGAGGTGATATACCAGAAAAAATATTGTTACAAGAAATGTCAAAGATTTTACTGCCTGTGTTTCCCTCTAGGATTTTTATGTTTTCACATCTAACTTTAAAGTCTTTAATTCATTTTGAGTTTATTCTTGTGTATGATATAAGATGGTCTAGTTTCATTTTTTTCACACATTATCTGCCCAATTTTTCCAACACTGTTTATTGAATAGACTACCTTTGCCCACTGTATTTGCCTCCTTTGTCAAATATTAATTGACCATAAAGGCATGGCTTTATTTCTGTTCCGTTGATCTCTTTGTCTGTTTTTATGCCAATACCATGCTGTTTTGATTATTATGGCCTTGTAGTATAGTTTGATATCTGGTAGCATGATTCCTCCAACTCTGTTCTTTCTCAAGATTGCCAGGGCTATCCGGGTCTTTTGTGGTTCCATATAAAAAAATTTGTAATATTTGGTCTATTTCCGTGAAACACGCCATTGGCATCTTGATAGGAATTGCATTGAATCTTCAGATTGCTTTGGGTAATATGAACATTTTAACAATGTTAATTCTTCCTATCCATTAGCACAGTGTACTAGTATGATTCCACTATTTGTATCTTCCTTCAAGTTCTTCCTTCAGTGTCTTATAATTTTCCAAGTACAGGACTTTCACATCCTTGGTTAAATTTATTCCTAGATATTTTGATGCAATTACAAATGAGATTTTTTTTTTTTTTTTAGTTTTCCTTTCTGATAGTTCATTATGGTTGTATAAAAATGCAACTGATGCCATGGCCGGTTTGGCTCAGTGGATGGAGCGTCGGCCTGCGGACTGGAGGGTCCCGGGTTTGATTCCGGTCAGGGACATGTACCTTGGTTGCGGGCACATCTCTGGTAGGGAGTGTGCAGGTGGGAGCTGATCGATGTTTCTCTCTCATTGATGTTTCTAACTCTCTATCTCTCTCCCTTCCTTTCTGTAAAAAATCAATAAAATATATTTTTTAAAAAATGCAACTGATTTCTGGATATTTATTGTATCCTGCTACTGTACTGAATTCATTTATCAGTTCTAGTAATTAAAAAATCAAAATAAAAATGTATATAAATGGCCCTGGCCAGTGTGGCTCAATTGGTTGAGTGTCATCCCATGCACTGAAAGGTCATGGGTTCAATTCCCAGTCAGAACACATACCCAGGTTTTGGGTTTCATCTGGTTGAGGTGTGTATGGGAAGCAACCAATGGATGCTTCTCTCTCTCCATCTCCCTTCTTTTCTCTCTCAAATCAATAAAATATGTTTTAAAAATAACTACCTAAAATGTATTTATATAAATGAGAAAAAGAAAGCAAATGAACAATTGTGAGAAAATGTTCATAACTGAATTTTTGAGAAGCTATGTATGTGTGTTCTCTTTTCTCTACTGAAAGTTTCAATATTTTCAAAATAAAAAGTTGGGGAGAAATAATTGGGATAGCCTGTAAAAACAATAAATCAAGAAAAACTAGAATTTTTAAAATTCTCATCTGTGAGCCCTATTCAGAGGGATATTCAATAACTCTCAGTTAATCCTCGTAATTATATGTGATTGATGCTAATAATATATCCATTATACAGAAAGAAGTTTAGTCTTATAGAGGTCGAATAACTTGCTAAAGTTAGTAATCAGAGTGTTACGATTTGAACCTATGAAATTTAGATTCACAGTTCATTATCATAGCCACAAAATTTTCCTCCCTTCAAATAAATACTATATAAGATTACTGAGCATGCTTGTCAAATAATATGAAATAATCTGATTAGTAGAGCAAACATATTAATCGGATCAGTTTAATGATTACATGCATATGATATCTCCTAATTGCCCAACACAGAATTCTGGAGGGTTCAATGGATTCTGATTAGTTCTCTTTCTTATGCTAGAAAGTAAAATTAGTTATGGGGTAGGGATGGGGTTTGATTTTATAAACATAGCATATAAAAATATATTTAGTTATAGGTATTATTTTTAAAATAGAGAATACAGTGAAAGTTAAAGGATCAATATTTATATCTAGTAGGTTAAATAAATCAAAGAAAAAGGAACAAAAGTCCAGGTCTGTGCTTTGAGGTTTGGACTGTGTTAAAAATGCCATTATAAAGAGCTCAATTTCCTCAGTTGGTAGCCGCAAAAGACCCTGACACAGTAGAAATTACATCATTAGTCAATTAATCAGTTTTTCTCTCATGATGGTACAATGGGGTGCCCTTTTTAACTCAGCAGAGCAACCAGGTCACCAACAGTATCTAAAAAAGAGCAGTCACAGAATGAAAAAAAATAGACACAAAAAGCTATGTGTCTTCAGGAGAAACTGAAACAGACAAAGGCAGTTGTACTATAAAAGAAAGTGAGAAATGAAAAAGGGAAATGTCACGAATCAAAGGTTGAAAGAGAAAATATAAGGCTTTAAAATAAAACGATATATAAGACTTTTAAGAACAAAAAGGAACCAGCGAAGAGATAGAAATCATGCGTAGAGTGGAAACCTGAAAACACAAGGCAACAAAGAGGAGCAGTAAGAGCAGAGCTGTTCACTGAACCACTCATTCACTTTCCTTCAGCACCTACGGTAGAAGGTACTTTGCGAAGCTTTAAGGGACTCACAGAGGAGAAAGTGGGGACCCTTACCCTCAAAGAGCCCAGCTGCTGAAGAGAGTCTCCTTGTAGCATGTTCCTATTTTTTAAAATATATTTTTATTGACTTTTAGAGAGAGAGGGAGAAGGGAGAGGGATAGAGAGATAGAAATATTGATGAGAGAAAAACATCATAGATTGGCTGCCTCCTACACGACCCCTACTGGGGATTGAGCCTGACTGGGAATCCAACCAGTGACCTCTTGGTTCATGGGTCGAAGTTCAATCACTGAGCCACATGAGTTGGGCGCATGTTCCTATTTTTTAAGGGTAATTTTGATTATTTCTGCCACACCTCAGTTAATTGTGATAGCTAACTTTATGTGCTAACTTGACTGGGACACAGGTGCTCAGATTAAACATTATTTCTGGTGTGTCTATGAGGGTTTTTCAAATGAGATTAGCATTGGAATAATGGACTTTGTAAAGCAGACTGTCCTCCCCAGGGTGGACGTCATCATCCATTCCCCTGAGAGCTTGAGCAGAACAAAAAGGCAGAGACCAGAATTCATGCCCTCTGCCTGAATACTTGACCCAGGACATCTGTCTCCTGCTCTCAACTATGTGTGACCTACACCATCAGTTTTGGTTCTTATATCGTACATTCTTGTTGTTGGAACTGTACTACCAACTTTCTGGGTCTTTGTCTTGCAGATGGCTGTTCTTGCAACTTTTCAGCCTCCATAAATATGTGAACTAATTCTTTATGATGAAAAAAATATATATATATGTAAAATCATAGATATACACATATAAAATCATGTATATGATTCATTTGAAACAGAACCAACAGAATATACATATATAGAGATTTGATTTTATAAATAATCATTAGTCAGAGTTCTCCAGAGAAATAGGATATATATATTTCTAAAAATTGTAACAGTTACATCATCTATAAAAAAGGGTGTTTTAATGGCAGCTGCTGTACTAAGTTCATGAGGAAAGGAGATATACTTATATTGCTGATATGCTGATAGTATACAGAGAAGCATCATTAAGAGGTGCTATATACACACAGATGCTTCCTACTTTGGATACAGCACACTTCCATATCACCCCATTTTCATTCCATCATTCCAATTCAGAGAGGTGAACAAGGAACAAGGAAATGGAAATACAAAGACAGTTTCAGGACCAGGTTTTTATTTCCTTTTTAATTTGCAATTGGACTTCTACCAACCAAGAAAATGAATATTTGTCTTACCATATCTGAGAATAAATTCTGGGTAAAGGAAGATACAACAGGAAGAGGCTCCCAACCAGCTATCCTTATCTGTAACCAAACAACAACAAAACAGAGGTTGGCTGCCTGCAGCAAGGAAAACCAAACTCCTGAGGCAGGTGCTGATGCAAAAGGAAAGAGAATTTATTCAGGAGCCACAGGACCTGGCAGAATGGGGGACTCTGGTCTCAAAGACCAATCTCATCACCCTCCATCTCAAAGATCATCTCTCTTCCTGCTCAAACCTGAGGTTCTTAGAGGGATATGGAGGAGGGGACTTTTTTTTCCTATCCAATTGCCTTGCTAGTTTTCTGGGCATTGGGTCCTGTCCATTCATCTTTATATATATATATATATATATATACATATATATTATTGATTTTTTTACAGAGAGGAAGGGAGAGGCATAGAGAGTCAGAAACATGGATGAGAGAGAAACATCAATGAGTCACCTCCTGCACACCCCATACTGGGGATGTGCCTGCAGCCAAGGTACATGCCCTTGACCAGAATCGAACCCGGGACCCTTCAGTCGGCAGGCCGACGCTCTATCCACTGAGCCAAACCAGCTAGGGCTTGTCCATTCATCTTTCTACCTATCCACATTCAGTGTAAGAACCTCCTCAGTGTCATCTTCACCAATGAGGGAGACTTCCAGCTGTTCTGACTGTCTACAGTAACAATACCTCACATTTTAAAGATATCCAAAGTGACATGAAACTGGAAAAACCTGAAACTGACCTCCAGCCTCCCTTTGTGTAAGGTCTCTGCCCTTGCTAAGGTCACTTTACTCCCTTAAAAGAGCTGAAAACAAGTTTAAATGAATGGATGTTTCACACACCCAATTTAGAGCATCCTCCCTTTTCCCTCCCCATCCATAAAGGGGATGAAGAGCATGGAAGTAACACCCATTAATTTGACTGCTCAACATCTGATTCTTTTAGGGCACTGCCTCTCCCCAGCTCACCGTGTTCTGCGATCTCAACAGAGGGGCCTCATGACCCCACCAGAGGTAGGAAGCTAACCAGTCAGAGTCTATTTTGGATTCATATGAATCAGCTGGAAGAGCTTCAGAGATCCTGCGTAGTTAAATTCACATAAGTCTGAACCGACTTAGGGGCCATTTTTCTCAACACAAGGGTTGAGACTGCAGGAAATATTAAGACAACCTGGAGAAGAAAAGGGCTGTGAGATGAGGAGAGAGCAGACACAAATTTAATTTACCATGAACTTATTAACACTTAAGCTTTCAGGTCTTTTCCTATCAATGAGGCTAGTTGTAAATATATATATATCCAAGCTGTATAAACTTCAGGCCACACAAAGGCTAGGCATACCCCTGGGGGAGACAGGTTTGAATATACAGTGAAGCACCCACAGCCATCAATGACAAAAGCTAGTTTCACCCCATTGGACCCTGCAATTATGTGAGCAGACAGTCACCTTTTCCTTTCTCTTGATATAATCTGAATTAGATTTTACCCACTTGCAACTAAAGGGTAGCAGAATATGCCACCCCCAAATATGCATTTCTGACATAAGAATTGTTTGAAGATAATTATTTTTAAGGAACTACAGAAAGGAAGCTCTGAAAACATAATAGAAGTTATCCTTTTATAAGGGGCATTTACATTTTTTTAAAAAATCTCTCTTTAAATGTCTCCCTTTCTATACCAGGAAGAGGAAACCTTACCTTGGTTTACCTTCCTTTTCCTGGTAACCTCTCAAAACTGTAGCTCACTCTTGATCTTTTGTTGTTTGTTTGTTTTTTAACTTTAGCAGAAGATGGTATTTAGGGTGGTGACTTGGGACATCTCATGGAGTTTTACTATTTTTCTAGTTATTTCCCATGTATTCATGTTACTAAATGTCTGCTTGTTTTCCTCTTGTTACAGGGGTTCTCAGCCCAAAATTCAGAAAAGTAGAAGGAAAATTATTTTTTCTCCCCTACACAATCAAAAGAATCTGAAGATTTTAAGACCAATTTAAGTAATATATCTTAACTTTATGGCAGAAAAATAAAGGGTGAAATCAAAATGCTATATTCAACTTTCAGAATATCTATTACAAGCTATTATTTTGTTTTTGTACACATTTTGAGTTGTGGTTTACAGTAAGTTGCAACATCAGATTTGTAACCAATTTTCACAAAACAAGTCATAAGACAGCCTTTATACATTTTTTAAATACTTGTTTCCTTTAATTGGCTATAAATGAATAAAAAAAGGATTAAGTTGACACTACAAAAAGTCTCACTTAACGATGTCCTTTTCTGTGCTACTCATTTACCAAACATGTATTTTTATTCTCCACTGCACAGAGTACTTACTTATTTTCTATTGAGAGTTGCACTTAAATTCTCCGCTATCAGTCCCCATGATTGCTAAGGAATTCATTCCCAATGCTATGATCTTGTAATCCAGCAAATAGTGCATCCACCTGGTGCTGCAGATAGACAATCAACCTGACACTGGGGGGCAGGGAAAGAAAGTGGTGTTCATGGCATGGCAATGGAGAAGAGGCAGCTTGTCGTGGAAACATCCAAACTCCCTCATCCAGGGTTTGGGGTGGGTTTTTAATGATTTATGGGGAACAAGTATGTGAAAGCTTTGGTGGAGAAAGTTTTAATTGGAGGACCTTGGAGCTTGGACATTGATGGTAAGTGGCGTATATTCCCAGATGATGGACCCTTCTCTTCTGAAAGGGTTCGGTGTTCAAATTCCAGGTATGTCCTGATGCTTTGGTTCCAAGTATGTTGGGTGGAGGGAGAGCAAGAGTTTGGTTCTGAGTTCAGCTGGAGGTCAAAGTTCTCTTCTCTGGACATGCTTCTGCTGTTTTGGTCTGCTGTCTTTGAAAAATAATTCAGTATCTGGTTAAATAGGCGAGGACCACTTTGAGCTGGTTCTGCAGTTATAATTTTTGTCAAGTCTATACTAGAAGTCCACGTCTCCCCTGGCCAAGTTATATTAGACATCCAAGATTCTTGGAAATTTGCAAGAAAAGTGTCTTTAGAAACGTTCCATTTAATCAAACCTCTCTTGGGATTTCTCATTGAAGAAGTTAAAGAGCAATAAAAGTTAGCAGAGGATGCTCCATGGTTTTCTGATTGGAAACATGCAAACTAATAAAAGTCCAGAGATTTTCTTCCATGTGGTTCC
This sequence comes from Myotis yumanensis, assembly GCF_028538775.1. Lineage (NCBI taxonomy): Eukaryota > Metazoa > Chordata > Mammalia > Chiroptera > Vespertilionidae > Myotis > Myotis yumanensis. Next base: position 47,068,588 of record NW_027223765.1, read on the forward strand.
GCCTATGTATGTCTCAAGAATACAAGGAAAATGAAAATTGGTTCTTACTAAATATTTCTCAAAATCTACTTACAATATTACATTTGTTAAAAATAGTTAGATATTATCCCAAAAAGCAACAGCAAATGGTTCATGTCCAGAAGATCAGGAAATAATCAAATTAGACCATTTGTCTTGACAAAGTAAATCACTGCTTTACTAGGAAATGACCTGCTCTTGTTCTGAAGAACAGCAGGCAATGAGAGAAAAATGGATTTTGTGGTTTTGAAAAATAACTGCTTAGTTCTAAGCAATGATTCAAGTCCCAATCAGTTCCTGTCACCAGTCCTATACACCTACTCCCTCACCCAAGAAAGACAATAAAACCTATTCTAACCCCATCAAAAAGTGTGTAGCCAAATTATCATGCCTTAAAGAACCCTACACACACACACATACACACACACACACACACACACACACTCTCACACACACACACACACTCACACACTCCCATTCACTATCGCCACCACCATAATCACCATATTGGAGAAGAGCCTCCTCTGCAGTAAAGAATTCTGAGAGCTAAGTAACACCTCCTGGCCAGAGGTGCTGGTGTCTGGTGTCTTCATTCAAACCCAGATGGGCTCTGGGGTAGGTTCTCTGCAGGGCGCTGGCTTTGGCAGCACAGAGCACTGCCATTCCCAACACTGTAGGTTTCTTTAACCTTTAAAAGAGCACAGAAGTGGCATTCAAACCAACAAGTAAAGAGACGTCCTGGCCGTCTAATTTCAAAGTAGGTTTCATATCAGAGTCTTTTTTTTATAGTGTTTAAAAGAAGCATTTTATGCTACTCTGATGGAAACCTTCAACAGTAGTAACTTCTGTCCAATAAAGGCCACGGTGAGTGAAACAATAAGTCTGAAGCAAAGGGAAAGGGGGAATTATTTTGTTGTAATAGGCAACACACAGTGAAAACAAGAGACTATTGAAATTTAAAAGAATAATCTATATTTATTCTAGTAAAGAGTTTCCTCATGTCAGCACTTTAAATACCACTGAAAAATGCTGACGATTATTAAGTGAATGTTGCTATAAAAAATTAAATCTCCCAATTAATGGGTTTCATAGATGTTTCCGCTCCTGGGTTAAACACGCACAGAAACATTTCAGATACTCTGTCAGGATCTTCCCAAGTGTGCAGGTAGGGAAAATATCTATACTATCACTACTACTGCTATGAAGAAGGAGGAGGAGGAAGAGGGGGAGGAGGAGGAAAACAGAAATGATGTGAGCCATAGAACATTACCCTGAGACTCACTGGTGACCAGTGCTAGTTCCTGACCCTCCATAAACCCAGTTTCCTCATCTGTAAAATGGTGACAGTCATGTATGTTACAGGGTTTAAATGAGGAAATGCATATAAAGCACTTAGTATGTAGAAGTGATTGCTGTTACTATCCCCATCATTAATGACTGTCACAGAGCATCCATCTCCATTAAGCAGACACCAATCCTGGGGGCATAAAGTGATTCTGTGGAAAGTTAGACTTGAAGGAAATACAACTAGCCCCATACCTTGGTCAAAGCATACCTTTGTCTGACTTTATCTTCTTGGAATTGGGATGTCTATTGTGCAGTTGATAGCGCCAGTACAAGATTTGAGGTTTCAACAGAAAGGCAAGTATAACCTTCCTGGTTGTAATAAGCAACTTGTTAATCTTTGAATGGATAGTCTTCCCTGCTTTCACCTTTGCTGCTCAAAATGTGGCCCACAGACCAGAACATCAGCATCACCTGGAACTTCTTGGAAATGCAGAATCTCAGGCCCCACCCCGACCTACTGGATCAGAATTTTACCAAGACCCTCAGCTGGTTTGTACACACACTAAAGTTTGAAAAGTGTTGCTGTATAACACAGAATTTAACGTACAGCTTACCCATTTGGGGTGTATTTCTGTGACCTTTGCTGTATAATGAACTACTCCAAAACTTAGTGACTTAAAACCACAAGAACAACCACAATGTATTTGCCCTACTCTTTAATTTGGGTAGGGCTCAGTGGGCTCATCTCTGTTCCATGTGGTGTTGATTGGGGAAGTTCAACTGAGACTGCAAGATCCAAGCTGAGGGTGGGGACTGGGGGAATAAGAGAGGGGAGGAGAAGGAGGAAAAAATAAATGCTGCTCCTTGGGTGGCATGGCTGGGAAGCTGAGGGCTGGCTGGGCCTCTCACCAGGTCTTAGTGGTCCTCCAGGACTCTCCCCTAGTGGCCTCTCTCTTAAAACATAATCAAACTTTTTACATAGTGGCACAGGGCTCCAAGCGCATGGTATTCTCAGCCATCTTAAAATCTAGACCCAGAACTGGCATAGCGTCATTTCTACTATTTCCTATTCGCCAAAGCAAGTCAAAAAGTCAACAAAAACTCAAGGGGAGGGAAAAAGGCCTTCCTCTCTTGACGGGAGAAGAGATATGCACAGCCAGGAATGGAACAACTTTGTTGGCAACCATCTTCACAGACCAGCTACTGTAACAAGATGCCTGTTGCTTTTTCACTTTCTTCCACTCCCTGTTCTCATGACTGGTAAAACATTCACTTCATTTCAGTCACACAACTATATACAAGCCCCATTGGGAACATAAGGAATTTTAAAGCATGATGTCTCCCCTCAAGTAGCTTGTTATAATAAAATTGGTGAAATAAGGCATACATACCTAAAATTTTAATAATAAAATACTGTAATAATGAAATATTTAAATAGCAGCGCAGGATAATAATAAAAAATGATGTCCTAAGGCTATGAACCATTCATTTAGTTATTTTTGTGTACAATAACCACACTGAGTGTTCAGAGAACAGAGGTGGAAGAAAACGACCAGGAAGAGGAGGGATGTGCAGCCTAAGTAAGCTTTGCACAGGAGGAGCAAGATGGAGGTTAAAAAAGAAGGCCCAGTGAAATACCCTTGAAGGATAACAGAACCATGGAGCCAAGGGAACAGGGTCATGGGGACACAACACCATGAATGAGTGTCCCTGCATGTTCTTTGGTGATGATTATAAATTCAATGTTCCTGAAAGAATTTCCTGCCTCATAACATCCACCTTTACTTCTCCCCTTAGATATGTTCATAAGTCATTTGTGGAATCCCCTCCAGCAATATAACCTTGTATTAATAATGAAAGGTTATTACTAACCTTATAAATTTTACTATACTTATGAGAGGGAGGAGGACAAACAAACAGAAATGTAGGCATCGTCCCATGGCAGCCTGTAAACTTCACTAGCCATTGCATAGGAACTAGCACTTTTGGTATTGTTAAGCAGCAACTTGTAAATTTCACTCTCCCTTAAAAAATAAAAATGAAATGAAAGGTGCTGTTTAAAAGAAACATATAAATTTCAATCTCCACAGCAGGAAAATAAGCTCTGATTACACAACATAGTTCATAGTCCTCAATGTGCCAAACACTTGTTTTATTATACATTCACATATAATGAGTTGGGTTTCCAGCAACACAGAATGAAATTACAAGTTGTTATTTAACTTTCTTAGGAATCTATTTTTCTTCCTTTTTTTTGTCCTCCTCCCTCAAAAATATAATATGAGCAATGGGGGTTTCTGAATAGTATCACCATTAATTCCTTCTATAACAATGATTAAAACAATTTTAAACACTGTTCTCAGGGCTTCATTGTACCACATTATAATAGCAGAGAATGACACAGTTGTTGGCCATACATTTTAAACAATTGCTCTTTAACTTGTTGGGGGTAAAGAGGACTTTTTAAAAGTTGATAATAGGCATCATTCTTATTTTCTGTTTGTTGTTGAAAAGGACCAGGCCCATGACTCCAGAGGCTCCCTGGCATTTTCATAAATGTACCCATAAGAAATTCAGAGCCAGTGGATTTGAATGATTTTGCCATTTATTCAAACAAGTTTCTAAATAGTTGTCCTGGACAGAAAAGATGGGAATTTTGGAAGAAAGTGGTAGATCTATAATCTGTAGAGTCATGGCAAGAAATAAATAGAAGGGGCATCACCACCTCAATTCTAAAAGTGCCAGTGCAATAATACCCTAACAAAAGGTGTCCTAATACAAGTTATAAATCCCAAGCCGAGAAACACTCTCAAAACAGAAGTGACAGTCAGAGAAAGACAAATACCATATGATCTCACGTACATATGGAATCTAATAAACAAGGTAAACTGACAAAATAGGAACAGAGGAATGGACACATGGAACAGACTGACAGGAGGCAGGGGGGAAGTGTGAGGGGAGCACTGTATGAAAGAAGGTGAAGGGATTAGCTAAAGAATATGTGTGCATAACCCACAGACATAGATAACAGTGTGATGAAGGTTGGGGGTGCGGCTGGATGAAGAGGGACAAAGGAGGGGAAATGAAGACATTTGTAATAGTGTAATAAAAAAAAAGAAAGACAAAAAACAGAAGTGAGGTGCAATATAGCCTAGAACAGAGGTGGGCAAACTTTTTGACTCGAGGGCCAAAATGGGTTCTTAAACTGGACCGGAGGGCTGGAACAAAAGCATGGATGGAATGTTTGTGTCAACTAATATAAATTCAAAGTAAACATCATTACATAAAAGGGTACGGTCTTTTTTTTTTTTTTAGTTTTATTCATTTCAAACGGGCCGGATCCGGCCCGCGGGCCGTAGTTTGCCCACAGCTGGCCAAGAATCAACCAAAGACATCTTTATGTGAGGGAGTAAAAGGATACCAATATATCATCTAAAATTTTCTGAATTTTTGAATATGTAATATACACACAAAGTAAAAATTGAGACCATACTAAAGTATAGTGAAAAATAGGTCTTCCCATCCATGCTATTAACACTCTCTTAGTCTTCAACATATGCATATATAAATACTAGAGGCCCAGTGCACGAAATTCATGCACTCATGGAGGTGTCTCAGCCCGGCCTGCACCTTCTCACAGTCCAGGAGCTCTTGAGGGATGTCCGACTGATGGCTTAGGCCCACTCCACGACAGGCTCCTGCCACTGCCGCTGCACTCACCAGCCATGAGCCCAGCTCAGGGCTTCTGTCTGAGTGGCGCTCCCCCTGTGGTAGTGCATTGACCACTAGGAGGTAGGTCCTGTGTTGAGCATCTGCCCCCTGGTGGTCAGTGCACATCATAGCGACCTGTCGTTCTGCCATTTGGTCGATTTGCATATTAGCCTTTTATTATATAGGATGTATACATATATTGCACATTTCTTTGACCATATTCTAACCATATTTTCACCTAACAATGTCATAGAAATGGTTCTACATGGATTCATTCTTTGTAAAACCTTCATTGTATTATAAAGTATAGATATTTCCTAATCTACTTACCTACTCCCCCCCCATAGCTTAGACATTTAAGCTGTTCAGAAAAATTTATTATTAAATAAAATACCATAATGAATATTTTTATGAACCTGCATAAATATATTTCTAAGATAAATTACTAGAAGTGTAAGTGTTAGGTCAAAGGGTGGTGTGCTTTTTATTTTGAAAGTTACAGCCAACTGGCTTTCCAGAAACAAGTACCCATTTACACTTCCATTCATGATACCAATCTATCTTGCATTGAAGGAATTTGAAAATGACCAAAAGTTCATCATTATTCTGCCAACTATTCCTTTTCCTCTTAAATGGAGGTTGTGGTTTTTTTAATCCTCACTGGAGAATATGTTTATTAATTTTAAAGAGAGGGGGGGAGAGAGGGAGGGAGCGAGGGAGGGAGGGAGGGAGGGAGGGAGGGAAGGAAAGATAAACATTCATGTGAGAGAGAAAAACATTGACAGGTTGTCTCCTGTATGTGCCCTGAGGAGGGGCCAAACCCACAACCTTTTGGTGCATGGGAGGATGCTCCAACCAACTGAGCCACCCGTCCAGGGCAATCTCATCTTATCTTTGCTTATAAGTATAGGCAGGTTGTGATTATTATTGCCCAAGAATGAAAGCCATTTCATCACCCACTGCACCACTCTGTCCTCACTGTACTATAATTCTAACTGGTCAGATAGATCTTTAATTTGCAGACCTCCTCAGAATACAGATTATCTGCATTCTGCAGACATCTGCAAAAAGCCATCCCTAAGTGCATATTTCATGGCTGAATATTTTTACATATCATCAGCTGGAGCCCATCGTTCCAGTACTCTCGCCAAGTGTCACAACCTGCTCTATTATATCAATAAGCAGCTTCAATTAGTCATTTTCTCCCCATGGTGATGACAGCTATAACAGCATGCAGCAGTGTGATGAAGTTTGTAATACAAAGTAGAGATGGGGGTATTACAAGGAAGAGGACACAAAATTAGATTAGCATAAAAAACTCCACCTCCCAAATAGTCATTTGAGGATGATAACATATCTGAAACAGTATTCAAGAATGAATAAAAAAAATGCAATTACTTTTGAAAATGATGGAAAATAAATTTAGCATAGGAACACATTCTTGCCCCAGATAGAACTAAGGTTTTCAGGGGCTAATTATAATTAGTAACTGTCACCTAAAAAACAACTATAAATGTAAGAATATTTAGTAAACAGAAAAATCTTGTCTTAAACAGAATTCTAACATGAAAACAAATGCCAATAGAGCCTGCTGCTTTGAAAGGACTGTGGTGTAGTACATAAATGAGAAGGCATGGCATGCATGGTTGGCTCTGGCCTCAGAAATTATTCCTGACCTACCACTTCTCAACTCATCCACTAGGATCACAGACCCCAAGCCACACTCACCTCCCCTGGCATACAGCCAGAGCCTACCTCCCTTCTTGTCCCCTGCTGCCTCTTTTATCTCCAGCGGCTGCAATGATTTTTTAAAATATAAATCATGCCATGTCATTTCCTTCCTTTCAGTCTTCCAGTGGTTTCCCTCAAAATACAAATCTACAATCTTTACCATGGCTGAAAAGGCCACCTCTCCAGTAGCATGTCCCATTGTTCCTCCCCCTCCTCCCCACACCGGTCTCCACAATCACAGTCCCAATTCAGATCCCCAGGTCTTGCTGTTGCTTCTGGCTAGGATACTTGTCCCCCAAGTATCCACACATTCTTCCTTCACTTCACTCACCTTTGTCCTCAAATCTCACCTCATCAGAGAGGGGTTCATTGACTACCCAATTTAAAAAGCAACTCAGTTCTCTATCAATGCATGCTGATTGACTTTCCCTATACCATTAACTCCACTTTACATTATATTATGTGTATCAATTTATTAGTTATATCCCCTACTAGAATGTAACTTTTATGAAGACTAGAAGAAGCAAATTGTGCACCCCAATCAGACACAATTTAAATTGTGAACTACACCCATAGTTGAGAAAACACCATCTAACTTACTTTGGGTCAAATCCATTCAACTCAGCAAGTATTTAATGAACATATAATTATACAGTATATGGGGTTATTATATATTATCTATATGATATACATATATTCATATGTATATACTAGAGGCCTAGTGCATGAAATTCGTGCATGGGTGCAGTCCTTAGGCCAGGCCAGCAATTGAAGTGCAAACATCTGACATGGAAGGGCAGGTCCCAGATAACCTCTGGGCCCTGGGCAGCACCTGGGTTCCCAGGCTCCCGCATGCACCCCTTCACCTGAGTCATGGTGCCGGAGTCCCCACACGAAGATGCAGTGAGTGCAGCCAGACGCCACGGGCCGGGGCAGTGTGGGCCTCTGGGTCACCCAGCAGTGCCACATGTAAGCTGGGCAGGCAGTGCACTCTCTCCTGCCGGCCTCACAGACCAGCTCCTGTGTGAACCCACGGGGAGCCAGAGCGGCCCCTGCGGTCCCTGCGGCTGTGGCCCGGCTACCCAGAAGAGGCCGAACGGGTGCAGGGTGGGCTCCTCATGAGTGCTGGGCACCTGAGCATGGGGGCTTCCCGGCACGTGAGCCCTGGAGTCCCCGGGGAGGTTAGGAGAGTGAGAGCCAGCTCAGCGGACACCCCACATTCTCATCACACCTCTGTCCCTACCACCCAAGCCCCCAGTTAACTGGCGAGAGGTTGCAGACACTGCCTGGGTACCGGAAGGTTGGGTGCCACCACCCACCTCCAGTTCCCCGTCCCAGCCCGGAGCCCAGTGCCAATAGGGTGATCAGGGCCTGCTGGCTGCTGGTTGCCGTCTGCAGGGCGATCAATTAGGGCAGAGCCCCCTGCCTGGCTCCCTCAGCACCCGGGAGCCAGGCAGTGGCCCAACCCCTGCCACCACTGCTGATCGCCATCTGTGGAGCGATAGGTGGGATGATGGGACCCCGCTTGCATCCAACTTGGCCTGGTGCTGCCCGCTCACCTGCTCCACCATCCCGCCGTGGGCCTGCTCTCATTGGGGCCCATCGGGCCGGCAGCATCTCCACTGCTGCCCACTGCCAGCACCACATGGCTGACGCCCGCCGTGTTTCGCACCACCCCCTGGTGGTCAGTGCACATAATAGTGAGTGGTCAAACTCCTGGCCAAACTCCGGGTGGAACTCCCAGTTGAATAATTTACATATTAGGCTTTTATTTATAGGATTTTATAATAAATATTTAATTATATTTGGGGTTCCAGAAGCATAGATCCCAATGTGTATTTCTGGAGACAGAAACTTATACATAGTTTGGTAAACAAGACACAAAATATGAACTATTTAAATAACAAATCAAGACATTAACTGTCAGAAGCCAACATGAGTAGGGCAGAGAATACTAGTAAGTGTCAGGTGGGTTTGAAGAGAGATTTGTGTAGGCTGAGAAGCTGAGGAAAGTTTCAAAAAGAAAGATGGAGAGGGTCTGGAAAAGGAAAGCCGGAGGAGGAAGGCGCAGTGGTAAGCACAATGCATGGGCAAAAAAACTGATACCAGCGTTCTCTAATGTTCAGGCGTGGAACCCTGGTGCTATTGGTCTTCTGACAGGATGAAGCAAAAGCAACAATAAAGTTATATTTCTTTCAATTCTATTTTAATCTTTCTAATTCACTCAAAGTATTAATTAGTGCTAATATGATAAAAACACATTTCTAATTAACACTTGCTAATCTAAATAGCATAATTTGATTTTTGTTGTGTTTCTTTTTAAAGTTTTATCCACCTATTTTTGATAGATTTTATTTTCCATCATATATATAATATATGCTTCTTTATATATACACCTCTCTAAGTAAGTGAAATGAGTTGTTTTAAAGCAGACATTGAGTCACAGACCAGCTGGCTGGGATACGCACTACCTGCCCAGACACACAGCAAAGGAGCTCAGTGAGAAAGAGCAGAAAGGCAAACTCATCAAAATGCAAAATGCCTCTCAGCAGGCTAAGGATTTTGGAAAATAATCTCTAGGATTGTAGTTTTCCAACTATTTACAAGTCAAATTCCTTGGAAACATGCCCTTTGTATGTGGTATGCCTCTTATTTTCCACACAGCCTGAAGTAGACAAAGTAGAAAAGGCAAATACAGCCTCACACTGTATGTGAAGTACAAAAGCACAACCGTAACTACAGTTTTAATGGGGAAAAGCCCGTCTAAATCAACTAGGATCCGGGCAAGATCCAGAGGAAACACTCACCTGCGGCCATCAGACCAGCGGTTTTCCACCTTTTTCACCTCGTGGTTCACATAAATTAATTACTAAAATTCTGTAGCACACCAAAAAAGAGGCTACATTTTTTGCTGATCTGACAAAAAAAATATTTATAATTTTGATTCATTCACATGGGTCGGCTATTGTTGTGTTGGCTGTTGTCATTTTTTATTTGACGATCTAGGGGAAAAGAGGTCAGTGCCCCCGACTAAACAGTCAGGTGTTGCATGTTTTATAAATTCCTGTGGCACACCAGTGCCTGCCATGGCAAACTGGTTGAAAATCGCCGATCCAGACTATTTAAAAAGGCATGGTGTGGGGAAACCAAGGGTTACTGCAATGCCAGGGGATAAGGGAGTAGCCTATTTATAAAGTCCACAGAGGAGAAGCTCAGAGGCATAGAGCAAAGTAGAAAGTGGGCGTAAGAGGATAAATGGAAGAGACCCAGCACACAAACAGGCTGCAAATACAGGGGTAGGCAAAGGTAGGTTAATAGCAGTAACAATAAAATATACAATAATAAATAAATAAACAAACAAACAAATAATACAAGAATACACTCTGTTTCACATACTCACAATTGTAAGCCTACTTTTGCCCACCCTGTTTTTTCAAATAGTTGCTGAGTATTTATTTACCACTGTCTAATCACTAGCTGTGTGCTGGGCTTTGGGCTATAGAGAGCGAACAAGAGCACACTGGCCTGGATTTAAACGTCAGCTTGCCATTTACTAGTTGTGTGAATTTCTTATGCTCACTGACTTTTGTTTTTTGTTTTGTTTTTAATTAAGTGTGTGTGTTGGGGGGGGGGGGGGGTAACAGTAGTATTCACTACAAGGCTGCTGTGAGAAGCAAATGAGTAAATGTAGGTCAAGGACTTTGCACACTATTTGCCTACAATAAAAGTGTGTGCTGGGGGGAGGGGTAATGGGGAGAGGGTCATATTAACCACCAAAATGTTCAAGAGAAACTTATGTGAAAAATACTTAAAATTGTGAACATTCTTTATTCATATTGAATTAACTTAATACTATATTCGAATTAGACCCAAACAAACATTTTTTTCTATTTCACTGATAAAATATCTCACAGGCATACAAAGAAGGAAAATTATCTAGATAAGTAGAGGAGGATTGTGATGACTGTTGTAGTGACTGGCGGTGGGGGCAGGGAATGAGCAGTAAAGACCTCCTGGAGAAGGTGATATTTAAATAAGACCAACCTGAAGTATAGAAGCCATTAGCTAAGGAAAGAGGTGGATGAAAAGTAGTCCCAGCAAGGGGAACCCACAGTGCCAAGGTCTTGGGAAAAAGGAAACATCAGAGGTTCAAACAAGACAGGAAAGCGCAGAGGGGGCTTGGGAAGAACTGTGGCCAGAGAGGTAGAACTTTCAGCCATGTTTAAAGAGTTTGAATTGCATTTTTCCAGAGGACAATGAGAAGCCCTTTAAAGTATTTTAAGGGCAAGGAAAAGACATGATCCCATGTTCAGATCATCATAATTTAAAACCCGCTACTCAGGCCCAGCTGGTGTGGCTCAGTGGTTGATATCCACCCATGAACCAGGAGGTCATGGTTCGATTCCAGGTCAGGGCTTGATTCCCAGTAGGGGGTGTGCAGTAGGCAGCTGATAGATGACTATCTCTCATCATTGATGTTTCTATCTCTCCCTTTCCTCTCTTCTCTCTGAAATCAATAACAGTTCAGAACAAAAACAAACAAACAAACAAACAAAACACTACACAAGGGAATGGGAGCCATGGAAAAATTTCAAGTCAAAGACTGAACAAGAAAACTGGTGTTTCAAACTTAAATTTATCATTTTACTGAATGCCTAAAACTAGCATTTTTATAAAAATGGCTTATAAAAGTCACACAATGTTTCCTGGGTTAACTGCATATGTGTGTGTTCACTCGAAAAGTCATTCATTCACCAAGATATTTATTGAACATCTAATATACTAGTATACTGGCACTGTGCTTAGATAGGGAGGGGAGAAGAAACCTCACAAATAAGCAGTGTAAAAAGTGCTAAAACTTGAAAGGCAGAGGACATGTCTGAGAGGTGGTAAAATTCCAAAAGTGGGAGCAAGCAGGGCATATGAGATGAAACATATCACAGTATGGCTAGAATATAAAATGTATGAGCAGTGTTGAACTACCCATCAATAAGAATTTACTGGGCACCTACTATGTGCTAGCACTTTGCAGACACTGGCGATACAGTAATAAATGAGAAAACTCACAATATGACAACAACAATGGTTATCATTACAGATAACCTCAGGTTGATTACAGGAGTGTGTGAGAAGAACACACAGAGAAGTAAAGAGCAGTTCCTTAATTTAAGGAGGCTTGGCATTGCAATAAAATATTTTTAATTAAAACTTCTCTGCTGAGAATAGACAGTCTTTGAAAGCTTCTGTAAACTGTAAATGAATTACATGCAAATATATTAATGACATTATAGCTTTTAAAATGTCAAATAACTTTGAATGTCAAATGCTGAACTTCTCCCCCCAAATGCACAATATGAATTGTCTAGCTGGTCCCAAATCAAAGCAACCTACTAAACAGTGCAATGCCCAATCCTTACACTGAGCTGGAGAAGTGCCTCGGGTATAGTCAGGTCTCCCCTGTCTTTGTGGAATCTTGGTGCTGATGCGGACCCACAGTCAGCCGAGGGCCACAGGGGGCAGCTTGAGAAAGAGAGCGAACATGTTCCCCGCCCAACACCAACTTTTCCCCCCAATCATGCCAAAACATCACAGTGTACTCATGATAATTTAATAATGTAGTCCACTGGGCTCTGCCCACATTAGAAAGCTCAGGAAAATAAACGAGGCTCGCAAGCCAAACACAGAGCACCTTCTCCAGGCAGCGCCTGCAGCAGGGCGATACCTGGTAATGAAACACCACTCATCATGCTGGAGGTAAACCTTAAAAGGGAGTCTGGAGAGTTCCGGCAGAGAGCGCAGTGAGAAGCGGAGCGCGGCCTTCTCCTCTGGGCTCCCGGGGCCGCCTCCAGGTCCCTCTAGGGTGAATTGGGGAGCCCGGGGACGGTCAGCAGGCTCTGTCCTGCAGGCCCAGAGCCCTCCCTGCGGGTACCCACTGCCCAGGTCCGAGCTTGGAAGCGGCAGCGAACCTCTCTCTCCACCCCCACCTCCATCTCTGCAACCTGATGGCAGTGGCCTCCCCCAGGCGCACCCTGTGCACCGCAGAATCTCCAGCCTAACCCTCGGGGGCCTAAGCGGAGCCCCCGCCAAGCCACCGCGACAAGCCCCTGGACTTGACCAGCGATGACCAGCGAGACCAGCGCTGAGGGCGCGCTGCCTTGAGGAACGGGCTTGGCGGGGAGAGAAGAATGGCGGCCTCTGGAATGCGCAGAGGGAGGCCCTTAGGGCCTTGGAGGCCCAGAGGCTGGTCTGCATGGACACAGCTCGCCCACTCTCAGGGCCAGAAGCACGTGGAAGGGCGGATGGGCGCCTGGGGTGACTCCTCTGTCCCAGTGGGAGGAGACCTCACCTCCTCTTGATCGCGATGGACAAAGGCCTTCACGGGCCGAAGGTGAGCGGAGCCCCATCCACGGCGGGTGGAGCGGTTAGCGGGCCTTCGGGTGGACGGTTGGTCTTCGTTCTACTTATAAACCTTGATTTCGGAAGAGAAATGGCAGAAGAACATGCCACATCTGGCTACTAGGAAGGGCCCACCACCCTTTGCGAAGATTTACTGGCCCTTTATAGGCGCCTGTGTATACAATATGAAAAAGCTGCTCTCAACTTTCCCCCCAACCTTTCAAAAGAGAACTTTGCTACATCTAGGCCTTCTAGATGTAAAGAGGTTGCCAACGTATGATAAAGTAGAGTTAGAAAATCACACGTCTTGCAAACGCCCATTAAAAAAAAATATATCAAAAGAAATGTCTTCTGGAAATGACTTTGAGATGGAATTGTCAGACTACCTCTAGAAATGGCATGCGACATCCGGAGGGACACAGCCACGTTCGCCCCGTGGGTTAGAGGACCTGGAGAGCAGACCTTGAGGAGGAAGAAAAGAAGGTTCTATGCCAGACTGGTCATATTTAGAAGACATTTTCATATTATAACCATTGTTTTATGTGTGCATTTTATTCCTCACTACTGTATAATAGTTGACAATGCCAAGTACTTTTTTGAAATACCTATCTTTCTATATGTTCTGAAGTGCCTGGTCAAAGTAGAGGTAGTAAAAAAAGACATTTTAGTAAATACCTTGTTAAAATTCATATCAAATACTCTTATTTTGGGAAATGGCCAAACCACGTCTTTGACAGTACACATGTGTGCACTGGTTCAAGGGAGAAGGAAGGGCAAAGAGCTGGATGCCAGTGTGTTTCAAAAGGAGGCAGGTTAACCATTGTCCTTTATGTTCATGCATTTAGTTTTCCTTAGCTGTGTATATAGTGTATATAATGGACAAATGAGTCCTAATTTACAACATCTAGTCTTTCTAGATGTTAAAGAGGTTGCCACTGTATGACAAAAGTAGAGTTAGTAAACTAATGCATTTTGTACATTTGTGCTAAAATTTCTAGGAAAGATTATCTTCTGAATATTTGAGCATTATAGCCTACATGGTTGGTGGAGGAGGGCAAGAAGGGGAAAGATGGTCTTAGGCTACAATGTTCATATTTCAAAGACACTTTCAGATTATAACTGTTAAATGTGTGCAGTTTATTCAAAACTGCTGTGTATATAGTGGACAAATTAAGTCCTTTTTTGAAATATCTAGTAGATCTAGATGTTTAGAAGTGCCCAACTTAGGTTAAATGTAGAGGTAGTAAAATATCACTTTTGTAAATATCTTTTTATTAAAATTCATAGGAAATACTATCTTTTGGGAATGGAATTGTTAAACCACCTCTGTGAGCAATATATTATAGTCGATATTTGTTCAGTAGTTTGGAGGAGGTGGGAGGAAAAGAATTGCAAAAGGTAATATGCTAGTGTGTTCAATTTGGATATTTTCAGATAAAGCCATTTTTATATGTTATGTGCATTTTGTTTTGCTGTGTATATAATGGACAAATAAATCCTAAAACTGCAATAGCTAGTCTTTAGATGTTAAAGAGGTTGACAGTATATGACAAAGTAGTAAAATTATCATATTTTTGTACACTTTGGGTTGAAATTCATAGGAAAGCTTGTCTTGTATAAATGACTTTTGGATATGAATTTGTTCAACCACCTCTAAATATTACACACCTGTACTTGTCCACTGGATTGGTGGTGAAGAGAAGGGAGTGAGAGGGAATGGTTGAGGCCAACATGGTCATATTTAGTAGATACCTCGGATTATAACCATTGTTAGTATGTGCAATTTTAACAGTGCTGTGCACATAGTGGGCAAGTAAGAATTATATGAAATATCTAGTCTTTCTAGACATTTAGAAGTGCTTGATGTACTTAAAAGTAGAAGTAGCAGAATAATGCTTCTTGTAAATAGCTTTTAAAACTTGATAGAAAATATTGTCTTTAGAAATGGAATGGTTAAATCACCTCTCTGAACAGTGTATTTTATGTACTTGTTCACTACTAGGTCGAGGAAGGTGGGAGGGAAGAAATGCAAAAAGATGTTTTGCTAGTGTGTAATAGAAAATTTTAGCTTATACTTTGCTGCTCTATATGTTACATGCATTTCATTTAACTTTACTGTATATATTGTGAATATACTGGACAAATAGGTCCTAATTTTATAATATCTAGTCTCTAGATATTAAAGAGGTTGCCAATGTATGACAAAAGTAGAGTTAGTAAACTAACACATTTTGTACACTTTGTGTTAAAATTCATAGAAAGGCTGTCTTCTGAAAAGGACTTTGGAAATCAAATTGTGAAATCTACCTGTAAGTGACACATGTGCCTACTCAACCCACTGAGTTGATCGTGGTCAGGAGGAAATGAAGGGTTCCAGACTAGAATGTTCCTATAAGGAAGGCACTTTCAGATATAACCATTGTTACATGTGTGTAGTTTATTCAACACTACTGTGTATATAGTGGGCAAACTTAAGTCCTTATTTGAAACATCTAGTCTTTCTAGATGTTTAGAAGTGCACAAAATATGTTAAAAGTAGAGGTAGTAAAATGACACATTTTATATATAAAAAAAGCGGGGGGGAGTCTGGAAAGGTAAAGCTCTCAGAATGGAAATAAATAAACGAGCTCACAGCCATGGCCATGGTGAGAGCTCTGAGAAGACTCAGAAGGACTGCCCAGAGATTTTCCATGGGGATGGGGAAGGTTCTGCAGATGGAAAGGGAGGTCATTACGTGCTTGGGCACATCCGCTGGGTAAATTGGCCTCCTTACCCTCATCTTCCCATGTGGGCACCAGATACAGAGACTGTGCTTCAACTCTGCAGTGTTCTCTTTGGCTTTTACCATAAAAAAAGAAATAAAAATGTATCCTGGGTGCTTGGCAAATCAGCCCAGTGTGAGATGGGGACCCATTATCTTTGACCTTCACATTTTTGCCTTTTCTCACTCAGAAATTCTTTCAGGCAAAGATATATGATATCTGGGAGGTGCTAACTGTCCAGAGAGAGATACTGTTCTTGCAAAATATAAAAATTGCAGTTGAAGTAAGTGATTTACTTTCTATTTCAATTGGCCTTTTACGTGATCAAATTTTTTTAATTTACCTAAAATGACAGAAGCTTTATTTATGGGTCATGTTAATAATGTTAAGCTAACAGCCATTCCCCTCCTTTGTATGCCTTTCCTCTTCAATTACCAAGAAAACGCTAACATTTCTCCATCCTAGCTTCTTTATGGAGAAATTCTGACATGTAATGCCTGCCTCTATCCCCTCTAAAACTAGCAATGAAATGTCATAGGGGGAACAGTTAATTAAAATTGTGGAATCCTTGGGCTGGCTTTGGCAGCACATACACTAAAACCGTGAATCCATTTGCATCCTTTCATAGTCAATACAAGCACAATTAGTACACCTGTCAACACATAATACAGAAGTCACATTTTAATAACATGTGGCCATTAAAAAGCAAAAATCATTCATGTGAACCAAATATTTGATAGATGCCTTGCTTCATTGGCCATAAAATTCCTTTAGCTCAACTAGTAGGTTTGAGATCCAATAAAAATGTGTTTTCTAGTAATCAACCAAGGAACAAGTCTACAATCTGAAAGTAATCTATGGGAATTAAAACTGTACCCGACAGTCTTACCTGAGTTGCCATCTTTAACAAAACTTTCTCACACTCTTAAGTTACATCCTAAACATTTAAGAAAGAAATGGCATAGAATAGCAGCTGAGAGTTCAGACTCAAGTTGAATATTATGTTTCGACCCTGTCTCTGCAGCTTACTAAGTGACTGTCATCACTTGGCTTCATTTCTTGCAGTCTCAGTTTCCTTATCAGCAAAACAAAGAAAACACTATCCAATCACAAGGCTACTGTAAGGATTAAATAAAATATTATACATAAAGCCCTTTAAATAGCGGCTAGGACCTTGTAAAGTTTGAATAAATATAAGCTGTTCCTCTTAACTGAAACCTTATTCATTTAATCATTATACTCTCTAAAGGGGTCTGATAATTTAAGAACATTCATATATTGTAATTATGTTCATTTATCTTACACTGTGGCACTATTCGTTTTTCTACATGAGAATTAAGGAGATGATATTTCAGCATCCCTTAGCTTCAAATGCTGCCACTCATTTTTAGTACAGATCTCCACTAAGCAAAGAAGACAATGAAGGGGTCAAATTGCCTCAGAAACTGTCCACTTCCACCCTGGCCTGTAAACCAACTCCATAGGAGTCAAACCACCCTCCCCAGGGAACGCCTGTGAAAGTCCCTGACTCACAGAAGTATTTATTTTGGGGTTTGGGGTTTGTTTTTTCAGGTTTATCTCTGGGAGAACTTGCTAAAGCTAACAGTCCAGCAATTTTATTAAACTGTTCAGTTTCAGCACTTTTTAAAGAGCATACAGAAACCACAGCGGCAGCGGCTGTTTAAACTTCCCAATGGATGCCAAAAATAATAAAAGGACACTTAAATGACCTTTGTTGAGCAGAGCCAACGGCATGTGGCCTAATTATCCAACTACGCGAAAAATTCGATGTATTTTTACCAGGATATAAGGGTTGGATATGCACAATTCAGAATGCAAATGGCCACCTTGCTGGGGTGTGTATCACTTTCAAGTCTAAGCCTAAGGTCCAGGTCTATCAGGGTGAGTTTCTCCTCTGTTTTCTCTTCTGACTAACTTATAAGAAAGGATAAATGCACAAGACGATGAAAAGCTCATATTGCTAAGCCACTGATCAATACAAGTAAAGGAAACACCATTGTGATAAGTGTTGGTTATTTGCACATTTTGTAGATGAGGAAACCAAAGCTCAGAAAGGGTAAGGGCCTCACCCCAGAGAGGAGGCGTGAGAGCTGGAGCCCTGATTTCCCTTCCTTTGCCCCTGTGGCTCTTTTCTCTGTCCTGCTGGTGGCCTGTCCTCTGCAGACTCAGCTCCCCTGCCCAGTGGCTTCTGTTGGGCTAAGACAAGGGTAGGCAGCATCAGAGGACTGAAGTGGGAGAAAGAGTTCCCCCAGCACCTGAGCATGGGGAGATTTTAATCCTCACCTCCTCCCTCTCCCCGACACCTCCTACCACACAGCTATGAGTTTTAGAAAGTGCCCATGACCACTACCTACAGCTCCACTTCCTATAGGAAGCCCATCTTCCCTAGCTAAGGCTCTCACTGGGTAACTCGCCTCTCTCCTTTTGCCCCTTCAGACTTTCCACAGATGCTTCACCACCTTTTTTGGTTCCCTTTACTCTACACACACCTCTGTCAATACTACCTTCGTTAAACTCTCCTCCCGTCCCTCAGTTAGAGCATGTCATCTATTTTCTGCCACAGAAAGCAGGTGGCCTCTAGCAGTTGGTACATCTCTCTCTAGCCTCCACCTCTATCACCCATCTGAAAACAGCCACCCAACCTCTCCCATGGAGCCAATCTCACCACCTGAGATTTCACAAGACACCCTTCACACACACACCCCCACCACCACCACCTCCACATGCATACACACACAAACAGAGCCAGGCCAGACCAGGCTACCATCCCCCCACTAGGCTCTCACACTCTCCACATCCACATTTTTACTCTAATAATGACAATATTTCTTAATATGTTTAGGTCTATTGACTCTTCCACTCTGCTACCTTCATTAAACTACAAAAAAAAATCAAAACAAAACAGAACAACAACAAAAATTTCACCAAATGCTCCTATCTTAAAATCATTGCTCCTTTATTTTGTGTTTTTCATCACTTATTATCATACACTTATTTATGAATTCATTCAACAATATTTACTGAGAGTCTACCACATACCAGGCAGTCATTTCAGGTGCTGGGAATATTATAGTAAGTATGACTTACATGGCCAATGCCCTATGTATTTTCTCTTCTTTTCCAACTTAAATATTAAATGCTAGAGGCCCAGTGTACGAATTTGTGCACCAGTGAGGTCCATCGGCCTGGCCTGCAGGATCAGGCTGAAATCGGCTCTCCAACATCCCCCAATGGGTCCCAGATTTCGAGAGGGCACAAGCCAGGCTGAGGGACCCCACTGGTGCATGATCGGGGCAGGGGAGGGACCGTAGGAGGGCTCCAGGTATGTCCGGCTCACCTCGCTCAGTCCTGATCTGCCAGACCCCAGCAGCAAGCTAACTTACCAGATGGAGCATCTATCCCCTGGTGGATAGTGCACATCATAGCAACTGGTCAACTGCTCGACTGTCTACTCCCTGGTGGTCAATAAACATCATAGTGAGTGGTTGAGAGGCCTTAGCATATCATTAGCATATTACACTTGATTGGTTGAACAGCCGACTGGTCACTTAGCATATTAGGTTTTTATTATATGGGATAAGGGATTTTCAGAAGTACTGGTAAAAAACCATGTCTTCTACAAATCTTTGGGCAGTGCTAGACACATTATAGATTCTCAACAGTTTCTTGATAAAATTATGCTTAAAAAATGATGGAGAGAAGAAAGTCTCCTGAAGCATCTTTAGGGCCAGTATAGACCCATAATAATGCTGCTCATTAAAGCGAGAATTAAGAACAATGATGATAGCTGATATTGCTAAAGATAAAGTAAAATGAGCATTCCCATAAACAACTAAAGTAAGTATGAATCAGTGCTATTTTTCTGTATGACAATTTGCTTAAACACCACAAGCAAGCTTGTGACTCAACTAATTGCCTTCCAGAAACAAATCCTAGGAACATAATTAACGATGAGCCTAAAGATATAGTTAGAAGTAGGTTCATGAATAATTTGTAATTTTAAAAAATGGTAATAAGCTAAGTGTTCAATAATATTCAATTATATGGAACACCATATAATGAAATATTACAAATGATTACAGATAATGTCATATCATACTTTTCATGACATGCACATATTCACAATATATTATTACCTGGAAAAAAAACAACAACAAAAACAACAAGGATACAGAGTTGTATGGAGGATAACCCACTTTTTCTTTCTAAAAAATTTAAGGTATGCAAAGGAAAAGGTCTAAAATAGCACTGTCCAATAAAAATATAATACAAGACACCTATGCAATTTTAATGTGTGTAGTAGTCACATTATAAAAAGGAAAAACAGTTCTTTGGTCTCGGTCGCTGAAGCAAGATAATGAAGGGAACATCATCGTTTGGAAAGCATCACAATAAGATGCACAGGTTGTGCCACTGCTGTGGCTCTAAGGCTGCCACCTTCAGACGTCTACCTGTGCAAACCTGGCTACCCTGCCAGGAGGAAGCCAAAGTATAACTGGAGTGCCAAGGCTAAAAAGACAAACTACCACCGGGACGGGTTAAAGGAGGCCCCAGAAACCATGCAGCGCAGATTGGGGCATGAGTTCCGTGAAGGAACGACACTTAAACCCAAGAGGGCAGTTGTTGCAGCAGCCAATCCACCCTAAGGATTTCAGTGATTATTCGCACAATAAATGTTCTGGCTTTTAAAAGACTAAAAACAGTCCTAGCTGGTTTGGTTCAGTGGATAAACCATCGGCCTGAGGACTGAAAGGTCCCAGGTTCAATTCCAGTCAAGGGGACATGCCTGGGCTGCGGGCTTGATCCCCAGTAGGGGGCATGCAGGAGGCAGCCAATCAATGATTCTCTCTCATCATTGATGTTTCTATCTCTCTCTCCTCTCCCTTCCTCTCTGGAATAAAAAATATATATATTTCAAAAAAAAAAATAAATTAAAAACAAATTGGTGAAATTCATTTAGTGATATATTTTAATTAATCAAACATACACAAAATAATAATAGTTTAAAGTCTTTGTTTCTATATGAAGCAGTTGAAATCATGTGTGTAGTTTGCACTCATAGCACATGTCGATTCAGTGTTGCCTTATTTTAAAGGTTCATGAGCCACACCTAGCTGGTGGCTACTAGATTGGACGGCTCTGGTGAGCCTTAAAAGCAGATGTGGAGAGTAGGAATTTGTATAATATTTACTTTCTCCTTTTCTCTCTTCTTTTACAATTATCATTTACAATTTTGCTATTGACATATACTACTTCTGTAAAATAAAAATAAAGCTGTTTCTAAATATTAGGACCAGGGGCATTTTTTGTCTCTGGAATACCTCTTGGCTCATGGTCTCTACAGTTCACAGGCTACATGCTTCCTCAAACTAGAAAGAAGAATGACTCCTTTTCTTCTCCTCCCTTTACGTATATTTTGAATAGCTGCCTAGCTTCAGCCCTCAGGCATGTGAGGAAGGATCAAACTTGCTCCTCTTCAGAGCCCTTGCTAAGCGAGCCCCTGCTTTGCAGTGTTGCAACCGGAATCTATGAGGACTCCAGGCACTGTTTTAGCAGCTCTCCTGGGCTTGTGGAGGGCATGGCGTGGGCCCAGAAGCCACTTAACTTGAGGTTAATTAAATAATGACGACAAGCCTTAATCTCCAACTTGTCATCAGATTGTAAACACTGATCGCAGCTGCAGCAATTGGCAATTGAGAAATTCTCATTGAGAGAAATCTTGACCAGAATGAAATGAGTACATTTGTTATCCAGATGAAGCTGAAAGGCAAGATCTGAGAAATCCAGGGCCTTGTAAAACCAGGAGACATGGAACTGGAAAGACAAACTACAGGAGAAGAATGTGTCAGATCAGATTTCTAGCCCCCCACCCCTCCCAAAAACCTCACCTGATCTCATGCACAGAGAGGCTTAGAAAAAAAGAGAATGGACTGGGAACTTAGAAGAAATTGAAAAAGCTCTCCCTCTATTATCTACTGATGGGGTTTCCATGGAAATATGTGTGAGCCACTGCACATGCTGGGCCTCAGGACAGATGGCTAACCACCAGAAGTGAGCTCCAGCTCTTCACTAGAGGGGCACAGGTATAATAGTTACAGGGTGTTAGGTACCTATCACGAGTCAGGCACTTCACAGGTAATTTATCTGATAATTGCCACAATGATTTTATAAGATGAACATGCTTTCTCCATTTTAAAGGATAAAATACCAAATCTCAATGAAGTATCCTGCCTTGCTAAGGCCATGCAAAATATGGGTTCAGGCTGTTCTGCCTCAGCTTTGAGACAATGGTGAGGAAGTGACAAAGATGAAAGAACTGTGAAGTTCATGAGGAAGATGGAAAGGGAAAGAGGAAACATTCCCCAAAGAGGATCTAGGATATTAGAAGCCTGGTAAAGAGTCTGAGAGGCAGGTGAGTGTTCTGAGACCATGTTCTGGGTGCACCTGTGACAGCACCCTTCCCTCCCTGCACAGAGAGCACCTTCTCATTCTCTCAGACCTGGTGCCAGGCCAGTGTGCACCTCTTCTGTGAAGTTTCCCAAAACCACCTGGTAAGATCAGCACTGTTTTATATAAACAAAGTGAGGTGCATTGGGCGGGAGATGACTGATGTGAGGGGCTAGACACCTTGTCATTTATAAAAAGAAACAACAAAAAAAGTTAAAAGAAGTGAGCATCTTAACCTGAGGATGAGAAAAAATGGAGTAGGGAGAGAACCATGACAGCTTTGTCAAATAGTTAATGGAATGCCATGTAAGGTTTTCGTCCATGTACTGTTCCCTAAAGTCTTTTGGAACAAGACAGAACATTTCATTCATTGGTTCACTAGTGCTGTGGTCAATCTGAGGAAATGAACAGTGAGCCAAAGCAGACACCAATCTGAAGGCGGGACACATACATCTCACAGGAACAACGGAGTCCAAATAAAAGATCACAAAACTAACTGGAACATTGAGATAAGTGCTTCAAATAATGGGTAAATGGGATTTTATGACTTCATACAGGACAAAACAGGAACCAAGAAAGAGAATATGCAGGAATAAGCTTCAGTTCACTATGTGGAAGAACTTTCAAACAAACCACACACCCCAGAAATGACCCCATGAACAAGCACACTTCCCTAAAGCCTTAGGTGTGCCCAGGCTGACATCTGGGCACACACGAGTGCAGCCCCTGGGTGACCTCTCAAGTCTTCCTCAGCTCTAAGAACCTGTGACTCTGTCATGCTAAACAAAATATTTTCTCAGATGGCAATTAGAACTTGCCAGGGAGAATTTCCAAGAGACTCAGGAAATTTATGCAGAAAAGAATAATTTTCTATGTATAGGGCAGTCAAGCAAAACTGAATCTTCTAAACTGCTCACTAGCACTGATGTTCTTGTCTTCCCAGCACTGAGGCACCAGCACTCTGCACCTGCCCTCCCAGCACTCTGCACCAGCACTATGCACCTGCCCTCCCAGCACTCTGCACCAGCACTCTACACCTGTCCTCCCAGCACTCTGCACCAGCACTCTGCACCTGTCCTCCCAGCACTCTGCACCAGCACTCTGCACCTGTCCTCCCAGCACTCTGCACCAGCACTCTGCACCTGTCCTCCCAGCACTCTGCACCAGCACTCTGCACCTGCCCGCCCAGCACTCTGCACCTGCCTGCCCAGCACTGATGCACCAGTACTCTGCACCTGTCCTCCCAGAACTCTGCACCAGCACTCTGAACCAGCCCGCCCAGCACTCTGCACCAGCACTCTGCACCTGCCCGCCCAGCACTCTGCACCTGCCCGCCCAGCACTCTGCACCAGCACTCTGAACCAGCCCGCCCAGCACTCTGCACCAGCACTCTGCACCTGCCCGCCCAGCAATGATGCACCAGCACTCTGCACCTGCCTGCCCAGCACCGATACACTTCTGTGTTACTCACTGCTCTGCAACCTCATGAGGACAGAGGATGATAGTCTTGTTCATCACTGGATCATCACTTCATGGCACATAGCACATATTAAGTATTTTTAAATGAACAAATAAATTCTATACTAAAATGTGCTAATGCAAACAATTATATATAAGTGTAGATTACTAATAAAAACTCTCTTCTACTGTTTCAAACCTTACAATTGAACTTTCTTGAATAATTCATGATTATGAAAGTCAATCACATGCCTCATGATTAATAGCTAGAGTTCCTTGTCCAAGCAGCCACTTAGTTCCATTAAAAATTAATAATTTTCTACAGAATAAATATACACTATACATAGTACATCAAGAGTTCCACTTTTAATAAGCAATTAAGTAATGCAGAAGACTAAGAATCTATTAACTAAGTGAGAAATCCATGAACTTGCCCTCCAAGTCATCATTCATTTACTACCCATTTCGCTTCTAAAAATTTTAAATTATTTATCCAGGTAAAAATATAGTTCTGAAAACAGAATAAATAACACTAATAGGTTGTCATATTTGGTTAACATTTGCAGGCCGACACAATGTATTTTTCTTAAGGATTTGAGATAGGCTATTCCTTCTGTGAAATGAAGAATGCATTAGAGAAGATCAATACACAACTGAGGCACTACATGTAAAATGTTAACGGTCTATTCATTGAAAAATTATGAACCATGCTATAGAGAACTTAGCCAGATAAGAGCTAAATTAAATTATTGATCTACATTCATTTTCCCCCTTTCTGTGTGACTATGTTCTGATTTTTTATAACATACATTATTGCCTATACAGTAAATGAATCATCTTATTCTAGGCCCAGCCTGTCTGCTGACTGACAATTTTCTAAAATTAATTGTCACTTTGGTAGCATTCAGATTTATAAATGTTTCCCTCACATAAACATCTAAATGTTTAACATAAACTTGATAAGTTTTTGTAGCCTGAACTCAAAGGAAAAGAGAGTAATTTTCATTTTTCCAATGCAAATAAAAATGAAATGTTATTTTTCTCAACGTCATTTCACACCATTATGGTTCCTGATACATTTCATAGATGGGGCCAAAATGTATTCACTTGCCTTTTTAAAAATGACTTAACTGTATTGCTAAGCAGAGTGATGCAATCAACACTGTGAATTGAAATCATTTAAATTTTCAGACCTGAATCTTCCCCAAGATGTGTAATCTCAAGCTCCATAAGCAGTTTTACCAGTAGCGTTGGGGGTTCCTTTAACTACAAAGAGTTCTTCTCCCCAATCAGCCTCTCAAAGGACAGAAGAATGTCCTGAGTTAGGATTTTATCTTACCTGCTGAAAAGGGGAAATGGGTAATATTTTGTAAGAAATGGAAATTCCACAGACCCAGTTTAATTCACACAAAAAAAAGGGAACTGACATAAGAGTTCTTGGGAGAAATGACCTTTGATTTGGGGCTGAATGTCACCAGCAACTTTGGCCTACTGAGAAAATATCTTGTCTTTTAACGAAGCAGTGTCAGTTACTGAGGCCTCTTCATTTTCTCGAAGGGAGGCACCATCATTCTGACTTGTGCTCCAAAGGGAGCAGAAATTAGCCCTAATTGTAGGTGAACATTTGTATCAAAATACAACCACATGAAGTCTTAGATTCTGAGGAGAAAACCATGGGAGCTCACGCAATGTTTGCCTCCCTCAGGTAGAGAAAGGGTTCGCTGCTTTCTCTCCAGACCTATGGTCCCCCGGAGGAGCTCTGGGCACTGGGGCCTGCCCTGCAGGCTCACACAAATGCCAGGCCCTGTCGCTGTTGGGATGGGATTTCAGACTCCCAGCAGGCCAGAGGGCTCTGTCTCTCCACAGGTCAGCTCCAAAGCGGAGTGCCCTTTGCACTAGAAATCAATGTCATCCAAGGAAAGCTGCAGGAGAAAGTTAAATACCAGCATCAAAAGTCTCTTGTGTAGCAGGCCATCCCCACTGTGTTTCTGCCAGGTGATAAGAAGCAATGAGGAAAACAGCAAACAAGGGCTGAAGAGAGAAAAAAATCAAAGAATTGCAGAATTTGAGAGCTGGAAAGGGGCAAAGTCTCAAGTAGGGAAAGAATCCAGTGTCCCACTGTGCGGAAATGTAGACGCTGTCTAGGGAAGGGCAAACAGGCTCCCTATCAGGAGGCCCAGCTAAAGGTCAGCGATCCCCTAGGAAGTTCCTTCACCAGATTTGGTGCCCTGGGCCTTGGTGTTCTCATAGGAGGCCCACCTCCTCCAAACAGAACTCCTTCCATCACTGAGTAACCACAATTTGCCCTAAAAACCTGCATCATTTTTCTCATTGCTAATTAAAATACATTGTAACAAATAAGCACATGAAAAGAATTTTTTAAAAAGTTATTCTATTTCTTTTACTCAGAAAATTATAGGTGGATAATCTTTCAGTCTCTATGTATTCATCTTAGGTTGACCATATAAAATTTCCATTGTGCAGATAAAAAAAACCAACACAGTCAGTTATCAGTAATTCCATATTTCAACTTATTACACATACACACATTATATCAAAAATTCCTTTCTGTTGCTTTTCTTTTAATTAACCAAGATTCATAAGCAGCTTTCTACATTATGAAGTAATACTATAACAAATTCTCTTGTACACACTTCTTTACCAAAACCTCTGATTATTTCCTTAGGAAACACCCCTAGATATAGACTTGTTAGGTCAAAAGATATACATACACACATTGACTTATATATTGCCTACAGCTGCTTTTGCCCAATAACAGCAGAGTTGAAACAGAGACAGAAAGCCTACAATATTTAGTCTCTCACCCTCTCCAGAAAAAGTTTGCCAACCATGGACCTAGCGTCTACAATTAGCTAGAGACAGACATTCACAATAGGACATCTATTCCACAATAGGACATCTATTCCACAATAGGACACAGGCTCCATCTTATAAAATGCACCATGACTACAAGCAGATCGTTTCATATATTTTCTACTCTTTAGCATAGTTTAATCAGCCCAAAGGTTGTATCTCATATAACTTAACTTACCATTAGAATAATAATAAAGAACACTATTAGAGACATGTAGCTCCATTATTTTTAACTACAGAAATTATTATAACCTAAGATATCAATGGGAACGAAATAAAACAAAATGAAATGTTATAAAATCTCATTTCTTGCATAATAATCTGTAATAAATATAAATATATATGTTCTTAAATTTTTAATATAAAATTTGATTATTATATAAAAAGACTAAAAGATTTCATTTCTTGGGTCTGTGATTTGAAAGAGCTATGAATATGAAATAGGATTCCCTTTACTCATGAGTAAGACTCAAACTTAGCTAAGGAAAAAACACATTAAACTTTTTATTGAAAAAGAATCCTGCAGACAACATCTAAATTTTTATAAATTCCTTGTTAATTAGACTTTAATCTCCATAACTATACCATATGCTGGAAAAGCATCCAAATACAAACCCTGTGAGACAGTTTTACTGCCATTACTTTAAGAGCCATTTAAAAGATTTTCTATGGGATAAAGATTGGGTAATTTATCATGGTTTTATGCTCCTTTAATCTGCTCCGTCTTCCCATTGTAAAATAAATATTGGTTTTAAAATAAATGGTTCTGCCCAGGTTTTGATGAGAAAAATTGACCTGTAAATCACAAGCTCACTTTTGCCAAATGCTAAGTCCAACATTAAGTCCAGCCCATTCTGACAAAAAATAAGTCAATTTTATAGAACAAAACCTAAGGAAGACAATTACTTAAGTATATTATCAATACTGCAATGTAAATAATTTGAGATCTGAGCGTCTCTATCCCCTGCTTTTTAATTCTTAATATAGCCACTAGTTGATGACAAACTGATCCTTTAATTAAACTTTTAAAAATAAATTCTTTACCACAGTATACATTATATTCTCTCCAACTCTAATATACAAGTTATATAACTTTAAATAAATATAAGCAAAATCTGACGGTTATATAATAACATCTTTTTTTAAGGTTTTTATTGATTTTTTTCAGAGCGTGAGGAAGGGAGAGGGAGAGAGAGAAAAAATGACTGATAAAAGAGAACATGATCTGCTGCCTCCTGCACGCCCTCTACCGGTGATTGAACCGGCAACCTGGGCATATGCCCTGACCTGGAATCTAACCAGTGACCTCTTGGTAAATGGGATGAGGTTCAACCAACTGAGCCACACCAGCCATGGCAAGAATATCTTTATCAACCACTTTTTTCGTACTCAGAGGGACAAATCAATTTAACGGTCACTTCCTTCGAATATTTCACAGAGCTCTGAGAAACTGACAATGTACATATTTTCTTATAATAAACACAATGGCTAAAATACTCGAAAAGATATGAATGGCTTAAAGCAGTGCTTTGCAAACTATCTGTGATAGAACAGTAGTTGACTGTATTTTTCATTTCCAATATGTTGTGGGTTGATAATCCATTTGCAAAATACAATAAAAAATGCACTTGGTTATTGTGGCAATGCCAAATTGCTATAACATTTCTAAACCAGCACTGTCCAGCATGACATATAACATGAGCCACACGGGTCATTTTAGACTTTCTAGTAAACACATAAATACCATAAAAAGAAACAGATGAGATTAATTTTAATAATATTTTATGTAGCCCAACATATGCACAATCTTATCATTTCAACATCTAATCAACATAAAAATATAATTGAGATAGTTTACATTCTTTTTGTAATAGTATTTTCAAAATCCGGCGTGCACTGTACACTTGCAGAGCATTTCAATTCGGCTAGGCCTTGTTTCACGTATTCAACAAGCACGTGTAGCTAGTGGCACCTAGTCTGCACAGTGCAGGTCTAGTCCTACTCGCACTTTTGCACCTCCCTCCCCACACTTTAGTAGTGCTGTCTACACCACTGCTTCCTTCAGGATGGCATCTCTAAGCTTCTCTTCCGTGATTTTCTCCTGATGTTTTATAATTGAGGGCTCAATTCCAGAGAAAGCTAATACTTAAATTAAGAAATTAGCAAAGTCATAATTGTGGCTAGCTTTATACTTCCTTTCAGGAAGGGAACAGCCATTAACAAGGGAATGGTCATTAACAAGGGATGCAGAAGCCCTGGAAGCTCTCCCTTCTCTAAAAGCAATTATTATTCTGCATAAAGTTGGTTGATTTCCTTCTCACCCATGTTTTGATACTTTCTCTACAGATTATAGTCCTGAACACTATGTAAAGCCATTAATGAGGAAAAATATGTCTGCATTTACAGAGATGTGTGAATTTAATATACTTGGTCTATGCAATCCTTACCATGTTCCAAAGGCAATTGTAGAAACTGAATCTCACACCTTTGTACCCTCCCACTCTATGATCTATGTCTTTGGACGCCATACTTCCTTCTAGCCTGAAAAATTCCTACTCATTATTTACGTCACTGTTTAAATGTCACTTCTTCAGGAAACCTTTGCTAATCTGCCCTTTGTCCTATTAAGATTGGGTTCCCTGTTAAATATTCTACCTTTCCTATACTGCACTGACAATTATAAATATCAATTTTTGTAATGATTTCTTTAATGTCCATCTCCCTCATGAAAATATAAGCTAACACCAGCACAATTCCAGATACACAGTAGACTTACATAAATATTTGTTATATTAATGAATAATTTTCCATTCCAAGAATCCAGTCTCAAACAACTCAGCTAGACATCAGTCTTGTGACATGAGCTCAGAATGTGTATATCATAAGCATATTGGGCAATCTTATTTATTAGAATATACATTTTCAAATATATTACCATAAAGGTAATCATAGTATATTCTTTTGACCTTTTATTCTAATACTATTCATGTTCTTTCTCTCTCTCTCTCTCTCTCTCTCTCTCTCTCTGTCTCTTTAGTCAAGTTTGCCAGATGTTTATGTGTTTGCTTAGTTTTCCAAAGAACCATCTTTTCCTCTGCCGATTTTCTCTACTATTCCTTTTCATTGGTTTTTACAGTATTTTGTACTACCCCTTCCCTCTATTTTGACTTACTCGGCTATTCTACACCTTTTAGGCTGAATGCTTAACTCACTAATAATCAGTTTCATTCATTTCTAATATATGCATTTGTGAATCTATAAATTTCCCTCAATGTATCCTTTTAATTGTACTCCACAAGAGTTGAAATAAAGAACCTAATAATTTTCATTACCACTTTTCTTTGACAAGAATTATTTAAAGTATAATCTTGAGTTTCCAAATGTATGGAGGTTTTGATGTCTGTTGGTTCTTGGCCTCCTAATTCTTTTTCTCTGAGATAAAAAACATGGTTCATATCATTTTTATTCATTAGTGGGAAGGCCTTTTGTGTATGCATATTCTCTGCTAGTAGAGTTCCAAGTCCTATATATGTCCATTTGATCAAGCTAATTGGTTATGATAATTAAAGCTTCTTTATCCTTTGCAATTTTTAATTTGATTTTCAGTATCTAAGATGTATGTTTTAAAACTCCCGGTGATAATTACCCATGTTTTCAATACCTCCTGATGATTCTGTCAATTTTTACTTTTTATATTTTTTTAATGATTCTACTAGGTAATGTAGGCTCGGGATTAATATACCTGCCTGGTAAATTGTTATTTATCATTAAGTAATAACTGTATCTACAATAATACTTTTTAAAGTAAATTTTCTCGATAATAATACAGTACCAACAGCTCTCTTTTAAAAGGTATTTGCAAGGTATGTTATATCAATTTCCATCTATTTTCTTTCAATCTTCCCATCCCATTATCCTTAACAGGTGTGCCCTTCCTTGGTAAACAGTTTGTAAAGAGAATATAGCTGTTCCTCCTTCTCCATCAAACTTAATAATCTTTGTCTATTGACAGATAAAACGAATCATTTTATATTTGATGTGATTCCTAATATATTTGGCCTTATTTCAACAATCATGTTCATCTACAATTTCCCCAAAGTCATGGATTATCTAAATGTACCAAATACTGCACACCACAGCAAACACTGCTATATCTAGCTTAAACACGTAATTTAGTTCTTCTCAATAAGTCATTTAGACACATTAGCAAACTATATTCTCTTAAAGATATAGGGTAATAAATCCTTATACAAATAACACACATACACGTCCAAAAAAATAAATAAATAAATTCAGGTGGCCAATCCACAACTTTATTCTTTATCTTTAAAGGGACATAAAAGGTTCCATTTGTCATGGACCTCTGATGCTTATGTGCTTCCTTCTCCCCGTTATTTTTCATTTCTACGTAATGCAGCTCTTATGCTGCTTCCTCTTTTCCTACCTTCCTTCTTTCTGGCCCCAGCCTCTCGTCATCTTTCACCTAGACACTGCATTAGTGTCTGCTCTCTCCCCAATGTCATTTCACTACCTTCCATTCCAACTCACCCTCCAGATAAATGAGGGCCTAGTGTCATAAGCTAAGAAATTTGAACTTTATCCTTCGGGTCAGTGTCTCTCCAACTGAAATCCAAAGACATTGTCTCATAGCTCCAAACATTCTGTGATAATTATTTTAATTTGTGGTTTTATCGAATTAACATTCTACATAATTTAAATGACAACCTGATAATGGAGCTGTGCTTTCCAATAGTAGTGCCTGTGCTTGTCTTTTTTCTCCCATGGACTCTGTTCTGTTCTCAGTGTCACTGGCACCAAACGATTACCTAAAGTGACAGCTTTTAACTTTCAGTGTGCCAGTGAGCACATCTGGCTGTTAGGTTGGCATGTCCTAATGCTAAAATTATCCCACGTCTGCCACTGTGCTCTTCAGCGAAGATGATTTGCAATTGAAAGATATTGTCATCGAACAAGGCTTTAATTTATTAAGATATTTAATTAATGGAGACTTTGATATGACATCATAAAAACTCATAGTGTGGCAGAGTAATGGTCAATTTTAATTGTTATGGGCTAGTGAGAAAAGAACAAAGGCAGAATTAACATGTAAATTATGTGTTTATAGCAAATGAGAGCCAAGTGATATTATGGGACATTGTACAAAAGAAGATTTCCCAATCTGTCAAATGGAGAGAAGTGTTGAGAAGACTAGTCATCATGTGGCTCAGAGTGGTAAAGGCATGCCAAATTAAGAATCTTTGTCACAGAAGTCAGGAGGCTTTATTTATTCATTATTCATTTATCAAAAATGTGTTAAATGCTTAATCAATAAATACCCTGAGTGCTAAACACTTTTCTAGGCACTGAGGATACAGAAGCAAACAAGACAGCCAATTCCTAATCCTTGTAGAAGTTATATTCAGACAATAAGCAAATTTACAATACGATGGCAGATAGTAATATGTTCTGTGAAGAAAAATAAAGCTGAGAAAGGAACTAGAGAATGCTGGGGAAGGGACACCTATTATAGGCAGAGTGGTCACGGAAGGATTCTCTGAGGAGGTGCCATTTGAGCAGAAACCAGAGCATGATGAGGAGATAAGGCACAGAAATGTGTAGGGGAAAAGACTTCTAGATGCAACAGCAAATACAAAAAGGTCAAGATGGGAATAAGCTTGACACATATGAAGAACAGCAAGAAAATCAATATGGCCAGACCAGGGGAGAAAGCAGGACAGTGATACGAGCCAAATCCTGAAGGGCCCCAATATAGCCAAGAGAAGGGCTTTAATTCTGAGGCAGATGGGAAGCTACTGTGGGTTTAATACAGTTCATGCAGAGAACCAGCCAGAAAGGGAGACAGGGACAGTGGGCGTGGACACAGGTCAGAGTGTGGATTTGCTGGAGGACATGAAGTAGTTTGCTCCGATTGTTTCTGTTTCCCCAATGAAACATGAATTTGGGGAATCAGATGAGTGGGGAAATTGAGGATGGAAGTTGGAGATTTGAGGTACAGGAAAAGCTACAACATAGATGTCTGAGAGTAGAAATATTAGGTAAATGATGTAGGTTGCCAAGTAGAGCAGAGGACCCATTTAAATTTGTGGACATAAAATTAAAGTAAGGTGGTCCAGCATAGTTCGGTGTTCCTCTCCATTCAACCACACTCAGGCCCAAAATGGACAAGAAATCTAAGTGAGAGTCAGAGTTTTGCCAGATGAGGATGAAGGAGGATTTGCAAAGAACAGACTAACCATAGCACCTAAGCTGGGTGAGGAAGGAATGAGGGCATGAGGGGGATGATGAATAGTACACAAAAGCAGTAGGTCAATAGAGTGGAGGCCCCAAAGGGTCAAAGAACTCCCATTGCAGTAGGGGTGCCAGTGTCTGTGAGTTGGCATCCCTGGAAAGACAGGAGGTAGAGGTCAGAGAGTAGAGAGGAGTGCTCTGAAACACATTCTGGAGGTTAGCCATGTTTCCTCACAGGGGCACTATAGCATTTAGGATGAAATAATTCTTCCTTGAGTAGCACTGTCTCATGCACTGAATGCCATTTAGCACCTGGGGTACAACCATGCGGTATAGAAAGAGACATTGCATGTGAGAAACTCAAAGAACTGAGAGGCCAGATAGGAGCATTCTATGTGGATGTTTTTACCAAGAATAATGGCAGGAGAGTGACTGCATTAGAGAGTCAACCAGGGGGCGTAAATCTCCAATAAATACACAGATACACAGTCGTAGCAGGAGGAGAGTTGATGGCTGTGCTGCAAAAGTGCTCTGTGGATGAAGAGAAGAGAAGCTGCCTAGAAGTGACAATGAGGAGAGAGGACACTGACTTCACTCCAGACACAGAAAAAACAGCCACCTGCTGAGAGGTGACAGGGAAGCAGTGACAGAGCCAAGAGTAAGAGAGCAGTGCTATCCAACAGAACTCTGTGGCGATGGGATGTTGCACATCCATGCTGTCCAGTAAGGTACCCAGTGGTCACATGTGCCTATCAAGTCTCTGAGATGAGGCCAGTGACTGAGGAACTGTCAATGTAATGGTACATGTGGCCAGTGGTTACCATATTGATGGGGCAGAAGAGGAAAGGGAGCATTCAGAAACGAATTTGAAGAGACAGACAATTCTTCTTACTCTCTGAGTCTTGAGGAGAAGGGGCAAGCAGTGAGGTGAGTTGTGGGTCTGGAGCAGGGAGGCCAGAGAAGTTACACTCAATTGCATCAGCATTTTCAATAAGCAGGATTGCAAAAATTCATATTGTTATGGATACTTGAAAAAAACCTCCTTCAAAAGTCTAAAACATCACCACCATGTCAGAACTATTACATCTCATAAGAAGCATCTAGTATTAACAGACTATGACTATTGCCTGCTTTTCTGGGACCTAAGTGCTCCCCCCACCCAAACGGCTTTCTATCTCTAACAAAGGAAGGAAAACTATAACTCCTGAAAATTTCCTGTTAAAAGATACTGGTGTTTAGCAATCATGTTTCTTATGTGTGTGTGTTTCTATAAAAGAATATAAAGAACTTTGTTTTTCATTATCCAATATGAGGGAAAAGTGTTCTGACTGGCAGCAGCCACAAGCCTATAATTTGTACCTTAACAAAACAATACAAAAGGGTCATGCACCCCCATTTCCACCCCACCACACGGAGACTTCCAGAATGACCTCATGATCATGCCCTGAGAGGTTTGGCTGCAATTTACCAGCAACAACTCTGTCAATCTACCCTCGTCAACTAAATGAGTAATGCCAATCACTCACCAATGGAAGAATCCCAGGCTCAGGTAGGGGACAGGCAAAGTGCTGCTAATGTCTGGATATTGCTTGACACTGTATTTGATGAGGAATAAAGAAACAGTAAAACACTTTTGGTTAGTTTCTGTCTCTTAGTGTCACAAATTTACATTTAATTGCAGTTAAAATACCAAAATACTCTCTGTCCCCAGAGAGGTGACACAGCCCTTAATTTAATAAGCCCTAAAATACATAATTAAGAAACAAACTCTGTGGGGCTAATCAACATAGCACTACAACTGGACCAATTTCCTGGCAGACAAGGGTCAATTTCTCTTAGTCATAAGGCAGAAACTTTCCCCTAAGTGTTGAGGGGGAGCAGAGTTTGCCACACCAAAACTTGCCTTTTTTGGGATATTGATTATTTTAAGCTGGTTCTTTAAAGAAATAAAAGAAAAGACCCAAGAAGATCCTTTTATTCCTCCCCCTTCACCTACTAAAGGAACTTAAATAGAAAAACCTGCTTAAGCAACTATCCTCTCAGCATAATATGAATTAAGGGTGGCAGACAGGAAGGACCCACCAAAGTCTGTTTATTGGACTTCCCTCTGTATCCCTTTGTTTCTGGGTGGCCTAGCAAGAATTTGTTTCCCAAATGTTTTCTCCCTCTCATCTACCTGTGAATTGCCTACCATCCTTTTGAAGTCCATACCCCATCCCCTTTTACCTTAGCCTATAACTTTTACCTTAGCCTATAAGCCTCATCTGCCTTATTTGTCTTTGGACCCAATATTCTTTTCCTTTTTTTTTTTTTTTGATATATATATATATATATATATATATATATATATATATATATATTTTAGAGGCCCAGTGCATGAATTTGTGCACAGGTGGGGTCCAGCCAGCCCACCCTGATTGGGGGCCTGGTGCCCCCAATCGGGGTGAGGGGGGCTGATCAGGGTTGGGGCCAGCCAGGGGAGGGGCCGCAGGTGGTTGTCCAACCAGCCCGGCCCCCTGGTCAAACTCCCAGTTGAACTCCCAGTCGAGGGGACAATTTGCATATTAGCCTTTTATTATATAGGATGGATGGCTATATATATTGGCCCAGAGAGGAAGGGAGAAGGAGAGAGAAAGAAAAACACTGATGTGAGAGCAAAACATTGACCAACCAACTCCCCATGCCCGCTCTCCCCTCACTGGAGTCCAAGCCCACAACCCAAGCACATGCCCTGACCAGGAATCTAACCACTCTGGAGGAGTCCTCAAAAAGGAGGGCTTGGAAAGGAAATACAGGTGTCACAGGTGGGTTCCCCAGAAGCAGAGCCTGCGTCGGGGATTCCTATCCAGATGGTAGACTGGGGAGGCTCTGAGGAAGAGGGAGGTGAGGGTGCAGGAGAGGAAAGGGGTACAAGCTACATCCGAATGTTGTCCCAGCAACCCCCCAATGCACAGGACAATGCCCAACCAGCTGAGCCACACCAACAAGGGCCTAATATTTTTATGGATTCCCCGTCTGTACATACATAATAAAGTTGGTTATTTCCTCCTGTTAATCTGTCTTATGTCAATTTGATTATTAGACCAGCCAGAAAAACTTAAAAGGGTAGAAAGAAAATTATTTTTCTCCCCCACCATGTCTTCACAGAGACCAGATGCCAGGACGTGTCCATTCTGGCTTCCATATCTGTAGGCTGATTCAGCTCTAATGGGGCCTTCTATATTAACAATGCTTCTGATGGCTATGAATTGGCCAGAGTCAGGCAGAAGGATCAAGAAATGAACTCACAGATGTTCACTATGCTGATGAGGTTGATTCTGTCAGATGCCCAGCTGTGCATCCACTTTGGGTCCAGGATACAGATACAGCTTCCACCATAATAAACTCCACAGTTTCTAGTATTTGACCTAGAGTTGAACTAAGAGACTCTTCTTTCCTTCCCCTTTGGTTTCCCCTGATGGTTCTTCCATCAACATGGAAGCCAAAAGGTATCCTGGTACCAGCCCATTAACACCAGCTAACTATTCTATTCTGTAGTCACTCTCAATGATAGTCACCTTGTAACTTAATTTCATTGTCAACAATAAGACTCAAAGGAGTAGATGAGTGGAGTGCTTAAAGTCCATCTCAGGTACTGGGGAGAAACCTTATAAGTCACAATGAAGAGCAGCACAAGGTAACTAAATTATTAAATCCCACTGCCTCTCTCTGTCCACAAGCCCCCTCTGGTGGAGGAACTAATAGGTAATGAAATAGCTTTATTAATAACAATAACCAAAATTTTAAAAATAAGGAAAAGGTAACCCACAATCAGCCCCTGTAAACTGAGTTAAATGTAGTGATTAGCAAATATGAGCTACACCTGGAAAAACACTTACAGATGAAACTTTATGATGAATGATTTACCAAAAGGTCAACACCGCTCTTTTATCTTCACCACCCATCAGTTTCCATTGCCCTCAATTTCTCTGGCACAGAACAGAGAGCAGGCCATAAAAAATTTACCATAAAAATTAACCGTATTTTGCAATATTAAACACACACACACACACACACTTGGATATAGTTTAAGCATATGGGCCAGCTTCTCAATTAGGATTCCTCATATATACTAGAAAAAGCACTGACATTTAAAATCCTGTTATAAGAGGTAATGTAGTCAGCAAGTACCAGAACTCTCTGCCCTATGCATAGCTTTGCTGCTCCACTGTTAGTCCTCACACAAGGGAAGACGCCATCAGTCCCCTCCCTAAGGCCACAGCAATGATGGCAGAGGTGGGGCAGATGTCAGCGTTTTCCCTTTTACTTCCCTGGTAGCCAGAGCTCTGCAGCCTCTGCTGTTAGCTGGTGTGCATGCCAGGCTTTCGACTGCCACTTGCCTGCGATAGGTTCTGACAGATGAGCTGTGAGATGAACTGCCTTCACACTCTCACTTGACAACATTTATATAAAAAGAAACACAACACCAGACCAAAAAAGAAAAATATTTTCTAGCAGGAGTGATACTGAAAATTATCATACCTGCAAATGGCCAGATTCCCATAACCAGACCTGTAAAGGTCAATTAAGCCATTTTAACTGAACTGATTAAATTGATTCCATCAGAAAACAGGTCTCTTTCCTCCTCCCTGTCCTGTTCTGAAATTACTGTTTCTCTCATTTTGCCAAATCAGTAAGATACTTTGCATTTTGTAGGTATGATCTAAGTCATCTCAGTTACTAAACAATTGCTCTCCTCAGACTCAGTTTAAAGAGAGGACCTAAATATCTGGTTATGTATTTATATCATTGCTATTTGCAGATGTTTTTAAAGGGAGAATAAAAATGAAAGGAAAAAGGTCAAAAGAATTCTGAAAAAGATATAGCTACAAGGATGTTCACCAGTGCACTATCAGTGATAGTAAAACCTAGAAATCCTAAATTTCAAGCAAAAAGTGGAATACCATGTAAGCATTAATAATTATTTAGTAGGATATTTAATAACATGAAATAAAAATCATGGTATTATTAAGAGGAAAAAACGCATTGCAAAAATGGTAGGTATAGTGTTATTGCTTTTATCGACAATGGTTATATTTGGATAAGATCAAAGGTCTGACAAACATTGATTGGCCAACCCATGCCCCATTCACAACCCCCTCTCTAGGAGTACTTCTGTGAAGGGAAGTATAAGCAGATGTCTGCTGGGTGGCACTGATTAAAAGGGGCAGATTGGTGTACAGGCCCTTTTTGTGCTGTCTATGCCACGATGAATCAGCTCTGGGTCCTTGCCCATAGACTGTAACCTCAGCCAACCAGGATAGTCAGGGAAAGAAGACAAAACCTTGAAATCAGCTGGTAAATAGCACAAAGAACAATTGTAACTTGATCTATTTATTCCATCTTTGAACCATTTGTTTTGGTGTACGTGTAGAAGTAAAGGATCTTGGGTTGTGTGAATAATAATGATTAATTATAATAATAATACCATCCTAAGAGCAGGGCAGCCATATGCCTCTGAATTGCCAAAATACAGGGTAGTCAACTTGAAAGCTGAGAATTCACTCCTAACATATCTTCATAATAGTAAGCATAGCATATTTCTCAGATGTCTGAGAAATAAGTAAAGAATAATGTAATACACGTAAGTGTCAAAAATCAATACTGAGTGGAATTACACATATCTCTTCTTAGAACAGCCATCATTTTATACTGTGGCAATCTGTCTGCATATCTGTCTTCCCACCTAAAGGCAAGGACCATTCCTTTCATCATTGCTAAGAATGCCCATGCCGCCTTCTCTCCAAGGACTCAGAATCAAACTTACATTCCAATTATAAATGCCTATAAACATGACAGCAATTTTTGACTCAGTCGTTCTTCATTCTAAGTCATCCTACTTTAAAAAGAATTCAACAACTTTTTAACATTTCCAAAATATCCTGAAGGGAGGGAAAAATCACACATTAAATTCTGTCAAGTAACATTTACCTCCTCAAGCCCTGACTTATCAGAAATGACTGAAGTTGGCAGCTCCGTTCATCACTGGGTCTACAAGCTAAATTCAGTTCCTGATGGAAAATGCCAACAACCCTTCCCATCTTACCCAACATCCCATCCTGCCAGTCACTCTACAGTCTGGCAGTCTGGTGTGACCACTCCTCATCAGATCAAGTAGAAATTATAAACCAAATTTACAATCCAAGCAGCCATATTCCACGAGAGCAGTCATAAAGTTAAAAGAGAAGGGTGCAAGATTTATTACTATTGATTCCCTGCTGGCAATTTCATGGAAAGATATCCACTGCAGTTATACACAGAGCATCTGGCTCATTTCCAACTCTTCTTGTCTTGAATTTCTTTAAAAAAAAATCAACTAAGAGGGATAAGAAACTAGAAATTGGTGGATGGGGCCCAAAGGCTTTCTTCAGAATAAGAAGCCTTCATCACTATACCCTAATTATGCAAATCTGCTCCCACAGAGTCCAATACATTCACTGAGTAAACCTTACCACTGAGAAGCCAAGCTATAATGACTCAAGCCACATTTCACAATAGACTCCAAAGGACACATGATGTCATTTGCTAAAATGACTCAATCCAGATGGAAAGCATTCTGACCTATACATAATTGATTGACCTTTGCTATGCTTTTCTGGTTATTTATATACTATCCTCTACATGAATGTATATCAGTGGTATTTACACTTGGCAGCTACTTTTGCAAATGCATTATTCAATTGGGATTTAAAGCTTTTTACAACCATTTCCTGACCGAACATTCATAAATGAAAGACAAAAAAGATACCATCTTGAAAATAATGTTTAATAGCCTCTAGAAAAAATAAAGGTTTGTTACTCTAATTGTTTTACATTACAGGGGACAAGATGTATCTTTGTAAAGCTGAGTTCAAAGCCCTGATACTGAGGCTACTAAAGGGCGTTTTACCTACTTTCCAGTTTGAGGATCAATAATGATGGTGAAACATGCCTTACCAAAGGAGTGGCATATCTTGGATACTTTCAAGAAAAGCATCCTGTGGTGAAGGTAATTAGAGACCATAATAAATGGCCAAAGAACAGGGCACAGTTATGTGATGTTCTTTGATTTTTTTTAAATCATCACTAAGGATATTTTTTCCATTTATTTTTAGAGAGAGTAGAAGGGAGGAAAGAGGGAGGGAGGGAGGGAGTGAGAGAGAGAGAGAGAGAGAGAGAGAGAGAGACATCAATGTGAAAGAGACACATGGATTGGTTGCCCCCTGCACGAACTCCAACTGGGGCCTGGGATTGAACCTGCAATTGAGGTACATGCCCTTGACTGGGAATTGAACCCGAGACCTTTGGGTCCATGGGCTGATGCTAAAACCACTGAGCAAAACCAGCCAGAGCTGACTTTTTAATTTAATTATAAATATGGTTTTCCAAAAGGGGTATGCTACAAATTAAATATCATTCAGATGATCAAGATATCTTCAAGATAATGATAGAAGGAGAGGCAGGTGGAGACACTAGTTTATAGAAGGCGAATATGTAGCATGTATGTCCCTATGCCCATTGTGCATACCCAGGGCAAACAGTAATAACCGATCACTGAATTTTTCACTAAAAAGCCCTGACATGGACTCAAAACACCTTTCCAATAATACTGCATGCAAACAGTACCAATAAAATGGACCTGGAGCATGAAGTGA
This sequence comes from Myotis yumanensis, assembly GCF_028538775.1. Taxonomy (NCBI): domain Eukaryota; kingdom Metazoa; phylum Chordata; class Mammalia; order Chiroptera; family Vespertilionidae; genus Myotis; species Myotis yumanensis. The sequence continues at coordinate 47,109,215 of NW_027223765.1, forward strand.
AATCTATTTGCCATTGATGAACTAAATAATTAAATCACTCGTTTCAGATCCCAATGCATATTAGATATAAAAAACATTGACCCCATTATAAAATCTTCCTAATTCAGTACTCCTTAGTTTGCTTGTCTAAAGTAGATTTCCACTGATCTGAAGGTGATTCATTGGCACATATTGCTACTCTGTCCTGATAATATAATTAAATAGAGAAGGTTGTATCTTATTTAATGACTAGAGGCCCGGTGCACAAAAATTTGTGCACTCGGGGGGGAAGGGGGGCATTCCTCAGCCCGGCCTGTGCCCTCTCGCAGTCTGGGACCCCTTGGGAGATAACGACCTGCTGGCTTAGGCCTGCTCCCGGGTGGCAGAGGGCAGGCCCAATCCCTAGGTGCAGCCCCTGGTCAGGCTCAGAGCAGGGCTGATTGGGAGGTTGCGATGCCACCCTCAGTCACGCTCAGGGTGGGGCCGATTGGGGGGTTGGGGCACCGCCCCCTGTCACACTCAAAGCAGGGTCGATGGGGAGGTTGCAGCGCCACCCCCTGTCACGCACAGAGCAGGGCCAATCAGGGGGTTGGGCGCTGCCCCCTGTCATGCACAGAGCAGGGCCCATCAGGGGGTTGGGGAGCTCCCCCCTGTCATGCACAGAGCAGGGCCCATCAGGGGGTTGGGGAGCTCCCCCCTGTCACTCACAGAGTAGGGCCGATAGGGGAGTTAGGGCACCGCCCCCTGTCACACACAGAGCAGGGCAGATCAGGGGGTTGGGGCACCACCCTCTATCACCCACAGAGCAGGGTCGATCAGGGGGTTGGGGCGCTGCCACTGTCACACTCAGGGCAAGGCCAATGGGGAGGTTATGGCTCTACCCCATCACACACAGAGCAGGGCCCGTGCAGGGGGGGGGGGTCGCCACCCTCTATCACCCACAGAGCAGGGCCAATCAGGGGGTTATGGCGCCGCCACTGTCACACTCAGGGCAGGGCCGATGGGGAGGTTATGGCTCTACCCTGTCACACACAGAGCAGGGCCTGTGGGGGGGTCGGGGGGGTTGGGGCACCACACCCTGTCACACACAGAGCCACAGGGCGATCAGGGGGTTTGGGCGCTGCCCCCTCTCACGCTGATCCGGTGCCAGGAGGCCTCGCTGCTCCGCTGATCCCGGTGCTGGGAGGCATATTACCCTTTTACTATATAGGATAGAGGCCTGGGGGCAGGCTGGTTTGCCCTGAAGGGTGTCCTGGATCAGGGTGGGGGTCCCCACTGGGGTGCCTGGCCAGCCTGGATGAGGGGATGATGGCTGTTTGCAACTGGTCACACACCCTTCAGGGTGGGGGTCCCCACTGGGGTGCCTGGCCAGTCTGGGTGAGGGTCTGGGGGCTGCCTTAAGGCTGGCAATTGACTGAAGCTCCCAACCGCTCCTTTTTTTCTTTTTTTTTCTTTTTATTCTGGGCCAGCTTTAGCTCTGACTCTAGCTCTGAGGCTTCCGCTGCTGGGTTGTTTGTGTTCTATAATCGAAACAATGTATAACTCCAGCTCTGAGATCCCTGCAGTTTTGTTTAGCTTCTATATTTGTTACAAAGTTTCAAACTGCCAGCTCAGAGGCCGGCAGCGCAGGCGGGGAACGTTGGAGTCCTCCTTCACTGAAGCAAGCAAGCCTCATGTTCGCTTCCAGCTGCCTGGCTGCCGGCCGCCATCTTGGCTGACAGTTAATTTGCATATACTCACTGGTTAGCCAATGGGAAGGGTAGCGGTCGTACGCTAATTACCATGTTTCTCTTTTATTAGTGTAGATGAAATTAATTCTATCTCTTGTTGCCTACTCCGAGATCCAATCTAATACTAAACAGATTTTTAAAACCAAAGTTTAATAGCCCCTCTTTGAATCCTAGAACAACATTAAATTAAATTCAGCAGTTTTTCATAAGTCATGGTAGGCTTATGTAATCCTGAGTATAAATGAAAAGCAAATAGGGGATCTAAACAGAAGAAGATGGAAATGCATGTGTGCTCACATAAAGATACTATCCAGCAGTGAAAAGGAATACCTATAGCCACATGCATCTACAGGGATAAATCTTAGAAACAAAAATTAAGGAGGTTACATACAGCAATGCTTTCCAAGTCATGTGCCTCAGTAACTAGGTCACAAACACCCTAACATACTGACCTCTTAGCTCTGTGTGTGAATAGTAGCTGGAGTAGCCAGAGTCTCAGGTGAGACATAGATAGCACATATCCCAAGGCACCATACAATATTTTCAAGTTCAATGTGTTCCATGATGTGCAGTTGGGAAACACATAAAGCCATTTTGTATAATGCTTAAAAACTAAAATATATCTTATTTAGGGATATATGTGACAAAATTATTTTACACGAGAAAACAAAAGCAAAGGAATGATGAGTGAAAAATTCATCCAGTATAATGGTTATGTTAGGATGAAAAGGCAGGGAAGGAACACATGATAGATGGCAATGTTACCGTTCCTAAATTGGACTGTGGGTTCAGTGTTTAGTTTATTATGCTCCAAATATATTTTTATAAATATAAAATATTATATTATGCTCTTTTTAAATATCATGATTAAGAAGCCAAGCAACTTTATAGCTTATTCAGAAGCACAGTAGAATCTCAATATGTCAATGTAAGAACAGATAGAGCCCTGACCGGTGTGACTCAGTTGGTTGAGCATCATCCCATGCACAGAAAGTTCTCTGGTTCATTTCCTGGTCAGAGCACATACCCAGGTTGTGGGTTCAATCCCTGGTTGGGGGGCATATGGGAGGCAGCCAGCCAATTGATGTTTCTCTCTCACATTGCTGTTTCTTTCCCTCTACCTTCCTCTCTCTCTCAAATCAATTTTTTAAAGATATTCCCACAATAAGGATAGATACAACTTTTTAGGGAAGTCTTGAACCCAGAAGTTTCTAATGTTCAAAACGCTGCTCAATGATGCCAAGATTTTGTTCTGCTAATTCAACAGAGTAGTCCAGAGGTTTCCAACGGTCAACTCGAATATCCTATTCAATGATCACAAAATTTTGTTTTAAATCAACTAGAGTACTTATGACAAATTACTGGAAACCTAAAGTTCCGCTTCCCCATCCAAACAATAAATTCATGAAAACCATGCGAAAGACTCTTAATTAGGATTCGTTTCGTTTCAAACAAGAAAAATCCACTTGAGGAACTCAAGTACAATGGGCTCCTGGATGAGGAATCAGAGGCATCCCACAGCACACAGGCAGGAAGGATAGCCAGACCTCCAAAGACCAAAGCCAGAAGTCACTCAGATCCAGTATCCATACACTCACACTCTCTGGAGCTACAGGAGCTTGTGTTGCTACTTCATTCCGGAACATCTGCCCTCTACTTCTACAAGTGCTCTCTCTGCTTTGGCATTGACATGACCAAATATCTGTCTGCAGTTCAAGTGAAAACCAAGTAGTGTCCCAAGCACCACTTCAAAATGACCAGAGGAAACATCTGATTAACCCAAGAGCAGTTCACATTTGGACAAATCACAGCTATACATTAGGAGTTAACAATTCAAACACCTAGAGGCCAGGCAGGTAATTAAAGGTGTGCAGCTGACCGGGTGTGAAACTCCTGAAGAAAAGGGTCTGCAATAAACGGTTCATGCTAGATCTCAACTTTGCTGTATAATATCAGAAATCCAGCTTTTCACCAAAATCCCTGATTTAAATACACATCTGCAGGCCAAATTAGGCCACGCCTCTGATGTCAGTGCCCTACAAAGAACGCACTGCGGCTATCCCAGATTCAGAGTCACACTGCGCAGACAGGACTGTAGGTGCCAGCCCTTTGGGTGGAAAGACAGTTTTTGCAGACGGGGTTATAGGTCAGGCAGTCACTCCAACAAAGCTGGGGTTACACGCTATTCTTAGTTACATCCTCTCACTCACGAAACGTGTCAGATAAACTTCTAAAAATACCTTCTTCAAGATCGGCATACCTCGGAGATATTGTAGGTTCAGGTGCACAACACCCCAATAAAGCAAGTAATGCAATAAAGCAAGTATCGAAATAAAGCTAGTCTTAACCTTTTGCTGGTGGAGGATCTTGCCTTCAATTTGTAAAAAAGAAAAAACCCACAACATCTGTGAAGCACCATAAAACAAAACGCAATAAAACAAGGTGTGCCTGAACTACCCTGGATAGAGATAATTGCCATGTGACTTTGTCTGGGTTCACAGAAAAAAGCAGTAAAGTACAAAGAAATCAGACAAAGCCAACTAGAGCCAGAAAAAGACAGCAGCAGCATCTTCTTTCCTATTCGTGGCCAAAATGCTGCCATAAAAAGACTACTCACTACAAAGCAATTACAGAATCGTTTTTCAATTAGCTCAGGCAGACATAGACAGTCCTGTCTCAATTTTTTCACTGTATCAGAATTGTTCAGTACAGAAATCTCAGGCTCGATGTCTAGGAAGTCTGGCTTGAGCCCGGATCTTGAGAGAGAGAAGTGCCTCCTCAGGTGTCCCCGCAGCACTCTGCCTTTGCTCCTCACTGCAGCACCTAATGCTGTACTGCATGTGCCCAGCTATCTATTTGTGTCAAAGCAGAAATAAAGTCGAGTCCTCCTGCATGCCCCAGGGCCCATCTGTTGGATAAATACATGCAGTAAGACACTTTGAAATTTTTATTTATATATTTTTAGCAGTTAATTTAAGGGGAAAAAAAGAATTTAGACCTGATTCCTCCCTATTCTTTTTGTATGATCTTTAAATTTTTCAAGAAAAAACACTTAAGCAAGAAGTACATATACATGCTGTATTTTTACAAACTCAAAATCAAATAGTTGTGAAACTTTTGGAATATGTACTCATATTTAGGCTAAAAAATCCTTAAGGCCCCTTTGGTCAGCTTATACATATGCATGGGTTTTCCCAATATACCTATACTAATACAGATATAAATAGAACTTGTATAGAAAAATAGGGCATGGTAAAATTCTCTACCTAAGGATATAACATCCATATTTTAAACTCATAAGAAATGTGGGGGGGAGGGGGAGTTTGTCCTTTCATTCTAACTATTTGGCAAATGCCCTTTTGGGAAAGAATTATTTAGCAATGGAATTCCAATTAGTGTCATAGGACAGATAAAGCAAACTGAAGGACAAAGAATGAATGAAGAATCACATAGCAGCATTTGCCAAGGCAAATTCTATTCATGATAGGGATTTTGGGTTATATTAAATTAAACCAATTTTCTTACTCCAAAAAATGGTCAGTCTTAAATATTCTTACTGGTCCTTATGAGTTTTCAGGAGGGGAATAGAGTTTGCAGCATTTTCAAGCTTACTGCCTACATAAAGGCTTGTGACCGCTCTTGGGAATAGCAGTGCTATCAGACAAATCTAGGGTGAAATTCTAGTTCTCTCACTCAGTAGCTGTGTTCCCATGTTCAAGTTTCTTAAACCCTCTGAGCACTGGTTACCTCATCTGAAAAATCAGCCCTTAGTTTCTATCAGAACTTCTGTCTTTGACTTCCCTTCGAAGTTAGTAACATCTTCAGCTGCAACAATTCATTTCCTATTCCATTTAAAAATTCACATACATTCCCATATACATTCAACAAACAGGTATGAAGCATTTAGCATCTGCCAGGCTGAGCTGGTTACTGAGCATAAACATGGACAGCTCCCAAACTCACAGAGCGATGATCTTATTGAGGCGACAGTGATGAAGCACTAACACAGAGCAGTGGCAGGAACCAAACAGAGAGATTATAACAAGAGGCCTAACCTAGTCTGTAGAGGAGAAAACATTGGAGTTGATACCTGAGAAGAGGGAATTAAGGCCGTGGAGATAAAGGAAACAAAATTCCACAGACTGAGGGAACAAGAATGCCCAAAGGCCGGATGGCAGGAGGGAGGAGAGTGATGCTGGGAAAGAGAAAGGCAGAGCAGTTGGAGTTCAGAGAGCTAAGGGAAAAAGACTGAAAAGAATCGAGAGAGGAGGACAGGGGCCCTGTTAAGCATTCGAATGGTGGGAATGGTTTCCACCAGGGCAGAGGAATGACCACACTAGCATTCTGAAAATCTCCTTCAAGCTACATTTGAAAATGGATTGGAGGTAGACAAGAGCAGATGCGAGGGGATCAGACAAGAGGCTATCGCAGTGATGATGATAATTTAGACTACAGTGGGAATAGTAGATCCGGTAGCATACGAGAAACCTGAGAAATATTTAGGAATTGGAAATAAATTGGGTAAGATGTTGTGGTACATTTTACACATGAAGTCCTACCTGCAGTATCTGATCTGGTCTATAAATTGTGCTTCTCATTCAGCTGGTGCTTTTTCTCTACTATGTTCTGGGAGATTTATCTCAATTAAAATAATACTTCTTTCTCAAAAACTGTCATGATTTTTTATCATATTCCAAAGGTAACTGTCAAATGCCTATGCCTTAAAAGTGTGTTTATATCAAATATATAGTGCCACCAAAAACATAAAAGTATGTTTAAAAACTATTATTCTTGAAAACTATTATTCTTAATTTAATACATTGTAAATTGTGTTGTTCACTTCTTCTTCATCCATTTTCTTTTGTTCTCCTTTTATCCTAACCCAAGGATATGTTTTACTGATGAGAGAGGGAGAGAGAGAGAGAGAGAGAGAGAGAGATTGATCAGTTGCCTTCTGTACATGCCTCAACCGAGGACCCAACCTACAATCCAGGTAAGTACTCTGACCAGGAGTCAAATCAGCAACCTGTCAGTGCATGGGAGAACGCTCCAACCCCACACTGGCCAGGGTCCTCTTTATCCATTTTCCATCAGCACAGGTATGTGTACTTTTGGTTCTTGCCAATAATTCACTCAAAATGAGAACAAATGTATTGGTTGGAATATGTATGAATGTTGCTCTGAGAACAAAAGGAAGAGAAGGTACTGTTTTACCATACTGGCAGTTGTCATTCCTTCCCTAAAGTCCTATTTAATCCCTTAAACAAATAGAACATGGGGGAGGGGGGCGGTGGCGGGGCGGGGGAAGGCATTACAAATACTTAAGTTATTAGCATATTGACTTGTCAAATTTGACAGGAAGGACAAACTTGGTCTCAATATATACACTTTGATTTTGAAAGATTTAGACAGCAAGTTGACTCTGAAAGCAATATAGGAAAGTATATATAAATACATAAGATTTTTAAATAGGATAAAAATGTTTACAATGGTTAATTCTGAGAAATGGGTTTGCGTTACAAGTACAGGGGATTTTGTCTATCACTTTATATTTATATGCTTATGCATTCCTTAAATTATAGAAGCAGGTATTAGTTTGTAACAAAAATAAAGAAAAAAGAGCAGATATGAAAAACAAGAACAATAAAATAATATCACTCTTTGGTAATTCTAGGATAGTGAGGGCAATATTTATCATAGAAACTAAATGCATTACATTAAACTTTCATTATATATAGTTATTTACCTAGGTCCATGGTACATATCTATACACTAACCACTGATGTCAAAAAATGGTTCCGATGCATTTAAACTCCATCCACACGAAAGAATTAAACTCCAGTATAAGTTTAAATCGAATTAGAGGTAAATTGTCATAAAGTGCATAGGGGATGGCATTTGTTCCAGATTGATTAAAAATATTAAAATGTCCGGTGAAAACCGTATTTGTAAACTGAAACAATTTTTAAAGGAAAGTGGCAAAATCCCCATCAATTTCATTGATCCAATGTGTTGACAATAGCAGTCCATCCCATTAGAGAGCAGAAATGAGATTCTCCTACACCTTCCCTATTTTTAGATTGTGTCCTCACAAGATAAGAAGTAAATCACATCTTATAGAACCTAGTCATAAAGTTTCCCAAATTGACTGTGCATAAAAATCATCTTTGTGAATTATTAAGAATACAGATTCTTGTCTATCCCAAGATTATGAAGATATTCTATCTTTTATTACCTTCCTGAACCTGCAAGAGTTTCCAATATAATGATGAATGAAAATGGAAATAACAGACATCCGTATCTTAGTCGCACTCTCAACAAGAAAGCTGTCAGTATTTCAACATTAAGCATGAGGTTTGCTGTAGCTTTTTTGTAGAGCTCTTTCATCTTATTAAGAAATTTCTTCTCTATTACCATTTCACTAAGAAGAATTTTTATTATGAATAAGTGTAAAATTTTATCAACAACTTTCCCCCTCATCTATTGAAATGATGCAGCTTTTCATTTTCACTCTAATAATGTGGTCAATTGTACTGATTGATTTTCAACTAATCAACTTGAATTCCTAAGTTAAATCCAACTTGGTAGTGATATATTATCCTTTTCATATATCACTGAATTTGATTTACTAATGTTTTGGCTAGGATTTTTTTCATCTATCTTCATGAGAAAAATTGGACTGTGAATTTCCTTTTTTTAAATAATACTCTTGGCTTCGGGGTCAGGTTTATGTTGTTCTAATAATGTAAATTTATATATGATTATTATTATTTCCTTGTTAAATGTTTGAAAAAATGTTAGTAAATTTAAGTGGTATTTTCCTTGTGGGAAGACCTATAATTATGAAGCTAATTTCTTTAATAGATATAAAATAATTAAGATTTGCTTAAATGTATCACACCAATTTCAGTCTATTTTTTAAGGAATTAAACCATATCACTTACATTTTCAAATGTATTGGCATAAAATCTTAGTTATATCTTTTTTAATATCTATAGTTTAGTGTTTTCCTTTTTGCAATTGTGATATTATCATTTTTGTGCCTTATCTTGTTTCTTAATTATTCTTACCAGAGTTTTATCAATCTTTTCAAAGAATCAACTTTAGCTCTTTTTTAGAACCATGAAACTGATGTTTAGTTCACTAAATTTTAGACTTTCTTCTTTCCTAATGTAAGAATTTAAGGCTATAAATTTCCCTATAAGGACTGCTTGAGCTGCAATCCACAAGGTTTGTTACATTGCAATTTCATCATGTTAAAATATTTCTATTTTTCATTATGATTATTTGCTTGGACACATGGGGGAAAGAGTATAGCTAAATGTCCAAATATTGTCATTTTCTCATTATTTCTTATTTTCAGCTTAATTCTACTATGATCAGAAAATGAACTCTGATTTCAATTCTTGAAATTTGTTAAGAAATGCTATGTCTAGGCATACAGGCTATTTGCAAAATCTTCTTTGGGCACTTAAAAATGTATATTTTTCGGTTGGTGATTATAGTGTATATATATATATATACACTTAAAAAATGTGTATTTTTCAGTTGGTGGTTATAGTACAATTAGGTCAAATTTGTAAACTGTACTATTTGAATAGCTATATGTTTACTCTTTTTTTCTCCATGTTCTATTAATTATTGAAAGAAGTATGGTAAAATCCCAATTAAATTGGAATATTTGTTTATTTCTCCTTTTAGTACTATTATTAGCTTACTTCATATTACTATATATGTGTACATACATGCTCTTTGAATGTACACATATAGCTACATTGTACCTATTAGTAAGTGTTTGCATGGTCTTTCTTTTTTACAGATATATATATATATATGTATATATATATATGTGTGTGTGTATATATATATATATATATATAGCTTTATATTTAGAATGTGTCTCATGTGATTGTTATATAATTGTCCCATCTTTATAATCTAGTCTAATAACCTTTGTTTTTAAATTGAAATATTTAGTCCTTTCACATTAAAGTAATTACTATTATATATACATTACATCACCATCCTAATATGTTCTTTATTTGTCCCATATATCTTTTTCCTTAATTATCCTTTTGTCTTCAATTAAATAATGTTTTTATTATTCTACTTTCCCTCTCTATCAGCTTGTTAGTTATACATTCTTTAAGTGGTTACCCTAGAAACTAAAATATGTTTCTTCAACTTATTATAATCTACCATAATTGATATTTTGACAAACCCCTGAATAAGGCCTGTACATACTTTTAAGTTCATTTACCCCACACCCTATTTCCAACTCATGTATTATTATTGCTTTTTACTGTAATTCTATATGTATTTTTCAAGGTTTTTGTTATGAAGAATTCCAACATATACAAAAATACTTAATACTGTAATGAAACCCCCATTATCGATCATTAGTTCATGGCCAATTTTGTTCTATTTCTGTCCCCATCCATCTTTCCCTCAACCATATCATTTTAAAGCAAATCCTAAACATTATATCATATATCTTGCAACTATTTATTGTAACACACTGTGTGTAACTCTAAAAAATGAGTGTTTTTAAAATTTGTAACTATAATATCATTTTCAAAATTGTAAGAAATTATCAATAATACCAGAATACAAAAAAAAATATTCAGTAAATGTTCAAATTTCTAAATATATCAAATGTCATAACTATTTTTACAGGTAATTTTGAGTCAAGATCCAAACAAGTTCTAAAAACCATGAATGGCTGATAAGGTTCATTTAACCTATAAAACGACCTAAATTTTTTTCCCCTTGCTACTTATTCATTGGAGAAACTGGCTTGCTCAAACAGAGGTTTTCTACTGTCTAATTTTTCCAATAGTGCTATATTAAATAAAATGCTCCCTATATATAAATTCTAGTTATTAGTAATATATAAATTCTAGTTGTTAGAGGCTTAATGAGATTCAGGTTCTTTTTTTGTTGTTTTGTTTTGGCAAAACTGTATCATGGCTGAAGGTATGTATTCCTTCCTCAGGAAGCACACTATGTCTGGTTGTATTTTTGTAATATTCATAGCCATCCATGTTCAATGCCTGGATCTATTAATTCACTTGAATTAAAAATAAGGCCCTCCTGGTGTGGGTTAGTGTTTGACCATCAATCCATGAACCAGAAGGTCAGGGTTGGATTCCTGGTCGGGGCACATGCCTGGGTTGCAGACTCAACCCCCAGTAGGGGGAGTGCAGGAGGCAACCGGCTGATAAATCTCTCTCACCACTGATATTTCCATACCTCTCTCTGAAATCGATAAAAAATATATGTAGACTTAAAGAATTAAAAATAAGAATATTCTCATTTTGTTTTCATTTATTAGCTGGAATACTATTAACAAGAGAAAATCCCCACTCATGATATCTTACTCAGTAGTATAAAAAAAATGTAGGAGACATGTTCAATTCTTTAAATTTTTATATTATTTTTCAAAATAATAAATTAGTTAATCAACATCCTCCCATGCTAACCAGATGTTATGAACTTCTAACTTTAAAATGTTTGATATGTTTAAATCCACTGTAGTTCCTATTCTGGTGGATGCTAAAATGATCCCATCTTTGATTACAGGGAGTGAAACTCCACTAGACATTATTTTTATTGTTTTTAGAATTCTATATTCATTTATCTTTACTTATGTACTTAACCTTTTTGGTGTTTTTCATTACTTCCTACATTTCCCGGATTCTATCTTGGACAATTTCTCTTCTGGCTGAAGAGTTTCCCTTTAATAGTTTCAACAAAAATATGCTGATATTCTTTTAGTTTTAATTTTTCTAATAATACCCTTTGAAGGATATGATCAGAGGGTATAGAATTCTAGATTGACAGTTATTTTCTTTGGCACTTTAAATATACCATTCCATTGTTTCCTAGCTTCCAACGTTTCTGTTTAAAATTAACCATAAGTCTAATTTCTATTCCTTTCAAATGTGTCTTTTTTCTTTGGAGGCTTTTAAGATTTTTTTGTCATCAGTTTTTACAATAATATGCCTACATATTTTATTTGATTTTCTTTGATCATAAAGATTCTTTTGGAAAATTCTTGACCAGCATCTCTTCAAATATTGCTTGTGTCCTCATTTTCTCCCTGACCTCCTCCTGAGCTTTAAATAAGAAGGCCCAGACCTCTACACCATCCAATCTGTCTTTTATAAAATTTTCTTTATTTTTACATCCTTTTCTCCCCACTATGTACTTCAATATATATATTTTCTACTGGCCTATCTTCCAAGTCACTAATCCTCTCTTTACTTATTATAATCCTCTCTTGTTTTATTGTAAAGCAAGACTTAGAGTGAACAGCAAGAACATAGTCAAAGCTAGGACACAAGAGTTATTTCTTTTTCTTGTTTTTATTTTTTAATCTTTATTGTTGAAAGTACTACAGATGTCCTTTGTATCCCCCCCATTGACCCCTTCTAGCCCGTACCTGCTCCCCACCCCAGGCCTTTACCCCACTATTGTCTATGGCTATGGGTTATGTATATAAGTTCTTTGGCTAATCTCTTTCCCCTCACCACCTCTCCCCCCAACCCCCGCCTTCTCTCTGAGATTCCACTGTTCCATTATTCTATGTCTCTGGATCTATTTGTTCATTAATTTACTTTGTTCTTTAGATTCCACATATGAGTAAGATCGTGTGATACTTCTCTTTCTCTGATTCATTTCTTTCACTTATCATGATACTCTCCAGGCCCCTCCATGCTCTCTCAAAGGGTAAGAGATCCTTTTTTTTTACTGCTGCATAGTAGTCCATGGTATAAATATACCAAAGCTTTTATATCCACTCATCTACTGATGGGCACTTGGGATGTTTCCAGATCTTAACTATTGTAAATTGCACAGCTATGAACATAGGAGGGCATACATTCTTTCTGATTGGTGTTTCGGGTTTCTTAGGATATATTCCTAGAAGTGGGATCACTAGGTCAAATGGCAGCTCCATATTTAATTTTTTGAGGAAACTCCATACTGTTTTCCATACTGGCTGCATTAGTCTACATTCCCACCAGCAATGTACTAGAGTTCCCTATTTGCTACATCCTTGCCAGCACTTGTCATTTGTTGAATTGTTGATAGTAGCCATTCTGACCGGTGTAAGATTATATCTAATTGCCATTTTCCTATGACACTGAGCATTTTTCCTATGTCTATTGCCCATCTGTATGTCCTCTTTGAAGAAGGGTCTATTTAGGTTCTTTTCTCATTTTTTAATTGGATTGTTTGTTTTCCTTTTATTAAGTTGTATGACTTCCTTATATATTTTGGATATTAACTTCTTATCAGATGTATCATTGGCAAATATGTACTCCCATGCAGTGGGCTCCCTTTCCATATTGTTAATGGTTTCTTTTCCTGTGCAGAAGCTTTTTATTTTGACATAATCTGATTTTTTTATTTTCTTCTTTGTTTCCCTTGCCCTAGGAGATGTATTGGCAAACATACTGCTATGAGAGATGGCAGAGATTTTGCTGCCTATGATTTCTTCTAGGATTTTTATGGTTTCACAACTTACATTTAAGTCTTTTATCCATTTTGAGTTTATTCTTGTGTATAGTGTAATTGTTCTATTTTTATTTTTTAGAGAAAGAGGAAGAGAAAGGGATAGAGAGATATAAACATCAATGAGAGAGAAACATCATTGATCAGCTTGCCCCCTGCACTTTCCCTGCTGGAAATCAAGCCCACAACCTGGACATGTGTCCTGGGAATCAAACCAGTGACCTCTTGATTCATGGGTCGATACTCAACCACTAAGCTACACTGGCCAGGCTTCTTATCAGATGTTTTCAACTTTATTTTTTTGTTTTCTCACCCTGGACGTATGAACCAAGTCTTGGGGAAATTCCATGCAGCATTTTAAACTCACTCTTCTGTGTTTCTTTTCCTCTGGGATCTTAGTTCCTCAAGCCTTGAATTCCACTGGTCAGGAAAAAATTAAGCTACTTTCATTTTAGAAAACAAAATTTTAAGTTGTGTTGTTTTCCATGATTTTTAATTTTTTTAAAACCTATCATATTCTCATTACTCAAATATAAACACAAAGAAACATGCACTAATGGAAAGCAAAAAGTATTGACCTTTATTAGGCAATTAACCCTTAAATAATGTTAGGAAATCTGGACCTTTCTCAAGTAGGAATATGGAAGAGAAGGGAAATGTGTTATTTATCACAGACAATACTCAGCACAATTTTATTGCTCCTTGGGGAATCCAAAGCTTTTAAAGATGCTATTATTATTTGGAAGCCCTCCAGAGAGCACTAAGTATTAAAAATGGCACCTGTACTCTACTAAGTCAAATCACCTGTTTATTACCCTGAGTGATGAAAATCATTTAATAAAATATTGCAGACACTTGTTCAAAATCATGGATACAATTCTTTTGCTCCAAGAAGTTAAAGGGAATATCTATGCCTGATTCAATATAAACCTTTTAAATCAATAACAAATGTAATGGAAAGATGGAGATAATTTCATGGGTTTTTTAATTAAAGACATTGAAGTATTTTAAATAATCAAAGTAAGACCTCCCTTTTAGTATCTTCTGTGTTTTCTTTCTCAACATTTACACAATATCTTGCCTTTGAATAGCAGCCCATTTTTTCCTTTGTAGAACCCGTTCTTTCTCCTACCCTTAGAATACAAGAATGTGACCCAGGCCCAGCAAATCACTGTTCTGTCCTATTGGCCACAGATTTCAGTTCTGCAATAAGCATGTGATCCAACTTATTCTCATGAGACTTGGTACTTGGATTTTATCAAGACTACTGGGAAGATATACTAGTACTCTGCTGAAATTGCTAAACTGGAAGAATGGAGGCAAAATGTAGGGATCCCACATAGAGAAGGCCTGCCTAAGATTTGAAGCCAAAACTACCTATAACTTTCCAGATACATGAGTTAATAAATGGCCTTTATTGTTTAAACCAGGTTAGTAAGAATAGGATTCAGACCTGCAACCAAAAATCCTTACTAATACAGCTACATCAAAAACTACACAGCAGCAACCAAGTCTGTCAATAAGAGTGGTTAACCCGCAGGTTTAAGAGAAAACTCTAATTGAAATAACAGTGGCATTAAGCATGCTTCTTCTCATGTCTATGGTAAAATTTACTCCAGTCTTCTGATGATGTTTTCATGTCCCACCTCCATTTACCTTATGCCTACAACATGAGACATGAAAATCTATATATATATATAAAAGCCTAAGTGACTGGCCAGTAGCTATAATGCACAATGACCACCAGGGAGCAGGCATTCAATGCAGGAGCTGCTGAGCTATGGTGACTTGGCAGTGGTGGTTCTTGGGTGATGTACCAGGGAACCAAAGAGGAAGGAGCCCGATTCCTCACAGGGCCTCGTGATTCCACCTTTGGCCATGGGTTGTTGCTGGGGCTCTGTCAGCCCCAAATCTGGTATACTGATGAGCTGCAGTGACCGCAGATGCCCTTTGAGCCACGGCACCACCCCAGGTGCAGCTGGCCAGGGAGGGAACTCGGGAGGTTGGTTCCAGGACGTGTCTGGCCCATCTCGCCCAGTCCCACCCTGCTGACCAACTTCTAATTAATTTCCTTTCAATGTGCACAAATCAGTGCACCTGGTCACCAGTTTATCAATAATAACAAATAATATAGCTACATAGCTCCATTCTTAAAGTTCCACAGATAGATTATTACTAGCATTTTAACCTATTTCTTATAGATGCTTAGTTATTAGAGGACTAAAGCAAGTTATAAAAGGTTCCAATAAATGAGGAAATCTTTATGTGTTTTATGTTTTTTAAATTCTATCTTCAGCTTTGGCTTAATGCTATGGTTGTTGGCGAGAGCCATGAGCAGTACTCCTGGAAGGAAGCCTACGAGTAAAATAAGAATTCTTCAGCATCACTTTGTCCTTTAAGTAGACACAGGTTCGAGCATGTGCATGTGTGGGGATCACACATTTCTATGCGTGGCATTTAATTATGAGTAAAGTAAAATGTGCACAACCAGAATTTTAAGTATTAGTTTAATAAGCTTTATGCACCTAAATTTTAAATGATTCTCTTCCTCTCTGGAGAGGTATCTAATGTCAAAAAGTGGTATTAAGGTGAGTTATGGTCACTGAAAAGGCATGAGGAAGGCACATGTCAGATTTATTAATTTTAGAAAAATGATGAAATAATCCCTTCTCGAAAATTATGCTATGGCAATATATGCTGAACTTTGAAGTGTGGCTTTATTTCCCTCATTCATAACTAATCACTGTCTCCAGGAAAAAGAGGCTGAAGAGAGAAATGATTTAAAATTTAAAAGTATAGCCATTTCAAAATTCCCAAATAAATGAAAAGCCAAAGGAACAATGACAAGTTTGCTCATTACTTAAAGTAATATTTTCAATTAGCCAGTCATGGCTGAGATTATATTATGACTCTGCCAAAATTCACCAAGCAGTGATTTTCAAACTTTACTGTGAGTCACATTCAAAAACAAAGTTTGAAAACAATTGTCATACAGAATGTATTTGTGCAATATATAATATATAATATCTGTATGTAAATATAGATGGATGGATATAAAGTGACCAAGTACACATATACATGAAGAGTAAAAACTCTTACCATATTCAATGAAGTCTGATATTTCCTATTCTATGCTATTTTTTTTCTATTCCACTCTACTCCATTTTATTCCATTCTATTTCATTTCAATAAACACAGATGCTGATCACTAATCATTAATTTTTTTCACAACCCACCAACAACTTACAACTCAATATAAACATATGATCTGGCATAAGTGAAATATATAACAAATCTTAGGCTAGGAGAATTAAACATAATCTAATCACTACCAACACTTATTTCAGATTAAGACTTTTCTTAAAAAATATCAACTCTGCACAGTTCAATTTCTTATACTGTTCATAAACTTTACCAAATCTTTTCATAAACACTTAAAGGGAGATATTTATTCAAAATGATATCCCACTAAACATATTCTGAAATAACCCCATGAAAGCTCACCATTTCAAATTGACTCTGAAAACACTAACTTTAACACTAATCTCAATCTCTCTCTCTCTCTCTCTCTCTCTCTCTCTCTCTCTCTCTCCCCCCCCCCTTCTACATGCCTCTACAAAACTCAATGTAGCATAATGCCAAAATGTTTTCTTAATGACCCCAGAGGAAGACAATGATTTGATGACTAAAAAATGTGACAAGTGAAAAAAAATACTCTTCATTCCTCACCATCCTTTTCCCCTGGACACAGGTGCTGAGAAGGAAGGTTACTTTGCCAGATCCACTACTAACTAAAAATTCCAGTGCCCTGAGTACCTATTTTTTCCATTTTAAAGGAAGTGACCTGCATTTCTATTTAAAATATTCCCTTTACTAACTCCTCCCTGAGAATGTACATCAGGCTGTTTGAAAGGGCGCCCTATAGAAATTGGACATGGTGTTCCTCATCAACATGGCAGGCTGTGGATGGGTGGAGGGTTTCCTATCGACTCCATGTCACTTCTGCTCAATTTCTCTTGAGACCACATGGCAGACCCAGCTTATGAAATTTTTTTCTCTTATTTCTGCTGCATAGATCATTCATAATCACATGTAGGGAAAAATGAGAGAGACAAATTGTGGAAGCCCATCTGTACTGATGCTGAAAGCAGAAGCAAATGGCACAGTCCTCAGAGCTAAGAACGAACCTGTGTGGTAAAAAGCAGCAAATGTTACAGCATAGCAGGTTCCGCGTTATGACCAAAATGGGCCACTCTAATGGGCCACTGAACTCTGGGGTTCAGTCAATGGTGGTTTTCTCAAATTTGTCCTTAAAGGTTGAAACATATCACACTTATGCTCAGCCATATACAATGCTTGAGTATGTGATGTGTGTGAATAGAAATAAAACCTACAGAGCTGTTCTCTGCATTGAATGAGCAACCGAATGTGCAGAGCCTACAAATAATTATAGGAGCTGTAATAATTCTAACAGGAGGTGCTGAATGTTCACGGGGACATTGCTAGCCATGTGGCTTAGCACTATTTTGAAAGGAGGCATGAGGCTGGCACCAAAACAACAACAAACTCTTGCTTAATTTCATCTCTTTCACTTTCTCCTTGCTTCATTGCCATATAGGCAAATAAAAAAAGCCTGGGCCCTGACCGGTTTGGCTCAGTGGATAGAGCGTCGGCCTGCAGACTGAAGGGTCCCAGGTTCGATTCCGATCAAGGGCATGCACCTTGGTTGCGGGCACATCCCCAGTGGGGAGTGTGCAGGAGGCAGCCGATCGATGTTTCTCTCTCATCGATGTTTCTAACTCCCTCTCCCTCTCCCTTCCTCTCTGTAAAAAATCAATAAAATATATATTTTTAAAAAGCCTGGAAATATAAGAGAGCCTTTTTCTTTACAAGAACTTCACCTGCCACCCTTTCCTTTTTAAAGACACCTCCGTAGCAAGAAGAAACACGCATGGCGTTTTACTACAGCGCTTGCTCTAGAATCAGATAAATTTAATTGTGAATCCCTTCTCTGCAACTGATTTGAAATCGGTGTGATTGTAGGTAAGTTCTTTTTGTTGTTGTTTCTTAACTCCTCTGAGGCTTGTTTTCTCCGTCTGTATAAACTGGACATACCACCTTCCTAATTCTCGGGCTGTTACAAGGACCAAATGATCCATGTAAATAGCCAGGTGGGCTCATTTATGGAATAAATGAATGAATGAAGAGTATACAGCACAGTTTTCTTTCCACAGGTAATAACAAGAGGAGTGGGTTGGTACAATGTTTGAATATACCTTAATTTTTCTTCATACTATGGCTTTGGCTGTTTCTTATATTCACAACTGTGGGTTGAAGAGAGTTCTAAAAACATTAAGTCAAATGTTCTCCCCACTTCCAGTACTTCTCTGACTCCAGAAAGCTATGCTCTGATCATGCTTTTATTTTTTTTAATATGTTTTTATTTATTTCAGAGAGAGGAATGGAGAAAGGGAGAGAGAAAGAGAGAGAGAAGGAAAGAGAAGCATCATTGATGAGAGAGAATCATCAATCAGCTGTCTTCTACATGCCCCCCACTGGAGGGTTGAGCCTGCAATCCAGGCATGTGTCCTGACTGGGAATCAAACCGTGACCTCCTGGGTCTTAGGTCGATACCCAACCACTGAGCCATTCGTCCAGGCTGATCATGCTTTTAGTATTGACAGAATCCAAGGCAGACTGGGTTTTAAAAAATATTTCTTGCTCTGTCTAATGGTAAAAATACACTTGATAATTTTCTTTTCCCCAATTAGTTCAGTTTCTAGACTTGTTCTTCTGGATTTCTTCAGGTCCTACTTCCACTAACAGATCTCCTTGTCCTCAAGCTGCCCTGCCAGTCTCTCTTCTCGACCTAAGTCAGACTCCCCTTTGCTCTCTCGGTAAATAAGGCCAAGGCAGCCCCTTCCACTCATGCTGTCCAGCTGGTGAATATGAGTTACTCAAGGGGAATCTAGAAGATACCTCTGAGTTAACCAGAGGAATTAAGCAGGGGGAAAGCTAATATAAGCCTTCCCTTACCCCCACCACGTCCACAGACTGCACCCAGTACTCAAAACCCAGTGTTCAATAACGAGGGGAAAGGAGGTAGGGTGAGTTTATTGAATTAAAAAAAAAAAACAAGGAAGGAAAGAGAAGAAAACTGTGAAACAGTGACTTCAGCTGCCTCCCCTGATAACCTCTGGCAGCCTCCAAGATGATGGGGCTGGCAGTGAATGGGTCCTGGGAATCACGCCTTACCCTTCTGGGCCTCGTCACGACTCCTGTTTAGACGACACCAGAGGGTCTTGAGTACCATCAGAATGGAAAGGACACGCCAAGCACAGAAGTTTCACCTCAGACAAAAATCAGTGGCCATTCAGGGATGCCTGCCTGGCCATCACTGCCTCTCCCTCATCCTTTCTCCCCTCAGCTGTTGTAGCAGGAGTGGGTCTGCTTCCCATTCTCTCACCTCCATCTCAGACTGAATCAGAAGAATACATTATTATTGCCTCATCTATTTTATCAAATTAATTCACAAGATATTGCCATATTTGTAGCCCAAATATCAGCAATATCACATGATTCAGCCTCATATATCATTTATCAGGGGTGAGGAACACCCAGCCCGAGGGCCATACAAGGCCTGAGAAATCATTTGGTCTGGTCCTGCCAAGACATTAGAGGTAAGTAAATTAAATGTTTGACAAAATAGAACAGGCTAATTTTTTTAAGTTGGTAAGTTTGTGTGGCTCTCTAATGATGTTATAAATATCCAAATGGACCTTGGCAGAAAAAAGGTTCCCCACCACTGGATAAACAAAGTTCCATGGTCACAGAAAAACAACTATTTCTGTGGCTGAGCTATGCTGGCCAGAACAAAGTTATCTCAAATTCATTTATTAAAAGGCAACATATTTTATTTATTATTTTTAAATTTTGTTTATTGATTTTTTTAGAGTGAGAGAAAGGAAGGAAAAGAGAGAGAGAGACAGGGAGAGAAACATCGATTTGTTATTCTATTTATTTATGCATTCATGGGTTACTTCTTATATGTGTCCTGACCAGAGAATGAACCTGCAACTTTGGCATATGGGGATGATGCTCTAACCAACTGAGCTACCTGGCCAGGATTTAAAGGCTGCATATTTTAAACTAAAACATATTTAATGTGACCCTTACCCTTACTTTCTATTTTTTTAAGGCAAGATAAGTTCAGCAAGCTTCGTTAGAAAGCTTTCCATCCGAAGCTGCATGCAAATACCAGGCAATCACTGTGCGCGTAGTAGTAGCCTGTGTAGGGCACGCAGAAGATAGAACCGTAAATGAAACACACCTCTGCCTCCAAGCAGTAACTGATCTAGCTGGAAAAATCAGAGAAAGCAGCACAAAAAGGGAAAGAGTGAAGCAACAATATAATAGAAGTCAAACAACAGACCATAATCACTTGCTAAATGAGTGGAAGAGAAAATAAGTGCAGTGAGTCGAGAGGCAGAAGCAATCACCTAGAATCTGATTTGAGCCACTTTCCATCTAATTTAGCTCATCAATCATGGCACCCTCCCACCTACTCACTAGGGAAGTTATCACAGAAAATGGAAATCGCCTCTCTGCCTACTCATAACTCCCGGATGATGGTCCCAGAGATGTATACCCATAGGTCTCAGGCCACTCCCCCTCAGTTATTAGATCCATCTCAGCAAGATACAGAAAAATGAGGACATTAATGCTGGGCACTTTTCTCTCTCTAGATGAAGTCAGCATGACAAGGGAGATGGGGGAATAAAAGCTAATGTACATGCCTCAATAACGGCAGCCACCTGGTCGCTTAGCACTTAAACAAACTTTATGACACCTCTTAATTCTGATTTTCAACCCTTCTGAGGAGTTGCCAAGAGTCAAAAGTGGCCATAGCTGGAAGTATATTACAAACACTGTTTCGGGTTCAAATGAGGCCACGCTAACACTGTACAACCAGTGGCTATTTCAGCTATTCTCTGTGTGCCCTCACTCCCAGAGCCTCCTGTGCTACCCAGCTGTGCCTCTCCACTGGGTGTTTTAGGGGACAATACCCAGCCATGGGCCCTGTGTCCAGGTCCTCCAGAGTGAGGCTGCTCCCGTACTCAGGGAGCCCAGACCAAGTCTCTGCCGGCCTCCCTGCTCCGTGCACTAGGCCCATGGGATAGTCCATACAGAAATGCAGACATGCCTTTGGGAGGACAACACTGTTACCCTCTGTCACCTGGGCCTGATGAAGGTTTGCTCACACCCTGAAAAAAAAATCTCTGAGTAGGCCCTTTCTCCCATTTCCCACTCTACCTAATCCATGAGAAAGATCTATTTTAACTACAAAATACCCCTCAAGTCCTCTCCTTTTCTCCATCTCAGCAGGTTGGAGAATATTAATCACCATTGGTTGAATATTAATCACCATTGCTACATACATGGGTTTCTACCCGAGCCTTCTAATACCCTGCTTCCATTTTTGTTCTTCCAATCTATTCTAACATTGCAGCAAGTGGATATATTAAGTGGATCCTATCTCCCAGGGCTCAATCCCTTCAGTGCCTTCCTGTTGCACTTTATGAAATCTAAGCTCTTTGCCTGGCCCACAAGGCCTCTGAGACCTGGTCCAAGCTTCTCTCTACAGGAGGCTGCCTAGTGGGGTAGTATGAGGGGCCTGGCGCAAGCTTCCAACTACCAGGCTGGAGTCCATGGTGGACGGCTCCCAGGAGAAGGCTGGGTCAGAATCTCAGATGCCCGCTCACTGTGTGACTCCCCTGGGCTTCAGTTTCTTCACAAGCAAAGCTACATATCTCACTGAATCGTTAGAAGTCAAGTGCGATACTACACGTAAAATGCCAGTAAGTGCTTCATGAATACAATCAGCCTAGTGTGTTTCATGTCCTCACACACATTTTTTATCTCTGGGCCTTCCACCCAGCTTGGAATGCTCTGGGCGCCCCCTCCAACTCTGTGCATGGGCCTCTGCTCCCCTCTCTTACATCATCTCTGCAGGAAGGCCTTCCCTAACATGTCCAAATGGGGACTCTCCCCAGCCCCTCCGTTATTCTCTATTGCATCTCTTTACTTTTTTCATAGCACTTGTCAGAACTTTCAATTACTTCCTGTCTTTGGCTATCTGCTTATTTCTCGTCTTTCTCATCCACAAGACCTTAATCTTCATAAGGACTTGGACCACGTTTTCATTGTTTATCATTGAATCCCCAGCACCTGGAACATTGCCTTGACTCAGAGATCCTCCATTAAGTTACTATTTATTCTTTTTATACTTCTTATGGATTTTCAATATGTCTTAATATTATCTATTGGCATAAACATTTATCAATTAAAAATAACCATTTGTCTTAAGAAAAAAAATGTTACTATTTAAATTGTTAATAGCCAGTGAGTGGATGAGTTTTGCTAAGTCCCTCACTTAAGTCTCCTTTCTCCATGAGTTCAGACCAACTCTCTGGGGCTGGGCTGGAGAGCAGGCACCTTGACTGGCCTCCTGGCCCATCCACCCCAGCCCTCTTCATGAACATACACAGGGGTGTGTGTGTGTGTGTGTGTGTGTGTGTGTACACATACATTTTTGTATATTTACATGTTATGTTAGCCAAATTCCACAGAAAGCCAGCCTGAGGCAAAAGCTTATGCATTCCTAATGTTCCTAATTTAGTAGAGCATGCCATCCCAGGGTAGCAAGGGGGAGGGGAGAAAGAAATGAGGCAGGGAAGGAGGAAAAGCAGATGTAAGGTACAAATGTTATCTGTCCCATGGCCGTGTGAGGGGTTGAGCCAGGCTAGGGCATCTCAGGCCTTGGTGACAAGGGGAATCCCAGGGGCAGGTGAGGGCTGACATGAGTGACTGAGCAGTCACTGTAACAGCCTTTGGCCATTGGAGGCAGCAGTACTGACCTGGCTCCATAACCATGAGAGCAGCAAACAGCAGCAAGTGTCCAGATCTGAAGTGGGGTCTGACTTGAGTCTCATACAAATGGGTAAGATGGTGATAACATCCAAACTTACCACTTGAGAATGGGTAGCATGTGACATGTACGTTCGCCACTCCCAAAGCTTGCACTCGTGGCAAAGCTCTCCAAATTTTTAACAATACATTTTCTAGCTGAGCCCAGGTTCAGTCTCTGAAACATTAACACAGAGTTGTAAACAGCTGCTATGTCCAATAAAACATGATGCATCTCCAGGAGAGACCATTGCAATAAAAGTTTCTTCCTATACATTAACTAATTTGGTCTCTGCAAATTTGCAACATTCAGTGGGGAAGGTATAGCTCATCTCAATTCTCAGATGGGCGGCTGAGACATGGAGAGAGTACGTGGCGTGGAGACAGTCACACACTGTCAACAGCAGGAATGAGAAGCAAGATTTTCCTGGCTTTTTGTGAAAATACCTCCTATACATATCCTGTAACTCAATAATATAAAATCATATAATTATTTTTAAAATGTGTTTCTTAAGGCCTGTTCTCCTCTATTGTTTCATTTTTCAGCACACTTTCGAAGTCAGAAACAAGACCCTAAAAAAGAAAAGTCACAACAGTAATGCAAATAAGGATAATGTAAGAATTTTTAAAATTCAAACCTGGATTTAAAAAGATAAAAACATACTGTCAAGCTAATGAAAATGATCAATTTTGGAAAAGTCCTTCCACAGCATCTTCCATGTAAGTCAGCTCTATAGCTCAGGAGTCAGGAGCCAGCACTGTCTTTGATATTTTGGGGAAAGAGGATGCCATTCCAATGACACCCTTTCAAGAATCAAACTCTGCGTGCACCTAACACACTAGCTGCCACCAAGTGTGCACATGACACGTTTTGCAGATTCAGCATCTCACAGTGATACATAGCTAATGTATGGGACAAAGTTTATTTCATATAAAGCAGTTCTGACCTTTATCAGGGGTGATTAGAAGTCAACCTGCCAATGTTCTCCTTTTTAACCTTTGACATTTACAGGGAAGAAGTGTCATTATTTCTACTGACCCTTCATTCCCCCCCCATCCACCAAATATTCCCACTCAAATGTTTAGAGCTTTGTATATGCATCTTAATAATCTGTCATCTAATACTTGGAGAGGAAAATGTCCTATCATATAACATCGAGAATGTCTGGAGCACTGGCTAAAACATCATGAATCTGATACATAATCTTATTGGGAGTCTATTATATGCAGAGAACTGTGCTAAGAACTGATAGTCTCCTGGATGCATTATTGGCCCTTCTTTTTCCCTCCTAGCACCATTCTCATCCAGGCCCTTTAAAGCTTTAGCTCCCCAATTTTCTTTAGCAAAGTTCCTCCCCACACAAAAGCCAACCAGACTGCCTTTCCTTTCAGTGGTTGTTTCTGCTAGGCCCTTGGCCTATAAAGCTGAGCTGCCCTGACGATGAGTATTGGCCTGGCATGCAGGCTCTGCTCCCCCACACATTGTTCTTACTCATTTTTATATCTTCCACTAGAGGCCCAGTGCATGAAATTCATGCACTAGAGGGAAGTTCCTCAGCCCGGCCATCCAAGGGCTGCCTGCGCCTAGGGCTGGCCCTGGGCAACTGGGGGCTGAGGGCAGGTCTGGCTGCACCATGCGTCTGCCAACCACCCCACCCCCCACCCCCCGGCTGGGCTGAAAGGACTGTGGGACTCTGGCAGCAGGTGCAAGGAGCAGCCAGACATGCCTGACGGTGGGTCTGGCTGTACCATGCGCCTGTCAAACCTCCGCCCCTCCCTCCCCCCCCCCCCCCCCCGGCAGGGCTGAAAGAACTGGGGGACTCCAGCAGGGCTGAGGGGACTGGGCGCCGCCATCTTGTGGCTATGGACACCACCATCTTTTGTGACTGTGTGGTGGTCAATTTACATATTCCCTCATTATTAGATAGGATGCCTTGCATATAGGGTACACCCAACAAGTTTACATTGCCTGGTTCACTCAATAGACCATAAGCTACTTGAAGGTAGGGACTGGGTCTTATTCATTGTTTTGTTGCCAGCTTGAAATTAAGTGACTAGTACCTCACACGGCATTTATAGGCAAATGAGAGAGAGAGCGACCAGACCATGTGTGTATAGTAGAAAATAAGTTAGCCAAGTTAGAGTAGGGTCTGATGTCAAATTGCCTTGAAAAGCAGACAGAACTCAAACATGATTTAGCAGGCTAACAGCTATGGCAAAATCCTAAACAAGGGCATAAAGCTAAAATCATTTTATAGAGCCATATCAATAAGTCACTGTTTAGCTTAGAAGCAATCAGACAAAGACCCAAGGTTTCCCAGGAGTTCTGATTCTTCAAAGAGACAAGGGGATTGAAATTGGGTCCTTCATGTTCTCTTCCAACCTCCTGATTTTAAGTATTAAAATATCTGTCCTTTGTTCTTGGTGATTTATGGTATCTGATCATAACTCTTAGAATTCAAACATCAGGCTCTGCCTTCTTTTCCATCAGGATTTTACAATCGATAATCTTTACCATTTATGAAATTGTGTGATGTGCTTTTAAGTTTTAAGGCATCTTAGAGAGAGAGAGAATGTCACCTTATACTATCGTACCAATGTATTAAATAATGACTTCTTGAAAGATCAGAAGCTTGTTGGTTGCAATGCTATTAAGCGGTAACCTATAAAAGCAGAATGTGATCATTTCAATGGTGCACTGGGCAAACTTTAAATATATTGGATGAGAACTGTTAAAATATAAAAGAAAGTAATCTAACTTTTAACCACATAGTTATGTGCAACATGAAAAAAAATTCTCATAAAGATTGTTTTACTTGCACTTAACTGTGTAGAGCACCAGGGACTGTATACCACAGTGTTGACTAAAAAAATCCCTACCCAGATGGGGCTAGCCATCTAGTGGGAAGTACAGACATCAAACAAACAATGGGAATATTTAAGTGTGAGAGGACACAATGAAATGAAGGCATCCGGGAGCAATGGGACAGATCTGGAGGACCAAGAGACTCTCCACGGGAGATGGTATTCCATCTGAGATCCTATGTTGAGTGACAGCTGACTGGCAACATGAAAGGGGAAAGAATTTTCTAGCAAGTGATCAGCATACATAAGGGGGAGTGGCCGGGGAGGGGTTGGGAACACTGAGGACTGTTCAAGGATGTTCAATCTGGACAAGGTGGATGGGGAAGAGATAACACATCTGTCTGAGCTCAGTCCCTCAGCATTCTGTATTTGAAGTCACCTGGTCCAGGACAACTGTTTAGAGAGGAGGCTGCTCTTTAGAAAACTGAGTGTACTGAGAAGAACCTCAATAATCTTAAATTCAATACATTGTTTAGAGTATAATCATGATTCTAAGTGACACCTGATAGAAGCTTGTTCAAATGGGGATGACTTTCAAAAAGGAATTTCTGATAACCTGGTGATTGGGTAGAGACATGTCAGGTTTATTTACTGAAGTCTTTGGCTTGCATAGCCACCAGTAGTTTTGGAAAGAAGCACCTGTGTTTAAGGTGACTTTACTGGGTTTGTTGCATAGTGACAGCACAGCACATGCGGGTGATATCACAGTTCTTAATAAGAGATCTTATTACGAAGACTCTTCAATCAAGCTCTTCCCACATATGAGTCAGGCTGCTGAGGGCTCTGCAGGTATCTCTCATTTAACCTTCACAACTCTAGGATGTAGGTACCATCATTCTCTGCTGACAGATAAGTCACCTGGAGTTTAGGTGACTTCAAAGATCACACAGCAAATAGGCGGCGGAGGCTCTTACCGATCTCCGCACAGTGTTCCAGGAAAGCTCTGTTTTGTTTCATTCCAACCGTTGTTGCTGGGAGGGACAGGGGTGCTTTTCGACCCTTTTTAGTTTCCCTTTGAATTACCATCTAAACGTTATTGCTACAGAGTTTAATAAGCAATGCATTATCCCTAGGCATTGGAATTAATATCATTACTCAGAGACAGTAAAAAGAGGTTTGCATTTGTGCACTGCCTGGAGGTGGATCATCAATAAAAGCTGAGGTGGGAGGGAGAGATGAATGTGCAGACTTGAATCAGAGGCAAGGGATGCGATTTGACGTGGTGTAATGAGAACTTCCACCTACGCTAGCACAGACACAACCCTTCACCATTCCTTGCCTGAACTGTGCAGTTGTATTTCTCCTAACGTGGCTTTTCTTTCCTCCATGCGGCACAAAAGTCCCAGCCCTGCCCATCACACACACACACACAGCTCTAGGGCACGCCCTAGGGTGCCTGTATATAATATTCTAGGAGCAATGGGTTGCAAGTCCCTTTGACAAAGTTTGCCTGGGGCCTAGGAATTTTAATCACATCCATGAACTGAAGACGTTTAAATTAAAAACTTCCTACTGATTCAGCAGCAGCTAGGAGAGAGGTGTCTGCGAATTCACAGAAATTGGCCTGCAGCCTTCCAAATGGCTACGCGGCAGCTGAGGGCTGGAGCAGCCTGTGCTAAAGGTGTCCATGTTAACCCCACACATTGAGCAGAACAAAGGATCATCAATGGTTTGTCACCTTAGAACGGGATGGCAGTGATTAGAGGTGTCCAGAATATACTCTTCTTGTGACATTCCTTGTTTTTGAACCCAAGTATAAAAACATTGTTAATTTTTTTTATTTGTATCTTTATAATCTGTGTATAGTTAGTATGTACGACATATCTCAATTCAGGCTCATCCCATTTCGGTTGCCATATAGGCACAGGTGGCTCACGGCTACCGTAATGGATGGCCCAGGTTTATGTCATTAGCCTTATGTCAGATGTCTTATGAGGGAGAGTAAGGCCGAAGCTAGTTCCTGTGTGGTCAAGGCAGAACTCGAATTCCTAAGCTCTGGTTCAGCCTCCTCCTGCAAACGATGCTACCACACGCCTGGGGATGTGCAAAGAAAGAGTTTTGGATAAATTATTTATTCCCTTTTTTATGGATACAGCTGCTCAATGTTTGATAGACCAAAGAGTTGGGATAATTTTAGTAATTCTCTCCTGCTTTGACTGCAATTCTAGGGTTTTAATGGAGGGAGTTAGGATATGACTTCACAGAAAAGTGTTTTATATCCCAAGGTAGTTCGTATTCCTTTGCCGGCCTGAGGGGAGATGATAAGTCCAAATCAATTCACTTGAAGAAGAATGTACCTTTTGCCAACCATCAGGTATAGCGAGTGAACACACAGAGAGGAGGACGAGTAACACTGTTGGGAATATGAGAACTTCACTGAAGAAGCAACTAAAGAACAATGCAGTAAAGTATGCAATAAAGGCACTAAAGTAGTTTCAGGCAGTGCCAAATGGATGGCCTGAATCCAGAATGAAAGTTTGTTTGGTTGAAGCGCTAGTAACTATGATTTGTAATACCCAGGGACGCAGACTAAAGGCCATCAATTATGCATGGCCTGTTATTACTTTGTGAAAACTGGTACTGAATTGTTTTATTTGATAATGTTTTTCCAGGAAAATAAGGTTTCTTTTTCTACCATTTTTCACTGAGATAGATGCAGAAAAACTCTGAAATGCTCGAGTGAGCCTGTATTCTAGCTAGGCCACCGAAATGAATTTCAGGTTGTGATGATATGGTCATAAAAACTTGCCTGGAGCACATTTTTGGCTGATCTTAGCCGAAAAGCAGTTGTTTAATGTCACACACTGAGATTTAATGAGTTTTGCAATGTGGGTTGGGGTACTCTATCAGGAAAATGAAATAATTCCACTTGGATTATTTTCCTATGTTCGAAGCCCTATGAGTTGCCCTCATTAAAATGCCCAAAAGTGCTGTTTAAACATATGCTCTCTGTTTCAGTAGTTCCACAGCCTCCGGTTATTATTTTTATCTTCACAAAGCACCCAGGTATCCAAGGTATATTTCTAATACAGAAAGAAGTGACCTTTCCCTGGCTGGGTGGCTCAGTTGGTTGGAGCATCATTCCGTAAATTAAGAGGTTATGGGTTGGATCCCTGATTGAGGTGTGCGAGAGAGAACCAATCCATCCATGTTTCTCTCACACTGATGTCTCTCTCTCTCTCCCCCTCTTCCTCTCTCTAAAATCCATAAAAAGAAAACTTATCCTTGGGTGAGGATTAAGATGGAAGGAAGGAAGGAAGGAAGGAAGGAAGGAAGGAAGGAAGGAAGGAAGGAAGGAATGAAGGAAGGAAGGAAGGAAGGAAGGGAGGAAGGGAGGGGGGAAGGAAAGACGGAAGGGAGAGAGGGAGTGGAGGGGGGGAGGAAGGGAGAGATCATGCCCCCTTAAGCATTCATTTAATGCAGAGAAAATTCAGCACAAAATAAAGGCCAGGTGCAAAGCAGGCATCAGCAATGGCTGGAGTGGGTTTTAAGAAGTTGGTCATGGCTACAGTTTGACATGCTTCCCGTAGTCCTGCTACTAGGCTAAGTTTATCTTCTCCCTGGTTAATTGCCTTTCATGTGGCTGATGATATGAGCAGACTGTTTAATATAGAAAGGGAACACAGCTTTGGAAGTTAACAGACTTCCCCGATGCTTCTGAGGTTAGAGTCCTCCTTAAGAGGGAACCATTTGGTTATTTATTTAACTAACTTGGATCCCCTTAAATGATACATTAAAAATTAATTATTAAGGTATAACATACATACATTAAAAGCTTGTAAAATATGCTAATCTTAAGTTTACAGCTTGATGTTACTTTTACATATGTATCTCTCCATGGAACCACCAGCTACCAGCCGTGGGCAAACTACGGCCCGCGGGCCGGATCCGGCCCGTTTGAAATGAATAAAACTAAAAAAAAAAGACCGTACCCTTTTATGTAATGATGTTTACTTTGAATTTATATTAGTTCACACAAACACTCCATCCATGCTTTTGTTCCGGCCCTCCGGTCGTTTAAGAACCCATTGTGGCCCTCGAGTCAAAAAGTTTGCCCACCCCTGAGCTAGACCAAATTACAGAACATTTGTAAGTACCCCAGCAAGCTCCTTTGTGCCCCTCCCAAGTGTTTTCCAAACACACCCTCAAAGGGTAGCTATTATTTTGTTATCAACATCAATTAACTTCACCTGCTTTTGACCTTCATCTAAATCAGTGGTTCTCAACCTTGGCTGCCCATTAGAATCACCTGGGAATCTTTTTAAAATCCTGATTTATATGATGCCCAGAAATCAGGATTTTAAAAAGATTCCCAGGTGATTCTAATGGGCAGCCAAGGTTGAGAACCACTGATATAAATGGAAGCACACAGAGCGAAGCCTCTCCTTTCTGGCTTCTTTCCGTGAACATATTTGTAAGATGCATCCATGTTATTGGGAGTGCCAGTGGCTTATTACTTTTCATTTCCATGGAGTGTTTCATTGGGTGAATATACCACATGTCATTGATCTATGCACCTGCTCCTGAGCATTTCAAGTGTTTCTGGTTTTTCTAAAATTCTGTTTGGCCCAGATTCTGCCATCCTCAGGACATTTAAAGGGTGGCCTTATCCAGGGTCATGGAGCACAGAGACACTCTATGCTGACTGACGGAAACTTTATCCTGCCTCCTATAGGTGTGTATTCTACCCGAAATGATCTGGATACTTGTTTAGCCCTTCACCTCATTCTCCCCGCTCCTCCTCCTAATAGTAACAATATTAATAATAATGGCTAACATCCCCTGAACCTGTGAACTTTTGTCCTGCCTCTATAAACAGAAATTAGACTGAATATAAACTTTGAAATAAAACCATTTTAAATTTGACTTCTGCCTCTGGTCTCAGTTTCCCCATTTATAAAAAGAGAAATACATATACTAACATTTTAGAAAATTAAATGAGATCATGTAAATTAATGCTTAAAATATCATTGAGCACTGAAGGAATGGAAAAGATTGTGGCGTTGGACATGTTGAGGCAGGAGCTGGAGGGACACTGAGATGGAAATGTCCATTAACCGTTTGGGAATCTAAGCCTGGAGACCAGGGGAGAAATGAGTAAATAAAATCACTCCAGCAAGCTTATGCCACAGGAATGGCAAACCCAGAAGTACCCTGAGTCAGACAGGTGAGAAAATGAGTGAAACCAGATACAGTGCGTGGGTATGCGTATGGTCAAATGGGGATCACAGCCCTCATGTCAACCACACACTCCAGCTCAGCTCTAGCCTATTACCACCATGAGGGGATAATAATGGTGTCATGTTGCCAGATTTTCCAATTTTTAAAGAGCATCTAGAAATACAGGTTTGTACAAGTTTAGAAACTTTTTTAAAAGGCATTCATTCCAGAAAGAGCCCATGGGAAAATAATTTAATACACCTAGAAGGTCAACAAGATAGCGGCTTAGACTCCCGCCCTATGAAAGTTAACAGAGATTTCAAATGAAACTTCCACCAGCTGCAAAACATTTGAGCTGCCAAAGCTGGAGACAGATTTACCTCTCTCTCCTCGAAGCTCCTCCTGCAGCAAGAACCCAGTTGCTTGGGCTACAACTGTCCCAGGAGTCAGTCAGTGTCTCTCTCTCTACCCACCTCCGCCCTCCCTTTCCCTCCACTCCCTCTCTCAGCCCCTGCCCTGGATGTTATGTGTCACATTTCAAGAGAGCTGCAAAAAGCACTTGACCTCCAGGAGACAGGTGACATAATCAAGGTGCTACTCTGGCTATTAGTCACTGCCTATTTTGGGTCTCTCTGGATTACTGTCTGTTTCAGTTTCAGGTACTTTCTGCTACCCATTTGGGTAAGTAAATTACCATATTGTGTAAATGCGTACGGTCTGTAAACCTGGAAGAACTGCCTTGCAGAATGCCATTTTAATTATCATACTTAAAAGAATGCTAGTGGCCTCTCTATATCTATTGTAGGGAGTAAAGGAATTTACACCTGAAAAAATTAAAATTACAGTAGCTACTCCTTCCTCAAGTAAGTGGCTCTTAGGAAATACAGTTTAAAGAGGATGACTTTCCAGTGAACATTTTAATTTTAATTTTACCTTCCCAGAAAATGAAGTGCTTTGTGTAGATTCTTTTGGTCTTACCTGAGGCATAAAAATTAGTTCTGAGCTGTGATAATTGTCAGCTTAGGAATGTAATCATTCTAAGCACCACTTCTGACTTGCTTATAAGCTCTACAGATCTTGAGTTGCTGTTTATTGCTAATTCAAAGTTGGCAAGTTATTTAATTGTGAAACTGAACTTGAAGTCAGAGTGTGCCAGGACAGCTGGAGGTAAATTGTTTCGTTTTGCTTTCAACAGGTTACCCAAAGACTGGATGCACAGTGTGGTGCAAGACGGGTTTCTAGGTATGTGCTTCTCTAACTGTTCATCTTCTTAATTAAAATGGGAATGATGACATGTTGTAAGGGTGGAATAAAATAATACATTAAACTAGATCTCTCAATCAGAGATGGGATGAAATCACAGTTCCTATCACCCGCATTTGTAATTTTGGTCTTAATTGTGAATAAGCAGAGGAGTGACTTTAGAGAGTATAGAAGATTTCCACGTAGTTAATTTAGATTTGTGAGCGTGACCAGCCCTTGGTGGGAGGTGAATATGACTGAGTACTGTGCAGTACCACTTACACACTTCAATTAGCTGGTGGTTAAGAAAAAGCTTAGAGATAATGGCACTGCCATTCCCATATTTTTGTTCTAAACCTTCAAATTAAGCAAAGAAACTCAGACTAGAGTGTCAGGTGGAGAACACAGGGCCTGGAACCATACACTCAGCATCAGGAACCAAAAATTAGCAGCCACTGTGGAAGATGTGAATGCAGAATTGAATAAACTTTCTGAAACAATGATTGACAAAACCAGCTGTGTTTGGTGATGCTCTTTATAAAAACAGATAAACAGATGGTCCCAAGTCATGTGAAAGAATTCTAAGCCCAATTCTCAGGTTATGGATTTCAAAATTGGGGATAAATGCATAGCATCCCAGCTTTTTATTCTCTTAAATGAACATTTTAAAGACAAATAGGATTACCATCTAATATGACCATTATTTCAATTAATAAATAAAATAAAAACACTATCGTTCTAGAAGAACTAGGTCTCTTTACAATGTATAATCCCATGTAGGAAAAGACAGTAGAAAACTTGCAAATGACTTTCAAGGCAGCTTGGGTTTCTCAAGAAAGGACTCTTCATACATTTAGCTTGAAGGACATTTTAAAGAAGTGCTTTGAGATCAAAATATTTGGAAGGAAAGGGAAAGGGAGAAAGCAAGCAGAATTAGCAGAAGGAGAAATCTAGTGGTAGCTGTGGGGGAAAGGAAGATGGGGTGTCTTGTTTTGGGGTGGAAGGCAGTGATGGGTCACGGGAGACAGGCCACCTCTTGGAAAGGTGTGCCTCTGGGAGCGGGTTGTCTGTGGGCAGCACTCCCAGCAGGCGGGGTGGTGAGCCCTTACTCCTGAAGGGGGATCCAGGCAGCGCATCAAGGAATCCATAGAACAGTAAAAGTATTTACAAGCACTGGAATTAAAGTCGACCTTGAAGCTTTTAATCTTAAAAGATCACCGTAATGCAACGACCACTTGAGGCAAGGTGGTAAAACCACTAAGAGGTAAAAGCTTATAATTCTCTCACACTGTCAGATAACACTTACAGGAAAATTCATCATGTTGTTGTTTGATACAAAAAGGCTTCTTAAATATCAAATCTACCAGGTGGTTGTAGAAAAAAAATGGTATGAACACAATACTCTGCTTTACTCATTTTCCCCTAAATACCCTGAAAATTATTTAATGGAAAATAATGAAAGAACTCTGAAACCTGGAGAAAAGCAGGTGGACTGGTCAGGAACCTCAGAACTTGAGGATCAACCCTGTGGTCAGCCCCCTGGGTTTTCTGTTTACCTCCCATGTAGCCTGGACTGGGTTCAGGGAGGCCTGCAACCCCAAAACACCAACAAGAGGAGTCTGTTCCCTCTGACTAAAGGTCCAGAAAAGGGGAAGCTCAACAGAGACCTACTGGGGATTTCCAGCCCCAGTCCCATCACCTGGCACCGATGGGCCGTCTGATTTGCAGGTAGCAATGAAGTCCTGGGCTGACCCCACTATGTATCTGACAAAGGACTTGTATCTAGAATATATTTTAAAATTCTCAAAACTCAACAGCAAAAACAAAACAAAAACAAAAAACATCTAAAAATCCAATCAGAAAGTGAACAAAAGAGACATTTTACCAAAGAGCATATGCATGTGGCAAGCATGAAAAGACATTCACTATCATCAGCCATTAGAGAAATGCAATTGAAAGCCATAATAAGACATCACTACTGTTGGAGCCCAGGGAAGGCTACCCTAAAACATCCCACAATGGCATGCTGATTACTTTTGTTTTGTTTTGCTTTTCTAATTATTTTATAACCACAACCAATGAGCACAGAGATTGCTATGAACAAAACAACACAATAAAGGTTCAAGATCAAGATGTTCCTTTAGGCAAGGCTGAAGTATGGGCTGCAATATCCTTCTTCTCTATGTTATATTTCTCCAATGCCTGGGTAGCCCATTCCACAGAGTCCTGTTGCATTTCCTCTGACATATCAGCATTTTTAAAAGATTTTTATTGCTGTTTTTTTAGAGAGAGGGAGGGAGAGAGAGAGAGAAACATCAATCATCAATCGTCTGCCCCCTAACAGAGATCTAGCCCAAAAGCCAGGCATGGGCACTTGCCATGACTGGGAGTCAACCTTAGGCACACTGGACCTGAACAATGCCCAAGCAACTGAGCCTCACGGGCCAGGGCTGACATATTGGCATTGTTTATCGCCACCATCAGTCCCACATGGTTACAAGGAGCAGGGGCTGGCTGACTGCAAAGGTCTCCTGGGGGAGGGGAAGCCATTGCTCCCAAAGCTCTTGATTACTTTGAATTAAAGATACGGGACAAGAAGCTGGTACAAGAAGGGCATGTTGACCCTCCCTTTTTCCCCTGAATTCAGGAAATAAGTATCCCCTGTGAAAGGGGCCCTCCTTGCTCTGGGGGTTGGCTTCTCAAGAGAGACACCCTTCTCCCTCCAGCTAAGGCAGGCAGGGTCAAAAGCTTATGTAAACAAAGCTTGTTACTCCTTTACTAATTTACTGGCCAAGCTCAAACTTTGTTGAGATTTCTCACTTATGAACACCAAACCTAAGCATCTCATTCCTGTCAGTTCTTCACCAATGTAGTTTCTTTGTCTAAAAAGGATAAAAATCTGGCTGGTCATTTCTGACAGTGTGTTTATGATCTCTCATGGGCACATAGTAAATTGATTTTTCTCCTGTTAATATGTTTTTTTTCTATTTTATTAATAGTTCAGCCATAAGAACTTAAGAATGGAAAAGGGAGGGAGGGGGTGTTCCTCCCCTTTCCCAACACGATACACCTTTCAGAATGACTGAAATAAAAAGAATGATAACATCAAATGCTGCTGAGGATGCAGAGAAACTAGATCACTCACACAAGCTGGTGGAAATGTAAAATGATACTGCTATTCTAAAAAAAAAAAGTCTGGTGGTTCCTTTTAAAATTAAAAATGGACTTACCAAATTACCAGCAATTGCACTCTCAGGTATTTATGCCAAAGTAATGAAAACTTATTTCAGGCAGAAACTTGTACATGAATATTCACTTATTTGTAATACTCCCAAACTGAAAATTATCCAAATGTACTTCAACAGGTGAAGGGTTAAACAAACTGTGGTATATCCTTTCAATGGAATGTTACTAGGCAATTTTTTAAAAAGCCAATCTCAAATAGATACATAATGCATGGCTACTTTTGTATAACATCCATGAAATAGGAAAATTACAGATACCCAGAACAAATTAGTGATTGCAAGTGGCTAGGGATGGGGGGAAGGAGGATGTGGCTGCAAAGGAGTAGAATGAGGGAGTCTTATGAGGTAAGGTAAGTGTCTTGATTCCATTGGTGACTTCATGAAGCTACACATATGATAAATTTGCATAGAGTTATACACACACAGACACACACACACACACACACACATCAGTGCCTGTATTACTGCAAAAATCTGAATAAACTCTACGGATTGTATCAGTGCCAATTTTCTGGTTTTTATGTTGTACTACAGTTAGGCAACATATTAACATTAGGGGAAGCTGGGTTCAGGGTATACAAAATTGCCCTGTACAATTTTTTCTAGTTCCTGTGAATTTACCACTATTTCCAAATTGAATTGTTAAAATCAGACCTACTGATTATTCAGGGTAAAAATTCCTAATCTAAGTATTGTTTCTTTTTGTTATTTGCCCAGCATTTGCACCTATCACTGGAAGCAGATCTTAAGCCCATCTCAAATGCCCATATCTCCAATAATCTCTTCTATCCCTTCAACTCCTTCTCTGAACCC
This sequence comes from Myotis yumanensis, assembly GCF_028538775.1. Taxonomy (NCBI): domain Eukaryota; kingdom Metazoa; phylum Chordata; class Mammalia; order Chiroptera; family Vespertilionidae; genus Myotis; species Myotis yumanensis. The sequence continues at coordinate 47,145,732 of NW_027223765.1, forward strand.
CTCTTCTTATAGTTTGAAGAAGGAGCTGGGATCCCCTTAATGGCTTAGCAAAACTCCATGCCTGTCCCCAGTTTGTCCTCGGCCCTATTGCACCTCTTTGTCATCACCTTCTCCAGGCCTGATGCATCAGGGATGCTGCTGAAAGGGCTTTTTGTTGTTGTCCTCCCCCATCAGACATAGACCAATTTTGATTGGTTGTGACATTCTGCAATGATACATAAAAAAACCCTTAAAGTATTACAGATGGACCTTAGGTTTCTATGTAAATAATGTATTGTATAGACATTCTCCCCAGAGGAATCGGTGTCAGTCTAGAGAAAGTGGCTCTCTGGGGACTCATACCAGTTGTCTGTGTATTTGGCACAATAATACACTGATAGCCATTTGCAATCTGCAAGAATAAAAATATGTACCTGAGGGAGATGCCACCCTGTTATTCCTTTGTAAGACTGAGAAACTTGGTCTACATTTAAAGTTAGTAAACTCTTATTGTTTTCCAACTAGACTTTAAAACACAGCCATTAAATTGACCACGCACTTCCAGTTTTTATGCTCCTCATATTTAAGCCTATCAAAACATCGTGATGAAAGCCTTTGCTTTTAAAATCCTGATCATTCTAATATTTAGTTATAATGTGCATTTCTCTACCACCCTATATTTATGCTTCTTAAAAGCCAAAACTGGGACAGCTCAAATACTGACTCCTTTGGTGCTTATCATTAATTAAAAGGTAAAAACTATTATCAGGGTACCTGCAATCAGGCTCTCAAAGTAAGAAACATCAGTATCCAGTCATTGAGAACATTTGGGAACAAAGTTTAACAAGCAAAAAAGTCAGAAGAGAAAAAAATGTTCTGGAGATCCAAGGTGGTGGCGGAGTAGGTGAAAGGTACACTCACCTCCCCCCGGGACCAAACTGGAATTACAACTAAATATTAGAACAGTCATCCTGAAAAACCAACTGATGATTGGCTGAAGAGACGTCCGACAGCCAAGAGTTTACAGAAGAAGCCCCATTGAGGTCTGAGGGGTGCAGCCATGGGAGGGGCTGGCCCAGCTCCCGGGGGTGGGAGCTGAGACTCCGCAGTGGGACTGGGGTCTCCACCCCAAGTCAGGCTCTCAGCCTAGAGCACAGAGCGAGGAAGAGGCACCTACATAACATCTGGCTGTGAAAATCAGTGGGGATTCTCTCTGTTAGGGAGAGACAGCAGTTTGCTAGAGACACAGGCACACTCTTTTTAAAGAAATATATTTTTATTTCAGAGAGGAAGGGAGACGGGGAGAGAGAGAGAAACATCAATGATGAGAGAGAATCACTAATTGGCTGCCTGCTGCACACCCCACACTGGGGATTGAGCCCACAACCCGGGTATGTGCCCTGACCAGGAATTGAACCGTGACCTCCTGGTTCATAGGTCGATGCTCAACCATTGAGCAACACTGGCTGGGCACAGGTGCTCTCTTAAAGGGCCAACACAAAATTTAATTTGAAGCCACTCATGCTGGGCTCTGGCAGAGGCAGGGTGGACTGGACTAGAGTCACATGAGGAAAGGCTGAGGTTTGTGGCTCTGGCGAGAAGGCTGAAGGGACAGCCACCAGAATCGGGTGCTGAGTCCCTCTCCCACACCGCAAATGCCATCTTTCTTGGATGGAGCACTCCCACACCCATGGCAGCAGCCTGAGGGAAAGCAATAGCCTCCCCCGCCCCGCTATGCTCCCTCTCACCCACCCCGTGGAGCTCACACACTGCTGAGGAGTCAGCTGCCTGGGCTAGCATGTAGAGGTCTGGATAGATTCAAGGGTGTCAGTGACAGAGTTGTGTGGCTCTGGGACTTTGAGACAAGGGCCATTCCCCAACTTTCCTGTAAACCTGACTGGCACTTCCCCCTCATGGGAGAGCCACTGGCCCCACCCTCCAGGCTCCCAGTCCCCCATACACCCAACCCCTGGTGGCTCTGTCCTGCCAAGGGCTGGGAAAATTTCAGAACACGGTGAGGTGGATGGCTCTGGGGCAGGGCCACACTCTGACCTTCCCTGAAGCCTGACTGGCACCTTCCCCTCATGGGAGTCCATTAGCCCCATCGAGCAGAGGCACCACCCTGCTGAGCTTGGGCTCCTCCCAGCAGAACTGGGGATGAACTGAGTTGTGTGGCTCTAGGACAGGGTCTATTTTCCCTTCATATGCCCAAACAGGGAAAGCTCTCCCTTCACATGGCCAAATCTTGGTCCATTTGCACTTGAGAAACTGCTAGTCTCACCCTGAGACTCCCTGAGACCCTGCCCCACCACAAAGTGGTGGGAGCACCCAGCAGGTGGCAGCTAGACTTGATATACCCGGGACTTTTGCTGAATGATCTCAGACCCAGCTGACACCAAGTTTGAACCTTTATCAACCTGCTGAATACCACGTGCCCCTACCTGGTGACTTACTGTTCCAGAATACCAGTACTGCCGGAGGCTCTTTCAGTGACTTTCAGAGCCTAACACCTACTCAGCAGGCAGAGGCAGGTGGAAACAGATCTTGGGGTTTCAGCTGATTTCTCAACAGACACATTTCAGGCCAGAAGAGATTGGCATGAAATATTCAAAATGATAAAAAGCAAGGACCTATAATCAATATTGCTTTACCCATCAAGGCTATCATTTAAATTTGAAGTTTATGTCCTACTCTCCCTGCCACCCTCCCCAGCCTTCCCTCTGAGGTTTGACACAGACAGTTAGGGGGTGAGGGCATGCTCTGGGGGGTGGGAGCAGCCAGGGAAGGTCAATGGGGGGAAAAGGAGACATATGTAATACTTTTAACAATAAAGAATTTTTTTTAAAAAAAGAAAGAAAGCTAGAGTGTCTCCTCCCCACCATGTAAAATTGGATTAATAATAAGAATAAAACTGAAGTTGAAATAAAGAGCTTCCCAGACAAGAAAAACTAAAACATGCATTACAAGAAATGTTAAATGGCCTGCAAGAGGAAGAAGAAGAAGAAGAAGAAGAAGAAGAAGAAGAAGAAGAAGAAGAAGAAGGAGGAGGAGGAGGAGGAGGAGGAGGAGGAGGAGGAGGAAGAGGAGGAGGAGGAGAAGGAGAACAAGAAGAACAAGAAGAAGAAGAAGAAGAAGAACAACAACAACAACAACAACAACAACAAAAACAAACCAACAACCATGGCCTGTGGTGTACAGTGGTTAGAGTGTTGGCCTTCACACCAAAGTTTGTGCCCTGGTTGGGGCACATGCTGGAGGCAACCAATCAATGTGTCTCTCATGTCTATGCTTCTTTCTCTCTCTCTCTCTCTCTTCCTCCTCTACCCTCTCTCTCTATACAAAGCAATGGAAAAAATATCCTTGGGTGAGGATTAACCAAAAAAAAGGAGAAGGAGAAGAAGAAGAACACAGTTAAAAAATAAAATTTCAGCCCTAGCCAGTTTGGCTCAGTGGATAGAGTGTTGGCCTGCAGACTAAGGGGTCCCAGGTTCGATTCCAGTCAAGGGCACATGCCTGGGTTGCAAGCTCGGTCTCCAGTCGAGGACATGCAGGAAGCAGCCAATCAGTGATTCTCTCATCATTGCTGTTTCTATCTCTCTCTCCCTCTACATTCCTCTCTGATATCAATAAAAATATTTTAAAAATAATAATTAATAAAATAAAATTTCAATAAATAGGTACCTGCCAGTAATCATTTTAATTTTAAGTGGCTTAAATGCTCCAATAAAAAGACATAGGATAGCTAAATGAATAAGAAAACAAGACTTACATATATATGCTGTCTACAAGAAACCTGTGCTCAGAAAATTATGACACTGAAGAAAGAAATTGAAGAAGATACAAATAAATGGGAGCATATACCGTGTTCATGGATAGGAAGAATTAAAATCATTAAAATGTCCACGCTACCCAAAGCAATCTATGGATTCAACACAATTCCTATCAAGATACCAATGGCATATTTCACAGAACTATTCCAAAAATTTATATGAAACCACAAAAAACCCTGAATAACCACAGCAATCTTGAGAAAGAAGAACAAAGTTGGAGAAATCATGCTACCTACTATCAAACTATACTACAAGGGCACAGTAATCAAAACGGCACGCTACTGGCATGAAAACAGACATATAGGTCAATGGAACACAATGGAAAGTCCAGAAATAAACCCACACCTTTATGGTCAATTAATATTTGACAAAGGGGGCAAAAATATACAATGGTGTAAAAATAGTCTATTCAATAAATAGTGTTGGGAAAATTGGAAAGATATGTGCAAAAAAAAATGAAACAAGACAACCTTCTTACACCATACACAAGAATAAACTCAAAATGGATTAAACACTTAAATGTTAGACTTGAAACCATAAAAATCATAGAATAAAATACAGGCAGTAAAATCTCAGACATTTCTCATAGCAATATTTTTTCTGATATGTCTCCTCAGGCAAGGGAGAAAAAGGAAAATAAATGGGACAACATCACATGAAAAAGTTGTTGCTCAACAAAGAAAACCAACAGCAAAATGAACAAACAACCCACTGAATGGGAAAACATGTTTGACAATGATACATCTATAAGGGGTTAATATACATAAATTATAAGGAACTTAAAAAACTTAACACCAAAAAACAAATAATCCAATTAAAAATGGGCAGAGGATCTGAATAGACACATCTCCAAAGAGGACATACAGATGGCCAAGAGACATGAAAATATGCTCAATGTCACTAATCATCAGAAAGATGCAAAATAAAACCACAGTGAGCTATCAGCTCACAGCTACCAGAATGGCTATCATCAATAAACCAACAAACAAGTGTTGGCAAAGATTTGGAGGAAAGGGAACCCTCTTGCATGTTGGTGGGAATGTAGATTGGTGTGGCACTGTGGAAAGCAGTATGGAGTTACCTCAAAAAATTAAAAATGGAACTGCCTTAAGATTCAGTGATTTCACTTCTGGGAATATATCTGAAGAAACTCAAAACACTGATTTGAAAGGATATATGCAGCCCTATGTTCATTGCAGCACTATTTACAATAGCCAAGATTTAGAAGCAGCCTGTGTCCATCAATAGATGTGTGGATAAAACAGCTGTGGTACATTTACACAACGGAATACTACTTGGCTGTAAAAAAAGAAGGAAATCTTACCCTTTGCAACAACATGGATGGACCTGGAGAGCATTATGATAAGTGAAATAAGCTAGTCAGAGAAAGACAAATACCATATGATTTCATGAATATGTGGATTCTAATGAACAAAATAAACTAACAAACAAAATAGAAACAGAGTCATAGATAGCAAACAGACTAACAGCTGTCAGAGGGGAAGTGTGATTGTGGGGCTGGGTGAAAAAGGTGAAGGAATTAAGCAAAAACAAAACAAAACAAAAACTCATAAACATAGCAGCATGGTGAATACCACAGGAATAGGGGGTGGAGGAGGTAGAAGAGGTTAAAGGGGGGACATATGGTGATGGAAGAAGACTGACTTGGGGTGGTGAACACACAATACAATATACAGTATTCTATGATGTTTTATAGAATTGTACACCTAAAACATATATAATTTTATTAAACAATGTCACCCCAATCAATTCAATTAAAAATAAAAATAAAAATGTTCTGTTTCATTGCAAGTTGTAAGCAGATCAGTATATACAACTGAAGTGTTACAAATGCCATGCCTTCCAGGCGTCTATCCAGTGTTCTCCTATAACAGATGCTAAAGAAAAGAAATACAGCCAGACATGTCCATTTATACAATGTTTATAAATATAACACATCAACAATATATAGTTAGGGATTTTTACAAAAGCTAACATCAAGAAGCAAAATGCGCTCTGCCAATGTACTTGTGTATTTCCCTTCATGCTCATCCTTAAAGGTAGGCACCTGGATCATTAAATTATGATTGTGCTGAGGGCTGCTAGAGTGAGTACCTGTGTTGACAGCACAGAGATGAATAAAATAGTCCCTCCCGAAAGGGGTGCAAATCTAGTATTGGAATAACGTGAGTAGTCTGCAAATAAAGAACCCAAGCATAGAGTATGTCCAGGGTGGAAGGGAAGTCAGAGAAAAGTTAAGACTCTATGTGAAATGGTTCATCCATAGTGATGACATAACAAGTTTGAATTATAACAGACAAAGGAAGGTTTGTAGTTCTATATTTTATGGCTTTTGCTATTTTTAGTACTCATCTTTGCAGTCTGTCAAAACAATTCTCTGTGCAATGACATTTGCAATATAATGTGTTTATATCACAAAGTCAGGCCCTGTCATTTTTATTATTTTGGGGGGCCCTGTCATTTGATGTAATGAGGGTATATTTTGTAGCACCTAGACACTTTTGCATACCTCACTTCCTCTTTGGCATGAGAGTTTTTTTCATCTGTCACTTTTAATTATTATTACAAGCATTAACAACATATTCCTAAAAATCTGTGGGCAGGTAAGAGATTAATTAGGTTCAGTGGGGTTAAGAAGTGCCATACTCTTTTTCTCAGGTGAAGATCTATTTGAGAACTACAACTTCATTTTCCATAAAGCTAAAAAATGTACTGTTTGATTTTCCTCCTTCCATCAGTTTTTTGGTCTCTTATTAACTGAATCACAGCATAAAATGAACAGGCAGGTGTTAGCATGCATTCTGACCCTGCCACAGACATCTGTCACATGAAGGAAATCGTGCTCCCTGTGCCTGCAAGAGCCTCATCACACTACAGAATGGGTTCCCTGCACTAGGCAGAGGTTGTCAATGCCCCTCCAAATCCCCATGGATCCCTTACCAGTTCAGTAGCCCATTCCTCCCTGAAGGTGTTGCTCTGCTCTTCTCCAAAGGACTGCCCTGGGGCAACTAGAGTGCTCTCACCCAAAGCTTCCTGGGAGAAATAGCACAGAGGGCCCACAGCCATGACTGACTGGTGTGAAGGGAAGTTCCACCAGCCTGTTCCCTGATGGATTTGACTCTGATAAGATTCATGCTCCTGCACTGCCCATGAGATCTAGCTAATTTCATCTGAAACCACATCCTTGGTAGCTTCTTCCCTCACCCCATCCTAATTCCCTACTCCCTTCCTGGCTTTTTCCAAGAGCCTTTCCTTAATAAATCGCCTGCATACCAGTCCCCATCTCAAACTCTGCTTCTGGGGGAACCCAACCTAAGGCGCCAGGAAGCAAACACTGAAGAAAAGACAGGCACATAAATAGCTTTCCAGTGTTTGCAGGTAATCAACAATATCTCATTCATTTTCAAAGTCTCTATCTGTAGTGCTGGAGAAACAAGTTGGTGGTGGAGGTCACTTACCAGTTATATAATGTGAAGACAAGTTCCTAAGATATACAAACTCACCTCATTGACAGAAGTCACTGATTCCTACTCTGGGGGAAGGCTGCAGTTGACAAGGGCTATCCTTCTTGGCAGGTGTAAGGCAGTGCCCTGCACTGCAATTCTCCACACACTGGGAGAACAAAAGGGGTCAGGCCCTGGCTGGGTAGCTCAGTTGGTTAGAGCATCAACCTGATGTGCCAAGGTGGTGGGTTTGATCCCTGGTCAGGACACATACAAAAAGCAACCAATTAATGCATAAATAAATGGAACAACAAATCAATATTTCTCTCTCTCTCTCTCTCTCTGTCTCTCTCTCTCTCTCAAAATCAATAAATAAAATAAAATGTTTAAGTTACATAAAAAGGAGTCTGGGGTTGGAGGAAAATTATTACAAGCTGAGCATCAAACTACAAACAGCTCTTCAAAGCCTCCCTGATGGAGGTAGTGGAGTCTGTGCCCTAGCTATTGGGTGCAGTGCTGTCAGTGATGAAACCGATCAAAACTAAGCCCGAGTGGGCCTCACTGCCGCCCTGTAAATCTAACATGGACAGCTTAATGAGAGGGACATTATCTTTCTCTCACTCCAATTTTATTCACATAAGAAATGTGGCCCATATTGGCAATTAACTTGAGAGATTAATTAAATCCAATAGCAAATTCAGTTCCTTCTTGGGTGCATTCTGATATGGTGTGAAGGGACCAGCATGCTGTGGGCACTTAGCACATGTTAAATAATAATTACTAAAATAATCAAACTAATTTGAAAGGGGTTTTTTTGGCAGGAAACTGGTAGCTAACTCCTTAGTAAATGAATTCTATATTCGATACAGCTACTCGATATTTCACAAGTTCTTATTCTAAACTCTGCATTATTATTATTCCTAAAATTCCCAACAAATGCTGCACAATAATTGTTTTTCCTTCCTCAGCAATTTCATTCACCAGTTGTATTTACTGGGCCCTCTGAAGAGTGAGGAGGTAGCCAATCAGACAAAGCACAAACTCTGGCCCAGCTTAAGAAGTGACGACAAGATTCCATTGTGTCTCCTTCAAAACAATGACAGACGCTGACATGGGAAGCAAAGAAAAGCACGGGGTCAGGCATGGCCTCCTCTCCCCCACTCAGTGTCAGAGGCCATGTGGCATGGGCGCTGGTTCCTTCTCATGTGTTCTCAGAGTCATCTTACTCCTGTTAGTGTGCTTTTTTCTCTAAAATGCTAACACGCTTTCCTCTATCATACAGAACATCTGGAAGATAAAGGAGTCTTACAAATTGGTCTGGTTGGCAAAGTGGTAATTAAATTCTTGCTTTGTGAAAGTCAATAAAATTGTTTTTTAATTAACTACTGTTGACTCATGTGCTACCAGTATAATATAGATAAAATTAATATAACACAGGTATTATGTGGATACTATATATGAGTAATGGTAGTGCCTATTCTCCTGACCCCCAGCTCCCAAATCACCAACCTAAAGCAATGGCTCCCAACAATGTCAATATTAAGTCCTTTTATTTTCATTTGAGAATAGAGTTTATATTTTAAATACTTTATATATCCAAGATGAATAGTTAATGAATTTTCTTTTTATGTTATTAAGAAAGATATATGCTCTGATCAAACTTCCTGATACAGAACTAACATAATCCTTGGCAAAAAAGAAAAGGAAAACTGATATTCGGGTAGCTTTGATATAGTCAGTATGGTTACTAATACTGTTTAGGAAATAAATGAAAAGAGCCTGAAGAGCTCCTTTCTATTTTGGGGGGAACTCTATGAACAGGTGACATCCTAGACCAGTGATGGCGAACCTTTTGAGCTCAGCATGTCACCATTTTGAAAAACCCTAACTTAACTCTGCTGCCGTGTCACATATAGAATTTTTTTGATATTTGCAACCATAGTAAAACAAAGACATTTTTATACTTATTTTATATATTTAAATGCCATTTAACAAAGAAAAATTAACCAAAAAAATGAGTTCGCGTGTCACCTCTGACACGCGTGTCATAGGTTCACCATCACTGTCCTAGACCTATCCTAAAAGTCATTAGTGAAGGAAATTTATATTAACATCTTTGGTACCCAAGATGCTTCATTTAGTGGCATCCTGATCCCAGTAAGATATTGTAATTAATTGGGGTTAGAGATCAACCAATGGACTTGTATGCATGCATATAAGTAAAACCAAAACACACAGAAAGTAGGGGGGATGCAGATATGTGCTGGGGGGGGGGGGGCGGGAGGGAGGAGTGGCCTGGGAGAGGTCAATAGGGGGAAAAGGAGACATATGTAATACTTTCAATAATAAAGAATTTAAATTACAAAAAAAGATACTGTAATTAACATCAAGTCCCAATATTCCAAGGATAATCATGTCACTAAAAGCATAGTATTTCCAGACATATCTTCAATTATTATAAAAAACATCTACATTATCAATATACTTGATGACTGCCACAGACTGAATGTGTCCCCCTAAAATTCCTATGTTGAGATCTTAACCACAAATAGGATGGTAATGGGGTGGGGCCTCTAGGTCCACATGATTATATGATTATATAATGGAATTAATCTCCTTATAAAAGAGACCTCAGAGAGTTCTCTTGCTCCTCCTGCATGTGAAGAGGCCCTCTATGAACCAAGAAGAAGGCTCACAATAGACAACAAATCTGCTACCATCTTGATAAACTTCCCAGACTCCAGAACTATGAGAAATAAATTTCTCTTGTTTAAACCATCCTATAGTTTTTTGTTATAGCGACATAAATGGACTAAGACAATGACAAAGCATTCCTACACTGGGTGACCAAAAAAAAAAAAAAAGTAAATAGTAGACAAATGATTGAATATACCAGATTTGAGATGATCTTAAGTTTTCATAAAACTGAAAACATTGAATTCAATGGATCCAATATCAGTCCGTATTTTTCACTTAGGCTATTTTTTTGGGCTCACTGATAATCATAATGACTAACATTATTAAGCTCTTAAAAAGCACTTTACATGCATTCGATTATTATTTGATTGAACAATCCTATGCAATAAGTACTATTATCATCCCATTTTACAGATGAAGAAACTAAAGTTTAGTGAAGTTAAATATCATGCATAGCCACTTAGCACCTAGGTTTACCTGTTGCTTGATCAGTCCAGACCAAACAACCAATGGGGACCAAGCTTAATATTTTATTTTGTCTTATGGCCAAGAAAGACACTACAATGCCTACATAATAAATTGCCATCAGACCACAAGCTTAATTTTGGTACTGTCAGTACTGACACTGTAAGAGACATACCTAAAGTTCTTTTTGATATTCCTTATATCACACTAGAGGCCCAGTGCACAAAATTCATGCACTCAGTGGCGGGAGGGGGGAGATTGACCCTCAGCCCAGCCTGTGCCCTCTCGCAGTCTGAGAACCCTCGGGGAATGTCCGACTGACATCCTCAGCACTGCCGCAGAGGTGGGAGAGGCTCCCACCACTGCTGCTGCACTCAACAGCCGTGAGCCCAGCTTCTGGCTGATCAGTGCTCCCCCTGTAGGAGTGCACTGACCACCAGGGAGCAGCTCCTGCATTGAGTGTTTGCCCCCTGGTGGTCAGTGCGCATCATAGCGACTGATCATTCCGCCCGTAGGGGCCGAATGCAAGAAGGCGCAGGCCAGGCCGAGGGACCCCACCAGAGCAAGCATGATCAGAGCCAGGGAACATGGGAGGTTGGCCAGCCGGGGAAGGATCGCAGGAGGGTTCCATGGCGTGTCCAGCCTGTCTCACTCAGTCATGATCAGCCGGACCCCAACAGCAAGCTAACCTACCAGTCGGAGCATCTGTCCCCTGGTGGTCAGTTCATGTCATAGCAACTGGTCGACTGTCTGCCCCCTGGTAGTGCATGTCATAGTGAGCAGTTGAGTGGCCTTAGCATATCATTAGCATATTATGCTTTGTTTGGTTGAATGGCCAACTGAACAGCCGGACACTTAGTATATTAGGCTTTTATTATATAGGAAGAATTCCCTATGCTGTACATTACATCTCTGTGACAATTTTGTAACTACAGTGGGGCCTTGACTTACAAGTTTTATTCGTTCTGTGACGGAGCTCGTAACCCAAATTACTCGTATGTCAAATCAAAAAGTGAACGAGTGAGACACGTGATGCTGGGCTGATGTTGTGGCGTTCACTGTGACGTTCGCTGCGCCAACTAGCGGTGGGGTATCTGAATCTGGCTCGTAGCTCGAATTTTAGCTCGCAACTCAAAGCAAAAAATCGGCCGAGAGACGGCTCGTATCTCGAAAAACTCGTTAGTTGGGACACTCGTAAGTCAAGGCCCCACTGTACCAATTTGTACTTCTCAATCTCTTTACCTTTTTCACCCAATTCCCCAACCTCCCTCCCCTCTGGCAACCATCAGTCAGTTCTTGTATCTATGAGTCCATTTCTGTTTTGTTTGTTTGTGTATGTTGTTTTTGATTCCACATATAAGTTAAATCATATGGTATTTGTCTCTCTCTGACAGAAAAACAACCTTGTCCAAATTATTAATAAAGTCTTAATAAATGTAACTTTCATATTTAATGATAATTTGTTAATATTTGTTAAGTACTTATGGTTTTGATCAATCTGTACTACTACTAAATACAGATGTAATTTTGAGAATGAACTTAGAGGATTATGGATTCAAGAATTTTTTAAATTTAAGGTTCTGAGACTATAAAATGATCAATAAATAGTTTTTAAGTATTTTTCATTGATATAATTCTGTGAGGTAAGTAAATGGAAATATTAATTAAAACAAAAAAAGGAATGGTGTAAAATTTTCAACCAATAAAAAACTTGTTTAATACCTTTAAATACAGAGGTGGCGATCAAATCATTAAGATTCTAAATAAATATATTTAGAAATAATTTAACCATTTAATTTTAAAATGCCAGTATTTGCAATGCACCAGAAATTATGTTCTTTGCATTTCTTTACATTTAAGATAAAAAATTTGAAGCCTATAGTTTTTCCAAGTCTTTCAAGGATTAGAGAAAAAAGAAATTAGAGCTTTCTGCTTTGTTTCTCCTGCCTTCTCATTAGTTCTGGAATTAGAAGCTGTGTCTTCCTGGCCCACTTTCATGTCTGCCCCTTAGATGCACTGTCCCCTTATTTGGATATGAGGTTTCCGAATAGTGGAGGTCTCCACATCACTGAATGAAGAACTGTCCAAACAAATGGGGTACTAACTATTTGCTTTACCATAAGACTCATTAAGACAATCTTTCAATGAGCAATCTCCTCTAATACTTCTGAAAGACTGCCTTATGATTTTAAAACTCACCATTGCATTTTATTTGAGGCTTTTCACTTTCTGTGTCTAAAATACAAATGTGTTATTTTGATTCTGTAGCAGATTTTCAAGAATAACCCCTTCTTAAAAATGTGTCTTGACAAATACGTTATTGAGCATGGCAAAGAAAAAAAAAAAGTAAAGAAAGGAGAAAGAGCCCTAACCAGTTTGGCTCAGTGGATAGAGCGCCGACCTGCAGACTGAAGGGTCCCAGGTTCGATTCTGGTCAAGGACATGTACCTTGGTTGAGGGCACATCACCAGTAGGGAGTGTGCAGGAGGCAGCTGATAGATGTATCTCTCATCGATGTCTCTCTCTATCCCTCTCCCTTCCTCTCTGTAAAAAATCAATAAAATACATATACATATATATATATATATATATATATATATGAAAGGAGAAAGAAAAAAGAGGAGGTGGCAAAATGGTATAATGGTATCAGAGAAGAAGGTGAGTCTTAAATAGTAAGGCCTTTTCAAATATGTTTATCATTAATGCACAACAGAATGAAAACAAATACTTTTCCATTTGAGAACAAGGATACCTACTTTTTAATATAATTCTTGTCCCAACAGCAATACCAGCCTAAATTTTATCATTAATGCACAACAGAATGAAAACATAAATACTTTTCCATTTGAGAACAAGGATACCTACTTTTTAATATAATTCTTGTCCCAACAGCAATACCAGCCTAATTTCTTTCATGGTTTTCTTCCTGAGATAAGTAAGTTTGCTATAAATCAAAGATTTGAAGAGGGGCAGGAAAGGGGGCAAGGAGGGCAGATGAGAAGGGCCATGTCCCAAGGAATGAATTTTTCAACAGACTACCCACGCCCAGCAAGACCTTCCAGATTTTGACTCAAGCTACATGACTACATCCCCTCCCCTCCCCCCCCCCCCCACACACACATAACCTCTACCAGCATATAGAACTCCCACAGTTGGATTTGTGTTCTCTCTTTCAAAGTGGAAAAAAAAAAGGTTGGAAAAATACAATGTAGAATTTTTAAGGCCCCTTCCAGCAATGAGATTCCATGATTCGTTCGCTCTGACTAGAAAACATATTGATATTTGTTTCCCTTCTCTCGTGTCCTTTGTTTCTGGCAAATGTCACTATTTATTCTTTGCTGCCTAGAATAGGATGGGGTGGGGAGCAGAGGGAGGGTAAAAATGTAGGGAGGTCATATTTTCAGCAATTATGAGGCTCAAGAGCTATATTAATCTGTAATTAAATGTTTTCATGACTTTACAACTCTACCAGCTTAAAAAAATTATGAGGAATCTTAAAAGATCAACTTTTCTCTCATCTTGAAGCATATTAAAGGACATTTGTAAGAAGGACGTACAAAAGATGCAGTTGCCAGGTAAGATACTTTTTATAAATGAGAGAAGCTCCCTGACATTTTAAAATGGGGCCTGACTTGGTGGCCAGCTATCAGGGTGGTGTTTCATTTACCAGTAGCAACAGAGTGCTTGATCAAGAATCTGAAAGTTTCCAGTAAAATAGCCTTGATACCAGTTACAGCAAACAACCCCAGGTAAAGAAAGACCATGCTCGAAATAAATCAAGGAAACATCTTTTTGCCTGCTGACTTTCAGCATCTAGGGGGAAAATTTCTTTTTTTATTCTTCTAACTCACCTTTTTCTGTGTAACTTTCAGACCTTCCTGATTTCAAAGGGTTTTCCAGCCATAATGATGGGCTGATGGAGATGTCTGCGTCCCTGGATCTGGTGACTGCTCGTCCTGGCTCTGAAACCCACAGTCACTCCCATTTAGAAAATTCCCATATCCCTTTGGATTACGCCTGATCTCTTTTTATCTAATTGATTACATTTCAGGAACCAAGAAGTAATCACATGAAGAACTGGGAGGCATGCCCTCAGGACTGTCACTATGGCTTTCTGGTTGCTGCTTTAAAGCAAACCAGCACTCACTCGGGAGCTGGGTTCACACGAGCAGTTTGTGCTTTCCACTTGTCACAAGCACGGTTCTCCTCCCGGTTGTCAGAGTAAGAAAGCAGGTGAAGGGCATAAAGAAATGTGGCTCAGTATCAGTCTCTCTCTCTCTCTCTCTCTCTCTCTCTCGCCTTTCCCTCCCTCCCTCCCTCCTGTTCCACTTTCGCCTGCTGACTTTCAGCATCTATGTTTGAGTCTGGAGCATAGCGACTACTGGGACATGTTTATTTGTTTACTTGAGGCTCAAGTAGAAAGAAAAGCAGGAAAAGAAGACACAATTTCCCAAGGACTAGCACTGGTTACAGCACAGAGAAATAGCACAGACATTCAAAGGGACTTGTTTTCTTTATCTTCCTTTTTGAAAAATGTTGCTGGTGTAGTAAGTGTTGGAGACATCACTTTCTGAGATTCCTCCTTCACTGGTCTGTTCTCATGTGCCTCTGTGAACAAAAGGAAGATGGTCCAGAGGATGTGCTCTCCAAACAAGAAAACTAAGAGAATGTGCTTTCTAAAAGGTCGCACGTGCATTTAAGAAATCCTCTGGAAGCTTATAAGCCACCTGATTCGCTAGGCAAGATCTCTTATCACATTAATCATAGTTTAAGTAAGGAGCAGGCGGGGTCAATAATGACAGAGGAATGAGAATGGGAAGAAAAGGGAAGGTGATGAATAATTAATTAAACATGGTGATTAATGGAACATAGACATTTAAAAATAATAAAGTTTAACCTTGGGGTGAAAAACAGGAAATAACAAAAATAAGAACCAAGTTGCCAAAACAGTAAAATAAGAGAGTAGAAAAAAGAGAGTATGATAAAGAAATGATCATTTCAGTTTAAGCACAAGGTATCTGGGAACTTACCATTTAAGGCCTATTTGTTTAAACAAAAATAAACTTGTGTTGCCTGATTTCCTAAAAGTTACTTATTAATAATGCAGCATTTATAGATAAGAGCCTGCAGCTACCGGGCATATGGAAACCAGGCTCTGTGTCTGTTCCACATTTCTCTCTGGGAAATCAAAGTCGCGGCATCACAGTGCACCGGCCCCTCAGTGCACGGCTTCACCAATGCTGGGAGGAGCACCTGGCTGTGCATAGCAACCACAGAGCGTGACCGTAGCTCCCCCGAGGAGTGCTCTGTGTGTGAATTATCCACGTGTGTGCACAACCCACAGGCAAATTCATATGAGACACTCAGAGATTTATAAACACAATCTGTTCTAAAAGTTTATACATGAAGAGGAATGCAGAAACCAATTACAAGTGGGTACAGACGCCCAGGTTTTCCCACACGCTGACCTGTACACATGCAAGGGCAAAACATCACAAAACAACCCTATTGCAATACAAGCACAGAGAAAACTGAAAGTAACAATGTGTGCGTGCTTTCATTCTTCTGGATTTTAGCTGAAGAAAAACAAGCTTAATTATCAGATGAGCTGATAAAAACAGTTATGATATTCTTAAGGGAACTTCTGCACACATTCAAGAACTGTGAAGACTAATAACAAAAGCCTTGAAGAACTTAGGCCTCATTTCCCATAATAGTTTTGGTGGTTTTTTTAAGTTATATTTTTATTGTTGAGATTATTACAGATGTCCCCCATTTCCACCTCCTTTGTCCCCCTCCATCCAGACCTGCCCTCCTCCCTCTTGCCCTCACCACATTGCTGTCTGTGTCCATGGGCTATGCATTACGTTCTTTGGCTATTCTCAGGTGTATCACTTGTACAACTTGTACTCCCATCAGCCATGATTAGGGAAATATCTGGGATCACATTAGACAAAGTCCAGGATTCATTCAATTTTGTCACTTTGGTATCTAAAATGCTCCACGGATGTCCAGGAAATGAACAAATGAATAAATGAGCAAATGAATGATATGCTGAAGTAACATTGTGAAGAATTTTATAAGGAAGGGGCATTATTTTCTTCTGTAAAGGCACTGACTTATCTATATCTCTCAGAATCACAAGAAATAATCAGCTTATACTGAAAAGGAACACCTGCCTCTTGCAGATTGGCTTCAGAAAAAAAGAATTGCCACAAAATATTGGGAAGGGTGGCAATAAAGCAAATTTCAAAGTTGGATAGTGTATCAAAAAGGGAAAAAGAAGATATGAGAACTATAGGACTTGGGCTATAAGACAAATAAGTAACAATAATAAAAATAATAGCAATTATTTATTAAACATTTACTACATGCCAGGCAGTATACATACACATTATCTAATTCAATACTCAAAACAACCCTTTAGGCAAGTGCATTTATAGGCTGAGAACATTTTCCAAAGTCACCCAGCTAATATGTGATGAAACAGGACTTAAATACATATCTGGCTGACTCCAGAAGAGGTGCTGATCAATACAGCACTGGAACACATGTGACTAATTATTAAAAAAAAAAAAGTGCCCAGCTGGCATGGCTCAGTGGGTGAGCATCTTCTACCTGTGAACCTCGAAGTCACAGTTCAATTCCTGGTCAGAGCACATGCCTGGGTTAAGGGCTCAATCCCCAGGGGCAGTGTGCAGGAGGCAGCTGATCCATGATTTTCTCTCATCGTTGATGTTTCTCTCTCTCTCCCTCTCCCTCTCCCTCTCCCTCTCCCTCTCCCTCTCCCTCTCCCTCTCCCTCTCCCTCCCTCTCTGAAATCAATAAAAATATATTTTTTTAAAAAAGAAAGGTTTGGCCTGTTTTTTCCCCCAATTTAGAAAAGATGCAGGAGAATATTAGAAACTTTATTTGTGAGCAACTAGCAAAAGTACTGGCTGTTAAGGAACTTAAATGCCATATGCATTTACCACTTACATTAGTTTTAAGGAGAAGTCAATGTCCAATTTTTAGTTTCTCTGGTTATTTAATTCTGGTTTTCCTAAATTTCACCACAGAGGGGATTTGGCTGCAAAACAAATCACTCCTAAAGCCACGAGACTGTTGGTCAATCTGGTACTCACAAGGTACAGTCCATCAGCTCGATATATCATTCCAGGAATGGAAGTTCAAAGCAAAGATATTATCTATCCTCACCCAATAATATGTTTATTGATTGAGAGAGAGAGAGAGAAATGGATCTGAGAGAGAAACATCCATCACTTGCCTCCCGTACCTATCCTGACCAGGAAAAAACCCAAAACCTAGGTATGTACCTGACTGGGAATCGAACCCACCACCTTTTGGTATAAGGGACAACGTTCCAACCAACTGAGCTGCCCAGCCAGGGCCAAAGCAAAGATTTTGAAGACTACTGAGATAAATGGAATCTTTCCAATATTCTTCCCCTTTGCTACCAAATCAGATTAGCAAAATCTAAAAAGAAATCATAAATCAGAATGTCTAATTTAATCACCTATCTGTACTTTGTTTCCCCTTTCTCTCACAGGTGGAAGAAATGCATGTTCTCATTTAAACATCTTTGCAACTACTGTCATTGTCCCCTATGTTCTCATTCTCTTTCTATGTGTCTACCTTCAGTAAAACACACACAGTTCAGCTCCATTGCACAGCTGATAAACCTGATAAACAACAAACTGGACAGGGTAGCATGGAGATCCTAAATTAGACAGACCAGCAGTCATCCTCACAGTAATGGAATAAATAAAGCAAGAACAATTAAATTACATGACAATTTCTGATTTGAGGTTTGGTTTCCTGTTTGTGCGGAGTAGAAAAACTAGGCTGTATAGCCCTTCCTTAGAGCAATCTTTCTTAGAAGGTATCTGTGTACTTGTTTTTTAATCTATAATAATATCAGCTACTATGCACCCACATCTACCTTATAATTAATTATATGTATATACTGGCTATATATTATATGCAATAAGCTGTAAGAAATATTAGAGATTAGTTCAGTTAAGATCGGTTATAAAGAACTTTACTAGTTGGATTTAAAACTATCTTGGCAAGTCCCAATATAAAATGATTCCACTGTGGGTCTCTTTTAATTTCTTCAAATATTATTTGGTGCTAATATGTGGCTGGTAGGCTCATGGCAGTAGGTAGAAGGGAGGAAAGAATGAGCAAGCCAATAGTACATTTTGAAAATAAAGCCAATCAATAAGTATATTTTGAGTGTCTTCAACATATTGACTAGGGGGTCTAATAGATCACCGTATGTGGGGACAGAAATTCTATTTTAGCAGCATCTACTGAGATTCAAGCACTTAGCGACCTGTAGGTTCTTTCCCTCTCATACTCTGCAGGGTGATGCGCTGCAGCACATTTCAGTCTCTTTATATCTTAGCTTTCTGATGCAAAAGGAGATTATTTTCTCTATAGTTTTGAACATTGCCCAGGAACTGGCTCCCATGAACTTCTTTCACATTCCTACTCAGAACTCTGAGAAAAGCTGTCTTTCTTGTTCTGTTCAAGTCAGACGAGCTGGCCTCCAGGCACCAGCGTAAAGGAGATGTCTAAGATAACACCTTCATTTATTCATGTGATTTCATCGTGGAAAGTATTATAAAAGCCAATCATAAATTGGGAAAATAATGGGTTAATATGACATTTTATAAAATGAAATTTGTTATACAGATTAAAGAGATACTGCTGCACATGAGGGTTATATTCTCGTCATTTACAAGCATATCTGAACATGACCTACACAGAGTACGTTTTATAAATCAATTTTGAAGGAGGAAAAGGAGGGAGAAGGCTAAACTCCAAAGGGCTCACTTTTACAAAAATAAATGACACTATGCATTTTACATGAAAATAAACCCTGTCTCCTTCAAAGAAACCCCAATCAAACAATAGAGAAGCAAACTCTAAATACTTTCTTCCACTCAACTCTAGAAATCCGATTCCCCTGGGTTCTCAAGAAGACCAGCTAAGATTTCCGCTCTGCTTTAAATTCTCTGGTGGTAAGACTGGGTTTCTTATCTAGAGGGAAGAGCTTCAGTCTGGCTTTTTCCTTTTCTTTTTCTTTTTAAGAAAAAAATAAAGCTATGTAATTATAGGTTTATAGTTATATGTGTGGAACAAAGAATGGATAAAGAAAGGACAACAAATATATAAAGCTGGAATGTTCTAACAATGACAACTGAATAGACACCGTAACAGCTATCAAAATATTCCAATAGAAAACAAGTTTTATTTTTAAAATGTATCTCTGAAATGACATATGGTCACTGCTATTAGCAGTATGTCAGAACATAAATACGCTAGGCATTATTGTTACCTAACACCACCGTTTCTCAGGGAGCACCTATAGAGAGCAACTTGGATTACCGTACAAGAGAGGTTTTCTTCTTGGAGCCCTAGCCATTCTGTATGCCACTGTTTCCAAGACAGGACTTATAAAGGCTGTGAAGATTATAATATTTTAAACATCACCTTGCCTACATTTAGCAATTGTCGATAGAAAATGTCCCTTCTCTCCACCCTCTATTTCCCAGTTAGATATTATTTTTCTATCTCTATATAGCTTATTCATTTTAAACAGGAATAGAACCAACATAATCTTACATGTGAAATCTGAAAATACTGCTTTAGAGTAATACCAGCGACCAGAGGATCAAGACAGGAATAAGGATTTATTAGGCCAAACCCCCTAGGACTTCTATATCAGGAGCTACAGGACGGAGCTTATTAAGTGATTTCACTGGTCACATAACTGAATATAAAAAGGGAAATGTTTCACTGACTGTGGTCAAACATGATTGTTGCTGCAGTAGATTAGAGGCCCCAGAAGAACCCTTAGTTAGGTCAGTGACCAAATATCACTCCACATGATTTGTTCTTCATGGGCCATATCTCCAAAGGGCTGGAGATGGGAAAATGTACCCTGAACCCTGGTGTGAATTGTGATTTGCCTTCCCTTTCTGAATGGACAAGCTCTTGTGACATGAAATTCTTATCTTTCTTACTTATCAAAAAGGCACTAACAAATAGAATTCAGAAATCAGATTTATAGATTGGGCATAGGAATATGGCAATTATGCTCAGTATTAAATCAAATATGAAATTATCCAGGAAGTAAAGACTGAATTGATGGATCATCCAAAAACAATGATTCTCCTACCTGCTATCAACCACAGGATGGAGAAGAGTGAGGAACAGAAGTTAACCTCGGATTACTCACATGGAACCAGCTGATATATCTGGAGACTATCATCTTTGGGAAAAAAACGGCAGTAAACAGGAAAAGATGTGAGTACATGTAGCTTCTGTTTCTATAGTTCCAGCCCCTATGTTTTATTTTCCAAATAGCCAAGGGCTGCAACTCTCAAAAGGATTACCCTTTCCAAACGCAGGAAATAACAATGGAAAGAAATAATTGTTAAATAAATAAAAATATATGTTGATACGTACTATATTAAATATTACTTACATTTTATATGTTAATATATACAAAATTTTATTGACATATACTTGTAAAAGTTAAAATTTTGGTTACCTCTGGGTGATAAAATCAGAAGTCATTTTTATTATTGCCTCTACATTTTTATGGTGTTTGTTCTACAACAAACATGGAATATTTTTTTTTAACATGGAATGATTTTATACTCAGGGGAAAGAAAGGGACATTCTCCCACCACCACACCCACCTCAAGAAGAGTGAAAAAGAAGAGAAAAAGAAATATGATAAAAGAGCCTGTTCCTTACTCTTCATCTGCCCTTTCCCCTTCCTCCCATATCTGCTTTCCACAGCAGAAGCTGTGAGTGTGACTGGGGTCCCGGGCAGTCCAGCACTGACCAGTGTGCTTCCGATTCTCTCTAAGCCTTCGTTTTCCCTCCTGGAGAATGAAGGTAATGACCGTATTTATCTTCTAAAAAGTCCAGGCAACATAATGCAAATAAAGCTCTTAGCATCAGGCGTGGCTCAAAGAGAGGACCTAACAATGTTGGCTGCATTTTTTTTCACCAATCTTGCCTGATCTGGGAATTCTTAAGCCTTATAAAATATTTTATAACTTACAATATACATTAACGAAGAGTACATACTTAATCTATAAACCGAAAGTGAAAGGCAGAGCTGGAATTCAAGCCTCATCTTTCCCACTGAACTTTTGGCTGTGGGAGTCAACCACTGCAAGGAAACTTGCAGTCTTTCTACCAATGGACAGAGACCTGGCCCGTCCAATCAGAACTGCACAATTTGGACACCTCATTTACATAAAACAAATGTAATTGGGAACCTGGGAGGGAACTCCCTTTTGTCTCAGAACACAATTTAGGTTGCAACTGAATCTGTGTCTCCCAAGCTACAGCTCCTTTTGCTCAAATAAATGCTTGTTTTTCTTTCTTATAGTCTAACATTAACTTTTGTTTAAAATGGCATGAAGGTAATTTGCCTCAAAGCAAACAAGAAAAAGGAGGAAAGTCAGGGAGAAGGTGAAATCTGCTCAATGTTGCCTAATAATGAGGAGGAAGGACAGCCTCAGCTCAAACCCAGGCTCCCCCGCTCACTAACTATGGGCAAGTTCTCTGGCCTCTTAGTCTATGTGTTTTTTATCTGCAAAAGGAACTCGGGTCTCAGTGCACTATAGTGAAGACCAAATGAGACGCAGACATAAAGTGCTTAGCACAGTGCCTGCTACACAAAAAGTAGTCAACAAACGTTACCTACTAGTGTGATTATTGTTGTTGTTAGCCTGTAAATTGTGCCTCTGATATATTTGTGAAGAGCCTATAAAGGAATGATAAACCAGCAATACTACATATAATTATCAGTACCTTAATTGTTGTTAAATACTAATAGCACCTAAAATTGATCTGCACCAAGATTTAGCACCCTGACAAAAACTCACCTGGAAAAGAATACATAACAATTAAGAATGACCAGGGAATTGTGGCAATGTCAGGAATATGAACAAGATTTAAATTCCTCCCTGAGGGTGATGTGTGTTCTCTAGATGAACAATGTGATTATAACAACAGAAAAGATTGATGAGACTTTTTGTTTTACTGTGGGAGTTGATTTAGCCAGCTATCTCAGATAATAGGAGGATGCAGAACTGAGGGGTAGGCAACACTGGAAAAGTTTTTGTGAAGGGTAACCAACACATATCTTCAGTGAGCTAGAAAAATAGATGGCACGTCAAGTGGGCCCATTAGGTGGCTATAAACTGGCATAGAAGTAACCAGAACTGAAGAAAAAATTTTCTAAATTAATTACAACCAAATTCAACCAAATGAAAGAGAAAAGGGACAAGGAGAATCATATTCTCATCAGGAATAAGGGAATAAACTGTCCTCTTTTTGTAATCTTTTGGGCCTGTAGGCTGTTGTTATTTGGGTCTCATGGGTAATTTTTAGTAATCTCTCTTGGGCAGCAAATGAAGAACCATCTGGTCTATCTCAGTAAACACACAAACTAAAACAAGACAGCATTACTCTTTGTTTTTAACAAGTTCCCTGGCCTGTGCCCTCTCTTAATCTGGGACCCCTTGGGGGATGTCAGAGATCTGGTTTTAGCCCTATCCCCAAAGGCCAGGCCAAGGGACCCCGCTGGTGCATGAATCCATACACTGGGCCTCTAGTATGCATAAAATAAGATCTTTGGTTAATCTCTTCCCTCCCTCCCCCTCCCCCCTTCCCTCCCTCTCCCCTCACCCTTTCCCTCTAAGATTCATCAATCTGTTCCATGTTCCCATGCCTGTGGTTACTCACCCTGCGTTGAGCATCTGCTTCTGGTGGTCAGTGCACATTATAGCTACCAGCCATTCAGTGGGTCGCTTAGGCTTTTATATATATAGATTATAATGAAAATTGACACCATGCCTAGGAGGGGGGCTAAAGGGGTCTAACAAGGGACACTTCCAGAAGGGACCATATTAGGAAAAAGACCCCCTGCCAACCAGAAGGCAAAGTCAGAATTTGGCACCACAATGCATGGAGACACACCTCCCCCAAAACACATAGAATCCAGAACTCACTGACCACAACCATGTGCCTAACCCACTGGTGATTTGGCCAGCATTCACCTGGATGTGTATTTTTTGTCTCTTTCACAGCAGCACCTGCATCCTGGCCTCTTTCTCTTTCTCTACCTGAATACAAATTGCTTTGCTCTCATTGGGACTCATCCTTGAAATTTTTCCTGGGTGAGTCAAAGAAGCTGGAGGTCACCTGACCCATGAAAGGTCCTAGACCCTGCTGAGCTGGGCCAGCCCCCAGCGCTGAAGCCGTCAGGTAACATGGCTAAGTGTCTACCATATACAGGGTGGGCAAAAGTAGGTTAAATTACCAGTCAGCATTACCTAAAAGATAAATCATAAGTAAGGCTATAATAGAATAACAATAAGAAGACAAATAATACAATAATTAATAAATAATAATACAAGAACAAAGTGTTTCTACTACTCACAGCTGTAAACCTACTTTTGCCCACCCCTGTACATATCCAGCATCACAGAAAACTTTTATTGGATAGAGCTAATTTAGTCACTTGGGACACATCACAGAAGAAAAAAGACAAAGATCCTTGTACTCATGAAGCTGAGGTTCTAGTGGTAGGGAGCAGAGAATAAACATAAAAAAAAAAGAAAAAAAAATCCATGACTAAATGTAAGGTATGTTGAACAGTTGAGCAGTAAAGACAAAAGTTAAAAAGAGAGTAGCCTGGAGGGATTGGGAAGGTGGAAAGGCAGCTGACATTTTAAACGTGGCGGGCCTAGTGGACTTCCTTTAAAAAGCGACATTAAAGGAGAGGCAGGCTGACAGCCAGTGGGAAGAGTATTCCAGACAAAAGAAGGAGCTTGTGAAAGGCCTATGGCAGGTGTGTCAGGAGTAGCATGGGAGCCATGTGACTGAAGGGAGTGAGAAGGGAGAGGCGTAAAAGGTAGAAGAGGGGCGGGGATGAAAAGGGGGTTCTACAGAAAGTCACCTCACAAGGCAATCTGATCAGAAATGCCTAACTGTGCAGGTCCTGGTGGGTAGTCACACTCCAGGCATAAAATTTCTTTACTAAAAGGTTTATCTTTGCCTTAAGTAAGCCCTGCCCATTGTTTCTGTGCATCTAGGTTAACTCACCTTTGAAATAAGCCTTAACCACTCTCTAGAGCACATCATCTAGTTAACTATCCTGTAATCCAATCCCCACCTGGCTTTTTCCCACCTCAATGTAATCTTCTGTAGTTCCCTCCTTAATTTCAAATGCATACCAGAAACTACAAACTGTTCCTCTGCAAAGCACTTATCTCAGTCCATTGAGATCTTCCTTCCAGGTGTATCCTCTTTGGGGCTCAAATACATTTTTATGAAAATTCTCTACAGGTTGGACATTCTTACATTGACAATGGGTAAGAATCCAGGGTAGAGACCATTATAAAGGACTTGGGCTTTTACTTGGTGTGAAATGAGGAGCCCTTGCAAGATTCTGAGCAGAGGAGTGACATGCTTTCACACCACCTCAAAGTCATTCTAGTTCAGCAGAAAAAGACTTATAAGCAAAAGTTTTTTGTTTGTCTTCATTCACAGTCCTATTCAGGTCCAGAAAGATACTATCTTCACTGGCAAAATGACTTTGTTTACAAGTTTTGGTAACCACCAGAAGCTCATTAATGATACACAAACAGAAGTCACTCAAATTTATCACTAATATTCAGACACCTTTTCAGAGTTTCCATTAATATGCAGTCACAGGTCTTTTGGGTTATCACTCAGAATCTGGAACCACACTCACTACAAACACTTAGAAAATCCTGAGGAATGAAATGTCATCACCCAAGTGCTTGCAAGGTGGAACTCCACCCCAGTGTGTCCTCAAAACTTGGTAACTTTATTACTAATTTATATATAGTTCTTGCAAACATAGAATCTGCTCACTAGTTGCAAACTTATTTTTATAATGTATGCTCATCCGAGATAAATGTCAAAGCTTTGGGAATCAAGACATGAGGTTTTGTTTAAGTTGGTTTTTCCAAAAGCAGCTGCTACCGCAACCGTCTGAGCAGCAACCACAACCCAAGGAGCCCCTGCCACCCAGGGAGCAGCCACTGAACATCTCAACATCTACATATGTCAGCGAGATCAAACATGGGTAGGCAAAGAAACCCCCAAAGGAAAGAAAAGGAGGACTCGCCAGAAAAGCAGCTAAGTGAAACAGAGATATGCAACATGACGGAAAAAGAATTCAGAATAAGGTTCCTAGAGTACATGCACCAGATGTTCAAGAAGCAAGAAGAAACAGATGAAAAACTCAACTACTTATGCAAGAAGCTAGAAGAAACAGATGAAAAAATCAACAACTTAAGTAAGTCCCAAGAAGAAATGAAGAGTGACATAGCTTCAATAAAAAACTCCATTGAAAGTATCAACAGTAGACTGGGAGAAGCGGAGGACCGAATTAGTGAATTAGAAGACAAGGAAGCAAAACACACTCAAACTGTACGGCAAATGGAGAAAAAAATTAAAAGACAGGAGGAGAGCCTAAGGGAGCTTTGGGACAACATGAAACGAAACAACATACGAATAATAGGGGTGCCAGAACAACAGAAAGATGAACATGGATTAGAAAACCTATTCGAAGAAATAATATCAGAAAACTTCCCTGAGGTGGGGAAGAAAAAAGTCACACAAGCCCAGAGAGTCCCAAACAAGGTGAACCCGAAAAGACCCACACCAAGACACATCATAATTACCATGGCAAATGTTCAGGATAAAGAGAGAATCTTACAGGCTGCAAGAGAGAGACGGAAAGTAACATACAAGGGATCTCCCATTAGATTATCAAATGATTTCTCAACAGAAACACATCAGGCCAGAAAAGAATGGACGGAAATCTACAAAGTGATGCAAAGCAAAGGACTGAATCCAAGAATACTCTATCCAGCAAGGCTATCATTCAAAATTGAAGGGGAAATAAGAAGCTTCACAGACAAAAAAGGGCTAAAGGAGTTTATCACCACCAAGCCAGCCATGCAAGAAATGCTAAAGGGACTGGTGTAAAAAGAAGAAATATCAAGCTCAGAAAGAAAACAGCCACACACACACACACAAAAAGAAATGGCTACAAACAAGTACCTTTCAATAATAACTTTAAATGTAAATGGACTAAATGCTCCAACCAAAAGACATTGAGTGGCTGAATGGATAAAAAAACATGACCCATACATCTGCTGTCTACAAGAGACCCACCTCATTAGAAGGGACTCACACAGACTGAAAGTGAAGGGATGGAAAAATATCTTTCACGCAAATGGAAAGGAAAAGAAAGCTGGGGTAGCAATACTTATATCTGACAAAATACATCTCAAAGTGAAGGCCATAACCAGAGATAAGGAAGGCCACTTCATAATACTAAAGGGATCAATACAACAAGAAGATATAACCCTGGTAAACATATATGCACCCAATGCAGGAGCACCCACATACATAAGAAAACTTCTGGAAGATATCAGGGGAGAGATCGACAACAATACAATCATAGTAGGGGACTTTAATACACCACTGACATCACTGGATAAATCTGCTAGACAAAAACTCAGCAAAGAAACAGCAATCCTAAATGACTCACTAGATCAGATGGACTTAATTGACATCTTCAGAACACTTCACCCCACAGCTGCGGAATATACATTCCTCTCAGGTGCTCATGGGACATATTCAAAAATAGACCACATATTGGGTCACAAGCAAAGTCTCCACAAATTCAAGAAGATTGAAATCATAAAAAGCTTCTTCGCAGACCACGATGGCATAATGTTAGAAATAAACTACAATAAAAACAACCCAAAATACTCAAACACTTGGAAGCTGAATAGCATGTTATTAAATAT
Source organism: Myotis yumanensis (assembly GCF_028538775.1). Classification (NCBI taxonomy): domain Eukaryota; kingdom Metazoa; phylum Chordata; class Mammalia; order Chiroptera; family Vespertilionidae; genus Myotis; species Myotis yumanensis. The sequence continues at coordinate 47,173,056 of NW_027223765.1, forward strand.
TGATTGGGTTACCGATGACATCAAAGAAGAAATTAAAAACATCCTGGACACTAATGACAATGAAAACACAACAATCCAAAACCTCTGGGACACAATGAAAGCAGTCCTGAGAGGAAAGTTTATAGCTCTACAGGCCTATCTCAAAAAACAAGAAAAAATGGTAGTCAACCATCTAACTCTACAACTCAAAGAATTAGAAAGAGAGCAACAAGAAAACCCCAGAGTGAGCAGAAGGAAGGAGATAATAAAGATTAGAGCAGAAATCAATGAAATAGAGACCAAAAAAACAATACAGAAAATCAATGAAACCAAGAGCTGGTTCTTTGAAAGGATAAACAAGATTGACAAACCCCTAGCCAGCCTCACCAAGAAGCAAAGAGAGAGGTCCCAAATAAACCAAATCAGAAATGATAGAGGCGAAATAACAACAGACCCCACAGAAATACAAATGATTGTTAAACAATACTACGGGCAACTCTACTCCAACAAACTAGACAACCTGGAGGAAATGGACAAATTCCTAGAAAAATACAACATTCCAAAACTCAATCAGGAAGAATCTAAAAACCTCAATAGGCCAATAACTATGGAAGAAATTGAAGCAGTCATCAGAAAGCTTCCAGCAAACAAAAGCCCAGGGCCAGACGGCTTCACAGGGGAGTTCTACCAAACATTCAAGGAAGAACTAAAACCTACCCTCCTCAGACTACTACAAAAAATTCAAGAGGAAGGAACGCTTCCAAGCTCATTCTATGAAGCCAGCATCACCCTAATACCAAAACCAGGTAAAGACATCACAATGAAAGAGAATTACAGGCCAATATCCCTCATGAACATAGATGCCAAAATCCTCAACAAAATCTTAGCAAATCGGATCCAGCAGTACATCAGAAGGATCATACACCATGACCAAGTAGGATTTATCCCAGAGATGCAAGGATGGTACAACATCCGTAAATCAATAAATGTGATACATCACATAAACAAATTGAAAGAAAAAAACCACATGGTCATATCAATTGATGCAGAAAAAGCATTCGACAAAATCCAACACCCATTTTTGATAAAAACTCTCAGAAAGGTGGGAATAGAAGGATCATACCTCAACATAATAAAAGCCATATATGACAGGCCCACAGCCAACATCATACTCAATGGACAAAAACTAACACCATTTCCCCTAAGAACAGGAACAAGACAGGGATGCCCACTCTCACCACTCCTGTTCAACATAGTACTGGAAGTATTAGCCATTGCAATTAGGCAAGAAGAAGAAATAAAAGGCATCCAAATTGGAAAAGAGGAAGTAAAACTGTCCTTATTTGCAGATGACATGATATTATACATACAAAACCCTAGAGACTCCATCAAAAAGCTACTAGACTTAATACATGAATTTGGCAATGTAGCAGGATACAAAATTAACCCCAAGAAATCTGAGGCATTTCTATACACCAATAGTGAACTTTCAGAAAGGGAGATCAGAAAAACAATCCCATTTACCATCGCACCAAAAAAATTAAGATACCTAGGAATAAACTTAACTAAAGAGGTTAAAGACCTCTACTCAGAAAACTACAGGACATTGAAAAAAGAGATAGAGGAAGACATAAACAGATGGAAGAACTTACCATGTTCTTGGATTGGTAGAATCAACATCATTAAAATGTCCATACTACCCAAAGCAATCTATACATTCAACGCGCTTCCCATTAAAATACCAATGGCCTTCTTCAAAGATCTAGAACGAACTCTCCAAAAATTCATCTGGAATAAAAAAAGACCCCGAATAGCTGCAACGATCCTGAGAAAGAACAAAGTAGGTGGGATCTCAATGCCAGATATCAAGCTGTATTACAAAGCCACTGTTCTCAAAACTGCCTGGTACTGGCACAAGAACAGACATATAGATCAGTGGAATAGAATAGAGAGTCCAGAAATTAGCCCGAACCAATATGCTCAATTAATTTTTGACAAAGGAGGCATGAACATACAATGGAGCCAAGATAGTCTCTTCAATAAATGGTGTTGGGAAAATTGGACAGACATATGCAAGAAAATGAAACTAGACCACCAACTTACACCATACACAAGAATAAACTCAAAATGGATAAAGGACTTAAATGTACGACAGGAAACCATAAAAATTCTAGAAGAATACAAAGGCAACAAAATCTCAGACATATGCCAAAACAATTTCTTCACTGATACAGCTCCTAGGGCAGTTGAAACTAAAGAGAAAATGAACAAATGGGACTACATCAAAATAAAAAGCTTCTGCACAGCAAAAGAAACCATCAACAAAACAACAAGAAAACCCACCTCGTGGGAAAACATATTTGCCAACGTCATATCTGATAAGGGCTTAATCTCCAAAATTTATAGGGAACTCATACAACTTAACAAAAAGAAGATAAACAATCCAATCAAAAAATGGGCAAAGGATCTAAATAGACACCTTTCAAAAGAGGACATTCAGAAAGCCAAGAGACATATGAAAACATGCTCAAAGTCACTAATCATCCGAGAGATGCAAATCAAAACAACAATGAGGTACCATCTCACACCTGTCAGAATGGCCATCATCAACAAATCAACAAACGACAAGTGCTGGAGAGGATGTGGAGAAAAAGGAACACTTGTGCACTGCTGGTGGGAATGCAGACTGGTGCAGCCACTATGGAAGGCAGTATGGAGGTTCCTCAAAAAATTGGAAATGGAACTCCCATTTGACCCTGTGATCCCACTACTAGGAATATATCCCAAGAAACCAGAAACACCAATCAGAAAGGATATATGCACCCAGATGTTCATAGCAGCACAATTCACCATAGCTAAGATCTGGAAACAGCCTAAGTGCCCATCAGTAGATGAATGGATTAGAAAACTGTGGTACATCTACACGATGGAATACTATGCTGCTGTTAAAAAGAAGGAACTCCTACCACTTGCAACATCATGGATGGAACTGGAGAGCATTATGCTAAGTGAAACAAGCCAGTCAATGAAGGAAAAATACCACATGATCTCACTCATTCATGGATAATAAAGACCGTTACAAACTTTTGAACAATAATAGATACAGAGGCAGAGCTGCCTCAAACTGATTGTCAAACTGCAGTGGGAAGGCCAGAGAGAGTTGGGGGGCAGGAGGGAGGGGAGTAAGAGATCAACCGAAGGACTTGTATGCATGCATATAAGCATAACTAATGGACATAAGACACTGGGGGGTAAGGGAGGGTAGGGGTTTGTCAAGGGCGGGGGGGAAAAAAGGACACTTATGTAATACCCTTTGTAATACTTTAAGCGAAAAATAAAAAAAAAAAATTTTGAAAAAAAAAGTTGGTTTTTCCAAGTAACCAGAAATAATGACACATTCCAGCCACAACTGACTGTTATCTTGTGAATAATCCAACTGCAGTTCTGAGAACCAGAGGTCACTGCAGCCTCAAGACCTAGGCTCACTCCATGAAAGTTATATTGAAGAGGCAGCCTTATATGACTGAGAACCACTGCCTGCGATTTACTCCCTTGGGACCACCAACAACATGATCCAGCCAGAGTTCTGGCAGAAATATAGAGTAAGGTCACCTTCAGTAAATTACATCAAATGAACAATAATCAAGGCAGGTCAGGCCATTGGGAACTGACTGTTCAGATGTCACAGCAAGTGAGTGAATCCAGGAGCATCATTTTATGTATCTGGACATAACATTTTAAGCTACAGAACATAAGAGGAGACTATAGTAACCAAATCTTTACCAACTTGAGTGACAGAAGAGTCCAGAATTAGAGCTGCTTTATTATTTCATTCATTTATTCATTAAGTAAGTATATGCTGAGGAGCTCCCATGGGCATGGACTGTGCTAACTGCTGCAAATACAGAAGTTCACATGCTCTGTACCTTGTCCACAAGAAGGTTATAGATTCGATTATAATTGATTCATAGCTCCCCCTCAGAGCCAGGAACGTTCTAACATCAGGAGACCTGGAGAGGTCTTCTGCGGATGAGGAGGATTTAGGGACCACGTTAGAGAAACAGGAACAGAAGACATATTAGCAAAAGGTAAACCTTCACAGGCATATGTATACAAAAACTTTTATATTTTCCATGGAGGCCAGAGCATCTAAGAGTCTCTTTTGCTTCCTTCATCCACCCATAGGAGTCACCCCAAGATTTAAAGCACCCCATCTCATTTCACCTCTTTTTTGCTATAGCAAAGAGCAGAGAAAATTCATTTCTGGAGGCTCAATACATTAAGACACTAGAAGCAAGCAAAGTGGCTGATAGGCCTAGGAATTAACTGTGAGGAGAGAAGACCTGAGCTAACACGGACAGCCTAGAATAGGGGTAAAAAAACTAGAGCCTGCAAGCCAAGGGCGGGCTGCCACCTCTCTCTGTAGATAGAGTTTTCTCAGAACAGAGCCATGCTCCTGTGATTACATATTGTCTAGGACTTTTTTTGATATAAAAGCAGAATGAATAGTTGCCAGAGAGACTGCATAGTGTGTAAAGCCAAAAATCATTACTCTCTGGCCCTTCACAGAAAAAGCATGCCAATCCCTAGTCTAGAACAATACTGTCTAATGCAGTGGCCACCAGTTACATGACATAGAGCTAGTGCAAAATGAGATGTGCTGAAAGTATGAAGCACACACCAGATTTCAAAGGCTTAGTGTGAAAAAAGAGTAAGATCCCATCAATATTTTTTTTGTATTTTATAACAGTGAAAAAGGAATATTTTGGTACATTGTGCTAAATAGAACATGTTATTAAAATTAATTCAATCTGTTTCTTTTTACTCTTTTTAATGTGATCACTAGAAGATACAAAATGACAATGGGTTCACATTACTGTATATTTCTAGGGGATAGTCAGGGAAGGAAGGAAATTGTCCAGCATGAATATGAACTTAGAGACAAGCTGAGTGGTAAGACTGCTTTTACTCTACCTTCCACTTTGTCTTCATTTTCTACACTCCACCCCCATATCTTTCCTTGATAATTACCCCAAGTTCACAGACCTGAAATTCTTGTAGGTCACTACTGCTGAATTTCACAGAAGAAAATGTGCATACATCGGGAGTTCACACTAATAAAGGTCAGTGGATGGGCTGTGCAGCAGGCTGTTTGCTGCCTAACATCGTTCTTTCTACTAGAGCAGAGCTCTAAGAAAACTCCACAGGGAGACACTCTTTGAAGGCTCATCATCTACATTAAAAATTCATGCATATCAATAGTTTTCAACAGTAGTGTCAAGCCCATTTAATGGCAAGAAAATTGTCTCTTCAACAAATGGTGCTATGACAACTGGATAACTACAAGCAAAAGAAAAAGATTGAATTCCTACCTCCTACCACATATAAAATTAATATAAGAGCTAAAACCACAAAGCTATTAAAAGATAATGTAGGGGTAAATCATTATCCTTGTATTTGGCAATGGATTCTTATATATGACACCTAAAGCAAAAGTAACAAAAGAAAAAATATATAAATTAGACTTCTCAAAATTAAAAACTGTTTTATATCAAAGGCCATTGTCAAGAAAGTAAAAAGACAACCTATGGGATGGGAGAACATGTCTGATAAGGGTCTCGTATCTAGACTATATAGAGAACTCTTACAACTCAACAACGAAAAGACAGCAATAAAAAGCCACAATTAAAATGTGGTCAAAGGACACAAACAGCCATTTGTACAGAGAAAATATAGAAATGACCAATAAGCACATGGAAAGACGCTGGACATTATTAGTCATTAGGACAATGAGAATCAAAACCTCAGTGAGGTGGGTACTGCTTTGTACCAGTTAGAATTGCTATACTTTTTTAAAATGGAAAATAACAAATGTAGGTGAGGATGTGGAGACACTGGAACCCTCACATGTTGCTAGTGGAGAAACACAGTTTGGTGGTTTCTCAAAAAGTTAAACATAGAATTACCATATGACACAGGAATTCCACTCTTAGGTATATGCCCAAAAGAATTGAAAGCAGGGACTCAAACATATGCATGCATGTTCACAGCAGTGCTATCCACAGAGCCAAAGGTGGAAATGGCCTTAGTGTCCATCAGTGGATCAAAGAATGAATCAACAAATTGTGGTATATACATACACTAGAATATTACTCAGCCCTAAGAAGGAAAGAAGTACTAGTATATGCTACAACATGGATGAAACTTGAAAACATTATGCTAAGTGAAAGAAGCCAAGCAAAAGAGGTCACATATTATATGATTTCATTTGTACAAAGTATCTGGAATAGGTAAATCCACAGACACAGAATATAAATTAATGGCTAACAGGAACTAGAGGGAGCAAGGGGCATGGGGAGAACTTGCTTAATGGGCATAGGGTTTTACTTTGGAGTGATGGGAATGTTTTGGAACTAGATAGAAGTGGTGGATGCTTAACACTGCCCATGTACTAAATGCCTTTGAATTGTTCACTTTAAAACAGTTCATTTTATGTTGCATAAATTCACCTCAATACATTTTTTAAATAATGTATTTTTTGCATTCTATCCGTAACTGTATGATGCTTTAAATTTTTTTTAAGTGAAGTGCTTTTTTTTTAATGTATTCTATTGATTTTTTACAGAGAGGAAGGGAGAGGGATAGAGAGCCAGAAAACTCGATGAGAGAGAAACATCGATCAGCTGCCTCCCGCACACCCGCCACTGGGGATGTGCCCACAACCAAGGCACATGCCCCTGACTGGAATCGAACCCGAGTCCGCAGGCTGACACTCCATCCACTGAGCCAAACCGGCTAGGGCAATGCTTTAAATTTTTTAAAATATACTTTCATTATTTATCCATTTCTATTCTTCACCTCCCCACCAAAAAAATAAACTATAGTAAAATCAACATTACACTTGGTAAGCTACCCCAAATCCACCCTATTTAGACCACTCTTTCGCTAGTTAGCATCAGTTTCTGTTGCTTGCAGTCACACAACTTTAATTGATAAAGTACCTTAGTATGTCAGTAAGGAACCCTGAGCTTTAATTCTAGATCTGCAACTAGTCAGCTATTAATCCCATCATAAATTACTTAAACTAGCTGAACTCTTATGTGAAAATTGAAGGGATTAGACTAAAGTATTCCTAAGAGTTTAAAATTCCATGAATGACATAAAGTAACTATCATGCTTCAGTCTTCTTTCTCAATATTACCCAGAAAGAGGTCACTGGTAAAAATTAAATGGGCGAGACTGGTTCTGTTTGCTCCAGCTAATTTCTCCACCTCACTCCTTGGCTTCTCCATAATGTTTAACATGTACATTCCAATAGATAAAATCCCTCCAAGGTCTTCAGTGTGACCTTGAATCTCACTGCTATGGAACGCAAATCAAATCAAATGGCCAGAGACAATGCCCGGAAGTTCTGCAGGTTAGAAACTAAACATAGTTCAGATTATGGTATAAGGACTCCAAAGGCTCTTTAAAATTTCCTTTTGTGATTCAAGGGGTTGGACGGTAATTTGCCTGAAGAAAACTTACCTTTCTGCCTTGACTAGGTTAATTTGTGCAATAGCCTTTCCTTTCTAAAAGCAATAGTGGTTTCCATCTGTTGTCTTGGAGAGATACGTTTTAAATTATTAAGAATAACAAAGAAAAGACCAAAAGAATTCTTTTTAATTTATATTCTTCCAAAAGCTACAAAAGGATTATATTTGGGGAAGTTTGAGAAGTATATTAAGTCAATTTAGGCTCTAATATACTCACATTATTGATTTAAACCTATAAGCACATTAAATCACACTGGTCATAGAGGCGGCACCAGCAAAAAGTGAGAACACAGATCAATTATCTGAGTTCTGGGTATTTTCACTGACTTGCCATTATAAAATCATTTTCTTGGCTCTACCTCAGAAAGCAGCCTACCTTTTTTATATACAAAACTTTGGCCACCCAGAAAAGTGCTATGAGATTGGGGTGGTACCAGCTTGTCTGATGCCAGAGCACTTGGGTTCTAGTTCAAAATCCACCAGTATATGCTTTGGTTTTCTCATCTGTAAAGCAGGGGAAGTAACAATGCTTCCCCAAACCTGGCACATATACCACTGGGAGTATCACTGGGATTATATGTGAGTGCTTTTCTTTTTATTTTAACAATTATGTTTCATTCCAAGCACACTGAAATATATATAACTAGCATATCAAGCTAATTCTTATAGTCGTTCTTATATTTTGCTCCCTTGTCCCCCAGGTCTTTCTAAAATCTGTGAGAAATTTTAAACTGTGGGCTACTACAGCACTTAAAAGAGAATATTATTATCAAAAGGAAGATTCTTCTGAAAGCTAGGCTCTTCTTCAGAAGCCAAGCAGCGTCCCTTACGGTAGAGAGGAAGGAGTAGGAGAGTGAAATAAGCGGCTATGGGTTGGAGTCTTTGTGGATGACACTTCAGGGTGTTTTGGATGGGAAAAGCCATTTGCAAACTTCAAAGGGGTATGCTGGAACCTCTCTCTGCAGTTTAAATGTCCAAATTAAGCCCTCCCCCCCCCCCCCTCTTTTTTTTTTGATGGCAGTACTTCTTCTAGGTTTACATAAAGAATCAGTGGCAAGAAGATCTTCACAGTATGATGTCATAGGAAAGGTAGCTTCCTGCTTTGAATTAAAACCGTCTCAAAAGAAATAAAATGTAAAAGTTAATTACTGTGTATGACCTAAAACATTGGCCAAATCACAATAAAAACATTTATCACCTCATGAAACAGAGGCAGCATCTACGGTAACAAGTTTCAAAGTCCCAAAGAATTTCTTAGCCTTTTTTTTTTAATCTTTATAAGAGTTTATTTGAGCCAAACTGGTGACAAGCTAGGAAGCAAGATCTCAGAATCTTGATCTCAGATGCTTTCCGCCTTTTGGATTTTTTTAATGTTGGACTGCAAGTACTCTTGAGTACAGCCGGTTGGGAAAACCTTATTTTGCACAAAGGTCAACTGAGCAAAAATGTCTAAGTTTATAGACCACCGAGCCTTTTCTTCCCCTTCCACTGACTAGGTGCAGAGAATATCATGGCTTAAGAGAAGGCAAAAACACAAGATGGAGAAGCCTAGATTCCTGAATCATCCCAATAGGAAAACTCCCATCTTCTTTAAGCAACATTACAGTTTGAAGTTTATGTGCTAAGCAGCTGGTGTCACCCTAATTAATCAATGCAGTAAGTTAAGTAATTAAAAGCACATGTTCTACCTAGGACATCTTGTTGTGGCCTAAAGATGGAAGTTAAAGGCTAATGGGATTGAAACTTAAATATTTAAAATGAAGCCACAAGAAATATGGGAGGAGGAAGGAGAGTTGGAGTACTAAAAAAAAAACAAAAACAAAAACAAAAAACTGGACAAGAGCTGGTTATTTTTGAAGCAGGATATGGATACATGCAGATTAATTACACTATTCTGTCTAGTTTAGTATACAATTGCAGTTTTATACAACCAAAATTTAACAAAAATAGAACAATTTAAAGGACATTAGAAAACAACAGAAATCCAACTACAAAAGAGAATATTTAAACATCAAAAAAATTAGTGATTGAGATGAATTCAAACATATAAAATATATATTTTTTAAAGTTTGTAAAATACTATTAAAAATCCTCATTAGTTACTAATTGGAGGTTACTATGCATTTATTCATTAACCTGAAAATTGAAATATGGTAAAGAAACAAGCATTTTCCTGACTATATGAACTGTATTTCAGGACAGCCATATGGTTGATGAGGAAAAAAAAGTTCTTTACAGAAGCATTCACTAATAAGTACAGGAAGAATGACAGAATTAGAAAACTGTCATTTTGTAGCACTTAATGAGAAAAGAAAACCTCATATCCAGATACAAGCAACCATCATCAACAGACATAAAATCAGGGGGAAGCAAAACGAGGAACTTGGTAACAAAAGAACCAGGCTGACCCCACTGATTAATCTTGGCTTCACTAGCAGAAGGATGATCCATCATTATGCGCTTCGTGCTGTGATGCAGAAGGACATACTGGGCACTACCTCTGAAGCCCTGCTGCCTAAAAAAATCCACAAAACCTAATCAAGGCTCTAACTAAAGATCAAGCTATTGAAAGATAAGTTAAATGCTACCACAAGGACATGAACAGCCAAGTTCATAACACAGAGCAAATGACCCAGTTTCTCCCACATACCAGGGGCACTGAGGGGTGGGGAGAACTGTTTTGGGATAAAAGAGACTTAGTCAACACAACTCAATACAGTGTGTGGGCCCCATTTGAATTCTGACTTCAACAAAGGCAACTACAAAAGGACATATTAAGAAATTATTGTTAATTTCATTAAGTGTGATGATGGCATGGTATTTAAGTAAAGGGGGAAAATGTCCTTAGAGATACACACTGAAGAATTTTCAGATGAAATGACATGATATGCAAGATATGCTTTAAAATATTTAAAAAAAAAACAAAGAAAGAAAGAAAATGGGATAGATGAAATAAGATTGGCAAAATGTTGATACTCATTAAAGCTGGAAGATGGGTACATGGGTGTTCACTATCCTTAGATCTATTTCTGTGTACATATGAAAATTTTCCTAATAAATTTTTAGGGCACAAACTCTGAATCAGATGATGCTGGTTGACCAGTTCTTTGATTTTCAGCTGTAGGAATTAGGGAGATCCCTGCAGCCTGCACATTGCCAATCCTCTGTGTCATCAGTGGACAGATATTTCTTCTAAAAGTGCTCCAGCGTTGGCCAGTGTGGTTCAGTTGATTGGAGCATCATCCATCCGGTGCACCCAAAGGTCACCGGTTCGATTCTTAGTCAAGGCATGTGCCTGGATTGTGGGTTCAATTGAGGTCGGGCACGTGGAGCTTTCACTTGGGGGAAGGAGGGGCGATGGGCGCCACTAGGCTAACCTATGTGTGTCTCTCTCTCCCTTCTTCCCTCTGTAAAATCAAGTTTTCAAAAGTGCTCCATGCCCTAACCGGTTTGGCTCAGTGGATAGAGCGTCGGCCTGCAGACCGAAGGGTCCCAGGTTCGATTCCGGTCAAGGGCATGTACCTTGGTTGCGGGCACATCGCCAGTAGGGGGTGTGCAGGAGGCAGCTGATCGATGTTTCTCTCTCTTTGATGTTTCTAACTCTCTATCCCTCTCCCTTCCTCTCTGTAAAATAATCAATAAAATATATATATTTTTAAAAAGTGCTCCAATATTATTTCTGGTATTTTCCACTGCCTCTGACACCTGATCTGTGAGTTTTGATGCTGACTCTTTCAATGTTCACACATGTGTAGGCCAAAAAGAGTGTGTCCCAATTGCTACCTACCTAGAATGATTATGTGACTATCAATTTTGAGATATATCCCAATTTCAAATAACAAAAATATGAAAATATATACATTTAAATGTCTATTAAGAAAGAGACAGAGAGAGGTTATGATAATAAAAATGTTGAATACAATGAGATTATCTAAATACCTACAAGGTCTACCCTACTTGGCCTCCACAGGTATTGCTAGCTGCTGTAATTCCTGGGTCATATTTTAGCTTCCATGTCTTACTGGCTTAAATACCTCATTTCATATAAGCTACAGCAGCAGCCACTGGGCTGGCAAATGACAGGCCCTCAAAAGGTTTTTGATGGATGTTGGTTATATGAATAATAAATATGCAAATTTTAAGCCACAAAAGAAATATAACACGTACAAAAAGGTACGGGGGTAGGTGAGGAGTAAAGCTCTTCTGTGCAAAATTCTAGAACTAATTTGAGGAAATCTGTCAAGGATGTGCATGACCATTTTTTCCAAGTAGAGTCAAAATTCTTGAGGCAGAGTGAAAGTTACACTGCACGTAAGTTCTAGTAATTTCCAGAAACCAGCAGAAGACATAAGATTGAGAAAACCAGTATGGATATATAATCTCCGACAAAAGCCTTTTGTTGGAGCTTAAATATAAAGTCCATGTCCTGAGAGAACTTTACAAATGTAAGACCTAAATGAAGATATTATTGTATTTTGTTTTCTAATATTCTTCAGATCTGGATACAAGGCAAACACGGGTTTTACTTAATAACAAATCATGATAAACAACATTTATTGAGTTTTATTACATACCAAGCATCTCACTCAAGTTCTTTCCAGGGCTGCCTAATTGTGCTTTATTGTGCTCTATAGCTTTACCTATAACATCTAAATTAAGCCAACCACAATCCCGCAAGGTAAGTACAATAACCATCTCACCCACATTTTCAGGATAAAGAATGAGCTTTAGAGAGACTTGGTAACTGGTCAAGCCAAAGAGCCGGTAAATAATGTATCCAGGACTCATACCCAAGGGCTATGAAAGAGGAATGATGAGGCTGAGTATTTTTAACCAAAATACACCAATGTTTTGCAAAAGAACTGTGATGGAGGATTGGGGGGAGGGCAATCAAACACAGATAAATACTTTAGAAGATACAATAAAAATTAATTACTGGGCCTAGCTGGATAGCTCAGTTGGTTAGAGTGTCGTCCCTATATGCCAAGATTATGGGTTTCATCCCAGTCAGGGCACATATAAGAATCAAAAAATGAATGCATAAATAAGTGGAACAATAAAACAACAAATTGAGCTCTCTCTGGAGCTCTCCCCCTTACTCTCTAAAATCAATCAATAAGTTAAAAAAATTCCTAAATAAAATAAAAATAAGAGCAATCACATTAAAAGCCCCAAATTTGTTATTGTTAGATTCAACAAATTTGCTCTTGGTTGCACACAAATTTCTAAATCTTACTGTCCATTTCTGAGAACATTTTGTTGAACACTGGACCAGCACAAGGACCGCCCTGCAAGCAGTGCTGCGCCACACTTCATTGTCATAGCAGAACATGCTCAAACACTGTGTATAATAAGGTCCCAAAACTCCATCTACTGAGGCACATAATTCATTTAGATGCTATTTAATCTATTTGTTTTGAAATAGATTTTTTTAAAGACGATTGTTAGTTTTTTTCTATCCAAAAAATATTTGCCCAGATACCAGATATGGGTTACAAAGTAAACAAAAATAGAGAACTTTTTCAAATGTTGTGCTGCTTTATGATACAACTGCTAAGGTAACTTGATAAATGTTAAGGGGAAACTATGAAATGCATTTCTTTGCCAAGGGAACACTGAATAACAGTGAAGACAGAGCAAAGAGGGTCAGAAGTACCAGCTGCCTCCTGCCCACGCTCTACAGAGAAAGACTCTTTCAAATCCACCCTGAGAAGTGAGTGGCTATTGGGAAACTAAAAAACAAGTACTTAAGAGATCTCAAAGAAAAGGTGACACACTGGATTCTTCAACCTGCCATTCCTCTAGAGAAGTCCTCAGTTAAGGAACAAGATTGGCACCCACAGTACATTTACATACAAAAATGTGTTCTGGAGGGAAAGGGGGTGCGGGAAGAAGCCAAAGCTTCTTGGATTTTATTTTCATTTACTGTAAAGTTCCAAGGTAGTAATAACAACAACAACAACAATAATAATAATAATAATAATAAAGGTTACCATAGTTTTGGGGGGCCTGCTATGAGCTGATGGGTCAAACCCACGGCTTCTGAAACTACTCAAGAAATTAGTGCGGACCGGCACGGAAGGGCATACCATGGAGGACAGATGCGGAGCAAACCCAATCTGAAGGAAACAATTTGAAGCTGGCACAGGCCCCAAATCAATAAGTGGAGGTGGCTGTGGGCAGTGAGCATAATGGCTGGGTAATGAAAACTCACAGGCAGGTAGCTCAGCGCTGGGGGGACACTCTTCAATCACAGCACTGGGGGGACAGCCTCTGGCAGAAGGGAGGGCCATCTATCAGGAGGCTAGAAAGCACATCCAACAGGCTCTCACAGTCCAGCTAGTCCCTGATGTCACAGCCCACGTAAACAAACAGCACGAGGCTTCCCCAGATCCTGTGAGAAATAAAATCCTCGCAGCTCGATTGTCAGGCCCAGAATGCAGTCCCAACAGGAAAAACACTTCTTACAGAAGATGCAGTGGATTCAAAGAGCTTTAGGAGTGTATTTTCTATTAGCTGTAATGAAGGCTGTGCTAGCAAATTCCCCAACTCTGGGCTGAACAGGAGTAATTCAGTAATGTAGCTATAATTGGGTGATGTCAACTCAACATAATTTGTAATGTTTTGCTAACAAATTACCTCATTTTTTTCTGAAAAAAAGGTATCTGTGATTCCATGTGATAAGTTTCTTTAAAGAACTGAAATACAGCGCTAATGATAAAGATCTTTAATTGACAGAAATGTTAATAGAATCATCTGCTAAGAATGATCTTAGCTGATTTTTATATACAATTAACCTTTTAAACATAAGAAGCTTGAATTTTTAACCAGCAAATGTTTAGAATTGGTGATGCATGATCCACATATACTTCTGTATTTCGTCACTATGGATATTCTACTGGAGAGGTTCCTCATAAACTGTAACTTAGTTCTCTGCACAGTTCTCCATGCCCATAGACTGGTCTCCTTGTCTGGACTATCTTCTCCTCCCTTCCATTTACTTGTCAATGACCTTTGTCACATAGGTCCCAATCAAAACCCTCCTTCTCCATAAAGCTTTCCAGACCTATGGGCAGAATTACTTTCTCTCTCTAGCCCTTACTCCTGTCACCATATTACAGTGCAGATGCCCTTGCACATGCTATTCCCCTGCGACTGCCCCTGGTTAAGGCCCATTCGTCCTGGGGTTTCAGTTCAATGCCTTGCTTCATGGAGGACCATCCCTGCCTCAGATTAGGGCACATCGCACACGCATTTCCATTCCACGGCATTCATTTCCTTTGTTTCACTAACCCTAGTTGTCATTGGTATCACCCTGTCTCTCTCTTCCCCTGGGATAAATAAGGTTATAGCCACAGTCTATGTTGGGTTTTTCTTAAACCTAGTAGTAGGCACATAACACACCATGTTCAAAGAAAGAATAAATAAGTGAAGGGATGAATGAACAAAGAAACACTATCTCTGTTTCTATCTCTCTCCATCAGTCTTCTCCACCAGATTGCAAACTCAAAGGAAACACATTACTCATTGTAGTGATCACAATGTCTAACTAGGGTCTGGCACATAATGGAAGTGAACAGTTAATTAAATTGAATTTCTTCTATTGTAGTATTAGAATCAGGTTGGCCTTAGAGAATGTAGTCTCAAGAGCTTATCCTGTTTTATACTGCCTGCTATCCATTGACCCTCATCAAGAACCCACCATGGGCCAATCACTCTGCAGGATATAGTGAAACAGAGAGGATGATATTTAGAACCAAGTACTCTACAGTTTCGATTCCCTTTTATGACTACATTTTTGCATTTATGCCAGATACTGGGGGAATTATAGAGGTCAATCAAACAAACACTGTCCTTGAGAAGCTCAGAATCTAGTAGAGGAGATAAAAACAAAGAAAAATATCAGGAGATAAAGCCCATGAGTAACATAAGAGGTGTCTCAATACTCTTAGTGTTCCAATGAAGGACAGAGAGGATGTAGGCTCAAGTGGAGGTGGTTTACAAAATAGTCTTACACAGATAAAGACAGGAATTGGGGATGTTCCAAAAAGAAATGGAGGTGGAAAGCAACATACACTTCTTGATTCAACAGATCCAGATGCAGCCAGGATTTGAGCCCAAGTCTAGGCCAGAATCTACCTTCTGAATCACCACATGGCACTGTCCCTGTAGGTATATGTCCTTCCTCTGGGTCCAGTAAAGAGAAACACTGGGAACTGCTGGTCACACACACACATGCTTTGTTTATTCCTCTAGATTCTCCAACTTCTAGGCATAGAAATGTAGGGTGCTTCATTCCCCAACTAAGCATTTCCCTAAATCACAATTTAGTATTAGTCTGTGAGCTAATACAGGGTCAATCCTATCTAATAAAAGACAAAAAGGGTAATTGACCATACCTTTGCTACACTTCCCATTGGCTAATCAGGGTGATATGCAAATTAACCACCCAGCGGTGGAGCGAAGCCAAACGTACCCGAAGCCTGCCGAGCAGCGAGGCCTCACGGCCCCGGGATGGGCGGAGCCGCAAGGCCTCAGGGCCCCGGGATCAGCAGAGCAGCGAAGCCCTACGGCTGGGGGCGGTGGGGAGGTCTGGCCGGAGCCCAGCCAGAAGCGAAGGCCTTGGTCCCGGGTGCCAGAGGAAAACTGGTGCCAGCAGCCAAGGGAAGGGAAGACCTATTGCACGAATCTCTTCATGCAACAGGCCTCTAGTAAAAAATAATCCATATTAACAGTGTTACAGTAATTTTTGTTAATAAAACTTAATTTGAAAATACTGTCCAACATTTAACTCAATTAATTAACTCAATTTAATTTAGTTTTTAAAAAAAAAGGATGCTTTGGTTTTGTCAGATAATGAAAGCCACTTACTTCAATGTGGCCCCCTTTTGTTTTTCCCCCAGAAAGCACTGTGAAAAACTGAATACGCACAAACTAAAGAAAATCAGTTAATTTGGAAACCCTTGCTCCACTACTCCTGTGCCTTTTTTAAAAATATATTTTTATTGATTTCAGAGAGGAAAGGGGACAGAGAGAGAGAGAGATAGAAACATCAGTGATGAGAGAAAATCATTGACCTGCTGCCTCCTGCACACTCCACCCTGGGGATCGAGCCCACAACCCAAGCATGTGCCCTGACCAGGAATCGAACCGTGACCTCCTGGCTCACAGGTCAATGCTCAACCACTGAACCACACCAGCCAGGCTATTCCTGTGCTTTTTAAAAGAGAGTCTCTGTCATAGTGTATCCTTTTCTCAAATTACCCTATCCACATAATGTTTTCATTTGTAAACACATTCTCTTTAAAGTAGGAGGAAACAGATTTATGTTCCTTAAATGTTAAAGGAATATTTGGGTTCCCCAAACCTGTCTCAAAGGAAACAACTGAAAACTGTCCCTATGAAGCATCAAGACACTGGCCATCAGGACATTGAGGGCAGGGAGCAACCGTGTGGCTCAGCACTTTACCGTAACTAGACAGGCTGCTGCGCAATCACATAATGAGCTCCGGCAGAGATGGTCACCCAGGAGCCAAACCCATGGCTCTAGAACAGGGGTGGGAAAACTTTTTGACTCGAGGGCCACAATGAGTTCTTAAACTGGACCGGAGGGCCGGAACAAAACCATGGATGGAGTGTTTGTGGGAACTAATATAAATTCAAAGTAAACATCATTACATAAAAGGGTAAGGTCTTTTTTTTTTTTTTAGTTTTATTCATTTCAAACGGGCCGAATCCGGCCCAAGGGTCGTAGTTTGCCCACAGCTGCTCTAGAAAGAAAACCAGCAGCAGAGGGGAAGCTGCTCTTCGCTGGAGCTGGTTCCTAGCAGCACTTTGCTGCCAGAGTCCAGCCTTGTCACCTGTGTGTACTCCTCATTAGGAACCATGTTGTGGAACACGGTATCTTCTCCAGCTGCAAGCAAAGGCAGCGCCCTGGAATTACCCAGTGGCCTGCGTGTGTGACTAATGACTAGAACTCTGGTCCGTGCTTGATGCCTGGCCTTCAGAATTACATGAACCTGTTGCGAAAAACACACCATTGTTACAGACATACAGAAACAGATTAAGCTCCAGATGAAGATTGTTCCAGCCGCTGGCTTTTCACCTAAGCAACAACACAGAATGATTCGGCACCCAGTTCCTTGGCTCAATTAAGTCTTAGGACTGGAAGTCAAGTTATCCTGGTTTCCTAAGCATTGTCCACTCAATGCTTGTTCTTTGCCTACTGCTGCCCAGTTGTATACAGTAGCTTCTTTTGATAACATTCATCCTTGAGCATGTCTTTCCATGTCCAGGTGACTGTTCCACTGTTTGGCACAATGTTCCAGCTCTGCAATGAACTACACATTATTGTTGTATCAGCTGTTCCACAAAGAGATAAAATCGGGATCAAACACAGAACTTGTCAGGGCAGAAAAGATAAGGTGAAGAATTAGTAGAACAGTGGGAAGAAGATAGTGGAGATTGAAGTTTAAGAAACATTTAGGAAACTATTGACCACCCCCATTTTTTTTCTCCTTTGATTCTCTAGACCTGCCAGTATCGGCTGCTATGTTCCAATTCTGATATATGTTTAGTTTAAGACTGTTTGTTGACTTTGCTCCTCCATTACAAGTAAGGGCCGCTGTGTTTCCAGGCCTTATCCACTCATCACCTGATAACTTCAATTTTTAAAAATAGCATATTATTTCGTATTTCATATTGACCAAAGTTTTGCCACCCCAAAATATGTCTTTTGGAATACTGATTCTAAGATAGTTATTAAGAAACAAGCATATAGGCCTAACCAATGGACACGGACTACAGGGGGGTGAGGGCATGAGTGGGGGGGATAGGGAGTAACGTGGGGATAAGGACACATGTGTAATAACTTAATCAATAAAAAAATAAAAAATAAAAAGAAACAAAAGACTCAGAGAGAACCTTTGACCCTTGCCCTTTACCTGCTTAAAGGAATTCAGAGAGAAAAAAATCTCCAAAAAAAAAGGAGGGGGGGGGGGGGGGAATCACCTTAGCATGAGAATAAACTAAACGTGTGAGACAAGGAGAAATCTAGCAAACCCTGTTTCCCTGTGTGTCCCATTGTTTCTGAGTGGTCCAGCAAGAACTCATTTTTTTACTATAGATTTGCTCTTTCTCATCTACCTACAAATTGCCTTTGAAATCCCAGACCCCTACCCCATTTCCCCTTTGTCCAGATTGACATACAAGCCACAACTGCCCAATGGGGCCTCATATTCGTATAGCACCCTAGCACCCTCATATGAACATTCATAATAAATTTTGGATATTTCCTCCTGTTAATCTGCCTCATGTTAATTTAATCATTAGTTCAACCATAAGGACTTACAAAGATCAGAGGAAGGTTATTTTGTGACCCCCTAAAATATCTAAGGAATTTCATTGAATTTCAAAATTCCTAACACTAGACTCCAGATGCCTATGGTATCTTTTTGCTTCAGATATTTCTGCTTTTTTTTTTTTTTTGGTATAAACTTGTAAGAACAATAATCATAATAGCTGATGCTTTTCTAAATTCTATGTAGTAGTAATTCATCTAATCTTTACAATAACCTATTATAGGAAATTATTATTATCCTCTCTCACAGGTGAACCAAGACCTAAAGAAATCCATGGACTTGCTGGAGGACATTCAGCTCACCAAGGATACAGCCAAGATTCCAGTCCAGGCAGCCTGGCTCTAGAACCTGGGTTCTGAACCTCTACACCACACTGTTCCTCAGAAGGAGCATGACAACTCCCTAGGCTTTCATTCCACACTCTCAAAAAAAAGTGCTAATCATAAAGAGAGCACGTGTTAGTGTAAAACATGTATAAAAGTAAATGAATTAAAAAATAAATGTTGCCTCCTCTCCTTCCTCCAATTCCCCTCACATCTCCTACCCTCATATCTTTACCATTTCATTTCCCAAGGGAACCAATGCTAACAATTTGGGATGTATTTTTGTTTTTTAATATAGACATACATTTTTACACATGTTCATATAATACATACTCTCCTGCCTCATGCGTTTCATGTCAATTCATAAGGACCTACTCTATGCTTTTTAATAGCTGCAGAGTAATTTCAATGTATAGACCCATAATATTGAATTGAACAAGTCCTCCTTGATGGGTATTTAATTTACTTTCAATTTCTTACTACTACTAACAATATTATAATGAACTTTTCTGTATAGTTAGTTGGCCAAGTATTTCTGCAGAGTGTGTTAGAAATTTCAAAGAATTTCTAGGTCAAAACATTTCAAACAATGGTTGATAGTTCCAAACTGCCCAAAGTTTGCTATAATTTATACTCATAACAGAGTCCATGTGCATATACCACCACAGTTTTACCCACAGTGATTAGTATACCTATCAACTGATTTTTAATTTAATTATGAAAATGAGGTTATAATGAGTTCCCTAAGATTCCTTTTGGGATTCCTAACTTAGTAGGACCTACTCAATCAGTTCTGAGAATAAAATATAACAACTACCCAATCTCAAAATATCTTGTCTGCCTCTCCCAAATAACTCTTCTAATCTGACCTCATTTATACAGTAACCTCCAAGTCTTTCCAGATTGAGTTACAGATGGAAGAATCTCATGAAACATAGACCAAAACCCAACAATAAAATAAAAAGATATTTTGGTAGGGAAAATGACTCTGCAAGGTCATAGAGGCATCCAGAATTGTCTCCATGTCCCCAGACAGAAACTAAAATGTCCACTATTTTTTGACAGTATAAATGTAGAACGTGCCCCAGTCTGAATAGAAATGAGCAAATCTTGAGTGCAGAACTGACTTTCTGGGAGCTGTGTAGGTTACCTACAGTCGTGCATTAGGTGGCTCTGATTCCATTTTGAAATGAGTAGGAAATATTATTCCAGGTGCTTACTGCCCCTCAAGCACAGTCACAAAGGACTCTCTTCTAGCTCCACTGGATATGCAGTTGCCATTCTTCCACTCTACTCATTGATGATGCTGTGTTTTGCATTCTAAAATGGCACCGCAAGGATTAACTAATATAAACACAAACTAATAGGGACATCATCATCTTCAAGATTAGCATTAAGTGAATCAAGCACTGGCTAACACACTATCAATGACATGAGGTAGGTTATCATTATTATTCAATTTTACAGATATGAATATGTTGTCACAAGTTATAAGTGATATTGCCATGGCCCATTTCTATACTATTTCAAAAGCCATGTTCTTAACCATTACACTATACTCCCTTCCACAGGCATAAAATAAACAAACATCAGATAAGCAAAATTATTCCAAATAAGGGAAGGTTGAAAGGGAATGGTGGCAGTTAGTGTATTTTGGAGCATAATGGGCTAGTCTGATTGTCTCTTGTTTCAAAATGTGTTCATGTAACTACAAAAGTATTCAGGTTCACAGGCACAAATGTGTATGGAGGCCAGGAAGGTAACATTCATGAATAAAGAAGGCCAAGTGCATGACAAAGCGATTGGTGAGGAGTGTGATACACATACCCCATCTGAAGGGGGCAGTGTTTCCAGATCACTGAGTTTTGTTCATGAGAAGTGAAAACTACAATTATTAATACAAAATGTTCCTAGTCTAATTTTAAGAATATTGTAAGGGTGAGTTTGAAACCTCTGACCTCCACATATCCTCTATAATAAAAGCCTAATATGCTAAATGTCTGGCGTCCGGTCAACCAATCAAAGCGTAATATGCTAATGATATGCTAAGGCTGCTCAACTGCTCACTATGACGTGCACTGACCACCAGGGGACAGACAGTCGGCCAGTAGACCAGTCGCTATGACGTGCACTGACCACCAAGGGGCAGATGCTCTAACCAGTAGGTTAGTTTGCTGCTGGGGTCCGGCCAATTGGGACTGAGCAAGACAGGCCAGACACACCCTAGAGCCCTCTCATGGTCCCTCCCTGGCTGGCCAACTTCTTGCATCTCTCCCTGGTCTTGATCGTGCACCAGTGGGGTCCCTCGGCCTGGCCTGCACCCTCTTGCAATATGGGACCCCTCATGGGATGTCAGAAAGCCAGTTTTAGCCCAATCCCTCAGGCCAAACCGAGGGACCCCACTGGTGCATGAATTCATGCACCGGGCCTCTAGTAAAAAATAACATGGAAGGAGTTTTAGCAGCACTGTGAGATGCTTTCCTAGTAGCCATCTGTCCTTCCTTGCTAACATACCCTGATCTTTCTCAGGACTATGGACTATGGTAATGTGCTCAGGGAAGACAGACCCTGTCCCCAGCCCAAGAGGCTGAATTGTGATGGGCCTAAGCCAATGCAGGTAGCTAAGTTATCCTTTGCCAGTGACTAGTCTTGGAGGGGATACACATGTGACCCAGCTCTCACTAAAAAGAAATAACAAGATAACTACTACGGAAATATTTTCTTCCCTAAACAAACAAACAAACAAAAAAGGCCCCTTTTGCCTCCTTCCCTCCTATCCTGTGTTGGATGCTAATCTGCAGCACTGTGGTACTGACAGCTCTGGCAGCCTTCTTATGAATATGAGGCAACAATCCTGAGGATGAAGGCCAACATATCATTGATGGTGTAATGGAAGCATGAGGGAGCTTGGGTCCTTGTTGAGCAGCTAAAACAGGCTTCTTGTTCAAACAATAGTAGGACACTATTTGTTGGGTTTTCTGTTACTTGGTACTGAGTACATTCTAATGAAGGATGTCTCTCACTTCAGAGTTCTAGCCCTTTGTTTACAATATTTCTAATGCAGGAAACCATCTTAACATCAAGGTCATGAGTTAGAGTCTGTGGCTAGATGTGAGATAAGTCTCTGCCACTTGAGAACACCTACACTCTGCTTCGAAAATTTAAATTATGCCGTTAGCTTTTCAAGATAGGTGAAACACTTTATAGCATCATATAGCAAGGACTTAACTGCTCTCATTGTTGCCAGGCAACTGCGTAAATGCTGCCTAGAAACAAAATTCACAACTCTTAACTCCCCAAAGGAGGGTCCTTCTCTATAACTGATATGCTTGTGCCCAAGTCTGACACTTTCCATCCAGTAAAGGTCATGGTGCACATCTGGGCTCTCCAACAATCCCGAGCTCATTATACTGCCAACTTATATAATTCTTGATCACATCATAAATTGTGGTTTCTCCATGCAAAGCCAAATGACAGAGTGAAGACTGTCCTGGGGAATAATTCCCTGTCCTTTGGCCTGTCTCATTATATAGACTGATTGGGGACCATCCCCGCAAAGGAAAAGAACATGTGAAGGTTCTTATCAGCCTGAAGATCACTGTCAGGTGAACCAAGTTTTGTAAACATCTTTCAACTTTCAAGGAAAGTTTGAGACTTCATAGTGAGTGATATGATGAACTTTAATAACGCCTCAAGAGGATCCTAACTTTGAGTCGTTTGAAAAACACACATGCACACACAGGCTAAGATGTGCTCACCCTTCTATTAGTAAAGAAACTTCAAAACACAAATACAGATGATGTCCTGCATTTACATTTCACAATGATCCTAATGTTGTGCTTTTGCAAGTGAATTTTCAAATACTTTCAATTCATAGACTCATAGTCTATAAAAATCAGGAGAGACCCTGAGATCAAGCAGTCCAATCCCAGAGTCTGTAAGATGCACAGCTCCTTAGTGGTCAACACAGAACCCAAGTTGCTTGACTCCTAGATTAATACTCTTTTCCAAAATAATGTGCTTGTTCCTCATGATACCAACCCTTACTCATTGTGATGAAGGTCAGGGACAAATTAATTTCAACCTGATGACAAACCAAAGTCTCTATATAGCCACTGGTTGCTATGTGAGTCAAAATTAGGTTAAGTTGCATGTAGGGCACTCCTTTACCTCCCATACCCAAAATTAACAGTGGCTTAAACACACAAGCTTTTATTCTCTCATTTAACTAGTTTGGAGGTCCGTAACCCAGGGCAGGTATGGCAAATCTATAAATTCATACAGATCCAGATGCCTTCTAACTTATACTTCTCCATTGCTAGAAGATGTCCTTCCTTTACATAGTCAGAAGTTACAGAGGAGCCATTACATCTGCATCCCAGTCAGCAGCAAAGGGAACACTTTGAAACCTTGTCTCTTTAAGGATTCTCCTGATTTGGGTTTATCTAAAGCAGAACCTAAGACAAGGATCAAGGGCATAGGTTCATACAGCTAATTTGGAATGTGATCCTAGTAAACTGGATTGGGAGAAAGGGGGAAGTACGAACTGAAAAGGAAGGGGAACAGCAATAAAGCATTGTTATCAAGCTGGTTATATCTATGGGCAACTAAAATTCTATCTTGGGCTTCTAGGGACCACATAAGAAAATGTGCAGAATGTATCTCACAACTGTCCATCCAACGGACAAGGATTGGAATTATTATCTGTCAATTTCTCCAGGTCCTCCAGAGGTCAAGGTGACAGAGCATGACCCACAGCCTCAGGTGAACAAAACCAGGTTTTCACCATAAGTCACATGGTTAGCATAAACTTTTTGGTATGGTCCAAGTTCCCAAGTATTCAAAGTCACTTTATTTTTTTTAATATATTTTATTGATTTTTTACAGAGAGGAAGGGAGAGAGATAGAGAGTTAGAAACATTGATGAGAGAGACATCGATCAGCTGCCTCCTGCACATCTCCTACCAGGGATGTGCCCGCAACCCAGGTACATGCCCTTGACCGGAATCGAACCTGGGACCTTTCAGTCCGCAGGCCGACGCTCTATCCACTGAGCCAAACCGGTTTCGGCTCAAAGTCACTTTAATCCCACATGCTATTTCAAGGTCTCAGGGGTTATCTCCCAGGATCAGTCAAAGCTAGTCTTTTCTTTGGACTGCAGAGTTTTAACACCACAAGCCTGCTGAATGAACTAACCTTTTTCTGCACAACCTGTTTGGAAAGAACTTAGTCACACAGCCATGCACCTACAATGAAAGTAGGAAA
Source organism: Myotis yumanensis (assembly GCF_028538775.1). Taxonomy (NCBI): domain Eukaryota; kingdom Metazoa; phylum Chordata; class Mammalia; order Chiroptera; family Vespertilionidae; genus Myotis; species Myotis yumanensis. Next base: position 47,197,518 of record NW_027223765.1, read on the forward strand.
TGCAGTTTTTGTTCTGAGCAGCCATGTGCTGCTTACCATTTGGGAATTCTGCTGATGTATACCAGTGGTTCTCAAACTTTAGCATATCAGAACCACGTGGAGAGCTTGTTAAATTCAACTGCAAGCACCCCACCAACTGCATCCCTCCAGTTTCAGATTCAGTAGGTCTGGAGTAAGGACTGACAATACGCATTTCAACAAGTCCGCAGGTGTATTAGTTTTCTGTTACTGTCAGAACAAATTATCACAAATTCACTATGCTACTGTTCTGTAGATCAGAAGGCTGGCACAGGCTTCACCAGGCTAAAATCCAGCTGCAGGAAGGCTGTGTTCCTTTCTGGAGGCTCCGGAGGAGGCTCTGTTTCTTACTCATTGAGGTGTTTGGCAGAAATCAGTTCTCAGGTTCCTGTTTCCTTATTGGCTGTGAGCTGACGGCCACCCACATTTCTTGGCATGTGGATCCCTCCCTCCTTTATCAAGTCAGCAATGAGGTTTTCAGTTCTTTTAGTGCTTTGACTCTTTCCCGTCTCTTCTTCTACCATCAAATCTCTCTGGTTGCAGTCTAAAAAGTTTCTTTGATTTTATGAGCTCACGTGATTAGATTGGGCCCACCTAGATAATCCAGAATGATCCCCCCATTGCAGCCCATATTCTATAAATTACATATGCAAATTCCCTTATGTCATGGAAGATAACATACTCATGCATCCTGGACATTAGGGTGTAGACATCTTTGGGGGAAGCCATAACTGCTTACCACACCAGTTCATTCTGACGTGCTAATTCTGGGACCACACCGTGAGAAGCACCAGAGTACAAAAGGTGAGAACAACCAGTCTCTTCTGCAGCCTTATTTTACACTGTTTAAAAGTGTTAATAAACACTTGCAACAAATAGATTGACTGCAGATTTATCTATTCACTGGGCCCGAGGACTGCTCACAAAGTAATGAAAAATGGGCACAAAGCAGGATCCAAGAAGAGAAAAACAAGGAACTAAAATCACCCTGCAATTAGATAATTGGATCCTACAGAATCTAGTCATTTCTCAGACTATATTCAGTGAAATTCTTAATTAAGAGAAAAAAAAGAGAGAGAATGCAAGCAAGCCAATCCTGGATCAAAAATAATAGAGAATTACATTAAAATTTAACAGGTTTCTTTATGTCAAGACTGCTCATGGCCTTTAAAATGCCAGTGGATGGCCGGTCAGTATGGATCAGTGGTTCAGTGTTGATCTATGAACCAGGAGGTCATAGTTCAATCCTCAGTCAGAGCACATGCCTGGATTGTAGGCTGGATTCCCCAGTAGGGGGCATGCAGGAGGCAGCCAGCCGACCAATGATTCTATCTCATCATTAATGTTTCTGTCTCTATCTCCCTTTCCCTTCTTCTTTCTGAAATCAATTAAAAAATAAAAATAAATAAATAAACAAAATGCCAGTGGGTGCCATGAACCTCCAAGAAGGAGGACAGAGTTTCTCAAAACGATCTGGCCATGGACTATGTCCTTCTTGGCACATATCCTGGAACTGAGCTCTTTGGAAAAGTAGTAAAGGTTGCTCTGGGGTGAAAGGTGGTAATTTAATGCACCTTCACTTTCTAGGTTGGTGCTTTTCAACTTTGCACAAAATACTACAAAACGCTGCAGACTGGAATCATCTCAGAAGCTTTAGAAAACACTGCTGCATACATAGGTCACACACACCAGAGATTCTAATATAATTGGTCTAAGGCATGGACAGACAGAGTGATTGTTTTCCACATTCCCCAGCCAATGCTAATGAGCAGCTGAGATTGCAGACCACTGCCAAGGTGATGACCCTGCTCTCCCGACTCATTCTGAGTGTGCAGTTACTCACCACAGTGAGGAAATCTGGTACTGTTCTGTGTATTTTCATTGTTGCCCAACCAAATTAAGGGCGTGATTTTGAGAATTAAGAGATAGCCTGGAGTAGCATGGAGTACAAAACAACTCCACACTCAATGATACCATCCTTTCTACCATCATTGCCAGGTCAGATTACTTTAATCTTATTGTATCCCCCAAATTTAGCTCAATGTCCCACATATGGCAGCTGTTCAGTAAGTAATGTGGTAAGTATTAAAGTATGAACAAAGTCCTCTTCAAAATGTGAATCCTGGAAGAATCAAGCTTCAATCAAACCTACACGCACACCGCTCTAAACAGATAAGGGGATTAGATAAATGAGATGGGGAACCAGCATTTTGACTGGCATAGTACCCAGCACACATCCAATCATGTGTGAGTGAATAAATGGGTGAGTTCATGAATTTCAGCATAAATAGGCAGGCATAAGTATGTCAAAGTGTGAAGTAACTGGGTGGAGCCCAGAGCAGGAGGTGAAGTTCAGACAAAAGGTAGACATTCACATACTGTGCCTCCTCCTCCAGTTTTGTGTAGGTCACTGAAAACCCTTGGCATGCCAGTGAAATCACTCCAAGACTCCTCCTGAAATGTCAAGACTTGGAAAATTTGCAAATCTCACCTGCCTCTAATTCATCTTTCTTCCCAACCAATTATGATCCAATGCAATCTCTCCAGCTCTACCCAGGTGATGGGAGAAGGAACTGTGCACAAGAACCTCCTGTCTTCTGCTCCTTCTCTGTGCTGACAACATGGTGCTGCCCAGCAATTGCCAACCACCCCTTTCCAGGGCACCTTTTGAGAGCATCTCCCTTGGACTATCCAGGGAAAATAGTACCAATTTTTCTGGTGATGTTATGTCTTATGGATATATGCATTCCTAACAACTGCCCAGTCCTAAGATAATGCAGCCTATCTTTCAATGTTCTGCCACTTAATTCATGGTGATGTTTATCTTGGCTTCAAGAGAATGAATTATTGCCATATTCAGTAAGTCTCATACCACCTTTCCTCTTCCCCATTATCATAAAAGTTAAAGTTGTTTATTTATGAACGAAATAATTTATCTGAACATTTTAACAATGCATTGGCACTTATAGAGGTTTTTACTTCGATTTTGTTAAAGATACAAAGTCAAATATCACTTTGGTACAAGTTGCTCTGGTGTTTTCTCCTCTCAATATCTAATAATATATGGGATCCATTTTGGCCTTGTGCAATTAATACAAGAAGTATAATAAACCCTCATCAGTCCCCTTGAGAAAACAACAAATCAGTAATAATTTATCTGTGCAGTGTAAAGCCTTGATACAGAAGTTCCAAAATTACTCCAAAAGAAAAAGAACAGAAAAAAAAAACAAATTCCAAGTCAAGAGCCATCAAGAAAGAGACAGACAGTCTCACAGATTGCTGTTGGGAACGTAGAGTGTACATTTCTGAATTGCAACTTGGCAATATGCATCAAAAATTCACAGCTTTAAAATCTTCATTTCCTGACCCATTATTTCAAGGACTATATCCTGAGGAAATGAAAGATGTGCCCAAAGACGTATCATATATAGATGCTTATTAATAATGTTAGTTTCCATTAAGAGAAATGTACAGGCCTACAAATAAGGGGATTGTTTAATAAGTTTTGTTACCTACAAAATGGATCATTATATAGACCCTTTCTGGGTCTTCTGGTATAAATTGCTGGGAGAAATAAATGAGAAGCGTTGAGTGCCTTCCTTTTCACAGGACCTGACTCTGATTGTGTTTACTCATTGGTGGCCCATGTCCCAAACCCAGGGATAAGAAGCTGGGCCCTACTCAGCCCTGGGCTTCACTGGACTAGGACAATCATGGTAACTTCATTCTCCTTACAAAGGATTGTCTTAGGGTATGGTTTGAATTACAGCCAATGGACTAAGAGAGTGAATTGTTGCGAGGCTTCTGAGAAAGTTTTCCTCATTGTTAAGAAAACTAAGGACACATGAAAGGGTGATATTCGCCTCCATCTAGCCTTCAGGCTCTGCTGTCAGGATGTCTGGAAGCCAACCTGGAGCCTGGGGGGACAAGCCTGCAGGGAGGAGTAATACCTGAAAGAGGGCAGAAATAACAGATGAAAAGAACCCTGGTTCTCGATAATGTTGTTGCTGAATTCTGGAAAGACCTTATTTTTTCATCTAGATTTTAACATTTTTGTTTAAATAAGTTGAACTGAGGTTTCTAAGACTTCCGTCTGAAAGAATCAGAAGTGATACAGAAAAAAAAAAAGTGCCAAGCCCACGACAAAGGGCTTAGTTCAACAAATATAAGCCTTCCCTTCTTTCTCTTATCCTCCAAATATGTACATGCAATGTATAATGTATATTTGTTTATAATTTGTACATATAGAAAAGGTGACAAAAATAAAAGGGGTAAACAGACCTTTCCCTCACTCCCAAAACATTCACACAGGCCCAGTTTCCCAATTTTAACATAAAGGCCCTAATAAATGATGGACAAAGGAAAGACTTGTGCTGCAACAGATTACATCCTGCTGAAAAGGAGTTCTAGGTCTTCTCAAGAACCCTGGATAACAGACCTCTGCCAGCCCTCTCTCTCTGAGCTCTTGAACAACTAACTGGCCAGAATTCATTCCCTCAGCAGACCAGCTGGATTGAGTGTATGCTATTAGATCAGCGATTTCAACCTTTTTCATCTCATGGCACACATAAACCAACTGCTAAAATTCTGCAGCACACCAAAAAAAAATATTTTTGTCGATGTGACAAAAAATAGGTATAATTTAATTCATTCCCATGGAACAGCGATTGTTGTGTTGGCTGTTGTCATTTTTTTATTTGACAATCTAAGGGAAAAGAGGTCAGTGCTCCTGACTAAATAGTCAGGTATTGCATGTTTTAAAAATTCTTGTGGCACATAGGTTGAAAATCACTGTATTAGATCAAAAGAAAGCATTTGTTACTTGAATAGGCATAGGCCATAGTAACTGTGAGTCTTAATCAAGTAACAACGTTACTTGGCCTATGAGGCTCTATAGTAATAAAATACGCACTTTTCTAAAAATGACTCTGATTAGAGTCAAGTGACTGCACAATGACTCCATTCAGTTCCACATCACAGACTGAACAACCTCCTTTTCCCATATCCTATTGCATCTGATCCCAGTGGGTAAGAATAAACCAGCCCGAGATATGCTTAGATATTTTCTATTTTGCTGAAAAATAATATATTAATTGTTTAAAGCTTGGAACATTATCTGTGATTTGGGTCTAATGTCCAAAAAGTATTACAAGTGGGAACTCAAAACACTCTACCAGCACTACAAAGAATTCATGAGTGCTCATGCCTTTGGGGGTTGGTTTGGGGGTTTTCCCTTTATGGCTTCTGCTCCCCACCCCAGAACGTGGCACTCAATAAGAAGGACTAGCAGTGTCCTGTTGGCCCTGCTCCTTCGTGTCATTTTGCTGCATTTCCAGTTAATGGCATGACTGTAATGACTAGCAATTTAAATAATGGAAGCTGAAGCAGAGGCAGCTAAAGGACACAATGTGGAAATTGCCATAGTTTATCAACATCACTGGCACCCAGCTCTTCATTACCTCCTTGAATAGGGTCAAAGTAGTTAGAGTGGTGCCGTAAATACCGACTAAAACAAAGCCGCTGTTTATTCTTGATTTGGCGTAGGGTATTTATAACAAACAAGTTGCGTTTCCCAGGCATGGCTTATTAGACACGAGAATGTAATTGATATTAACTAACGTTCGGGCTCTAGTAACTTTTTCTCACTGCATGTCAGTTTAATTTTTTTAAGCATAAGTAGTGCATGCCAAATGGAAAACAAGAGGAAGAACACACAAAACCCCTTAAGCCTTTAGTACTAAATGAAAAACAACTAAGCCATTATCTTACAGAATCCTTCAGAGGTTTGCTATACACTCAGCGGAGTACACCACAGTCTTCTCTTTTTGAAAGGGCACTCGCGTGATTTTTGGAGACGAGACAGCTCTAACTACACTCTTGTCTTTGCTCAGAACTAGAGCAGCATGGAAGAGTGAAGCCACTCGTGCATCTACTGTATTACAGCACAGGTTGAACACCGGTGCCCAAAGCAAATCTTGTCCATTGTTCTGTTTCATTCGGACCATTCAGTAATGGCTGACTTCGTGTTTTAACATTTTAAAATTCTTTTCAACATTTTTAAATTGAGAGATTTCACAGAAAATGCTGGAGGGCTCTGACCCCACAGGAGCCAAGCCGCTGGGGCAGAGTTGAGGCTGCCCCCGTTGGAGAGGGGAATGCACTCATCAGTTTGCCTCGATTGCAAACTGATGAGTGCTTCTCTGGTCTCCTTGTCACTGAAGCCAAATGTCAATTACCGCCCCTCTTCTTAACTGCAGTGTTAGTTTCCTTGCAGTAAAGACTGAATATATGTGTTTCATATTGGCATGTCTCTGTCACAAATGGAAAATAAAGATGGGTTAAGAGGACTGAGCGTTTCAAGAAAAATGAAGAGAATGAGGAGGATATAACTCTACAGACCTACAGAATTTCTTGTCTAACCTCCGTCGCTCAGTGACAGTCATTGGAATGGGCGACCCTTTTTAAAAAGCATCAAGCTAGAAGTTCTGTGGAAGGGATGCCAGACATGGAAAAGCCAGGCTTTCAAAGCAGAAGGGAAAAGCAAGCACTCCTCTTGTAAGGAACCTGAGCAAACACAAGCAGGTCCTGATGTTCTACCAATGCCTTAGCCTCCGGCCCAGCTCCTTTCAGAGACTGTCAGGCTCTGCAAGAAGCTGCCCCACTCTGAAATCACCTGTCCTTCCCAGGGAGAGCGGCTGCACGGGCCTCTGGTCTGGTGTGCAGTGGAGAACCCAGACAGCCCACCTGGTTTTGTGATCTCTCTTCTCCTGCAGAGCATGGGGGGCGGGGGGGGGGGGGGGGGGGCAGGAGGGGGTGTGGAGTGCTAAGGGGTGTTTCTTTTCAATGAAAGGAATAAAGACACATGCATACACATACTCAGAAAATATTGTTTGAAGGCATCCACACTCGCGGGAGATTTCACTTGGATCTTGTTTTCTAGAAACCAAAGAACTACCAGTAAGTGTGAGGACCCAACAAAACTGGAATGATGGCAAGTTAGGAAGACCACTTTATAAAAACAAGCTAAAAATGATAAAACCCTCAGGAACCAAAAGAAGTGAGTAGAACACATAGTCTTTTTCACTAAATCTCATAGTAAAGAACCCAAAGAAGTCTGCAATATAACTGGGGAAAGTCAGAGTGTGTATTTACTCCCTACTATGTACAGTTTAATACATTTTGATAATAAATAATACTTTTTGTTCATTCATTTATTAAATATGCATTTGTTCACTGCCTTCTATGTGTCAGGCATCTCCAAGGATATAGAGATTTAAAGATAGGGCTTTCCTGTTGTCCACAGTTGAGTCAAACAGGGAGACACCCTGACGAAAATAATATTTATTGTAAATATGAGAGCAATGACAACAATGAGGTAATAATAGCGGTCATTTATTGTGTGCTTACTATGTGCTAAGAATTGTGCTGAGTACTTTGCATTATTGTCATTTGATCGAGTACTAATATCTTCATTTTATAGGGAATAGTGGGCCATAAAAAGATAAGCAGCTTGCCTAAGGTCATACAGCTCACAAGTGGAAAATGTGAGATTTAAACCCTGCCAATTTTCTACATGGGATTCACAGATTATCTGCCACATCAACCCAATGACAGCTACAACGGAAATGCTCCAAGGACAATGGAAGCAGAGTGGAGGCCCCTTAAATGCTTTTTAATTTACAAAGCACTTTCCCATATAGAGAGTAAGCTTCCAGAATCCATCAGCCCCAACAGGTGGTATTGGTAGAAAATATAATAGCCTTTCAAAATGACAGAGCTACAAATGGTTAGTAAGAGAGCCTGCGATGGACCAAACTTTCCAATCCAGAGGCAAGAGGAAAAGTGTGATCCTCCATGACATGTTTCTTGGGAGCCCTTTTAGGAGCCAAGTGGTTGGTGTTGGGTGGCCTGTGCATGCCCAGTTTGTCAATGTTTAGGTTTCTAAGGACAAAGAGTTTAAAGAACTCTCACTCCATTTCCATACCTGAAGTCTAATAAAAGTAATACATGCTTATAATATGTATCTCTTAGTGCTTAATATGTTCGTGGCATAACAATGGGCACTTTGGGTATATTGTTTCTAATCTCCACAACACCATGAGAGAGACCCAATAGAAAAGAAAAACACCGGGCTCAGAGAGGTCCAGTGATTTATCCAGGGCCACACAAGTAGTGAGGCATGAATTGAACTTGAGACAATGTGACTGCAAAATCAATACTTTCTCCTTTGCAGCTAAGTGCAAAGTATCAGGCCAAATCTCTTTTCAAAGATTCACCATGCTTCTTTTGATTCTTCATTCATTCAAAACCACTGTATTCTGCACTTAAAAGGAACACAGTACCTATCCTCAAGCACCTGGCAAGTAAATCTAGGAGACAAATGTCTAAACACCTAACCACACCTACAGGCAGGACAAAGGAGGCTAACTGTGTTTACTATTTAAATAATAATAACCTTTCAAAAGGGCTTAGTCACAGTGTGAGTGACAGAGATACAAATGGCTAGTGAAAGAACCTGGGTTGGACCAAGCTCTATGAAGGCAAGCACTTGGGTTTGATGGTCATTATCACACACCTGGAACACAGTCTAGAACCAGTAAACATTTGTTTAATGGAAGACTAAATGAAGACAGCCACACTTAAGGAAGGATGAATTTAAGGTAGGATTAGTTCTGTCTGAGGTAAACCAAAGAAAGCCTCCCTCTGACACAGAATTGGACCAGGAAGAATGTATGAACATGGACAGGTGAGATATGAGGTGGCAGGAGCTGGAGGTCAATGGCCCAGGGTGAACACAGGTACAGAAGCAGAGAAATCCAAGCATGCCTAGAGCACAGGAAAGGTGAAGAATGAAGGTGAGGGCTAAGGTCAGAAAGGTAACATGACCCCACTTGGCATAGAGCCTTGAGCCCATGAGAAACATGGGCAGCCACACAGGTAGAATGCAGTAATGTCAACTTTTGGCAACAGTGGGAAGCTATCTCTCCCATGAAATCATTCAATGGCTCCTCACTGCCCTTAGAGCAATACTAACTGTTCCCAGTTTGCAAGGCCTTGTGAAACTCTCTAGCCTCACCACTTTGACCAACTGTCACCACCACAATTCTACCTCAAGGCCTTTGCACAGTCTGTTCCTTTGGCCTGGAAAACTACCCATTGGTCCTCACCTCCCTTCAGCAGGTTAACTCCCACCACTCAGCTAAGAAGTCTCAACTTAAAAGATACTGTCCTCTGGGAATCCTTCCTCGAGGTCCTTAAGTCTGCATTCTTTGTATCCTGCACTTCACCCATCTCACATTGTGTTACGTCGTATTCTGTAACAGTTATGAGTTTTCCTTTCTCTCTCACTATCACTGCCCTCAAAAAGGGCAGGCACTATCTTTGTTAGACTCCCAGCACCTTGCAAACAGCCCAACCCATTACAGGTACTCAATAAATATCTTAGAATTTTTATTGAGTCCTCTAAGTTAGTGAACTGTTAAGTTAGTGAATTGAGTGATTGATAGACTGATTGGTTACTGTGGAGAATACTAAGTCAAAGAGAGCCATAGGAGGTCCAGGGGGAAATATCTCTTTATAAAGGTCCAGAAGCATTTATTAAAGTAGGCTCTTTGCTAAGTGGGAAGAGTGGAATCACTAGTTTGTCAAAAGAGACAGCAAGTCAGAGAGAAGCAGAGTCAGTGGGCTTTTGCTAGAGAGACCACAATTCCACAGGACAATGAGCAATTAGCATGCAACACTGGATAATATGATTTTCATGACAGACAGATTTATTATGACTTCTAAATATATAAATCCCAGGTTATGCTTTACAGCTAACCTAACTACTTGATATATGTGTCTGACATCCCATCTTAAAATCAGATTCCAGCTTCTAATTAATTTTTATTCACCCATCGCTATAACCAGAGAGGCAGAAAATCTCAGTGGGATAAACAATAGATAGGGTATTAGTTGCTCCCATTTTGTGGCACATTTTCCACCAAAATACTGACTTTCCTTTTTCTTCCCTACAAATTAGGGGCAGTACCCACACTTCTCCTTATAACTTCTATGAGGAATGAAAGGATAGCATTGTACTGAAGCCTGTGGTCATTATTTCTATTAAGTAACCAACACACCCCCTCTACTCCCACCCTCACCTTCTACCTCATACACAAATTAGAATGACATCATTTTAGTCCGTTTAAAGAGTGATCATTGCTCCCCTCCTCTAGCAGCACCCACCCTCACCTTCTACTCCATGCACAAATTAGAATATCATTCCAGTCAGGTTAAAGACTGATCCTTGCTTAGGTGTTACCATACATCTTACTTTCTCTGATAATATTTTTATTAAATAACTATTGAAGCTGAGTTGCAAACTCCATGAAGATCTGACTTTAAACAAATAATTCTACATAATAAAAGCCTAATATGCAAATAGACCAAACAGCGGAACAACCGGTGGAACGACCAGTCGCTATGACGCACACTGACCACCAGGGGGCAGATGCTCAATGCAGGAGCTGCCCCCAGCCTACAGGCCCCAGGTCAGCCAAGGCGGGTGCCAGTGGGGCCCCCTGATCGCCCTGCCGGTCACCCCGCAGATTGGCCCTGATCGCTGGCCAGGCCTATGGAAGCTACCCGTGCATGAATTTCATGCACCGGGCCTCTAGTAATGTTCATAAAAGCTGAAAAAATCATCAACAGCTGTTTATATATCTCAACAACATTCATAATTCACTCACACCCAGGTACCTTGTCAAAAATGGTACAAAAGCAGCTGGGAAAGTACAGTACTATAATTTGCTAATTTCCTTAAAATGAACATCCAGCAAGTCTGTATTTTTAAATATAATATTAATATGTGCATATAATTTTTAAAACATTTTCTTCCACCTCCTTTCCCCCAAACATGAAAGTCAAGATGGTTACCACAAACCAGGTGAGGGGGGTGGAAAAGGTGGTCACATTCAATTTAAAACAATTTTTAATATTGAGTTCTCACTATGTGCCAGGCACTGTTCTCAATCCTTTAAACGCATTAAATCCTCCCCCAAAGCTCTATAAAGTATCATAATTTTCTCCTTGTAACATATGAAGAAACTAAGGCACACAGAGGTTTAAAAGGTTACTTGCAGTCACAAAAGCTAGTGAGTGGTAGAGATGAGATTTCAATTGAGGCCCATAGCTATGACTCAACCACCTGGATCTTTTAACCAATACACTGCCTTAGGGAATTAAGAGAGACCTTACTAAATAAATCCTATATAATAAAAGCCTAATATGCTATGTGTCTGGTCATTCGGTCGACCATTCAACCAATCAACGCATAATATGCTAATGATATGCTAAGGCCGTTCAACTACTTGCTATGACGTGCACTGACCATCAGGGGGCAGATAGTTGATCAGTCGACCTGTTGCTGTGATGTGCACTGACCACCAGGGGCAGATGCTCCAACTGGTAGGTTAGCTTGCTGCTGGGGTCCGGCCAATGGGGACTGAGAGAGACAGACCGGACATACCCTGGAGCCCTCCTGGACTGGCCAACCTCCCGAGTCTCTCCCCGGCCCCAATCATGCACCAGTGGGGTCCCTCAGCCTGGCCTGCATCCTCTTGCAATCCGGGACCCCTCGGGGGATGTTGGAGAGCCGGTTTCAGCCCAATCCCACAGGCCAGGCAGAGGGACCCCAAGGGTGCACGAATTCGTGCACCAGGCCTCTAGCAATAGTATAAATAGAGAACTGTGTTTTCCCAAACCATCAATCCAAACACTACTGTGTTTCTGGCTTTTTGTAAGCAGATTTAAATAAATTTGGATAATAGCCTGTTTAGCTACCATGGTATGGAACTAGCAGGAAGAATACATTAAGCAAAGAATTTTATTTGGTGGACATCCTGAATCACAAAGACTGACATATTATTTTGTTTGTTTGTTTGTTTTTATTTATTTATTTATTTATCCTCACCCAAGGATATTTTTCCACTGATTTTTGGAAAGAGTGGAAAGGAGGGGGAGAGACACAGAGAAAGAAACATCGATGTAAGAGAAACACATCGTTTGGTTGTCTTCTGCATGTGCCCAACCAGAGCCAGGGATGGAGCCTATGACCGAGGTACATGCCCTTGACCAGAATCGAACCCAGGACCCTTCAGTCCACAGGCCAATGTCTATCCACTGAACCAAACTGGCGAGGGCAAGACTGACATGTTTTGTTTCACAATAATGAAAATAGCTATATTTTTAATCTAAAAAATATCTCCTCCTCATTTTGTTATAAATATATGGTTTCTAAATCTCCAGTGCCTATCTAATGTATTTGATGGTGTAAAAGTAGCATTGTTAAACACACACACCCCACATGTACCAGAATTACTTGGTGCTCATTTTATCTTCAGCTGAGCCCTGAAAACATTCTAAAAAATAATGCATTCACAAAACAGCAAAGTTCATGCACTTGACCTTTAGACTACAAAATGCTGTATTTACATTCACAAAATTGTATATTCTCCCTGCAAACTCAAACTTAAATATACAAAGTATTTTTTATCAAAAGAAGTGAGGATGGAACATGTCCTATATACCAGTAAAAATAATAACCATTTGAAATAAATACAATTTTAATTGAAAGTATCACTAAAAACATAAAAGTATTTCCTTTATTTTCTAAAATAAATTTATACTATAGTAGAAATCAAACAAACATTTGGAAGGACACATAAAACATCCATATTATAGCTAATCTATATGGCTGATTTATAAGTTTTAAAGCCTTTCAATAAAACCATATTCTAACTCTAGCACTATTTAGTTAGGGCTTTATCAAAGCATTTAATTACAAAATAAGATCATTGATGTTCAGATGAAACCATACATAATATAATCAAATCCTTAGCATGAAACCCTTCAATTTGTCATTCTGAGGTCTGGTTTCTAGGCCCACTCCAGTTTAAAATAGCTTCTCCAGTAACACAACACTGCCCTACCTCCCCTTTACCCTCAGATTATTGGAACATAATGTAATTTTTTACAAGCCTTAGGAAAATATTATTGGAATGCATGGCAAAAATGCAGAGATAAAATGGAACTGGGGGGGAAAAACAAGTTTTTAAAAAATGGGAAATCAATTACTGTTTTTAGTAACAGTAGTAATAGCTTTTGTGGTAAGAAAAGAAAAATTGCCCAGAGACAAAATAGATGTCCAATATTACAGTGCCCTAATGAGTACATTTACATATAATTTTCTGAAATTTATGTCCAAGACTAACTGCAAGTAGAATTTAATATCAATAGGAGTTTATAAAATCCATTCATTTTTCCTCTAATCATATTGGTTATTTAAGGTACTTGATTAGACTGGGTTATTTTTCTTCTGGAGCCAACAAAGAGCTCAGACAGCTTTGAAAGTGATGAATTAGTGGGGCATTTCCCACCAATGGGCCAACATTCCCACTGCCACAGCAGGAGGAAAAGCAATGAGAAAGCTTGTTTGAATTCACACGCAGGCCCTGAACACAATCTGCTGCGAACAGGGAGCGGGCCAGCATGTCAGAGGCCCACTGCAAAAGAGGAAGAGGCAGAGACCCAAACTTAGAAGACTTTGGTGCCTCTTCCTTCGTGGCAGCCTGGAGAGAAGCCTCTGACCAAATGCATTTCCCTCTGCCCCCGGAAAGATTAAAGAACACAGGCCTTAACAACCTCCTGGTCCTCGGAACTGAGGAACAGGAAGGGAAATGTAACACATTCACAGTAGCCTGCTTCCTTGTACAGACTTCCCGAAGCATAGTAAATAGAGGCTGTGTCTCCAGGATTCCACTTCCAGCTGTGCCCACAAGTTGGAAAAAACAAGATGGGACATAACGACTCCCACTAACCTGCCCCTGTGCTGTCACTCTTCCAAACAATGCTAAGGGAGTGTGGGGGGGATGTAAGGCCTTCTCCAGGATGCTTTAAGAAGAAATATTACTGACTGGACCGGGAGATATAGGTGACTCCTGGCTGAATGCAGAATGAGGAACAAAACGCTCTCTTGAGGTGCCCAATCCTTGCTGTATTATGTTCTTCTGCTGCTAAAAGCATCATCATAACCTAATTAAATGTTTAAGTGTTGCTTTGATGGTTCATGTAAAATTCAGTCTGGTCAACTCAGTGTCCCATCTACCCAGATGTTGAAAATCTGTAGTCATCCTGACCTATGTCCTCTCCATCCTCCCTGTGTTAGTTGGCTAGGACTGATGTAACAAATGCCACCAACTGGGTGGCTTATGGGAAAGAAATGTATTGTCTCCCGGTTCTAGAGGTCAGAAATCCTAAATCAAGGCATCCGCAGGGCCATGCTCCCTCCGAGATGCTAAGTAGAATCTTTCCTTGCCTCCTCCTCGCTTCTGGTGGTGACCATTAATCCTTGGTATTTCTTGGCTTACAACTGCATACTCCAACCTCCTTCTCTGTGACATTCTCCCCTCGTGTGTCTGTGTCTCTTCTTATAAGGACATCAGCCATATTGTGGTAAAGGCCCATCCTATTCCAGTATGACTTCATCTTAACTAATTACATCTTCAATGACCATATTTCCAATAAGGTCACACTGTGAGGCAATGGGAGGGACACTATTCAACACATAACACTCCCATATTGAATCAATCACCAAGTCACATCCAGACTACTTTCTACTTCCTGAATCCTGCCTTCATTTTCACTGCTTCAATCTATTTTCTAAAAATCATATTTATTTAAATGTAACATACATACAAAAATACATGAGTTATAAAGAATTTTCACAGGATGCACATACCCAAGTAACCAATACTCGAATAAAAAGATAGGACCTTACCAGCACCCAAAAAACATACTCATTACCCCCTCCCAACTAATAATCCCAAAGGTAACCATTATCTTGACCTCTAAAAATATCAATTAATTTTACATGGTTTGGGATTTCATGTAAATGGTGTCACACAGTACATATACTTTTGTTTTTGGCTTCTCCTGCTAGTGAAACTCATTCTTGCTGTTATAAGTAAAAATAATTTATTCATTTTAATTGCTTTATAAATATTTCATTGTAGGAATATACCATTTATTTATTCATTGAATTGTTGATGACCATACAGATTAAGTTCCACTTTGAGGGCTATTGAAAATAGTGGTGCTGTAAACATTCTCAGTTGTAAGTATAATCTAGTAGAACTGCAAAGTCAGAAGGCATATCATTATTCATCTTCAATAGGTATTGCAGTTTTCTAAAATCATTGTATTAATTTTCAACAGCTCGGCACTATATGAGAAGTCTAGTAGCTTCATATCTTTGTCAACACTTGGTAATATCAGGTGTATTTTCTTAATTTTAACCATTCTGATGTGTGTGCAGTGGTATCTCTGTCCCTTTATTTTGCATTTTCATGATAACTAAATATGGTAACAAATTTTTCATATGCTTATTAGCCATATGGATATCCTCTTTTGTGAAGAGCTTGTTAAAATCCATTGCCCACTTTTCTACTGGGTTTCCTCTTTTTCTTATTGATTTGTAGGAGATATTTATATAGTCTGAATATATGTCCTTTGTCAGATATATATGCTGCAATTATCATTTCCCATTCTGTGGATTGCCTTTTCTTTCCCTTAATGGTGTCTTTGGTGCAAAACTTTTTCATTGTAATGTAGCCTAATATATTTATCTTTTCGTTTTTTGCTACATAGTTTTATTGAGATATAATTCACATATCATCCAATTTAACCAATTAAAATATACATGGTATCCCAATAAATGTATACACACTTTAACAGCTGATAGCTCAATTGTGAAAATGATATCTATTTTAATAAATACTGCTTTTAAAATGTGTGTATATATTTTTGGGGGGACACCCTATATAAGTCAAAACTTTTAATGTAGCCAGGGGTTGTGCAGCAATCACTTTAATCTAATTTTAGAATATTCCAAACACCCCCCCTCCAAAACCCATACCCACCAACTGCCACTTCCCATTCCTCCCAGCACCCTCCCTTCACCAAGCCCTAAGCAAGCACTAACCCTCTTTCTGCCTCTTGAATCGCCTATTCCAGACATTCCATATGTATGGAATCATTTAATCTACAGTCTTTTTACTGGTTTGTTTCACTTAGCATAATGTTTTCAAGGCTCATCCATGTTATAATGCATATTAGTACTTTATTTCTTTTTCTTGTTGAATCAAATTCCATTGTATGGATAATCCACACTAATTTATCCATTTATCAGTTGATGGACACTTGGGCTGTTTATAATGTTTTGGCTATTATAAATCCTGCTGCTTCATTAGTATTTTTTATATCCTATTTAAGCAGTATTTGGCTATGCCAAAATCACCAAGATATTCTACTACGTTTTCTTCTAGATGCTTTATGTTTTATCTCTCGCATTCAGATCAACACATCAACTGGAATTTATTTTGCTTATGATGTGAGGAAGGGGTCTAGATTAATTTTTTCCCACATAAAAACCCAATTTTCTCAGCACCATTCAAGGAAAAAGATCATCCTTTCCCACTGCTCTGTATTGTCACCTTTCTCAAAAATCAAATGCCCCTGTATGGATGGCTCTATTTCTGTATTCTCTATTCTGTTCCATTGTGCTAGCTGTTTATCTTTGTCCAGTACCGCACAATCCTAATTATTGTAGCTTTGTAATATATGAGTATATGATAGTTTAAGTCCTTCAACTTTGTTCTCATTCTTCTTCAGTTATCTTGCCTACTCTTGGTCCTTTGTATTATGGGATTTTGGTTGGCGTTGCATTGAATTTAGAGATCAATTTGGAGAGAACAGACCTTTTTACTATATTGGGCCACCCATTCCATAAATATATTATGTCTTTCCATTTAGTTAGGCCATCTTTAATTTCTTGCTTTTCTCTGCAAAGGTCTAATACATCTTTTGTTAGATGTATTCTTGTTTATAATACTTTAAGCTACTTTAAATAGTAACTTTCAAAAAGAGTTTTAGTAAGGTAGAATTTACACACCATGAAATTTACCCATTTTGAGTGTTTAATGAGTTTTAGTAAATTATACAGTTGTGCAACCACACCCACAACCTAGTTTTAAAATATGCCTATCCACCCAGAAAGTAACCTCATGTCCATTTGAAGTTAATCCCCACTCCCACACCAGGCTATGACTGATTTGCTTTCCATCTCTGCAGTTTTGCCTTTTCTGGAAATTTCATAAGAAATGAATCATAAAGGATAGAATCTTTTGCATCTGTATTTCACTTAGCATAATGTTTTTAAGATTATCCAGCTTGTTTCATGTGTCAGCAGTTCATTTGTTTATATTGTTCCCTAAAACTCCCTTATATAAAGAGACCAATTTTTGTTTACCCATTACCAGTTGGTAGCTATTTGGATTGCTACTAGCCTGGGGCTAATATGAATACCACTGCCAAGAATGTTCACTCGCAAGTCTTTGTGTAGACACAAATTCTGTTTTTCTGTGAGTTTTTACTTCAATAACTACAACTGGAACTGCTGGATCATATGATAAGTACATGTTGAACTTTTTGAAAATTGCCAAACTGCTTTCCAAAGTGGCTGCACCATTAACTTCCCAATAGCAATTTCTCAATATCCTCACCAACACTTCTTATTATCTATCTTTTTTATTTTAGCTAGTGGGTATGAATTAATATCTCATTATGGTTTTAATTTGAACTTCCCTAATATATACGTGTAGGTTTGTCTTTCTACTATTTACTTGTAAGGATTCTTTATATATCTGATAAATGCTTTATAAGATATGATGTACAAATATTTTATCCCATTCTGTGGCTTGTCTTTTCATTTTCTTAATACTGTCTTTTATTTAATATATTTTTATTTATTTCAAAGAGAAAGGGAGAGGGAGTGAGAGATAAAAACATTAATGATGAGAATAATTGATCAGCTACCTCCAGCACGCCCCCTACTGGAGAAAGAGCCTATAACCAGGGCATATGCTCTGGCCAGGAATTAAATTGGTGACCTCCTGGGTCATAGGTTGATGCTCAACCACTGAGCTAACCTGGCCAGGCTTAATAGTGTCTTTTAAATAACTCAAGCTTTTATAATGTCCAATTTATCATTCTTTTTCCTTTAGAGATCCTGGTTTTGATGATTTATTTCAAAAAAACATTTGACTAAGGTCATAAAAACTTTCTTCAGGTTTGCATCTTGATGTCTTATGATTTTAGTGCTTATATTTTGGTCTGAAATACATTTCAAATTAATTTTGTATATAATATAGGGTAATTTGGGATATATGTATCTAATTGTTCCACCTCATATTCTCTGGAAATACAATTTATTCATAGTTTATACTCATTTTTACATATTGCTGGATCCATTTTAAGTGGCAACTTTTTAAAATTTTATTTTGTAATTCTTTGTTGCTAGTATCCTATCTAATAAAAGAGAAACATGGTAATTAGCCATAACTTCGCTACCCTTCCCATTGGCTAATCAGGGCGATATGCAAATTAACTGCCAACCAAGATGGCGGCTGGCAGCCAGGCAGCTGAAATGAACACGGAGGCTTGCTTGCTCCAGTGATGGAGGAAGCCAAGGTTCCCTGCCTGCCTTGCCGGCCTCTGAGCTTCCTCTCTAAGAAACATTGTTGCAAATATAGAAGCTAAACAAAACTCCAGAAACCTGCTTTCAGCCATCAGAGCTGGAGAGAGCAGGGCTGAAACAGTGTTACAATTATAGAACCCAAACAAACCCAGATCCCTGCTTTTAGCAGCCGAGGCCTCAAGCTGGAGCCAGCCTCAGAGCTAAAGCCGGTTCTCAGCTCCAGTGACAGCTATAGAAGGTAAATAAATCCCAGAATAAAAAAAAGAGAGAAAAAAGGAGAGGTTGGGAGCTTCAGTCGCCCGCCAGCCTGAAAACAGCCCTCAGCCCCTCACCCAGACTGGCCAGGCACCCCAGTAGGGACCCCCACCCTGAAGGGGGTGTGACCAGCTGCAAACGGCCATCATCCCCTCACCCAGGCTGGCCAGGCACCCAAGCGGGATCCCCATCCTGATCCGGGACACCCTTCAGGGCAAACCAGCTGGCCCCCACCCGTGCACCAGGCCTCTATCCTATATAGTAAAAGGGTAATATGCCTCTTAGCACTGAGATCAGCAGAGCCGCAAGGCCTCCCGAAACCAGAATCAGCAGAGCTGCGAGGCCTCCTGAACCCGGGATCAGCAGAGCCACGAGGCCTCCCAAACCCGGGATCAGCGGAGCCGCGAGGCCTCCTGGCACCAGAATCAGCGGAGCCGCAAGGCCTCCTGGCACCGGGATCAGTGGAGCTGCGAGGCCTCCTGGCACCGGGATCAGTGGAGCCACGAGGCCTCACTGCCCCAGTGTCAGGCAGAGCCCCGAGGCCTCTGAGCACTGGGATCAGCGGAGCCGTGAGGCCTCCTGGCCCCTGGAGCAGCATGACAGGGGGCAGTGCCCAAACCCGTGATCGACCTGCAGCTCTGTGTGACAGGGGGCGGGGCCACAACCTCCCTATCTGCCCTGCTCTGTTCCTGACAAGAGAAGGCGCCCCAACCCCCTGATCGGTCCTGCTCTGTGCCTGATAGGGGGAAGCTCCCCAACCCCCTGATTGGCCCTGCTCTGTGGGTGACAGGGGGCGGTGCCCCAACCCCCCCATGGGCCCTGCTCTGTGTGTGACAGCAGTGGCACCCCAACCCCCTGATCGGCCCTGCTCTGTGGGTGACAGGGGGCGGTGCCCCAACCCCCTGATTCGCCCTGCTCTGTGTGTGCAGGGGTTGGTGCTCCAACTCCCCTATCGGCCCTACTCTGTGCGTGACAGGGGGGAGCTCCCCAACCCCCTGATTGGCCCTGCTTGGTGCGTGACGGGGGGGGGGCTCCCCAACCCCCCTGATTGGCCCTGGTCGGTGCATGACAGGGGGTGGAGCCGCAACCTCCCCATCGACCCTGTCTTGAGTGTGACAGGGGGCGGTGCCCCAACCCCCAAATCGGCCCTACTCTGAGCATGACTGGGGGTGGCATCGCAAACTCCCGATCCACCCTGCTCTGTGCATGACAGGGGGCGGTGCCCAAACTCCCCAATGGGCCCTGCTCTGAGCCCGACCAGGGGCTGCACCTAGAGATTGGGCCTGCCCTCTGCCACCCGGGAGCGGGCCTAAGTTAGCAGGTCATTATCTCCTGAGAGGTCCCAGACTGTGAGAGGGCACAAGTGGGGCTGAGGGACACCCCCCCCCCCCCCCGCCCCCCGCCAGTGCACAAATTTTTGTGCACCGGGCCTCTAGTATAGAAATAAAACTGATTTTTTAAAATATTGACTTTGTGTCCATCAACCTGGCTAAATTCATTTGTTAAATTTACATTATTATATCTTCTACAAATAATATAATTTTATTGCTTCATTTCCAATCTTTGCCTCCTTTTCCCCTCACTTCATTGCATTCACTAGGACCTCCAGTACAATGCTCAAAGAAGTGTTGGTAATGGTCCCCCTTTCCTCATGCCTCATATCAGAGGACAGCTCTCAGTTTTTCACAGAAGTATGATGTTTGCTATGGGGCTCTTTTAATATATTTTTTGATTAAGAATGTTTATTTATATTCTTAGTTTGTTATAAGTTTTTGGGAGGATTAAGATGCTATATTTTAACTTTCTGCCATCTATTTAAGTAAGATGATCATATGGTTTCTCTCTTTTTTCAATTACTACATAATTTGATTTTTTAATGTTACCCCTCTCATTCCTATGTTAAATACAATGTTGTAGTAACATATTACCTTTTTAATGTACTGATTGGTCTTCCATCACTTTATTTAGGATTTTTGCATCCCTAGGACTGGCAAAATCTCTGCTCAACTACCCTGCCTCTTAACTGCCGCTTTGTACTGGGATTTTCAACTTGGCAGAGCTTTATCATTTGCAAATCCGCAAATGCTTCTAAGAGAAAAGAATGGGAATTTTCAGGTCCCTTAGTGCACCTCCTCTCTCCAGGATTCTGACCCCTTGAGTCCTGGCTGCCTTGGTAACTTTTCAATGCCTTCAAAGACATATTTTATCTTTATTTTGTCTAGCTTTTTTAGTTGTTCTGTGGGAAGCTATGCTGCCATTACCAGAGCAGAAATCCATCTTTTATAATATCAACTAAATCATATTATTCCTCTCCTCTGAAATTGATAATGGCTAACCCACTGTGCTTATAATAAACCTATATTCCCTACTAAAGACTAAATGACCCAGCCTCAGCCTTCCTTCTAATCATCTATTACCACTCACTCCCTTGCTCGTGCCTCTCCAGCCTCATGTATCTGCTTTCTGTTCTTCTAACTTTACAACTTCATTCCCAAGTCAATACTTCTCCATTTGATCTTCCCTCTCCCTGGAACACTTTGTCCCTCACCTTTGCATAGCTGTCTCACCCCTACCATTCTGTCTCAGTTTCAGTGTCACCTTCTTGAAGAGGCCTCTCTAGGACAATTTATCTAATCTTGTGCCCTGCCTGCCTGACCGCTACCCTCCAAACAAAAATAGAGTATTAAATTTCCAAAAAAGTACAATACTATCCCCATCCTATCTCCACAGTCAACACACACACACACACACTAAACCAGAAATATAACATCTGTGAGATGGAACAACATCTCTTATTACAAAGCAGAGCTCAAGAGCATCATTTTTCTTTGGAGTGTGACATACCTGGATTCAAATCATTACTTCATCTCTTTCCAGATATACAATTTCAAGCGATGTTCTCAGCCTCAGCTCCCAAAATTATAAAATGGGGGTAATGATAGTATCCATTTGATTGTATTACTGCAATTGTGTAATAAATGTTATTTTGTATGCAAAGTGCTTAGTACAGTGGTTGAATCATAGAAAGTTCTGTATAAACAAGAGCTTTTATGATGACAATGATGCTCATGATGATAATGATGATGAAAATAATAAGGCTCCATAGTATCTGGTAAAATACTAAATCATTTAATCAAATACACACACAAATACAATTACATTTACAATGTTCACTAAGTGGATATAGCCCTTATCTCTCACATTAACAGATTTGGTAAAGACTTAGTTTCTTTGATTTCTGTATTGGGTAAGTTTATTGGCAAGAAATATAGACCAACCCTAGCAAGTGTCCTCAAAAACAAGAGAAACTTATTGGAAAAATATGGCAGTGCTTCACAATATAGAAGGAAGAACTGAATAACCAAGCTTTGTGAAGAACAGGAATCAAGGTAGCTCCAGAGAACTGGGAGGAAAGACCTTCTAGAGCAGCAGTCACTGGTGGTCCATGAGGTCTGAAAGGTTGGCAACCACTGTTCTAGAGCACAGCTATTTAAGTGACTAAAATACCATCAATACTTACCTTTGCTCTCAGTTCAAAATTCTAAAATCTTGAGAGAGGAGCTGCTGGCATAACCAGGTCAGATGCCTACCCCTAACCTGGTCATCTCTCTAACAAGTAGCAGGTCAAACATCACAGTCTCAGCTGCTGGAAGCCCACCTCTGTGAGTCGGGGGGCAGCTGCTAGAGAGGAGTTTTGTTTTGGAGCCAGAAAGCCATCCCAAGAAATACTACTACAGTTATGGAGACCCTATCTAAGAGAAGCGTTCTCTAAAAGAAGCCATTTTGTTGTACTCTTTACCCATCTAGAATGGTAGTGTCCAAGTTATGCACCATTAGTTGCTTGGGAGGGAGTTAATTATAAATTAAATATAATTGAATTGTTGAATCTGCTTTCAAGTCCTCTAAATAGAGTAACAATATGTAGCGCCAAGTTTGCAAATCAAAGCTGAGTCCCTTGCTTCCTATGATGACAGAAATCCTTTGTGAGATTTTTAAAGTGGAGAGGAACGCTTTAAAAAATTGTTATAGCCCAGCCGGTGTGGCTCGGTGGTTGAGTGTCGGCCCATGTATCAAGAGGTCACCAGTTCAATTCCTGGTCAGGGCACAGGCCCAGGTTTCGGGCTTGATCCCCAGTAGGGGGCATGCAGGAGGCAGCTGATCGATGATTCTCTCTCATCAATGTTTCTATCCCTTTCTCCCTCTCCCTTCCTCTCTAAAATCAATAAAAACATATGTTTTTTTTTTAAATGTTATAGTGCCAATCAACAAAATTTAGGAGAATATACAATGAAAACTATGCTCCATAGGAGCCATTAGAGGAGCCTGGGAAAGTATGAGAGAGTCACCAATGACAAGGAAAATTTCATATTATGCACTTACTCAAAATGATAATAAAATCCTTGAATTCAAAATTTCATTCTCCTCTTCTAACACAAAGTGTTAACCACCCAAAAGGGTAGGTAAGAACCACAAATTGTAATGAATGCATTCTACAGCAAAAATGAGCTTTATCCTAGTATACTTGCCAAAAAGATACAGAGGAAACTACAGGTATGGATGGGCTGGAAAGGGCTGAATTGTATTGAAAATTTGGGCAATGGTGGAGAGTCAGGAATTGGGGAATATCAGCAACAGAGAAAGAAAAATAAGTTTGGGAGGGGGGTGGGGGTGATTCCCATGTTTAATATAATTGGCATCAATGTATATGCCCCTAGCCTAATAATGCATCATTTTCCAATGGGAGTATTTACTGAACATTTTCTTACCTGGAAAAAAAAATTCATTCAATACTTGGAAGGCTGACATATGGCTTCCAAGGAGAGATAGATAGTATGGTGGGCAAGGTTCTTGGCTCAGATTAGTGGGTTCATTTCTCCCATCCAAGTACTAACCAGGCCCGACCCTGCTTAGCTTCCGAGATCAGACGAGATCGGGCGCGTTCAGGGTGGTATGGCCGTAGACAGTGGGTTCATTTCTAGCTCAATGATTTATCAGCTGGGTGACATTTGGCAGTTACTTTATCTTTGAACCTCAGTTTCTTCATCTAAAATGAGTATTTTTATCTACACTTCCCTTAAATTGCTCTAAGTATAACATGAGCCAACAACTATAAAAGGCTTATCATTGTACTGCCACATAGTAAGCACTTTGTGAACATTTGTTACTGGTGTTGCTATTCCCCTTCTTTCATTCTTTAATATATATTTGCTAGACTCATTGTTTCTAGACATTTACCTTTCACACTCCAGAAAAATTACATTAAAAACACAGACAGCAGTCTGAATCATGAGGTTTCTATTTGACCAGTCAGGACATAAAAACAAATAAAACTATAATTATCTTCATCATTTTAAAGGGAAAAAAAACTTTTAAATTCCCTCAAATGATAGGAAGCACCTAATCTCGGGGGGTGGGGGGGAAGGCAGGTTATTGGGCTACAGACAGATGAAGGCAACATAAGTCTCATGGACTGGCTCTGGGGCACCACTGTACCTATAACTTATGTGGCAGCCTAAGCCAATCAATAAGGCAAGCATGTGGAGCATGTCCCGCACATTCATACCCTGCTCTTTGACTCATGCTACTTCCTCCATCAGGAACACCTTCCCTACATGTCTACATGTCCACAGTGCTGTTCTGTTTTGAGCCCCAGACCCAGGTCTTCCCTGAGAGCCACCTGATCCCCTCAGCTGGAGTGCTTCCTCCCAGTTCTCCCATCGAGTCCACCTCTGGCTCTCTAATTGCACTGCCATTGTCTACTTTGCAATTTGAAATGTGTATACCTTATCCATCCACTGCACTTAAGGTTTAAACTCAGGAGTAGATCCAAAGCTGACTCACTGCAGCAGGCCGCACAGTGCCTGGTGGGGCTGCACACATAATATGCAATTGCCATAGGCCTATAGATTGATTCTGAATATAAGATTTGTTACCTTGAGTCAGCAAACCGTTCCTGAAACAGTTTGTACGGCTCCAAACCCAGCAATGTGAAATGGATTTTGTAAGAAAGGAGTGTGCACTTTCAAAAGCACATAACCAGGCAACCCAGCATCTAGTTCATCTATGAATCAACAGACAAATAGGTACATAAAATGTGGTACACATACAGTGGAATATTGTGCAGCTACAAACAGGAAGGATTCTGACACCTGCCACAACCTGAAAGAACCTTAAAGACATTATGCTAAGTGAAATAAGCCAGTCACAAAAAAGCAAAGATTATGGAGTTGGATGGTGATGATTATTTCACAATAATGTGAATCACTTAATGTCAAAGATCTGCACACTAAAAAATGACTAAAATAGTAAATTTTTATGTATATTTTACCACAATAAAAATTTTTAATAAATTTTAAAGATCTTTTTTAAAGCACATAATCAGAAAAACAGAATAAACAGAGGGCAGAGACTAGAAAGGACTGGAGCTCTGAAGCAAAGAAATATGAGAATGGGGACTATAACAGCAATTGTCAATTCAAAAAATCATTGTGTATAAAGGGATCAAAACTGTTCTATTCAGCCCCAAGTTATCCCCACATAACCAGTGAATATCTACAGGAGATATATTTCAATTTGACATAAAAAGAACTTTCAACAGTGTTGTCCAAAGATAGAATAGATTGTTTTTTATAAATAACAAGTTCCTCTTCTCTGGAAGTATCAGTGGAATAGAGAAGCAATATAGGATGAATGTTGGACTAAATCAGTGCCTCCTAAAAATCAGTTAAGTGGCTGACACCAATCCAAGATGAACTATCCATTCACTAGTGGCAAAATGACAATGACAAAATTGTGAGGTTTTATAAAGCTAAATATATTTGATCATTTTAATTCTAAGATTATGCCTTCAACTCTTAGTATTAAAATGACCAATCTCTTCTGAAGAAAGAGTGAACAATAGTTTTTCATTAACGTCCTTTTGGGGGCAAAGCTAGAAGTTGACTAAGTAAAGTCAGCCCTTAATTTTAGGAGGGAAGACTTTGCTAGTCTCAGAGTCTGAGAATCACTTGGACAGGTAACTGCTTTAAGACCTTTTCAAAATTCCAAGAACCCATGTTTATGACCAAGGGTTGTTGTCAAACTGCTTTCATTGTTCATTTTAACCATATTTCAATGGTGTGCAAGGGGTAGAGCCCCTCTCAGGAGAATCTTCTCAAAGGTTTCTGCTTTTATAGGGATGGTCTGAAACTATGTAAAAATTGAGAGAATTCCCAGTCTTTTTGGGGGTTTCTATCCCATGAAAAAAAGAGAGAGCTTTATTTTAGAGTTGTTTGTCCAAATTCATCACTGAGGCAGTGGGCCAAATTCCAGATGCCATTGGCCCCTCAATAAATAAGTACATTTTACTGTGGCAGGTGTGCTCAGGAGAGAAAGTGTATGTGTATGTATGATTGTGAGTGTTTGATTGTGTGTGTGAGAGAGAGGAGAGAGAGAGAGAGAGAGAGAGAGAGAGAACAGAGATAAAGATGGGGAGATATGAATTAATGGAATAGATACCAACAATCATAAGAGGGAAAAGGATGATATATATTTAGAACTACATTTAACAACCATTTAATGATAAACAAAAACAGGTTTGGAACCCATTACTTTTGGTATCTACTACCACCAACAACAATGGTTTGTCTGTGGGTATTTCATTCTTTCTTTTTCCATGTGTTTGTTTGTTTTTGTCACTTATTTTCAAATTAATAGAAAAAAATGTGAAGGTATCAAGTTTTATTGTCAGGAACCAAAAGAGTTAAGATGCATTGATGACATCACTCCATGCCAAGCCTCCAGAGCTTTCTGCTTCCATTAGCCCTGCTTTCTTCTGCCACATCTCAGTGTGGATGCTGCTAGAAACACTTCTCTTCCTGTCACTCACAACCTGTCAAGACAGCATTATCTCCTGTGGCTTAAGAACATAGACTCCATTTAATTTGGTGGTTGATAAAGACGTTTCATTCACATTCCTTAACTAACAATAACTATTCTAATTTACCACATAAAGCCAAGGATAAAGCACTTACATTTTATAGCCTATATTGCATGGTCCCCTATTGGAATAAAAAAAAATAATTTACTAAGTCAAAAAGTGGACCTAATATGAATGTATGCTTTTTTGTACATTCTCTCTGTTTCAGTCAGAGCAGTGGTTAGGAGTTTGGGTCTCAAGTCACACTTGGATTCAAATCCTGGCTTTGCCACTGACATAAATTTAGGCAAGAAGGTAACCTTTATAAGTCTCCGATTCTTCATCTATAAAATGGAGGCATGTATCAATATTAACCTCATAAGATTACATTAGATAGCCAATAAATGTTACTCGCTGTCAGTACGGTGACTACTACTACCCTCCTACCTCCCTTCCTCCTCCTTCTCCTCATCACCACCACCATCATCAAACCAATGTATTAGTTAAGATTCTTTGGTGATAAGTATTACAAATTATCCTAACTTTAGCAAAATGGAAAAACAAATAGTCTCTGTGTACAGATTAACTCCTAAAATTAAAAATAAAACTAAATCAAGTTGCAAGACCCCAGCAACTTATAGGCAGTTAGTTCTTCAGACTACCACCATCAGGAAGAATAAGCTGCAACCATCTTTCATCCTGGGGCCAATGTAATGAACTCAAGATCCAGGATCCCTGGGCAGTGACCCAGAAAACCTGCCTTGGTCTTGACCACCTCTTTGCCATGGAAAAGCAAGGTGTTTGAATGACAGCCCACCTCATCCAAAGAACCTGTTACATTAAGCTCAGTTAAGGCTGCATACCTTCATGTCTTTATCAGCCTCCTTTAACAGATAAGTTATCTTAATGTTATTAATTTTTAAAGTTGTTGAAGCTCATTTTGAGGAAAATAACAAGCCTCCACAGCCCTGAAGTATGTATGTACCTTTTTAAAAAAACATTCTGTCTGTCAAAAATAAATTTTGGCCCTGGTGGCTCAATTGGTTGGAGCATCCTCCCATACAACGTAAGGTTGTGTGTTCAATCCCCGGTTGAGGCACATATGGTAGGAAACTGGTCCATGTTTCTCTCTCACATAGATGTTTTTCTTGCTCTCTCTCTCTCTCTCTGACAGAAAGAAAGAAAGAAGGAAGGAAGGAAGGAAGGAAGGAAGGAAGGAAGGAAGGAAGGAAGGAAGGAAAGAAAGAAAGAAAGAAAGAAAGAAAGAAAGAAAGAAAGAAAGAAAGAAGGGAGGGAGGGAGGGAGGGAGGGAGGGAGGGAGGGAGGGAGGGAGGGAGGGAGGGAAGAAGGAAGGGAAGAAGGGAGGAAGGAAGGAAGGAAGGAAGGAAGGCAGGAAGGAAGAAATTTTGTTGAAAATTGTCCTATTAGAATTTCTAGGAAAGTAATTGCCTTTATGGTCAAGTTATTTAGCAATGATTTGTGCTGTTAAGAAGCACATAAAGCACCCATAGAAAAACATTGTCTGAAGATGACTTAGAGAAGTAGTTATTCTCTTACAAAAAAATTATTTTATTTATTTTACTTTTTGTTTAATAAGATGAAATTTGTGCTCAGAAATTAGTCTAAGAAGCAAGATTTTGTTTCGATACTTTTTTTGTTGATGATATTTTAGAGAGAAAGGGATAAAAATAAAAATCAATGGTGTAAACATAATAAAATATAGGACCTATAATTCCATTAAACTGTTCTTCCAGCTCACCAGCTGAATAAATCCCAAACAATGAAAATATACAGAGTCTGATTAATTTGGAGCCCCAAACAACTCAGTAGTTTAGTGAAAACATTTCTCAGAAAGCCCAGGGCTCTGGAGGCACACAAAGCTGAGACAAATCCTAGCTCCGCCCTTAGCAGCTGTGTGACTCCTGGCAAGTTACTAATCTGCTGAAACATCCAGGCCTGGCCGCCCCCATAAAATGAAGTAAATAAAATGATGACATGTTTTAAGGATTTACTGAGATAATGCATGGAAGGTGCTTGACACTTTACCAGGCACATTGTAAACCTCAACGACAAATGTTAATATTTATATATATGGGGGGAGGAGGGAGGGAGAGAAATGGATTTCAACAGGCAGTTATTTTGCTCCCCAAAGGACATTTGGCAATGTCTGGGGACATCTATGGTTGTCACAACAGAGATTGGGAGTGGGTGGTTCTTCTGGCATCCCATTCTTAGAGTTCTGGGATACAGCTGAGGGGGAACAGAATTTGGCACCCCAAAATATGCCTCTTTGGCATAAGGATTATGTCAGACTGATTATTTTTTAAAAAACAGCTAAAAGTTACCTTTATCCAAGAAGCATTTAAATTTACAAGGAAATTCTCCATTTGTACGGGTGTTTCCCTCTCTGTGCCAGAAAGAGAAGGGTGATTCTAATCTCTAGAAACTCTTATCAGTGAAGAAGGCAAAGATTTGAATTTGCAAAATAACCTTCCCTTGTCTACTGGGCTTTTCCTAGTCACCTCCCACAACTGGCCTCACCCCTTCCCCTCAATATCTTCTGTCTTTAGGTGATGGATTTGGGTCAGTTTTCCTGGGTCTCTCCCACGTATGCAGGAGGTCTACATGTTATTAAAGTTGTTTGTTTTTCTCCTGTTCATCTGTCTTTTATTATAGGGGTGTCTCAGCCAAGAACCGAGAAGGGTAAAGGGAAAATTATTTTTCTTCCCCCACACAGTTAAACATTCTACTATGCACAGGACAGGCCCACAACAGAATTATCAGGGACAAAGTGTCAACAATGCTGGGCTTGAGAAACGAGAAAGACAGACAGAGAGAAGCCGTGTGATTTACTGGATTTAAGCTCTGACTGGGGTATGTTCCATGCTCGGAACCTCAGGGCTCATTTGTAAAATGGGCACAATACCAACTATCTCAAAAGGTTGGTAGCAGGTATGATATTCACCCTTAGCCAAATCATTATAGATGCCCACCATATAACCAATAGGACTATACCAGTGTGTGTCCCCTCTGTCTGTCAACTCTAATTGTTAGATACTTAATAAGTGGTTATTTTTTTACATGGTAGACCCACAGCCAGGTTTGAAGTTTAACAGGGCTACGCTGGAAACACTTGGGAAGGTGAGGTCAGCAGGACTTTGTTCCCTCTGATAAAGAAGTCACCAACAACCAGACGCAGAGCCCTAGAGCAGTGATGGCGAACCTTTTGAGCTCGGCATGTCAGCATTTTGAAAAACCCTAACTTAACTCTGGTGCCGTGTCACATATAGAAATTTTTTGATATTTGCAACCATAGTAAAACAAAGACTTATATTTTTGATATTTATTTTATATATTTAAATGCCATTTAACAAAGAAAAATCAACCAAAAAAATGAGTTCGCGTGTCACCTCCGACACGCGTGTCACAGGATCGCCATCACTGCCCTAGTGAGTCCTTCCCACAGGGCAGGTGTTCTCACCTGGGATCCTCAGAACATCTGAAAGTTTTAAAAAGACATCTGTTTTTTCTTGAAGAGTCTAAAAATGGTTAAAGACCACTGGGCCCCAGTTGTTTCACTGGAAAGGAATAACGAAGGGGCAGTAGAATGTCTGAAGAGATCATTATAATGTGAAAGGGACCTTACTTGGTGTTTAAGAACTCAGATGGGGGAGTTTGAATTCTGCCTCTGCCAGTTATTGGCTGTGCAATCTTGACTGAACTAGAACCTCTTTGAGTCTCACCTGTAAAGTTGGAATGCTCACAGTATCTGCCTAAAATGG
Source organism: Myotis yumanensis (assembly GCF_028538775.1). Classification (NCBI taxonomy): domain Eukaryota; kingdom Metazoa; phylum Chordata; class Mammalia; order Chiroptera; family Vespertilionidae; genus Myotis; species Myotis yumanensis. Next base: position 47,228,044 of record NW_027223765.1, read on the forward strand.
GTCTTGTGAGAAATAAAATGAGACAAACCCTGTAAGGCAGTGGTTCTCAACCTTCTGGCCCTTTAAATACAGTTCCTCATGTTGTGACCCAACCATAAAATTATTTTCGTTGCTACTTCGTAACTGTAATGTTGCTACTGTTATGAATTGTAATGTAAATATCTGATATGCAGGATGGTCTTAGGCGACCCCTGTGAAAGGGTCGTTCGACCGCCAAAGGGGTCGCAACCCACAGCTTGAGAACCGCTGCTGTAAGGTATTTAGCCTGAGCCTAGCTGTATGTAGCACATGCTCCCTAAGAATTAGCTTCCATGAGGATGTTTTTTGCATAAATTGTTATATGTCCAGATGATGGTCACACCTGGAGCCTTCTCTACCTCCATATGATGTGCACTATCCAAGAAACTGCAGGAATTCTCCAGTTATACCATCCACCTGCTACCAGCTCAACCAGAGAATTCACCGATTCTGAAGCTTCCTCACTATAATACTATCTATACTACATCAAAAAGCAGGTAGGAGAAATAAATGCGAATGTGACCACAAAACCTCTTTACACAGAGCCTCATATAAACTTTCATTCTCTGGTAAGTCCCAGGGAACTCCCAAAACACGACGAGGTGCTTGGTTTTCCAGTGCCGTGGGACAATTCTCAGCCTGTCTCACATGCATATAGGAGACACATTCCCCAAGGACTCTTTTCTATAGCCTTCATTTGTCCTGGCACCTATGCAAACAAAACTTTATGCCCAGGTAGCCTAAAGAAAGCAACCTGCTTGAGGCCTGCCTCTGCCCAACAATATATCCACAAAGAGTGGCTGTAGGGATTTGCCGGTGCATAAAATAGCCTAAAACTCCTCCTCATCCACCCATATCCCCAACTTTCAAGCAGCTGCTTAAAAATTAAATAAATAAAACCTCATCTCTCTCTGCATCTCATTCTACTCCGCCCCCACCTCATATCCCCTCAGGGTCATACACCTGTCCCCTCTCTTCAGGGTATAGCTTCTGCAAAGTTGAATCTGGCCTGCATGCTTTTCTCTTCTTTGAAGCAGCCCCTGGAATTCCAGTTAAGAAACTCTCCATCTCATTCCACAGGGAAGCCTTTCACAAAACTTTCCTCTGCCGTTGGCTTGATGTCCATTTAATCTTCAGCCGGGGGCCACAGGTAGATAACCCTCCCCGCGAAGTCCTCTTCCCCCAGAACAGTACTGAAGAAGCAAAGACCTCCGTTGCTCTTACCTGACTTGCAGGGCAAAGTCAGTGTGAATCAGAGGTGACCTTTTTGCTAATGACAGACAAAGTAGATACGTTCATAACCAAGAGCTTCTTTCCAAACCCTCAGGGCTTTAAATCTTTTCCAAGCAAACAGCAATTTGTAAAGAAACCCCTTAAATGATGTGCATGGAAGTTAAAGCAGGCGCAGAAGGATGGAGTAACATTTCACCATCTGCCTGGGATAATAATAATGCCTACGCTTTGCAAAGTGTCTAATTGATTGTGCGACTGAAGCACAGAGATCCTGCCATAACCTAACAAGGATTATTCCTAAATTATACCTTTGCAGAGGAAGGGCACTAAGGTCAGTGCTCCGAGGAACCAATTGTGAGCATATGAATTTTCTAGTGGCAGAATGAGCGGAGCCCTGGGACAAAGGTGGGCAAGATCGAACCAATTCACTTTATTATAGTTCCTTAGCGCAATGGCCAGCTGGGGCACACAGAGAGCGGGGGGTCGGGAATGTGTGCAGGACAGTGTTCCTCACTGGGGGAACAGAAGATGCCTTAGGCAGTGTGCATAAACCTGTTTGGGTTCCTGTGGAGGGAGAGCAGTGTCAAGTCAAGAGGCTTTATTTCAGCAAAGGCATGTCATGCCCGGGGAGGTGGCAATGTCTGCACAGGTCCATGTGCTGGCGCTAGCAGGGCGTAGGCCTCGAGGATCACCCTGTTTCCTACAATGGCAGAGCTCAGACCTGAATTAAAGGGCTTGGAAGAGCAAGGTACAAAAAGCAGCTTTGATTTCACAAGTCTCCTAACTACCTTTTCCACAGGAGGGACCCTGGTCTGACCCAAGTGGAAATTCGTGACTTAGCTCACTGCCCATGTCCCTATAACCAAAGGATCACAGATCACTATTAAAAAGTTAAATTATAACCTGTTTTCTTTTAAATTACTAAATATTTTTCTATATGTATATTTCTATATATACAATATGTGTATATCTTACATATATATTCTACATGGATATGCATATATGGTAGGATTTGGGTATTGAATACTATTAAATCTGGGAGAAAAATCACCTTTTCATGTTTTTCTTTAAACTAAGTGACAAGGAACTATTCCTTTATTGGTAACTGATCATAAAGAGTTCCACTCTGCTCTTAGGGAAACCTACTTTCCAATATGTACATTAGATTTATACTTATTATTTTTATTCTTTAATTTTTAAACATGAAATAACATTGCCTATTTTCACTATATATTGTGTTGTACTTTATAATCATTATTATGTATGTTATCACTGCATATCTATATATTATTACTTTATTTATGGCAAGCAATACCTGTTTTCCATTAATGAAGGGAGTTCATAAATTCTACTTTATGTAAATAAATATACATAAACAGAAGTGAATTTAAAGAGAGATATTACAATAACAACAATCAAGGTGTCTGCACACTTGCTCCAAACAACAACGTGTGGGACCTGCTCTCCCTCATGCCCAGCTCCTCCCACTCCACCAACCACCCGCTTATCCTCTTTACCTTGAAACTCACTTGGGAAAAGGTTATCTGTGCTGAGGTCAGGTTCTCTTTTACTGGAGATTAGCAGAAAAAAGAAAGAGGAAGGGAAGGGAAGGGAAGAGAACTGGAGGGGAGGGGATGGGAGGGGAGGGGAGGAGAGAGAATGGAAGGGGAGGGGAGGGGAGGGGAGGGGAGGGGAGGGAAGGGAAGGGAAGGGAAGGGCCCAAAGGCCTTTTCCAGATTCTTACAACTTTTGGGTTTTCAAAATGGCAAAAAGAGCCAAATCTCCCACTTACCCACAAATTTGTTTCTTCTGCCTTTTCCAATGGTCTCCTTTTTTTAAACTATTTTTTTAAATATATTTTATTGATTTTGTACAGAGAGGAAGGGAGAGAGATAGAAAGTCAGAAACATCAATGAGAGAAAAACATGGATCAGCTGCCTCCTACACACCCCCCACTGGGGATGTGCCTGCAACCAAGGTACATGCCCTTGACCAGAATCAAACCTGGGACCCTTCAGTCTGCAGGCTGATGCTCTATCCACTGAGCCAAACCAATCAGGGCTCCAATGGTCTTAATGGCTCTATGAGAGCAGGTTCCAGTTTATCAGATGGAAGGCACGATTTCCTACATGAAGAAGTCTTAGTGTTTTCTCTTCATCTTTGGAACCCTCTGATTATTAGCATTATATCCTTCGGCAACTCACCCGGAGCCTGAATTTCTTCGCCTAACAAATGAGGGCCTACTTCCCAAGAGAGATAATGAGCATCAGACACTTAGCCTAGTGTCAGGCACACAAAAATGCTCAAGAGGAGCTATTATTATTATTGTTTATGATGATGATGATTGTAATTATTAATAATGTTCATTAAAACACATAGCTATAGTGATTATTATTCTAACAGGAGCTTTCCATTTTCAAGAAAGTACTGCTGCCTTAGTAATCATTTACCTTAATTCTGGGCTAAAACTTAAGGCTTCTTCAGGCATCTTTTCATTCAACATTCATTCAACACATCCTTCCTAGAGCCCCTGTTCCGGGTACTAGGGAAACTGCACTGAACTACAGCAGAGAAAGCCTTGCCCTGTGGCTCTCCATCTGGTGGAGGCAAGAAACAGTATATATAATGAATGAAGGTTAATTATAGCACACTTGGCAGTAATGAGTGCCACAGAAAAAATGTATTTTGGCCTGGCACGGCCTTGCCTATTAAGGCAAAGGCCCTATCTCTTCTGGAGCACGTGGGTTTTACCTGTAACTAACTCATCAAGACCTTTGGATATTAGTCTTATCTTTGGGCCAGTGATCTCCTTGGTGTGATTTCAGAGGCATGTGGGCCTCAAATAGTGAAAAAAATATATATGTATTTCCTCTACCTACTTGCTGATGTCTACAATCCCTACATGAGGGGAGAGAAGAGACAAAAGGGTATTTTTTGTGGCAGCCAACGCTAGGCTATCAAACGCTAGGCACGAAGGATATGCCCTGCCTAGTCCTATAATGGCAGATATTATCAAGTTTTCCTCTTCCCTGTTGAGCCTGGAACCAACTGCACAAACTGTCTCAGTACCGTTCTCTAGGCAACCACTGTCAGTGACTCATGTTAGCATAAGAGATAAAATCTATGTGTCACCAAAGAGTTCGAAGTAAGGTTTAAATGTAAATACATCCAGGAAAGGTATCATACGGACTTAAAATCACACTAAGTACTAAATGACTGATCCTTTCCCAAGAGTACATTTTACCAGGGGTGATAAATAGCTAAGAGAGATGCCGTAAGTGCATGGGGGTGGGAGGTGCACACAGAGGAGAGGACATACTTTACAATCCCACCCACATTCACGTCTGAAAGTGTCATAAGGCATGTCCACACACCCTCTGATTTGAAGGAACTGTGGTATGCAGTTAGACAGACATGAGCAGAGCAAGGACAAAGGGCCAGGTACAAAGGTCACCAGGGCAGACGGTCCTGGATCCCTAGCAAAGGACAACTGAAGAGTGGGACCTCACCCCCAGGGTGACCTTTCCTTCCCTAACAAATTGCTGGTCATGCGGTTTGGACCCTCTGACCTTTCCTCCCTAGAGATAACATCTAGGCCTCGGTTGTTGCTGGGGTCCAACCCCAGCAGGTCCAGGGGTCCCCAAAGGTGTGGACGGAGTTGGCGAAGAAGGAATGACATGGAGACAGCATTCAGTTGATCAGCAGCCTAGCCAGGATCTCTAGCCAAGTTCTGTGTCCATGTTCTCTTGCTAGGTTCTCTAGCCAGTCTCTGTCCAGGTTCTCTTGCTAGGTTCAGACTCTAGGTTCTCTGTCTCTGGGTTCTGTGTCCATCTCTGGCTAGGTTCTGGTTAGGATCTGATGATGATCTGATGTTTATTGTCTTGTTACATCGTATACCAGCCGATTTTAATCCTGTCAATTTCTATTACAAAGGTTAGGGGGTTTCTTATCTCCATTCCAGGGAGTAAAGATTATGTAGCTTAACTACCCGCCTGGCACTTAATTAAGGGGTTGTATCCCCTCCCTAACCTCAGGGAAAGATCCCCACCTGGGGAAACAACCTTTCTCAGAGAGGTGACCTTGGTTAAAACACATAGCACCAAGAAGGTGAGCAAACATATTAAGAACTAGAGGCCCCGTGCACGAAATTCGTGCACTGGGGGGGAGGGGGCCCCTCAGCTGGCCTGCACCCTCTCCAATCTGGGACTCCTTAGGGGATGTCAGACTGCCTGTTTAGACCCGATCCTTTACCAGCAGTTGGACATCCCTCTCGCAACTCAGGACCGCTGGCTCTTAACCACTTACCTGCCTGCGTGCCTGCCTGATTGCCCCTAACCACTCTGTTTGCCAGCCTGATCACCCCCAACTGCTGGCCTGATCACCCCCAACTGCCTCCCCTGCCAGCCTGTTTGCCCCCAACTACCCCCTGCCACCAGCCTGATTGCTCCCAACTGCCCCCCCCCCCTCACCAGCCTGATTGGGGTTGGGGGGCCGATTGGGGGTGGGGCTGGCCATGGGGAGGGGCTGTGGTTGGTGGGCTGGGCAACCACCCCCCCAAATGGGTTGGGGGGTGGCGATCAGGGCCAGTGGCCTGGGGGAAGAGCCATGGGTGGTTGGCCAGCCAGCCCTGTCCCTGATTGCGGTGGGGGTGTGCTGGCTACAGTGGGCGTCATAGCGACTGGCCCAATCAGGGCCATGTTCTGCCTGCTCACCACTCCCCAGTCCCAACAGGGCCTCCACTGCCCGGCTATCAGGCCTTTGGGATCACCAGCTCAGGGCGCCTGCTTTCCCACAGGCCTGAGGGGCTCAGGCCTGTGGGAAAGCAGGCGCTGGTGATTTTACCTGCATGCGTGTTCGCCAACCATAGGCTGATGGAAAGCACTGCCCGCTTGGGGCCGCTCAAACCTGGGCGGGCAGGTCAGGGGCACTGCCGCCACTGCTATTGCCACTGCCACTGCTGCTGCTGCTCCTGCTGCTGCTGCTGCTGCTGCGGCTTGAGGCACTGACTGAGGCTGCCAGGCATGCCCGTGACCTGCCCACCCGAGTTGGATAGCACATGGGATGTGCCAGCGGGCAGATCACTGCTGCCGCCCGGCCGGTAGCACAGCAGATACCCGGGCGGGTACCTGATAGCTGCGGCCCCACCGACAACCCCAGGACCCGGCGGGAGGCCCAGATGAGGGCAGAGAAGGTGCCGAACACCCTGGTCCCACCTGCCAGCCCTGGGTCCCCCACGGGAGGCCCGGATGAGGGTGGAGCGGGTGCCGAACACCGCGGTCCCACCTGCCAGCCCCAGGTCCCCCGTGGGAGGCCCGGATGAGGGTGGAGAGGGTTCGGTCCCACCCGCCAGCCCTGGGACCCCATGGGAGGCCCGGATGAGGGCAGGGCGGGTGCCCCATTACCAGGGTCCCACCCGCCAGCCCTGGGTTCCCCGCGGGAGGCCGGATGAGGGTGGAGCCGGTGCCGAACACCGCGGTCCCACCCGCCAGCCCTGGGTTCCCTGCGGGAGGCCCAGATGAGGGTAGAGCGGGTTCGGTCCCACCCGCCAGCCCTGGGTTCCCCGCGGGAGGCCGGATGAGGGTGGAGCCAGCCCCGGGTCCCCCGCGGGAGGGCGGATCGGGTGCTGAACACCGAGGTCCCACCCGCCAGCCCCAGGTCCCCCACAGGAGGCCCGGATGAGGGTGGAGAGGGTTCGGTCCCACCCGCCAGCCCTGGGTTCCCCGCGGGAGGCCCGGATGAGGGCTGAGCGGGTGCCGAACACCGTGGTCCCACCCGCCAGCCCCAGGTCCCCCGTGGGAGGCCCGGATGAGGGCAGGGCGGGTGCCCGATTACCAGGGTCCCACCCGCCAGCCCTGGGTTCCCCGGGGGAGGCCCGGATGAGGGTGGAGCGGGTGCCGAACACTGCAGTCCCACCCGCCAGCCCCAGGTCCCCCGCGGGAGGGCGGATCGGGTGCTGAACACCGAGGTCCCACCCGCCAGCCCCAGGTCCCCTGTGGGAGGCCCGGATGAGTGCAGGGACCTCTGCTGCCAGCCCTGGATGGAGGGGAGCTGGCGGTTGGCACTGTCGCCCCCGCCTGCAGTATGCAAATTAGCCATCTTGGCTGGTGGTTAATTTGCATATCTCACTAATTAGCCAATGGGAAGGGTAGCGGTTGTACGCCAATTACCATGTTTCTCTTTTATTAGTGTAGATAGTATGCCATATATGCCAGGTCCCTTGAAACAGCAAGGATGGACCGGCTCCCGGCAGGTTGTATTTTAGGTCCAGGCCCAGAAAAGCAGCAAAACTAGAAAAGTGACACCACTACTGACCTCAGGACCAGCTGCATTGAATAATGACCTCCTGCCCTGGCCCGACCAATCAATCAGTGGAGACCATGAGCCTGAAAGGACACACCTAGAAAGCTCTGAATATTCCATTAAGATCTTCCCAGTGGGATCTCCCGTAGAATCTCTATCCCTTAAAACCCTTAGGACAGCCCTAGCTAGTTTGCCTCAGTGGATAGAGCGTCGGCCTGCAGACTGAAGGGTCCCAGGTTCGATTCCGGCCAAGGGCACATGCCTGGGTTGTGGACTCAATCCCCAGGAGGGGGCGTGCAGGAGGCACTCCATCAATGATTCTCTCTCATCACTGATGCTTCTATCTCTCTCCCTCTCCCTTCTTCTCTGAAATCAATAAAAATATATCTAAAAAATACATATATATCCTCTGTTGAGGATTAAAAACACACACAAATAAACCTTTAGGACAGAGGACCTAGTGCACTCTTCCTCCAGGAAACACCCCCTCCCTCTCTACTCCCGCCCCCCCTCACCATGCACATTACCATTACCTTCCTCACTCCCAAGTTCTAAGGGCCCTTCCTTTACCTCTATAACTTGTTTCCTCAGCCCATATCTTCTACAAATTATTTCTACCTCTGTGATTTTCTAAATAAATGTTCTCTTATAGTTTTGAGTCTTGGCTCTGAATTCTTTCCTAGCCAGAACTCAAGTATCAGGTTGCTGAACCCAGGTCTGGTCCAACCCCACCAGTCTAACATCTGGTGTCATCCCATTGCCTAAAACAGAACCACCTCCATTAGTGTACCTTATGTCTTTTACATAGACACATAGCTGGGCCCACAAATTAAGGTGCTCCCAAATGGCAGCTCTAGTCTTCCAGTTATACCGGCCAAACACCGTGGAGCTCATCAGCGCATCTTTTCAGCCAGACTTTCAAAAGATTAACGGAGTCCAACCATTTCTTACCATCTCCACCTCCACCTCCCAAATCAAGCCACCACCATGTCTTAGCTGGATGGCTGCAATGATTCCCTAAGGATCTCAGCTTCACCCTGTGCTTCTATAGGGCCTATTCCCACTCAGGACACCACCCCCCCTAAGACCTAAGTCAGATCACATATCTCCTCTGGTCAAAAACCTCCTGTACCTCCTCCTCATCACAGCAAAATCCTACCAGGTCCTTCTCGCCCTTGACCCCAACTCTGCTGGGCCTCTTCTTTGTCTCCTTCTTACACTCTTCCCTCCAGCCCAACAGGCCTGGAATGTTTCTACTTCCAGATCTTTGCATGTGCTGCTCCCTCTGACACTTTTCCTCCAGGGAGCTCCATGGCTGCACCCTCACTACAATCACATCTCTGGCATGGCCCTGAGAAGCTCTCCTAGATCACCCTCTCTAAAATAGTCCCTTCACTCTATTTCACCTTACCTTGCTTCATAATTCCTCCTGGCTCTTATGGTACCTGACAGAATCTCACCTCCCTGCCTCCGTCCCTCCGTCCCTCCGTCCATCCCTCCCTTCCTTTAATCATTATCTCTCCCCCAGTAGAATATAAGCTCCATCAGAGTGAGGGCATGATCTGTTCTGCTCATTTTTTGTGCCTAGAAGAGGTTCTGGCCTGGAGCAGGCTCTCCAACTGCTTTGATTAAAACTCAGCCAGCACAGAGAGAAGAAACCGCTGCATCTACAAAATACAACTGCTTTGCTTGAGTGGCTTGAACTCAATCTCCCGGAACAGTGTGTGATCAAGGTCTAAACACTTAATGATAGTGCTGTGTGACAGGAAGTGAAAGTTCTTTACTCTTGAAGGAAAGCTGGATGTTATCAAATGCAGGATTTGCTCAGTGACATTTAGGTTATATGACTATAAAGCAATATTCTTATTTCTTAGAAAAAAAAACACCTTTGATTTGCCAGTCTGAAACTCTCTAGTGCCCCTTCACTGTGTCCCCTGAAACAAACATTTTAACTCAATTTTTGGTAACATGGCATTTATTAAAATGTAGCTGTTATGTTATCATAGAATAGGCTGTCTGCATGGGAAGATTTAGCATGCTGTCACAAGGCTTCCTCATTGGAACTGATAGCTGCTCCTAAAGTAGAGATGGTCTTGAGCATATCATTTACCCATTTTAAGCTTCAGTGCCTTTAATCTGTAAAATGAATGGTTATACCAGGCTATCTCTAGCATTTGTTCCAAAATATACATTCTATGAGGTAGGCAGTAGGATCCAATGGGAAGACTTGGAATTTGGAGTCTGAGAACTTTGTCACTTATCAGCCTGGCTGAATCTCAGTTTTTTCATCTATAAAACATGAATCACTGGAAATACCAGTCTTGCCTATTTCGCTTCTTACTTCCTTAAGACGTGCATTTCCAGTGTCACTCAAGACACTTGGAGCCGTGGGGACAAGGATCCCATCTGTATGTTTCACCAGAATGAGCAGAGTACCTGACACACTCCAGGCACCCATTCCCATTGTCTGAATGCAGGAAAGACTATATGAACACTTGGAGTGCGGGAAACGAGTTAAGTCGGCTCGCATGAATTGCGTGTACTCCGCGGGAGCCGTCTTTAACTCGGTTCATATAGATTTGCGGTGGAGTGCGGGAAACGTGTAAACTCGGGCCGATTGTAACTGCGTATTACCAAATATTTGTTTGTAATCCACCCTTTTGGTGGATGGAACAAAACCAAAAGACAGAGCCATCTTATATTTTGGCGGGAAATTCACCCGCACTCCAAGTGTGAACAAGTAGACGAAAAATACTTCCCTCCCTCCCTCCCTAATTGTATGGATTAAATACAATAATGTATGTTGTAAGGACTCACTAAAGCAATGTATTTTGAAAGAGCTTTTAAAATTCTAAAGAAACATAATGTCAACAGTTACCATCATAGATCGTCTTCACATCTGCCCAATTCAGCTTTGGATGTCTTATTAATTTAATGCCAACATGGCTATAACTGGAAAGAAACTAGTATTTATTGAAGCCTTACAATGTCCCAGTTCTGTGTGTGTGTGTGTGTGTGTGTGTGTGTGTGTGTAATTTGAGTCTTCTAACTTTGAAACCCGCCCGCTGTCTTAATTTAGTCCTAACTTTTAGCCAGCAGAAGTCGTAAACTGAATCAAAACTGAACTCACAAATCAGTCAATGATCATTTAGTACAAGGTACTTGCCAGCCTCTATACATGCTGTTTTACAGATTTAAGCTCATTTAATTTTTTAATGTAGATTCTTTGAGGTAACTACAGCTACATACCCCATTTTACAGATGAGTAAACAGAGACTCAGAAGTAACTTGCTCCAAGTCCACAGTTAACAGGTGGCAGAATAAAGATCTGACTATAATACACAAAGCCCATGCTCTTCACCAGTATATAATCTGCAACACATTCATGTAAATTTATCGTGGAATGTGTGCTAACTTTGATGCTTTTCTTTTTATTCAAGGAGGAGCTGCTTTAGCACTCTATGGGCACTGCCTTACTATTTTTTCCCCCTGAGTGAAAATAGATGCCTGGGAATAAGGAGAAAAACTAACAATGAAACAAGAGGGAACCCGCAGCGAAGGTAGGCAGGTGTAGATTCGAGGTCATATTCCTCACATTGGCCCTTCCTGTGGTGCCGGAAGCCGGTCCATCCTTGCTGCTTGACACAGTCGCTGCAGGAAAGAAACATCTGCACAGCATATGTTTCAAGGGACCTGGCATATATAGCATATTGTTCTTAATATGTTTGCTCTCCTTAGTGCCATGTGTTTTAACCAAGGTCACCTCTCTGAGAAAGGTTGTTTCCCCAGGTGGGGATTTTTCCCTGAGGTTAGGGAGGGGATACAACCCCTTAATTAAGTGCCAGGCGGGTAGTTAAGCTACATAATCTTTACTCCCTGGAATGGAGATAAGAAACGCCCTAACCTTTGTAATAGAAATTGACAGGATTAAAATCGGCTGGTATAAATACGGATGTAACAAGACAATAAACATCAGATCCTCATCAGATCCTGATCAGTTCCTAACCAGAACTCGGACCAGAACTTTGGCTAGAGATCCTAGACAGAAACTAGAGACAGAACCTAGAGAAGAACCTAGAGACAGAACCTAGACATAGAACCTAAAGAAGAACCTAGAGACAGGACTTGGCTGGAGATCCTATACAGAACCTACACACAGAACCTAGAAATAGAACCTAGCAAGAGAACCTGGCTGAAGAATCTAGAGACAGAACCTAGGGACAGAACCTGGCTACAGAACTTGGCTGGAGAACCTAGACAGAACATGGCAGGAGAACCTGGAGAACCTGGCTACAGAACCTGGATAGAACCTAGCGACAGAACCTGACTGGAGATCCGGGCTAGAACCTGGCTGGAGAACCTAGCAAGAGAGAACTTGGCTGGAGAACCTGGAGAACTTTGGCTGGAGATCCTGGCTAGAGGTCCTGACTAGGCTGCTGATCAACTGAAGGCTGTCTTCGTGTCATTCCTTCTTTGCCGACTCCGTCCACACCTTTGGGGACCCCTGGACCCGCTGGGGTTGGACCCCAGCACTGTGGTGTCCTTCCAATTGTGCTGTCACGACCTGGAATGTAGTTTTGCGATCAGGAAGGCCAATGTGCCCTTGACAACTCTCTGATCCTTTCTAAGTTACGCAAGGATTACTGAAATTTCTTTTCATTTCTCCACCTTTTTCAGGGCAAACATGTCCACTTCAGCAGCTATGGCCATTAGCTGGCCAGTCACAAGCAGTTCCTAATTAAGTAGGACTATTGAAAGCTGTTAGATACAAAATCTCTTGCTGCTAAATTGCACACAGGATGAAAACAATGAGAATCTGTTTAGATACACACAGTGCTTCATATTCGGGGACCAGTGGCTCTGAGACACTGAAAGCAATCATCATTAGGACGACCATGTCTTAGCTGCCAGAGCGGAAATGTCCCCACACCAAGCTACCTGCCCAGACTAGTGATCAAGAGGCTGATGAGACATTAATGAGACCATGAATCAAAATTTACCAAAGAAACAATGCCCCCGAATGCCTTGGCTTCTAGTTATTTCTGTCTGACTTTATCTCAGAACTAAGGACAGAACAAGATGGCTCTTTATATGTCTTCATTAGTTGCCTATTCTTGAACAATTCTCCCAAGCAATCATCCCAACCTCATTTCTGTCTAGAACAGTGGTTCTCAACCTTCTGGCCCTTTAAATACAGTTCCTCATGTTGTGACCCAACCATAAAATTATTTTTATTGCTACTTCGTAACTGTAATGTTGCTACTGTTATGAATCGTAATGTAAATATCTGACATGCAGGATGGTCTTAGGCGATCCCTGTGAAAGGGTTGTTCAACCGCCAAAGGGGTCGAGATGCACAGGTTGAGAACCACTGGTCTAGAACAAATAAAAAAAGAGGTTCAAAGGATTATATTGTAAAGTTCAGATACTGACAAAAGGCAACCATATCAATTGTTTTCTACTAATGTATTTGTTTCTATGGTTCTTTGCCAGGGAAAGTGAATCACATATTAACAATAGCTACTATTTATTTTTTTAATATATTTTTATTGATTTCAGAAAGGAAGGGAGAGATAGAAATAGCAATGATGAGAATCATCGATCAGCTACCTCCTGCACGCCCCCTATTGGGGATTGAGCCCAAAACCTCCTGGTGCATAGGTCAATGCTCAACCATTGAGCCACACTGGCCAGACTATTTATTGAACACTTACTATGTACTAGGCACTTTGCATACATGGACTGACAGTTATAGTTACACAGCCGGTCATTTTATTGTTCTGTATTCTCACAGCACCAAATACTTCTCTGTCATTAATCTTATCACAAACTCATTTGTGTATTTGACATGACTTGCACTGAACTACTAGTATAAGCAACACAAGAGCCAGAGTCAGGTCCATTTTTGTTCCCCAATGTAACCCCTGCTGCTAATGTAGCACCTAATTAATGGTAGATCCTTGATAAACATTTGACAAATCAGTGAAGGCAGTGTGTAGAGGTTAAGACACATGCCAGGTTAATACAACCAATAAGTAGCAAAGTCAGGATTTGAACTCAGACTCCAAAGCTCCTAACCTGCAGCACATGGTCTCTCTCTGGGCTTGGCAGTCTTTTGCATCAAAACACATCAAGCAATCAACAAACAAGAGCAACTCTTATTATCACGAGGGTCTTTTACAGACATTAGAAAGCAAAAGAGGCTTTCTCTATGGCTATTAAGGTATGTTAAAGGCTAATTATAGAATAAACACTAGTGGGCACAAAAGTATATTAGAGAAGTTTTAAGAGTATGCGAAATCATACCCAGTCTTTCCTCAGGATCTCTCTCCATTTCCTACCTATACTGTTTCAAGTTTATTATTATTATCACTGAATACTCAGGACGTAAGGAATGCTACCTAGTGGAACATACTGAATTATCAGTACTCCAAGGAATGTAGCAACAAGTGTTTTCTCACCTGGTTTACCAGAGTAAAAGGAGAAAATAAATGTGCATCCCTGAGCTGGTGTCTGGCACATAATAAGGATGCTATTATTGTTAATAACATTCGCTCTTATTAATATTTGTCTTACTGTGATTATTGGCAGCTCAGAGCCTGAGCTTTGGAGTCAGTCCGAACTGGATTCTAATCCCAGTTCAACCACGTAGGTTTCTGTGAGGCATTGGCCAAGTTATGTAACTGCAACCTGTTTCCTCACCCATAAAATATTACCTGCTTCACATGAGTGCTTGGCATAGGATCTGGCACAGAGAGAAAGAAACCCATCAATGGTGCCTATTTTCATCATCTTACTCCTCGTCATCATAGAGTCAGCTGTGAGTGAAAAGAAATTTGCCTTGGAACCTGGAACTCTGACCCTGATGCCTGTCTTGTTAATGCAAAGTTGTAGGGAGTGGGTTTTATTTCAAGTATTCCTCCACCCCACCCACATAGTCACATTACTCTCTCAAGAACCCAGTGGTCCAGGTCTTGGCAAAGCACGGAGCATATGTTCATCTCTACCTTGCCAGGGATACCCAGGTGTGAGATCCCTAGGCCAGGGACTCTTCACCTACAGCAGCTCCCCCACGCATCTAATATAGTTTAAACCTAGCCTGCCATTCCAGGCTCAACATCACTTGGTCCAAACAACTTTGCATTTGACACCAGGGCTAAAAGATGCTTTTCCCCCTTAAGAACAGCAATTTAATCTAGTAGACTCATGATGGATATGCCAATACACCACCTCCCTTCCCACCCACATGTGAACCTGTCATAGCAGTAATGTGGCAAATTATCTATTCATTCATTAAAAAATAACTATTGAATGTAATACTTTCAATTAACTATTGAGCCCTAACAAGGTTGCTCTGTTTATGGGAGTGCCCTCCTATACACCAAAAGCTTGCGGGTTTAATTCCCTGTCAGGCCACATACCTAGGTTGCAGATTCCATGCCAGTCAGGGCACATTCAGGAAACAATCAATCCATGTGTCTCTCTCACATCGAAGTTTCTCTCTCTCTCTCTCTCTCTCTCTCTCTCTCTCTCTCTCTCATCAATAAAAACATATCCTTGGGTGAAGAGTAAAAAAATAATGATTGAGTGCTTGCTCAAGGTGCTGGAGATATAACCATTAGAAAGAATACGTGACTATTGTGTATAATAAATATATAATCACAATTGGAAAACCAGGTTAACCATCCTTAGACTGGGAGACAAAAAGCAGAAGCCTTGCAGAGGGCTAGGAGTTCACCAGGTGAAGGGGTGGTGCTGTGTCTACAGAGAGCCTGGCCCAACAGTGGCACTGAAAGCCTGACAGGCAGCTGGGGTGCAGTCGGGGAGAGTAGTTTGCGCCACGAGGCCGGAAAAGAAGGCAGAGGCTTGTTATTTGGTGAAAGGAAAAAGAAGATGATGATGGTGGCTAGACAAGGAGGGGCAACAGTAGACAGAAAAGGAAATTAATTGATTCCAGAGATATTCATAAAATGAAATAGAAATAGCCCAATGATAGAATGGATTGGGGAGTGAGTGCAAGGTAGGGGCCTAGAGTGACTCCTAGGTTTGTGGCATGTGTAAACAGATGGATGGAGGTGCCATTCACTAACTAAAAATTCATTCTTCAAAATGCCTTGAAACAGCTGAGAGGAGATGATAAGGAGACAACCATATACAAGTGCATGCAGCTCAGAGGAAAAGTCTGGGCTGATCACTGTGACTTGTGGGAAAGAAAAGAGCGTGGAAAAAAGAGGGCTGAATATAGGAAAAGGCAATGTGTTAAATATGAGAGACGCATGAATGAAACAATAACAGAATTCCACAAGCCAAGAAACAGGCATTTTTTGCAGGATAAGACCACCTTCTAAACAGCCAAAGGACTTTATACATCAAGCCACTTATAATCACTTTAGAATTTATCAGCTGAACAAAATCAGTTGGGTGATATCATTCACTCTCTCCCACCCATCTTAATATGCTAACAAGGATAAAAGGAATGATTGAGGAAAATCTAGGAATTTCATTGCAGAAACAATATTTATAACAGGTAAATGGCCCATCAATTTTTCTAGTGTTTTTAAAACATTTCCAGTGAAGTACTCAGAATAACAGAAGAGAATGATCCTAGGGTCCTGGTGGGGTGCAATTTTAAGCTTACCTCTCTACAAATGAAAACCATTTTTGAAGCCTAGTCTAGGATTTTAAAAATCCATGCAAGTTTTGCATGCTACTGCATTATGTAATTGGGCTGATTTTAATACAAATACACATGTGCTTAATTCCCCCAAATATTGAAGGAAAAATTATGTGCTATGAATGTGCCTCAATTAGCCTCTGACTTTGGGGACGTCCTTGTCCATAGCTCTGCATGCAGGGTGAAATTCATTATCCAAGTTGAGAACCATGAAATTAATCTGAGATGGACTAAGGAGGTTTTTCCTTAAAGCAGGAACAGGAGTCATGACCTCTGGAAGTCACTCTTCATTCCTCCAAATCCTATATATTAATAATAATGTTAATATTAAAATCACATTAAGTGGTCTTTAAATGCATTCTCTCTCATGAGAGGTAGTTACTACGGTACATAGTGGTACCTGTGAGAAACGATGCCTTCTCTGCTGTATATTAGCACGTGCTCACCTTGCTACTCTCACTGGTTTATATTTGGTGGTTTTCAAGAACAAAAACTAAAAGGCATGCTTTAAATCTAAGGGGGGGGGAGTTTATCTTCCCTAAACATAATTTTATTTAACTGAATAAATCAGTGTGCAAATTGATAAAGTTGTGTTACTAATTAAGTGAGTGATGAGTCATAATATCAACACTAGTCATTAAATAAAACTGCATATAAATTAAATTTACCAGATAGTTTACAGTACAAAAACCATAATGAGCAAACTTTAAAGAAAGCTTCCAGCATTTTATTCTGAAAGCCTATATGGTAATGAATTCTCTTATAGTATTTTAAAAGATGAGTACAATGGGAGAGTAGACTCCATGATGCTTTCTGTCGCTCTCAACATTTGTCTAGAGCAGCAACATCTTTTAAGCAACAGGAGACATGATTTAATTCCCCCAGGAGAGGTCACCTTGCTTGAGGGGCAGGTGCTTTCTGTTTAAATTCAGTTTACTCAATCAAATGTACCACGGAATGGGAAATGGGGCATATTTCTGCCCTGAAATTCTTCCTATGTTAACTAAAATCACCCTACTTTTGCAGCAAATGAGCCATGAGATACAATGCCAGAAACTGATTTGGAAGAGTGAGTATATAGTCTGAAAAAGTACCTGCATATGTTGTATAAAAAGTCCCTGGATGGCCCTAGATACCACAGAGAATGTGTAAGAGGCCATAGGGATGCCACAGGGACAAAACTGTACAGAAAGGCTGAATGCATCATCACTGAAAAGGACACATTCTTCCACAAACATGTACACTGACTGATTGCTCATGTTACCTGATGAGTGGCTCAGAGGTGGCCTCAGCAAAATGTCATCTCACTGAGCTTGTGTCTTCACCTAGCGAGGGCAGGTCATTACTCCCCAGGGCAGCTCCCTGACAGTACCTTCCTAGAACTTCTCAAAAGCTCTGATTATTTCCTTCCATTTGTCCACCTGCAGTCTATGAGCTGTGCCTTCAGGTTCCTTACAGCATCACCTGTGCCACTCAATGCCCTGCTCAGTGCCTGGCATCAGTCGAGAGTTGCTACATTTCTGAAGGAACCAAGCTCTGGATGACAAACAGGATGCAGTGCTCCTTTGAGTTCATTTTACAAATCAGATTCTGTTTCATTTCATTAAATACTTTTATTTACTGGCCACCCTCTGAAATTACTCTGGCTTCTCATTAACAAGGAGAAACTAATCCTATCTTCAGGGAAGAGGGAGAAAACAACTTTCAGTCACTTGCTCCAAAGGTCTTTTAAAATGATAGTGTAGTATAATTTGGTTTGAAAGTAAAGTCCAACATTTTATTACCTCCAAATTCATTCCGAAAAGCTGAAGGCTCATGATAAGGCTCATTAAGTCGCTGAAAGGCCTATCTTCACATGCCTTTCACACAAAAGGTCTCAACTTAATGCCAGGTAATTACTGCTCATTTTCCCTGGTTATTGTCATTTCCTGAAAATTCCCAGGGAGGTTGGCCACAGTGGACACTACCTACAGTCTGAGCCATGAGCATGGCAAGAAGGGCCTATGTTTACCGGAGGATCTTTTAAAGCTGTGACTAAGGAATGACAATTCTGCCTCTAGGGCCTAGAATTTAAACCTAGATCATCTACAAGTCACTCTCTCTTCAAAATCAAGGCCAAGAGAGGCAAGTTCTTGGCATGCAAATTGACTGCTCTCTACATATTACATGTATCACTTTTTACATCACCTGCAGTCTATTCAACACTCCAGGTTATCTGGGCTCAACCCTCAACTCGATCACTTGCCAGTTTGTAACTCTGGGCAAATAACTTAGATTCTCTGTGTTTCAGTTTCCTCATTCATAAAACAGGACTCACTGTGTCTATTGTAATGTCATTGTGAGAATTAAATATAAAGTACATGGAGCCATATCTTGCATATGCTAAGAGCTCAATAATGTTATTTATTTATTAATTATTATAATCTCTTATAAGCAGGACTTATCCCTGTTATTTATGATCAATTTGATCCTTCTCCCACTGGCTCCATCAATGGTACTAGAGATGGTAAAATTTCATTTATTGTGAAATAGCCTAATAAAGGATGAATGGTAACCCTTTTATTGGGCATCTTTGTTTCAGCTTGGCAGGAAAGGGTAGCATACTCCCCCCCGTCTCACCCCCTTAGAGGTCACTGAAGTCATCAGTCCCAAATCTATACCTGTTTTTGTATTTAGTTGGCTGATGGTTGCAATTCACCTATCTCCACAGCAGTGATCCTACTTGCAAAGCTTTCTCTCCCAGTGGGCTCTCCTCACAGCAGCAGTGTCCATAGATGACCAGCCAGGTCATTCAAGAGAGCTTAGTTTCTTATAGAAACCATCCACAGGCCAATGGACTTCTGGGAAGAGCAATGACTAGATCAGAGTATCTCACAATAAGTGTTGGCCATTATTGTTGTTGTTGTTTTTGACAAGAAGAGCATACCATTTCCCAAAATACTTCCTTTATTTCTGCCTACACCTCCACAGATCTTCTGATTAGGCTTGATAATTTGGTCATTGAAGCACAATCAACGGTTACAAATATAGACCTTGGATTTGGGCATCCTTGGACTTGAGAAATGAAAATGAAAATCAGTAGAAACAACAAAATAACCTACTTAGAGTAGAAAATAAGTTTCCTCATTCGTTTTTCAAATTCTCCATAATACTGAATTTGCCTCAGCCTGCATTTTTCCCCTTTTCAGACTTCTGCCCCTCCTGGCCCTGCTTCTCACTGCACCGGGCTGTGAGAATGGCTGCTCTCTAGTGCAAATCCTCAGAGTTCTGCCACAAACACAAATTCCTGCAAAAATTACACAAAAACTTCCCAGTGAGGAGAAGCAAAGCAAGGTCAATTTTCTATATAGCAAACGAGCTACAAGAGGTAGTTAAGTAGAGTACCTAAGAGCATGAGCTCTAAATTCAAATGGCCTAGGTTCAATTTTTTACTTTGTCACCAGAATCAAGAGGTGGTTCTGCTATTTGGGCATGTCAGTTAATACTCTAAGCTCAGTTCACTATCTAAAGGGCTTTTATAAGAATTCAATAAAATTATTGTGGGCTATTATGTAAAACCCTTAGTATGGTGCCATTTCCAAAGGAGTCACTCAATAAATATTATTATATGTAGATGTGTTTTGGGTATGCGAATCCCAGAAGTCTGTTTATATTATATGGTCACTATAGAAAGGCAATTGATAGACCAAGCCCTCCAATGGAGCAAGCATTACCATATTTGATTTCAGAGTCTTGACGTCAAAAGGCTACAGAGAAATGTTTACTCAACAGCAAATCAGAAATCACTGGTTGGAGAGTAAAATTTCCCTCATCTTTCTCAGCAAGCCAACTCTACCTAAAATGTCAGGAGACTCTTCTCATTTATAGAGATGTTTCTAGAAGTCCCTAACTATGAATAGGTCCTCAGGATTCATTCTTCAAAACAGAACTTTTTCAACAGTTTTTAAAATAGTAAGATATTAACATGAAACTTGGTAGGAACTCACCAAATACATAAGAAGCAGGAACAGAAGGTAGCCATGTGGTAGGGTCTCTTTAACCTACTTCTTCCTGAAATAGGTTATGTGAAGAATGTGTGAAGAACTATGTTAAGAATGTAGAATCAATAGGATCTAGTTTTTCCTTGAACCACCAGCCCATTCTTGCCAAGTTCACAATTCAGAGCATACAGAACTATGTGAACAGGAAAGTAAAATTAGGAAGGTAGAATGAAAAAAACAGGAGCATACAACTAAAGAAAGATAGTTGAACTTTCTCCTACACAATAGACAACATAATGTATAGACATATCAAGTCTGGATTGGGGGTAACTACTGGGTCAAAATGTGTTTTAGGATCAGAATTTTATATTTAAAAACCCACTGGCATAACACTGCCCTATGTATTAGAAGGCATTCAGCATTAAGAAGAGACCTGTGGTCTGACTTCCCAGCACACTAACCAGGCAGAGAATCCTTCTTTGAATGTTCCATCTCTCCTCAAGCCCAGCTCCTCTACCCCATATATGGTAGCATGGTGGTAAAGGTTTAACAATTGGCTGGGGGTTTGGGAGATACATTTATTACAGTGTTTGCAAATTTCTATGGTGTAAATACTGTCACCATGGCTGGTTTCAAGCTATCAACATGCTTTCACTGAAAAGGGGGTTGAAAAGAGATACATATAATCACCTCTTACAAAGAGGTACAAGTTGACTCCATCAATGTCTAAACTATATTTTAAGGGGACAAAAAGCATACTTACAAACATCCATCTCAGGCATATGTGGTTGATGTAAAAGCAATTTTTATATGACTATTTATGAGAGTTCAAGTATCCCTTTAAATACTAGAAATGGAACTATAATTCCTAATCCACTTCCTATCTGAATGAAGTGTTGACTTCTATCATCCATCTGTGCAGTTCCTCTTCTAGTAAATGTGATTTTTAAAATTTTTCTTTTCTCTTTTCAGTTCTACATCTGCTAATGTTTTCCATTTGCCAGCTCCCAACATGTCCCCAATTACTTCTTTTTTATTTTATAGCCTACATGCTGATGTTTCATCAGTTACAACCGCTGGGTTCCTCTAAGCATTAACAGTCTGCAGTGCCTCTAGGAGGGGACATAATTCACTAAGTATACCCAACCTTTCTTTCTCCAAAGAATATTGTTTAATATAAATACAGAATGAGGTTAATGTAGTACAAAAGAAAGATTTTTCCCTTGGAATTGTCAAAGAAGAAAAAAACACCTTTGATTCATAGAAGACTAGTTTATACACAGAAATAAGAAATCACTTGCATTTAAGAAGTACCATTACAATTGGGATTTTTTAACTGAACAAGAAGCAAAAAGTTAATATATTTGAATGCATGGACAAGTTGAGATTTTAACCTATTCAATCAAAATATTTTTACTACAAGAAAAGGTAGCTGAAACTACCTCATGGTAGGCAACATGAATGCATGAAAATGTAGAATACAATAGGCCTCCAAAATTATTTGTCAAAAACAAAGTAAAAGAAAAGACTAAGAAAAAGGTTCTTGTTCACTCTAATTATATTTTCCTGATAAATATGTAATCATCCTCCATAAATAATCCATGAATAATGCAATGGACAATCTGCAAATTTCCAAGCAGGTAGAAAGGACCCAGAAGTAAATGCCCCCAAAACACTGAAAATCAAACCACACAACTCTAGTAGTGGCTTAAATTTTTTTCAAAAGTCTATAAAAATCATTCTGACAAACAATTATCTCTTCCTCAAGATACGAACAATAAAACGGTGAGGTTAAAACTGTTTAAAACTATGCAGTCCAATGTTCCCTGTTTTAGACCAGAGTTGATTATGAAAAGGAAGGATGGTGGAGCAATCAGAATTTTGGGGAGTGGAAAAAGAGGGACATGGATGGAAAGAGTGATAATCTTTGAAGGGTATTTTTAAAACAATAATAGCAATGCTTAATATTTATAGGGGCTCAAGCAATATAGTAGGCCTTCGACATACATAATCATCTTCCATCCACACGACACTGAAGTAGTTATCACTGATCCCATTTTACAGATAAACTAACTGGACAGACAGTTACCACTCTGATTATTAAGTAAATGACCAATCCAGCGTTAAGCCAAGACTTACCCTCAGGGGGTAGAGTCAGGGGGAAAGGCTGCTGTGGCTGAAGGAAGTGGCCACTTGTTTTCATGTTTCAGCTTCTGATTTCCAATCAGTCTTAGCAATCACCATTTTACCACCTTTAAAAGATGCTACTTCCACAGGACAGGCTAGAAGGCTGAACCACCGCCCCCACTCCAGTTCACCCCAGCTATGCACTTGCTGAAGTTCCACAGTGAATAATTGATGGAGCTAAAATTCAAACCCTGTTATGTCTGATTCCAGAAGGGCAAAAATTTGAACATTCCAGGCCAAATGTATTTTGCCTCTCACAAGGTAACATCAGCAGTGATTATATCAAGCTTTCAAATCTGTGGGTGCATTAAAAGAAGTTATTATTTTTAGCTCCTTCTATGCCTACCCTTTGGTTTTGGGTAACCACAACTATTGGCAAAATTCCTTGCAGATGGCCCTTTGTCCAAGCTCAAAAGTCTTCCTGGCCCTTATTCCAGAATCAGCTTCCCCATTTTGGGTAGAGACATACCCTATAATCCAGTTGTGCTCACAGTGTGGCCCCCAGAACACCAGCATCATCAGAGAATTCATTTGAAATGCAAATTCCAAGGCCCTTCCCCAGACCTACTGGATCAGAATTCTGGGGACAAGAACCAAAAGTCTGTATTAACTAGCCTGCCAGGTGATTCTAATGCCACCCATGTTTGAAAACCACAGTGGCTTCAGAAACGTGTGCAAAAGTTTACCTTTATCCCCTGCTCACAGCTCAGCTCACAAAGCAGGGCTAGACAGGGTTTCTCAGGGAAGCCTTTCCAGCTCCCACCCCCAGACTAAGTCAAGCACCTCTGCTGTGGAGCTCCCGGGCCACAGCTATAGCACTGCAAATTAGACATTTCTTTATGTTGAATGTCAGTCTCTCTAACTAAACAGTAAGCTCCAGGAGGGCCATTATATCTTCAGGGCATGAATGAGTAAATCAATAAAGTTCATAGTACTCAAAGAGCTGAAGGTGTCATCTATGGCATATATGAGTCTCACAGTTACATTTTCACTCATTCTTCAGTCAAATATTTATCAAGCACCTACTCTGTTCAGACACCATTCTAAGCACTAGGGTCCAGCAATAAACAGGACAGAAAATAAAAACCAGACCAAAGTACTTATCTTCAAGCCTTCTGGGTCTCATTTCTAGTTGGAGGAGATAAACAATAAAACAAAATAAATAGTAAAATATATACCATGTTAGCTGGTGATCTGAGCTATAGAGAAAAACAGTGGGGAATCAGAGGTGGGCAGTGAGAGAGGCTGCAATTTGAATGGGGTGGTCAGGATAGACCTTGGAGGAGTCTTAAATATCTCAAGAAGGGGAGAAGTAAGCCCTACCCTACAAGTTCAAGGGAATATAACATCTTGGGCTGAAGAAAGAACACAAGAGCAAAGCACCCCTGAAAGGCTGTTAGGACAGCACAGAGTTTGGAAAGGAGTGACCAAGTAGAGAGTAAGAGAGGTCAGAGAACCTTTAGGGTAGGGACAAATGATGTAGGACCTCATAGGCCACAGTGATAACTATGGTCTCTTCTCAAATGAAAATGAGAAGGTTGTGAGTCGAGGAGTTATCCTATCCAAATCACCTGGCTTCTGTGTTGAGACTCAACTGGAAGAGGCAAAGGAAAAAGCAGGAAGACCAGTCTGGAGCCATGGCAATAGTCCAAGTGAGAGGCCCAAGGGTAAAGAGTGGTTGGATACTGGGTAGAAGATTAGACACTGCCATGGCCATGCATATTTTGTTCTGCTGCTTAACTGTTTGTCATGACACAATGTCCCAGAAGGAATCTTTTATATAAAAGACATCTACAGGTGAGATAAGAATCTCAAACTCTTAAAGAGCAAAATGTGTATTGATTTGCCTATTAATAGGCAAATGAAATATCAGGAAGATATACTTGTGATAACCACAAAAGACAAAGAATGGGTTACATAACAATATGAATAGAAAATGGAGCCCCTGACAGTTTTGTCTAGCACAATTAAATAGTAAGCTTTCTTAAGAATATCTCTTTGTAGTTCCCACTTTGCTCTACACATAGAAGGTATTCTAAATGCCTATGGTTGGTTATTTTAAAAGAGGCTTCGGTAACATGGGTAAATGTTAAATATGGGTAAAAAATGGAATATCATGGCTGTATGACTGACCATATACTGCATTTGAAATTCACTTATGCAAGTATTTACTGAATACTTCTTATGGATAAGGTGCTATATCTGGACTTTTCGCAGAGCATCCTGAGCGCGGGAGCCGTGCGAGGCCGTTCTTGACAGAACTGAGGAGAATCGAAGATGGCGGCATAGGTAAACACCGGAGATTGCCGCCGTAAACAACCACTTCAAAAATACAACTAAAAGTCGGAACGGACATCAACCAGAACCACAGGAAGGCTGGCTGAGGAGAGACTCTTCAACTAGAAGCAAAAACAACAGCATTCTGACGCTCAGAGGAGGCGTAGTGTGGAAAATTTAAAGGTACGGTGGTGCGGTGGTGAGGTGGTGCGCGCGCAAAGCGGGCTGGCGGCTGAGGGCGCGGTTGTCGTTTTCAATCAGGAGTGAGTCTCAGACTCTGGGCTACAGATCCGGGGGAGTCTCTAGGGACCCAGACTCAAACAGGAGAAGCGGGACTGTCTGGCTACGGCCCCTCCGAGGTTTGCAGCGGTTGTGGGGACAGAGAGGCAGAGCCCCTGGGGATGGACTGAGAGCGGCCATAGCGGCTCCCTCCCCCCGCCCTGTTGAGCCCGCCCCGCCCAGGCCCTGCGCACAGCCATTTGCCAATTGCCTCAGGCAAAGGCTGGATTAGCGCCTCCCCAGAAGACAGACGTTTTCCACTCAGCTGATTCCTACAGCCAGTCGGCCTGGTGGTCAAATCCCTCTAGTGTTAACTACAACAATTAAGGCTTGGCTAGAACAAGACTGCGCACAGAGACCACAAGGGGGTGCACCAAGAAAGCATAAAAGATGCGGAGACAAAAAAACATGACAGAAATGGAGGATATGGAGCTAAGAATCGCAATTTTGAGGGCTTGCCATAAATTTGTGCAGAGCCTCACGAAAACTAATGAGACCCTCGATGCTACGATAAAGAAATTAGAAAGTAAGCATACACGGACTGAAATAAAGAATATTATACCCAATAGCAGACCAGAGGAGCTCAAGAATCAAACCAAAGATTCGACAAAAAACACCCAATTGGAAAAGCAAAATGAAAAAAGAATCCGAAAGTGTGAAGATAGTGTAAGGAGCCTCTGGGACAGCTTTAAGCGGCCTAATATCAGAATTATTGGAGTGCCAGAAGATGAGAGACAGCAAGATATTGAAAACCTATTTCAAGAAATAATGGCAGAAAACTTCCCCCACCTGGAGAAAGAAATGGACTTACAGGTTCAAGAAGCGCAGAGAACCCCAAACAAAAGGAATCCAAAGAGGACCACACCAAGACACATCATCATTAAAATGCCAAGAGCAAAAGACAAAGAGAAAATCTTAAAAGCAGCAAGAGAAAGAGGCTCAATTACCTACAAGGGAATACCCATACGACTGTCAGCTGATTTCTCAACAGAAACTTTGCAGGCCAGAAGGGAATGGCAAGAAATATTCAAAGTGCTGAATACCAAGAACCTACAACCAAGATTACTTTATCCAGCAAAGCTATCATTCAGAATTGAAGGTCAGATAAAGAGCTTCACAGACAAGGAATAGCTAAAGGAGTTCACCACCGCCAAACCAGTATTATATGAAATGCTGAAAGGTATCCTTTAAGAAGAGGAAGAAGAAGAAAAAGGTAAAGATACAAATTATGAACAACAAATATGCATCTATCAACAAATGAATCTAAGAATCAAGTGAATAAATAACCTGATGTACAGAATGAACTGGTGATTATAATAGAATCAGGGACATAGAAAGGGAATGGACTGACTATTCTTGGGGGGAAAAGGGGTGTGGGAGATGCGGGAAGTGACTGGACAAAAATCATGCACCTATGGATGAACACAGTGGGTGGGGAGTGAGGGTGGAGGGTGGGGTGGGAGCTGGAAGGAGGGGAGTTATGGGGGGAAAAAAGAGGAACAAATGTAATAATCTGAACAATAAAGATTTAAAAAAAAAAGTGCTATATCTGAAATTTGAGATTAACAAAGGTCATATGATTAACTCTTGAGATTTTTAATTTTTTAAGAGAAAACTCAGTATACAAACGTATTTAATGCAAGGACATTGTGAGCAAAATAGACAATAATTAGAAAAGAAAAAGGAATAAACTGCAGCTGAAAAAGAAAGACTTTACAGGACCTACTTGATAATCATAATAGAGAGGACAGTGTGAGGGCAAGGAATAATAAAAATAACATAATTTTGAAGTGAAATAATTTCAGTTCTAATGCTGGTCTGCCAATTACTTGCTATGTGACTGGGCACATTTCTTAACATCCTGAACCTTCTATTTCCTCAGTTATAATAAAAGATAAAAGTATTTCTTAAATTTGTTAGAAGGGTTAAATTACATAATTTACCACAATTTTAGGTAGATATAGTAGAGATTAAATAAAGGTTATCATTCTTCTTCTTTAAAAAAATACTTTTATTGATTTCAGAGAAGAAGGGAGAGGGAGAGGGAGATAGAAACATCAATGATGAGAGAGAATCATTCATCAACTGCCTCCTGCACACCCCACACTGGGGATCAAGCCTGCAACCCACGCATGTGCCCTGACAGGGAACTGAACCATGACCTCTTGATTCATAGGTTGATGCTCAACCACTGAGCCATGCGGGCTGGGCCATAATTTTTCTTAATCTAACCTGCAATTACTTATAGGCAGTAGTTTCTCCGAAGCTGAAATGTGCTTTCAATTACATGTGCTTCATGAGACTGCTCCATTACCATGGGTCATATATGGGCCTGTCCTAGTTGGGTGTTCTCTTTATGTGCCAAACAATTAATGATGCCCAATCAGCAAGCAGCCATCATTTGAGACCTCTTTAATTTGTTGATTTCAAACCCTGCGCTACGGGGATTTTAACTGATGTTTTAAGATTGAAAAGAATAAGAAACTGTGGGCTCTCAAAAGGAAAACACCTTATGGAAAAACAAGTTGGGTTTTTTTTTTAATTGTCAATGTATTTCTGGGAGATTCAAGGTTATCTACTACCTCTTTTTCTTCCTCTCCAATGCTCAATCTGAAAGTCATTCAAGAAGTTTACTGCATACATGCTTCCTACCTGAAATCTGTTCTTACCTAGGAAAGATGCCGAGCTCCAAAAACTGTGACCTGCACAAATTCCAAGGAGGTCAAGTGAGGCATTACTGAATTGTGTATGTTGCTCCACATAAGATGATGACACTCTACAATCAAAGTATAGATCTTTGAAAGCATCTGCCTCCTTAATATTTTCTAGAGTGTTCTGTGTGTTCATCTATACCATGGCAGTTCTAGTCTAAGACACAGGCACAGAGGTAAACATTCAAACCACATGATCCTTGAATAAGAGGCTGCCAATATTGAAATCATTCTAGTTGTTGACAATGAAAAAATTAAAGGGTAATTTGTGGCATCCCATTGAATGGGAGAACATATTTGCTGATACATCTGACAAGGGCTTAATATCCAAAATTTATAAGGAACTTACAAAACTCAACACCAAAAAAACAAATAATCCAATTAAGAAATGGACAAAGGGCCGAACCGGTTTGGCTCAGTGGATAGAGAGTCAGCCTGCGGACTCAAGGGTCCCAGGTTCGATTCCGGTCAAGGGCATGTACCTTGGTTGCGGGCACATCCCCACTGGGGGGAGTGCAGGAGGCAGCTGATCGATCTCTCTCATCGATGTTTCTGGCTCTCTATCCCTCTCCCTTCTTCTCTGTAAAAAATCAATAAAATATATTTTTTTAAAAATCCTCAGTAAAATATTAAAAAAAATAAGAAATGAACAAAGGACCTGAATCATCAGAGAGATGCAAACTAAAATGACAATGAGATATCACCTCACACCTGTCAGAATGTATATCATCAATAAATCAACAAACAACAAGTGCTAGAGAGGATGTGAAGAAAAGGGGACCCTCATACACTGTTGGTGGGAATGCAAATTGGTGCAGCCACTGTGGAAAGCAGTATGGATTTTTCTCAAAAAAATTAAAAAATGAGATCAACCAAAGGGCTTTTATGTATCCATATAAGCATAATCAATGACACAGACACAAGGGGGGCGAGGGCATGTACTGGGGAAGGGTGAGGATAGGGGGTAAAGAAGACATATGTAATACCTTAATCAATAAAGAATTTTAAAAAGTCCAAACTTTAAAAAATATATTAAAAATAAATAAATAATGGGAACTGCCTATGACCCCAGCATTTCCACTTTTTGAAATATATCCAAAGAAAACCGAAACACTAATTTGAAAGAATATATGCACCCCTATGTTCATTGCTACATTATTTACAATAGCTAAGATTTGGAAGCAGCCAAAGTGCCCATGAGTAGATGAGTGGATAAAAAAGCTGTGGTACATCTACACAATGGAATGCTACTCAGCTATAAAAAAGAAGGAAATTTTACCCTTTGCGACAGCATGGATGGACCTGGAGAATGTTATGTTAAGTGAAATAAATCAGTCAGAGAAAGACAAATACCATATGATTTTTCATTTATATGTGGAATAAAATCAGTAAAATAAACTAACAAAGTTGAAACACACTCATAAATACAGAGAAAAATCTGACAGCTGTCAGAGGGGAGGCAGTTGGGACTGGGTGAGAAGGATGAATGGATTAAGCAAAGGAAAAAAAGTAAAGAAGGGCACAGACAACAGTATGGTGATTGCCAGAGGGAAGGGGTGGGACAGAAAACGGTAAAGAGGGGATACGTGGTGACTTAGGGTAGTGAACACACAATACTACTCTAGTATATACAGATGAAGTATTGTAGAATTGTATGCCTGAAACCTATGTGATTTTGTTAACCAATGTCACCCCAATAAATTCAATTAAAAATAAAACAAACACCAGCATGTTCTTCTCCAGCATGGTTTTTGTTCTGGCTCCATGTGTGACTCCTTGGTGATAGACTACATAGAGATGAAGGACCTCAAGTGGATGAGAACTTCAGAGCATGTTTGAGCTCAGGAATGAAGGAACCAGATTCCCTCAGCGAACTGACTCTGCTCTGGAGCCCAAGAGAAATGATGACTTCATTTTTTCATACCACAGAGATAAATATGGATAATAATCTCTCTGCTCCCTTAAAACTTTGTGAATATCTGGACAAAAAACAAATCCAAAGCAAGATCTTTGAAGCTTAGAAAAACTGTATAGATTAGAATCAAGAGGGGAAAGTCTTGCACTTTGGCTATCTCAGCTACTCTATACACCTATGCCCCTCCATTTCATCAAAATACTGCAAAAGTAATTAGGATAATAAGCATAAAAATGTTATACTTCTTGGAAAACCAGTGCTTTAGATATTCAGTAAATGATATCTTGCTTCCAAATTTCCTTAGCAGCCTTGAATTCTTAATCATTCACTTATCCATTTAATCATTCAGAAAATTTTTATATCTTTTTTCCCCTGATTGCATGGTAAATCATGCTTACTGTAACATATTCAAATGAAACAGTATTGCATAAATGAGAGAGTATCTGGAAACTCCAGAAACATGAATATTTTTTTAATTTCTGCATTTGGGCTCTATGCAAGGTGCCATGGAGTTGTCAAAGCACATGAGACAATATTCCTTTCCTCAAAAAAACCACAGTCTAGGAAGAAAGATGCTAACTATAAAAATAACCACAGTATAGTATAAGAAGCAATGCAAGCCATAAGAAAGATATAAAGAAATGCTACAGGAAATCAGAGAAGGGAGATATTATTTCTAGCAAAGTATGTCCAAGGATAGCTTCTTCCTCTGCAAAAAAGAACCTCTGTTTCCGCCACTTCCTATAACTCCATGTGTCGTGTTACTCACGAGTCCTGCTGCTCAGTGCTGCACTTCCTCCATGAAGATCTAAGAGCTTTCATATAAAATTCCCCATGCTGTTTTCTTACCATTTCCCCAAAGAGTCAGCAGCTCTGAATTTACAGCACACCTCCAAACAAGGCAAACATGGAAGAAATTATTTGATCATTAGTCACTTCCCATTATCATTGTTCAAGAAATCAGGGAAAATAAAAAACAGTAAGACTGGGAAAGGACAAATGTTAAGTTCCCCCTGACCCTTTCATTATTTGTTGTTGTTGTTAATCCTCACCCAAGGATATTTTTTCCATTGATTCTTAGAGAAAGGGGAAGGGAGGGAAGGAGG
Source organism: Myotis yumanensis (assembly GCF_028538775.1). Taxonomy (NCBI): domain Eukaryota; kingdom Metazoa; phylum Chordata; class Mammalia; order Chiroptera; family Vespertilionidae; genus Myotis; species Myotis yumanensis. The sequence continues at coordinate 47,258,724 of NW_027223765.1, forward strand.
GAGGGGGGAAGGGAAGGAGGGAGGGAAAGGAGGGAGAGGAGAGAGAGAGGAATATTGATGTGAGAGAAACATCAATCTGTTACCTTCCATATGTGCTCTGACCAGGGATCAAACCCACAACCAAGGTATATGCCCTGACCAGTGAGTCCAACTGGCAACTTTTCGGTGCACAGGACGATGCACAACTAACTAAGCCACTCTGGCTGGGTCCTACATGTATGTCTTGGTCAAGCCTTGCTTGGGTTCATCAGTTCATCTATAATAATAAAAGTGTAATATGCAAATCGAGCAAATGGCCAAACAGCGGAACGACCGTCCAGACCAGGGGTCCTCAAACTACGGCCCGCGGGCCACATGTGGCCCGTCGAAAACATTTATCCGGCCGCCGGGTGTTTTTGCTGCCGCTGCCTGTTGCTTAGCAGCCGACTAGCTTTTTTTTAAACTATAGTCCGGCCCTCCAACGGTCTGAGGGACAGTGAACTGGCCCCCTGTTTAAAAAGTTTGAGGACCCCTGGTCCAGACGACCATGCTATGACACCCACTGGCGCCAGGCCAGCCAAGGCAGGTGCAATGCAATTGGTCAGGGGCCCAGCCATCACCCCATGATTGCCCCACAGAGGGAGCCCCGAGGCCCAGGCCATGGGTCGGCGGGGCAATCAATGGGGGGAGGGAGGGTTGGGCTCCAGGATTGCCCCAAAGAAGGAGGCTTAGGCCACCGACCAGCGGAGCTGCGGCAGGTGGGCAGGGCCTACCTCTTTGGGGTGATCAATTGCAGGGCTCCCGGACTGTGAGAGGGCACAGGCCGGGCTGAGGGACTCCCCCTAGCCCCCCACAAGTGCTCAAATTTCATGCACCGGGCCTCTAGTATAATTAGAAAAGGTCAGGCTTTTTCAGCTTTCCTCCTGTCCCCTAATATCTTTGCCTCCCTTACTCTATTCACACCTGGACAATTAAATCACAAATATTTACTGAACACCTGGGAAGGGAGAGATGAGCACAGCACAGTCTTGATCCCAGAGGCACACATGCTCTAGGTTCATAGCTTCATGAGAGAAATGTGCAAATACAAATACACAGAGGCATGGAACAGACTGTCGAATCTCAGAGGGGAGACTGGGGTGGGGGTAGGGTAGGAAGGGATTAACCACAGAACTTATATGCATAACCCATGGACACAGATAATAGTGTGGTGAAGACCTGGGGGGAGGGGGGTGTGGGTGTGGGGTGGAGGAGGCTAATGGAAAAAAAAGTACTACATCTGTAATACTTTCAACAATAAAGATAAATTAAAAGTAAAAATAAAATAAAAAGAAAACTAAGGCTTAGATCAGCAATCAGTCAAGCTTCCTAATACTTCTCACCAAGTCTAGACCTTGAAATGACCCACCTACCTGGAATCACTACTTCAAGCCTCAAGCCCAAAGAGTGGTAAGAGACAAGGGGTAGCCTCCAGCCATGTTTCTAGAAGACAGTTGTAATTTGGGTATGGGTATTGGTACATGTGTATTGGGACATATTTACAACATATATATTCTAATTATCTGTGTATATATGTAAGTATTTCTACAAAATGGGGACTGGAGTAAAATTTAGTCAGCTTCTGCTCCAGGGGTCAGGTGCTAGGCCTGGTAGATAATTTTGGGAGAAACATTTGCTTCTGACTACTGCCTTAAGTCTATGCCCTCTCTCCCAATGATAATATACAGCAACAAAAATAAAATGATGCCGTGCAGATTCCCTACCAGATTCACCTTGCTTGAAAAGAATCAATAAATCACATAGAATCATGATGTTAACATTTTTTTAATATGGGAACACATGTAAAGGGCCAAGGAAAGTCTCATGCAGGATGTGACATATATGTAGGACCCAATGGTATCGGTAGGAGCTGACCAGGTGCAAAGGATAGAGGAACTCAAAGCTGATAAAGGAATGACTGAGGGGGGAAAGCCTCACAGACATGGTGTCTTCAGGAAACTGCACAGCCCATAGTGGCCATGTGCTAAGAAGTGGCAGGAGATGAAACAAAGGCCAGATTTGGAAAGTCTTTGACTGCCATGCCAGATGGTTGCGGTTTTACCCTGGAAGCACTGGGGAGCTACCAATGGATTTTAGCTTGAAGTAAATCTGTGGTCAGATTTGTGTTTGGTAAAAGCACTTTGGCAGCAACACAAAAACTAATGCATGGGAAAAAGGTGTGGAGGTGGAATGGCAATAGACCAGGTTGAGAACAAAAAATAGAACAACTGAGGCATTTCACAGGCACAATCGAAGGGACTTGGTGACTACAGTGCACAGTGATAAAGAGGGAAGAGTTTCTCTTTTTTAATTAATTCCTACTCATCCTTTAGATCTCAGAGCAAATGCTACCCTTCCTAAAGGAAGCTGTGCAAACTTCAGGAATAAATTAGGTCTTTTTGCGACATGCTCTCAAAGAACATTGGACTTTTCTTCTGTTGTGGCAGAATGCATGGGAGAACCATCAGCCAGCAGAATGCACGGGAGAACGATCAGCCAGCACTGGGAGGGAGGAAAGTTTAACCTTTATTTCGAAGATCTGCTAGTCCAGGGGAATTCCAGCTCCAAAGCCTGAACTGAACTCGTGGGGAGGCTCTGACCTATATATCTCCTCCTGGGTGGGCCTCTGAGGGTCCCCGCAGCTCTGCCCAAGTCAGCTGTGGCAGGGCCCTGCGGTTATGCTCTGCAGCTCCGCCCAAGTCAGTCAGGGTGGGGGAGTAGGACTACAGTTTTAACCAGATACTGAACTAGATTGCAAGCCCCCCCCCAATTTTCCTTTTCACTTTCACCACACTTTCTTTAGTTTGTAAAACTATATTTGTGAGAGAAATCAGATTAATATATTTATCTGCTACTAGACTATGAGCCCCTTGAGGGTCTATATGGTTGTTCATGTATCCGCAGGACCCTGCACAATGTTTGGCTCAAAACAAAAACTCAAAAATTATTTCTTGAAAATAATGGAAGGCAGTTAAGGACCCAGAAAGGCTTTTATACTGCAATACCAGGTAGATGGTGAGCCCATTGACTAAGCCAGGGCATGGAAAAGAGGAAGAGGTGAAAATAAGGAGAAGGAAATGTATTCCAGCTTGTATATCTGCAAGAATTCCAGGTGGAGATTTCCCAAAGCTTTGAACTCAGGAGAGTCAATCTGGAAATTACAGATTTAGGAATCATCTGCCTTACTCAGACTAAACATATAACTCCAAAAAGAGAGAGAGAGAAAGAATCAAAGAAAGAGCTCTGGAGAAGCCAAGTGTAGCATCAGCTAACAAGCCAGCAAAAACCTAGGAAGGAAAAGTGTGAGAGTTCAAAGAGCCAGGAAAATTAGATTTCAACAGACCAAGAGAGGCAGAGTTCAAAAAAGAGGAAGTGTTCAGCAAGTTCCAATATTACCAAAGGGTGAGTTGGCTGGTAGACCTAAAAAGGAGGTGGGCTCTGTGATTCAGGCCATGATGTTTACTTCCAAAGCAAAAGATTTCTGGACTTTCAGAAATAAAGTCTAAAAGAACAACCAATGATGAGAACAGCGAGTGTGGACAGAGGGAGACTAAAAACATGCAGGAGAAAGGGAATAACTCATTTTTTCACTCATTTAATAAGTAGTTGTTGAGCTCCAACTATGAACCAAGAGCTCTACATTGGAGGGAGTAGAAGTAAACAAGTTTTGACAGTCTAAGGGTCCAGAGGATTAAAGAGGAGATAAGCTCAAGATCAAAGAAGAGTTGGGCCATGAAAATCCATGGCATATCTCTTCCTTCTAAGCTAGAAGGGAAACAGAAATAATATAGGGCTAAATGTGACATTGGCAGGGCCTAGAATCAGGAGGCAGGAGATTCCAGGGCTGTCACATGGGTTGGGTTCCCTTGAAGGTAGAGCCTGAGACAAAGGCTTAAGTGCATGAGTTTATTTGAGAGGTGGTTCCAGGAAGCAGGGATAAGGGAATACAGAGCAAGACAGAAAGGGAGTAAAATCCAATAGAAGGGTACATTATCAAGTTTGCCACTGAAAGCAAGGGGCTTGATTGGCCAGGACCCCCTAAGAAGTGTACAGAACACATTCAGAATTCTGCACCTGAAGAATGGAAGGCATTTATTCACATGTCCCAATGCCCAGTGGTGATGAGGCCCCTGAGGACATTTATTCTCCCACTCTTCCAGGCTCCTCTGAGGCCCAGGCCAAGCAGGTTCCAGCCTGAGAGATGGTCCTAGGGAAGAAAGGAGATAAGGAGCAGGTGCTAGAGTTAGAAAATGACAAACCTTGTCACCACAGTGGCAACTGAAATCAGAGACAGGGACTGTGGCCATCAGGGGAATCTGCCACAAAGGTGGTATTGGTGAGAACTTAGGTGGAAATGACTAAGCATTCAGCCTAGGCTGGGTAAGAAGGGAAGGAAGGCTAGGAGAAAAACGGCTTGAAAATTTTTTGAAGGTTTTAGCTTTCTCACAATGCTTTTGGCCTCTTTATAAAGATACTAACTTAGGATTTATTAATAGTGTGACGTTAAGAGCATAAAGAAAGCTTTGCATTCCTGCAGGACAAGAGCCATGATATTACCTGTAAATATTTATTGAGCATTTATTATGTGCCAGGCACTTTGCAACATAAAGAAATAAATTATCTCTGCAACTGTATATAGTAAGAACTATTATTGTCCCTATTTTTAAGGGAGAAAACTGAGGCTAAAAGAGTTTTTTAAATGTATAAGGACTATTGACATAGGTAAGTGGCAGAACAGCCGCAATCAATAAAAGCTCCAGGAGCTGTCAAAGGAGATAGTAAGACCAACCCCCAACAGATTTATGGCTTAAAACCAGCAGACCAGCTTGATCCAACAAGGTGACTAATTTCACCTACCATAACCTCTAGTCTCATTGTAATACATTAGCATGCTAAACTACACACCCCAAAACACCCTACGCCATGATGGGAAAGACCATATAATGACACAAAACAGGCAACAGAGCTCCCCTGAGAAATCTCCACCCCACTCCTGGGAAGATCCTAAATTCCTCCCCCTCATTGAATACCCTACCCCCAATTAAATTAATTTCAATAAAGACAGAAAATTCCACTAAAAAGGTGCTGCTCTGTCTGTGGAGTAGCCCATTCTGTCTCACTGCTTCACTAATAAACTCACTTTCACTTTAGACTCTGTGCTGGCTCATTTTTGCATTCTTTCCTGCACGAAGCCAAGAACCCACAGTGGGTTTCAGACCCTGAGAATGCCTGCATCATTATGGGGTAACAATCTACTCCATTTTGAGTATGTGTCAATAATTCAGACTTCCATACTTGTGTCTAAACATGCATACGCGCGCGCACACACACACACACACACACACACTTAAATCAGATATGAGGATTTCCAAAGAATAAAGTTTACTTAGCTTCCTTACCATTTCTTCATTACATGGATAATGGAACACTTCTAAACTCTTTAATGAACATACTTCTTTAAGTTTTTTATTTATACCAATAAGACTGGAAATGAAAAAAAATAAGGTCTTTTGGATATGAAGACGAGCAAAAACCAACAACAAAATACCACCCAAACCACAGAGCTAAATTAAGTCAACAAAGCCTCATAAAGGGGAGAAACTAAAACATGATAAGCTAAACTCATTACAGACCAAAATGTAAATCTGATTGCACAATTATCTGCATTTTTCATTTGAAGACTCATGATCATGCTGGAGGTAGGAGGCAAAATTTAATTTAAGGAACAATTTTGGCCAATCACCCCTATTTTCTTTAACACAAGAGCAGGAAGGGAAAGAGAATGACATTGACAATATCCACAGGCCAGAGGAAGGAAAAGCAAATGTGATCACATCACCAACACACTCGGGGCTGGCTTGAGAGGCTGGTTAGGCAATGCAACCCTCCGTGGACTGGAGGTGGTTTGTAATTAGTTTAGGCTGTGGAGGCCTGCATCATTAAAAAGATGACAACTGGACACTTGCCACAATCAAGATAATGTTTCATAATCAAATTAACCCGGCTCACGAGCTTGATTCAGAGCCTGTTTATGGTTAAACATCAAATGGCTTCCAGGGTATTTGGAGCATAAGATATGAAAAAGACACTAGGTAAGTACTAGCACATGGACATACAAGAAGCACATGAAGATATGGCCATTTCTAGGCATAGAGCATTTATAATGGGGGCAGGGCCAGGGAGACAGTGAGTATAGAAGGGATAAAAACAATTCCTCAATTAATCTTTAAAGAACTGAATACATTTCTCATAAAATGATAGTAAATCCACATGCTTTAAAATGAGTGTGGTTAAATCTTCAGCACAAGTATCACACCAGATCCACAGTTACTCAAAAGCAGGATCTTCAGGTCAAGCGTCTCTGCTTAACCAGAACTTAATGCGACTGGCTGGAGCAGTGTGACACCTCAGAAAGCTGTGTCCTTATCGTGAAGTTACAATAATTAGAAGAGGACAACACAGAAACATAGAAAACCTTTTTGACTATTGGGGAGTGAAAATGATATGAGCATGGATTGCCAACATGTACAAAAATAGGCATGTTTGAGAACAACTAGAAGATAATGTGCAAAAATGAAAACAGTAGTGTTGGGTGTTGGGATTCTGGATTTGGTATTTTTTTCTAAAACTATCCTTAACATTGTCAGAATGCGATCTTTCCCATTTGAAAATCTAAATGTTTTCAAGTTGGAGAAGGAGAAGGAGCCTGGTAGTAAATGAACTGCTAAGTTTATAGAATAAGGTTCAAACTCCACAGCTTAGCATATGGTCTGGTCCACCCAAGAACTCCGGCTGCATAATCTATCCCATTTCCTGCCTCTTCTCCATCACACTTAATTGTCCATCCTTTCCAAAATAGATCATAGGTTTTCTTTTTTTTCCACACACACCATTCTCACTATCTGGAACACCCTTCCTCCCATCCATTCCTCATATAGCAAAATCCTACTTATTTTCCAAAAACTGCTCAAATAGCCCCTCTCTGAGAAACCATCATCTCTCATTCCCCACACCTACCCCATTATTTTTTTTTATAGCTCTGTTTCTATAGCAACTTATGCTTACCTCTCAGAGAGCTTGTCACACTATGCTGCCATCATTGGTTTACTTGCGTTTCTCCTCCACCAGCCTAGAGGCTACCTACAGATAATGTGGAGATACCTGGAACTACAAAGGCTAATGGATGACCCAGTCTTTTTAAACAAGTTGTGATGGTGTGTTAGGTTCCTCAACATTTTTATAATAATTAATGAACATTCATTGAAACTATTTTGTGCACAAAATTTATAAGGACACAGAGATACTTCTCAAAGTCCAACAGTAGAAAGTGCAGTCACTAAGGTCTGGACCCTGGAGTCAGAAAGCTACAGAAACAAGGCACCTGCTCTCTTAATCAATCAGTCTTATTCTTCCCCTCCTTCCTCCATCCCTGCAACCTCACAGTCATTTAACCTGCATTTCTCCATAGGCCTGTTTTTTTCCTTCCTCTTTCTCTGAAAGACAGTTGTATATTGGCTAGAGACATGAGTTCATGATACTTGGGTTCATGCCTGGCTCTGTCACTACCCAACTAGATGGCTGTGGGTGAATTACTTTACCTCTCTGTGACTCCATTTCCTCTTCTACAAAATGGAAATAAGAATAGGAACTACCCCATAGGAGGATTACCAAATAAAACTAAGACATGGCTTTCCACAACTCCCAAGTTTACCTGTTTACCCAGTCTATCTATAGTGTCTTAGTCCCAAGTCCATCTTCTGGGAAGGTCATCTGACTGGCCCAACTTCAGTCAACTGTACATCCTTGGTCCACTCGGGCATGGCCATAGAGCCAAATTACACCTTACAAACATGACTGCTGGGGCCTACTCCCAGAAAGTGAGAGTTGGGGGCAGTGCTCAGAGAAATGGGCCATGGCTAAGATGGCACCACAGACAAAAACCTACTCTAACCACCAACTATCCTCTCGCCACTCGTGCCACCACACTTGCAGGCCTTCCTTGGATCACAGCTGGGCCCCCTGAGCTCACAGCCCCCGCACAAAGCTCTTATTTAAAGCACACAGCTACCTATCTGCCTGCAGTGGCACCTGGGGGAGCTCCACACGCTGGCACTTCATAAAGGCCTAATGGTGATGATGGTGACGCTGACAAGAATGACGGTAGCACAGCAGGTCACACCACAGCTGCCATTGCTTCCCTGCAGTTTGTTGCTGGGCCCTGTGGCTTGAAATGGAAGTCAGCACATCCTTCTAACTCGGCTAATGTGGCTTGGCTCTGCGGCTGACCTTCATCAGCTCCCATCCAGCTGCTACTTAGGTAATCCATCGTCACACAGGATGCCCCCCTCACTGCCAGGTTTAAAGAACACAGGCACAGCATCTGATAACCGGAAGAAGAAAAGCCTCCAAAGAAAATTAACCATTGGACTTCAAAGTGTTATGTTGCTGTTATAGAATTTCCAACTAAATGAGATCAGCTGGGTGAGTTGCATCTTGAAAATAAAGTTACTGCAGCCTAGGGCTCTAGCCTGGCCCATAAATAACGTTCCATTTGCAACTCTACATCAAACTTGTTTTCATCCTCGTGTAATCTCCTCAACAAAAAGCAACATTTGTAGGCAGGGACTCTTCAAAGTCCATTCACAACACATTATCGCACATATTTCTCAAAACAGCCCTGGTGGGTGGTTACTGCTGTCATCGTTTCACAGAGGAGAAAACTGAGGCTGGGAAAGTTTAAGATAGTTGCCTAAGATCACCTGAGCTGAAAGCAGCAGACCCTAATTAAACCCAAATCGGCCAGTGTCTTGCCCACGGGGCTTTCTCTACCCGACCACTGCCTGCTGTCACTTGCTTTCCCTCATTTTAAAGCAGCGGTCATCATCTCTGAACTATCTGTGTGGATGTATTTTAGCAGCTGTGTTCTGTGGCAGGCTCTGTACTCACCCAACCAAAACAATTCATCAGACTCATATATTTAGCTTCCAAGGAAGACTTTCTTTGGAGAAATGAAGCAGTGTGTTACCTTACTCCTTTTACCACCACTACTCATCGTCACATTTATTTAGCACTTCCTGGGAACCAGACACTGTCCTGAGTGCTTTACAAGAACTATCTCAGGTGACCCACACAGTGAGGAGGTACTTTTACTACCAACCCCCCTTTTTTACAAATCAAGAAATTGAGGCCCAAAGCCATTAGCCTTGCCCAAGGTCACATAGCAAGAACTATCTAATTCCAGACTCTAAATCACCATTACTGGTGCGGAGAAAAATCAATTCCAGTACCAGTATCAAACTCTTCACTGCTCTCTTTCATAAAAATATTTTGCCTTTGAATGTTTAGCTCTCAGTGATAAGTAAAACATACTAGTGACTACCTCAAAGCCTTTCTAGAAGCAGGAAGGAAAATAAATAGATAGCCAGGAATTCTTTTAAGAATTTTATTAGACACTTCAATAAATTTTGCTGCAGCATGAAGAGCAACCTCATTTTCAAATGGTGAGTCCTGGCTCATGTGTGTGAGGCACTATAATCATCCAAGGAGAGTTTATGGTCCACCACTACCAGGAAGGTAGGCACTGTGTGTGGATGTGAGCAACAGGAGCAGCCTCCAGTCAGTCACACCACTGAGCAGTCATTGCAAGTCCTGGACTTCACTTTTAGAAAGTTCATCTGAAAAAACTCCAGAAAATGGCAATGTTAAAGAATTGTACACCTGGAACCTATATAATTTTACTAACCATTGTCACCCCAATAAAGTTAATAAAAATTTTAAAAAGAAAGTGGTAATGTTCACTCACAGATCAAAGGCAACCTGAATATTTAACTCATCACCATCTATGAGGTTAAAGACCTTTAACAACTGTTTGTACAAGAAAGAGCATAGAAAAGAATAAAAAAAGAGAGAGAGATGGCAGAATAGAGTTGCCAAGAGCACTTTAGAGAAAGCCATGCCTGGATGGGAGTCCTACATCACTTACCAGCTCTGTGGCTTCGGGCCAGTTATCTAAACACTCTAACTGGTTTGGTCATCCATACATTTGAATAGAGGCACCTATTTGATAGGATTTCTATACTTAAGAAACAACAACTATGATGACTGAGATAATAGTGACCACAACAAAGATGACCAACCCAACAAAAATGGTATGTCTGCTTTTGCTACTGGGAACATGAGTAGATGGGAAAGCATCTTCCTGTTTCTCTTCCCAGCTTTTGTTTGGAAACTCTTTTCAATGTTCATCTATATTCAAACCCTGATCATCTCTCAAGAGCCCCTTACACCTTCTGTTAACAGAAAGGGCAGGCTTCTTCTCTTCCCAACCAGGTGAGCGCAGAGGAATTTGCCACTTCTTGGCTTCCTCTGGGGCTAAAAGCTATTAGAAATTGATAAACTTAATGTAAGGAGATTCTGCTTTCTATATATTATTGTAACTAACAATAGCTGGCTTAGCTTTCCAATTTTCACAACAGGGCCCAAAATACAAGACCCACTGATATTTGAGAGAATTGCTGATTCACAGTGTAGATACTGGAACCATCTAGTTCAGACTTATTATTGCTTAGGGGGACATAGGGGAGATGAGGAAAGGGAACAAGCATTCTGAAAGCGTCAACAGTATACCAGGCAGAGCACTAAAGCATTAGACATAGTTCTAGACATTGAATTTATAATCCAAATTTAGCTGACAAACAAGACACAAATGTGCGAAAAACTGGAGAAGTAATAGGGAGACATTTTCTTCCGTTATCCTTATTAATCAAGAATATCTAAAAGTTTGCAAGACTAGATAAGAGTGTATATATGTATAAGCAGCTGTGAACACATCATCCACTCTGCCACTACTGAGCATGCAAAAGAGGACATACAAAAATGGCTCTGACCATAATCAAAGGAAGAGGGCTCCTTGAGGTCAGGAACCATCTGTGTCCTAGTAACAAATGTATCCCCAGCACCTAGTAAAGAGGTTAGCAAGTAGAAAGCATGCAGTCAAAGTGCTGAATGAATGCAAGAATGCATGGATGCACCCCGGGTATGTATGCAATCAAAGCCCACAGCCCTTGGTAGGTCTCACTGGTCTCCTTCCTTATTCATCTAGAACATCCTGATTCATTCTAGAACATCCATTTTCCACCTTTTTCCTCTCATGGAACACATAAAGCAATTACTAAAAATCTGCAGCACACCAAAAAATATATTCTTTGCCCATCTGACAAAAACAAATAGGTATAATCTTATACATTCACACAAGACAGCTATTGTGTTAGCTGTCATTTTTTTTTTTAATTTGACGATCTAAGGAAAAAGAGGTCAGTGCCCCTGACCAAATAGTCAGGTATTGCATGTTTTAAAAATTCTTGCAGTACAGAGGTTAAAAATCGCTGATCTACAGGAAGGTCCTACCTTAAAACTTTGGCAATTATATTACTACAGATAAGTAAGCTGGTTGACAATAATTAAAACACAAGTTCACAACAAAATAATATTTTAAACATACATAGCACACCAGGTCATTAAAAATAGACTATATCGGAGAATATTTTACTTTGAGACACTAGGGAGCATCATTACTTTGATCACTTCCTGCTTTAATTAGCATGCTCTAATGACGTATATGTCATTCTTATCTAATGTAAGTCTTGAATGCATATGGAATCTGGGTCACAGCCCTCTCTGGGAGGTACAGGGATGTACAGAGAACAAGCAGAATGCATGTGTTGATGTCAACTAGCTTACTTATCTGTGTTGATATAATTGCCAAAGTTTTAAGTCTTAAAAGTTGAGAATAAATTAGTTCAACACACCAAGCACTGGGCACAGCAATGTGATCTCCTTTCATATTTCTCAAAACAGCCTAAGATGTTGTAGGGACATGAGAAGTTCCCAGTGATAACTTTCAAGCAGATTCTCTGGGAGCTATCCCTGGGCACAGGACCACCTGCGTGGAGGCATATTTTTAATAAAGACAACAAAAAGCCTGCTTGTTCACAGGGAAATTTATAAGGCTGTCTTTGCTTCCTTCCACCTATTGTGATGCTTTATCCAAGTAGAAAGTACTCTTTTTAGCTTCAAAGCCACTGATAATGGACTTCTTTTCAAAGAGAAGTCTTAGTTGTCTGCTCCTTTCATTCAACAGTCAGCATATGAAAGACCAGAGTGATACTGACAAACACATGGAGCTGCTTATTGTGGCAATATCAGATAAAGAAATTCTGTAGCCCAGAGAGGTGTCTGATAGGTACATTCATTTGAATGTCAATACCAAGCACCCTGCCCAGCCACTCCACCAAAGCAGCAAGAATATGTCTCAGAAACAGAACACAGAAGGCATAACTCGGATGTGGCTACAAGTCCCTTTTTACAGTTTCCAGGGGGATAAAGCAGGAATCAAGAACTAATGTTCTCTGCTTTGTGTTCCTCAGATTTGGTCCCAAATGGAGGTCATTTACAGCATCATCAATGACTGACCCTGAGCAGACTCCAGCTTCTCAGGATTGTAATGGCAATGTCAGTTGTCAAAAGCAGTCAGGTATGTTAACAAGTGTCCAGCTCCCGGCCATGGCTGATTCCCCAGGGCTTCAGTAGGTGGCAAATCTGCATCACCATGACTCTAGGTCAGTCTCACTCACTATTCAGGCTTCAGCTCATTCACACTCACAAGGACCAATCAGCCTCCCCAGCCACAGGCTCTCAGCACCTGCCCAATTGCACAGCAATTTCTCAGGGGGAAGTCAAAGCTTCACTAGCTTTTCACAGAAATGGCTCATGGAGATATTATCTTAAAATGCTTTCTCTTAAAACATTTTTTTGAACTGAGAATTACATGCTGTGCTGAATTAGAATGGTGGAGGGCTCTGATTATATCTTTTTTCCCCGTTTTGGTTTCACTCTTAAGTATAGAAAATACCAGGTTGCCCTCTCCTCCAACTGCCTTTTCTTCCTGATACCAAAGCTTAGTCCACTGAGTCAAAAGGAGTTTTAGTATTACACGTCCATCTTTTACCTCCCCACCCACTATCTGAGAACAATGGGAATGAGGATCATTTCATGCTCTTGAGGACTGCATGCAAAATGAATCAAGGCAATGGTGCGTGCGAATGTGAAGCTCATTGAGTCCTAACCCAATGGGATCACCTTTCCTGCACTTAAATGAGTGGGCTGGAGAGTCTCCAGCTCCTCTCTGAAATCTTGTATTGTGCTTCGGTACCTCATGGAGCGACAATATGAAAAGTCATGCAACCATTAAAAATGATATTGAAAGGAAAAATAATATTTATGATATAACATTTAAATCTCTTTAAAATGAAAAATTATTCCACAAATTTTCTGTAAATGAACATTTTTACATTTGAGACACTAGCTTACTTAATTTCGGAGAATATAATCCCACTTTCTTACAACACACTATATTAAAAGGGGTATTCCAAACACATCGGAGTAATTGCTAACATTTAAAATTAGGCTGTTAAATAGATCCAGAGACAGAAGAATTGAACAGACCGTCAAACCTCAGAGGGAAGGGGTGGGTGGAGGTGGGAGGGGGGGGTTAGAGATCAACCAAAGGACTGGTATGCATGCATATAGGCATAACCAATGGACACAGAGAGTAGGGGGGTGAGGGTATGTGCTGGGGGATGGGAGCGGCCAAAGAGAGGTCAATGGTGGTGGGGGGGGGGGGGGGAGATATGTAATACTTTAAACAATAATTTAAATTTTAAAAAATTAAATTAGGTTCTTAAAAAAATAACAATTTTTTTAAATAACAAAATTAGGCCATTAGCCTTTAAAGACCATATTGGGGGGGGGGGAGGGGGGCACAGAGCACTAGATCTCTGAGGCATCGCCAAAAAAGGCAAAGTATTCAGTTCCTAAAAGCCTAAAAAATGTGGATTTAAGCTTTTTCTTCACTACTTACTGAAGATTAATAATGTATTTTAGCTTTTCATTTCTTTACCCAATCCAGGGAATTTTTTTTATGTGCCCCAGGCATGAAACAGCTCTGGCCACCAACACAGGCATCAAGGTAGGATGAATTAAGACTGTATCTCTGCTTGGACCCAACTGGTATAAGAGCAGCACCAACAATCAGGTGTCTCCTTGCCCATTGCCAGGGGGTTCAGGAAGTTTTTTTAATTTAACTAAATTTCATATTTGTTTCTCAATAGCACCAACTGCTGTGCTTCACTTCCTGCAAAATGACAAAATTAAAGACAGCCTAATCAATCATGAAGTTTCAGGTTTGAGGGGAAAGACCCCAACTGATTTTTAAATTATAATAATACGTAATTTTAGCAATTCATTTTATATAAAATAAATACTTTATAAATAGAAATCATTCAACTGAGTAACAGGGAAAAGTTCTATAAAAATGATCATGCAGATCATGGGAAGAATTATTGAGAAGAAAAGTCATGAATCAAATTTAATACAAGTTTCTAATGTTTATGCATAATGTATATATGTATTGTGTATAATACACATGGCATATTATACAGTGCATGCTTATCATGTATGTGTTATGTGTATGATTGGCTTTGAGACATAGACTCTCACAATTAGAAAACCACTGGTTGCTGACATTTCTAAACAGTTATGGAACTGACCAGTCTTGGTCTTGTCATTACTTAGCATTCAGATATGGCAAGAAAATCATTACCTAAAAAGAATTTTCTGCAGATCTGTTTTTGGAGTTTTTTTGAATGAGAAATTGCATTCTTTTCTCTTTAAGTAATGCAGTATTGTCAGTCTAGGGAATTATTATCATGCTAGCATAATAAATGAATTGTCTTTTCTATTTTATTGCTGATGTTATTGCCAATGTGCCTTTTTTCTTAAAGCTTTATTGAGATATCTTTCACATACCATAAAATTCATCCATTTAATATACAATTCATTAGTTTCTATTATACTTACAGTCATGCAACTAACACCACATTCAATTTTATATTTCATCACCCCAAAAAGAAACCTGGATCAATTACAGCCACTCCCCATTTCCCTTAACCCCTAAAGCCCATGGCCTTTTGTAACTGGCTTCTTTCACTTAGCATAATGTTTTCAAATTTCATTCATGTTGTAGTATGTATCAGTACTAAATTCTTTTGTAAGATTGAATAATATTGCATTATATAGCTATACCACCTTTGTTTATCTCTTAACTGTAGACAGGTGTTTAGGTGTTTTCTGCTTTTCAACTAATATAAGTATGTGCAAGGTTTTGTGTGTGTATATATATAGTATATATAAATTATATATATATATGTATGTATTTTTCAATTCTATTGGGTATATATCTAGGAGAATTGCTAGGTCATATGATAACTCTATGTTTAACATTTTAGGGAACTGGCAACCAGTTTTGTATAGTGGCTGTATCATTTATAATCCCACCAGCAACATCTGAGGGTTCCAGTTTCTCTAAATCCTCATCAACAATTGTCATTGATTGTTTTATTTTAGCCATTCCGGTGCATACAAAGTGGTATCTCGTTGTGGTTTTGATTGGTTTTATTTCATTTCCCTAATGATGAATGGTGCTGAGGACCTTCCCATATCCCTATTCACCATTTGTTTATCTTCTTCGGAAACATGCCAGGCAGATCCTTTGTCCATTTTCAATTGGATTATTTGTCTTTATGATTGAATTGTAAGAGTTCTTTATATATTCATACGAAGTTCTTTCTTTACCAGATATATGATTTTCTCCCACCAATGGGCCATCTTTTCACTTTCTTGATGATGTCATTTGACACACAAAAGTTTTTAATTTTCCTGAAGTCAAATTATCTATTTTGTATTCTGTCATCTGTGCTTTTGGTGTTGTATCTAAGGTGAGGAGGCTAAAAAGCTAATTCCAATGTAACCCTGATATTTGGGGGGCTAGCGATCTGAATCCATGCCAGCAAGCTCAGTGTACATTCTTGATAACCTATAATTAAGTCACTACCTCCTTCCCAGATACTGGTCTTGCAGAACCTGTTACAGAGGCCATAAAACTGTGAACAGTGCACTGCCCCGGAGGGAGGGTTATTAACACTGGCGCCAGGCCAAACCATCAGATATGGCCTGGAGACCCCCAACACTTGGGGGCCTTCTTGTAAGGCCCGAAAAAAGGACCGGAAGTATAATCTATATTAGCGGGACAAAGACCACAGGGAGCTATAAAGAGAAGCCCCCTGCATGTTACTTTACTCAGATTTGGAAAGCTATTCCCTGAGTCCACAAGCATAAATAAATAGTGTCACTCCTTTTCTCTAAAGCATCGCTTGGTTTTTCTGTGGTCTTCTGCAACAAAGGAACCTAATCCAAGGTAAAAAAGATTAACTCCTGTCTTATGCTAGGAGCCTTATAGTGTGAGCTCTTACATTTAGGACTATAATTGATTTTGAGCTAAAATTATTGTGTATGGTGTGAGGTAGAGGTTAAATTCATTCTTTTGCATGTGGAAACCCAATTTATCCCAACCACATTTGTTGACAAGTCTAATATTTTCACCACTAAATTGTCTTGGCACTCTGTCAAAAGACAATTGACCATAAATATGAGGATTTCTGGACCCTAAAATCTACTGAACTATTGTTATGTTAGCATCACATACTCATGACTACTGTAACTTCGTAATAAGTTTTAAAATCAGGAAGTGTCAGTCCTCCAATTTTGATCTTTTTTTTTTTAAGATTGTCTTGGCTATTCTGTGTCTGTTCCATAGTTCCATATCAACGTTAGGATCAGCTTGTTAATTTCTAAAAAAACAACTAAAAAAACACCACCTTGGATTCTGAAAGGAACTGCATTTTCTTTGTGGATCATTTGCAGAAGTATTGGAATCTTAATAATGTTAAGTTTTCTGATCCATAAATATGGGATATATTTTCATTTATTTATTCTTTAATATCTTTAAACAATTTTTATAGTTTTCATTATATGAGTCTTGTACTTTTTTGTTAAGTTTATTCCTATGAATTTTCTGCTGCTATTGTAAATGGGATTTTCTTAATCTTATTTTCAGATTGCTCTTGCAACTGTATAAAATAAAATGATTGTATTATTATCATATTTTTTGTTATTTCTCACCTGAGGATATTTTTTCCATTGATATTTACATGGAGTTGGAAAGGAGGTAGGGAGGGGGAGGAACAGAGAGAGAAACATCCCTCATGTACCCCAAGTGGGGCCAGGGATCAAACCTGTAACCCAGATACGAGCCCTTGACCTGGAATCGAACCTGCAACTTCAGGGCGAGGGATAATGCCCCAACCACTGAGCAACACTGGCCAGGGATGATTACTGCATATTGATGTTGTATCTTGCCATACTACTGAACTCGCTTACTCATTCTAAAAGTTTGTAGTGGATTTGCCAATGCACTTTTAAGTTTAACATTTAAATTATTTTGATCCCCACCATACTTCTAAATATCAGCTTATGTTACTATTATACAACAATTATCCTCAATTTTGACCAGTTAAATCTTGTCTTTTCCCATCTTTCATGCAGGCCTTTCAATTAACCCCTCAGGCTTGATGACCATTCTCCACAAGAAAGTGGAAAGAATGACATAAACGAGAAAAATTGCGTCTTCTTTAATTCCTTCCATTTCTACTGGTTAGTAAAATGATTCCGACTAATAAAATTAAACATAAAATAAGCTCCTGAAACTCTTCTTACCTTGCTAAGATGAAGTCAAGCAAAACGTAACCAGAAGTGAATTCTGACATTTCACATTTTGTTGAATGCTGTTAGGGTGCTGGCAATCACTGTCTCCTACACATAAATTAACAGCCTACCATCTGTCAAGTATTGGGATAATCACAGGGTTTAGTGCACAATATGGTTATTAGAATATGACCTGACAAAAAGGAAAAGAACACAACCTAATTTGGACTATAAAATCTATGATCTCACTTGCAAATGACAGTTGACAAGCTATTATTCTGCATTTGGGCTTCTACAGGAAAAGCCAATTTATGCATACGTAATTCTATTAGTTATACAGGCAACAGCCTGTGGAAGATTGCTTTAACCTATAAAATCTGCTTGGTCATACAATATTTTTAAATTAATTCTTAGACAAATATTTGCATCACGAATAAGTGGGAATGTAATGATCTGAGCCTTCACATTTCCAAGTGAAGCACCAATTATTAGGCAAAAAAGTTTTTGTGATACTGCAGCCAGCAACTGCCCAGGATTTTTTAGGATATATGCAAAGAAAGGGCTGTAGAACTTATTAAAACTATTCACGTGGACATACATCAAAGTCAAAAAGTTGACAGTTTTGAAAAGTGTAATATATGAAACACTTTGGTGTGGAATTTACTTCATCCCCAACAGTGACATCTGCTAATGAGCATCATTAATATTGCCTACTTTTATTTATCCTAATGCCTCATGGGTGCTATCTTTATGTACATTCCTGTGTAGTACCTTTTGTTTTCATCCTGGGGGAAAATCCCATACTGACAGCTGCCTCTAATAAAGATGTTCCCAACAAAATACTTCTCTTCTGGTTACAGGGAGCATATACAGTCCCAAGTTCTTTTTATTGCTGTTTTCTGTGAACAAGTGCAGAAATGCATGGTGTTCCTGAAGGTTATTTAAGGGTACCCCATTGTGTCTAAAACATATGCTTAACAGAGAAATGCATTAATTAAGTCCCAAGGTAAAACGTTCTATTGAGGTGACAAAACAAAACAGATTTTGTAATATTAGCAATTATATTACCTGGGGAGCTTAAGTGAGATAATAACTGCATAATACATTAAGCAACTCACACTTCAAATTATGTTGCTTTTAGACCAGTGGTTCCCAACCTTTTTTGGCCATGCCACACGTAAGCATCTCTAAAATCCTGATGCCCCCCCCCCCCCCGGTGACATATAATTCTTATTATTAAAAAAGTGAACTCCTATTCACATGGAGGAAGCCTAAAAGGCGATTAACTTGGCCTAAACAAGCTTCCAAAGAACATGGCATCCATGAAAGAGAAAAATAAAAGAACAAAAGGACAGTTGAAGTACTGAGGAAGAAATCACTAAGAAACTGTTAAAAAATAATAATAATATGAAGTGATATGAAAAAATAGCAAATAAAGTTTCAAAACATATAATAAAGAACTGAAATGCATAAATATGTCACAATATATATTTATATACTGTATAGAGGCCCATAGAACCATAAGAAATGCAAAAAATAACTGTTAATAACTCATTCTTGAATTGCCCCCCTTAAAAATCAAATTGTCTCCCTGTGGGGCAAGTGCCCCACGTTGGAAACCAGTTATAAACTATGCATCTTTTCCATTATTTTCACACTTGTTTCCTTTCATGGTAGGAAAAAATGATGTATTTTTCTGTCATGTTGGCTCAATATAAGGTGAGTCAGAGTGCCGAGGTTCTTCTATAAAGGATCTGGGGATTCAATTTTAATATGCTGCAATATCAGGTTGCACAATACCCGCAAATTTCCCAATACTAAAAACCTTCATAGCCACTCCTTGAAGATAAGAAAAAAACTGATCAAGATCTGCAGAAGACCTTTGAATATATAAAAATATACAAAATACTATTCATATCCATGGGTTTAGAATGATTTGTCTACAGCAGCAACCCTGCTCACAAGTACAACAGGAGAGCAGGGAACATTAAAAGATAAAATTCTGCCCTGGCTGGTGTGACTCAATTGGTTGGAGCGTTAGCCTGTATACCAAAAGGTTGTGATTCGATTCTGGTCAGGGCACATACCTGGGTTGCAGGTTCAATCGCAGATGGGGTAAGTACAGAAAGCAATCAATTGATGTTCTCTCTCACATCAAAGTTTCTCTCTCTCTCTCTCTCTCTCTCTCTCTCTCTTTCTCTCTCTTTTCCTCTCTCTCTCCTGTCCACTCTCTCTAAAAATCAACAAGCATATCCTAGAATGAGGACTTTTTTAAAAATAATAACAAATAAATAAATTTTTAAAATTAAAAAAAACAAAAATTTAACAAGAAGCCTGGAAACATATCATTCAGCTATAGGAAAACCAGTTTTTTCTTCCTTTGGAAAAATAAATAAATAAATCCCAAGTTCTTTCGAGGCCATTATATTCATGATTTTTTTTAATGTGAAGGTTTTCTGTCATGTATATAACTTCATAAATAAACAAAATAATTTCCTCTACAAATCATTTTTCTTCAGAAAGAATAATTCCCAGATTCAGAAGTCCAGTTAAAAACAACAACATTAGCCCTAACCGGTTTGGCTCAGTGGATAGAGCGTTGGCCTGTGGAATGGGGGGTCCCAAGTTCGATTCCGGTCAAGGGCATGTACCTTGCTTGTGGGCACATCCCTAGTGGGGGGTGTGCAGGAGGCAGCTGATCGATGTTTCTCTCTCATTGATGTTTCTAACTCTATATCCCTCTCCCTTCCTCTCTGTAAAAAATCAATAAAATATTTTTTTTAAAAAAACAACAACAACATTAAATATGTCAGAAAGAGACAGCCAAAGCAAGGAGTAAAGAAAGAGAAATAAACAAGAGGGGAAAAAAAGAAAAACAAAACAAATAACCCATGCCCAGACAAAAAGCTGGAAGAAAACTAATGAAATTATTTGTGTGATGAGACTCTAAATGACTTAGTTTCTTTGAATTTTTATTGATTTCTAAACAAGCACACATCACTTATTAATGAAAAAGAAACTTCTTACATGTATTTTTTTCTCCTCTATGCTTTAGATCAGAGTGGGGAACCTTTTTTCTGCCAAGGGCTATTTGGATATAACATCATTTGGGGGCCATACAAAATTATGAACTAGAAATTAACCTGCTATATTTGGTCAAACATTTAATTAACTCGCCCCTGATGCCTTGGCAGGGCCAGACCAAATGATTTCGGAGGCCTCATACAGCCCATAGGCCAGACGTTCCCCACCCTTGCTTTATTTTTTAAAATATATTTGTATTGATTTCAGAGAGGAAGGTAGAAGGGGAGAGAGATAGAAGCATCAATGATGAGAGAGAATCACTGATTGGCTGCCTCCTGAATGCCGCTTACTAGGGATCAAGCCTGCAACCCAGGCATGTGCCCTTGACCAGAATCGAAGTGGGGACCCTTCAGTCTGCGAGCCTATGCTCTATCCACTGAGCCAAAGCAGTTAGTGCCCTACCCCTGCTTTAGATGGATAATTTACATACAATATATTACACAAATCTTAAGTGTGTAGATCCATAACATCTTCATGAACCCAATGATCCTCTATCCAAAACAAGATATAAATTTATTTCCAGAAAATTCTCTAATGACCCTTTCCAGGCAATTGTCTCCCCATCCCTCCATTTTTCTGACTTCTATTACCATTGATTCATATTGCTGATTCTTGACTTTTATATAAATGGAATCATATATTGTGTACTCTTTGCTTTGTGGCTTTTGTCAACATAATGGTTTTGAGATGTACTTATTTTGTTGTATATATAAGTTGCTCATTTGGGGGGAAGTAGTATCCCATAGTACTGTTATTGGTGGGTGTCCTTTGTGTCCCCTTCTGTTGCTGGTGGAGTGGGCTTCTTGGGATGCCACTGGAATAAGAATTTACGGAAGCCACCACAGGAGGAAGAGGTATCTTGGAAAGCTTTATTTCTGTAGAAATAAACCCCTGAGTTTCCAAGGTCCAATTTCCCACTGTCCTGCCAAGGAAAAAGTCCCATTTCATCTTCAGCAGAACTAAGATCAAAGCTAGTGTCCAGAGTTTCCTTTCCACATTGGCACAGTCCAATCCAGCATCAGGCTAGCTTAGCTTGTGTTCCAAGCTGCAGTCCATTGTGTGTGGGGTCCACATCGCCATGGGCCATGCAGCTTCTAGGGCCATCTGGCTGCGGAGGAAGCAGGAGTGAAACAAGAGGCACAAGAGAGAGAATTCCTTTGTCTGAAGATTTTAACCTTCTAAGATTTCATGCACTTGCAGTGACTCCAGCCCCTCTAGCCTATTATCTTTGTTCTCCAGGTTAGACTGACAAGCACCTTTCCTGAGACCCCCCCAATTTCACAGCGGCTGCGCCTATCTTCCTCTCTATTGGACCCCTTCCACCAGTGATCTTTTCAGGGAATGGACTGGTGGTTCCCTGGGGAGTGTGAATTTGCAGCTTCCTGGTGAAGGTGCCCAAATGACCATGCTTATAATGTCTGGCCTTCTCTTTGCTCCTTTACTATTATTATTAACTAGAGGCCCGGTGCATGAAAATTCATGCACTGGAGGAGGGATCCCTCAGCCCGGCCTGCCCCTCTCACAGTCTGGGAGCCCTCAGGGGTGGAAGGCGACCCGGCGATCAGGGGAAGGTGATGCCCCATCACACCTCTGCTGCTGCCACTGCTGTTAGCACAACCCTCGGCCGGCCCTGGTTACATGAACCTCGGGCAGTCCTGGGCAGCTGCGGGGCTGAGGAGACTGGGGGTCTCCGGAGGCAGGCACATGGAGTGGCCGCGCACCTGCCACCCCAGCGGGGCTAAGGGGACTGGGCACCGCCATCTTGTGGCTGTGAGTACCACCATATTTGAGGGCATGACAGTCAATTAGCATATTCCCTCCTTATTGGCTGTGGGCACCACCATCTTTGCGACAGTGAGAGGGTCAATTAGCATATTCCCTCTTTATTAGATAAGATAACTAGCTAGTTACAATGGTAACAAATTCACCCATTGATGGACATTTGGATATCTTTTCTTTTTTTCATCATCATTTATCTCCCCATACCCTCTTTTGAGACTAAAAAGGGGTTCTAAAAATGAATATAATTATTTAATTTTTAAGATATTCACTTATTGACTAGAAAATTGGTTTTGTTATACTGACAGGCATTAAAAATAGTCCTATTGCAAATAGTTTCCAAAAATAAAGTTTTTTTTTTAAAGTGTGTGTGTGTGTGTGTGTGTGTGTGTGTGTCTGTGCTTTGTAGGGGAGGAAAAACTCTTCGCTGCCCTCTTTGGGTGTCTGGCTGGGCCTAAGAATTAAACTGAAATAACATGGATTAAAAGGAGGAAATACAAATTTCAATAAAATATGAATTTTTTTGAATTTCTATATGTACATGGGAAACCCTCACAAGAAAATAAAACACCCAAAGAAGTGACCAGAGCAAGAAGCTTTTATATCTTTCACACAGAGAACCAATGAATTCGTGAAGAAAATAATAATGATGTTAACTAGGATGATACAGGTCAGTTTAACACCTTTTGTTTATACAGCCTTCTGGGCTAAATTCCCTGTCTCTGGTGATAGCCATGTTTTCTGTCCTCCTGGTTCAGGCAGGCTCCCTCCACACAGATGTATCTCCTGCCCACAGGAGGACAAAGAAGGAACAGAGTGTCCTTCTTGCATTGGCTGTTTCTTAAATATGTACCTTTAATTCAAAATAATTAAGACACCAAAGGGGCATATTTGGAAGTGACATATTCTGAACCCTTTCCATAGCTAGATAACTAGATCTATGCCCAGGAAAAATGCCAAACTTGACAAGATGCAGAGAAATCTGATACAAACTGGGACTATCCTAAGCAAACTAGAATTCTAGTCCTAGCACTGGTAGGTACGCTAGTCAAGTGTCACCTCCAACCCTTTTAATGGACCTATCGAAGTAACTAAGTACATGGAACCTAAGGTGCTGCCTCTGTCCTTTCGTTCATTCAACACATAACTTTTGAAAGTCTTCGCTGTTTGCCGTGGCCCCAGCCATGGGGAATACAATGGTAAATGAGCTCTGTCATCCCTGGGCTCACAGAACCTTCAATCTGTCCGAGAAAAGAGCCACGCAGTATGCTAAGTGTGAGGAGGACGATGCAAGCCCTTTGAAAGGCTTTTCCATGGCAGTTGAGAACTGTTCTCGACAGAGCTGATACTGTCCCCGAAGCTGACTTTCTGGAATTCCGAGGGGGAGAAACCAGTGTTTGCAGAAGGGTTCCAGGTACGCCAGGTGCTCTGCAATATGCAGGACAGGCCCACGTAATGAAAACCTGCCCTGTGTCCCCATAACTTTCAAATGTCCCACAGGTATTCAGGGAGGTGAAAAAAGGAACACAATGTCTGTTCTATGTATAACCCAAAGTATTTTTTGCACATTTTTAATTTTCACTGAATTTTTCAGGAATGAAACTAGCATGTAAACCAAAAGAAGACTGTACTTTGTTTTGTTCATCTTACCAGTTGTTCACTATTTCATAAAATCACATCACTCACAGCAATGGGGCGTATGACACTCAGTCTACCAATATTAAACACCATGCATCAGTCTGCATCCATATCTGTCACATGCAAATATGTAAAGAGAGAAACAGGCTAAGCAGCAAATATTATAATTGGCCATGATACATGATAAACAGGATACCACCAAATTGCATTCATGGAGAGTGTCTTTAAATATTTCACTTTATTGCCATAATATATGCCTTTTAAAAATCCTGTAGCACGATAAGAAATCTATATTGTAAAAATTACTAATTAAAATTATTTACTTATTTTTTAAAGTTGCCTCTTGTTTCTCAGTCTTACATTGAAACTATCCCTAGAGATCTCACACACAACATCTTTATGATTTTTTATATTACTGTTTCTTTTTCCAATCCATTTCCTATTCCCAGGTGCCTACTGAAGATCTTTTTAAGAACTAGAGACCAAATATATGCCTCAAGCTGAGGGAGGATTTCCAGATTTGAGGTATTCTTCTTATGATTCTTTAATACCACGAAGTCGCTTATCAAAACATAAGGAACTATTTTGCAACTACTCTTATAAACAAGTCTAACTCACCTCCAGGAATATCATACTTGTTTGGTTCTCTACCTCAAGACTGTGTCATCTACTTAGCATGTTAGCACTACTTCAACTGAGATTATCTCCTTCTTTATTTCATCATATATGTTATTATTTACCCTAAGACTACTTTTTATTCTATTGTCCCAATACTTTTCTTCTTTCGTTTCAGTACTCCTTCAACTGAAGGGCTTCTGATTACCTCTTAAGTCCAATTTTATTCAGATCAAGTGGACATAAGCAGTTAACTAATACATTGTGTCTTCAGATGTAGTTGCACCATTTACACTTAGTTTATTGTAAATTGCTTCCTTTTTCTTTTTTCTTTATATTACAGTTAAACCATTATAACATTTTTTAAAGTATGTGGAGAGATAGATAATATTATCTATGAATTTTATGATAATAAAGAAGACATAAGAAAATATTCTTGGAGGAAGCAAGATGGCGGCGATATAGGCAGACGCATCCCAGGTCTTGTCCCGGAGCAAACGGAGTAAGCAGCTGAAACTAATAACACCCACCCCGAATTGGCAAATTTACTCAGCTGGTGAGACGGCTTGCAGTCTGGAAGGGCAGACCTCCCCTGGAAAGGTTAAAAACCAGGGATCTGGGCAGGAAAGTTTGCCAGACCTGAGCCCAGAGGGTCGGAGGGAGACCGCATGGCAGACAGCCGCGTCTCTTGGGACAGACACAGACCCTGACCAGGGTAAGGAGTTCCGCGGGTTTGCTGGCGCCAGGAGATTTGAGATTTGGATTTTGTGATTGCGGAGAACTGAGACTAAAGGGGGCATCCTGAGGAACTGATCAGACCGTGCAGTGCCCATAAGAGAGGAGCGTTTCCCAGACCATGCAGTGCTGGTAAGAGGAGCGTTTCCCAGACCGGTAAGAGGAGCGTTTCCGCGGCCGGCCGGCGTTTGTCTGTTTCTTTGTTTTCACTGAACCCTGCTCATAGGACAGTTCGGATACAGACACTCACCTGTGCTGAAGAGAGGGTGAAGGTGCAGACGAGGGGAATCTGGGGAGAGGCTGAGGAAAGAGGGGGAGCCGGAGGAGGTGGCAGCGAATTGAGTGCTGAGACCCCCCTGGGCCCAGGACTGGGGCAGCCATTCCTCCAGAGGGTGGAATTCCTCCCCCCAGCCCCCCAGGCAAGGAGCACAGCCACACCCAGATTCCACCCTGTATGAGATAAAGGACTAAAACAAGCTGATTAGTCCCTGGGAGTTACCAGGGTCTGGCCTATAGAGGGATTTTCAGTCCCACCAACAACACAGAGCAGGGTAAGGATTAAAAAAGGATAGAGAAGCTGTATAGCCTCAGAGGCCAACCCAAAAACACTGCCACCCAGAGGTTGAGCCACAAACTGACTCTTAGGGGAATACAAATTAAGGCAGACTGGATCACAAATACAGCCTGCTTTAAAATCAGGACTGTGATTTACAACACGGAGGAACAGTGTAATGCAGGCAAATTCAACACTCTCCTAAATACCTGGCAGGACTAAGGCGAACCAGGCTGAAGAGTAGAAGAACCGAAAGACCATCACTACTGCAAATTTTTTCTTTTTCTTTTTCTTTTTAATTTTTTCACCTTTTTACTAAGAAACCAATTTTTTTTTTCTCTTTTTCTTCTTTTTCCATCACCTGATTTTACCCTTTCAATTACCACATTTTTATTTTTAACCAGTATTATTACTCCTACCATTTTACCATTTTTTAAAGTGCCATTTTATTTTCTCTTTATTTTCTTTTGGGATTAGTGTTCTCCATTCTATTTTCATCGTTCCTTTAGCATTAATTTTCCCTATCTCAATTCCACCTCTTTGCTAAAACCCTCTTCCTTACTTTTCCCCTTTTGGTGTCCTGTTTCTCTTACCCTATTCCTGCTCCAGACTTTCCCAATTCCGTCTTTTTACCCCCTGTCTAATTCCACCCTACTTATATATCCTATTTCCAATCTACTGCTCTAAATCCTTATACACCTATTCTTTATCCTTCTTCACTTTCCAACCATTTTTTTTTCTCTCTTATCTTTCTATTGCTTTCTTGATTGTTGAATATATTGGGCTTTTTTTTTTTTTTTTTTTTTTTTTTTTAATTTGTTTGTTTGTTTTGTTTTGTGTTTTTTCTTCTTTTTTAGGACTGGTTGTGAGGTTGTTTTTCTTTTTCTTTTTCTTTTTTTTTTTCTGCTGGTTTTTCCCTTCCCTCCCCCACCCCACCCCAGTTATTTTTGTGCTTCTGTTTTCCCTTACCCCTCTGGATATTATTGGTGGTTTGTAGTTTGCATTCATCTCCAGGGATCTGTTGCTGGAATTTGTTGAGATTAGTGGCAGTTCTATTGGAGTTTGCTCCTCATACGGGGAGTCTCTTCCCCACTTCTACTTCATTCTCTTTTTTCGCTCTCTTTTTTTCCCCCCTCTTTTTTCCCAATTCTATTTTTGCACTCCTTTTTTGTTTGTTTTTTTCTTATTTTTCTTTTCTGTTCTCTCTTTTATCTTCTTCTCTTCTTTCTCCCTTATCCCCTAATTCTCTTAATTCGGGTGGTCACCTTTATTTGGGGTTATTAATATTGTGAATATACTTGTGTTCAGTGCCTGGTACGTTGTGCCTTGCTCTGTTGTATTTTGTGCCTTTAAATCAACGCAGCAGATCCAAGCAACAGCAGCCCCCTGATCACCGCAGCCTCCTGATCACCACAGCCTCCTGATCACCACACCCTCTGTCTGTGGAACAGCAACTGTACGTGAAGCCTCCCCCCACCAGCCAGAAGAGCCAACACAGCTGTGAACAACACCCACCAGAGGAGCTGCTGCCAACTGGAAAGCAGCTGCTACCGCAACCGTCTGAGCAGCAACCACAACCCAAGGAGCCCCTGCCACCCAGGGAGCAGCCACTGAACACCTCAACATCTACATATGTCAGCGAGATCAAACATGGGTAGGCAAAGAAACCCCCAAAGGAAAGAAAAGGAGGACTCGCCAGAAAAGCAGCTAAGTGAGACAGAGATATGCAACATGACGGAAAAAGAATTCAGAATAAGGTTCCTAGAGTACATGCACCACATGTTCAAGAAGCAAGAAGAAACAGATGAAAAACTCAACTACTTATGCAAGAAGCTAGAAGAAACAGATGAAAAAATCAACAACTTAAGTAAGTCCCAAGAAGAAATGAAGAGTGACATAGCTTCAATAAAAAACTCCATTGAAAGTATCAACAGTAGACTGGGAGAAGCGGAGGACCGAATTAGTGAATTAGAAGACAAGGAAGCAAAACACACTCAAACTGTACGGCAAATGGAGAAAAAAATTAAAAGACAGGAGGAGAGCCTAAGGGAGCTTTGGGACAACATGAAACGAAACAACATACGAATAATAGGGGTGCCAGAACAACAGAAAGATGAACATGGATTAGAAAACCTATTCGAAGAAATAATATCAGAAAACTTCCCTGAGGTGGGGAAGAAAAAAGTCACACAAGCCCAGAGAGTCCCAAACAAGGTGAACCCGAAAAGACCCACACCAAGACACATCATAATTACCATGGCAAATGTTCAGGATAAAGAGAGAATCTTACAGGCTGCAAGAGAGAGACGGAAAGTAACATACAAGGGATCTCCCATTAGATTATCAAATGATTTCTCAACAGAAACACATCAGGCCAGAAAAGAATGGACGGAAATCTACAAAGTGATGCAAAGCAAAGGACTGAATCCAAGAATACTCTATCCAGCAAGGCTATCATTCAAAATTGAAGGGGAAATAAGAAGCTTCACAGACAAAAAAGGGCTAAGGGAGTTTATCACCACCAAGCCAGCCATGCAAGAAATGCTAAAGGGACTGGTGTAAAAAGAAGAAATATCAAGCTCAGAAAGAAAACAGCCACACACACACACACAAAAAGAAATGGCTACAAACAAATACCTTTCAATAATAACTTTAAATGTAAATGGACTAAATGCTCCAACCAAAAGACATCGAGTGGCTGAATGGATAAAAAAACATGACCCATACATCTGCTGTCTACAAGAGACCCACCTCATTAGAAGGGACTCACACAGACTGAAAGTGAAGGGATGGAAAAATATCTTTCACGCAAATGGAAAGGAAAAGAAAGCTGGGGTAGCAATACTTATATCTGACAAAGTACATCTCAAAGTGAAGGCCATAACCAGAGATAAGGAAGGCCACTTCATAATACTAAAGGGATCAATACAACAAGAAGATATAACCCTGGTAAACATATATGCACCCAATGCAGGAGCACCCACATACATAAGAAAACTTCTGGAAGATATCAGGGGAGAGATCGACAACAATACAATCATAGTAGGGGACTTTAATACACCACTGACATCACTGGATAAATCCGCTAGACAAAAACTCAGCAAAGAAACAGCAATCCTAAATGACTCACTAGATCAGATGGACTTAATTGACATCTTCAGAACACTTCACCCCACAGCTGCGGAATATACATTCCTCTCAGGTGCTCATGGGACATATTCAAAAATAGACCACATATTGGGTCACAAGCAAAGTCTCCACAAATTCAAGAAGATTGAAATCATAAAAAGCTTCTTCACAGACCACGATGGCATAATGTTAGAAATAAACTACAATAAAAACAACCCAAAATACTCAAACACTTGGAAGCTGAATAGCATGTTATTAAATATTGATTGGGTTACCGATGACATCAAAGAAGAAATTAAAAACATCCTGGACACTAATGACAATGAAAACACAACAATCCAAAACCTCTGGGACACAATGAAAGCAGTCCTGAGAGGGAAGTTTATAGCTCTACAGGCCTATCTCAAAAAACAAGAAAAAATGGTAGTCAATCATCTAACTCTACAACTCAAAGAATTAGAAAGAGAGCAACAAGAAAACCCCAGAGTGAGCAGAAGGAAGGAGATAATAAAGATTAGAGCAGAAATCAATGAAATAGAGACCAAAAAAACAATACAGAAAATCAATGAAACCAAGAGCTGGTTCTTTGAAAGGATAAACAAGATTGACAAACCCCTAGCCAGGCTCACCAAGAAGCAAAGAGAGAGGTCCCAAATAAACCAAATCAGAAATGATAGAGGCGAAATAACAACAGACCCCACAGAAATACAAATGATTGTTAAACAATACTACGAGCAACTCTACTCCAACAAACTGGACAACCTGGAGGAAATGGACAAATTCCTAGAAAAATACAACATTCCAAAACTCAATCAGGAAGAATCTAAAAACCTCAATAGGCCAATAACTATGGAAGAAATTGAAGCAGTCATCAGAAAGCTTCCAGCAAACAAAAGCCCAGGGCCAGACGGCTTCACAGGGGAGTTCTACCAAACATTCAAGGAAGAACTAAAACCTACCCTCCTCAGACTACTACAAAAAATTCAAGAGGAAGGAACGCTTCCAAGCTCATTCTATGAAGCCAGCATCACCCTAATACCAAAACCAGGTAAAGACATCACAATGAAAGAGAATTACAGGCCAATATCCCTCATGAACATAGATGCCAAAATCCTCAACAAAATCTTAGCAAATCGGATCCAGCAGTACATCAGAAGGATCATACACCATGACCAAGTAGGATTCATCCCAGAGATGCAAGGATGGTACAACATCTGTAAATCAATAAATGTGATACATCACATAAACAAATTGAAAGAAAAAAACCACATGGTCATATCAATTGATGCAGATAAAGCATTCGACAAAATCCAACACCCATTTTTGATAAAAACTCTCAGAAAGGTGGGAATAGAAGGATCATACCTCAACATAATAAAAGCCATATATGACAGGCCCACAGCCAACATCATACTCAATGGACAAAAACTAACACCATTTCCCCTAAGAACAGGAACAAGACAGGGATGCCCACTCTCACCACTCCTGTTCAACATAGTACTGGAAGTATTAGCCATTGCAATTAGGCAAGAAGAAGGAATAAAAGGCATCCAAATTGGAAAAGAGGAAGTAAAACTGTCCTTATTTGCAGATGACATGATATTATACATACAAAACCCTAGAGACTCCATCAAAAAGCTACTAGACTTAATACATGAATTTGGCAATGTAGCAGGATACAAAATTAACCCCAAGAAATCTGAGGCATTTCTATACACCAACAGTGAACTTTCAGAAAGGGAGATCAGAAAAACAATCCCATTTACCATCGCACCAAAAAAATTAAGATACCTAGGAATAAACTTAACTAAAGAGGTTAAAGACCTCTACTCAGAAAACTACAGGACGTTGAAAAAAGAGATAGAGGAAGACATAAACAGATGGAAGAACATACCATGTTCTTGGATTGGTAGAATCAACATCATTAAAATGTCCATACTACCCAAAGCAATCTATACATTCAACGCACTTCCCATTAAAATACCAATGGCCTTCTTCACAGATCTAGAACGAACTCTCCAAAAATTCATCTGGAATAAAAAAAGACCCAGAATAGCTGCAACGATCCTGAGAAAGAACAAAGTAGGTGGGATCTCAATGCCAGATATCAAGCTGTATTACAAAGCCACTGTTCTCAAAACTGCCTGGTACTGGCACAAGAACAGGCATATAGATCAGTGGAATAGAATAGAGAGTCCAGAAATTAGCCCGAACCAATATGCTCAATTAATTTTTGACAAAGGAGGCATGAACATACAATGGAGCCAAGATAGTCTCTTCAATAAATGGTGTTGGGAAAATTGGACAGACATATGCAAGAAAATGAAACTAGACCACCAACTTACACCATACACAAGAATAAACTCAAAATGGATAAAGGACTTAAATGTACGACAGGAAACCATAAAAATTCTAGAAGAATACAAAGGCAGCAAAATCTCAGACATATGCCAAAACAATTTCTTCACTGATACAGCTCCTAGGGCAGTTGAAACTAAAGAGAAACTGAACAAATGGGACTACATCAAAATAAAAAGCTTCTGCACAGCAAAAGAAACCATCAACAAAACAACAAGAAAACCCACCTCGTGGGAAAACATATTTGCCAACGTCATATCTGATAAGGGCTTAATCTCCAAAATTTATAGGGAACTCATACAACTTAACAAAAAGAAGATAAACAATCCAATCAAAAAATGGGCAAAGGATCTAAATAGACACCTTTCAAAAGAGGACATTCAGAAAGCCAAGAGACATATGAAAACATGCTCAAAGTCACTAATCATCCGAGAGATGCAAATCAAAACAACAATGAGGTACCATCTCACACCTGTCAGAATGGCCATCATCAACAAATCAACAAACGACAAGTGCTGGAGAGGATGTGGAGAAAAAGGAACACTTGTGCACTGCTGGTGGGAATGCAGACTGGTGCAGCCACTATGGAAGGCAGTATGGAGGTTCCTCAAAAAATTGGAAATGGAACTCCCATTTGACCCTGTGATCCCACTACTAGGAATATATCCCAAGAAACCAGAAACACCTATCAGAAAGGATATATGCACCCAGATGTTCATAGCAGCACAATTCACCATAGCTAAGATCTGGAAACAGCCTAAGTGCCCATCAGTAGATGAATGGATTAGAAAACTGTGGTACATCTACACGATGGAATACTATGCTTCTGTTAAAAAGAAGGAACTCCTACCATTTGCAACATCATGGATGGAACTGGAGAGCATTATGCTAAGTGAAACAAGCCAGTCAATGAAGGAAAAATACCACATGATCTCACTCATTCATGGATAATAAAGACCATTACAAACTTTTGAACAATAATAGATACAGAGGCAGAGCTGCCTCAAACTGATTGTCAAACTGCAGTGGGAAGGCCAGAGAGAGTTGGGGGGCAGGAGGGAGGGGAGTAAGAGATCAACCGAAGGACTTGTATGCATGCATATAAGCATAACTAATGGACATAAGACACTGGGGGGTAAGGGAGGGTAGGGGTTTGTCAAGGGCGGGGGGGGGAAAAAGGATACTTATGTAATACCCTTTGTAATACTTTAAGAGGAAAATAAAAAAATGTAAAAAAAAAAAAAAAAAAAAAATATTCTTGCCCTGGTCAGGTGGCTCAGTTGGTTGGAGCGTCCTCCCGTACACCAAAAGACTATGGGTTCGATCCCTGGTCAGGGTGCCTATGGGAGCAGCCAATCAATGTTTCTCTCTCATTTCTCTCTCAAAAATTTCTTTATAAAAAGAAGGCAGTCTATCTGATGGGATTAGATAGTTCACGATAATTGAGTTTGGAGTTGTGGTTGTTTAAACTGAAACTAAGAGGATGAGTGAGATTAGCTGATGGGAGGGAAGGGGTCAGGAGAGACAGAAAGGAAGGCCAAACCCTCTAAGCCAGATCTCCTCTTGTTAAAAAATAATAAAAATAAACACTGAGAGAACAGAAAGCAGAGAACTTGAGTTGGAGAAATTGTTGCTAAAAGATGGTAGTGAAACACTGAAGTTGATGTTGTTGATAAAAAAAGAAAAAGGAATATAAGCATAACTAATGGACATAAGACACTGGGGGGTAAGGGAGGGTAGTGGTTTGTCAAGGGCGGGGGGGGGGGGGGAAAAAGGATACTTATGTAATACCCTTTGTAATACTTTAAGAGGAAAATAAAAAAAAAAAAAAAAAAAAAGAAAAAGGCTAACTTTTAAATGTTAATAAAGTGTCTGAAAATATATATTCAAAGAATACTATTTTCCACTTGGAGTAGTAAGACAAAGTTTCCCTTTAAAATAAATTTAAGAAAACGTAAGCAAAATTTTTGTTTTAGTGTGTATGAGTACAGGTGGGACAAGAATATGGTAAATATAGGTCTCCTGGATGAGTGAACTTGGGGATGCTCTGAGCTACAGCATGGAGGTGGAGGGAGGGAAGAGAGTTTGAAATGAGATGGATGAGGAAGCAAGAGCCTGGCCATCCAAAGTCCTGCAGGCCAATGTAATGACCTCTATTTAAAAGGTCTTTCTTTTGCTCTAGCCAGGTGGCTCAGTGACTTGGAGCATCATCCCATACACCCAAAAAAGGTTGCATGTTCAATCCTCAGTCAGGGAACAAACTTAGGTTGCAGGTTTGATCCCCAGTTGGGACACATACAGGGGGCAACAGATCAATGTTTCTCCCTCACATGTCTCTCTCTCACATACACACCTTTCTCTTTCTCTCTCTCTCTAAAAATTAATAGAAACATATCCTCTGATGATGATTAGAAAAAACAAAGGGAACTCTATCTTCAAATCAATGAAAGGTCATTAAAGGACTTTAAACAGAAGAATGGCAAAATCTCACTTGCATTTTATATAAGATCAGTGTGGCATCCATATGGGAAATGGACTGGAAATAGGTAAGACAGCTATGGGTAGGCCAGTTGCACAGCTGTTCCAATTGTCTAAATAAGAGACATTAATGGCCCAGACTCAGGTGACAACAGCAAAGATGAGAGGAATTTGAGAGAAAACAGACATCCTGGAATCTAAGATGCCATAAATTGGAAGAACATTGACTTAATGTTCTTTTTAGACAACATGACACTGTAACCTACCCTGCCACTTTTTTAACTTGTTTCTGTAAATGATGACTTCTAAGTTCACAAGTAGCTATGAATAGTCTGTTTGCTCAAAGGATTCTAGGACCTAACCTGAAAGTAAGCAGACTCCAGCCTTCAGGCATTGCAGCTCCAAGACATTTGCTCACCTCTGACTGACAAAAACCAGCCCATTGCTTGACAACTCTAGACGGTTATTGGAGCAGACTGCTGCCTCGAACATAGCACCCTCAACAGAGTCCACAACCCCCTCCGGGTTCCTCTGTTCTTCCTTCCCCTTCCCGGCTCATAAAAACCCCTGCTGCACTGAGATGTAAAAGTGGTCTTTGTGACAAGAGTCCCCATGTTCTCAGGTGCCCGGCTCTTGAATAAACTGCCTTTCCTCACACCAGCACCTGTCTCTTAGAGTACTGGCATGTGAAGAAGCAGGCAGCCAAACCTGGGTTTGGTATCAACACTAAATGAGCATATTAGTTATAAGGTCTCAAATTTCAGAAAGAGTAAAATATGGAAAACCTATGGTTCTTTGAATGGATGAAATAAAAATTTAGTAGGTAGAAAGTAGGGCATGGAAACTAATCAAATGATCAATGACAATGAACACCAGTTGGAAATATATGAATTTGCCAGGTTCCCCTGTCCTCAAAATTCCAAACATCTAATGAGTTGGCTTCAGTTGTTCTTTT
Organism: Myotis yumanensis; assembly: GCF_028538775.1. Classification (NCBI taxonomy): domain Eukaryota; kingdom Metazoa; phylum Chordata; class Mammalia; order Chiroptera; family Vespertilionidae; genus Myotis; species Myotis yumanensis. The sequence continues at coordinate 47,293,724 of NW_027223765.1, forward strand.
GTCTTTAATTGCCATGACAGATAATTTTGGTGATGTAGATATAAAATTGAGAAGGACACTGGAGAAAATAAAAGTGAAAATCCCTTCTCAGGTAAAAATATATTTAAGTAAGGAATGTTGCCTGGCCTGCCGGCCTTCCAAAATCAGAGGCCTAAAACTTCAAGGTGAAATTTGCTTCCAGGAAACAATGTTCACAGCGCAATGAAAGTCAAGGCCTAGCTGTCACTACTGATGTGAAGATGATGATTTATAGCCAACGCCAGTGGCCTAGTCCTCGAGGTTTGTTTACCGTTTACAGTAAGAGGAGCCCAATACTAAATTATTAACAACCCTTGAACTGGAAAAAAAAAAGAATTATATAAATGCATACATATCATCTTTAAATTTATTGCTTAGGGGACAAATTTTACAACTATATACATATCCTCGGATCAAAGTTGTTATAACTTCTCAAGATAAATATATTCTTTGCCTCTGTTCCATCATTAGAAAATTTCAATTACTGTATTCCTTTTGTGACTGTCCATCATCTTAAAAACCCTGAATCAGCTGGTATTTAAAAATTAAATACAGCCCAGCTAGTGTGTCTCAGATGGTTGAACATCAACCAATGAATCAGAAAGTCAGAGTTCAATTCCTGGTCAGGGGACAATCCCAGGTTCCGGGCTCAATCCCCAGCAGAACGCAGCCAATCAATGATTCTTTCTCATCACTGATGTTTCTATCTCTCCCTTTCTCTCTAAAATACAAACACACACACACACACACACACACACACACACGAAAAAAAATTAAATACGTTGTATTTTCAAGAGGACGTGGGGGGGGGGGGGGGGTGGATCACCAGGTTCACCATGGCAGGTTGGCCTAGCCAAGCACGCCTGTCTATTCATGAAAGCCATTTCTCACTGGGCCCAAGGAAACCTCCCAGAATGATAGGACCATTTACGCTAAATGAACCAAACACAGACTGGAGTAACAATAGACATTAAGAAGTCTATTACAGCTGCCAGGGGCAGTATCAGGGAGAATCCCTGGATGACAGGCAGCATGATGATATAGAAGGAAGACCCTTCAGAATTAGAAGGGAAGAGGAAAACCCCTCACACAACAATTTTTAAAATATATGAAGAGGAAATAATGTTTAAAGTAAACCTTTGAAAAAGCAGAGAAATTTTGTTCTTTTTCCTCTGCCTGCAGTAACCTTCTGGCATTAGTGCTGCAACGCATTTGCTTCCCCATAATATGCTCAACACTAACAAGATCAGAGGAAATAATTTATTCCACCCCCTCTCCTGCTACTTCTGAATGGCAGCGGGTGTCCTTGGGGACACAAGATTTCTGAATTGCTTTCGGCCATCTAATATTGCAGTTCTGCTGCCTTACTTAGAATGAGCCAGAAAAATCAAAATAATTACATTAACGCTGGGAATCAAAGTTTATTGGCTCTCCCTTGAGGTGGAAAACCAAAAAGCTGGTTACAAAAGTTGCCAGCTTATTTAATGATACCATCGCCTCCTCCCTGATCTTGTCAAAACAGCTTTTGAAAGCATTTTCAAATAAAGCCACCTCTGATGTGCTTCAATTCAATAGCTTATCTATTCCCTTTTACATAAAAGCTAGCACCCATCATCTGGCCTTCCTCATCCAGATCTCCTCCAAGGGAGGACCCTGACAGGCCCTCTTCCCTGGCCAGGCCACTGCCAAGGCAATTCTCCAAGGCAAACACTCTGTCATCATTTCCTCTCCCCTCAGGAAGGTTCTGCTCACTGAATATTCTTCTAAGGCAATGAGAGGATCACATGCCTCCCCATGGTGGCAATCTGCATGCATTATAGCATTCACGGCTGCTAATGGAACTTGCAGCAGCTGGTTTCTCTCACTATCCAACAATTCCTTGCAACACCCAAGTGAGGGGGAACTCATGAACACACTCATTTCATAGATGAGCCCAGAGACATGAAGATCAGGTGTCTTGTTGATCTTTGCACCTTTTACGGGAGGTAGCTACAGCCTTGCCAAATAATAGGCTTCAAATAAAAAAATAAAAAAATCTTGAATTAATTGAATTATACTGAATTAGTTATTAAATTACATTTTTATAATTAACCTGAACCAAATTGAACTAAAGCAAAATCTAGCCTCATGGCCAACATTTACCTTTCTTTCTTCTTTTTATTTCTATAGTTTGATTTGGGGGCTTTGTTTGTTTGTTTTTTTACTTTTTATTATGAAAATTCTCAAACAAAATGAGAAACCAATGTAACAAACCTCCAACTACCCATCCACTCAAGGCCAACAACGATCAAGAATTTCCCACTTTTGCTTCATATATCCCCTCCTTTTTTTCTTTGTTGAATATTTTAAAGCAGGGGTCCTCAAACTATGGCCCACGGGCCACATGCAAATACAAATATTGTATTTGTTCCCGTTTTGTTTTTTTACTTCAAAATAAGATATGTGCAGTGTGCATAGGAATTTGTTCATAGTTTTTTTTTAAACTATAGTCTGGCCCTCCAACGGTCTGAGGGACAGTGAACTGGCCCCCTGTTTAAAAAGTTTGAGGACCCCTGTTTTAAAGCAAGGCCAATACCTCATGTCATTTCATCCCTCCTTTCTTCAGGCATTCTGCTGTACAGAAGAAGTTAACACAGCAGGCCTGTGGACACTACACTAAGAAAGGCTGGCTCACAAAGTCAACTCTTGGCTGGCCTCTGGGAACTTGAATTTCAGGGGCTTCCCACCACTCCCAGAACTGAGAAGAGTAGCTCCCTTTGCCTAAACTGTTTGCACAAACAAGATGGTTGATGCCAAACCCACTCTCTTTTGGGGAGTCTGGAGTTTTGATATGTCCTGGGCAGAGGGTGCCTAAGTGACCAGCCCCAATAAAATCCTTGGGCACTGAACCTCTAATGAGCTTCCCTGTTAAGACAACCTTTCACACGTATTGTCACAATTAGCACAGTCCCTGAGTGACTCCACTGGAACACAACTCTCAGAGCCTTGTGCCCAATTTCCTCTGGACTTCACCCCATATGCCACGTACCTTTACTGATTCTGCTTTTTATCCTTCTGCTGTAATAAATCAGAGCCATGAGTACTCCAAGCAATTCATGAACCTGGGTGTGGTCTTGGGATCCCTGACCCATTTGACTACCTCAATTTAAACCTCACTTCTTCATGAAAACATCTCTGACCTTGGAGAGTTGCCAAACTAGGGGAGGTCCCTGTTGCCCACTCTCATAGCACCCTGAACTTCTCCTTCATAGCATTTATCAAAACTGCCCCTGCATAATGTGCAATTATTTATTTATGGCCTATATTCCCACTCAAGTCTCTAAGCTCTCTGAAGGTAAGAACTATATATGCTTGGTTTGCCATGTATACCTAACAATGAGTACTGAAGATATGACTTCTTTAAAGATTCAAGAGAATACCATACCTTAAACCTCCAGTTTAAGAGGTGCAGTGTCCACAATTTCCCCTGCATTTCACACATTCATTCACTAAATACCACACACTTACTGTGTAATCCTTACATGTGCTCATTCAGATTAACATCTACTTCATTATTATCTACACTAATAAAAGAGAAACATGGTAATTGGCGTACAACCGCTACCCTTCCCATTGGCTAATCAGCGTATCCTTATGCAAATTAACTGTCAGCCAAGATGGCGGCTGGCAGCCATGCACTGAAGTGAGCAGGGAGGCTTGCTTCCTCCAGGGACTGCAGGCTCCAACATTCCCCGCCTCACTTGCCGGCCTCTCAACTGCAACTCTAAGCAACTATTACTATGTTGCAAATAAGAAGCTAAACAAAACCGGCTGTCAGTCAACCCCAGACCAAACATTGTATCCATGTTTTCAGCAGCAAGGCCTCAGAGCTAAAGCTGGCCCAGAATAAAAAAAAAAAAAGAAAACAAGGAGTAGTTGAGAGCTGTTAGTCAACTGCCAGTGGGAAAACAGCCCTCAGCCCCTCAGCCAGCCTGGCCAGGCACCCCAGTGGGGACCCCCACCCTGATCCAGGACACCCTTCAGGGCAAACCAGCCGGCCCCGACCCGTGCACCAGGCCTCTATTCTATATAGTAAAAGGGTAATATGCCTCCCAGCACCGGGATCAGCGTGCCAGGGGGCAGCGCCCAAACCCCCTGATCAGCCCTGCTCTGTGCCTGATAGGGGGGAGCTCCCCAATCCCCCGATTGCCCTGCGGCTCTGTGTATGACAGGGTGCAGCGCACCAACCCCCTGATCGGCCCTGCTCTGTGTGTGACAGGGTAGAACCATAACCTCTCCATCGGCCCTGCCCTGAGTGTAACAGTGGCAGTGCCCCAACCCCCTGATCGGCCCTGCTCTGTGGGTGATAGAGGGTGGCGCCCCAACCCCCCTCCACGAGCCTTGCTCTGTGTGTGACAGGGTAGAACCATAACCTCCCCATTGGCCCTGCCCTGAGTGTGACAGGGTGCAGTGCCCCAACCCCTTGATCTGCCCTGCTCTGTGTGTGACAGGGGGCGGTGCCTCAACTCCCCAATCGGCCCTACTCTGTGAGTGACAGCGGGGAGCTCCTCAACCCCCTGATGGGCCCTGCTCTGTGCGTGACAGGGGGCGGTGCCCCAGCTCCCCTGATGGACCCTGCTCTGTTAGTGACAGGGGGCAGCGCCCCAACCCCCTGATCGGCCCTGCTCTGTGAGTGACAGGGAGCAGCGCCCCAACCCCCTGATCAGCCCTGCTCTGTGCATGACAGGGGGTGACGCCGCAACCTCCCCATCGACCCTGCCTTGAGTGTAACAGGGGGCGGTGCCCCAACCCCCCAATCAGTCTACCCTGAGGGTGGCATTGCAACCTCCCAATCCGCCCTGCTCTGTGCATGACGGGGTGGCGCCCCAACTCCCCAATCAGCCCTGCTCTGAGCCACACCAGGGGCTGCACTTAGGGATTGGGCCTGCCCTCTGCCACCCGGGAGCAGGCCTAAGCCAGCAGGTCGTTATCTCCCGAGGGGTCCCAGACTGTGAGAGGGCACAGGCCGGGCTGGGGGACCCTCTCCTCCCCCCCCCCCCCGAGTGCACAAATTTTTGTGCACCGGGCCTCTAGTCATTTTATAATTCACAAGATCATCCAATACTTCATCTTCTGGGAGATGGGGCTTCCCTCTCTGCTCTGGCAACTAATAGATCTATTCGCAACACATTGTAGGAACCTCTTCACCTTACAATCCTTTGGTGTTTCTTGTTCAAATGGAGATCTTTGGAATGATCCATATATGTCTAATAAACTTTGTAAACCCTGATCTAAGTCGCTCTCAAAATTAGAAAGAAAACTACTATTAAGAAAACCACATAGATTTGACTTTTCAGCTGACTTTTTAAAAATATGAATGCACCACAAGCTAAAATGCAAAAGAAATTATGCTAACCACATTCCACTATTGAAACACCATAGGAAAACAGATAGAATAAAGATGTATTTCTTTAAAGAAGTGAGCTTCACATATGCTGGAAGGGATACATCTCTATATACACACATCGTCCTGTGCACTTAATTTGTGTGCAGCAATGAGTCAGGTAGACTTTTTTTCATGGTGGATGAAAAAAAAATGTGATGGGACACACTTGGATGGAAATTGACAAGATTTTGAGAAAGTTATAAGTTCAAGTATTCACATACCCTTCCCCATCATCCAACAAGTTTATTCCTAAGAATATATATTAATGGTCAAGATAAAGTTTAGCATGTGTTCCAAAGGCCACCAGTGAAAGGCCATCAGAAACACACAGGCAGTCCAAGGTAAGCATTTCAACTTTCTAGATAGCAAAGGAGAAACTTACCCCAAGAGAACCTTGGGAGCATCTTCAAAAGGGCTTTTTCTAGGGGTTGGGGGATCAAAGCAGACAGGAATTGGCCTAGTAGTGATCACATAGAGAAAGGCAGTGATGGTCAGAAGAGAGGGATGTTCAGTAATTTCATAGGACTACAGAACGGCTTTGTTTATGGCTTATTTTGATCATTGCTTATGTTCAATTGCCAGCAATGTTTTACTTTCTTACATGGGTACCAGGAAATGTGTGGCACCATTCTTTAAAAAAAAAGAAAAGAAAAAGAAACAAACCAAATGGCCATTGATGGGAATATCTATACAAATTTAAAAGAAGAACAAGAAATGATAAGCATAAGATTAACAATTACCTCTTAGGAGGAGGCAGAGAAGGAATTAAAAGAACACACACTGAATGTGAGTTACTCGTAATATTTCGTTCTTAGCTTCATGACTATTTGTTATATTATGAAGTAAATAAATAAAGCAGAATGGGGTTGACGCATGAACTGAGGATGACAGTGTGTCATGAACCAAGAATTATAGTTAATCTATCTCTGTGACCTTAGGCCCAAATTGTTTTAAAACAAAAAATAACAATAATCATCCTTACCTATGTTTCATTCTCAAACAAATTCTCCACGGAGCATTTTTAGCCACAACACATTAAGTGCCAGTTGTGTTTGTACAGCAGCTGCAATAAACATGACTTTTTATTAAATGCAAATGTCACCACAAAGCAGAATCAACTATCGACTTTGTGCAACCTCTCATCAACAGAACTATCAATATGTCGAGCAAGGCACAGGATTTATTATCTACGCACACCTTTCCTGAAAAACAACTAGTTTCCATTATTGGTAACCAAATAAAACCATGAGCAGCCAGAAGAACTCAAGTCTTTTCAGGAAACTGTAAATTAAAGAGAGATGTCTAATTAAATGTGTAGTGCTAACTAACACAGGCATTGCATCCCTTACTCTTTCATGAAGGCAGTCCTTGCTACTTCCTCCACTTACAAATATGGCTTCATCTCTGACATAAAGATCAAAACACTTCACATGTGTTCACTCCTTTTACCTTCTTCATATCATCAACTGCTTTGGAAATGTGTTTATATTCAACGATATTTGCTTTTGAAGACATTTTTATAAAATAGCAACACCAGGTCCTAGTTCACTACTGCAGTGGGTTCTATAAGAAACAAAAGAATGAATGCTTTTCAGCAAATGAGAACACACAGTCACATGATCCTTATTTTTAAAAACCTCTATAAACTATGTCAGGAAAGAGAATCACGTTGCCAGACACCATAATTAACCCTAGCAGTCCAGTATATGACACAGTGACAAGTCCTTCTAGCAGTTGCGATGACTAGATGGCTTAAAAGAAGTAGACTGGGTAAAGTCTCATGATATTGGGTATGGATCCAGAATCCAGTGTTGCTGCTAATTTTTTTTAGACCCAAGTATAATTGCCCAATATTACTACCCCCCCCCCAAAAAAAGGGCTCTTTTAATAAATATCTGATTTTTCTCTGGCTTTGGTCTAGACCAGGGGTGAGGAATGTCCCACCCATGAGCCGTATAAGGTCTGGCCCTGCCAAGGCATTAGGGGTGAATTAATTAAATGTTTGACCAAATATAGCAGGCTACTTTTTAAGTTGTATGGCCCACAAATGATGTTATAAATATCCAAGTGGCCTTTGGCAGAAAAAAGGTTCCTCACCCCTGGTCTAGACTGAAAGTTGTAGTTTATTTTAATAATACTTGATAAATAATTGTGTCTTTTGCAATGTGATCTGAGATAATGCTTTTGAGATAAATGGGGCTAATATTTTCTATTGGTCTTCCTGAAGTTTTTGATCCACTGAGAGGGACACTAAAGAAATTAGCCTGCCTCATTGATGGACAGGTAGCATATGTTAGGCTTGTGTTTTTGATGAAATCTATACATACAGGGCAAAATATAGAAAGCCTCCCCATCCTTCAGAGACAAAGTCCCACCTCAGGGTGTACAACATGGCCAGCGGCATACAGCAGCATTTCAGCCCATCCACACCCCCAGATTGGCACCTTTGTTCAGGCACCTTTGTTCAACTATAAGGGTGGTCTGTATACCTATGCCCTGTTCTTCCTTATTCACTTGGTGTTTTTGCTTCCCTTTTCCCCTTAAAATAATCCCCATCTGGTGAAGGGTTCCTGAGATATAAGGCACATCCATAGATACCCATGAATGAAGTGCAAAGGACTCATCAACCCCTGAAACTGGGTGCAAAATGAGACCTTTGTGTGCATGTGCCTGCTTCTATGAGAAGAGGTTCCCCAGAACTTTGATGCCAGGTTAAAAAGGCTGTGTTTTGAGTTTTTATACCAGAAAATGAAGGAATTAATATAATAAAGTATACACATTTGCATAACTACTGCATATTTTCTTCCTAAATCACCTTCAGAAGTTTATTCCAATCACTAGGCTTTTCATTGCCATAAAGCAATGTTCAGATTTTAAATGTGCTAACAAGTCACCTGGGGAACTTGAGAAAACTGCGTCTTCCTGGTCCCCACCCTACGCCAGCCGAGGAGAGAGCCCAGGAATCAGCATGTTTTGCAAGTGCCTCCTTTGCAAGTGCAGATGGTTGGAGAAGTGAGCTTTGGGAAACATGCGTGATCCGACAACAGGCAGGAATCAATGCACATGGATTCAACTCCTCAAGGGAAAAAATAACTGTATTTGTTTCTTTGGAAAAGTAGGACCTTGGAAATCTTGACTTAGATTACTCTGTGAGCCACAAGGAAATTAGAAAGATCTCTTATTTTTTTCCCAGTAATCACTTTCTTGACAGTTCCTGCAGCATGTTAAGATGGCTATTATTGATGACTCTTATTACCCTTTCCTACACAATAAAACACAGAAGAGATGAGTATATTTTAAAACAACACAGCAAAGAAAAATAATGGTGGTCGTGTTCGCTTATTTGTGAGGACTGACTGCCATGGGAACAGTGAAACACCTTTTTAAAAGTTACATTGTGGTATTTATATTGGTTATGAAACAAGTGGCTATAGAGATATAAAGGATGCAACTCTTCTACATTTCTCTTTCGCCTTTTACTTTCCCTATGGTCTTTAAAGCTTTTCTCTTTGGAGCAGATGAAGTTATAAAGTTGCCTAACATAAAAGCTTTGCTTGAAAGATGGGTAATCGTTTACTTCACTACTGAATTGTCCAGTCTATTGGATCTAAAAAAGGCTTTTCTCTTTTGTTCAGCTAGGATTAACTTCTTTGCAGAGTATGACAGAAATGTCTGGGTATAAAATTGAGAAATTGTTCATAAATATTATGGAAGGCTTTTTGAGCTGTTTACTATTAGAGGTCTAATTTAGCAAAAAGACTGCTGTTTCTGGGATGTGGATTTTTTACTTTTTTCTTTTAACTAAATCACTTAGAGTTCAAATAAATGATACACATTTCACAGCACTTTCACCTGTGATTATAGCAGAAGGAAACAAATTGCTATTTTTAAGAGACAGTTTTAATATCTTTTACTACATTTGGAGAAGGAAAAAACATACCAAGAGCACTATCTCCTGTAGGTAACTTATTTATTTCGCCATTTCTTTATTTAAAGTCTTGTGCTGAACCAGCCAATGAAATGCATTATTCCAGTGGTTGGAGTTTTCTAGCAGAAACAAAACTAGAGCCAGCATGCATTACTGAGAAGTCAGACACATTAATTAAAAATAAATAAATAAAATAAATAAAGACACTTGCTAGAGGTTAATAACAAAACTCAATAAAAACCAGTGACATTTTTAGCAAACATTTGTGAAACTGCAGTTTTGAATTCTGATCAGCTACAAATTGAATTAAAAGGGGCCTTTCTAATTCTGCCTTCTAGTACAGTATGGCATTGACATAGAAAACAGGGAGCCTGCACTACACACCCACTTTATAATGGAAAAAAGAGGGTGATTCATTCTCTTAAACATTAAGGAACCGTTTAACACATGGCTGCTGAGTGGGTTGCCAATTAAGGTGTTGTAGAACGTGTCAATGCTGGTTTAACAATCAACAAAACAAATCATCAATTCAAACTCACCAGTACCAGTCATCCTGTTAATTGACCAAATGATTACCCCTCTCTTAGTTAAGAGGGCACCTGACACACTTGAAGAAATCCTTCTTTGTTGCAAACCTTCTGGAGACTGTGCCAGACCTCAACTTGGCAAAACTACCTTGGTTTTCCGCTTCATTGGAAAGGTGTCTCCCTTTGTTCTCAGAGGGACTCCTGAATGAAGGCCAAGTTCTAGTCTCACTTTCTGATTGCCTTCCCTCGAAAATATTTTTCTTGCTTTCTGCCATGGGAAGGAAGGAATTGGCCATAGGACATTGATTAGACTTGTGTTTAAAGGGATTTAGCAAAGGGTGACCAGCAGGGCATTTTACTCATCATAGTGGGTCATACTCAAGGTGCAGTAAGAATGGTCTAGCAGTAAACTGCACCCCATATTTTTTGGAGTGTCTACATATGAGCCATGTACTTCTTGAGATCAAATCCAACTAGCTGCAAACTATAAAAATAAGTCATGATCAAAATACTCATAGGAAAATAAAATGTGCATCAATGGAAAACTATGCATTGTTTAGATTGTAAAGGAAACCTCCTGGTTATCAGATTCTATGAGAGTTATTTTACAACTTTGTAAATTATAGATAACTAATAGTAATACAAGATAATTCTCATCTATAGAGATGCAGATTATGTCCTGGCCATTGAGATTCAGTTGACTACCACCCAGCCCTAGAAACCATTTTTGCCTTTGTAACATTCATTTCAGTATTCCTGATCTACAAATGTGTTCTTTGGGTTCTCTTTAGACTGTTTATAACATCTGACTGGGTGTTCTCATTATGGGTTGAATAATCTTTAATAAATATTCATTTTATCTCAATATGAGTCACAATTTCGCCTTTTATTTTAGAATTATCCTTTAATATGAAAAGAACCAGATTTAATCTTAAGCTGTGCCATGCTCCCTCCTGTCACAGCCTCTGCACATACCATTCCTCTGCCTCCTCCCTACTTAAGACTCTGGACCCACTAACCTAGTGGTTCTCAACCTTCTGGCCCTTTAAATACAGTTCCTCATGTTGTGACCCCCAACCATAAAATTATTTTCATTTCTACTTCATAACTGTAATTTTGCTACTGTTATGAATCGTAATGTAAATATCTGATATGCAGGATGGTCTTAGGCCACCCCTGTGAAAGGGTCGTTCGACCCCCAAAGGGGTCGCGACCCACAGGTTGAGAACCGCTGCTAATCCCTTGTCTGCTCTTAGGTTTGGGCTCACTCATTATTTTTACAAACAAACTTTCCCTGACCATCCCTTCTCTCCACAAACAGGCTCAGAACTCCCTGTTATATGCTCTGTTGCACCATACACCACTCCTTTGTGTGGCACTTACCACTGACACTTACCTATCTGATTTTTCTGACTAATGTCTGCTTTCCTCACTAGAATCAACGTTTTCTAATGGCAGGGACCATATCTGGTTGTGCACACCATTGTAGTCCCAGCTTCCCCAAGGAACTGGGCACACAGAGGGTTCAAATATATGCAGCAAATTTGCTGATACATCAATAAAGCAATAGATCCAGGGATCAATGAATGGACTGGGCTATGAAGACTCCTGTTACAAATCAGAAGAATAGATGTGGACCAAAGCCAACCAAGAAGGAAAAGGAGACACTGTACTCTGATGTAAATGCCAATGATTTGGAAGACCATGGAGATAACCTATTGGAGGGTACAATGGTACTCCTTCAAACTTTAGAAGGGACCTAGTTGAACAGAACCTATCTAAGATTCCTCTCCCCTCCTCCAGACTTCTAAAATCCAAGAGAACCTGGGAATTCCTGAGAATTTTGAACCAGATCAAAGGCAAAACCAAAAAAGGAACCAGCTTGAGTCCTTTATGTTGCAGGAGCAGCATGGTTTAGAGCAGGGGTGGGGAACATCTGGCTGTGTAGGTCTGCGAAATCACTTGGTCTGGCCCTGCCAAGGCAACCGCAGGCGGGACTCGAAATTCAATAAATCTGGGAGCTTTTTTCAGGGCAACATAAATTTATATTAAGTGAATTATATTAAGCAAATGATGTTATAAATATCCAAATGGTCCTTGGCAGAAAAAAGGTTCCCCTCCCCTGGTTTAGAGGAATGTTTCTCAAAATGCGGTCCCTACACCAGCACTATCACTTAGAAATTCTCTGACGGTACCTCAGACCTACTGAATCAGAAATTCTGGAAGAGGAGGCAGCCATCTGGGTATTAACAAGACCCACAGGTGAATCTGATACTTGACAAAGTTAGAAAACCACTCTCACAGAATAAAGATGAGCCTCAGGGTCACCCAGACTCCACTATCTATAGCTGTGAGATCCTGGGCAAAATACTTAAGCTCTCTACACCTGAGTTACTCATCTGGATAATAGCAACACTATCTCAAAGGATTGTTATGAGAATTTTTAAGTAATATATATAAATTGCCTAGCAAAGCAACTGACAAAATATGAACATTTTAAATTATATCTGCTATTGCATTTCTCATTCATTTCATCATCACTCCCACCACCACCATCATCATCATCATCACCATGTCTAGACTCTTAAGGCCTGGACACCCAGAGTAGGAGAAAACTGGTTGATATCACCATTTTTTGTCAGTGATTTATAATAAAATATACTAACTTACTAGTAGATGTGTACAGTGCTTAAGAGGTTATGCAGGCACTTGGCACACATGCTGTTTGATTGTCACAAAAAAAAATCGAGCCTGTTATTTTGGACAATTCAGTGGATATTCCCGATGTCACAATGCTGGTCCTTCCAAGTCATCTGCAGATCCAGAACTTGATCCCAGGTATTTTTATTCCAAATTTAGTGCTTTTCCCCTCTACTCTTCACTGCCTATGCTTCTGTTTTTGCTTATATCACTTTCCTAAGGAAAAAGACACTCACTAGACACATTGTAGAATAAAATATGCCTGACATTCTTTAAAGAGTTCCTTGGACCCTGGCATATGGTTCTTCTGATTGTCCTTACTTATAAACCTCACATTTAAGGAGCAGTCCATATTTGCAAACTCCTAATTATTAGCAATAATTGGTCCCTTCTGTTGTATGTTTGTTTTATTTTTAGTATAGTCATTTACTTCATGTTAAACTCAAATGTGTTTGATGCCAGCCTTTTAACAACCCAATTTGCCAAATATACACTTGTAATACAGAAAGCTATGAAGCATCTTCCCTGCTCCTAAAATATGGCCACCTTCATAAATGTTATCTATTCCTTCTGGCAACAAGTATCCTAAAACATGTCCTCTTCACTGGGTACTGTGAGAGCAGGCCCTGGCTACCCAGCAATGAATCAGGCAGATGTGCTACTTGCCATCCCAAGAGTGGGGGAAGCAGACACTAATCCAACAAGGAAAGGAAAGAGCCCCAGACTGCAGGAATGGCCACTGCGGAGGAGCAACATGAAATGATAAAGAAGAGGTGGTCACCTACATCTCTGCAGGGGCCGGAGAAGCCCAGAGGAGCAACTACAGACATGGTGGTCAGGGAAAGCCTCTCTCATCACACACACACACACACACACACACACACACACACACACACACACACACTAAAGCTTATCTTGACACAGAAAGTCTAATATGAAAATCCAATATGTGCAAATATAAGCCACGAGAATAGGTGAGTTAGGAGTAGATTATCTGCTTTAACATGATGGATTTAATCTAGATTTACTTGCCCAAGATCTTTCAACAGATGATAGAACAGAAATCTGATGTAGCAACTATCTCCTACAAAGCAAAGGGTTGGTAAAGTAAGGCTCAAGGGCCAAATTTGGACAGCTGCCTCTTTGTACAGCCTCAAACTATGAATGATATTTACATTTTTAAATTGTTAAAAAATAATAATACTTCATGCCATGTGAAAGCTATATAAAATTCAAATTTCAGTGCCCATCAATACAATCTCATTGGGACAACCACATTACCTATTGTCCATGGCTGCTTTCAAGTTACAAGCAGAGTTGAGCAGCTGTGAAAGAATCCAAAACCTAAAATATTTACTATCTGGACCTTTAATGAAAAAGTCTGCAGACCTCTGAGGAAAATATATTAATTCACAGAAATAGAAGTAAAAAACATTCTTGGAAATGTTATTTCAAATATGAGTGACAAATAAATATGCAAAGAATGGCTATAAGATGCCTCAGAAAGAACTTGACCTTGTGGCAGTTGCCTGAGGCGCTCCTTGCCAAGTTCACCTGGAGGTCTCATTTTCCTGACCCTGTGTCCTAGGAAGGAAGTCATAAGTCAGCTCCTAACGGAGATTCATCACCCCCGTTTCAACCTGAGCAGCAGCTGTGTCCAACGTGTGTTCCCAGAAAGGAGGCAACAGTGTCTCCACTCCACATTTGCTGGTACAATTGGGTTCTTAAACAATAGGAAATGGTTTCAAACTGCTTTTGTGGATTTCCAACTATCTTGTCTTCTCTGAATATTTAATAGTTCAAGTGACTATGCTCAATTATGAAAATAAATTCTCATAACCAGCCCATTCTGGGTGGATAGTGGATTCACAGCACGAAGTTAAATTTTCCCAGTACAAGGAAAATATTACTTTTTCTTCTCAGTCTTCAGGCTACAAGGTCGAAGACTAGAGGCTATCTGTTACAGAATGTCTCCAGTTTTTCCAGTGGTTTGTAACAATACATAATATATTGGTCTCCATGCCTTCTTTGTCATTTAGTTGTATATGTTCATCTTCAAATATTGGATCATTTTGTACTTTTCAAAGATAAGTTGAAAGATAATATTTAAGGCATACACCTTAAGTCAAAGATGTCCTTCACCTTGTAGAAAAAAGTGTTTCATTTCTTTCTTTTTTTAAGTGTTTCATTTCAATAGGAAACTGTGTATCATCTATAGCATACCCTGCCCAGCTGTCCAACTGTCCAATTCTAGCCCAGTTCACTGTTTTTGAGCTAATTTGGAGCACTTTGAAAATTGCAAGTAACTGATAGATCAGTGATGGCGAACCTATGACACGCGTGTCAGAGGTGACACGCGAACTCGTTTTTTTGGTTGATTTTTCTTTGTTAAATGGCATTTAAATATATAAAATAAATATCAAAAATATAAGTCTTTGTTTTACTATGGTTGCAAATATCAAAAAATTTCTATTTGTGACAAGGCACCAGAGTTAAGTTAGGGTTTTTCAAAATGCTGACACGCCGAGCTCAAAAGGTTCGCCATCACTGTGATAGTGATTTTAATTTACATCTACCCCACAGTGGGAAAACCAGTTTTGTCTCAATTTGCATTTCATCTCAACATTAGTTTATTCTGTACATATTTGTGCTATTTTGACTTTTCCTTTGAGCCAATTACAACACCTGCTGGGTTTCTTCACATCACATAAGTAAAATAAAACCTTTAGCACATGTTCATTTTTATACCTATATAAGTTACCCTTCTCAAAAAATTATCTTATTACCTTTTAACAATCTAAAAGGTGGGTAAGGATACAGATTCATTTCAAATGCTATTTTTAAAAACTTTAAATTTTGAGTGATATTCACCTAATATGATTTAACTGTAATAAATTAGTTTAAACCATATAGAAAAATGAAATGGGATAAAAATAAACTCTTGTCTCCTTTTAATGCTTTTGAATTGATGCGAAATAAAAATTGTGCATAGGGACAAGAAACAAGTATTAAAGAAAAAATATTCTGACACTGGTTAAAAATGGCAAAGGAGACCTTATTCAGGACTATTGCAATAGGGGAGAAAAATCAGGTTCAACTCTAAATACAGCGCAGAATGAGGGGGTCAGTGGGTGGAAAGTCACTAAGAGGAAACATCAAGAGTAGGGATATTGTTGCTAAACTGGCTTAACAGGCAGGATCTGTGCTAGAGGCTGGCCAAGGACTTAGATCAGTGGTTCTCAACCTTCTTAATGGCGCGACTCTTTAATAGAGTTCCTCATGTTGTGGTGACCCCCAACCATAAAATTATTTTCGTTGCTACTTCATAACTGTAATTTTGCTACTGTTATGAATTGTAATGTAAATATCTGATATGCTATATGTGTTTTCCGATGGTCGCGACCCACAGGTTGAGAACCGCTGACTTAGACATTAAGGATGGGAGACGAGGACCATCATCAGATATCTAGGGTGATCAGATTATCACTTAGCAGGATTCTTGCCAAAAAGGGTCTAGGCAGGCCAAAGAGAGAATGAGGGCCAAGTTCAGGAAGAAGGCTCAGAGAGCCTAACTCAAGTTTGGTCAAGGAGAGAGTCTTTGTTACAGGCAACAGCAAATTTATAAGAGGGCAAACAGTTAAGCAATTCTTGTCCTCAGCCTAGTAAAAGAGATAACTAGCCCTAACCGATTTGGCTCAGCCGATAGAGTGTCAGCCTGCAGACTGAAAGATCCCAGGTTTGATTCCGGTCAAGGGCATATACCTTGGTTGGGGGTGCATCCCCAGTAGGAGATGTGCAGGAGGCAGCTGATCGATGTTTCTCTCTCATCGATGTTTCTAAATCTCTATTCCTCTCTGTAAAAAGTCAATGAAATATATTTTTTTAAAAAAGAAGATAAATAAGTAACCCAACTTGGCCAAACTGCTTTGGTTTTAATTTGCAATTAAATTTTATACCCAGAAGGATCCATATATAAATAACATCTTCAAAGAAAAATATAAAATGATAAGTTAAAACTTATTTCAATCTCTATAATTTTAGTAGCCTAAAATAATAATTTGACAGTATGCCCACTAAAGTACATCATACACCTAAATCAAGAATTTTATAGAATATACCGAAACAAAAACAAAGCATATACTATTTACCATACTGTCACATAGGCAAAAGATACCACATTGGCCACCAGATTCAGCACCTCAGTCTATGGAACAGGTGATTATGGCTATTTGTGAAATGTAAACAACACTACTCACTATATTAAAATAGAATGCCAACAAAGTTCTTGGAGTCTCATTTCTCCAAGTGCAGTCTGCCCACCTACAACCTGGCATCCTGGGAGCTTGTTAGGAACATAGAATCTCAGGCCTCGCCTGTTTCAGAATCTGCACTTCCCCAATAATCTTATGCACATTAAAGTTTGAGAAGCACTGATCTAAAACTGCGGGATAACATAACTGGGATTGTTATTGTTAGCACATTCCCTCCATTATCATTTTTTATACAACTATGTATAGTGTCTTCTGAGAAAGATTTTATTATGATTCTAGTAGCCTGAATTTTTAGCCTTCTGGTAGACCCAAAGTTTCACGTTGATTATTCGGTCCTGTGAGTAAAATTAAAGTAACAGGGAAAAGGGAGAGGTTGCAAACACAGGAAATTGTGGACCCACAGATTTCATCCTTGGAAGATAGAAAACAAACTCAATTATACATACAGTGTATGTACTCAATACAGTAATGGTTAAATAAATTATGATTCAACTATACATCATGAAGGCATTAAAAAGGAGCAAGGTGGCCTAACTGGTTTGGCTCAGCGGATAGAGCATCGATCTGTGGACTCAAAGGTCCCAGGTTCGATTCTGGTCAAGGGCATGTACCTTGGTTGCGGGCACATCCCCAGTGGGGAGTGTGCAGGAGGCAGTTGATCGATGTTTCTCTCTCATCAATGTTTCTAACTCTTTCTCCCTCTCCCTTCCTCTCTGTAAAAAAAATCAATAAAATATAAAAAAGTTGTTCTTCATATACCAATATACAAGGATCAAGACATGCAATATGCTAGGATAATCACTGCTTTAAAAATGCAAGGGCAGCACAGTACATATAGAGAGTTATCATTCATGTAAGAAAAAATA
Source organism: Myotis yumanensis (assembly GCF_028538775.1). Classification (NCBI taxonomy): domain Eukaryota; kingdom Metazoa; phylum Chordata; class Mammalia; order Chiroptera; family Vespertilionidae; genus Myotis; species Myotis yumanensis. The sequence goes on from NW_027223765.1 coordinate 47,311,459, forward strand.
CCTAATTCAGTATAAGCACAGAATATCACTGGAAAGATACATAAGAAAGACAATGTTTGCCTCCTGGGAGGAGCTGAGGCATGAGGGAGAGAAAGAAGTAGAGGGAGACTGACTTTCCATTGTACATCTTCCAGTACCTTTTGAATTATTAACTATATTACCTATTTAAAATGTTTTTAAAAATCTGAGCACTGAAGAATTCCTTAAAGGGGATACTGTCCACTTCCCAAAGTAACAGAGGAATCCTTTCTTCATAGTCATCTGACTATGTCCACTATTTCCTGTGACAGTTCAAGGCAGAGAAGTCAAGTGTCTAAAATTAAGTCAGACACTGAGCTAAAAGTCTATGTTTCTGCCCCACCACCTCACTCCCAACCCCTAACCCTTATTCACCTGCATCTAGTTCTTTCTCCGCAACACAGAGTAAGCCTCTTCCTCTCCCAGCACTTAAAACATTTGCTGAGGCTATCGTGGTCCTCCTTAGTGAGAGGTCACCAACCAAAGCTGGCAGGGCAGGCCGGTCACGTAAATGAGTAAAGCAGGCCTAGCCAAGACAAAATAAGCAGTGCATCCCCCACCTGGGGACAAGGACAGGATGAGGAGTGGTGAGCGCCCTGCCCAGGAGACAGAGAGAAACAGCAGCTATTCTCCAAGGAAAGCCTGCCATGTTGGAAAGACGGCCAAATGTTGCCATATCTTCTCAGAGGTGTTAGAAACTAATGTTTATTTTAAATACCTCAATTTTTCAAATGCTGGAAACTAAACTAAAATTTTAAAACACTGTGCGGACCAAACAAAGTACACGTGTAGCGAGATGTGGCCGGCAGGTCACCAGTTTACAATATGTCCTGTAATCTTTCCCCCAGGTACCATGAGAATTTCTCTTTTTGTTGCATTCTGGTTGGATTTGCTGGGAAGAAAAGCAAACAAAAATATCTTTTCAAAACACTTAATCAGTTATATTTTGATTTGGTTTGACATTTTATTAATCCATCTATTACCACAAAAGGTGCTAGGTAAGTTATTTACCTGTAATTTTTTTTTACCTAAGGACAAAAAAACAGTTTGTGTATGTGTGCCTGTGTGTGCCTGCATACATTGTGCAGAGTGTGTTGTTGTTTCTAAAGAACTGTACTATTTATTACTATCAGATTGTCTTTGGTGGCAGGGATTGCAAGGTATTTCTGATGGACTGTGGTTCCACAGTTGAATATATGTGTTCACGGCTCATTATACTGCTGGGGTTTATTTGCAAAACATTGTTCTCATTTTCCCACAAGCTTTCAGTGGAAGAAAGTTTCAATGAAAAAAAATTTCCCTACCACTCTACCCTAAAGAAACTATTAAGCTATATATATTTAAAAAAAGAAATTGAGGTTATAAATTTAACACTTAAAAGTGACTCTTTTAGGAGGAGGTTTGGGCTCCCATACAGGTTAAGGAGAAGTAACTTTATACACATATCCGACAGCAGCCTGATCTCCAGTTTCACTGCTCCCCACTAAAAGTCCACTCACCTAAAGTACCTCTGAGTCATCTCAGCCAGCCTGTCCCTAATGTGCATTCTGTTTGTTGTCACCCTCTACCCTCTGCAGTGCCAGGGAGGCTGACTGTGGAACTGCTGTATTTAAGCAAACAGCAATGAAAGAAGAGCCCTCTGGTTGAATCATGACCTGCACTATTTGGAAACTTATGTGGAGACCACACAATGCTCACAAAGCTGATGGAGGTGGGGGCTGGATGGTCCCATTACTAAAGGCTAAATGCAGAAGAGTGGATAGAGGAAAAGGCAGTTGCTAGAGAAGGTACGAACATATGTCTTCCCCCCATGATACAAGACTCAGTTTTTAAGTAACATAAAAAACAGATTAGGAACCCCAAGATCTTGTGGTACATACAGAATACACTTACATTACATATGGTCTAACTGTAAAGTAAAAAGTGACGACTCTTTAGGGTTTCCAAACAAGACCCACCATGATAAAAAATTATCCTGCAATTCTGAGGAAGGAGACACTTAATAACACATAAAATTTATGTAAGTAAATGTTATCATTTTAAGTTTCTAAATCAATAGGCATGTCATTAAATATAAAGCCTCAGAAAAGGATTTTAAACCTGTGTGATCCATCTACATTGTCGAATGTGATCTGTACAGAGAGAGTGCTCCAGAGAGAGAAAGCTCAGGATTCCATCTTTACAACCCAACCTCCTGTTAAATTCCAAATGAAACCACTTTATTTGGCAGGTATTTTCTGTAGAAAGTGAATTTTTCCACCCTAACTGGTTTGGCTCAGTGGATAGAGCATCAGCTTGTGGACTGAAGGGTCCTGGGTTCTATTCTGGTCAAGGGCACATGCCAGGTTGTGGGCTCAATCCCCAGTGAGGGGCGTGCAGGAGGCAGCCTATCAATAATTCTCTGTCATCATTGATGTTTCTATCTCTCTCTCCCTCTCCCTTCCTCTCTTAAATCAATAAAAATATATATTTTAAAAATAATAAAAGAAAGAGAACCAAGATGGCGGCGTAAGGTACAGACCTGTGCATGCTGTCTCTCACAGCAACATCGAGACTACCAACTATAAAAGTAACAGTCGTCATTCAGAACCATGGGAAAGCTGGCCCAGTGGAAGCTCTACAACTGGAAGGAAAGAAAGAAGAGCATTGAGACTGAGTAGGTTGTGCAGAGGCTCCAAGAACGGAGGTACGGAATCGCGCGCCAGGCTGGCTGCAACTGGATGCGCGGTTTTTTTCAATCAGAAGGGGATGCGGACTATCAAATCCACTGAGCGTGGTTGGGGCGGGATACTAAGCTCCCAGACCCCTACGGGGAGAAGTGGGACGGCCTTGCAACAACCCAGAGAGCAAGAGTGGCTGTGTTGCAGAACTGCTCGCCGGCACTCGGGGACGCGAGTCACTGAGTCGCGGAGAGGCAAATAGACGCATAGAAGCCATTGCCGTTGGCCCCACCTTGGTGATTCCCAGGGACCCCTGCGTGCCCTGCTCAAATTACATCCCCAACCAAGCTGTGCTAGTGACACAAAGAGAACCACCGATGCTTTTGCAGCCAAGCCCAGCAGAATGCAGATTTCAACTCCTCACATACATAAGGGACACAATAAAGAAGCAGAATCAGGTTCGGAGGAAGCCGGAGCCGGACACAACTGGGCCGGCAACGTGGAACCGCTGTACCAGCAAACGCACAGGCAGGCCCACCAGTTCCAGTCTCACATGGGACACTGGGTGACGGCAGACAGGCAATCTATGCACTTGGTAGAAAACGAAATCCAAGTAAGCATACCAGATATTCAGCCACCAGGAACGCCTGGAGATTTTGTCCAGCAAGGAGCCGCCCAACAAAGAACAGAATGCCAAACTTCGTGTTGCTGAGACGGCCCCCATGAGGCTGAGGCGGCCCCCATAGGGCCAAGGCAGACCCCGAGAGGCTGGGACGGCCCCGGCAAGGTTGCAACTGCCCCGGTGAGGTTGAAACGGCCCCTGTGAGGTTGAATCAGCCCCGGTGAGGTCAAGACGGCACCGGTGAGGTCAAGACGGCACTGGTGAGGTTGAGACAACCCCGGTGGGGTTGAAACGGCCCTGGTGAGGTTGCAACTGCCCCGGTGAGGTTGAAACGGCCCCGGTGAGGCTGAAACGGCCCTGGTGAGGTTGCAACTGCCCCTGTGAGGTCGAGACAGCACCAGTGAGGTCGAGACCACCCCGGTGAGGTTGAATCAGCCCCGGTGTGGTTGAAACAGCCCCGGTGAGGTTGCAACTGCCCCGGTGAGGTTGAAACGGCCCCGGTGAGGCTGAAACAGCCCTGGTGAGGTTGAAACGGCCCCAGTGAGGTTGAGACGGCCCTGGTGAGGTAGCAATGGCCCTGGCAAGGTTGCAACTGCCCCGGTGAGGTTGAAACGGCCCCGGTGAGGTTGAAACGGCCCCGGTGAGGCTGAGATGGCCCATGTGAGGTTGAGACGGCCCATGTGAGGTTGAGATGGCCTCGGTGAGGTTAAGACGGCCCTGGTGGGGTCAGAACGACCCCAATGAGGTTGAAACGGCCCCTGTGAGGCTGAAACAGCCCCCGTGAGGCTGGGACGGCCCCTGTGAGGTGGGGACAGCCCCTGTGAGGCTGAGATGGCCCCTGTGAGACTGAGATGGCCCCTGGGAAGCTGAGGAAAATACCACATGAACTCACTCATTTATGGATAATAAGAAACATTATAGACTGAAGAACAAAAATGGATACAGAGGCAGAGCAGCATTGAGCAGAATGTCAAACTGCAGTGGGAACCCTGGGGAGGGTTGGGGGGAGTAGGAGATCAACCGAAAGACTTATATGCATGCATATGAGAATAACTGATGGACACAAGACACTGGGGGGGGGTGGGGGAAGCCGGGGGAATGTCAAGGGGGAGAAAAAAGGAGACATGTGTAATACTCTTTGTAATACTTTAAGAAATAAAAAAAAAGTGAATTTTTCACATGCTATGGGCATGACAAACTTTGTTTTCAGTTGTTTAGATACTGGTATATCTTCAAAACTTCCCTACTCATTAATTGCAGAAGATTATATGTGCATATTTCTCAGGGTGTTCTTGAAACACATTTCTATGTAAGTTAAATGGGCAATTAAGATGTTACCATTCAATTCTATGTACCTACTTGCAATGGAATTCTAGAGAGGATATCATTATCCAACTGGCCTATTTATCCATCTTTGTAGGGCATTAGAGGTAGGAGTCAGGCATCTGGGTTCCAGTCCAGATGGAAAGCACTGTATGATCTTGCAGAAAGCATAAAAGCACATCCTCTGTATTTACTTTTTTCATTTGTTAAATGAAAAGGAGAAAAATGATCCTAATAGGGTTGCTGTGAAATCCACAAAAATGAGGAAACAATAAAGAACAGAGTATGACTAAGAGAAAGGGACCTACTGTAATTGTGTGAAGAATCCAAAAGAAAAGCGGCAATGCATACAAAAACCTTTAGTCCAAGCATGTCGAACTCAAAGGCTAACATGTGCCAAGTAAACAAGGTTAAAGTTTATGTGGGCTGCAAAAAAACAAAAGCTTCAATTTTCATAAAAACATAGGTTTATTTCAATAGGGACATGCTGAATACGAAGGGCTGAAATAAATGAGTAATCGTTAACATAAAATAATAGAACATTTTAATAAAAATTAATATTTTTTTCTTGAGCATTAACTTACCAGACACTGAATAACTGCACAAATTAATAAGCGTAATGCAAATAAACCTATTTCTCTTGTTCTCCAAAAGTGAAATATTTCCTGTTGCGCACACCAAGCAAGTCAATACAAGACTAATGACATGGCAATCAGCTGCTGAAATATTTGCTGCTAGTATTAGTGGAGAGAACTGGCGCACCTGCACATAAGGCACATAAGGAAAATGAATGCAACATGAATATAGTAATCAGTCTATAGTAATTAGCGAACGTTGTAGTTCATTATTAATAATTATTTATAACAGGATATTGTAAAAATTAAGTTACAAAATTTTTATTAAAACATTTCATACATCCCATTATATTGGCTGTGCCACAAAAATATTCATTGTGGGCCACATGTGGCCCACAGGCCGCGAGTTTGACATGCTTGCTTTAGTCTATCACACAAAGCACATATTTTTAAAGAAGCAAACAAAAATAATTAAAAGTAGTTCAAGTAATTTAAATATATGTTCTCTCTTGAAGAAATGTCAGATGAGAAAATCACATTCCTAAACCACCACAAACTCTCCTAAAACATCTCTCTGTCCACTGCTGTCCCTCTTATCATCTTCCACCCAGTCAGAAGCCTGACCTCTCCATCAAAGTCACCAAACAGCTCTAGGAAATCTTCCACCAAATAATGAGCAGCACATGACAGCTGCTAGACTCAGCTTTGATCTTACAACATAGGTAACTAATCTACATTCCCAAACCAGTGGATTGATGACATCCCTTGGAACTAAACAGATGACATCCCTTGGAACTAAGCAAAAGCCAAGATCTCTTCATCTCTGTATAAGCCAATTACAGTTGGCAAATACCAGTATCTCAGAGTATTCAACAAAGTGACTGGCAAGCAATAAATGTATAGATAAGTGAGTAGTATTCAGAATGGGAAGATTGACCTGAGTTTTAGATTTCCTTGGGTCTCAGAGCACCTGTGGCCAAGGACTGAAACTCCTGCCTGAACAGATATCTCCAGAGTTTGAGCCATTGAGGCCCATAGTGACAAAGACAACACATATGATAGGTCAGGGCTACAATCATCTTATTCCAAAGACAGCTTAACGATTCACACAGATGTCAAGACCAGATGACACTCTGCTGCTGGAAAGCTACCACATGAGTCAGACGAAGAAGTCAACACCTCAGGAAACACAGCTTTCTGGAAAACATCAACATCTCTTCTTTTTATCAACACATTTTCTAATGGATCTTCTACTGCAATGAGTTATTCTTAGAGGCTACATCCTAGAACTATTCTATTTTTCAAGAAGTACTTTTAAAGCTTTAAATCTTATAAAACTTTTTTTTTCCAGTTCACTTGTAAGAATCTGTAATATCTACCTCAAGGTTGACTTGAAACTTGATTTCACGGCTTATTCCAACTAGATGTCTTCTTCATATCATAACTTTGTATATATATCATCTAACAGTTCTATTCTGACTGACTCAGCAGCATGTTCAAATAGGCATAGAAGGATTGACATGATGCTGATGAAGCCTAATCTTCAGGGCTCCTCCTAGTGCAGGGCCCCAGCAGTGCTGGGGGCAGGTGGGCAGCAATGGTCTAGGTGGGAGGAGACACCAAACAGCATTTCTAGGTAAGCATTTCTGACAAAGAGATCAGGAAAGAAAGAGAACCAAAACATTTAACCGAATCATTGAAATAAGTACTAACCTTTATATCTAATTTTGTATTCATCATTTTTCATTCTCTTTCTTAAAGAGGACCCCCTCCCAAATTTATAAGCATCCGACAAAACCTGAATCTGCCCTGATGCAGGCAACGATGTGTACAAGTGCTTCTCTAGTTGTACTCTCCATTGCCCAAGTATTCACTCTATAGTCTTTAAAAATTAAACACAAAGGCAGAGGGGTAGGGAAAAGTGATTTTAAATGAACATAGTTAAGACTGCTGATTTCAGTAGGTACTTTCCAAGACCAAAATTTAAATAAAATAAAACCTGCAGAACTGTTGGCTCTCTGACAGTTCTGTCCAACAACCTAAAACTTTCAGATGGATGTGATTTGTGGGTTCTGTGTTATTACTGCTCCCCACAATATCAGGCCTAAGTGGGTTTTTTATGTTTAGACTAGTGCACATAAAAAGCAAACATTTCTCACATGACTGATACTGCTGCCTTTACAAAAACAACCCTGGTCAAAATTATTTAGAAACTGATCAGCAGCCCCACTGGACTCTGAAGCAATGTAATTAGGTAGTCCAACACCACATTTTGTCAAAAAACTATGACAGCCTAATAACCAGATTGTCATCAGATAGACATTGAAAAATGATGCAACATTTATTCCAGCATTAAAATACCACTGCTTCTTGGAGTCTTTTGTTTTGTAAAAATAAAGATCTATCAGAGATGCATCCCTTGGTCTGGTTGGTGTTGAAACGAGTCTCTTCCACCTGAGGGATGGAGGAGGGGGTTTTGTTTTAAAGTTTAAGAAAGAATTTTTCTAAGGATTACCTACTTGATTTAAATCATTAAAACCCTATGTGTTAAAAGGGAAATTATAAAAGGAGTGATTATAACAACACTAACTGGCATTCACTGAGCACTGTGTTCAGTTCTCTGTGTTACTGGACTCCTCCCAACAACCATCAGTGAGAGGTGCTGTTATTAATGTTATTATCATTTTCAGAGGAGGAAAGAAGCTTATAGAGGCTAAGGAGCCCACTTGCACATCCAAAAGCAGCAACCCCATGTTCTTAGCCACTGTACTATGCTGCTAAGAAGAGGGTTTAATTTGGTTTTGATGGGAGTGGGAGGTATTGTGGTGAAAGATGTTTTTTCCAAGAAAATCTATATATATAAAAGCCTAAGCGACCATCCGACTGTTCAGCTGTTCGACCGGTAGCTATGGCGCACTCTAACCACCAGGGGGTAGATGCTCAATGCACAGGCATGGAAACATGGAGCAGACAATGAATCCCAGAGGGATAGGGGAGGGTGGGAAGAGATTAACCAAAGATCTTATATGCATACTAGAGGCCCGGTGCACAGATTTGTGCACCAATGGGATCCCTCGGCCTGGCCTGTGGGAATCGAGCCCAAACTGGCAGATCGACATCCCGTGAGGGGTCCCGGATTGCGAGAGGGTGCAGGCCAGGCTGAGGGACCCCACCAGGCCTCTAGTAATTACATATTCAGCCTCTCAGAATAGGATAGTCAAGTGTGCCGTCAGACCTGTAAGCCAAATCCTATATATAGTATGACACTGGGAGAGAAAATGTTATAGATTCTTCACACATATATGCAATTACATAATAAAAGATATAAATATTAAGATATAGCCTTAGGTTTAAAAATACTTTCGCTTCCATTTAATTAGTCAATTATAAGAAGTTATCCACTAACCTGTACAAGAATAAACCTCAGGGAGTACATTTCTAAGATGACCTTTAGAACCCTAATATCCAAAAATCTTATAGTTCTATCTATTGGGATATAAATGACTTGCCCCCTGTAAATCACTGTCAAATTTGCAAATGCAAATTGTGTGGCTGAAATAGTCAGTAATAACTTAATGACATCAATTTTTTTTTGTCCAGAATACATAAAAATATTCCAGACTACTTGAATGCCCAGGCAATAAACTCAGTATTACAGTTGCAAGGGAATTTGATGTGTTCAAAATATTTTCCCGTTTAATGATTTCATTTGACACCCATGAGCCTACATTCTTTCTTAAAATTAAACACACACAAAAATGGTTCCGAATTTACAAACATAATGTTGAACAAAAGATGGCCCACACAAAGGAGGTCATATAAAATTCAAAAACCATGGCAAAATCAATTTGTGATGTTAGAGTCAAGAAAGTGGTGGCCTCAGCTGGGAGCAGGATAGTGACTAGAAGATGGCAAGAGAGAGTCATGTTCTATATTTTATTCTGGATGCAGGTTCTTGGCATGGGATCACTTTGTGAAAATTCCTCAAAATGTACACTTTGGATTGGCAAGTGTACAAATCCTGTGAATATGTTATACTTTCATTAGGTTGACATGGAACAATCATTCTCCTCCTTCAGCAGTCTGCCAGCTAGACCAAGAAGGAAAGATACACTGAGCAAGAAGAGCTGGGCAACCTGGAAACACAAAGAAATTCGACTTTGCAAATTACTGGACTGCTGACAGTCTTAGGAGAACCTTTTAGCATTCTTTCCCTCACAGGATCAAACAATTCATGTAGCAATTCACTATATTAATTCCTGTAATGAAAGTGCAAGGAAGTTTATAGTCATTCATGATTGTGCTACAGATTCCGGAAAATGTTTGCTGGGATTTAGGTCTCTGGTGGCTCAGTGAGAAATTTAGAGAAATGTAGTGAACTTCACAGTAATGGCTCATCAACAATTGCATTTAAGATATAAACACTTAATACATTTTTTGACACACCAGCACTAAATATTTGCATTTCACTTTACCAGAATCAGAAGATATCATGGCCCTAGCTGGTTTGGTTCAGTGGATAGAGCGCCAGCCTGTGGACTGAAGGATCCTGGGTTCAATTACAGTCAAGGGCATATGCCCATGTTGCGGGCTCAATAGCCAGTAGGGGTTGCAGGAGGCAGCCGATCAATGATTTTTCTCTCATCATTGATGTTTCTCTCTCTCTCTCTCTCTCTCTCTCTCTTCCTTGCTGAATTCAATAAAAAGAATTTTTTTAAAGAAGATAATATGTTAAGCAGATTGTTTACTTTTTCCCTCTCAACAATCAATATATTAAACAGTAAGTTAAATCTAGTTTTGTTTTCTGTTTCCGTGAAAACGAAATGTGAAGACAATGGGAATCCTACTTCAGTTTCTCTATCAGTTTCCACTGTTTTAGGGAGCACAGTTTTGAACTGTTTTGCATGTCTTCCAAGACTAAATGCCAAGGATGTGTTTGTGCAGCTGCCTAGATAAAACTGATGCTATTTCCAAAAATAACAATTGTTTTGGTCACAAAAAGTACCAAGCAATGTATTGGTGGGTTCGACTGCCCTATTTATTTTAAGCTAGACCACAAGAATTAGGGGGAAGGGACCTTACCAAGGATGTTAACTGCAGTATACCCTCACTGAGCAGTTACAGAAAGAGCATTAGAACTGATTCCTGAATGACTTACTTCACCAATCTTGTTTTTTAAATATGTTTTTATGGATTTCAGAGAGAGGGGGAGAGAGAGAGAGAGAGAGAGAGAGAGAGAGAGAGAGAGAGAGAAACATCAATGATGAGAGAGAATCATCAATTGGTTGTCTCCTGCACATCCCCCAATGGGGATCTAGTCCACAACTGGGCATGTGCTCTGACTGGGAATCAAACCAGGAACTCCTGGTTCATGGGTCAATGCTCAACCACTGAGCTATACTAGACAGGCTGCTTCATCAATCTTGATGCCAAGTGGGAAATAGTTAATGACAGTTAGCACTTTAGGCCTGAGTTTCTTAAAGTTACAATGTAATATTTTTACAAGATATATACATTTCAAGTAAGTTTATCTTCATTATTTTTTCAAAAGTTTGGATTATTTTCCTTTGCTCATATCAAATATAAGAAAAATGGACTTTATTAAGTTAAAATGATATTCTTAGCTTTATAAAACACCTGTAGGGGACATGGCAGCCTAAATTATCTGAAAGTAATTAATTGTTTTTGTCAACATACGGAAGAATTGGCCCCCAAAATAAAACCCCCAAGTAATGCCGAACCGGTTTGGCTCAGTGGATAGAGCATCGGCCTGCGGACTGAAGGGTCCCAGGTTTGATTCCGGTCAAAGGCATGTACCTTGGTTGCGGGCACATCCCCAGTGGGGAGTGTGCAGGAGGCAGCTGATCGATGTTTCTCTCTCATCAATGTTTCTAACTCTCTATCCCTCTCCCTTCCTCTCTGTAAAAAATCAATAAAATATTTATTAAAAAAAAAACCCAAGTAATGACCAAAAGTAGCAATAACAGTAACTATTTACTTTTTTTCTGTCTCTTGCTCACCCACTATCAGAAGGCTATAGCAAATAAACACACACAGTCTGTGGAAACACCAACGCTTGTCTCTAAAAAAGGATAGAAATTACTTTGTATAGTATTAACCTTTCCACTACATTTTAGAAAAGATGTTAAAACAGACCTTTCGGAACAAGAGTTCCTTCCAATACTTTGAGAAAGCATCCAATCAAATATACCGTGGGAATGGGGAAAAAGTCATCAGAATCACACACAGGGTGTCAAGAAGCCCAAGATGTCAGCTGGCCTGTCAGATGCACACGACCAGCAAGTTTCCTTTCATTCCACTCTCACTGGCTGCTCTTATTCCTCGGGGTTCCCTCTTTGGCTCTGCCTGATAACAGGCCCACTCAAAGACCAAAACGCCCTACCAAGTGGTCTAATGCTAGCCAGCCCCTGAGTCCTGCCACAACAGACCACTGAAAATTGCAGGAAAGTGTTCTCTGTCCTGGCCTAATTGCTATTTCAGAGGAAAATCTTTCTTTGTTTTGACAATTTGTCCTGTTCCTTATAAAAAAAAATGGGTAGATTCAGGTGCTATTTTTGGTACATGAAATAATATGTATTCTATTGCATTACTATTCTGTCATTGTATGGTTAGATATTTGCTACTATTCAGTCTGGCTGCTTCAGACACCAGGTTTACTTTACATACCCTGGCCAGCTCACAAGAGCATTAATGAAGAAGAACCCTGCAGCTAACCGCCTCAGAGTTACTTCAAATTTAATGCTAAGAGGAATCACTTTCTCTGAAGTGTGACCATTAACTCAAAGAGAAAGCCTGGTGTGACAGGAATCATCTGTGACATCAGTGAATCCCAATTCTGTAGGGAGAAGGATATGACCACCTATGAAGTAAGATTTCAGAGGTGCTCTCGCCACCCTGGTTGATGAAATTATCTTCCTATTGGACGAAGCTCAGTATTCCACAGCCCAGTTTGAAATGCAAATACATGCAGGTGAATTGTTCTAAAACTTCCGTCATTCACATTCCTCTTTCATGATTCTTATAATATCTGCAAACCAATGTTCTATCATTAATACAATATTTTCTTTTAATCAACTCAGTTTTGCCAGCCTAAATTAATTTGTAGAATTAATTATCTTTGGAAAGAACATTTTATATTGCCATTGCAAACTGCAAAGATCACTTTAATTTAGCCAATATTGTTTTCCATTTATAAAAAGGAAACCTAAAAAAATTAATGGCTAACCAAAAAATTGTTTCCTCACCGTACTATGTAAGATCATCTCATGTACCACATGAAAAACTGTAAAAAATTGTAAGTTTAAATTTACAGTAAAGAGGAAATGACTGACATCAGAATTCTCAACACCCCTCCATCCTATCTTTTCCACTGGAAAGAGGTAGGAAGGGCACTGGAACCTGAAGGAGCTTGTGCGATGCTGGGTGCTCGGGGCAGGTGAGGTGGAAGTCGCAAGCTCTGAGAAGTAAGGGTATAAAAGAGCAGCTGCTGCGCACCTCCCAGGCTTTCTCTCTGGTGCTGCCCTGCATGTGTGTCATGGAGGAAGTCCACTGTTTGATATGAAGGTCCCTCCTCCACTTCTATGCACCATCTCTTTTAGACACACACGTCTGCACTCACAAATTACCCATCACAAAGAAATCACAGGCTGTTAATAGGTCTCTTCATTGTGGTGACAGTGCAGAACGAACGCCAGTCCCTGCCCTGAGACCAAATTGCCTGGAATGCTAACAGGGGTTCCCAATGGGAGGAGACGCAGAGGTCCTGCTGCTGCTTGCCACACTCACCACTAAGTGCTATGTTCTGGCTCTCCCTGCATAGCCTCCCCCCAGTGAGATTCTCAATTCTCTGATCCTTTCCATTGCTCTACCACCTGGCTCTCAGCAAAACAGGTGTTCAATTTATAGAAAAGGCGAGTGCGTGAATCTGAATGAATCGATTATAACTGTAAACAGATCAGCTTTGCAGAAAGGAGCACCTGGGGGCCTAAGGCATGCACCCAAATTATCTCAACCCTGTTCAAAGTTTTATCAAGGAACCACAGCACAAATCCCACCAGTGTCACTCTGCCTTTGCGGAGAAATGACAAGTTCTCCTTCCTTTGCCCTAGGGCAGTGGTTGGCAAACTGCGGCTGGTGAGCCACATGTGGCTCTTTGGCCCCTTGAGTGTGGCTCTTCCACAAAATACCACGTGCGGGCGCGCACGTACAGTGCGATTGAAACTTCGTGGCCCATGCGCAGAAGTCGGTTTTCGGCCTGGGCGAGTCTACTTTGAAGAAGTGGCGTTAGAAGAAGTGGGGGGTGTTGGTCAGTCAGGCGACGGGAGACTCGGTGCTGGCGGGCCGCAGGATACGCAACGCAGGGGAGGCGAGAGTGATTCATGATTCATGCCCGAGTTGAATGAGCCAGTCAGTCAGTCAGCAGTCTCATGTGCAGTGGTTAGTGCTAGTCGCATCCGCAAATCGCGCACGGGTGACAAAAAATAGACGAAACAAGTATACAAGACAAGTGTGGATGGGAGAGTTGGAAGGGGTCAACCTCAGCGAACGTACCTCAATCAGATTGAGGACGTTTTGAGCAAAGGCCAGCTTAGGAGTACCTTAATTAAGTTAATAACAATGTACCTACCTATATAGTTTAAGTTTAAAAAATTTGGCTCTCAAAAGAAATTTCAATCGTTGTACTGTTGATATTTGGCTCTGTTGACTAATGAGTTTGCCAACCACTGCCCTAGGGGGACAAAGATCTGCTGCACTCTCTATTTAAAAGTGCCTCCTTCTTACAAACTGTGTATTCTTGGTCAAGTTACTTAACCTCTCTGAACTTCCATTCCCTCATCTGTTAAATTCTGAAGAATATCTGCCCCATAAACTGTGAAATGAGAGAATTAAGAAAAGTGGCTACCACATTGCCTGGAGTACATCATAAGCTAAAGATGCCGGGCGCCTTTTGGACCAGATCACAATGGCATGATAAACATCAATGGCATCATGGTATCGGAGTTTTTAATGTTTACAGAGAGGATGGAGCAGGTTAGCAGGTCTTGGGGGCATGAACGGGCGCAGCGTCATGTGCAAACAGTTCTTCATAAACAATCTTAGTAAATGTGTCCTGGGCTGATGGTGACCACAGTTCATTCCCACTTTGAAATCCCTGCATTTCCACTTCTTTCTCTGAATCTCCTACGCTTTTAATACCCATAGAGCTTCCCTCATTTCGAAGTCAGTAGGATGAGCACCTGCAGCCATAGGATGGGAAGTTTAGGATCTGATGCCTGTAGTATTTTTCAGACAGAAACACTCTCCCAATGCCTCTACCCAGGAGATGGTAAACTACTCTGACATCTCAGCTGTTGCCCCTCCAAGCAGATTCCCACACCTCTCGGCTAACACCCTCTCTGGGCAGGCATCTGTCCGTGTTTACAGTTATTCATTATGACTGGCTATACACAGATAGTGCCTTTGGTGTCAAACCAAATGGCCTTGTAGACCCCTAGTCCAAGACAGCCAGAAGATACAGACACACTGAATAAGACACAGGCAGAAAAATCACATTCACTTCCTCAAGATGGAGAGAGACTGAGCAGACCGCTAAGGGCCTCCAGAGCTCCAGCTGGGCAGGCCCACAGCAAGCAGAGCGGGATCAGAAACCGGAGGTGCTTCGGGGTCAGAAAGCTTGCCCAAACAGCTTCAGTGGGTGTTTACCAACAAATACACAGCCAAGGAGAAGATGAACTGCTTTGCAGGGGAATCATCTTGAACCACAAGGACCAGTATGCATTCTAAGTGCCAGGCACTTCCTGGCTCTGAGGTAGTGCACATCCATTGTGACTCTGCTCACCTCTCTGTGCATGAATCTCTCCAAGAACACAAAGTGGAGAATGCCCTTCGCCATCTGCAGTCATCTAAATGGAGAGTCGTGGGGGAGGGGACAATGGCCTGGAGAGATGGCCCCAGTCCTCAGAACCCACTACAATGAAGACTGTGTTTAAACAAGGGGAACGTGGACAGTCACATCATCGGGAGTGAATCTAAGAACTCCAGAATGAGTGCACATTCCCCACTGACACAGCTGTATTGAAAAATCAACCCGTGACTCTGAGGGAAATGAGAAAACACACTGGTGATTTCTAGCGTGGCATCCAATCTTCATTTTTGTGATCCGTCAATTCTCAGTTCAAGTATAAACAGACTTTTTTCCCCTGAAGTAGGAAAAGGATTAAGTAGGCAGGATGCTTTCTGCGTTCTGTGTAGCATATGTTCATAAGCTTTCCTTTTGTAGCGTTTATGGATTCATTCTGGAGTAGGGTTAAGCCGGAGCAAAGCAATTTGGCATGCTTGCAATTGCTTTATCAGGAGAAGCAAGTGCAGTCTGCAGGGGCCACCCTGACCTGAGCACATGGAAGCTTCCTGGAACCCTGAGGGGGATGCTGATTATTTCCTTACAGGGAGGATCAAGCTCAGTCACCTCCTTGCAAAACAGTAAATGAGCTTCATGCAAATCATCCTCGGGAAAGTGATGGCCCAGGGGACAAGAGTGATCATTATCACACAAACTTAATTTCTGACCAACTTCAACGATCGCCCTGCGGTATCTGCACTGGGACAGAACCTCAGGTCAGCATGCCAATCCATTCCAGCCCGAGGGCTACAACCACGGCAGAAGAGCTTTCTAGACCTGCACATCCACTTCCTCTTGCTACAGCCACACCCAGGACACAGTGTGCCTCTAATGATGACGTGTAGAATGTCTAATGTTCACAGTACAATGTTAGGTGGCAAAGCAGGCCATGCCATTTTTTAAAAAGTTATCTTTACTGTTGAAAGTATTACAGGTGCTCCCCATTTTCCCCCCATTGCCTCCCTCCACCCCACTCCCACCCCATCCCCAGGTCTTCTCCACACTATTCTGTCCAAGTACATGCCATTTTAAAAAAATATTTTAAGTAAATTTATTGAGGCAACATTAGTTAATAAAATTATATAGGTTTCAAGTGTATAATTCTATGACACATCATCTGTATATTGCATTGTTTACCACCCAAAGTCAAATCTTCTTCTGTCACCATATATTTCACTCCCTTTATGCTTTACCACACCTTCTATCCCCTTTCTTTTAAAAAAACACATATCTACATAGAGAACTTGATACCATTCTATTTAACCCAGTTATTAATTAACTGGAAAGGAACAAAGGAGGGCCAAATAGACACATGCCCAGTATGATCTGGATGACATAGGGAGGGTGCTTGTCTGTCGGTCACACCTGGGAGCAGGTCACTGGCCAGAGTAGGCATGGCCATTGCACGCACTGAAAGATTTGAGATACATAAGCTCCTGAGCAAAGGAGTCCCCTCCCTCTTTCTTGCTCTCTTGCTCTTGCTGCTCAGCCTGACTCCTGGCTTGCGAGGCTCTCACCCTTTGCATTTGCCCACATGGCCCACATCTATGTGAACCCCACACACAATGGACTAATGGACTGAAACTAGCATGATGCTGTGCCAGACTCAGCTCCACCATGGAATGGAAACTTTGGACACTGGCTTGGCTTTAAGCTCTGCTGAATTCCCAGCTTCACCTTTTCCAGGACTGGTGTAAGGGAAATGGGACTTTTGAAACCCAGGGATGTAATTCCACGCAAATAAAGCTTCCTATCATATCTCGTTCTTGCATGGGGGCCTCCAGAAATGCTTATTCCAGCAGCGCCCCAAGAACCCCACTCCCAGTAGCAACTAAGAAAGCCAATCCACACAATTCTCCAATAACAAACAGTCTGGAAAAATATAACCCAAAATGCCATACATGATCATCTCTGGACTGGAGGCTTATGAGCAACTTCTGTGTTCTTTTCTTTTGTTAATTTTTTCCTAAATATTCTAAAATGCAACTGAATTATTTTTATAATGTGCATAACGAAATTATAAGGGGATTTAAGATACAGAATGGCATTTACAAAAGGTTTTTTCATCTGCAAAACAATCATTCCATTAAAATAATATAATTGACCGGCAGCAGAGAAAGAACTACTACATATCTCACATTCAACTTTGTTATTCACCATCACTCACTACTTCTTAAGTACTTGCTGTAATGCAGTGCCCTGCAGTAGTCATCAGTACTCAACTAAATAAGGTAGTAACTAAGTTATTTACTTCGTTTGGATCCCACCAGTGTTACTAGAGAACCTGAAAAGGCATTTAACGAGGGTGTTAATCCACCTGCCTTGTATTCCACCCTCTCAGAGACTCTCCCCCAATGCTGCTGAGCAAGACTGAGTAGAATTAAGTAGGCAGCCAGCCCGATGGACCCTGTGCCCAGGCCACAGGTGATTCCAGCAAGGGTGGACACCTGACCTACAGCAAGCAATACAGATACGTTTCCTCAGGAAAGAGGAATTGGACTGCGGTGATTCCTGTTAGTCTCTATCGAGCTCGCTGCAGGGGCAGTCAGAGTGGACCCAGTGACAGAGAGCGGAGCAGAATGCAGGGAGAAGCAGTGGTGAGAGGCTGTGCAGCTCCAAGACAGTCACTGCACCTTAGAATGGAGACACTGAGAGATGGTGTGGAGCAGACACGCTTATCCATTTACCTGTCCGGCTCCTGTTAGCAGTTGAGGGCCAACCACTTCCTGGTCCAGTGCCTCAGGAGGCTCTGGGTCCTACCTGACCTCAGGTCAGCACAGCATATCTCATTTTACTGCACGCACATAAGTTCCATTTCTTATAAATTGAAGGTGTCCAGACCTCCACCAGCAAAAAAGATTACAACTTGCTTTTTTGTGATACTTTTTTGCAGTGGTCTGGAACCAAACCCACAGTATCTCAGAGGTATGCCTGTAAGCTGCCCTGGCCTTATGGCAAGAGCCCCATCTTTTGTTTTTTGTTTTTTGTTGCTGTTTGTTTTGTTTGTTTCTTGAAAACAAATGATTCCTAACTAAGACATAGTTACAAGGGTCAAAACTATAGACCTTCATTCCCATTCTTCATAGCTGATTCCTCCCTCTAAACTGTTATTAACTCAAAGAAGCCCTCCCAGACCACCCCATAGGAGGAGGCCTCCTCTGTTTTGCATCGTTTCCTGAATAGGATTTACCATAATTTTTATTTATATATGCACTGCTTGTTTAACTGTTTGATCTGTCTGCCTCCATAAAGTATAAAGCCATCCGCAGGGCCCATGTTGCTTGCACCTCACACAGCTTGTTGCTGGCACATTGCAGGAGGTCAATGGTGTTGCCAATCAGTTAGTCAAGTACATAAGTATGTATTCATTCATTCTATATATGAATAACCACTGAGCACTTAACATTTGCAAGTCTTGGTCCATTCTCCATGAAAGACATTAGGTATATATGCAAAGACAAGAAACATCCACGGGACAGACATGGCCAAGGGCCTATCTAAACAGCCATCACCTCTTCTGCCTTACAGTTTTATAGTGGTATATCCCTCCACAAAGCCATGTGCCCAGGGATTATCACAGGTCAGGGGCAAACCCTGATTAGTTTAAGCCATGCTCAGATGGCCATCCCTTTAACTCCTAGGGCAGCCAAGCAGAAACAGGGAGGGCCAGGGCAGCCAGGGCCCCCCCAACACATACACCCGCAAACACACACACCCAAAACACACACATACCAAGCTACCTCCAGCTGTAAGCAGCCTCTTCTATTTACTTAATGTGCTGACCAAATGTTATCATTTTCTATGTGTACCATGACAAGAACAAACTTAAATTGAATAGCACCAATCTAAGCCAATTAAAGTCATCCCATCCTGGGTGCCAATGTCCTACTGACATAGGAAGGAGTATGTGTCCTTACTCAGCCAAATGGGACCTGAGGAGGGCCTGCAAGAGGGGTTATGGGAGCCGTCCCTTGCTCTTAAAAGGGACACACACAAATAGACAGCCTCTTATGCCAGTGAATGCTACCATATCGCAGGCAGCTCCCCAAAATGAAGCTGCCATTTTAGAAACATGAAGGCAGCCAATCTGAGGACCAAGTCAACACGCTGAAGATGGCAGAAGAAAAGGAGCAAGAAATGGAAACTTTAATGGCATTGTTGAGTCACTGAACTAACACCCCCTCAGAATGTCTTGCTCCTTGAGATAATTTTCTTTATTCTAATAGGTTTTATTTTGTGTTCAAATGTGGTAGAAGAATTCACAAAATAATTGACAATGCTTAGCAGTATGTCAACAGCTTAGTGCTCAAAATCCTCTCCCTGCTGCACAGTGACAACCATCAAAGGCCCCCTGGTAGGTTCCCAGTTGCTTGGCACCAGGGGAAAGTGGATTGAGGTTGGATTCTAGCCATGCAGAGTCGGGGTTCTCTAATGCCCTCCATCAATCATGACATCCACGGTGCTCAGCAGGTAGACACACAGAGTGGGAAGCTTTTTTCTTAATTCCCTTCTTGTTTAAACCATTTTGAATTGACTTATTATTTGCAGCCAAAAGCATCTTCACTGATAAATCTATCTTCACATAATTAGCAGCAAATTTATGTGACCTCCTTCAAGCAAAAGACTCAGGAGAAAATGACAGAGATTCATAATTCTGCACACATTCCCCCAAATCTTCAAATGATAGGTCTTAAGTGAATTTCCTTCCAAAAGTTAGACAATTGAGATGCCAGAAAATTAATTAAGCATATGATCATCCAACACTCTCTCCAAAATGATAGTCATAAAGCACCCTAAGAATACTGATGCACCACCTTGTCCTAGTAGTAAATTTGGGCCAGCATAATTTAAAATATCAATCTGTATTTTTTGTTATCCCTTTTACGTATATTTTTCCCTTTCTTATCTGAAGAACTTCAACAGAGCTGGCATTCCCTTTGTTTCGGGGGCCTGTCCAGAAGCTGACGGCAATCTCTAACCCCCAAACCTGGCCTCCACTAAAGATTTTTCTTTCAAAAGCTGAAATTCATGGAAGGGCATGTGCTAGATACCAGCAAAAGGGACAGAGTTAAAAACAAGTTTGAGTTGTTCTGTTTAAAACTGTTTGGTTTCCTTTGATCTTGTTTGGGTGGAACTGGGCTTCCCTGACACTGGGGAGAAGCTGCAGGTTTCCGAGTTCCGGAAAGCAGTTGGAGCTGGCAGAACTCTAGTAAGGTGGCAGGACCTTTGATGGGGATGGTAAGAGAATGCTGAGAAAATGAATATTGGGGTCTTAAAGCCACAGCAAAACCCCCATCATCCTTTGCATAGACACGGCAGGGCCATCAACACTGTGTGGACAAGGAACCTCTAAGAACCAGCAGAGACTAAGGCTCAGAGGGCCTTTGCATGGACGTGCTGCATTGGGCAGACCTGCAGAACTTCTGATCAATGCTACTAGTGAGCACAAACCTTAAATGCCACTGAGATAGAACTTCCCAACATTTAGAGAAACAAATATAATAATCATATATGCATGTATGCGTGATTAAAATTCACACGTGTAACATTCAACACAATTTTTCCTATTAAATCTTAAATCTGAATGCAAAATCAGTTTGTATTTTTAATTGGCTTGACATGACATGAGCTCCCAAAGGATATCACACTACCAGGTCAAACTCCCACTAGTTAGTCAATATATTCCTGTAAGTCCTGCTACCTAAGAAAGGAAAATTAATGGTTAGACAGATGGTTCCATAGCTGGTAAATATTATTCAATATTTTTAAAACATTCAAATAAAAGGTGATAATAGAATGTTTTTATTTAATTCTCTCTAAATAATGCCACACCCATTCATAAGAATTGGCAATATTTCCCTCAATGTGCTGGGTATTAATGAAGATTGAATATAAAGAAGTGCCCTGTGTGCTTGGTACTTTAAATAATTGAGATTCCCAAATAATACAAAAGCATTTTCAAGTCACAAATGAAATATGAAGTGAAAATGTTCTTGAAGGAAATTTCTAATAATACTTACCTACTTCAGAGGGTGCTGGGAAACTCTATTAACACCAAAGGAACAGTTTTAGATCTTCAAATAAAAGGACTATAGAAATGCAAAGTATTATTATTATAGTTCTGAAATAATTTCACACCTAGGGATGAGAAAACCCCAGGCCAAATTTTATGCTTTTCTCCTGTCTGATAAACAAGAAATGCCACAAGCATGGGGGAAGTGGAGGATGGAAATCAAATAGGACAAAGACATCAAAGTTTCCCTTTTACTTGAACTACATTCCCCCTAGATGTCATTTTAGGGGACTCTCAGGAAAAAATGTGTTCCTTTAAGGTCAGGGTTAAGTACAGGGGCAATGTTCTCATTGCTTTTATACCAGATAGAGTAACAACCAGCTGAGCTGAAAAAAATAACTTTGTCCACTTCTATGGGCACTTGCCAAACTTAAAAATAGCCAGTTAAATCATAACCCGAATCACCCACAAGTGTGAGCTCACCTCGGAAGTCAAAAAACAGCTGCTTTCAAGGACACCAGAATTTCCGCTCAGCTACTGAGAGCCCTGTGTGGTTCTGATGGAGGTGGTGGTGGTGATGATGGTGGTGATGATGGTGTTAATGGTAATGATGGTCATGACAGAATATAGAACAGAAGTTTTCAAACCCTGCTGATCAATGGAATCACCATGGAGATTCTTAAACTACAGTCTTGGTCTCCAGCTCAAAACTACTGATTTTGAATCTATATAGATAGAACTCAAGTTCATTGCCAACCAGGCCAGAATGATAATGTAAATATTACATATGGACTCGAACAAAAATTGTCATATAACCATGTGATTATGTTACGAGGCTATAAAGACCAGAAGTGGTATAAGTGGGGCATATAAAAGAGCTATTGCTAAAATTGATATACCAGGAAAAAAGAGAATAAGTACATTACTTAGAAATATATAAACACCAGAAGTATTGGAGTTAAAAGTTGCCGATTCTGGAGAAAGGGCCAGAAGAAAAGGAGAAAGGGAGGAAGGGGACAGTGTCGCAGTTTTTCAATATTTGCTCTTTAGTGCTGTTTTATTCATATAATGTAGATATGTTTCTTTGATAAAAAATAAAATGAATTTTAAAGGATAATTCATAAAGCTATTACTGTGTAATAGTGTAATATTGGATATCTTTATATACTAGGATTAAGAAAGTCTTTCAATTTACCAAAACTTGCTTTTAAAAAAACTGATTAATATAATACCCCCACTCTATCACCAAAATGTCCAGTTCTTGAAAGTGTATGATAAACACTATGTCCCTGGCACACTGTAAGTCTTAAAAAGACATCTGTTGAACCAAACTGAAGCAGGAGGAAATATAAAGAAGTGCTTTGTGCAATTAAGGTCGCAGCAGGAAAGAGACAGCACCTGCACCTGGGGTCACTGAGGTGAATTTCATGAAGGGTATGGACAAGGTTAAGGGAAATGAAGAGGGGCAGCCTAGCACCCTGGAGTTAGCAAAAATACCACCATCACCACCCAGTCTTAAAGGCGAAGGGAACACCTACCAGATGTGGAAAGATCGGTCACTGCGGAAGAGAGGCCCCACCCAAACTGTGGCCTTCCTTAGAGGAATACAGCCACGGCCAACCAGGAGCTGCAAGGAAGGCAGGGAATAATATCCCAGCCTCGCCTTCTCAGAGTTTTGCCCAGAGCCTTCCACTGGCTAACCCAACAGCAAGCCAGAGAGCAAGGGAGTCCAGGGAATGCTGGCCACAGAGGTTTGCCTCCCGGGGCTGAGAGCCTTTCAAAGGAGCGAGGAGGCATAAATAAAAAATATCCAGCACAGGCACTATACTAGTATACAATGTTGTTTTTATTTTTGTTTTTTTTTCATTTACTTCCCTTTCCTCCTCAGCCCCATAAAACAAGCCCTCAGGTTTGCAATCTGTTTAATAAATGTATGTGGCATAATACTAGTTAATAACAAAGCAGATACGTTATGCAGCCCTTTACAATTTGCTAAGCACTTTTTCACACATTATCTTTAAGCCATCCTCAGAACAGCCCTATGCAGAAATAGGGCAAAGCTTATCCTGGTTTTACAGTTGAGGATCCTGAAACCTTAAGAAAGTTAGGTATGTCTCCCAGAATCATGAAGGTGACAAGCATCAGGGCCCAAACTAGAAGGCGGGTTTCCCAACACTCAGCTAAGGCTCCTGCCACCATCCAATGCTACTGTGCTCTGAACTCACAGGAGGGCAAAACGGATGTCCCTGTGAGAAAGTCATTAACCAGCTTTGTTCTAGGCACTGCACAGAACACAGAAGTCATCAACAAGTAGAAAGACACAAGGGGAAAGAGAGTAAACTTGCCCATCCATTCTCAGGAAACCACGGCAATGCCAGAGACCGAAGTAATTGAGTTTTCAATCACATTTTACACATCATTGAAAAGAAGGTGTTTGGTAGGACAAGAAAGGTGTTCAAAAGGGGAGTAAAAATTCAGGGAAAAGTACAAAAAGATTTAAAGAGTTTTGTGTTGGAATGCTGGGGTAAGTAGAAGGAAACCTCAGCCCTTTACAATCCCAGGTCACAAAGAGATCAGGGCCCCAGAAATTGGAAAAATTACCTCCCTGCTTCTCTTCTCATTTCCAACTCCATCCCCACATACACACACATCCTTGAGAGCTTAGAGAAGTAGCCAAAAGTGGCTTATTTTTACCAAACACAAAAGTACTAGAGAGTCCAGCAAAATAGCCCACTTTTGAAATGCTAATTGAGAATTCTGCACCTTTTGTAATCTACAGCAAAATGTCCAGCTGCTTACTAGTATACTTGATGGAAGAAAGCAATGAGTGGTATTTTACCTGTATGCCTGCAAGCATACCCCATGTATTCCAGACCTCTGTAATGTCTACACTACTTACTCTATCAAATAGGGTTCTATGCCTACAGGCAACAGAAACCAATTGGCTAATTGGAGAAGGATCATTGGAAGGAAATTGGACGCTCAGTGAATCCAAGGCAGACTCAGTGAAACAAGGCTTGGAGACCATCAGTGGCCAAGACAGACACAGAGGCTAGAAAATGGGAATGGGCACAGTGGTCTCACAGAAGGTACTGTCAAGCAGAATGTCTGTGGGGAAAAAGAAGAATCCCTCAGCTCAAGATTCAAATTCACCCTCTTAACCAAGCTGGTGGTCATGCACCCATTCCTAGGCTAAGTGTAGGCCCCTGAATTATAGTTCCACTAGTCTAATTATTTCAAAAGGAAATGAAGGTGCAGTAAGGAAAGAAAAAGTGACACCGGACAGAATAAAAAGGGGAGGGGAAGAAGTTCCTTTGTACTTACCAAGACTTTCTTCAAAAATTCCTTGAGAATCTAATTAGCTAGCAGATCACTAATTTCTTAAAGACTATATTATGGCGAGAATATGGAGAAAATCGTACACTGATGGTGGGAATGCAGACTGAGGCAGCCACTGTGGAAAACAGTATGGTGTTTCCTCAAAAAATTAAAAATGGAACTCCCATTTGACCCAGTAATTCCACTTCTAGGAATATATCCCAAGAAATCAGAAACACCAATCAGAAAGAATATATGCACTTCTATGTTCATAGCAGCACAATTTACAATAGCCAAGATTTGGAAATAGCCTAAGTGCCCATCAGCAGATGAGTGGATTAAAAAACTGTGGTACATCTACACAATGGAATACTATGCTGCTGTAAAAAAGAAAGAACTGTTACCATTTGCAACAGCACGGATGGACCTGGAGAACATTATGTTAAGCAAAATAAACCAGTTGGAGAAAGATAAATATCACGTGATCTTACTCATTTGTGGAATATAATGAACAACATAAACTGATGAACAAAAAATAGATCCAGACACATAGAAGCATCGAACAGACCATCAAACCTCAGAGGGAAGGCAGGGGAGGATGGGGTGGGGTAAGAGATCAACCAAAGGACTTGTATCCATGCATATGAGCATCACCAATGGACACAGACAATTAGGGGGGTAGGGGCAAGTGCTGGGGGGGGGGGGCAGGAGCGGGTGGGGAGTGGTCAATGGGGGAAAAAGGAGATATATGTAATATTTTCAACAATAAAGAATTTTTAAAAAATAAAATTAAAATTAAAAAAGACTATATTACTTAGTAATACCCCAAACAGCCAAAAAAAAAAGTGTTTACTCTGATGCCTACAAAATGTCAACCTGACAACGTTTTACTTCAAAGACCTCACTTTTCATATTACCTGGAAGTTATCTTTTCATTTGATTCCTAAAGACAAAGCAGAACTTGCATCTCTTAATAACAGCATGCTTATTTTGGAGACATTATCCTGAAGCTTCCAAAAAAACAGATTTCTCAAAACACCTAAAGAATGCATCCTTAAGGATGCTAATATTGATGTTAATAATGATGACAGTAATAGTAACAAAAGCAGCCGAAGCTAACATCTAGTGAGTACTTACCATGGTCAGGACCTGTTTGTTCTAAGCCCCTGACATATAATAATTCATTTAATCTCCACACAGCCTTATTAGGAAAGCAATATTAGTACCCCATTTCACAAATTAGGAAACTGAGACACAGAGGGGGTAGATAACATATCCATGGTCCAATAGCTAATATAAACCAAACCAGGCGGAGATCCATGTCTGTCTCTAGAACACAAATTTAATCAGAGATTTTCATTGAGAGCAGAGGAAATGGGCTAAATGGGTGTGAAAAAAAACCTCTCCAAAAGGAATATGAGCCTCATCAACAAACCTAAAGATCTCAAGGTTCTGAAGATTACCTCCTCATCACTAACTCCAATAATTTATGAGACTTTTTCCTGAAAGCTTTCAAGCACTGCTTATTCCAAGATGTGGCTCAATGGTCCAGAGATATGCAGGTTATATGGCTGAAAATAAGAATTATCTACTTTTTAAGTTCATTTTTTCTTCACCAGTACCCAACCATTACAGAAAAGTTCCAAGCCAGCCAGCTTCATGCACCAGAGTTTAGTCATCCCAAAGCAAATCCTCAAACAGTGTTTTCACAGCTCATGTTTTGATTATTCAAAAATGGTTTTCTCCTATTTCCCTATAAAATTCTTTTTCACCCTCAAAATAAACAATAAAAATTCAACCCCAAAAGTAGATTTGCCATAAAGTTAGGAATAACTTAAAATATAAGGTAAATCAAATGGCTTTTCAACTTTAACTAAAGTGGTCACAGTCATGATTACTATAATAAAAATG
Organism: Myotis yumanensis; assembly: GCF_028538775.1. Lineage (NCBI taxonomy): Eukaryota > Metazoa > Chordata > Mammalia > Chiroptera > Vespertilionidae > Myotis > Myotis yumanensis. The sequence continues at coordinate 47,337,818 of NW_027223765.1, forward strand.
ACATTAAAAAAACCTTAAATTGTCAAAAACATAATTGATGATGAAAACAAAGGTAAAATTACGGCATATTTCACCCTGGCCACCAAAGACTCTTGATGAAACTGCAGCCCCATAATTCCCCAGAATGAATTCTTTAAATTAAAACACTTCATGCAGAACAGAAATTAAACAATGAATCAAAGAACAATGCTGTACAGTGGTATGTTTATAAATATACCTAGCAAAAAGGAAACAATTACATTTTTTCCAAGTAAAAACCAACTGACTGCAATGCTTCACGGGAGGCTGAGTAGATACTTTTCCCATTGCTGCGAACTTGGAAGTTCATTTCCTGTAACTCACTTAGGGTCCACCTTGACGGGGTGCAATGAAGTTAGCTACACCAAACTGGCTGGCTCTCTCCTTTCTACAAAACTAGCTTCTCCACGCAACGGCACAAACTGACTTTCATGATAAATTTCACCCAACCCAATTGAAATGCCACTCTGCATTTTCTTTTAAATGCTTTATCTGGCCAACTGGTCTTATTTAACTATTGACCAGAAGTGGTACGGGTGCATTCATTTTCCATCTAGCATTAATCTTGGTAAACTTAGCCCCATTGAAATGCTGAGAAGAAAGCAAAAGTCAGCAAGCATACAATTGAATTTGGGTACCCTCATCACATCATTTTATTTCCTCCTACGCTCTGCTAACTATTGCTCAGCAGTTTTGCCTATGAGGGAGGACAAGCAGGTGGTTAAGGAAGTTGTCCTGTCAGCTATATCTTTAATCCAAGTGTTTAAATCTCCGAACAAAAGAAAAATCAATGTTGTAAAGGCAATGTTTGTCAAGGCCATGTAATAAATACACTTACCTTTACAGGCTATTCTCAATGGATTCCCTTCTTTGCTGAGCTTCAAAGCTATAAAGAGATAAAAATGAAAGCACTGAGTTATCTGCGTAAAACACCAAACGTTTTCTCTCCATATCTCTAAGTAGAATTTCCATATGCCAAGGTATGTGGTACTAGCCAAATAAAGCGTTGATAAAACTTGTGCCTCATACCTCCCATACAAGAGGCAATAACAGACACAGTCATAAACTGAAAACGGCACACTTCTACCCTGAATTGAAGCACGCAAACATAGCCATATCTACAGTTAAATCTTTCGAGGTGTGAACTCAACAGAACGGGATGTGCAGAGATGAACATAAAATTAAACGTTATGCAGCACACTCGATCTGACCAAGCATTTTATTTTCTTATTTCGTTTAGTGTCCTCTTTCCAGCACACTCTATTTCCATTTCCCTGCAAAAGTTTTACTCGAGGAAGCCTATTTATTTATATGAGGTGCATGGTTCTTCTGATCCAGACCTCAGCACTTGCCCCATGAATACAGGCCCCCTTATCCTTATCCACGAGAGACTCGTTCCAAGACCCCAGTGGATGCCTGAAACTGTGGGTAGTACCAAACCCTATATGTGCTATATTTTTCCTATACATACTTCCCACTAATAAAGTTTAATTTATAAATTAGGCACAGTAAGAGATTAGCAACAATAAGTAATAATAAAATGGGACAATTAGAGCAATCTATAATAATAAAAGCGTAATATGCTAATTAGACCAGACCTTCCAGATGAAGCTGGGCCTGCGAGGGAAGCGCGGTCCCGGGTGCCTGCTGGAAGCCAGAGGGAAGCCAGTGCTGGCAGCTGGGAGAAGGAAGGCCTACTCTTGCACAAATGTTGTGCATCGGGCCTCTAGTGTACTATAATAAAACTTATGTGAATGTGAGGAGGAATACAGAGGGCAACCTGGGGGAGGGGCGGTAACAATCTGAATCTGTGCCAGTGACCAGTGTCCTAGTGCACATTCTTGTTAGCCTATAATTAAGTCACTGCCCCTTCCTTAGACTTAGACTATTAAGTCTGTTTTCCTGGGTGCTCCCAGTTTGCAGGAGCCACAGGCCGGGAATTTGGCAGCTTGGCCAGAGCGGGCGGGGGGGGGGGGGGGGGTCGCTGGTGCCACCCAGGGTAGGCATTTAGATACAATCTAACTTCCCCATTCTAACTGACTCAGGAGGAGCTGTGAAAGCCTGCCACAAAGCCCGGTAGTTAGGAAACAAACTTAGGAATATATATAAGGAGTAATTGCATTGTATAAGGGGTTCAGGCTTTGGATCTTCGAATCCCCTGAGCCAGCAGTGCTGCTCTAAATAAAGGGTTTTTCCTGAATCTCCGAGTACTCATTGTATATTTTCTGGTCATCTAGTAAATTCTGCAACTAATGTGGTCTTTCAGCAAACTAGCACAAATTTCTTTTTCCTTCTTCAGAATTTCATAGAAGATTTGTTCTTACCACAAATCTCAGCAACCATATGATTTATTTTTCTTTCCTTATTAAGTAGAGAACTTCAACCTTCTCACTTAAAGGAAGCACTGTACAGCTTCTCTGTGAGATTTCTGAATTGCCAGTATCACTAATCTTGTGCTTTGGGGCCATTATGAAGTAAAATAAAGATGACCAGAACACAGCATGGTGATACCATGACAAACATTCTGATCACCAAGATGGCTAAGTGACTAACAGGGGGAGCATATACAGCGTGGAGAGACTGGACAAGGGGATGATTTCTATCCTGGGCGGGATGACACAAGATTTCATCGTGCTTACTCACAAGTGTGCAATTTAAAACTTATGAATTGTTTACTTAAGGAATTTTTCAATTAATATGTTCAGACTGCTATTGACCACAGGTTACTGGAAACACAGAAAGAGAAATCGTGGATAAGGGGGAACTACTGTATATGTGTGCAAGCTTACAGGTACAATCCTGAGTGTAGCCTTTTCTCAGTAGAGAGAGACTCACAAGACAGAGGAAGCCACACGTGACATTTCAAATCAACTCTTGACATAGAAAATGAATCTCCCTATGCACTGGCCACACACAAGTCACTATAATATGAGAGATGGTAAATCATAGTTGCTAAGCAATAGTAATAGCAAGGTTTGAAGGGGCTGATTCTATAGCAGTCCAACATTACTTATATGGTAACTCCATAGTCAAAAATAGTTGGAATATGCCTCATTGTTGCCTAAGTCCTAACATTTTCAAAAGGTGTAGTAGTTGGGAATGGCCAACTACTCCATTGTCTTCCCATGGTTTTCTTTGTTTCCCTTCAATGTTCTAAGTAACTGCTTTAGCCCTTACTGGCCTAGTTCCCTCTACATCCCCCTATCCCACCGAGGGACCCATTACCACTGATACATGACCACCAAAGAGTAAAGCCAGATTTCTGGACTGTGATGTCAATCTTGGAATATTAATTCAGGAGATAGGCCCCTTCATGGAACAGCATCAGAAATTTCTCCTTCTTGCTTTGTTTTGTGAATTGTAATAGAGTTTGGGGAAACATAATTGGGGAAGATTAAATAGTAAAATATTACATTTTGTAAAATCTGACAAATTTATGGTCTGACAACATAAAGATTGATCTATAGCCCTTTCCACTTCAAACACAGAAGTGCTACACAAAATATAGCAATAATTTTAAATATATATATATATATATAGTCAAGCTCAAAGAAAGGAAGAAAACCAATATGAAAAGATAATTAATGTAAATTTTCTAGAAAGAAAGACATGAAGAAATGGATTTTTTTAAACCTTGCTAGGTGATGTTTATAAGGAACATGTCTAAAACAGAAAGAGAATTTGAAAGGAAAAGTTAGAAAACCATACACAAAGCAAACAGGAATCAAAAGAAATCTGGTGGAAATAAGTTAATATTAGGCAAAATGGAAGTCAGCAATAATATAATAGGAATTTGCATTGGCTATCTATTGCTACGTAACAAACTACACAAGAACTAGTGACTTAAAAATAATAAATTATTATCTCTTCTGGTTTCTATGAAATGGGAATTCTGACAGAGTACGATGAGCCAGCTTTTCTCTATGCTACAATACCCAAGGCCTCGTCTAGAAGACTTGAAAATTGGGGGCTGGAATCACCTGAAGCCCCATTCCCTCAAATGTTTGCCAGTTGTTGCTAGGGGTTAGCGGACACCTTAGCTGGTGCTGTGAGCTGAAATACCTACATGTGGCCTCTCCATGTAGCTTGAGTCTCATCAAAACATGGTGGCAGGTTCCAAAGGTAAGAGTAGAGAGACAGAGAGAGAGAGAGAGAGAGAGAGAGAGAGAGAGAGAGAAAGGTAGGTGTATGTTTTATAACCTAGGCTTGAAAGTCACATTACCACCATTTATACAACACTCCACTGGTCAGGGCAGTCACAAATCCACCCCCACCCCCACCCCGACCCCAGATTCCAGGGAAGAGAACAAGAACTTCATCTCTCTGGGAGGAGTGTCAGTCACACTGCAGGAAGCACACATGGGAATGGATGCATGCATTCCTGCAACCACCTTTGGGAAATGCAATGTGCCACAGTGTTCTTTACAAGTACACATGGAACATAAGCAAAAACTGACCATATGTTAGACCACAAAGATAGTCTCAACAAATATCAAAAAAGAGATAGCCAAGTTATCTGATCACAGTACATTACTTAGACATTGGTTATAAAATCTTAAAATATATTCAAAAATTACAATCTTTATAGCAATTTTCCTTTCAGATTTGAGGTTGAACAAGTCCATTGAATTAAAGCCACTGTATAAGGGTCCACATCTGGAGTTAAAGATCACTATTTTGGTTGTAAATATGTTGAATTTGACATGCCTTAGAGGTATCTAAAAGAAATATCCTGCCCTGGGCAGTGTTGCTCGATGGTTAGAGCATCAACTTGAGCACCAAAGGATCACTGGTTTGATTCCCGGTCAAGGGCACGTGCCTGGATTGTAAATTCCATCCCAGCTCCAGTCAGGGTACATGCGGGAGGCAACCAATCGATGTGTCTCTCTCACATGTCTCTCTCTCTCTCTCTCTCTCTCTCTCTCTCTCTCTCTCTCCCTCTCTCCCTCCATCCCTCACTGAAATCAATGGAAAAATATCCTCAGGTGAGGATTAACAAAAGAAGGAAAAAAAGAAAAGAAAAGAAATATCCAGGTAGGGAATTGGATATATATGTGTCTGTAGCTCAGAGAGCAGGTTTTGGATTGGTGAGTTATCTCTAAGTAGAAAAATAACTGAACTTGTAAGTATAAATGTGATGGTCCAGGGAGGCAGTACAAAGTAGGAAGAGAAGAGAGCCCTGGATTGATCCTTGAGGAAGTTCAACATTGAACAGTGTGTCAAGAAGGATGAATACCATATAGGAGAGAGAAAAATTGCCAGAGAAGTAAAACAAAAGCCTTAAGTGTCACAGAAAGGTCAAGTGAGATAAGTACTAAAAATGCCCAATACGAAGGTCATTGAGGAACTCAATGAAAACTGTTTTTGTGGACTGATTGAGACAGAATTCAGTTTGGAGTTGGTTAAGACATAAGAGGAAATCATTAAAATGAAGGCTGAATGAGGACAAACCCTAGACACGTCTGGGTATAAGGCAGGGGTTCTCAACCTTCCTAATGCCGCGACCCTTTAATACAGTTCCTCATGTTGTGGTGACCCCCAACCATAAAATTATTTTCGTTGCTACTTCATAACTGTAATGTTGCCACTGTTATGAATCGTAATGTAAATATCTGATATGCAGGATGTATTTAGGCGACCCCTGTGAAAGGGTCGTTCGACCCCCCAAAGGGGTCGCGACCCACAGGTTGAGAACCACTGGTATAAGGGAAAGAGACTAGCAACTGGAGGAGGAAAAAGGACTGAAAGAGGGTTTCTTCATGTAGTCTGTAAACAGAAAAAAGCCTGAGCATGTGTCAAGGTGATGAGAGGATCCAGTTGAAACAAAGAGACTACAGGCAAAAGAGTGGGAAAGGGTACTTACTAAAGTTCCCAGAAAGTCGAAAGGGAAAGGTGATGGAACTGCTCTTAAAGCAGCTTTCATCTCACCTTAAGCACGTAAGAGCTGGGGTGGGCATGCATACTGTTATCTTAAATTATTACTTTCTCCTTTGTGTATGTTTTATCACCTTAATTAGTGTCTAAGCTCTTTCAAACCTATGGCCTTTATGTTCAAACCAACCTCACCCTGCCCATTCATTGTGAGCCCCAGGTTCTATACCAGCACCAAAGAGTCATTTCACAAATACTGTTGAATAAACAAATACAAGTGGATTCTACAGTCTTTGTGCCTATCTCTAGTGCAGCGGTTCTCAACCTGTGGGTCACGACCCCTTTGGGGGTCAAACGACCCTTTCACAGGGGGGGCCTAAGACCATCGGAAAACACATATATAATTACATATTGTTTTTGTGATTAATCACTATGCTTTAATTATGTTCAATTTGTAACAATGAAAATACATCCTGCATATCAGATATTTACGTTACGATTCATAACAGTAGCAAAATTACAGTGATGAAGTAGCAACGAAAATAATTTTACAGTTGGGGGTCACAACAACATGAGGAAATGTATTAAAGGGTCGCGGCATTAGGAAGGTTGAGAACCACTGCTCTAGTGCCTGAACATTTGTCCTTGTATGTGTGTGGGGTATCTGGAGTAAGAGGACGTCAGGATCCAGAAAACTGTTGTTCTAGTACCCAAACTGCCAACCTCTCTGGACAAACATCAGTAAGAGTCACTCAAACAAGTACTTCTTTCCCATGTTTGCCTTGACCTGAAAATCTAAGGACCTAAACATCTACAGGCCATGAAAACATTTCACCTGCAGCTACAATGCATTATACGACCCCTCATGCGTAACTCATCCCCATTTTGTTCTAGAGCAGATACATTCTGTAACCTTCATCTGACCTTCTGCAAGACACAGATTAGATTTAAATGAATCCAAATAGGTTGAGGCTTCAGCCGTCCTAAAAAACAAACGTAGAAGCAGAGAAGTACAGGCCAATAACACTTTTTTCCTGGTGCTTTTTCAGAAGATAGTCACCCAGAAAATGTTTACCAACCCCAAGCCTCTCACTCCATTATCCAGCCTCAACTCCTTTTAAAACCAGTCCGAATTTAAACCAACATCTTTTTCAACTACAGAAACCTCTTCTGATTGTGATTCATCTTCTATGGGAGCCATCCAACCTCACTTTACTTAAGGCAACATTGTTGCTTTCTGCAGCTCTCACCTGACTTGATGGCCACATTCAGGGACTGGTGATTGATGTTTAAGTCTAACAACTATCTACATACCTAGGAAATAAATATGTTCACTCAGAAATGAAGACAGACACAAGAATGAAGACACCATAAATTCAGTCCTCTTTTTGGTTCTTAGGCCATGGTCAGTGAGCTATTAATGGCAGACAAATTATTACAGCATTCTTTCAAATGATAGCCAATTTTCAACTGAGAAGACTCTTAAGCCTTTTTCTACGTATCAGTGAAAAACAGGCAGTTGGAAAACACAGCCCTGGTTAAACTACTTGATGATAAATGCATGTTTTAAACACACGGAGTTGCGAATCTACATACTGATTTAAACCCTCACAAGAACAAGCAGCAAAGACCCCAAAAACCTGACACTTCAGAGATATATTTCTGAAGTTTTATTTCAATTTATATGTATTTCTTATGGAGTATTGTCAGAATGTGTGAAACTCTGATATGTTTGGAGTTCAGAATAATTCTTAGTTTTGTTATTCACCTAGAAAACTGATTCATGTTGTCAAAATGTATGTGAGCCCAGCCAGCGTTGCTCAGTGGTTGAGAGTCGACCTATGAACTAGGACAGTGATGGCGAACCTATGACACACATGTCAGAGGTGACACGTGAACTCATGTTTTTGGTTGATTTTTCTTTGTTAAATGGCATTTAAATATATAAAATAAATATCAAAAATATAAGACTTTGTTTTACTATGGTTGCAAATATCAAAAAATTTCTATATGTGACACGGCACCAGAGTTAAGTTAGGGTTTTTCAAAATGCTGACACGCCAAGCTCAAAAGGTTCGCCATCACTGAAGTAGGAGGTCATGGTTCCATCCCTGGTCAGGGCACATGCCCAGGTTGCAGGCTTGATCCCCAGTGTGGGGTTTGCAGGAGGCAGCCAATCATGATTCTTATCATTTATGTTTCCATCTCTCTCTTTCCCTCTCCTTTCCTCTCTCTGAAATCAATAATATATATATATATCTACACCAATAAAAGAGAAACATGGTAATTGGCGTACGACCGCTACCCTTTTCATTGGCTAATCAGTGAGTATATGCAAATTAACTGTCAACCAAGATGGCGGCCGGCAGCCAGGCAGCTGGAAGCGAACATGAGGCTTGCTTGCTGCAGTGAAGGAGGACTCCAACGTTCCCCGCCTGCGCTGCCGGCCTCTGAGCTGCAACTCTAAGAAACTTTGTAACAAATATAGAAGCTAAACAAAACCCCGGGATCTCAGAGCTAGAGTTATACATTGTTTCGATTATAGAACGCAAACAAACCAGCAGTGGAAGCCTCAGAGCTAGAGCCAGAGCCAGAGCTAAAGCTGGCCCAGAATAAAATAAAAAAAAGAAAAAAAAAAAGGAGCGGTTGGGAGCCTCAGTCAACAACCACCAGCCTGAAAGCAGCCCTCAGCCCCTCACCCAGACTGGCCAGGCACCCCAGTGGGGACCCCCCCCCTGAAAGGGTGTGTGACCAGCTGAAAATAGCCATCATCCCCTCACCCAGGCTGGCTAGGCACCCCAGTGGGGACCCCCACCCTGATCCAGGACACCCTTCAGGGCAAACCAGCCGGCCCCTGGGCCTCTATCCTATATAGTAAAAGGGTAATATACCTCCCAGCACCGGGATCAGCGGAGCCGCGAGGCCTCCTGGCACCGGATCAGCGTGACGGGGGGCAGCGCCCAAACCCCCTGATCGCCCTGCGACTCTGTGTGTGACAGGGTGCGGCGTCCCAATCCCCTGATTGGCCCTGCTCTGTGACAGGGTGCAGCGCCCCAACCACCCCCCCCCCAACAGGCCCTGCTCTGTGTGTGATGGGGTAGAGCCATAACCTTCCCATTGGCCCTGCCCCGAGTGTGACAGTGGTGGCGCCCCAATCCCCTGATCCACCCTGCTCTGTGTGTGACAGGGGGTGGTGCCCTAACTCCCCTATCGGCCCTACTCTGTGAGTGACAGGGGGGAGCTCCCCAACCCCCTGATGGGCCCTGCTCTGTGCGTGACAGGGGGTGGCGCCGCAACCTCCCCATCGACCCTGCCTTGAGTGTGACAGGGGGCGGTGCCCCAACCCTCCAATCAGCCCTACCCTGAGCATGACTGAGGGTGGCACCGCAACCTCCCAATCCGCCCTGCTCTGTGCATGACAGGGGGCGATGCCCCAACTCCCCAATTGGCCCTGCTCTGAGCCCGACCAGGGGCTGCACCTAGGGATTGGGCCTGCCCTCTGCCACCCAGGAGCAGGCCTAAGCCAGCAAGTCGTTATCTCCCGAGGGGTCCCAGACTGCAAGAGGGCACAGGCCGGGCTGAGGGACCCCCCGTTCCCCCCCGAGTGCACAAATTTTTGTGCACCGGGCCTCTAGTATATATATATATATATGTGTGTGTGTATATATATGTATATATATATATATATATATATATATATATATATATATGATGTGAAAGTCTTTCCTAGACCATATGTTCGACGTAGATACACATCTATCTTGTTCCTTATTGAATCCACAGCCTCTGGTACATGGTACATAAAATTTTCTTAATAAGGGATTATTATAAGTTTGCATTACTATTAAAATTGAAAACTGACAGATTTCTTCAATTAGGGTGAGTTTTGTTTTTTATTTTTGTTCTTGTTTTCTTCCTTCTCTTATTTTACTCTAAACTTTCATAACATATAAAGCTTTCTGTCTATAGAAGCCTACAAGTCTAGGGGCCTGAGATACACACACACACACACACACACACACACGTGCACGCACACGCACACACATGCAAAACACAACACACTATTGCCACACCTGTTCAATGCTGTCATATTTGCCAAACATTAGAAAAGCAAATTTTCCAAGTAGCATGAGCTCTGGAAAATCATTAGGTGACATCTGAGGAACAGAATAGCAATCAACCAATAATTAGCATCTTAACATTCAGAGAGCTAGATGCAAATCAAATTCCATGAAATCTCGGGGAGCATGACCCTGGCCAGGCTGGCGGCCTCACCATGAGGAGTCAGTGGCTTTGTCAGACCAAATAGACAGGACTGGGAAGTACCATGGCTGCTCTAATCCCAGGGGAGACACTCGGACAATGTGACATTTGCACAGGGATGCTGGAACATGGCCCCAGTATGTTTTCTCAGAATGGGATGACATTTCAAGTCAAACAGCTCTGCTCCCAAAGTACAGACCCTCCCCAAACTCTAATGTAACCTGAGTTTGAGAAAACAAGGATCCTCTCAGAGAGGAACCGAGGTTGTATAGACACAATGTTAAAATAATCCCTTTTCAAGGAAGGTCAAACTAGATATTCAGTGTTTAACCTCATCTGTTATCACGCCATCATAATATAGACCTCAGATGGCCTTAGTCTAAAAAATATTTCTCATTTGAGTAAAATCCTGTTCCTGGAGCATCCACACTGAACACTTTTCAATGAATGCTAAAACTGGTTACAAAACTGAGCTACCGAGAGGTGTGGAGAGTGAGTGACAGTCAGTGCGCTGTGTCCTCACCAAACCCCTGCTGCCTGACACTGCTGTCCACATGCCGTCCATCCCCAGAGGTATGGCCTCTGTGGCTCCAGCCTTTATCACTTGCTGACTCATTCTAAACAAAGAAGCAGAGAGGCTGGAGAACACCAGCTCTCCATTTGGTTTCTGCAGTTGCCCACAAGACTTGGGGAATGCCTTCTTACAGGGAGTCCAGGATGAAGGGCGAAACCTCCAAGCAGACTGCCCCAGCCTTTGGGGTAAACGCTGTGCCTCCACCACGTGGCCTGTGTGCATCTGAACATGTCCCCACCCCAAGCCAAGAGTGACCATCCTTCCAGGCCGCTACGCCACTGCAGAGCAGGCAGCAGCCTGTGCTCCTGGCTCCTGGCCCGATGCTAGGACAGCCCAGCTACATCACTGTGGAGAGGGAGTCTGGTTGTGCCCTCCTCTGAACTCTCCATCTGGAAGATTCTCTGGCCTCCTTCCCTCTCATTTTTAACCTGACATACACTTCTGGACAGGAAAACTCAGAGCACACCAAAGTTCATCTTCCCTTCCCCGCTTCTCAGCCAGCATAATCACAAGGGCAGCATGAGGCTGGCATGGACCGGGATGCCAGGAATTAAATGAGAGGCCCTGACCACTGGACAACATTAGTCCTGCCTCCCAAGGTCTTAATCAGTCCTCCTCTGCCTGGCAAACCCACTTGCCTTTGAAACCAGAGAGGTGGCCAGGTAAGATGCCATATTCACAGAAATGTATTCAACAAAATATTGGTTAAGAATGGCCGTCACAAACGCCTGCCGGCTCATGGCTTTGCAACAACAGTTTTGAGGTCTCGACCCAGTGGCAAGACTTCTGTGTCCCTTTCTAATGCAAACAGTTCAAGCAAGATTGTTCTGAATAATATTCAGCCACTGGCTCATTTGGAAGCACAATGATCATAACAAACGGTGGCAGACTGACAGAGAGGCTATTGAGCCTGAGGACCAAGACGAAAGATAAAAAGAGAAGGGAAAGACAGGGTTGATGGAAGATAGAGGAAGGAAAATGAACAGTGCATAGAGAAACAAGGAGGGTTATGGAACTAGATACCTCAGTTCTATGGCTCTGAAATTGAGCTGTGAACCTAACAAGAATTTCAGGGTGGAAACGATGTAGAGAAATTCACAGAAAGGGGACAGGGTAGCATTTGGGGGGAATTTTGACGTTGAGACAGACTCGGAGCTAGCAGTGAAATAGATGTAAGTAACAATTGAGAGGTTTCAGAAGACAATAAGTCTTAATTCTGTCCTGTTTTGCACCTCTTCAACTACAGTGACACACCAACATTTGCTGTTTTTCTAAGAGGACATTGCCAGATACAATGGAAACTCTGAATACATTTTTCCCTCTGCATTCATTATCTCTGGCCCTTATCCATAGGCCTATTGCAGACTAAATTGGATTTTGGATCACTGGTACTGAGGCACTGAAATTAATTAACAATAGAAACATAATATTTACATCCAGGCCTAACAACATCTGACATTTTAAACTATTCTGCCAGTCAGGCAAATTCCATTTGACAAATTTTCATTTTAATGAACATGAAGGAACAGTTTACATGATAGGCCAAGAAGCAGAATGGAGTTGATCTCTTGGCATGTGCCTTCCAGGCCTGGCCACGCTGGAGGAGAAACAAGCTAGGGGACTGTCAGAATAGCAGGAAGACCAGGTCCCCAGTTCCACCCAGACAGATCAAGGATACAAGTCCCCAACGAAAACACTAATATGAAACTGTCCGTGTTTCCTGTGCAAGTTCAAACTTAAACACCTCTGCCCCTTATGATCCACTGGATAATTTTTCTATCTTTGGGCTGTTGACATTTTCTTTGGGGTAACTAAAATCCCTTAGTCCTTCCTAATTAAAAAGTGATAAACGTTTTACAAGGCATCCAATAATGTGCAAAGTACACAAGAGTTGGAACTGATACAGCTTTCAGTTGGCACAGACTGGCCTTCGTGTTTTGCCAGATGGTATATCTCAGTAAGTCCCCAATCCCTGACTCAAGTGAGTGGCATCGTCAATAGGATGTAGAAGCAGAGACTGTCTTTAAATGCTATCTTATTTTGCATTCTACTAACACAAGGGCCTAACATTTTTGCTTGCTGAAATTTTCACAGCCAGAGAAGTTTTCTTTTTTTCTGTGACTCATTATTCAAGCCAACAGAAGAAGGTGCAGATGAGGAGAAAAATGTCAACCCCATAAGAACCATGCAAATTTGCTGGAAACCAATGTCAGAGACCTGATCTCCCAGCCTGACTTCCTACCGGTCCTCTATGGGTTAGTGGTCTGAAGGAATCTGGGTGAGATAGTGTGGACTGCTCCAAACCTATATCCACTACCCCAAAAATGTGGATGTAAAAGACAGAGATAAAGATGAAAAGATGCAAAGAGAGCAAGACAGTTAGTGAGAAGCTTAAAGATGTAGGAAACAGTCAGTAAAAAAAACACAAAACCTAACAAATAATGTCAGTAGGAGCCCTTCTAATTGGAAAGGCCATATATTTCTAGTTCCCATATCTAAAATACTCATTATCCTAGCTTTTATGTCAACTTGAAGGAATTTAAAAAGTATACATCATTTCTTTATTGATAAATTATACCACACAAATCAGGTTACTTTTTCTATCTGATTACAGAGTTAACAGAAAGTGTAGCTGTCTTTAATGCAGCAACATAACATTTTACTATGAAGAAATTCTGTACCTTGACCAAAGGACTGCAACGTGGATTGAAAAATGTAATGACAAGATAGAACTGGCAACTATGGTGCAAGTACTATAAGAAGTTTATTTTCTACATTTTCAATAATAAACAGCTCTCCAAAAAGGGTAATACATTAAGTAAGGGGATGATGTAGCCAAAGAAGGGATGGTACAGAAAACCACATGAACTTCAATCAGTACAAAAGCTGTACAGAGGCCATGAAAACTTGAGAAGGTGTAAAAAACAAACACGACAAGGCAACTCCCTGGAGTCATGCGTCCCTGTTCTCACTGAAATTGCTGCTCTCCATCTGGGCACTTCAGCTTGAGAATCAGTAAGATTACCCATTTCACAAAGAGGGTTTTATCTTTAAAGTAGAAATCGCTTAGGGAGAGAAAGCTAAACATTAGGAAAGCATTAACTCTTTGAAGAACTGAAAATTACTTAGGAAGCCAAATGAAGCAACAGAAAGTACAATGGTTTTTAAAGTGGGGTTCAGACCTATCCTCCTAACCTCTTCCTTGCTTAAGCTCAAACATTTCTAATGCTGTTGCGTATTTTGTGGTTTCAGGAAAAGATTTCTCTTTAAAAAGAAAAAGAAAAGTGAAATCTGCTGCCATCACTATCTCTTGCTATTTGCTTTTTCTTTAAATATGATCAGAGATCTAAACGTATTTTCTTGGTCTGTGTTACTAGAATGTGAAAAGTTTCGACAAAGATTTGAATATTATTCTATAAAGTAAGTGAGCAAAAGAAGTTCTTAGAAACAAATAAAACTTTGTTATCCCCACCTCCCCCAAGTCTGTTCTTCCACTGCCTCCAAGCCCTCAATATTTCTGGACAGTATGAAGAAAATTCTAACGAACATTCCAGCCACCATACTCCAAAAACATTTCCTTCAATGGCTACATAAGATTTTTTTTGAGACGGCAAGCCCCAAATTTATAGAAATCTCTAGAATGAGAATTTTCAATTATGAAAAATAACACACAGTATGTCAGGATAGAATCTGCGTAGCGTTCTTCAACATACTTGCTACCAAAGAGCAGCCAGACCGCGTAGACCAGCGGTTCTCAACCTGTGGGTCGAGACCCCTTTGGGGTCGAATGACCCTTTCACAGGGGTTGCCTAAGACCATCAGAAAACACATATATAATCACATATTGTTTTGTAATTAATCACTATGCTTTAATTATGTTCAATTTGTAACAATGAAAATACATCCTGCATATCAGATATTTACACTACGATTCATAACAGTAGCAACATTACAGTGATGAAGTAGCAACAAAAATAATTTTGTGGTTGGGGGTCACCACAACATGAGGAACTGTATTAAAGGGTCACAGCATTAGGAAGGTTGAGAACCACTGGCCTAGACCTTCTCTCTGCATTCAGTAACAAACAATCGCAAAGTGTAAATGACAACCAGGGAAAAATGTGTGACACAAAGGCCATTTTTCTTTGTTGGAATCAGGAAGAAAAGTGCAACCCAAAGTTTGGCCACTTACCAATTCGAAGGAATTTAAATAAAGTTCCACTTTAAAAGTAACAAGACTTATTTGAAATATGGGTTTGATTCTTTCATGGGTTCCAATCTCAGCAATTAAAATCTTCATGGTGATATATCTTCAAGCTGTGGCTTCTAATAGATCCAAAATGCTAACTGTGCTCCATGTTACTTGTAGATAGGGCCATAATACTAGGAACATTAAATCCTAAAAGGATAACAGCATTTCCACTATTATAACCTAATTTAGAGCCAATAATGTTTCAGTCAAGTCAACAACATGTATGTAGAATGTGGCCACACATACACACTAAGTTATAACAATAATCCCATGTTTGAGGGCATTACATACATTCCCTCCTATATGAGATAAGTCATATGAACACTATTACACACTGAATAAAAGGCAGTTAGAGAAAACTGACTTCCCTAAGAAGTTCAAGAACACAGGCAGGTAAATGGTAGAGTTAAAGTGCAAATCGAAGCTGCCGCCCTCCAGAGCCTGTGCTCCATACAACACAGTGGCATATGACGGCATCCCCAGGGAGGCAGCATGAAAGAATTGATGCCTTTTGGCAATAGTCAAAATATCTTAAATATCAGGCATATAACATTTTCAGCCCACCAGATGCTTATTTAATTTTGAAAAATCAATTTTGATGGAGCTGCTATGAGAAGTAGTTTCACATTTGTTAATGCCTGGTTATATTCTTGAAAACATAGAGGCATTATAAAGAAAAGATGAATTTTTTAAAGTCAGGAAGAAAAACAAGAATCTAGCTGGATTGAACTGAAAATGTTTGACAAAACACAAACGAACAGAATCTGTAACTTTAGCATGCCTTTGCAGGAGGCACGTACTAAAATGGTCATATCAGATTCAGAACACAAAAGCCTTAACATACTTATTGTTGTAAACAAAGGCATTTGGTTAAATGAAAGTTCCATCAAAGCTTAGTAACCAAATTCAACTGAACAGAAAGTAAAGGGTTATATACTTTCTGTGGCTCCAATAATAGCTAACCTAATAATGGCAAATGGAGGGTTATTGTTGATTCCTTTGCCTCTATTTCATAAATTAGATCAAGCAACCTGGCAGTTACAGTACTTTAGGGTTTTATTCGACTAAGTGATTTTAAAGTTATCTCCAAATAGAGCAAAGTCATGACTTGAATGACTGCTGAGTAGTGCCGTGCTTTCCATCGGCATGTTAGTACTTTTGACCAGTGTCAAGTAAAAAGCTTCCTGGGAACTAAAACTATTCTATAAAGCTCAATTTATATCTACAGGACTGACTATTACAAGGCAAAGTGTCATTGATACAGTATTATCTGATATTCCAATTCACCAGGGGCCAGCTTGTAAAATATAAACTATTAGAGCAGTCAAATGTTATTTATTTCTTATGATTCAAAACTCAGGAACAGCAGAATTTCTCTGGTTAATGATTTTTTATAGCACATTTCCAATTTTTTAGTACAGTTTATTGATCTGGGATACTGAAACAGTTTTCTTCCCTGGCTAAAGAGCACATAAGGCTGAGCCCTGGGTCCCTTGGGATGTGCCTCCAAAGGCAATGGTGGTGGCAACTCATGAGGCAGCTGCAGAGTGGTGAGTGAGTGGCATTTTCCTGACTGAAAGAATATTCTGGTGGAATGTTGGCCTTTTGATAATAAGAAGCACTTCCCTAGCCTTTGTACTTGAAGACGGGACAGTTCTGAGAGCCCATGAGCTGCCCTTCACAAAAGCAGTCTATTTTCCCCTTGTGCCCTGATATGGTTACTTTCAATTACCCTGATATCCCAGGAAGAAAAATATCCCCCTCTCCATATTTCATTCACATAATAAGAATCTGCAAGCTGTTCTGTATGACAGATGAGGACTGTGAGATGAAGCAACTTGTTCCGCCTGTCAGCCTCCAAGAACCCACAGCAATGAGATACAATCGTGATGAGATGACATTACTAGAGAAGAAGTGGGTCAAATACATGGTCACTTGAAAACAGAATGTCAACTGTTCTTTCTACTTCGGTAATTTGATGCAGTGGTAACCCCCCTGCCACACACACACACACACACACACACACACACACACACGAAAAACAGAAAGAGGCACTCACTGCTATTAGCATGTATACTTGCACACATGCAAATATTGTTAAAATTATTGTTCCCATAAGCCCTTTAATGGCTTTTCAGCCTCTGACCCATCAGTCTCCAAAAGTTTACTAAGCATCTACAAGTGCCAAACAATGAACTCGTAGAATGTTGACATCAGACACAGCCCCTGCCTCTTAGCATTTACAGTCTGGGTCAAAAGACAAACATTAACAAGGCAATTAAAACTGATGTAATGCCCTAGCTGGTTTGGCTCAGTGGATAGAGCGTCAGCCTGCTGACGAAGAGTCCCAGGTTCGATTTCAATCAAGGGCACATGCCCGGGTTGCAAGCTCGATCCCCAGTGGGGAGTGTGCAAGAGGCAGCCGATCAATGATTCTCTCTCATCACTGATGTTTCTGTCTCTCTCTACCTCTCTGAAATCATTAAAAAATCTATTTTAAAAAAAACTGATGTAATGGCGGCTGCAAATGAAGTAGAAGATACTAAGGGGGCTTATGTGGTAAGAACTAACCGAGTCTTATGAGTCAGAATAAGTTTCCCTGTGGAAGACACATTTACGCTAAGGCCTAAGTGGAATTAGCAGCCAGGTAAGAGGTGAGGAGGAAGAATTTCCAACTAAGGATCTTTCCCTTCAAATGTTCCTATTGGAAGAAACCAATTCAAGATGCAGCAGAAAGTATAACAGAGTAAATGAAGTCATGGAGCCCACCACTGAGATGTTATTATCTATTCCTTGTTTTAACCCCTAGTTTAAAAAAGTAATTAATTAAAAGAAATAGTTTGAAAAATACTGGTATGCATCAGTACTATCTTGCCAAATAAGGGCACAAGTTGATCATAACCACATTTCCTTGCTGATCTAAATATTAAGGTAGATTTTGCTTTTACAAAATCTAATTTATCTTGATTGCAATGGTTAAAACCCATGGGTTACTTTTAAAAACATGTTTTGACAGTAGTGAAACTTCCAGCACATACAACACCAACAGCATAAATCTGTTCAGGGTACAATTACATGAAAATTAACACAAGCAGTTGGTAAATGTGATTGACAAAAAAATAAAAATAAAGGAAGACTATACCAATGACATGCCACAAGGGGTGAAAATTATAAAGGTTCTCTTCTCTAAGATTTGGTCATGAAAATCCTGATTTGTTCTTGAAGGATTAGTTTTGGATCATCATACATCTCTCTTATAGCACACAGGGTTTTTTCCATAGTCAACAAATTGGAGTGGAGAAGGGAAACTGGATTTATTCATGAATATGTTCGTGCTACCTACTAAACCCCAGTGTGTGATGCTTGGACCATTTTCTTTCCAAACTCATAATCCATCCCCAGAATCAATTAAAATAAATGAGGGCTGAATTTGGCCTCAAAAACTCAATGACTAAGTAGAGCTCCTAGTATGGGAGGAAAAATAATTTAATGTCTTTAGCTACTAATGATCAGCAATGACTTTAGCAGTTGCTCTAAAATGAACACAACCTAGGGCTACTTTAAAGAAATATAGTACACAAACCATGAGAATTAACAGTCCTATTCTACCCTGTTGCTTAGATATAAACTAGAGTTCAGTCTGGAAGGCATGTTTTAAGAGGAAGGCTGAGGAAGTTATAAAATACTAGAGGAGGGCAAGCAGAAGTAGGGAGAGGGGTGAACTGAACTTCATGTAATAAACAACTGAAATTCCCATGGAGATTCAGCCTGGAGAAAAGTAATGAGAGAACAGAAAACTGCTTTCATATACATAATCATTGATAAGGCCATTCGTTTTATTGAGCACTTTCTCTGCTCAAGGCACTGTGCAAGGCAACAAAGATACAACACTGAGCAAGAAAGCCCCAGTCCTTAAGATCATATGAAATAGAAAACAGACTTTGTGGCTCTTCACAGGATATGATGTAGAAGAGCAGAGAACAGATTCTGGAATCAGAGCATTGAAGTCAAAGTCTGTAAGTGGGTCAAATAGTTGTCCCCAAAAGATATGTCTACGTCAAAGCTCTGGAGCCTGGCAAATGTGACCTTCTACAGAAAAAGGGTCTTTGCAGATGAAATTAAGTTCCGAATGTAAGGTGAGGTCATCCTGAGTTACTGGGGTGGACCCTGACTACAATGACAAGTGTCCTTATCAGAGAAAGGCAGAGGAAGATTTGAGCTAGACAGAAGGAGCAAAGATACAGAAAAGGCCAAGTGAAGGAAACAGACATGTGGCCACAAGCCAAAGAATGCCTGCCGCCACCAGAAGCTGGAAGAGACAAGGAAGGATTCTTCCCTAGAGCCTTTTGGGGGAGCATACAATGGGCCTGGAACTCTGTGACATTAAGTTCCTTAAAAAGTAATGGGCCTCCAACCTTTGCATAAGAATGGAGAGGGTGCTCTTTTCCTAAACTAGAACATGAAAATATCTCCCAAAGGTAAGGGCTTTGGGCAAGCCACTGGGTCTCCCAATGAAGATAAACCTACTTTTATAATTTTCTCACTTCCTGGATTCAGAATAGTTCAGACACTGCCAACTACTCTCTGAAAGGCGAAGTCAAAATATGTGGCAGGCCAGGCAGTAGGTCTAGGAAATTAAGATACAGCTGCCTATTCCTATTTTGGTGGAGCTGCAGGGCCAGATATCATGGTTCACTTGGGCCTGATTTGGCTGAAAAGATACAGGTTACAAATAAGGCTAGACAGGAGAATACATAAATAAAACTATGGAATATTCACAAAGGAGACATTATACAGCAGTCAAACCAAATAAAGTAAGGTACAGAACAGTATGTATTATATGTTACCTTTTTTTGTAAAAATGGGAGGAAAATAATACATATACATATTTGCCTATGTGTGTTAAAAATACTGAAAAGATGCAAAAGAAGATAATAAAAGTGACTACCCTAAGGGAAATGGGGGCAGAGATGGCGGTATAGGGACAGGAACAAAATTTTACTTTATGCCTTTTTGTATTGTTTTGATTTTTGAACCAGATGAATATATTACTACTCAAAAAAATTTAAGCCTATTGAAAAGAAAAAACTAAAACAACATAGTTTAAAATGGTACATCTGAAGAGGGCAACTTGGTGATATACATAAAAACTGGCACTTTCTTGGACAGAGTAGTTCCACTTCTGAAATAAATTTATCTAAGGAAATAACAAGAGAGTTTTACAGAGAGAGAAAGAGAGAGAGCGAGAGAGAGAGAGAGAGAGGTTCACTACAGAATTATTTGTTATAGTTAAAATTTTGAAAAAAGTCTACATGTAAAATAATAGAGAACCAGTCAAAGAAATAATGAAACATGCAAATAATTAAGCAATATGCAACTGTTAAAAATTATTCACATTCAAAGATATAGAAAAATATTCATAGAGTATTTTTTAATCACTAATTAATTTTTCAGTAAAACTGTTAAAGCATCTACCAGGTGCTAGGAAGAGATGGATGCTAATTTTAAAAGGCCAGTTAAGAGGCAGTACATAAATGGATTGTCCCACTTTTTTGTGCATTTATAACTAAACTAGAAGGATAAACACCAAAATGAGAGCAGTGATTACCTCTCGGTCATGAAATAGTTGGTGAAATATATTTTCTATAATGATCATATATTACTGCTACAATAAGAGAAGCACCATTTTTTAAAATCAGGCCAACAACTCCCAGGATCAAAAATGTGTCTCATTCATCTGTGTTCTCTCACCCCTCACTGACTCCCTGAACACAAGCATGATGCCTGCTTCAGCCACAGCCATCCGTGACCATGAGAAAAGGCTAAGAACACTGTAGCTACTCTCTCCTTGACACCTCTGAGCTGCTGAACTGAAGCCACAGCCACCCCCACATTTCCAGATTTCTTGTTATATGAGAGAAATAATCCTCTATTTCTTTAAGCCACCATAAATCGACTGTTCTGTTATTTGCAGTTGAAAGCATCCTGGCTGACAAAGCTTACTAAATAACACAGGACATGTTAAGGCTGGTACCCGCAACCCAATGTGTTTATTTTGATCAAGGAGGAGAGCCTGAGGACTGATGTTCATTGCCCCACCAGCTTCTGGCTCTCTGGAGTTCCTAAGAGCCCAGGAGAAGTGGTGAGCGGGGGTTCCAGGTGCACAGGGGAGCACTGCCTGTAGTGAAGAAAAACCAGGGAGCTACACCTGTGGCTTACAATATGACCCAGCATTCCACTTCTGAGAATGTATGCTAAGAAAAGAATCATACATATGATTATGCATATTTGCAAATATTCTTCATTAATGTAGATCAGAAATAGAGGTGAGGGAACCTAATGTTAAATATTTGAGATAGATATATTCTAATAGTGCAGTACTTTGCAGTCATCAATGAGATGGAAAAAGTCACACAATACATTGATGAGTGAAAAATAAGTAACAAAACTATAATATAAAGTATGATTCCAATTTAGAGAACTAGACGAACTAACAAATATATACATGCAATAAAAAGAAATGGAAAGTGTACATACTGCAATACTGATAGTGGAATGGCAAAATGTTATTTTAATTTTCAGCATCTGTCTGTTTTTTAAAGCTTCTAAAATAAATTTCTTTTCTTATGCAGTTGATAAGAAAAGTTTTTTTAAATAGCAACTTTCATAGAATAATCTGTGCCCTCTGACCAAGATGATAGCCTCATCAACACCAACTCTGCCTAATATCTGCCTGCAGATCTAATGAAGTTAACAAGTAACATTTTTTTGTTTTAAAATAGATTGATGCCAACAGCTGCAAGCTAAGCTACAGAGATAAAGAAATTTCATGTTTCCAAGTGAATCTGCATTATATAAATGCAGTATGTTTTATTTATTTCCATGAATACAGTTTGATGCTGATTTGAGAAATATTTTTATTTTCTTAAATAACTCTATCCTATATTGAAATTCATACCCTTATATGAAATGGGAGTGATCTTGGAAACAACATAAATAAATGTTAACTTCCTATCCTATATAATAAAGATGTAATATGCAAATGGTCATTACACCGTGAAGCGTAACGACCGAAGGCATAACTACCAGATCACAGATCAGCAGGAGGGTGGGGCAGCGAGCTAGAAGGGGGCAGCAGAGAGCTACAGGAGGGGGCAGGGCAGCAAGCTATGAGGAGGGGCGGGGGGAACTACAGGAGGGCAGGGCAGAGGGCGGAAAGCTACTGGAGGGCGGCAGCGAGCTACTGGTACACGGATTCGTGCGCAGGGCTACTAGTGTCATTCATAAAAAGCAAGTCTATTTGCATCCTTGTCTTGACCCATTAGACTTTATGACACAAAAACGGTAGCTATCAGGCAGGTTCGATCCTTTTTACCATTTCAGGACATCTGATCCTAGAGCTCAAGCTCCCTGGTCAGAGTCTGGATCTTCAGCATGTGTATTAGAGAAGGTAACTACCCCTAGTTGCCTTATCCTATCTACTTCTTTACAAAAAGCAATATTTCACTCGAGGTATTATGATTAATAATAAAAATAATAACTAAAATCATCTCTAACTTATATTTGGTGCTTACTATGTACCAGGAAATGTCTAAGTATCATCCCATTTAATCCTCACAGTTAACCAATGAGGTAGGTTCTTTTATTAACCCCATTTTTAAATGAGGAAACTGAGGTATAATGAGACAAGTGCTGAGTCAAGATGAAAACATAATGTATAAATATAGCAATAATAACAAAACAGCATCATCATTAAATCCCTATGATGTGCCAAACAGCACTGAATGCCTTCCAAACATCACATCTTGTGTTTACAACAACCTTGCACTATTCCCACTGAATGGATAAGAACTTAAGTTAATTAGGTAAGGAAAGGTATAGGTCAGTCTGGCCCCAAAGTCAGCCATGCCAGGAAACTGCCAGGGATGTTGGGGAGGCAGGGAACTTCAGAATGATCAGACTCAAACCCCTCACTCTTCAGATATGTTAAGGGAGAGGACAAGACTTGCATAAGGCAATGGGACAGCCAGCACTAAAGCCCAGGTCCCCAGTACTGTCCTTGCGGTGACATGATGAGGGCCTCTCACACTGAGTCAACCGTCTCAGGCACAGTGAAAGCAGGAAGGGAGAGCCTGACAGCCTCAGAGTGTTGGCATCAGCCTGTCAGCTCTCCCTCTGTTCCCTCCTGACCCTGGGGACTGCAGTGCACGCTGCTGGAACATTCAGAACTCGGAATAATAGAAAATCTTGGGGAAAGAATCCACAGCCAAGACAGGAAGTACCTTGTGCCCTTTCATGATCTACCTAGAGCCAATTTCCAATATGATTCTCCTGAAATAGAACTGGAGATCAATGGAGAAGGAGGTTGGCTCAGGCACATGTGGGACTCTTTTGTAGACACAAAATACAATACAGCCAATTTCTTTGAGAACACAGTCTGAATCAGCAAGTCCCCTGGATCCTTTCTGACTAAGGGCACATCTTCCCTAGTTTGTGCACTGGATAAAAATAATTAAACTGTCTCACAGAGAAATTTTTTTAAATAGGATTTTGGTGATGATGAATTTAAATTCATTCAGTATTATGTAATCTTTGAAATATAACAGTAGTTTACTCGACTTTGATTTCTAGGCTTTCCTTTGATGGCAAATATTAATATTTATCATTTTTCTGATGTTGGACTAATGAGAATCTTAAGTGTTTATAAGATGGCATTTAAATATTACAGTATGGTAGATGTGTTTGTTTTCTAATTTATATTCCTCCGTCTTTAACATCAAGCAGCATTAATTTTTTGTGCTGAATCCTGGGTTGTTATTCATCAACATTTTGAGTAAGTGTCTATGGCCAGAACTGAAGGCCTGTACATTTATTTGATGACCAAAGAGAATATGACAGTCCACCAAATAACACAGTACTAAAGGAAAGATCTAGCCCTGATTTTCAAAGAGAAAACTGGCACACACATATGACTACTAGCCAGCGATAGCAGACAGAACAGCATGCCGGGTTTAATGGCAGCAATCACAGGTGTCATGTCACACACTGTGAAAGCATGCTTTACATCAGTAATCTCACCTGATCCTCACAACAACCTGAGAACTAAGTAGTCTTGTTGTCTTCATTTTCTAGAAAAGTGAGATGCAGAGAGGTTGAGTACTCTGCTCAAGATTACACAGCTAATGAGAAACAAAACCAGATTCATTCCTCAGAGCCAGATAGTGGGTTCTTCTCTGTACTCCCTTCCTTACAGCCCCTTCTTGACTCCCCAGCCTTTGAAAATTCCAATTATCTGTGCAGCATAAATAACCCATCAGCATGGAGCAGTAGCCTTCAGGGCAACCCAGACTTTCGGATCTTGATGGTAATGGTGACATAATTCAGTCTACATAGGCCATACATTGTTCTATGCACAGGGATACAGCAAGAAACAGGAACGATATCCCTGCCCTTGGGGAGAAAACTTTCTAGAAAGGGAAAACAAACAACATTGACACAATAAACAAGGCATTATCTCTAATAAGGAGACAAAGTGGGAGGCAGTACAAGTTCAAGAAATGGTAAGAGGGGCTGAGGTCAGGGACTTTGTAGATATCACTTACTAATACTCCACCATGCAACCAACACTCAGTTAACCAAAGAAATAATAGAGGACAGCCCAGAAGTCTATGGGTCTATGGCACAATGCAAAATCCAATTCCAAATTCTAAGTTAGGGACCTAGACTATTTACCCAACATGGGGATCAGATGCTAGAAAGACAGCATCAGCAAAATAGCCACTGGCCCTGCCTTCATGGATCTTACAAACCAAAGGGAAAAGACGCATTGATCAAAACTTAGGGGTTAAATAAAAGCTATAAAAAAAGTATAAGTCAAGGAAGCAAAAGACAGGACCTAACCTACAGAGGACTATGAAAGAAGGTTATCATTCTGACATTGACTCTATCTCTGACCCAGAGCGAGTCATTTCCCTTCTTTAGAAGAAGCTTCCTTCAAAGTCCTTCAAAAAATCTTCTGAACCTATCATTCCAACATATAAAAACTGTGCTATTGCCCTGGAAGGTGTGGCTCAGTTGGTTGGACATCATACTGTGCACCGAAAGACTGCTGGTTTGATTCCCAGTCAGGGCACATGCTGGGTTTCCGGCTCGATCCCCAATAGGGGGCATGCAGGAGGCAGCTGATCGATGTTATGGTCTCACATTGATGTTTCTCTCTCTCTCCCTCTCCCTTTCTCTTTCTAAAAATCTATAAAACTATTCTTAAAACACACACACACACACACACACACACACACACACACACACACCACCTATGTGTTATTGCTTCTTCCACCAATCATTAGTTCTCAAACTGCTCTCCTTCTCCCTTGGTCCCTTTCATTCTCTCCCTCTGCAACCCTACCTCAATGGCTTTGTTCTTGGTTTTCACTGATACATGACAGAGGCCTCAGATCAGAAGGACATGGGCCTGATATTCCATCAGGGGCAGAAGTAGGTATAGCAGACACTCTAGGCAGAACCCAGGTGAAGGAAATGGGAAGAAACCAGGTTACACACATGGCATCTGGTGTCCAAAGAGCACATTAATATGTGAAAGAGAAGCCTGTTATGGAGACAGCAGGCATTAGGGAGGCATCAGCCAAGATCATAACTGGTATCTGGCAAGAGGGAAAGACAAAGAACTCAGAGAAGCAGATCAGCAGAAGGGTGGTCTGAACAGCAAAGAGCAAAGCTGCAACCACAGTACTGAGATTCAGGGACAGGGCCATTACCCAGAGAATACAATCCAAACTCCACACTTTGACCTCCAAACTCTACATGGCCAGGCCAGCCTCACGTGTGCCAGTCCCCCCATTCAATCTCTGTGGTTGAGCTAGAGGCCTTCTTTTGTCCCTCTGCGCATGTCAAGCTCTTTCTTCCCTTCAGGCTGCAGTGCAGAATGTTCCTTCTGCCTGGAAAGCCACTTTACCTGCTCTGCACATAGTTGCCCTCCTCTCATCCTTGACTTAGGTCTCAGCTCAAATATCAGCTCCTCCTCTCTGGCTACCCTACCTCAGCAGGTCATCTCTTTCACGATCACAGTACCTTATACTCTTTTTTGCCAATATTTGGCATTTTACAATTACATTTGTCCATCTTGCATATTGTCCATCTCCACGGGACTGTGCCTGTCTTGTTCACTGATGTATAACCAAAGCTAGCACCATGCTGACATATAATAGGCCTCAGTAAGTGCTTACTGAATGAATAAATTAATGATGAACAAGGAATGGCTCATACCCAAGAGGAACAGGCAAGAACAAACCTGGGGTTTAGGAACTAAAATTGGGTACCAGACAGGTCAGAGGCTATTGCCAGACTGTTACCCCACACTCCACCTGCCTGCTTGCCTTCACTGTGAGACAGTACCTGCTTCCAGATCCTGGGCGCACACTCTACTTGCCTGCCACTAGTGTGGGCTGCTCCTACCACACAGAGTCTCATAAGAACCTGGCCAACCCCAAGAAATGAAAGCTGCTTGTGCAAACCCATCACATCCAGTGATTACAATCCATAGTCATTAGAGTAGCTAATATATGCCAAGGATGTTATACATGCAATCTTATTCACCCTTCACAATATCCATAGTTATTGTTAGAAGTACTTTTCTAAAGATGAAAGAAACAGACATAGCCAAGAAACTGGTCCATACTCACACATCTGCTAATGGGTACAACCATATGCTTTGGGTCTATGAATATGAACCACTGAGCTCAAAAATAATAAAAATGTAAAATATAATAATAATAATAAAAATAATACATTTACTACAAAATTACTATATGAGGGGTACTTTGCTAACATTTTACATAGATTTTTCCCATTCAATTCATACCTACCTCTGAGGTAGGTCCTATTATGTGTTCATTTTATAGAGGAAAATAAAACTCTGCAAAGTAAAACAACCTGTCCAAGGTCACCTTCAGCTTGTTAACAGTGATATGTGTATTTGTGAACTCTACCAACACTACTCATTACATGAACACAGAATGGCAACACAGTAGAAGCCATAAAGATCTAGACCTTTCCTAATCCAAGTGTGGCCAGAAGTATCTGCATCACCTGGGAGTTTATTAGAAATGCAGAAGTTTCTGGCCTCACCTGGACCCTTGCCCATAGTTGCGGCCAGTCCCCAACCCATAGGAGTCGGACCCAGCTGTTCCATCTGTACTAGGAAGCCAAACACAGCCAATTTCTCTAGGCCAGGGAAACCTTGGCCCGTTGCCTCTTGGAAGTTCAAGAGGCTAGAGGAAGCCATAGCTTAGGGGAAGCTTCTGCCCTGCTCAGAGGGGCCAGGACAGGGAGGGCCTCAGCTGCAGATTTATTTGTGGCCACGGCTGCTGAAGCTTCCTGGCCTTGCTTTCACCCCATCAGCCAGCAGAACCCAGAAACAAGGATTTCAAACTGCAGCGGCCACTTACTGTTTTTGTATCCCAGAGTTGCTTCCCCTCTTCTGAAGGTATCAGGGCCTCCCATTAATCTCTGTGTGCACAGCCATGCATGCTGTGTACCGCATCATTCCCATATATATTTGTAAAAACAAAACACTTTCCCTCCCCTCCACCCAACTATCTTTTTGTTGTTACACCCCCTTCATACACTCTGCATTTGCGTCTCTCTCTCTCCTGCCTTTCCCCTGCTCTCCTTCAGATCAATACCTCTTCCTTCACCAGGCCTGTTCCCAGGGAAGGTTGAACAGGAACCACCAGCACATCAAGGTTGAAACAACCTTATTCCAGCAGGGTCCAGCCCCTTCCTCTGCCTGTCCTCAGGGCTCCAAGCACATACACTAACTGCTGCTTCTAGGCTTTGCTTAAACATCTCCTGGCACAACAAAGCAGGTACTGCCCTGTACTTAACGGGGAGACAGGACAGAAGCAAGTATTCTCTCTTTTTTTTTTCAAAACTGAAGACATGGGAAGAAGTCACCAACTTTCACAGAAAATGAAAATTTTGTCCTCACCACCTACCACACACTCCAGTGATTAAATGTCTGCAGACCATCCTCTCCTCCAGCCTGTACCCAACTAAAATATGCACACATTAAACCTCATGAGGGAGTACCAACATTTCACATTATCTGTGATGGGTGTTAGCTCCAAAAGCTATGAGGCTGAGAAACTGCAGAATATACTGAATTTTAATGGAAATCTGATTGTGAATAAAGAGAGTAAATCCATAATGAGCAACACTAATAAACACATAAAAAGACTCAGAGTCTTTAAGTTCCAGAATGCTGTCAATGTGTGCCTTTTGCGAACCTCATAACAGTTTCTCAATTTTCTCTTCTATTTCTAATTATTTATCATTAAAAAAAAACCTTAGCATACATACAAAATATCCCTAAAATATGTAAAATTTTAACTGTATTAAACCCTCCAACAAAAGCACTATTTCCCACTCTTTTCTTTTTCTCTCTATTGCAGTGGTTCTCAACCTTCCTAATGCCGCGACCCTTAATACAGTTCCTCATGTTGTGGTGACCCCGAATTTCATTGTTACAAATTGAACATAATTAAAGCATAGTGATTAATCACAAAAACAATATGTCATTATATATGTGTTTTCCAATGGTCTTAGGCGACCCCTGTGAAAGGGTCGTTCGACCCCCAAAGGGGTCGAGAACCACTGCTCTATTGAGTCAACACTGCAGAAAAATGAAACAGGCCTACATCGGAGATACTGCAGGTTTGGTTCCAGACCACAGAAATGAAGCAATCATTGCGACAGAGCGAGTCATCATCTGTTTGCTGGTGGATGGTCTTGACTTCAGTCTTTAAAAAACACACAGCCTGTGAAGTGCAATAAAACAAGGCATGGCTATACATTGTGAAATGACCTCCTGGTGAGTAGAGAAGCTTGGGAAATGCTGCAAAGTTAAACTATGGTGCAGGGTAATAGAAATTCAGGTCAAGAATGCTTCCAGATCCTGAATACCAGTATAAAGTATTAAATATAAATATTCAGATGCAAACAAACATATGCATACACATTTTCTGTAAGGTAAAAAACAAAAACAAACAAAAAAAAAACACAAAACTTTCTTTTTTTTAATCTTCACCCAAGGATATTTTTCCATTGATTTTTAGAAAGAGTGAGAGAGGGAAAGAGTGGAAGAGAGAGGATATTTTCCCATTGATTTTTAAAAGTGGAAGAGAGAAAAACATTGATGTGAGAGAAACACATTGATTGGTTGCCTCCTGCATGCTCCCCGACCAGGGAGAAGCCTGCAACTGAGGCACATGCCCTTGACGGGAGTCCAACCTAGGACCCTTCGGTCCGAAAGCTGATGCTCTATCCACTGAGCCAAATCGCCTAGGGCAAAAAAAAACTTAAAAGGAAAAGATTCCCATATATTGTAGATAATCCAGCAAATTACAGGTATTTAATCAAATTAGCTTAATTATTCTACCCTGAAATGGAGAATGTGGGTAACTACCAAAAAAATTTTTAAAGGAAACAAATCTGTATAATAAGTGCCCACTCTGACAGTGGTTCATCTCAAGCTGCATTGAATTAAAATGTAAGAATGTTACAAGTAAAACTGGGCTATACTTTCTATGAAAAATAGTTTAAAAATTTAAACCTTTTCAATAAACATGGACAAGCACAGATCATGAAAGCATGCAATACATTCAGTTTCTTCTGAACATGTTTTTAATGGGTTAATACTTTTTCAGCCATGACAAATGGAACAAAGTAAATATCAGGAAGAGAAACGCAGGTTTAACTCAACATTAAGGAGAATCCCGACTCGGGTAAATACAGATACAGATACAAGGGAGTGGGGTGGTCGGGGTCCTTGGTAATTAACCTAAAAGATATAACGCAGGACACAGCCTGTAGTTAGTTCAAATTCCATGGGCTTTGAGATGAGGCTTATCATCTCTTTCACTGGCAAAGCCTTCAAAATGCTACATTCTAGATATTTCGTTCACCACCAGGGCTTTCACCTGTTCAACTGTTCCTGATTCATTTCATGTTCCGTTTTTAAAATCAGTGATTCTCATTCCTAAATGCACTTCAGAATCACCTGAGAAACTTAAAGAAGAAAATACTAATGCCTGCCTTCCACACTCTGCTTTTAATTCGTCTGGATGGGACCACCCTGAGATGATTCTAACTTGCAAGAAGGCTGAGAATCACCGGTTGGAAGGCAGTCCAAGCAGGTTAAAGTTATGTAAAGAAGGAGGCACTATAATTTGGGCAAGGTGCCTCAAACTCCCATTTTAATCAAATATAATATGGTACTTTAAGGATCCCTGATTGTTTCCCCTCAAATTTAGATAAAATCAATTGCATGGGAGAAATACATCTATTTGCCCGTAATACTTACTTAAGTTTTTACAAAGGACTGAAGAAGTTCCAGACTTTACATGTGAAACAAAAACAACAGTAGATGTAAAGGTAATCTATTTCACCTAGTACTCAAATATAATAAACAAGGAAACAGAAATGGGTCCATAAAGTTGTGATTTTTATTAATAACAATAAGATTAAAATCAAAGTTACCATTATTGAGTGACAATTACTGTGTTAAGCACTTTCCATAGTTTACCTCACTGAAAACTTAAAACATCATTACACAATAGGAATTATTGCCCCCATTTCACAGATAAGGACATTGAGGCTCAGAGAAATTGGGACAGTTTTTCCCAGAGTCACACAGCAAGGAAGTGGTAGAACCAAGGTTAGAATCCAGGCCTTTTGCTCTCTGAGTCCATTCTCTTAACCACATCATTTCTCACCTAGTACACTCAAGGGTTTCCTAAGTACTTGTTATTCAAAGTAGAGTCCTTGGGCCAGCAGCATCAGCCTGTTAGAAATACTGAATCTGGTCCATTCCAGACCTACTAAATCAGAATCCACATTTCAAGAATTTCAAGATAAGCAGGAGATTCATATTTATACTAAAGTTAAAGAAGCACAGGCCTACCTGTTTTTCCCACATCAACTATTACCTCTCACAAATTCATCATCCATACTGCATCCATACTTTTTAAAAGACAAATCCAACCATTTCATTTCTCCACTTAAGATTGTTAAATGGTTTCGCAAATGCCCTTGGAATTAAACCCAAAGTTATTTTACAATACAGATAACTAGACTCTGCATAATATCACCCATGCTTGCCTCTGTAGTCTCATCTCCCCCACTTCCCTGCCCATTGGTTCTTATACCCCAGGCCCAGAGACCTTTTTTCTGCTTGTCAAATCCCAACACACCTTTCCTTCTTCCTTTCCTCCCTCCCTCCCTTCCTTTCTCCCTTCCTTCCTTCCTTACTCTTTTCCTTCCTCCCTTCCTTCCATCCTTCCTCTAAGCCCGTGGTCGGCAAACTGTGGCTCGTGAGCCACATGCAGCTCTTTGGCCCCTTGAGTGTGGCTCTTCCACAAAATACCACATGCGGCCGCGCACGTACAGTGCAATTGAAACTTCGTGGCCCATGCACAGAAGTCGGTTTTCAGCCTGGGCGAGTCTATTTTGAAGAAGTACTGTTGATATTTGGCTCTGTTGACAAATGAGTTTGCCGACCACTGCAGCTCTTCCCCAGTTAGAATGAACTACCACTAACCACCATGCACTGTGTATCTCCCGTATGTAATGGCACAGTGCCTGACACAGAGCTAGGAGCAGGATAAAAGGAGCTGAACAAATATGTTTAGGATACTGAGGACCTCAGCTCTATCTTTTGTCTGTCTATCCACAATTTGCTCTTGCTATGAACCTCATTCCCCTCTCTCCTTCCCTCTCCCCGCATCACCCCTTTTCTGTAACTCACCTCCTTATCAGTAACCTCATGGCTGTTGAAGTTGTCAGCTTTAGAAAGCACTGCCATGCCCACATGGCCACTGCCCTGGGATTACTCACCATCTGGATGACAACTGCTCTGCTTTAACCCTGAGGCTCCTGGGACAGGCCCAAGCCTTTCTACAAGCGAACAGAAGGCCCCACTGACAGAAGCAGGCTGCTTTTCAATCGAGATTTAATATATAGATGGAACTGTAGATCAGGGACCTCTCAGCTGGCAGTGCAGAGCCAAAAGCTTCACTATCTCTGCCCACACAAGAGAGTGTCACTGTGCTGACAAGATGGGTTATCAAGAGTGGTGGGTAACTTCATATTTCAAATGTGATGGCCAGGCTTACTATTCTAAGAAAACAAATGGCAAATCCTTTTATAAAATAGATATCTGACTCAAGTTTAAATCTGATATATTTTCAAATATCAAGTTACATTTAATAAAAGTAAGAGCTACTATTCATCTATTGAAGAGAAGCTATTGAGTGCCTGACATGTTGAAAGCTTTAAGCACCGTATCTTATTTAATCTTTATCATCACTATATGAAGTAGAAATACTTATTATCTTATTTTATAGAAGAAACCAAGGACTAAGTAACCTGCCTAAGAGGCAGGGCTGGGATTTAAATCATAGGCTTCCAGACTATTGTTTCTCTGCTACGGTGTGCTATTTGGATCTCTTGCTCATCTGAGAAGTTACAGGCATTGACATTCCCAAAGAAACAGCCCCTCAGAGGATGATCTTGAAGGCTGAGATTTTTCTCTGCAATGTAGACATCAAAAGGAGAGTAAGCCCAGGTGTAGCTCAGATCCTCCTATGGACCCGGCAGTCATAGTTAGATTCCCAATCAGGGCACATGCCCGGGTTGTGGGCTCAATCCCCAGCAGGAGGCATGCAGGAGGCAGCCAATCAATGATTCTCTTTCACCACTGATGTTTCTATTTTTCTCTCTCTTTCCCTTCCTTTCTAAAATCAATAAAAATATTTTTTTATAAAAAGGAAAGTAACCTGCTACCTCTTATACAGCGTGAGGCAAAAGTAGGTTTATAGTAGGAAAATGATACAATAATTAATAAATAATACAAGAATGAACTCTGTGTTTCCCATACTCACAACTGTAAACCTACTTTTGCCCCACCTTGTATTTCAATGCGGTATTTCTACATTAAAAGAGAAAACTGAGATTCAAAAAAAAAAATGTGGGAACATAGCTCAGGAGTGCTTATGAATGCAATTCCCCAAATATTTTTTCAGTGTCTACTAGTGGTCATGCATCGTTCTGGAAGCTGAATGATTAGACCGTCAGTTGGGAGAGTGCTGAAGGGGGCGGGGTGAATAGGGGGTGATGGGAAGAATGTCTCCCATAGTGACTGTCTCAGGAATGTTTAACCACTAATTTACAAATCTGTTACCTTATTATGTAATTAGGTAGAAATTATCTTTCACACACAGAGGTGAGAGTTGCCTGCTTTATTATCTGTGAATATGTAATTGAAAGGACCAATATATCTTCTGAAACAAAACTTTTGTATAATTCAAACAACTCATGTGGTCATTTCTGATACCCTATATTATTTAGAGCATTAGATTTTAACATATGTAAATGCAAACAATGTCATATTTTGTTCACAAGTGTCTGAAAGAACAAAAGAGAGAAGAGTACTGGGAGCCAAAACAACACTAATTTCCAAAGTAGAAATGGAGCATGTTGAAGCTGCATGTACATACAAATAGATGGGGACACAGAACATTTCCTAACTAATGCATCCATCAGACATGCACAGGAGTAAGGCGAGGACCAGTATCCCAAGTAAGAGAAATCATGAGCCTAAAAGGCCACATCCAGTACGATAAGGCCTCCAAAATCCTGCCTGCTTGCAGAAACAGGATGCTTTTGACACAAGGGCTAAGAGGAGGACCACGGAGACTTTGTACCTCACTTCCCTCATTTATAAAATGAGAGTTAGATCTGATGGTTTATAAGGCCTTTCCAGCCCTAACCCCTTAGCAACTTCTCATCCAGGAGTCCCCTGCACCTAAAGAGAGATAAGTATATAAAAATGCTCAAACAAATCTGCTGAATTAATTAGTACAACCTTAGAATAGTAATAAAGGAGAGAGAGACTTGGTCCTGGTCTGTGGCTTAGAGAGAACAAATTAGGGGAGAAGCCATTATCTAAACAGCTTCACACCTGGTGCTCCTGCTAGCTGACTGCTGGTAGAATGAAAACAACCCTGGACTTGGAAATAAGACATCTGGGTCAAGTCTCATCTCCGACCAACTATGTGACCTTGGGCAAACTGCTTCACCACCCGGGCCAGTTTCCTCATTTCTAACATAAAGGTATTATAAAGCTATATATAACTAACATTTGTGGAACCTTTACTCTATGCCAGCATTTAAATGATCTCAAAGGTTTTTGCTGTTCTAACGTTAGTGTCTAACTACAGAGTCAACATGGTCTAATGGAAAAATTCCAAGTCCTGTACTCAGAAAGGTTGGGCTCCCGCTCACTCTGTTAAGGTACGATCTCTTCCTAAGCAGAGGCGTCAGGTAGACTGGGTTACAGTCCCAGTATTCTATTCAGTAGCTGCATTAACTTGGACACGCTGATTAACTTTCCTAGTTTTCTAATATGTAAAATGCAGATGAATATGGCTATCTCTTGCATATAGCTTTTGAGAGGATTAAATAACTAGAATAACTAAAGTAACATACATTTATTTACATTTACTTAGTATGCTAGATGTTATTACTAGGTGTGTGACCCTGGACAAATCATCTTTTCAAGTTGTTTTCCTCGCCTACAAATGAGAGCTGCAGTGGTATTAAAAGAGATGATATGAACACACCCTGTGATTACACTGTTGGCTGTTAGGTGTGCTTGAAAGCACGCACGATCCCTAACACTTGAAAAAGCATAGACAATAATTCCCCACCTAGTGCTTGGAACAGCATATACGATCAATGACGACGGCCAAAGACATCTTTCCTGAACACGTCTCTCTAGAGCCAGCTCACAGCAGGTGGACGCCAAGGCCGGCAGCCAGGACCCAGGCCACAGGAGCTGTATTTTCCAGGCAAGGACTGCTCCACAAAACCACGGAGGGGAAACTTCATCTCCCAGGAGGCAACTCGCCCCGAAACGGCCCACAGGGAGGTGGCGCACCGCCCTCGGAAGCGAGAAGAGGGACTCGAACGCCGCCAGCCTCCCGCCGGGGCTGCGGGCCGGAGATGGAGCCGGAGGGAGCGCTCGGAAACACCCTCTTAACTGGCGCAAAGCGGGGCGCATTCAACCCAGGGCAGAGGTTTTCTGAAACAGCCCCTGGACCCCTGCACATTTCTGAGACCCAGGTCAATACAGCAGGAAGTGGCAAACTTGCACATGTGGATTTTGGCTCCAGGTAGCACCTGGGCCACTTGGCAGGGAGTTTGAGCCCTTTTTTCCCCCAGATGAGCGCTGTGTGCGGGGCCGAGGTCATGCAGCAGAGGCAGCTGTAAGACCCTGCCTCGCCCCTGAGGGATAGGCCTTTAAAAACCCTTGCATATTTTCATGTAAAAACACTCAGCCATAAAATAGGTGTAAAGAGGTCCAACAAAGCACTGATGGGTTCTTCCACCATAACGAATTCGATGCTTTTTTGTGTTTGTTTTTTTTAATACTAAGTGTACAGTTCTCTCCCGAGATACCGCCTTCCCGGAGCCCAGCTTGGTTCCTGTCCGGACACGTGTTCAAAGCCACACTGCCCGTGGGGAGCCCATAGCGGGGTGTGTAACGCAGAGCCCTCGGGGCAGAGATTCCTGCTACTTGCCTGTGAAGCTGACAACCCACCCAAAAGCGGCCGGTGCCCACTACCCCCCAGGGCCGGGAGCTGAGGCCGCGCTCCGGACCCCTGGCGTGGCCCGTGCCTCAGTTTACCACTGACGAAAGGCCACGCAAGAGGGGCGGGTTTGAGTTGGGGGGGGGGCGGATGCTCGGTAACTGGCCCTGAAACGGTCGAGGGGTGGGGGTGAGGGTCTTCCTGACAGACCCCCACCCCACAACGAGCCGTGTGGGCCCAGGCCCCGCCCCACTGGACCGCCAGGGTGAAGACTGGACGCGCAGGGGACCCAGACCCGCGTCCCCGAAACACTGTTCGACTAGTGCTTGCCCCCCGCCCCTACCTTCCAAGATCTTGGCAGCTGGGAAGTGAAGGGCAAAGGGAGGGAGCGCGGGGCTGGAGCAGAGCCTGCGCGTGTGCCCAATGGGGTGGCTGCCTGAGGGGCCGGGAACAGAGGGCAACGCCTCCCACGACCGGACGGAGCCGAGCGGTGACTACAATTCCCAGAGGGCCCGGCGGCCGGGGCGTGACCCAAGATGGCCGCTCGTCTGGGGACAGGCGCAGCGGCCAATAGGCACAGAGCACGAGCATGTGCCGGTCCAATCAAAAGCTATAGTGACAGAGGCGGGAACACTGTGTCTCGCAGCAGAGGGGCTGAGGTGAGAATCCCCCTGGAGAGGAATTTTTGTCGTAAATCGCACCGTCATTTGTGGGGCTGTTTTTCCAGTGAAAAAGTAACAGAACTCGTTAAGCTGTGCTACAGTTTTGCTTCCTTCTTTCCTCCCAAGCCAAACCCCCCTCTGTTTATGTCTCTCAGGACGGGCTCACCGGTCCTTACCTGATGCCGGTTACCAATACACGCGGCCTCCCCTTGCTTTCTAAGTAAAATTGCACCACAGGTTCCCTGCCCTTCCTCCCTTTTTTATGTAATTTTTCGCCTTAGCACTTGTCATTACCGAGCACTGTCTTTAATTTATTTATCTTTCTTTACCCTCTTGCCCACTAGAATGAAAGATCTGTGCAGAGGCGGGGTGTTTAGTTCTGGTCACTACAATAGTTCTAACACCTAGAATATATAGGGTATCCAAAAAATGTGTACGCACACGTTGAATAATTATAAAGGCACTATTCAGTAAAATACATTTCATTTTCAAAATGGAGCTAGCAGCTGTTAACGTGTGTATTCATTTTGGGGGGGACACCCTGTATATTATACACAGTATAATATATGTACATGTTCAACTATATTTAATGTTAGTATATATAGTAGGCACTCGGTATGTCTTGAATAAATGAATGAGTTATTCTCTATTCTCCCTTTCTTTGTTGCTAATCAATTAAATCCATCTATGACCACCATGGGACCCTTGTGCTTGCTCTTTTTTGTTTTAAACTCAAAGTCATCCTCTCAATATAATCTATTCCAGATGCCATGTGGGTGCTGGAGAAATCATTGAATCAGACCCAATTTTCTGACCTCAATATTCTCCTTGTCTAGGGGATTATGGGAGGTAAACTTAAATTTCACAATAAATGCAATTGAAAATTGCAGAGCAGCCATATAATTTTCACAGTCATATAGCTTATGAGCAGGGAATAGAATCCTGCAGATTCTTGACACTACACCATGTTGCTTCTCATAGTGACCTCTCTTCTTCAAGATTGCCTCCTTTCCTCCCAATCCTAGTACCAAGGAAGAAGAGATATTTGCCTGTCATCTTTTACTTTAAAAGGAAGAAACAAAGAGCAATTATACTTGAACAAACACTAAGATATGCCCCTACTTTGCCTGGTATCATTTCCTTTCTTTGGTTTTTCCTTACTTTTCTCTTTGGTTTGCTTTATTACCTGTGAGTGGTTACATCTTTCTTAGATCTCTCATCCTTTCTGATGTTTGAACCCCACAGAGAGCAGCAAGGTGTCCTACAAAATGCCCTGGTGTGAAATGCTGATGTCCTAGGAAGCTTGACTCTCAAAGAATGTCACAATGGATTATGGTCATTTTACACGTCACCACACAGACACCAGGGCCACATAAAATATCACAGAACTGGGAATAACTAGGTAAAATTGAAAACAATTACAGATGAAACAGCAGGATCAATATGTGTACAGACTAATTTCGTGCATAGGGATTAAAATTCCTGTTCAGGCTTCCTACTCTAATCTTCTGTCAATTTGGGGTTGTTTCCTATAATACAACAGTTCTTTTGTAGCCTTTACAGATTCAGCTCAGCAGTCCCAGCTTTTCTCAAGCTAATCGGCATGAGAAATTTCAACACATGTCAGCAGCCAGACTAAACAAAGAAGAAATCACTTGAACCATATGATATTGGAAAGCTCAACAACTAGACTCTCCTCCTGAGAAAGTATCAGCTTATAATCATTATATCTATTACTTATCAACAAAAGGCAAATGTCATGAACATACTCAAAATCTACACAGTGGTGTGTAATGATCATTAAGCCATTGTTGGGCACCCTAGTCTGAGCATATACCTGTTACTTTAGCTGAAAGTCAGCTATGATCATCAGCAATACATACATTCATGCTGAGCATTAAGACATGCACATGCCTTGGACCCAGGATATCCAAGTGCCAAGACAATCAGTGAGGAGATATGATCTACAACTTGATTAATAATCATCTAGAAATAGTATCTTAGTTTGAGTTCTCCAAGAAGTATATCCTGAGACAGATATTCCAGTAGCTTATTTGGCAGGTAATTGCAAGAAATATCAGTAAGAGTATAGGAAAGTTGTAGAGAGCGCCTGGGAAGGCACATGGGCATTTCTTTAATTATTGTCAGTTGAGTCCAGTGGCATTGGCAGAGCCACATCCTGGAAACACGCCTTGCCAGAGACAGGAGTGTTGTAAGCTTGACCTTCAGCCCAGGTGCCAGGGGGTGGGTTTCGTTACCTAAATCCAGCCAAGCACCAGGAATGAATACGACTCAGGCCCACCCAAGAATGCACATAATCTCCTTTGTCTTGACCTTTAGTAAAACTTCCTGGGTTTTGCTGTATAAAATAAACACGCTGTATTGGCTCTAGGTCCCTGTCTCTCCATCAGAGGACAGTGGTCCCACCCGGCCCCAACTTTTTCCTTCTATCTCTGTGTCTGTCTCTTTCTTTCATTTTCTCAATCCCCAGCAGCCCCTACTCAGGAACTGGACCACTCTCTAGCCATGCTGGACGTGGAAAAGGGAGAAATA
Source organism: Myotis yumanensis (assembly GCF_028538775.1). Taxonomy (NCBI): domain Eukaryota; kingdom Metazoa; phylum Chordata; class Mammalia; order Chiroptera; family Vespertilionidae; genus Myotis; species Myotis yumanensis. Next base: position 47,376,677 of record NW_027223765.1, read on the forward strand.
TTTACAGAAAGTGAAATAGCAAAGGGAAGACAGACAAAAGTGGTTCACTATCGCCCTAGCTGGTTTGGCTCAGATAGGAATGAGGGGTCTTGGGTTTGATTCCACTCAAGAGCACATGCCTGGGTTGTGGGCCTGATCCCCAGTAGGGGGTATGCAGGAGGCAGCCAATCAATGATTCTCTCTCATCATTGATGCTTCTATCTCTCTCTCCCTTCATCTCTGAAATCAATAAATATATATATATATATTTTAAAACAGTGCACTATCAAACATGTCACTACAAGGGGTGATTACAGCTGCATCTTCCGGAAGAACATTAGGAAACGACGTGGAACACATGCCTTGGACTGACCTAATCCACCAAAGGGAAAAAAAAAAGGCCTGGGTTGTTTAAACACCAACTCCCATCCATCCATGATTGGGGGCTCATTCCGGAGGCTGTGAAGTCCCTGGCTCTCCTGGCATACCATATGAGAGAGCAGAATTGCCATAGTGGCTAGAGATACAGGAGCTGCCGATGGAAGTCAAGCTAGTGTGCACTGAAATGGTAAGGGAATGGAGAGTACTGGCAGGCACCGATAGTATCTGCTACAGGTGGCTGTGGTTCACCACAAGCTCAGGTCACTGAAACTAGCAGAATAAGTCAAAAATTTGATAAATACATTCCAAAACAGTAAGCAGCCTACCACCTTGTATGACTCATTATGTGAACAAGTAAAATAGACAATGTTTTCTAAATGCTCACTAAGACACACAAACCAAACAAAAGTCTCTTATAGTGGGAAATATGACTGCTTTGGGGACTTAAGGAGAGGGTTCAGTGAGACAGTTTTGTTAGAGAGAGGAGCAAGGAGATCAAGAAAAGGGGAAAAGGAAATTTAAAGTAATATTGGTAGAGACAGTATGTTGTTCATTTCATGGTATTGAAGAAATACAAGTAAAGAGCTTGGGATTTTTGAGAAATGAGCATTGAGTGCATTGTGTTCTTAAGACCTAGAGGATGGTTTTGTGAAAGACCTCTGCGGATTTAACACTTCATAGCAAGTAGCTTCACTTGAAATTACAATCACCTTTTATTTGCCTTTCAGTTTATCGCCTGTCTTCTCCAAATAAAACGTAAGCTCCATTGAGGCAAGAACTTTTTTGTCTTATTTGAAAATACTTAATAAGTGAATGACTCTGTTATGGCCACAAAAAAACAAACAGTAGTCGGAAAGCCTGACATTTGTACCACCCATTCCATTCAGCTAAGCCATAAAGTAAAGAGATAAAAATAACCTCCCATTATCATCACAAAGCTCAGGGCCTTCCTGATGTGTGGAAAGCCTTATGGTCACATACTCTTCTGCTTTAGTCACAGACTCCCAACAGCGTCCTCTTCAAGCACACGGGGCCTACTTTACCATGGAAACAGGATTTCAACACTAGAATGGCCTTACAGGTCAAAGAGTCCAATCCTCTGCATAATTCCTCTCTGCTGTGGATTACAGGTCATAATCCACACCTGCAGAAAAGAATCCTGGGGCATTTACTTAACTAGAAAAAAACCACATTTAATGTGAAAGTATTATATTAGAAAAAAGAAAAGTGAGGCATTGTTTTTGCAGTTCAAGGTATAAAAAGGTTGAGAAACTCAGCTGTACCCAAAAGCTCCAACCTCCTGCACAAGTTTCCCAGCCCATACTCATTCCGCTTTTGGGCTGTTATGGGAGAATTGTGGCTGCTAGTAAGCGCCATTTCACAATATACTGAAACGTTTCTAAATGTTTCTCCTATCCTTTTCTTTATTCTCTCATCTTATTTATCCCTTTGTTGTTCTGTGTTAAATGTAGCCTTTGGCTGGATTTGTTCATCAGATATTTAGAGATCGGTCTATTCCCTATAGTTAGTGAGCATATGCACGCTGTCTTCTTTTAACTATGTCTCATAAATAATCACACTTAATCCTTCTTACTGCCATCTTTTGCAATCATCTTCCAGTTACCTAGAACATAAGGTGCATAAAACCAAGCTCAGTGTCCAAGCTGTGATCTCACTAGGGTGGCTCAGAGATAAGCTATGCTTTTTCATCACTCTCTTTCAAGAAATTATGCCTCTAAACACAAGGCCCTGGTTTCACTGCAGCTCTAAAGGCATTTCATTATTCTAGAGGAAAATAACCATTAAAAGCATTTCCTAAAAATTAAAGAATATATTTCTTCAGTAGAGGACTTAGTGCAGAATGGGATGCAATTTCAGTTCAGCTCAGTTTTTCATGTATTGAAGGTTACTCTGGGCCAGCCACTGTGCTAGTGGCTGGGATTCACCGATGAATCAGACACAATCCCTGGTATGATTGTACTGTCATGGAGACCATAAACAAGTAAAAAAGTGAACAAATCAATGTGATGCCATAGAAGTCAATAACAGAATGAGGTGATTTTACCTACAGTGAAGGAGAAAGGGAGTTCTAGGCAGAGGTAACAGCACACAGCAAGTGCCAGAGCCCAGACAAGGTAGAGTCATCAGTCCACAACCTAGAGCGTAGTAGGTTGGTGGTGAAAGAGGCTGGAAGTGTTCCAAGGACCACCTCCTGAAGGTTTTGTAGGCATGCGTCTTAGTTTGTCATAAAAGCAATTGAGAGCCTTATAACAATCAACTGATTTCCTTAATTTTGAGGTAAAGGAAAAATGCATTCAACAAATATTTATGGACACCTACTGTGTGTCAGGCATTATTCAAGTACTAGGGGCATAGCAGTAAATGCCAGCGTGGCTCAGTGGTTGAACGTTGACCTATGAACCTGGAGGACATGGTTCTATTCCCTCTCAGGACACATGCCTGGGTTGCAGGCTCAAGCCCCAGTGTGGGGCATGCAGAAAGCAGACAATCAATGATTCTCTCTCATCATTGATGTTTCTATCTCTTTCTCCCTCTCCTTTCCTCTCTGAAATCAATAAAAATATATTTTTTTTAAAAAAAAGAAAGAAAAATAGTGCTACCCTTCTAGTAGAGAGGACAGACCCAATATACAAGTTTATAATATATCATAGGTGTTGAGGAATGCTGGGGGGGGGGGGGGAGAAGTAGAGTGAGGGGCTAGAAAATGATGGGTGGTCTTCCTTTGGGTAGGGTGCTCAGAAAGAGCTCTTTGAAGAGGTGTCATTAGAACAAAGATCTCAATAAAGTGAGGGGACCACCCATAAGGAAATCTGTGGAAGAATCTCCCAGAGGAAACAGTCAGGTCAAAGACCTAAGATAGGAACAAGCTTGGCATGGTGGAAGAATAGCAAGGAGGCCCATGTGGCTGGAGAAGAGTGCAAGAGAAAGTCATGGGAAATGAGGTCAAAGATAACAAAAAGCCAGATCATCTAGATCCACAGTAAGGTCTGAAGGGAAAATGTTTCAGAAATGTACTTGCCAGCCAGTATGATCCATTTGTGTAAACATAAAAAGATTGTTACACACATAATATTGAAGCTCATATCACTCATCCAAAACTTCTGGACAGGTGGTTTTGTATGTTAATAATTTTTTTGTTTTGCTTTTCAGAAAGGTAATTCATGCCTGTGCCATCTAGCTTACTAGTATAACACTCCTAGAGCAGCCTTGGGAGAGCTCTGCAATCAAACTTTAATATTTCTGCAACAAAGTATATATAGGATAAACAAACACTAAAAAAATAGCCCTGTATCAGGCCAGCCTTTTGGTTTTCAGACCTTTTTGGATTTCAGAATTGCAGATAAGAGATTGTGGACCTAATCTGCACTTGTGTAGAAACCTTCTGGGAGCCTCCCAAGTGACTGTGAGCAATGGTTGGAGGAATGAGATGGGATGGGTGGCAGGAGTGTCTTTTATTCTACTTTATATATATTCATTATTGTTGAGATTATTACAGATGTCCCTTTTTTTCCTTCATAGCTCCCCTCCACCTGGTTCCCACCCCACCCCAGGCCCTCGCCACCCTATTGTCTGTGTCCATAGATAATGCATACATGCATATAAGACCTTTGTCTAATCTCTTCCCGCACCCTCGAACACCCCTTTCCCTCTGAGAATCATCAGTCTGTTCCATTTCCATGCCCCTGATTCTATTCCATTTACCAGTTTATTCTGTTCATCACATTTTTTATTCATTTGATTGTTAGATTCACTTGTTGATAGATATGTATTTGTTGTCACTTTGTTGTGCATGATTTTTTATCTTTACCTTTTTCTTCTTCTTCCTCTCCTTTAAGAATACCCTTCAGCATTTCATATAATACTGGTTTGTTAGTGATGAACTCCTTTAGCTTTTTCTTGTCTGTGAAGCTCTTTATCTGACCTTCAATTCTAGATGATAACTTTGCTGGTCAGAGTAATCTTGGTTGTAGTTTCTTGCTAATCATCACTTTGAATATTTCTTGCCACTCCCTTCTGGCCTGCATAGTTTCTGTTGAGAAATCAGCTGACAGTCGTATGGGTACTCCCTGTAGGTAACTAACTGTTTTTCTCTTGCTGCTTTTTTAAAAAATATATTTTATTGATTTTTTACAGAGAGAAAGGGAGAGGGATAGAGAGTTAGAAACATCGATGAGAGAGAAACATCAATCAGCTGCTTCCTGCACACCCCACACTGGGGATGTGCCCGCAACCAAGGTACATGCCCTTGACTGGAATCAAACCTGGGACCCTTCAGTCTGCAGGCCGACGCTCTATCCACTGAGCCAAACCGATTAGGGCTCTCTTGCTGCTTTTAAGATTTTCTCTTTGTCTTTTGCCCTTGGCATTTTAATTATGATGTGTCTTGGTGTGGTGCTCTTTGGATTCCTCTTGTTTGAGGTTCTCTGTGCTTCCTGGACTTGTAAGTCTATTTGTTTCACCAGGTAGGGGAAGTTTTCTGTCATTATTTCTTCAAATAGGTTTTCAATATCTTGCTCTCTCTCTTCTTCTGGCACCCCCATAATTCGGATATTGGTACACTTGAAGTTGTCCCAGAAGCTCCTTACACTGTCTTCATATATTTTGGATTCTTTTTTCTTTTTTCTCTTCTGGTTGGGTGTTTTTTGCTTCCTTGTATTTCAAATCATTGACTTGATTCTCGGGATCCTCTAGTCTACTGATGAATCCCTATATATTATTCTTTATTTCAGTCAGTGTATGCTTAATTTCTGACTTGTCCTTTTCCTTTTTTTATTTTTTTATTTTTTTGCCATTCTCACTAAGATCCTTGAAGGTTTCACTAAGTTCCTCAGAGGTTTCTAGAAGATTCTTGAGTAACCTTATAACTGTGGTTTTGAACTCTAGATCCAGTAGTTTGCTTTCTTCCATTTTTTTCATTTGTGACATGTTTGTCTCCACATTTTTGCTGCTTCCCTGTGTTTGTTTCTATGTATTGGGTAGCTGCTAAGTCTCCTTGAGTTGATAGAGTGGCCTTGTATAGTAGGTGTCATATAGGGCCCTGTGGCTCAGCCTCCCCAATCACCTGAGGTGGACACTCTTGGTGCACCCCTTTGTGGGCTGTGTGCACAGTTTTGTTGTAGTTGAGCCTTGATTGCTGTTGGTGTCACTGGGAGGAATTGACCTCCAGGCCAATTGGCTGTGGGGATCAGCTGTGACTACAGTGGTAGAGCTGCTGTGCTGGGCAGGACTTGCTTCAGTGGGGCTTTGGTGCTCACTGAGTCTTCCCCTTGATTGTGTCGCTTATGGATGTGAAGAGTTGTAATCTGGTATGGTCTCACACTGGGTACACTGGCTCTTGGGTCTCCAGGGAGTTGAAAGTCAGCCACTGCCTGGGGCCACCCAGCAGGAACTACAGAGAGATCTGCAGATTCCTTCTCTTTGTATCGGATTTGGAAGTGCCCAGACAAGGCCCAGCTATGAAGCAAGGCAGGCTGGTGCTGATGCCAGGTTTTGGGCCTTTTATTGATAGGTTTGGGGCTTCCTGACCCAGCTGCAGCTTGTTTGACAGAGCTTTAGCCTGAGAAAGAACAGATCATTCATATGCAAAACCCACTGTGTACAGCTTGGGTGGAGTTGCAAATTGGGTGGGGCGGGGTCTCAGGGAATCACCAAGGAGGAGCAAACAGAAATGGCTGCCAGTCAGTCCTGCACCAGGGAACATGGGAACAATAACTGCTGTGAGCACCTCCATCTGGAAGAAAGCCACCCACGAGTTCCTACTCCGATGCCAGACAGTCCAGTTTCTCCCCATATGTGTCTGGGTCTCCCAGGGCCTCGTCCAGCACTGGAGCTCAGAGCAAGCAGGAGCTTATAAATTCAGTTCATGGTGCCAATCTTTTAAGAGGAGCAGCTGGGTCTCCAGCAGCCTGTGTGTCACTCAGCCCCAATCCACACTGGTATTTACAGTTGTAGTTCTTACTGCCCATAGGGACTTCTTTGCCCGGCACTCAACTCTGGACTGGGGGTCTAGTGTAGGGCTGGGACCCCTCGCTCCTCCGGGCAGCCTCCGCAGAGGCGATCTCCCTCCTGATTGAAAAAGCAGCACACCGTGGTGCTGGGCCAGCCCATTCTGCGCCTCCACACCTCCTACCAGTCTCAATGTGCTTTCTGCTTTACCTCTCTAGTTGTAGTACTTCCACTCAGCCATTTTTCCAGTGGTAGTTGTTCTGTATTTTAGTTGCAATTTTGATGTTGTTGTGGGAGGCAGCAAGTACAAGTGTTTACCTATGCCGCCATCTTAGTTCTCTTCAAATCATATTTTCTAATGTTCCCAGAAGTTTCTTCTGTTTCCTTATAGAACATGGTCCAGTCTCAGGACCTGTGGTTATTTGTTTTGTTTCCTTTTCTTTTGTTGTTAAAGCAAATCTGTGGGGTTGTGGTCTATTTTGATAACAGGATGTCAGGTTTGTGATAAATACTTGCCTAAAAGAGATGTATAATGTACAAGCCCCTAAAATATTTAGACATTTTTAAATTGCAATTTGCAACCTCCCTATTTCCTACCACTCTCCCCTCAAAAAATTCAGAGAGATGTATTTAACAGACGCGGTGTTTCATGGTGAATGTTATTGGCTGTGTGGCTGAAAACTGTAATTAGCCATGCCTCACTGATTCACACATGAATCGTTCTGAGGTTTATTATTCCACTGGAATGTTAATGAATATGAATACAAAATACTCTGAGAGATTTTCTTTTTATCTTGGTAAAGTACATATTGTAAGGGAAAATTTTATTTAAAATAATTAATGAAAAAATACTCTGTGTATATAACTAGGTCCTTGAGTTTTTGAATAGTAAATAAGACTATAATTTATTGCAGCCTCTTCTCTATGAAGCACACATTGACTTTACACACATTAATTAATTAAGCTTCAGGCCCCCTACCAGGTAAATGTTAATAAGTCCTAGGAGTCCTAACTTTCTGACCTTTGCTCCAATCTCCAGGTAAGAAACCAGCTAAGATGCTGCTACATCTTTGAGAACAGAATAGGCATGAAACCAACATTCAGAGTTCAGATGTCATTTATGAGTAACGTCCTCTTATGAACCTCGTTGAAAATAAAAATAATTTAGGGAAAATGATATTTCAGCACTGCCTTAATCTAGCAGGGATTTTCTTCATGAGAAAATGAAACCAAACACAAACTGGACATATGACTTAACTGGGCCTACTTCTGAATTTAGGGTCACCAAAGCATACAGTAAGTGGAAATCAGATTGCTTTAGAATCCAAGAACAAACTCTACTTTTGACCTTTAGAAAGCTCGTGATGTATATGTCCACAAAATAAACAAAATAATTTCAAAGTAAATTCGTTGAGTGCCCCTGACCTTTGAAACAGAGCAGATGATGTTAATCAGATTTGTACAACTTTAATCTAGCTCAGCCTCCATCTCTCCGTGTATTTTTTAAATATCATAAAGAGGAGTCTCACAACAGGGAATCTTTCAGATCGGAATAGATTTAGAAATAGAGCAGAATGTATGACCTTGCTTCAAGCAATGAAGTATAACTCAGACAATGCAAGAGAGCATTATGACTATAAACCAATACACAGTGCTCTGGAGGGAAAGTGACTTTTTAAAAATATTAACTTAAACACATTGTAGGCAGGTTCTCAATATTACAATAAAATATGGTCTGAGTCCCGATACCAGGAAAGGTACCTTTGGGAAAACTTTGAGTTGAAAATGGCTCGCATGTTATAAAAAGGTGCTCCATCTGAACCCTATATCATTTCTGCATTCTGGACTTCAAATATTTAAGACATGGCCTTTCTAGAACAGACTATTAAGTATCTTGATAGATGTCTGCTTGTCTTTTCAGGATCACCTCCTTGGGTAACCAACCCTGACCCCATTCCACAATCATCTTTCTCAATCCCAGTGGCTCTGTGGAGCTGATCACATTTATTCTTGCCTAAAGTGGTGGGGGAGGGGTGTGTTTCACAGAAAAAAAGCTTGACCGAAGTACTGCAAGCCACTTGGCCACACGATTGGTTCCGGGATGGGCAATGGACCCCAGCTGAGCCAGTATCCTCCGGTGTTTTGTCAGAGAGACCAAGAAAGATGATCCCTCTTTTCTACAATCACAAGCTGTAATGATGATACAAGAGAGGGACTCCTGGCTACATTGCCCACTTAGGAATTAAGTCAAGCAAGGGCAAGCAGAGCTAAGAGATAGAGAGAGGAATAGGACCCTGGTGGTATTACCTTCCAGAATCCAATATTGTCTGAAGCCACCCCTTAGATCTGCCAGTTAAATGAGCCTGTTCTTATTTAAGTTGGTTTGAATTAGGTTTTTGTTACTTGCAGCCAAAGGAGTCCTTTGAATTATGACTAATCCATAAAGTTCAGCTGACAGATAAACTCTAACTGCCCAGAATAGGAAAGTGAAATGAAAGGGATAATACTCTTTCATTCAGTTGTAACTTGGGAATTCTCAAAACCTGGAACCACACCAGCCTCTGCTCTGTCAGCCCCCAAACCGTGCCCTTATTAAATACAAATAAGACTTGGTTTACATCACACCTACCATGTTGAACAATGCTGCATTTAACTCTGATTCTTTAAGAAACTATGTGTCCCTATAATAATTTATTTAAAAATTTGTAAATACATACATGATGACAATATATTAAAGAGTACTGTTAGTGGAAAGGGGACCTGACCCTTGGCAGGTCTAAGGCCAGCTGGTAGTGTGTGGGTTCTTGACATCGGGCAGGAAAAATTTCACAACATGAGTCCGATGACTAGAGGGAACATTTATTAAAACTGGGGGCATAAAACAAGAAAGGGCTTAGTATGGAAGAAGCAACAGGAGAGCCTAGGCTGGGCTGGGAAGTCAGAGAAAAGAGAGCCTTGGGGTCAGGCTTAGGGGACTAGCTGGTGATGAGCTGTTGCTGCCCATTGCTTCCCAGGTTGTAAGTCTCCTGGGGTCCCTTAGAGTTTAGGAGATACATGCTTGTGGGGGGGAAAGAGGGGGAAGGAGAGGGGGAAGGAAATGGTGGGGGTGGGGAAGTCTGCTCCCCAGAGGGATAACACCAGCTGTGTCCTTTGTCTTGAGGCTTTATCTCTTCCTTGTCCATGGAAATCTTAGGGGAGGTCCCAGGGGAGGGTTTTAGCAGAATATTTATCAGGGCCATGGTCAGTGTCAGGGCAGGAGGTCATTATTCATCGGACTTGGTGTCACCCACCTGATTTTGCTGCTATTCTGGATCTGGAACTGAAATATAACCGAGACCTAGATGTTATTTCTAGGAAGATGACCTTTGGTATCTGCTGTAAATTGCACTGCTAGTTTGTTCAGTTACCTGCTTCAGTTTCCCTATTCCACTTGTCCTGGCTTACTGGCCTGTCTCAGTACTATAAATAAGTTTTTACATCCCCATGTCTTGAGTGTTTTTGTTTGTATATCAGATAGCCAGTAAGCATTAGCACAACAATGTATACCAGACGCCCCCAGCCAATGAATGTGAGTCCCCATTACTGCACTCTACCACTCAACTCTGAGTTGAGAGTGTATGTTTTTGCTTCTCTTCCTGCCATTATTTTGAGGACTGGTAATTTATTCTTTGTCCTCAAAAGCATTTTTAACACTCAATGCTGAGCAAAGCCTAACAAAGTGACAACACCAGGCTAGACAATAAAACACAAGTTTTAGAGAAGTTCAGGGAGCCTTTCAAGAAATGTTTGAGAAGAAGGAATCAGGCAAAGGGGGACTGAAAGGTATCCTTTGGCATTTATGAAGGACACCATAAACGCTACCGCAGAGACAACCAACAAAAAGTGTAAGACAGCTACTTAAACAAAATTATTGTCAGAGGCACATCATGATATAAGGGGTTTTAAAGAAGTGTAGTTGCCATGTGAAGGGCTGGAACGTTGTCTGCATGGGCACAATGATAGGAAGAGCGAGTATAGCGCTGGCCACAGTAGTGCTCCTGTTCTCAGGAATGGAGCACCCTATCCATCTTCCGCCTTCTCTGTAAGCGGGCTCCCAGTGCTGTGAAGCAAGAGGAGAAGGCATTCATGGTAGAACAGCGCGGGCAAAGGAAAAGAAGTGTAAGCCATTTGAGATTGCCTGCTATGGACTGAACTGTGTCCCCTCAACATTCCTATGTTGAAGCCCTAACCCCCAGTGTGATGGCACTTGGAGATGTGTGCGCAAAGAAGAGGTCATGTGAGCGCAGCGAGATCGTGGCCATCTACAAGCAGGAAGAGAGTTTCCACAGAACTGTATCATTCTTGCACCTGATCATGCACTCTAGCCTCCAGAACTGCAACTACATCTCTGTTGTCAAAGCCACCGAGTCTATGGTATTTGTTATGGCAACCCACGCTGACTAATACACTGTTCAAATTGACTCCGAAAATAACAATTCTACATGTTCAACCTACTTAAAAGAGAAATAAAACAAGAGACTGTTGTTGATAATGTCTTTGCAATGAATGCTAAGGGGTAGACCTAAACTTTAGGTCCTAAAGCAATCATCCTAATATATATAAAGAGCTAGGTGCCCATCATGACGGAATGGGCGACCGGTCACCATGAAGTGCATGGAGCACCTCTCAGTGCCCCCCTGCCCCCGCCCTGAGCCTCTCACTGTGAGGGGTGAGACTGGGGACTGTTGAGTGGCGGTGGCGGGCTGCTTCATGGGGTGGCTGTGAGCTTAGCGGAGCAGTCACCCTGGCGGCAGGAGTTTCGCAAAGCAGTCACAGGGCAGGGGAGTTTCAGGGAGCAGTTGCAGGGTGCAGGGAGGCGGGAGTTTCGCAGAGCGTCCAGGGGCGAGCTTCGCTCGCGGAGCATCCTAGGGCGGGGAGCTTCACATAGCATCGCGCAGGGCTGCAGAGGCCATGCGACAGCGGCCAGGCTAGGCCTAGGGACCCTAACCTCGAACAATTTCGTGCTTGTTGGGCCTCTCGTGATAGGATAAGAAGATCAAAGATGCAAAGGATTAAAAGGGTAGATTCTGTAACATGGTGATTGACAGGATTGATAGCCTAGTATGAGTGAATAAGAAAGAGGATCTCAAAAATGAATCCAGTGTTTGCATTTAGAGACTGGGTGATAGTGATGGTACTATTCAAGACAAGGAATAGTCAGAAAAACCTCTCTGGAAGCTATCCCTGCATTGGTCCCCAGTAATCCCAACCTCCTTGTATACGCACCCTTGAGTACTTCCCTTCCTCATGCATATGTTGGTCAGTGTTCTATGTCATCTATAACACTGCAGAAGCAGAGTGATGATATACCACGTCAGAGATGAGCACCCACTCTGGGAGCAGCCAGCTGCTGGGTTGTAAGGGTTCTCAGCCTACAGAGAGTTCCACACGTTAAGAAACTGAAGTCTGACAACAACCACGTGAGAGAGGCCGGAAGCAGATCCTCCAGCCCCAGGGAAGCCTTCAGTTGACCGCAGCCTGGCTGACACCTTACTCTAATCTCATGAGACACCCGGAGCCAGACTACCCTGCTAAGCTGTGCCTGGCTTCCTGTCACATAAAAATGTGAGGTAGTAAATATTTGTTATTTTAAGCTACTAAATTATAAAGTAATCTTATTACACAGCAACAGATAACTAATACAGTTTTGATTAATTTGTTGATTTAAAGACCTGAATATTTCTTGAGGGCAGGAATCATGGCTTAATATTTAAGGCTCTCATTGCATGTAGCATGTGTCTATGTTCAGTAAATAACTACTGCAAGCTGGAAAGGTAGAAAGGAGACTGGAAAAGCTGGCAAAGCAGTTGGGACACGTCTTAGTGGGGACTCACTAAAGCAGCTGTTCTCAACCTGTGGGTCGTGACCCCTTTGGGGGTCGAACGACCCTTTCACAGGGGTCGCCTAAGACCATCCTGCATATCAGATATTTACATTACGATTCATAACCGTAGCAAAATTACAGTTATGGAGTAGCAACAAAAATAATTTTATGGTTGGGGGTCACCACAACATGAGGAACTGTATTAAAGGGTCGCGGCATTAGGAAGGTTGAGAACCACTGCACTAAAGGGTTATACGATCTAACAGCTCAGGATAAAGATTTGTTTGAAAAGTAATTACTTTAGAGAAACCAAGATAAACACCGGAGATTGCTGCCTCGCACAACCACTTCAAAAATACAACTAAAAGACAACATCCAGAACCACAGGAAGGCTGGCTGAGTGGAAATTCTACAACTAGAAAGAAAGAGAAAAGCACACCGAGACTCAGAGGAGGTGCGGTGCAGAAGTAAAATACAGAGGTACAGAGGCGCATGAGAGGGTTGGCGGCTGAGGACACGATTGTCTTTTTCAATCGGGAGGGAGTCTCAAGCTCTGAGCTCCAGTTCCGGGTGAGTCTCTGGAGACCCAGACTCATATGGGAGAAACTGGACTGTCTGGCATTGATCAGAACTCGAGGGCAGCTTTCTCTCGGGGGTGCTTGCAGCGATTGCTGGGACACTGAGAAGCAGGGCCTCTGAGGGCAGGACTGAGAGCAGCCATAACTGCTCGCTCCGCCCTGCTGATCCCCTGAGACCCCGCCCCACCCAAGGCAAGGAGGCTTTTGCATATGAAAGGCCTGGCCCTTTGCAATCTGATAATTACCTAACAAACTGCAGCTGGCCCAAGGCCCCAGGGCAACTTGCATTGCATCTCAGCTGGCTCCTGCTGGATAGCCTCAGGCAGAGACTAGATTAGCACCTCCTTAGAGATCCAGGAGCCAGTGTGCCCGGTGGTCAGAGTGGGACCATCCAGATTGCAGCTCCTTGGATCCATAAAGGACACACTCAGGGGGAAGACTCATTGAGCACCAAAGCCCCATTGAAGCAAGTCTTGCCCCGAACGGGTGTCTGCAGCACAGTTCTCCCACTGCAGACACAGCTGATTCTCACAGCAAATTGGCCTGGAGGTCAATCCCTCCCAGTATTACCTACAACAATCAAGGCTTAACTACAAGACTGTGCACAAAGCCCACAAGGGGGTGCACCAAGAGTATCTACCTCAGGTAATTGGGGAGGCTGAGCCACTGGGCCCTATAGGACACCTAGTACAGAAAGCCACTCTATCGACACAGCGAAGCATAAAAATGTGGAGACAAAGAAACAGGACACAAATGACAGAAATGGGGGAAAGCAAACTACTGGATATAGAGTTCAAAACCACACTTTTAAGGTTTTTCAAGAATTTTCTAGAAACCGCCGATAAACTTAATGAGACCCTCAAGAAATCTAATGAGACCCTCGAGGTTGTGATAAAGGACCAACTAGAAATTCAGCATACACTGACTGAAATAAAGAATATTATACAGACTCCCAACAGAAGACTAGAGGATCACAAGAATCAAGTCAAAGATTTGAAATACGAAGAAGCAAAAAACACCCAACCAGAAGAGGAAAAAACAAAAAGAATCCAAAAATATGAGGATAGTGTAAGGAACCTCTGGGACAGCTTCAAGCGTACCAACATCCGAATTATAGGGGTGCCAGAAGAAGAGAGAGAGCAAGATATTGAAAACCTATTTGGAGAAATAATGACAGAAAACTTGCCCTACCTGGTGAAAGAAATAGACTTACAAGTCCAGGAAGCGCAGAGAACCCCAAACAGAAGGAATCCAAAGGGGACCACACCAAGACACATCATAATTAAAATGCCAAGAGCAAAAGACAAAGAGAGAATCTTAAAAGCAGCAAGAGAAAGAAAGTCAGTTACCTACAAGGGAGTACCCATACGACTGTCAGCTGATTTCTCAACAGAAACTTTGCAGGCCAGAAGGGAGTGGCAAGAAATATTCAAAGTGATGGATACCAAGAACCTACAACCAAGATTACTTTATCCAGCAAAACTATCATTCAGAAGTGAAGGTCAGATAAAGAGCTTCACAGATAAGAAAAAGCTAAAGGAGTTCATCACCACTAAACCAGTGTTATATGAAATGTTGAAAGGTATCCTTTAAGAAAAGGAAGAAGAAGAAAAAGGTAAAGATACAAATTATGAACAACAAATACACATCTATCAACAAGTAAATCTAAAAATCAAGTGAATAAATAATCTGATGAACAGAATAAACTGGTGATTATAATAGAATCAGGGGCATAGAAAGGGAGTGGACTGACTATTCTTGGGGGGAAAGTGGTGTGTGATGCAGGAAGAGACTGAACAAAAATCGTGCACCTATGGATGAGGACAGTAGGGGGGGGGGGGTGAGGGCGGAGGGTGGGGTGGGAAACAGGTGAAGGGGAGCTATGGGGGGTAAAAGAAGAACAATTGTAATAATCTGAACAATAAAGATTTAATTTTTTAAAAAAAGTAATTACTTTAGTGCTTGATGCTACTTTAAGGACTTATATTGCTTGCAGGTATACTTCAATCATCTGAGGTGCTGCAGAAGCCCATAAATCCAAAATGACACCAAATTGTAGAACTCTACACCTGCAACTTACTTTTCTTTAAGAATAAACTTTGGGAAATTGTGAACCTAAAAATGTTTAACTATAGAAAAAGATTGAGCAAATTATTTTTCTCCAATTTCATTTCAGTACTTTAATTTGTAGGTAGGTAATTTGTAGGTAGCAATTTTCTGCCAGCTTTCCATTTTACTTTGGACTATTTTGACCTTGATTTAAAACCTAAAGTTGATGAAATTCAAATTTTTTATAGGATAATTTACCAGTTATATGATGCAACAGACAATACAAGAAAATTTTATCTCTCACTGCATCCATCACTGTTCTCTATTGTTATAAACAACTGATTGGTCCTCTTAATACTTGGACATGTTAGAGCCCAGGAGAAACAGAGGCAATGGACTGAATGGTTGTATCACCCCAAAATTCACACGTCAAAATCCTAACTTTCAATGGGATTTATTAGGAACCCTCATGAATGGGATCAGTGTTCTTATAAAAGTGTTTCCAGAGACCTTCCAGCCCTATGTCACGTGAGGATAAAGAAATCAGCAGTCTGCAACCTACAAGAGAGCCTCACCAGAACCTGACCTTCTCACACCCTGATCTCAGCCCTCCAGCCTCCAGAACCGTGTGAACAAATTTCTGTTGTTTGTAAGCCACTGTGCCTATGGTACTTGTTATGGCAGTCTGAACTAAGATACAGAAGACATAATAAAGAGGATCAGTCCATTGAAACCTCATTGTACAGACAACAACGTCTGGTCTCTTATTTACTCTGTTATTGAAATAATCCTACAAATACACATGCACACACATCACAGGTTTTTAAAATCCAACTCATATTCTCTTCACCCCAGGGATCAATGAAAATTAGAGAGAATTTGTGAGTCTCTGGAATACACTGCATGCCTAGTGAGAATGAAAGCAGAAAAATCTCACAGATCCCTTTTGCGAAAAGGTAGAACATAAAAATCTTTCATACTAGCCAAATGTAAGCAAAGATTCACATGAAATTTATGTCTCTGGATAGAACCACAAAAGATGAAAAAGAAGAGCCAGAGTGGCCAAGGAGTTAATCCATCACACATCTGAGGAAGGACTGGATCTTGCAACTTTCTCATTTACTATAGAATCTGGTTTCATTTGACATCCCCTCAACCACCCAGCTTCCATTGCTCTTGCTTCCCAGACGACCGAAATAGGTATGGCAACTAAGAACTTCCTTCCAGAGCATGACTGGCCTTTCTCTATTTTATATCATTCTATAATTTACTTTGATATTCCTTGTACTACTTCCATATAATTTGCAACTTTCAGACATTATAAGGTAGCATTACCATGAGCTTTTACCTCCTTTAAAAAAGTGGCAAGAACATCTTTGACCTTATATCTTAACTGTAATTAAGATATCATCTCCAATGTTTTCCTCTAGAAAATCAATAAATAAAATATGAATTCGTACAACAAATTCATTCATACTGAAAAGCAAATAACAGAGTATTCCTCATCCTTCTGCTGCAGTCAAATGGAAGGACTCCTGGCTGTGTGACCTTTAGAAAAACATTAAACCTTTCTATGCCTTTGCTTTCCAATCTGAACTAGGATAATAGTTCCTACCCTGGGATGGGTGTGAGGACTAAGAGAATGTGACTCTTTCCCAACAACATAGATAGTATTATTTGTAACATCTCCCAGACATGAATAGAGTTCTTTGGATTTCCTTTTTCAAAGGAAACAGTGTATAGCACTCAGTAAGCATATTATTTTTTGTGTCTCACTACCTAAAACAAGCATTATAAAAGGGTTTTGTTGAATTGTTTTTAGATTTTGAATTATAAGCAGTTACTGAGTTCAGCATCCCAAGATGCAATGGGCAACACTATGAGAGGAAGTATGCAGGGATATTCATATATGTACACATATGTGAAAAATATATTTGTATATACCCACATTGGCATATATGCAAAATTCCAAGAAAGCATGTGGTAAAGAAAAAAGTATTTATTCTGAGGTCCATTACTTGTATATTTATATATTTTTGTTATTCTGGTTTGAAGAAGACAAGGTTATTCAGATATACAACCATGACTAAGAAAAAAATGGTGAGTCGTAGCACCTAAGAGCTGCCCTTTCTGCTGCCCAAGCAGCTATTCCTGACAATTGGTTCCTCTACCTCTTCTCTTTACTGTCTTCCTTCCCATTTCCCTGAAAGAAAGCTTGAGCTGAATTCATGAGAGGCCGAAGAGTGAACTCAAATTGCTTGGGCTCTGAAGCCCCTTTGATTTGCCTTCAAATCCAAACCCTGCTACTTTCTAGCTGTGAAACCATGGCTAAATGCCTTCTCTGAGCTTCCTTTAACCTTTGGCAAAATGGCAATAATGAGGACCTACCTCCATCCAGTTGTAATGAGGATTAAATGAGATAACAGATGTAAAGAACAGTGCCTGGCACTCAGTATGCACTTAAAAAATGGGTTGATGGTTTTTGCATGAGACAGAATATAGATTTTACCTGCTGCAGTGAATAACAAACACCTAAATATCATAAAGGCTTAAATAAAACAGAATTTTGTTTCTCTTCACTCAGAACTGATATGGCAGCTCTATGGTATCAAGGTCCCAGGCTCCTTTTATCTTGTTACCTTGCCATAATCAAGTGGTATCTTCCACGCCTGAGTCCAAGAAGGCTGCTGCCACTCCTGCCATCTCATCCACATGCCAGCCAAAGGGAAGGTAGAAAGAAGTTAGGTAATTATTGTTCATTTCTTGTTCTGGCTACCTCTTTTGTGTAATAAACAACAACAACAACAAAAACTTAGTGACATAAAACAATTAATCATCTCTCATGGTTTATGTGGCTTATCTTTGTTGTACAATGTCAGGGAGTGGATGAAAAAGAGGTTCTATGAAAAGTAACCTCACAGGGTGATCATAAATTCCTAATTGGGCAGGTCATGGTGGGCAGTCATATAACTTCTTTAAAAAATCTTTATTGTTGAGAGTATTACAGATGTCTACCCTTTTACCCCCCATTATTCCCCTCCACACAGTTCCTGCCCCAGGCCTTCACCACCCTATAGTTTGTGTCCATAGGTATGTATATATGCACATGTTCTTGGCTTCATCTCCTCCTCCTCCTCCTGCTCCTCCCCCCCTCCCCCCCCCCACCACACCTCCTTTTTCTTCTTCTTCAAGAATACCCTCAACATTTCATATAATACTGGTTTGGTATTATATGAAATTCAAATTTTTATAGGATGAACTCCTTTAGCTTTTTCTTATCTGTGAAGCTCTTTATCTGACCTTTAATTCTAAATGATAGCTTTGCTTGGTAGAGTAATCTTGATTGTAGGTCCTTGCTATTAATCACTTTGAATATTTCTTCCCACTCCCTTCTGGCCTGCAAACTCTCTGTTGACCGTCCTATGGGTGTTCCCTTGTAGGTAACTAACTGCTTTTCTCTTGCTGCATTTATTAAGATTCTCTGGCCTAGCTGGTTTGGCTCAGTGGATAGAGTGTTGGCCTGTGAACTAAAAGGTCCCAGGTTCAATTCCAGTCAAGGACACATGCCCAGGTTGTGGGCTTGATCCCCAGTGGGGGGCTTGCTGGAGGCAGCTGATCAATGATTCTCTCTCATCATGGATGCTTCTATTTCTCTCTTTCTCTCTCCCTTCTTCTCTGAAATCAATAAAAATATATTCAAGAGAGGTAATATAAACCCCACCTCTCAATGAGAGAAATTTTAGAGATAGTGTGAAAAGATCATGTGGGATGGAAGAAGAAAGTACAATCTGAGACAATATAGCAACTTTATGGTAGGAATTATTTATTCATTTATGCTTTCAACAGATAATTTTTGAGTGCCCACAATATGTGAGACACCATTCTAGGTTCTATGGATCAGTGATAAACAAAACTGAGTCCCTGCCCTCATGATAATTGTATTCTAGTGAGGAAGACAGACAATAAACAAATTTTAATACCTGATTGGGTAGTGTGACTCTGTAGTTATTCAGTGACCAAAAGTAACCTTACAGGGTGAGCTGATCCTAAATTCTTAACTGGGCAGGACATGGTGGGTAGTCATGCCCCAGGGCTATAACTTCTTAAATAAAAGCTTTACCTTTGCCTTAAGTAAGCCCTGTCCATTGCTCTTATGCATCTAGGAGGAGAGGAGAGAAATACCAGAGAAGTCTTCTTTTTCAGAAGAGGTAACAGGGAGCACATAATCTTGCTAACTATCATGTATAGTAGTAGAGATTCCCCCCTCTTATTTTCTCCCACTTTCTTATAATCTTCCCTACATTTCCTCCTAATTCCAATGCATAAAAAAACACCTGAAAAACTGTCATTTGCCAGAGTAAGGTCTTACTTCCTGGCATGTCATCAGTTTGGCTCAGACAAACACTTAGAAAAGTTCTCTATAGGTTTGGACATTCTTACATTGACAGAAGTTATGAATGCTATGAAGAAATTAAGGCAGAGTAAGGGTTTAGAAAATGACAGCATGTAAATGTTATTCAATAGTGGTATTGGGTTTGTTTTTTTTTTAAAAAAAGGCCTTTATTTTTGAGGAGGTAACATGTGAACAGAGACGCCAGTAGTCAGATGGACCAGCCACACAAGAGCTGAGAAAAGAGCATTCTAAGCAGACTTGTCCTATTAAAGATCCGAGGTGAATATAGCTTGGCTCATTCCAGTCCAACAACAAACACATAAACACAGGTGGCTGGAGTATAAAGATTATGTAAGAGGGAGTCAGAGCCTACTAAGAGGAACTATAGGCCAGGTAATTAGTCTGCATTTTATTCAAGTTCTATTTAAAGCAGTGAGAGTGATGCAGCATATATATTTAAAAGCTCATTCTACCCACTGTGTGGTGAACAGTGTGTAAGAGGTTCAAAGTGAAAGTAGAAGTTATTCCAATAACCCAGGCAAAAGGTAGAATAGTAACCCTGGAAATGGGGAAAAGTAGCCTGATTTGCAATCTGTTTGGAAGGTAGGGACAACAGGACCTGATGATGGGTTGATGTGGGGTGGAAAAGAAAGAGGAACATAAAGGATGACTATTAGGTTTTAGGCCCTGGTTTGCATCAGAAATCTCCCTGACAGAGGTATGTCAAAGTGTTAAGACTGAGACAACCTTGCATTGACCTTCAGTACCTCCCATTCCCACCAACCAAGGACAGAACTAGCCCCACACACTGAAGGTTAGCTATCAGGGGGATTAGCTTCTCAGCTAAGGAGAGAAGAAGGAAGCAGGAGGTGGACCAGGAGCGGGGAAGATTATTTTTGCAGTAGCAATGGCACAAAGGAATCAGGTACTCCCCCAGCACAAGCACAATGGAACCCTGAGGAAATCCGTCCTAGCAATTCTCTCAAAATCGTGGCCTTTCTTTCATTTATGCCAGGCACCCAGTGGGCACTCCCTAAACACCACTGACAACAAAATTGATGTTGTTGGCTGGGCAGCACTGCCACTCATTTGACCAATTACTTATGAGCATTCAGCTGATTTTCCACTCTTGTAATAGTCTTCAATTTTACTGCAAACACAATTAGGGCACGCCAATGCAAATGCTTTACCACCACAAAAATAGATCTTACCTCCCACTGGATGTCTTTATGCATTAAATTTGTGTCTAAGAGACCCACTATCAAAGTCCCAGGCAGGGTTCCCCTGCCTGCAGATGAAGACAGTTGTAGGAAAAGTCAATAGACTGAGGTCAATGTAGGATGGAGTCTACCTTTCCCCTCTTAGCAACCCGAGTCCACCTGCTTCTTCCCCACCATTTTATTATAACCTCCTGATATATAAAAACAATTAATCCAGAATGGCAGTCTTCTTACTATTTTCACTCTCTGAAGTCAAACTGGAGTGGAGGTGAGGGTTGAAATTACATCCTTTTTCAAAGTCATACAATTAAACCTTTTCTCTTTAGAATGTCTATTTTTTCTTTCTAGATGTTTCACTAATGTTTATTTCATCATCATGGTTATAGAATATTGTTTCTTGATGTCAAAGATTTTGTAACTTAGACCCTACACATATTACTATGCTTCTCCACCAACAGCAACTGATGGAAAACAGTGAATACATTTGAAGTGGAGCTGGATGGCTATTTCCCTTTGTGCCCCATTGCATCCATCCACCTCCACTCCAACCCCCTTAATTCATGCCGGAAGCCGGTCCATCCTTGCTGCTTGACACAGTCGCTGCAGGAAAGAAACATGTGCACAGCATATGTTTCAAGGGACCTGGCGTATATGGCATACTGTTCTTAATATGTTTGCTCCCCTTCTTGGCGCTATGTGTTTTAACCAAGGTCACCTCTCCGAGAAAGGTTGTTTCCCCGGGTGGGGATTTTTCCCTGAAGTTAGGGAGGGAATAAAACCCCTTAACTAAGTGCCAGGCGGGTAGTTAATCACTTTAACTACAAACAATCACGCTTAAGCTACATAATCTTTACTCCCTGGAATGGAGATAAGAAACGCCCTAACCTTTGCAATAGAAATCGACAGGATTAAAATCGACTGGTATAAATACAGATGTAACAAGACAGTAAACATCAGATCCTAACCAGAACTTGGCTGGAGATCCCGACCAGAACTTTGGCTGGAGATCCTGGCTAGAGGTCCTGACTAGGCTGCTGATCAACTGAAGGCTGTCTCCGTGTCGTGTCATTCCTTCTTCACTGACTCCGTCCACACCTTTGGGGACCCCTGGACCTGCTGGGATTGGACCCCAGCAAATTCAAACATAACCATGGAAAGCAAGCTCCTGAAAACAGTTTCAGAACACATTTCAAACAAGAAAAAATTATGATTTCTCTAAATCATAATATCCAGGGCCAAATGGAGGCCTGGGGGACCTGGGGATAATCCAAACATCCTCAATTAGTACAGTTAATCAATATTTGATTTGTATTTTTTGAGACACTGAAACCATAGATTTCCTTCCCTACCTCAGAGGTCTCTCAAACACAATGTTGCGAACCCACCCTATGTGTGACATAATCTCAAGTCTCTCCTGGATATGATGGTTTGAGCCTTTCCTTTCTAGGGCTTCACTGGTCCTCACTTAACTGCTTTTGGTTTTATTTTTAGGTCAACAATAATGAAACATTTTGTCTCATTAAAATTGATTTATTAAATCTTCGTGAGTGAATAAATAATTTACTGATTCTCTAGTCTTAGAGACTGAGGCTTGGTTGTTTTAACAAATTGAAACTCTAGTCCTCACCCTCTTGTTACTTTCCCACTTCCTCAGAAGTAACCGTTATCAGCTCCACTAAGTCCTCATTGCCCTTTAAACCTAAATCTCATTTAACTTATTAACTGCATGTCAGAATACAGTAAACTGAAAGAGAAAACACACAGCACCAAATCACACTTTCCACAGACTGCTGTGGCTTTAAAATGTCCACAATGTTTTGATATTCCTCCTTTGAATGTGGGTTGGACTTAGTGACTCACTTCTAACACATAAACTATAAGTGTCTGTAACTTTCAAGGTCAAGTCATGAAGAACATTGCAGCTTCCACCTGGCTCTCTCTTGGACAACTTCCTCCATGGCAGCTGCTGATCAGGCCCTGCCTCTCTCTCTGGGCCTCTCTTCAGGCCTCTATCTCCGGACCTGATCTGCAGCCCACTCACCCGCCCACTGGCCGCCAGCCTTGCTGTGATAGGAGCCTGTGGGCCGTGGGGGAGGGACTGAGAGGTGCTCCATGCACTTCCTGGTGACCATTCATTTGGTCATTTTGGTTGTTACGGCCATTGGCTTTTTATATATACAGATTATAAAATTATTTCATTCCATGCACATCCTTTGCAACTGACATCTATATCCCCATTTTATAGAGGAGAAAAGTACAGTGGGGCCTTGACTTACCAGTGTCCCGACTAACGAGTTTTTCGAGATATGAGCCATCTCTCGGCCGAAGTTGCGAGCTAAAATTTGGGTTAGGAGCCAGCTTCAGATACCCCACCGCTAGTTGGCGCAGCGAACGTCACAGTGAACGCCACAACATCAGCCCAGCATCACATGTCTCACTCGTTCACTTTTTGATTTGACATACGAGTAATTTGAGTTACGAGCTCCGTCACGGAACGAATTAAACTCGTAAGTCAAGGACCCACTGTATATCTGAGAAGTTGAGTAACTTATTAATAAATGGCAAAGCTAGACCTCAAAACCATATCTTGGAAGACTAAATTTATGCTCTTTCTGTGTGACCACAAAAGGTTCTTTTAAATTTCTACCTCAAAGAATAATCCAGTAAATACCTATGTGGACTTTGAATTTAAACATGTATCTTATCAGACAAGGTATCTCACAGTCTTCCAAAACCATATTAATTAAGAGCCTAAATTATTATATTATTGTCTACATCCGTTTAGGTTATTTTTGCATCCTTTTTAACACATTAGAACATATCAAACTGATGTGAAAACTGATCATCTCAGATGTGCCTCAAATTTTCCTCCTGTGGTGAAATTCTTTTATATTATAACTAGAGGCTCAATGAATGAAAATTCATGCAAGAGTAGGCCTTCCTTCCCCCAGCTGCCGGCACCGGCTTCCCTCTGGCACCCAGGACCCGGGCTTCGCTCCGGCCCCAGCTTCATCTGGAAGAACATTGGAATGACGCCCTGAAGGACGTTTGGTCTAATTAGCATATTACCCTTTTATTATTATAGATGAGTTTACTGGTACCACTGCTTACCAATTTCATTCTCTATTACTCTCACATAGGCTATAAAAATCTTAGTGAGTTGTTGGGGAAAATTAATTCAAACATCTATATCATTAAAGGTAAAATAATCTTTATATATATAAAGAACCAGGGGCCATCGCAACCGAATGGGTGACCGAACAGATGACCGAACAGGCTGAGTGGGGCGACAAGGCCGGCAGGGGGGTTAGTGAGGGACAACCAAATGACTGAGCAGCAGGCTACATGGGGCAATCAGGCGGCAGGAGGGGCAGTGAGGGGCAACCAAACTACCAAACAGCAGGCTGAGTGGGGTGACCAGGCCAGCAGGGAGGCAGTGAGGGGCGACCAGTCTAGCAGGGAGGGCAGTTGCAGTGACCAGGGTGGCAGGAGGGCTGTGAGGGGTGAGCGCAGCGCATTGTGGTGGTGGGAGCCTCTCCCCAACCCACAGCAGTTGGACTTCCCCCAGGGGCTCCTGGACTGTGAGAGGGCAAAGGCCATGCTGAGGGATGCCCCCCTCCCCCACCCCCAGTGCATGAATGTCATGCACCGGGCCTCTAGTGTTTCTATAAAAAACTGTCTCAACTTCTGAATAAGCTATGTGAAAGTGCACTCAATCTCAGACTCAATAGATGGTGGGGTGTTTTTCTTCACCATCTAAATGATCTGTCTGATCATTTAGGTGAAAATAACAGGATAAAAATTGAAATTATTGTTAAAAATTTTTTTCTCAAACTGCTATAATCTTTTTCATATCAAGACTAATTGGTAGCAATGGTTTTCTACATTCACATGTGAAAATTTAATTTTTAAAAGAAGTGACCCAAAATGAATTATTTCCAGAGAGGTATATTATTGTGTTTGTTTCTATAACTTCGCATTTTATTAATTCATCAAAGACTAAAGGGTTAAAAAAATATATATTGATTTCAGAGAGGAAGGGAGAGGGAGAGAGAGATAGAAACATCAATGATGAGAGAGAACCATTGATTGGCCACCTCTTGCATGCCCCACACTGGGGATCGAGCCCATAATCTGGACATGTGCTCTGACCTCCTGATTCATAGGTTGATGCTCAAACTGTGCCACGCTGGCCAGGCTAAAGGGATTTTTAAATTCCTCAACAATGGGTCTCATTGTCTTAAAATTGTCTCAATTTGTTGAAAGACAGAGGCTTAAGAAACACATTAATCTGTTCTTCTAAAAGTGTGGCACTCCTAAAATCTTCTCTTAAAATATGCATAATAAAAAGTAAATCTGTAGTATTTCTGGGAAATAAAATGTTTCCCCAATTTAAGTACTTGGCAATTTTTAAAGATTTTTCTTTATAGAAATTAAAACTGGGAGATCAAACCAAGAAAACCCAATTATTATATATTAAATTTCTCTACCGTGTTGCTTGCAATTGGTCTTTGAAGGACACTTACCATCTTACATGTTGCTGTAGAATTAGTTATACAAATGCCTTATTTTCTTCTCCAGCACATTATAATCAGAGTATAAGCAGGGCTTTTCTTTTAAATGTTTGGGTCTCTTTCAGGTCCTAACTGAATTTCTCAAATTAAATATCTCTAAAATTAAAAAAAAAAATCTTTTGTGGAAACTTTAGCCCTATAGTATTTCAAACACAATATTAACAAAAAAGCAATGACTCTTTTGGTCTCCATATGAAACTTTTCAAATTTATCACTTACTCATCCATTCTTCAAAGGGATCTATGGTAGATTAAATTGTTGGTTCCCATTCTTCACTCTCTTGTGGAAAAATTATACATGTAATTTTACAGTTCTCTCCCATTGAGTAACACATACATATTTCTCTGCCTTGCTGATATCAGACTTGGTCATTGGCATACTTGCTTTGGCCAATGAAATGTTAATGGAGACCATAGATGTTGGCCTCCATTAACATTAAATGGAAGTTTATTCCAAGATACACTTTATTATTTGCAAAATGACATATGCATCGAGTGTTATGGATGGAATTGGGTTCCCCTCAAAATTCATATATTAACATTTCTAAACTCCAGGACCTCAAATTGTGATCTTATTTGGAGATAGGGACTCAAGTCAAAATGAAATAATTAGGGTAGGCCTAATCCAATATGACTGGTGTCCTTGTAAAAAGGAGAAGTTCAAACACAGAGGCTCACACACAGAGGGAAGATGATGTGAAGAGACACAGGGAAGCCCTGGCTGGTGTGTTCAGTGTTTAGAGCATTGGCCCACACACTGAAGTGTCCCAGGTTCCATTCCCGGTCAATGGCATGTACCTGGGTTGCAGGTTCCAATCTGGCTCTGGTCAGGGAGTGTGTGGGAGGCAACCAATCGGTGTGTATGTCTCACATCAATGTTTCTCTCTCTCTCTCTCTCTCTCTCTCTCTCTCTCTCTCTCTCTCTCTCTCTCCTTCTCTTTATTCTCCTCCTCTTCCCTTCCACTCTTTCTAAAGTTCAATGGAAAAAAATATCCTCACGTGAGGATTAGCATAACAAAGAGAAAGAGAGAGACAGAGACAGAGGAAAAGATGATCATCTACAAACCAAGAACAGAGGTGTGGAACTAGAGCCTTCCCTAAAAAGGAACCAATGCTGAAGACACTTCTTTTTAGATTTCTAGCATAAGAACCGTGAGACAATACATTTCTGTTGTTTAAGCCATGTGTGGTACTTTGTTATGGAAGCCCTAATAAACTAATACACAAGATTGCTAATTGTAAAATTGAAAAAAACAGAAGATTGAAAACAATCTAAATAACCATTATTAGGAAAATGGTTAAATAAATTAAGATTATAATGAAGTTATTTATATATTTATACATACTGTTTATTTGTACATACTTATATATTAAATGCTATACATCATTTTTAAAAGAAGATACATTTTGTATTAATATGGAAATGTCCCCAAGACAGATTTATAATGGAAAGGAAAGCACAGAATAGTTTGAATATTAAGCTATGATTTGGGGGGGAGGGGTAATGTACATATAATTGTTTGAATCTTCCTAAAACATTTCTTCGAGAAGAGAGAACAGAGAACATTGGGCGACTGTATGGAAAGGAACTGGACAGCTGAGGTTCTGAAGTAGTAATATTTTTTATCTTATAACTTCTTTACCTTTTGAATTTTGAACCATACATAAGACTGCATGACTTTTTCAAATATAATTAATGTGTATGTATCTGTATATATATATACATATATTAGACAAATTTACCTAAAGAATATAAACATATCATCTTAGGGCAGTGAGATAAGAGGTTATATTTTTATTCTTATCTCTTTTTGCTTAAAGTATTTACCTTGCAAGCAGAAAAATCACCACATTTTAAAATTATGTCATCTTTAAAATGGAAACATAAAAACAATAGGGAGAGGACTGCTCTGTTTTGCTTTGCTTTTCAATCAACATAGTAGTAGGAAGCACATTAATAGAAGGATCTTAGAAAGAACCTGGCAGCCTTATGTTAGCCTGAGAACCAGAAAGCAAAGGCAATATTAAATAATTCTCATGGTTATCTTAATTTCCACTTGTAGTAAGTCAAGGAGAATTATTCTTTCAACGGAGACCAATGCAACAACATACTTTAATTTGCTTGCTTAAAATATAAGGCCCATTATTCATTAAGATTCCATTAAAATAAAGTCTATATACATCTATTCTGAGATTTAGTCCTCTTAGAGCCAGAAATAGTCCACTACTATAATTGTGTGGAAGCAGTTATTTCACCATCATATGGAGAATAGCATTAACAAACTGTATCATATGTGAAAGACTGTCTCTGAGAGGAGATAAATGAAATTGAGGGCAGGTATTGCAGTCCTTATCAGTTCATTAATGAACTAGCAAATTTTCTGTATAATAGATAACACCACAGGGCCAACCCAGCTAACGCCAGCAATGATACTATTGTATGTGGAGCAAAAGAGCTCCTATAGTCATGCTCTCAGATACACCATGAAAAAGAAAGCCCTGAATAATGTGAATTTTAATGTTGGCTTTGAAAAGATTTTTCTATAGGATAATCTAGGTCAGCAAGAAACCTTTACAGATTTGCTAATATTAAAGGTCTATAGAAGGAAATTGCTTATTTTTTTTAAAGGCTGCACAATTTGTATTCTCTTGATTTTACAAAGCAGACAACATATCATTCATGGCCTCATATTTATCTTTAATATGTGGCTATTCAAGAATGAGGTAGTTCAAATGGGTTTTTCATTTGCTGGGTTAAAAATAAAATCTTGTCAAACTCAGCAGAGAATTAACAGAGCTCTGGGTAAGATTGGTTTTGCATTACAGGTGGATTTAACATCCCAATTTCTTGAGTCAGATCCAAATTCTTCTCAGTTCTTCTTCTCTCCCTACAGCAGTTAGGATAAAATTCTTGGCTCTGCTTCAGAAGAGAAATAATACATCAGTATTTGATGCTGGATTTCAATGAGGAATACTGAGGCAAAATCATGTCTCCGTAATTCCCAGTGTTATAAAGAACGTTGAAATATCTGGACAGTGGATACTCCTAGAAATTACCTTGGGCAACAAAAGGAAGATATGTCCAAGTGTTCACTGAAGACCCTTTGAGATGGTTTTAAAACGTGTACAACTTTTTTGGCACTCCTCCCTTGAGAGATGGGGGTCTATGTCCCCTCCCTCTGAATCTGAACTAGTCTTAGTGGCTTGTTTATCACCCCAAGAAGGCAGGGGAAGGGATGCTGCATAATTCTGAGGCTAGGTCAGAAAAGGCCATTAGCTTCCTCTTAACTCTCTTGGGAAGCTCACTCTGGAGAAAGCCAAGTGCTGTGTAAGAAACCTGACTACCCTGAGACCACCATGCTGGAGATGCCGTGGGTAGGCAGTCAGTACACAGCCTTGCTGAGCTCCCAGACAACAGGCAGCCATGTGAGTGAGTCATCTTAGATGCCCTGCCTAGTCAAGCCTCCAGATTTCTGTAGCTTCGGCCAACACCTAACTGTAAGCACATGAGACCCCAAATGTGAACTGCCCAACTAAGCTCTTCCCTATTTCTTGACCCACTCAATCATGAGCAAAATCAATTGGTTATATTAACCTCTGCAGTTTTGAGGCAATTTGTTACTCTTTAACTCGAATTATGAAAAAAATAGACATAGTGCTTCAGCCTTTTAATGTCTATAAAATCAAGATCAGCAACCTACCTTTACTCCTTTAAAAGCCTTTGGTATCTTTCCAATCTGCTCTGATAATTCTGGTTCTCAATAGTCCATTGATACTAAAATCTAGAATTTAGATTGGGCTAGAAAGATTGGGCTGAGATGCCAATAACTTCAAGAACAATAGTTGGTCTCTTTACCAGTCAATACAATTGATTATTCATGAAAGCTGAACAAATGCCACTTTAAGGAGAAATCAGCACAGATGTCATCATTTAAGACACGCTCAAAGGTCTGAGAATATTGACTACATAGAATACCTCACTTGAGGACAGAAATTATGCTCATGTCTGTTCTTATCCCTAAACATTTTTCATTCTCTACCTATATTATTCGAGGTCAGAATGAAATCTTGGGTGTTTGTTTTTTTTTTTGTATTGTCCCCAAAGCACCACCATTTTTAAGGCTAATAACCCAGGCACATCTAGAGACAGCAGGGTTTATGATAAAACTTAATTAATGGTCCAGGTTCATCCATATAACTGATTGTTATAGAACATTTAAAGCCCCAAACCTAAATTTATCTGGCATAAATGTGGGATGCTTAGATAGGTTCAGTGAGCTTCGGTTCTCACTTGATTTGCCAATGAAGCTAAGAACTTCCCAAGATGGGTGAGCATTTTCAAATGATAAATGACAAAGCACCTTGACCGCATCCATTTAGTTAACCTCCACATGGCATTAAGGATGAACTCAGGCAAAACAGACTGACTGAATTTTATAGTTCTGGGTCCAGTTCACTCATGACACTTGTCTCATCATAATGATAAATTCTCAAGTAGGTAAGAAGGGGAGCCATACCTGTACCTTGGCTAAGGAGTGATTTTAAGAATCTTTCCTGAGTTGTAATATTCTATATGAATAATGCACTGCTTTAAAAATGTTCTGTTGTAAAGAAAATTCAAATTTCTTTCTTACAGACATTTTAATGATTTTCAATCATCCAACATCTCCGTAGATCACTTTGTATATGAAACTAAGTTCAACTTACTGGTTAAGGAGGTTATTCAAAATTATTTAAAAGAAGTTAATCAAATGTATAAATTAGTTAAGGTAGTTGGAGGTTTTCAAATAAGCCCGATATGATGTCTATTACATGCTCATTGCCCTTAAATAAGTCAGTTATTGAGTGCCTACTGTATGCCCATGATGGTTGATGAAAGATGGACAGCTACTATGTTTTCCTGACCAGCATCCATTTCCCATTATTCTGGCAAAGGAACCCTTATTTTCACTGGAATTATTAACCTCCGCAGTTTTGAGGCAGTTTCTCTAGAAATCAATGGGGAAAATATCCTTGACTGAGGATTAACAAACAAGGCAACAAACAAACACCAGAAAATAGCTTGTAACCCTTCTTATTGTCAGCACCAAGGAGCAGATAACCAAGATATATGATGCCAAAAAGACAATTTTAAGGTCCCTGTGGGACATGTGTTTCTGTCATTTCACTGAAATGATCTATAATCCCTACGTTTTGTGTGAGGTAGACCCATACCAACCCCCATTTCCAAGTATGGGCACATATTCCATGTTTTGCCAATCAGGACATTTTAGGAAGGGGGTGAGGGAATTGCAAGTGGTTGGTAATCAATAAGCAGGTCATTAAAAGGGCTGGACTCCAGTGAGCACAGAATGAATTCCATGGAGTATGGAATTCAGGAGAGGAAATGGGAAACGGTGAGGAATAGGGGCCTCGATGCCTGCTGAGGAATTTGGAATTTTTCCTGGGAGCCTTCTGAGGGCTTTAGGCAGGGAAAATATGAGATCGCATTTGTGTTTTTATGAAGGAACTCAGTCTGCATTGTGGAGAATGGGTTATAGAGACCTAAGATGGAATCAGGGAAACAAGTGGGAAGATTGCTTGGATATCTCAGCATGTGATAATTATGTCCTGAACCAAGGTTGTGGTGATGGGTGGAAGAGAAGAAATTTAACAAGGTAAAAGCTGATTGCTGATTGACTGAGAAGAGAGGATGAAGGAGGAAGCGGGAGACCGGGCTGCCCATGTGCAAACCCTGTATTATGTTGCAAACATGTTGGGGTAGGGCTCATGTCTGGTTCATTTCAGTATCTCTCACTTAGGAGGAAGGCTTATTTAAATTAAAAGAGTGTGATGGTTAGGAGTCTGGATTCCGAAGCCAAATGTTTGAGTCCCAGCTCTGCCACTTACTGTGTGATTTGGCTATACCAGGCCCTTGGTGCCTGAGTTTCCTCATCTGCAAAATGGAGAAAATACCTGGACCTACCTCACACAGTTGTTGTGAGTACTAAATAAGCTATTCCATGTATAATACCTAGGATAGTTCTGGAACATCTCAAGAACTATGGAAGTGTTAGCTACTATTACTAATCTATAATAGCATAATATGCTAATTAGACCAGATGACCTTCTGGACGACCTCCCGGACTAAGCCACAGCACCGCAGGGGCTGAGGCAGAGGCAGCTGTGGCGGTAGCGGGAGCCAAGCCCCTTGCACAAATTTTGTGCATCAGGCCTCTAATATAATATATTCTCAATAAATATTACAATAATCAATTAGCATTTTTCCCAAACACATGTCCCACAGGGACCTTAAAATTGTCTTTTTGGCATCATATATCTTGGTTATCTGCTCCTTGGTGCTGACAATAAGAAGGGTTACAAGCTATTTTCTGGTGTTTGTTTGTTGCCTTGTTTGTTAATCCTCAGTCAAGGATATTTTCCCCATTGATTTCTAGAGAGAATAGAAAGGAGGGAGGGAGAGGGAGAGAGAAAGAGAGAGAGACACATCTATTGGTTGCCTCCTGAATGCTCCCTGACTGGGCCTGGGAATTGAACCTGCAACCCAGGCACATGCCCCTTGACTGGGAATCACCCATGACCCTTAGGTGCTCAGGCTCACACTCTAACCACTTAAACACACCAGCCAGGGAAACTACTTTTTGTTTTTAATAAAAGTATATTATAACAATTTTTTAACAAGAAAAAAACTGACAGAATTAAAAATAAGTATTAACAAGCCAGAGTCAAATTGGGAAAAGCAGGGTGCCGGAAGGCACACACTGAAGTACATGCTATTTAATATCTTTATTAATGATCTGAAGCACAAAGTACATTGTACATTATTCTGCAGAAAATCATAAAGAGTGAAAAACAGACCAACGGAATAATCTAGAGACCTTGGAGAGGCACGCAAGTTTAAGTGTGATGAGTTTAATTTACAAGAACATAAAACAATTCACTTAAGGAAAAATACTATGAAGCATAGTCATAAACTGAGAATTCTCCTGAAGACCAAAAGGCTTAAGAGGATTTGGGGGTGAAAGTCAATAAAAAATTCACAGGAGCTTATAATGTGCTGCCAGTAGCAAAAAGGGGGATGTGAATATTCTAGAGGAGGAGCAATATGAAATTACTGGTATTGAGAGCAGAATTATACATGCAGTAACCTAGGTTATTCCAAGTTACCCTATGATTTTCCAATTTCTCCTTTAGAAAAGCATCTAGCAATACATCCCTCACTATAAAAATGTATACCTTCATCTCTGTACCCCCAAAATAGCAAGGAAACATAAGAAATAAGCCTGAGCAAATGGAAATAAACAGGTCTCTTTTCACAGTGGAAAAAGGCTCCCTAATAAAAACTGTCTTTTAGTTTAAGGAATTTGGGTGAACAGTGACAGCACAGTTACTAGTAGAAGCTAGCTAGCTTTTAAAAAGATGATGGCTACCACAGGCATCAGGCTTTGCCATAGTTATCTGTAAGGAAACATCGAGGAAAAATACATTTCAATCACTCATTTACTCTTTCAGCAAAATTTATTGAGAAGTAATATAAATAATAATGAAGCTAGGTGTCGTACAATGCCTAAAGACACGAAAATGAATAACTCTCCTGCAAGAAACAGGCCCTTAAGCTGATGATTGTAAACCCAGGGATGGATGTACATACAGACAAGAACCCCGAGGATGAAAACTCGGACCTCGAGGCAGGGAGAGCTAAGGCTGGAGATGCCCCAAGCAGTTGGTGAGGCTGGAGCATCAGGTTCAGGCTGAGAGAGGGGAGATGTGACACCACAAATCACCAGGTTCTTAAGGAGTCACTGAAGAGTGTTAAGCCAGGAAAGATAAGAGTCCGTTTAAGGCTTTGTTTTATTTTAATCCTCACCTGAGGACATGCTTACAGAGAAGAAGGGAGGGAGGAGGGAGGGAGAATCAGTTGCCTCTCATAGGTGCCCCAAGCAGGGATCAAACCTGTGACCTAGGTATGTGCTTTGACCAGGAATTGAACCAGCAATCCTTTGGTGCACAGGACAACGCTTAATCAACTGAGCCATTCCAACTGGGCTTAAGGTTTTAGCAGTGGTTCTCAACCTTCCTAATGCCGTGACCCTTTAATACAGTTCCTCATGTTGTTGTGACCCCCAACCATAAAATTATTTTCGTTGCTACTTCATAACTGAAATTTTGCTACTGTTATGAATCGTAATGTAAATATCTGATATGCTATATGTGTTTTCCGATAGTCGCAACCCACAGGTTGAGAACCGCTGTTTTATGGGCATCACTCTGGCAACCAGTGTGGAGATTAAATTTGAGAGAAACCAATTGGGAGATGAATGACATCTAAGCATCCAGGTGTAGAGTGTCTTAAGTAACATCTGATGTTTTTACTGGGCTGCCTCCATGAGTGGCCTCCTGCCTTTGAAAAGCACACTTGGATTTCACTTGGGCAGACTCTTCCCCAATGTCTTCAGGCTTGATGGAAAGATGTGGGCAGGAGACTGGGGCTAGACTAACCATACTCAGCCTTTCTCCCTGGATTTTAATCATGAGCCAAAGGACAAACAGACTGAAAACAAATTCATTCTTTATCCCTATGGCAGTGTCCTTGGGGATCTCACTACTCTCTGTCCCCTGCATCCTCTGAACCCCCTATTACCTTTCTACAACCCTGCTTGCCCCTCATGAGGCTTCACTTTCCCCCTGCAGTCTGAGATTCCATCCTCTCCTTTTTTGGCTTAAATTAGCCAAATTCCCATTCTGTTACTTGTAACTAAAGAAGTCAAACTAATAAAGGTCTGAGAAATAGTAAGAAGTTAAAATAACTAGGGCATAGTTTCTATGGTTCAAACTATTTTTTTATTAAGAAATATATATATAATGTTTCTGAACGAGTATGTACCAAATTGCAAATATTAAAACGTTCTAAAACTGGCACAAAAAATTAACAATCATTTGTAACTACTTCAAGTGAATCATTCCAAAAAATTATTTGTGAAATTATTGTTTTTAAGGCACAATTTAATTTTCAAAGATACTGGGTTTCCACAACTGGCGTTTGAAGATGTTTAAAGCTCAGCTTCAAATCCCTTAAAAACATACTGAAGAGGCATGTAAAATCAAGTCATGACATCAGGAAAACTATTGAAAGGAGGGCTCCCAAGCATTTCCCCTTAGGGGGAAAGGGTGGAGTCCTTAAAATGATTTTTTCCATTAGGTATAGCAATGAAATCAATTTGAAATTATTGAGCAGCCTACATTATAGCACAGAGGAATTTTGTTCTGGAAGTCTTACTTAAATTACTGACATCAGATATTTGAAAATGAATGACTATGAAATCTGCCTTCAGGTAAGATACCATGTATGCAATTATTCTTTCAATTTCAACTAGAGAGACGTGCTTTTTAAAGCTTAATATGAAAGATGTTTTCTTAAAATTACATTACCCATTGTACATATAATTATACAATCATGGACACAGGGCCTTCTCTTTTTCTAATAATTGAGGGTTATAAACTGAGGGCTACTCCCATCCTAGAGTTAAGTATCAGCAAGATACATAATATCAGGTCATACTCCTGTTCAAAATCTTTAAGGATTCACCATTTCTCTTAGAATGAGTCCAATTATTTTCATTGCTACTTTATATGTAACTTTCAGGAACATCCGTCATCAACTTGCAAGTTCTTTCAAGTTTCAAGTTGAGATGCTGACAAAAATGTGCTCAGTCTTCTCTACTCTTTCGTCCTTGTGTATCTTTCTCCCACTGCCACCATTTCTGTCCCTCTGCCTGTCTGTCCAAATCTGAACGGTGCTTAAAGATCACCTGAGTTTATCACCTCTACAAAGACCACTGCAGCCACCCAGACAACCCTCTTTCATGCTCCTCCTACCAGCAATCGGCATTGATGAAACATCATTTTGTGTCATTACTTTTCTTGGTATATGTTCACCTACCATTTCCATGACTAGGGCATTCATCCTTCCATCCAATATCCCCTGAATTCCTACTATGTGCAGACGTGATTCTCCGTAGAGAGAACTGAATAGTGAGCAAATCAGACATAGATATGGTCTAGTTGGGGAGGAGGATGGGAACTGATCTTTTTGTTAATTAAATAATCATACAGTTTAGAATGAAATCATTGTGTCCATCAAGATAGCTCCAGCTTCTAGTAATAGAAAATCTTCACCTCAAAATGGCAGAAAGAGTATAGGCATTTGCCCCTCTCCCAGGAAGTCCGGCAGTAAGGTGAGACTTGCTTGCAGGTGTCTCAGTGCTGCCGACCACTTCCTGTGGTCTCTGTCCTCAGGCTGGTGGCAGGGTGGCTGGAGCTGTTCCAGGCACTCCTCTTGGTCACCAGAGGCAGAAAATGGACTGTTTCCTTCTGAATCCTCATCTCCACTGCTAGAAATACCATCCCCACAGCCACCTGGCACACATCCCTTTTCATTTCATTGGCCCAACCGCTAACCATTCATTGGCAAGGAGATTTACTGTGAGATGGAAATAAGGTCATCCTCTCCTAAGTCACATAGGGAGGAGCAGACACCTGAACAACATTCAGGTTTTGTTACTAAAGAAAAAGGTGCGCATGAATGATAGGTAGGCAACTAGCTGTGCCTAACGCAACTAACTACTAACTACTGACTGGGTGTTATGAAGGGAGAAAACACAATTCCATGACAGTATGTAACACAGGAAGAGGACATAAAGTGCAGTACGGTGGGGAGAGGCGGTCAGATTCGAGGGATATTTAGGAGGTAAGAGCGACAGGCCCTGATGACGAGTTGGACAGAGTCCTGAGGAGGACGGCAGCATCAGCAATGACCTCCAGTGTTCTGGCTTGCATCTACCTTGAATAAGTCAGACAGATGCTGGGGCCATTTCCCAAGCTAAGAAATATCTGAAGGAGACTAAGTTTAGAAGGAAATGAAATCATAATCCCAGGTCAGTGCCTGTGTTTCTTTAGCCTTTGAGACAGCCAAGAAGCAATATCCATGGAGCAGTTGGCTATTTGGGTCTGGAGCGAGAGGAGTGATCTGGGCTGAACATGTAAATTTGTGAAAGCTACTTATAAGAGGTCACTGAAGCCATGGACATGGATGCAATGTTCCTAGACAGAGAAAGTAAAGACTGAGAAAAGGAGAGGAGTTAAGGAACTCCACCATTTAGTGGTTAAAGATAAAAGCTGAAAGGAGGCTAGAGAAGGAGTTGCCAGAAGGTAGTAATATATGCCCTATACATTGCAAGCATATTGTATCATACTTCATATTCCCTGATTGGCTATAATTAGTCTTTCCATTTAAACTCCATTAATTATAATCACAATTAGCACCTTCTAAAATTACCATTATTCTCACATGATCTCCAACATACAATTTAGCACTTCATTTTATTGCAACTATTTAGAATTGCACATCTACTGTATACTTTTGTTTGGGTCCCCATTGGCAATGACCAGCTCTTGTACTTCCTTTTGTTCTCAAGATCATAGCACAATATTCTTCCCACCGTAGTCAGTCATTCAGCAGATAAGTACATTGATCCTGACAGTCCCCATTCATTTATTACATCCTTAATTCTAGGCTATGGAATAGGCTTACTGTTCTTGTATTGAGTTGAGTTCTAGGCCTAACCTCATGCTGCAGTAAAAAGAACTAAGTTGAGGAACCAACCAAACTATTTCTAAGCCATACCTATTATGTTCCAAAGGTCAAAATTATCAAAAGACATTTTTTTACTAACTATTCCTTGGCCATTTAATCTGCAGCTCCTAATTATTTTTCTAATAGAATGGTTAATAATTCACAAAGTACAAAAATGAAGATTGTGACTTTGAAGAAACATGCCCCCCTCCCTAGTTTAACTAGATATGAATTGCTAATAACATCAGACTGCTGTCAATCAAGCGATACCATTCTAATTTTATGCTACTAAAATGCATTAGGATTCATTTATTCTCTGTCCCTTTAATGGCCAAGATTTCAAATTAATTTTAGAAACTCAATGGATAATGACTGTAGGCTCCCACTTCTAAGAAGTTGGGACTTAAACACAATCTGTAGTCATCCAGTGGACATCTGTCCTCTTGGCATTTACAGTAGAGACATATCAAAAGCAATTGTCATATGAGCCTGTAGAATCATTTTAAGAGGCAAGTAAACCCCTATCCAAATGGGCAACATAAAATATCACTGCCTGAATATTAAGAGGGAAGTATTTTCACATCCATTAACAGGAAAACAAAGGCATGGTCCCTAGTGAAGAAGTTGGTGACCACCAACAGCAAGTCTTGCCATGAAAGACCAGAAATTCCAGAATTCTCCCCACATCTGCCAGAATTTCATGTCAACATCTGTGACATTTCAATGGAAAAAACAAAACACGGCCCACACTTATTTGTGAAGACCCCAAAACAAAGGAGCTGGGTGTGTTATAAGGTACATTGAACCAACCTATACAATTTACCTGCTTTGTATCCTAAAGCTCTGTGCCCAACAAACCATCAGTTAGTTAGGCTATCACTCAATCCCCAAACCCATATTGAGAAACTTCTGCAAGTCCATGTGGAGAGGAGGCGAAGCTGCAGAAGCAAGCTGCCCAATCTGGTGCCTTTCATTAAATTCTAAAGTCACTTGTCTTTGTCTCTGTATTAAAAGAAATGATTTCACATCCAGTCTCTCCTTTAGAAAGTGACAGAACTCAACCATTCAATATTTATTACTTCTTTTTGGCAATCCCATTTAGCTAATGGAAAATCAGGTACATTCATATATAATTATTAGAGATTGAAAAATTATAAAATGTCCAACTTTTCATTCTATGGCACACACATACTCCCAGGTTTTACTTTACGGATGTGAAATTAACACATGCAGCTGTGACATGTCAATACCTCCTATAACTGACAAGTTTTCAGTTTGCTGTATCTACGTGTAGTGGGATAAATAGCCAGTTAGAACTTCTTTATTATTTTTAACTCTACCATACGTTGTTCACCAAAGCTATGCACCTACTCTAATTACTCTTTGTCCAATTGCTGTTAGAAGGTTGAGAACCACTGGTTTAGGAGGATGGCCCGAAGTGGGGAACCACACACCACTTCTACACTTTTTGGATATACTAGTAGCCACCAAAAGGCAGTGATTGGGAGAGAGGTCTGCATTGGTGGTTGGGCTCACTCTGGCAGCATCTAGAGCAGTGGTTCTCAACCTTCTGGCCCTTTAAATACAATTCCTCATGTTGTGACCCAACCATGAAATTATTTTCGTTGCTACTTCATAACTGTAATGTTGCTATTATTATGAATTGTAATGTAAATATCTGATATGCAGGATGGTCTTAGGCGACCCCTGTGAAAGGGTCGTTCGACCGCCAACGGGGTCGCGACCCACAGCTTGAGAACCGCTGATCTAAGGATCACTATGTAACTTATGGCCATTGGCCTCATGCATCTGAGCCTCACTTCTTGATCTGGAAGATGGAAATAATATTAGTATGAAGGCTGGGAGTGGGGAGTAGAATGTGGTAAATGAGGCACTAGCCTAAGAGCAAAATTTAAGAGTGTGCCAAAAACTCAGTAGTCAAGATAAATCAGACTTTAATGCTCTATTTTAGGAAATCAAGTTGGCAATTGACGTGTATTTTTATAAAGTTTTATTGAAACCAGAGTTTCCAGTTAGGCAAACAGAGTGAATGAGGCAGAGTCATGCAAGTACGGGTTGGTTCTCTCTTTATTTAAAATGTTGATATTTGTTTAGCACAGTGTTTTGCATTAATTTTAGGTTTTGAAAGTATTGTATTAAAATATTACTTATCTTGATTACTGAAATTTTGGCACTCATTCACCTTACGCTATCCTGGCCCCAACTCTCACTATACCTACCTTATTGGGAAGATTAAATAAGACAATGATCTAGGTATTGGCCACTGGCCACTCTGCCTCCTTAGTCTATTGACCCTCATTCCGCATTTCCTTGGTCCACCTCAGCTGCAGGGCACAGTCCCCCTCACAGGTCCTGCCTCCTGTGCCCAGCCTCTCTTCTTCTCTGTCAGTAGTTTTCTCCCACACAGAGGAGTTTCCACAGCCTTGAGCAAGGCATTCAGAAATGCTGGGAATTTAACATCCTGGGGGGAACCCCAAACGATGCAGATAGTAGTTGATGAATAAATATGCCCATTCACCACATGGAGCTTTCTTCCCAAAGGCTGTTAGCAAGCAGAGACATGGTGACATAGGGTTTGGTAAAGGAGGTACTCCTTTCGGGAACAAAGAAGTGACAAAAAACTCAGTATCGAGATTGTCAATGTAAGAAACCTGTAGAGAATTCTTATGAGATTATTTGAGCCAAACTGACAACAATTGCCAGGAAGCAAAACCTCAATGCATTGAGAAAATGCTCTGGTAAATGGCAGTTTTGCACCTTATTTTATATATCAGAATTAAAGGAGAAGAAATAAGGGGTTAGGGAGGAATGGGGGGTTAATGGGGTCAAAAGGGGGACATTTGTAATACTTTCAACAATAAAGATAAATTTTTAAAAAAGACATAAGGGGGTTACATGAAATCCATTGGTGGTAGATTAGGGAGGTGGGAGAAAGCAAAGTGGGGAAATCTCTGGAATTGGACAAAGAGTAAACTGGAGAGGCACACATTTCTTTTACATTGGTGGGTACAGAATAGTAATAATGAGCATTTACAGCACATAGAAATGGTTCTGTGGTCTTGTGTTCAAATGCGCCCTGATGGGTCTGTGAAAAGGGGGCTACTCTGACATTCCAAAGGAATGTTATCGTAGATGCAAAAAGATAACAGACAAGCCCAGCTGGTGTGGCTCAGTGGTTGAGCGACCTATGAACCAGGAGGTCACAGTTCAATTCCTGGTCAGGGCATATGCTTGGATTGCGAGCTCGATTCCCAGTGTGGGACATGCAGAAAGCAGCCAATCAATGATTCTCTTTCATCATTGATGTTTCTATCTCTTTCTCCCTCTCCCTTCCTCTCTGAAATCAATAAAAATATATATATATTTTAAAGATAACAGACAGGCTAAGTTAAGGTCAAGAGTAACCTTTGTCAAGGAAGATACTAGCCTAGGATAGGAATACCCATCATGACTCCCCTCTAGTTAGGAAGTTTGGTCTATGTGGTTACATGTGGTCTTTGAGTTTGTAAGTCAGCCATTCAGGCCTCCCCTTAAGCTTGTCAGGCTTACTATGCGGCCCCTTTATTCAGCCACAAGATAAATGTTGTCTTAAACCAATGCTTCAAATATAATCAATGGGAAAGTTGAAAAATAGAAACTAAGATTGCTTGATTTGAGGAAAGTGAGTCTTAAGCTCCACATAATATCATCTCCAGCCTGAAAGTGGAGATAGAAACTTAGAGCTTCATAATTTATTTTAACAGAAGAAGGTGGCGGGAAGAAACAATGAGGAAAACGTTCTTCTCATGTGAAATGAAGTTCCCACTTGCCAGGATCTCTTCATTTTCCACTCCTAGCATCATAACCCTTTTCCTTACCAACAGATTACTCATTACATATGAAAAGTATGACTACAATGTTATTGCAAAACAGACAATGAGGTATAACCGAACACATCTGGCACAAAACACATTTTTCCCTATAGCCAAAAATCATTTTTTACTTCCTTGTTAATAGAGAAAAACAAATTCAAATATGTAAAGCAAACCAAGGATCTCTATGTGTTTTAATTAGTTTCTACAATTCAACCCAATTTTTAAAGAGAAGCCAACTCGAGTCTGTAAGAGCACCAATGAGATGCCTAGTTCAGTCCCTGTTGGAAGAGCTATCTCTTTTCTTGTTTGTACTCAATGTCTTACGACTTCAAAAACCTAAACCTAAGATTTTCTTTCCATAATCCTTCACTGCGCACAGAATGCTACTATCTCCCTTGTTCTTGCCAGTTTCCCTCCCTCCTTCATTGAGCCAAGTGCTGAGGAAAATCAGTGCTTTTGCTGCCAACGGGGATTGGAAAGGCTGTCTGCCACAGAGATGCATGGGCCCGGCAGTTTGTTTTGTATTTAGCGCCAAGGCTTTCATAAAAAGCATGTTATCCTAAAACAAATAATCCCGCAGGGCTGGGAATGTAGTGTATCTTTGCTCTGTCAAAAGTGTGTTGCTTCTTGATCTTCACGCCATTGCCTCGGAGAACCTATATTCAGGCCAGCAGCACCTCCCTGGGTTGTTTCTGTTCAACCTGGGACAATCTTCCTGGCTCCTCCATCTGCTTTTCACCATGGCTGCCTCCGCCATTAGAACACACACCAGCCAACATTGCTTTCAACTCTACCCAGAGCCACCAGTCAAGCAGATATTAGCTGCATCCTATTTGCCCCTAAAATCTGAAGACCATTCCAAGAAGAGCTCACGCAGAAAATACTGGTGAAAGTCAATAACAAATAAGAGTAGTCAGGATGGCCCACTGCATTCAGCAAGACTCTGGTAACCTTCCTGAACATAAATGCAGGCTCAAAGGGAGTATTTTTTTTTCTCCAAATAAATTTCAAAGTATTTTGTTGAAACTCCATGCACCGTTCAATAAGAAATTAAAGGATGAGCAAGATTTTTTTTTCCTCAGCAAATGTCATAACCCATTAAGCTATATTGATTTAATATAAAATGAATCCTATTATAATGTTAAGCATAAAAGTACATAATTTTTGCCCTGGCCAGTTTTCTCAGTGGTTAGAATGTTGGCCCATGGACTGAAGGGTCACAGGTTCGATTCCCTGTAAAGGGCAGGTACCTGAGCTGCAGGTTCGTTCCCGGCCCAGTTGGGGCACATGTGGGAGGTACCGATCGATTTGTCTCTCTCACATCAATGTTTCTCTCTCTCTCTCTCCCCCACTGCCTTCCACTATCTCTAAAAATCAATGGGAAAATATCCTCACTCCTCAAGTGAGGATAAAAAAAATACATAATTTTTAAGGAGCTAAACAATATATTAGTCTAAGTGCCAATCACACTATGTAAAACCCAAGTGGGATGGTGTTGGATTGTTAAAAATGTGTAGAAGTTCAAGAAGCTTACTCGAGAACAAATGTCCCCTCTAAAAAAATTAAGCAATTATGCTCCTTGAAATGCAAGCCATTCCAATGGTGGTTTTAAATTGTTTGTAGAGAAGACAGTTGGAAAATTAGTCTGAAAAGCAAGTGATAGATTAGTGTTATTAGAATAAAATCTGAAATACAAGAAATTGGCCAGAAATTCAATTTTAGAAAATTGAATCAACATGATTATATTAAAAAACTTGTGCTTAGCTTTTGTGCTTCAAAATTATAATTTTCTTTTAAACATTCACAAAGTCTCCTGTGAATAGTTTTCAAAATATAGGTTGGGGCAA
This sequence comes from Myotis yumanensis, assembly GCF_028538775.1. NCBI lineage: Eukaryota > Metazoa > Chordata > Mammalia > Chiroptera > Vespertilionidae > Myotis > Myotis yumanensis. The sequence goes on from NW_027223765.1 coordinate 47,419,034, forward strand.
AAGCAGGTTTACAGTTGTGAGTGCACGAAGCACAGAGTTTATTCCTGTATTATTACTTATTAATTTTTGTATCATTTTCCATAAGAACAACTCTAAACCTACTTTTGCCCAACCCTGTATATCAAGGGATGGATTAACCAGATAGCTTCAGGAATGACACATTCTGGTTAATCTAACTTGCTTCAACCCTTGTTCTTGAAATTCTTTCTTAAATGCCTTTTTAAGGGAAGTGTACTGAACTTCATCTTCCCTTGAGAATCCGTCATCTTGGATGATTGAGCATCCCACACAGCTCTGAAACCAAAGCAAAAATTCAATTGCATGGGTGCAGATAAGAGGCCCTATTTGGGGAAGGGGGGTGGAATACAAGCCACACTCATGCCTCATCTCCTCCCTTGCCCAACTGACATATAAAAAGCCTGTCTAACCAAGTTGGGATCAGACTTTAAAAAGGTGGTGGTGTAGCCCTAGCCACTGTTGCTCAGTGGTTAGAGCACTGGCCAACTCACCAAAGAGTCACAGGTTCGATTCCCAGTCAAGGGCAAATACCTGGGTTGCAGATTCATTCCCCAGCCCAGTCGGGTCATGTGTGGGAGGCAACTAATTGATGTGTCTCTTTCACATCGATGTTCTTCTCTCTCTTTCTTTCTCTCCTCTCCCCGCCTCCCCTACCTTCTACTCTATCTAAAAGCAATGGGGGAAAAAATCCTCGGGTGAGGATTAAAAACAAAAAAGATGGGGGTTGGGGTGGAGGTGTATTAGTCAGGGTTCTCCAGAGAAACAGATAGACTGTAGAGAGAGATTTGTTCTAAGAAAGTGGCTCCCAAGATTTGAGGGGCAGGCAAGTACAAAATCTGAGGCTAAGCAGGCATGACCCAGGGAAGAGGTCATGATGCAGCTTGACTCTGATGGGGGCCAACAGTTTTGCCTTTTGGGATTCTGATATTTAAGCTGGTTATTCAGAAACAGATTCAGAAAGAAAGTTTGGCCCTCTCCCTTTCCTGCTCAGGAGATTCGGAGGGAAACACCTATTTCAGGAAGGAACTCTGAGGATGTTCGTCCCAGCAGCCTAATTTGAATTGAGTCTGGTGAACGGGAGGGCGTCTAGCAGGGGCCTGTTTACTCGATTACCCCTGTGTCTCATTGCTTCTGGGTTGCCTAGCAAAAGTTTACCAGCCATGCATGTCACATTCTTCCTCAACTGCCTGTAAATTGCCTACTGCCTTTGAGATTCCATTAGTGCCCCACCTTCTCCTTTGTCCAAAATAACATACCCAATTTTCCCTCACAGTCTTTGGAATTTTCATGCTTATGTGCACATGTATTAAAATTTGATTTTCTCCTATTAACCTGCCTCTGTTAATTTGATTATTAGCCCGGCTTGAAGAATTTAGAAGGTGGGAGGAAAAACATAATGTTTCTCTTACACACACACACACACACACACACACACACACACACACCAGTCTGAAGGCAGTTTGGAGGCAAAATTCCCTTTGAGGTCAGTCTTTTTTCTTAAGACCGTCAACCAACTGGGTCCTGCCTGTTCACATTTTGGAGGGTAGTCTTCTTCACCCAACATCTGCTAATGTTAATCTCATCTTTAAAAAAAAAAACAAAAAAAAAACCTTCACAACAACATTTAGATTAGCATTTGACCAAATATCTGGGTACTGTGGCCTAGCCAAGTTGATACATAAAATTAACCATCACAGGTGGGGTGGGGCATTTTTGAAGAAGTCACAAAATATTCATTAGGGCAATTAAAAATACATGGAAGAGCGATAAAGGGCAAACATATCTGCCTTGCCTTAACACGTGAAGGGACCAAAGTCTTGCCACCTTGAAGCTGCCTTTTGGAATACTGACTTTAAGCAAGTGACTAAGAAGCAAAAGACTCAGAAAGAACCTTTGACCCTCCCCCTTTCCTGCTCAAGAGATTCTGATAGAAAAACCTGCTTCAGGAAGGAGATCTGAGGATGTTCACCTTAGCATAATTGAATTAGGAATGGTAAATAGGAGGGCTTTGGGCACTGGCCTTTTAGCTGGGTACTCCTTGTGCCCCAATGGGTTTCTGAGTTGCCTAGCAAGGGTTTGCCAGCCATGTGTGTTCTGTTCTTCCTCAACTATCTATAAATAGCCTATTCTGCTTCTAAAATCGAATTCCCATTTCCCCTTTTCTCCTTTGTCCAAAATGTCATATATACCTAATGTTGTCTCACTGTCTTTGGAATTTTCATGTATATGTGAATTCCCCATGTAATTTGATTTTCTCCTGTTTATTGTCTCTGTTAATTTGATTTTTAGCCCAGCTAAAAGAACATAGAAGGTAGGAGGAAAAGTATTAATTTTTTTTAGCCCCTACACATGTCAAGGCAAGAGGCAAGGGCATAAAGATTAATATTATGCATATTAGCTTAGGTCATTATTCTTTTAGTCAGATAGTTGAAATATCTCCTTATGTGCCCCAAAGCATCAGGTCCACATTCAATGTTCTAACTCCCATAGTTTTGCTCTGGGAACCTTGTGAAATGTCTAGAAGGTGGTAGAAAGGTATCTGAATGAATAATAATAGCTAATAATGATTGAGCACTAGACATTTTCCATGCATTAACTTATTTCATTCTCCTAACAACCCTCTGATGTAGATAGTAATATATCATCATTTCATAGATGAGGAAACTGAGGACCAGAGAGGTAAAGTGGCCAGTCTATGATCACCCAAAAAGGAAGAGGCAGAATAGTGACTCCTAGTCAGGTCCATAGAATCCTGAAGCCCACATTCATACACATTGTGATACATTGCATCTCTGTTTTCCTTCATTAATTCTCAAGCCCGTATCTATTGTGTGCTACAAATAAATTGTGCTATTTAGGGCACAAACACATAGGAAATGACAAGCTGAGGATTGTTGCTGGTCTGTTCCCTACCTCTCTCTCTTCTGCTTTTCCATTTAACAAACCCTATTATATTAAGTCATTTCCTTATACTGCATATTTCCTTGAATAGTTACTAAAAATAAAATAACCATTCAAGCACAGAAAGGCAATGTAAGTATAAACAGCCCAAGCAGGCAATATTGACCAAATGGGATAAATATAACATATCTGATATGGGATACTGTACATAGAAAGGTATAAAAATTGTAATCACAAAAATCTTATACGCAGCAAAAGAAACCATCAACAAAATGCTAAGGCAACCAAATGAATGGGAGAAGATTTTGCAAACAATCTATATATATAAAAGCACAGCGACTGGAACAGTGGAATGACCAGAATGACCAGAACAACCAGTGGCTGTGATGCATACTACGGCAGCCAACCAGCCTGATCCGGGCCTGATAGCCCTGCCCCCCAGCCGACCAAGCCCCCAACATCCCGATTGGGAGCAGGGCCAGTGGGCCAACTGCCCGCGGCCCCTCCACATTGTTAGCCCGGCCCAATGGGCCCCCATTGGGGCAGGCTGGCCGGATCCCACCTGTGCACGAATTCATGTACTGGGCCTCTAGTACTTTCTTTTAGGGGCTAATATCCAAAATATATAAAGAAGTCATACAACTCAAAAACAATCTGAGTAACAATGGGTAGAGGAACTAATAGACACTTTTCCCAAGAAGACATACAGATGGCCAACAGACATATGAAAAGATGCTCAACTTTACTAGCTAATAGGGAAATGCAAATCAAAACCACAATGAGATATCACCTCACACCTGTTAGAATGGCTATTATCAATAAGACAAAAAATAACAAATGTGGTATACTTCTGGTGGGAAAGTAAATTGGAACAGCCTCTATGGGGAACAGTATGGAAGTTCCTCAAAAACTTAAGAGTTGAGCTACCATATGACTTAGCAATCCCTCTTCTGAGTATCTACTTGAAAGTTTTGAAAATACTCATTTGTAAAGATATATATACCTCCATGTTCATTGCAGCATTAGTCATAATAGCCAAGACATCGAAACAACCTAAGTGTCTTTTGACTGATGACTGGATAATGAAGATGTGATATATATATATATAATGGAATACTACTCAACCATAAAAAAGATGAAATATTGCTAATGTGGCAACATGGATGAACCTTGAGAGTATCATGCTAAGTGAAATGTCAGACAGAAAAGGACATTATGTGGGATTTAAAACAAAGAGCAACAAACTAACAAACAAAACACAAAAACTCATACTAGTAGACAGACAACAGTACAGTGCTTACCAGAGGGGAAAGGGATAGGGAGGATGAAGAGGATAAAGGGAGTCAAATATTTGGTGACAGAAGACTAGACTTTGAGTGGTGAGCACACAATACAATATACAGATGATGTGTTATAAAACTGTACACCAGGAATATAAAATGTTATTAACCAATGTTACCCCAATAAACTTAATTTTAAAATTGCAATCGCCCAAAGTCTAGATTGCAAATCAATGCAAATAGTCCCACTCCTTAAGCATTCATGGAAGAGTGAATCAAGGACACAATGTGCTCTATGCTCTCCAGAAGCTCAGACGCTCATTGGAGAAACACAAGTCTCCTGGATGAATCAGGAAGGGCAAAAAAATCATTCAAACATAATTAAGCACTGACAAGAAGTGTTTCGGGGGCCTCTGGGTGAGAAAGAAAATGCTGGTTAATAATTGGCTTCATTTTTCGAGCTCCTTCAAGAAAATTGTAAGAAAAGCTGGACTCCTGCCAAGAGGTAGTGAAAATCAGTTAATGTCACCTTTCAAAAGTGGCATACTTCAGCCGGGAACTTCCAGCTCAATAAAGCCCTGACAGTAACCTGTTATGACTTTCCCAATGGTTGCCTTCACAAGCTTTGCCTCCACAAGTGGCACCCAAAGAAATGAAAGCAACCACGAGTTTCATCAATATAAGTAATAACACAGCCAAGTTGGCAATGGCAGCTGGCTCAGGTCTCCAGCACCTGTGGGATTTGGACACAGTCCAGGGTATCCTGCCTTGTGCTTCTAAAGGTCCATGGCAGCAGGATCTATGTCTGCTTTGCTCCTCTACCCCCAGTGCCCATCACATTGCCTGGCAGACAGTGAGAGCTCAATAAATCACACTACTGAATGAAAATCAAGCTAATACGATGAAAAATTAAAGATAATTTTGGGATGGTATCTACTTCTGTAGACTCCTCCTATATTCTTATGATTCTCATTTCAAATAGACAGCTAAGCTTTGGGCGACCTTTTTTTTTCAGGGGAAGTCTTAAATCAGCAGCAATTCCTGTCTTGTGTGAAAACCCAAAATCAGTGAGATGATTATTACAGGTTTTCTGAAGCTAGTGGGGAGAGAAGAGTATCTTTAGAGGTCATAGGAGGGGAGAGGGCAGCATTTTCTCAGGGAATATGGGAAGAGGATAAATATTGGGGAACCTCTGAATAGGCAGGACTTAAGGCTTAACCGTGGCAGCATTCTGCAGGCACCAAGACCTCAGAAGGGACTACTCTGGGATGTTTAAAAAGGATGGAAGCCAGGCACCCAAGTTCAACCTCTGCCCCAAATCCAGTGCCCCAAGCCCGAGAAGTTCATTCATGCAACAGAATGGTACCCCATGCTTTCTTGGGGACCATGTGAGACTCAGGAGACTTTTGCACAGCACCCTTGGTGGAGGGTGGGGGAAGAGACTATGGAGCAGAAAAGTGTTCTAATCATGACCAAGGTTGAAATCAAACTCATTTTGTCAGAAAGAGAAAACTTAAGCAAAGATGTAAGAAAATTTAAAAATGCAATCATTTTTTTCACCTGTAGGATTGTGGGTAGAGAGTCATGCCTGATACAACAGATTGGTTTACAAAGTGTAAACAAGAATAAAGTTTTCAATTGGTAAATATCATCCAATAAAGCCAGATGAATTGGTAAATATCACTTAGCAGGAAGTGCATCCATGCAGAGCTGTTCAAGGGCATGAGGATGCCAACGCCAACCCTCCGTAGGATGAGGTTTCTGACTTTGATCACTTGGGGCTACCATTTGGAGCCTCCGGGCAGGATACTTCACAGATAGCCACATCCAGCAGTTTCTTCAGCTCCTTCTTACCTGAATACCCAAATTATATGTCAGCACCCCAGGTTTTAGACATTCATTTCAGTGTGGGATTTATGGTTCAGCTTTGTAGCCATCTCACTGCCTAATGACTGGTACCAAATTAGTCTTAATAATAGCAACAAAGCCAATAATAACAATAATGAAAATAATAAAAACAATGATAGTGATCGCATTACTGACTTCTTACTTTTAGAGAATGTATTCACCTCTTTACATGGATGAGTGAGGTGAAAAAAACCCTCTTAAGTTATCATTTTACAGATGAGAGGATTCATATTATCACAGATGAGGGAATAGAGACAGAATGGTTTTAAAGTTACCCAAGATCCCAAAACAAGTAGGTGGTAAAGGATCAGGCTATCTCACTCAAGATCCCATGCTTTTCACTGTTACAGAATATTGCCTTAATATGCTGTTGTCAACAATGGGTTCTAGTGTTCAAAGATGGTCTCGGGTATGGTGTAACATACTCTCCAAACCACAGAGATCCAGACTGGCCAAACTTTGCCATGCCTTGTGATGTTCTAGTTTCCCACACTGCAGAACCACTACCCACTTTTTCTCCCTGTCTCCGGGCAAACGCCCTTCAAGCTAAACACTATTCCCTTTCAGGCACACACCTTCCTCCTATGACCCAGGCCATTCTGCTGTAGTGATTGCCAAGAAGGGCCAGGGTGTGGAGTTGGGACAGCTCCCAAGGAAGAGATATCACACCTGCAGGAAGAGTTAGTTGGATATATATAAATTATATAATATTTTTATATTTATATGTAAATAGATATTTTAATTATAGAGGTAGTTTGAAATATATATGTAATATTTTTCTTTGGCACAGTACAAATTACATATTGTTTTATGATATAACCTATGTGACAGATAATGAAATCATCTAAGGTCCTGGGAAGGTGTGCGAGATGGGTAATTTTCAAAGATGAGGAGACTAAGCATTGATAATGAACTAATTTATTTGCTCCTCAGAACACCTCTATGGGATGAGCCCTTCTCTCAATTTGGTTCCCGAACTAAGAATTTGTGTGGAAGTGTTCAGACGTGTTCCCATGACAGGTGCGTGAGGAGAGAAGTGAGAAAGCGGGACAGAGAAGGGAAGGGAAGGAGAGGGCGGCAAACAAGAGGGCCTTATAAGCAAAGTCTTTTTTAAGCATCTGGCTCATTCCGAGGGAACTCAGGAGGTAGTCAGTGGTTCTCAAAGACCATTAGTATTAGCATCACCTGGGAATTCGTTAGAAGTGCAAATCCTCAGGCCACACCCGCTGAATGAGAAACTCTGGGGTGGGGCCTCCTGTGTTGCATTTTTAACAAACCCTCCTAGGATTCTGAAGCACACTAAAGGGTAGGTATAGCACACTTCGGAGTTGTTCTAATTGGGCAGAGAGCCAAAGTATTTAGATCCCACACCTAACAATCACTGGTTCAAGGCTGGTGGCGCAGGTGAGGGAATGTGGATTCAGAGATGAAGGTGCTGGGAGAGAAATCTCACTGGCAGCTGGGGGTGGGGTGGGGTGGGAGGCTCTTGGGCAGGGGTCCTCAAACTACTGCCCGCGGGCCACATGCAAATACAAATATTGTATTTGTTCCCGTTTTGTTTATTTACTTCAAAATAAGATATGTACAGTGTGCATAGGAATTTGTTCATAGTTTTTTTTTAAACTATAGTCCGGCCCTCCAATGGTCTGAGGGCGTGAACTGGCCCCCTGTTTTAAAAGTTTGAGGACCCCTGCTCTTGGGAGAACTAACAGTGTCTGCTAGGGACAGCACAGGGCATGTCCAAAGAGGTAGTGAGACCAGTGTGACTTGCCCAGTTCCATACAGTTGATCAGTACCCAAGTCAAGATTTGAATCTAGGTTTGTCTGATTCCAGAAACAATCTCTGAAACCAAAATACAAAACTGCTTCAAGAGGGCCTGGGGGAAAAAAAAAGGGGGGGGGGGATGCACACACTCCCTCACCAGCTCAGAGCCCCTTCCTTTCTCTCCTTTCCAGGCTCTTTTCCTTAAGTAAACATTCTCGCTTGATGAAACCCTCACTTAGGTTAAAATATCAATCAAATAGGTTAGTGTACCAACCTGCCTATCAGCAACAACGCTTCATCCTACATTTAGAGAGTGGTATGGTCTCTAACTTAACAAATCAGGAAAGCCATAAGAACTTTTCTTAGAATTTTCTATGAATAATGATTCTAAATAGAATATAAAAAATGGAAAAGCTTGCCTTCTAGCCCTGCCGGAAGCCAATTCCGGTATGTTCAATAGGGCTGAATCATCTGGAGTGGCTTAAGGGCATTTCCCCAAACCTGAAAAGGATGCATTAAATGATTGCTTGCTGCCAGACAGCTCAGGGCATCTTAATCTACGTGTTATTGCCTCCTACTGGCCAAACACCTGAACAGCCGTAGGCTAATTCTTCCAATCTGACAATGGACTCTATAAATAAAACCTGACCCTTTGATGTGTATATCTCTGCCTCGCCTCAGGACAATTTGTGTTAATAAAAAGCATGGGGTCCTGAGACGAGGAGATCTTAGTTTCTTAAGTAGGCTCCTCTGACTCCCAAATTCCTTTCAACATTATGCTTCGTCTCTGGACTCCTTATTAAATTACACACAGCCACTTCTCCAGATTGCTGAACCCTTCTTAATGCCAAAACAAGAACCCCGGCATAGTCCTATCTGTAATGGTATCTATTTATATACCGATGAAAGGAAGCATGTAAAATGAAGATTATGTAAGTCTGTTTTGCAAATAACCCAATATAACTGCTTGGAAAGAAGTTATCTCTGGAAGGTTTTCTAAACAATAACCTTTCTCTTATTAATGTAGCAACAGCCAGGGAAACTGGGAGAACAGCTACTTAATAAGTGTGGATTATTCAGTGCAATGGATTTACACACTACCATGTAACATATGTAATGTACCGCTTCTCAATTTGGGTTTCATGAGCACCCCAAGAGTTCATAGGCTTTACAGTGCAGTTCATGAGTTATACAACTACTTTATATTTTCACCAAAATTATAACCTAATTTTTTTTTACTAATTATAAAATTTAACTTTTGTATGATATTTCCTAATTGAAAGACTGTCAATAGAATTAAACTCTAGTTTATATCTGGTGTTTCTGCACTTAAGGTCTTCAGCTGTATTGCTGAGGGTCCACTACTTTTCCCCGTACAAATAAAATACTCAAGCACAGGAATCATTCTGTAGTGGATCAGACCCTTGCTACTCAAAGTATGGTCCCTGGACAAGCAGCATGTGGTTTATTAAAAATTTAGACTCTCATGTGCTAAGTGATTTAAGCCAGCCAGAGATAGACAAATATCACATGATCTCACTTATATGTGAAATCTAAGGAACACAATAAACTGATGAATAAAATAGAAGCAAAAGCATGGAAACATGGAACAGACTGAGAAATCTCAGAGGGAAAGGGGAAGAGGAGTGGGAAGAGATTAACCAAAGAACATATATGTATGTAAGCATTGCCCATGGACACAGACAATAGGGGAGTGAAGGGGGGAAAGAAGGGAAAACATTTGTAATAATCTCAACAATAAAGATAGAAAATTTTAAAAATTTAAATTCTCAGGCTCTACCCTATATCTACAGAATCAGATCCCAACACAGGTAGCAGCTGGGATTAGATCCCAACTCCAAAACTTACCACATGTGTTATTTAACATTTCTGAGCCTCGGATTCCTCATCTGTAAATGAAGATAATATAAAATCATACCTTTATAGCCTGGCTGTAGGCAATCAAATGAAAAAATGCACATAAAAGATGTCACTCTTACAGTAAAACCCAAAGTACTCAATAAATAGTATACTATTTTCCTCAAAACAATAGAAAAATCTTATCATAATGGTGGTTTTCTATTTTAGCCAGTAAAATGATGCATCTTCAAAAATGCTCATGACTGACATTGCCTTCAACATTTGGAGAAGAGACACTTAGAAATTATACTAATTTGTTAATGGATGATAGACTCAATATTGATTTGCTTAATGGCTATGTGTAACCTGATAGTTTATCAAATTGTGTGATGAAAGTAGATTTCCAGAAACAGCATTTAAGCTCTGCTTCTTAGAAAAATACTTCTGTTTGATGGAGAAATGAGGAGTGTAAGTGGGAAAGTCTCCTACTGGCAGACTTGCATGCAGAAGAGAACTCAGTCCATCTTTACATCTTTTCTTCAAAATGTCTACAGTATTGACTTATTTTAAAATACGACGTCAAGCCCAATTCAATGTGACTGAAATTAAGCCACAGGGACAGCTTCATCATGGTTACAGCAACTTCTCACACAATTGTCTTTTTAGTCATTGAACAATTGCTAATTTTCTCACTTTGCAAGCGAGCCCAGGGTTGCTTTCTCAGAGGGCTCATCTGGTAGCAAAGGAAGTTGTGTACGATGGTGATAGAAACATTCACAACAGTAACTTTTGGAAGAAAAACATTTTATTATTAGTCACGCTTAGCATTTAATGTGTTTTCCTGCTCAGCGTGCAGGTGATTTCCCACAGTTCCTCAGACTTTAGCAATAAAGCGACTGGGTAGAACTCTGCTTGCTTCCTAAAACCCAGGCTAGCACAGAACATGAAAATCATCTTGTTCCTTAAAAGGTATTTTACATCCACCTGAGAGGGAAGCTCTCTCTTCTGTGTCCATTAGTCTCACTAACATGTTTACTAGACGAGCGACAGAGAATCATTGAAGTTCTAAGATGTATTTCAAAATTATTTCCATCTTTTCCAAAGTGCATAAGAATTGTTTTAATATTTTACTTTCACAGGACTCGAATGGAATAATCCATGAAATAAATCAGGGATTCAATGAGTGACTGTGCCTAGAACCATGCTTGGAACTCTGAAGGCTCCATGATGATGTCTGAAACAAAGACCTTCGTTCATGAAACACTACAAAGTCAGAGGAACTCTTCTAGATTAAAGGAAACCAAAGAGACATGATAACAATACAATGTGGTATCCTCAATTGAATCCTGGATTGGAAAAAAAAAAGTGGTTATAAGGACTTTATGGGGATAATTGGAGAAAGTTGAATATGAGCACAATATTGAATGATATTAGATTTAGTTTAAATGTCCCAAATATACACATCATATTGTGATTACACAGAATTTAATTGTTTTAAAGAAATGACTATTAAAGTATTTGTTGCAATGCCTACAACTAATTCTCAAATGGTTCAGAAAAAGTATATGTGTATTTGTGTACATACATTATACACACATGCACATACATTTATATAAATATGCATATAGAGAGAGATAGAAAGCAAATGTGGTAAGATGTTAACAATCGATGGATCTAGATGGAGTATAAAGTTGATTGTACTACTCTTTCAAAACTTATCTGTTATAAATAAAAGGCAGGGGTGTGAAGTCCTTTATGATGAAAAGCTTCAAGCTTCAAATCCGTAGGAAGAGAAAGGGCAAAAAACAAAGATGTGGTATTTGGGTAACAGGAGAATATGATGATCTGAGAGTGTATGAAATTGTACAAAAATTCTTTGGGGACCAAAAGCATACACATAAGATGAGTCTCCATAGAAATAATATTTGGCCCTAAGTAAATGAATAGATTTTATTGCACATAAAAATACCTTTAGAATAATGGAACTGGAATGAAATGATCCAAGACAGCTACAGAAGCACCAGAAATAGTTATTAAAGCAAGACAAGAGAGAGGAACAGATATCTTAGACCTGTCTTCTTAAGTGACGAGTCGACAGACAGATGAGTGGCAGAACTGGGAACCTCAGCTTTCAACTGCTTGTGTGAGCACCAGCATCAATTGCATGATCTCTTGCAAAAATGCCTAATACCACGCAATTGCTAAACTCAGAAGTTTTCTAAACAGCAGAAAGATCCAATAAGCCAATATTGTTTCTCAAAATCATATTAATAATGGATGCAAATCTGACAAATATGCCTTATACTCGTGTCTGTTGTTCTTGTAAATTGTTTTTCAGATTTTTAAAAAAATTGATTGGTCTATTTCTTCTTTCTGTTGCATTCTTCAAAAATCATTAATACACAATATAATGGACTGGTGAAGGGTGTGTGCTCTGAAGTCAGACTATCAGAGGTTGAGATTTAGAAGCTATCTGATCTCTTAACTTGAGTTTTAGCATCCTCATCTGTATAGTGGGGAAAAGGAGTACTTTGAATCTCACAGACTTCCTGTGCTAATTTTAAGTGATGCTTTGGCATAAGACCAGGCACATTCTAGACACCCAATAAACATCAGCTAATATTACTTATAACTCATTTAAGTGTATCTACTTCACTTATTTCCTTGGGGAAATTATGAACACACAATACAATATACAGATGCTATATTAAGAATTGTACACCTGAAACCTATACAATTTTATTAACCAATGTCTCCCCAATAAATTCAATGAAAAAAGGAAAAAAAGAAAGATGAAAAAAGAAAACTAAACAAATACATTCGCATATTTCCTAAAGGAAGAGACAGGAATATGTAACAGCTGTGTATAGCAGAGTACTTTGCCTTTAGTAGATAAGACTAATAAAAATACTAACTCATCATCATTTAGGATATCTGGATGCCACATAGAGAGGAAGAAAGCACATAAGCTCTGGATTTTTAGAAACCTGGGTTTAAAGCTCTAGTTTCTTCTCTTTAGCTATGAGTTCTTTGGCAATTACTTAAGATCTTTCTGACTTCACATGCTCATCTGTAAAGTGGGAATAATGTCACCTTCCCTATATTGAGATGACAAACTGTGGGTACAATGCTGCTCACACTGCAGGCATTCAGGGAATAGTAACCATGATCTTTCTCATTCTGCCAATCCACTGACCAGGAAAGTTTGTCCAATAACAAATGTATGTGGGTATATATCAAAATTTAAAAATAACTATATTTCAATTGGACATGTACATGCAAAAAAAACTAGACCACCAACTTACACCATACACAAGAATAAACTCAAAATGGATAAAAGACTTAAACGTAAACTGTGAAGCCATTATCTTAGAAGAAACCATAGTGAGCAAAATATAAGACATTTCTCATAGCAATATGTTTTCTGAAACACCTCCTAGGGCAAGACAAACTAAGGAGAAAATAAACAAATGGGACTACATCAAAATAAAAAGTTTCTGCACAGCAAAAGAAACCATCAACAAAATGAAAAGGGAGCCCACTGCATAGGAGAACATATTTGCCAATGATACATCCGATAAGGGGTTAATTTCCAAAATATGTAAGGAACTTATACAACTTAACAAAAGGAAGCCAAACAATCCAATTAAAAAAAATGGGCAAAGGACCTAAATAGACACTTGTCCAAAGTGGACATACAAATGGCCAAGAGACATATGAAAAAATGCTCAATATCACTGATCATCAGAGAGATGCAAATTAAAATAATAATGAAGTATTACCTCATACCTGTCAGAATGGCTACCATCAACAAATCAACAAATGGCAAGTGTTGGCGGGGATATGAAGAAAAGGGAACCCTACTATACTGCTGGTGGGAATGCAGACTAGTGCAGCTGCTGTGGAAAACAGTATGGAGTTTCCTCAAAAAATTAAATATGGAACTACCATTTGACCCATAATCCCACTTCTAGGAATATATTCTTAGAAACCCAAAACACCAATCAGGAAGAATATATGTTCATAGTAGTGTAATTTACAATCGCTAAGATTTAGAAATAGCCCAAGTGCCCATCAGCAGATGAGTGGATAAAAAAGCTGTGGTACATTTACACAATGGCATACTACAGTTGTAAAAAAAAAAAGAACTCTTACTATTTGCAACAGCATGGATGGACCTGGAGAGTATTATGCTAAGCAAAATAAGCCAGTCAGAGAAAATAAGTATCACATGATCTCACTCATATGTGGAATCTAATGAACAAAATAAACAGATGAATAAAATAGAATCAGAGACATAAAAGCATGGAACAGACTGACGAATTTCAGAGGGAAAGTGGGGGTGATGGGGTGGGTTGGAGGGGATTAACCAGGGAACTTACATGCATACATGCATAACCCATGCACACAGACAATAAAGTGGTGAAGGCCTGGGAGGAGCGGGAAAGGGGTGAAAGGGGTCAATAGGGAAAAAAACAAACAAACAAAGGGGACATCTGTAATACTTTCAACAATAAAGATAAATTTTTTAAATCACAAAAATAAATAAAAGTAATTATATTTCAGATAACCTCAGATATAGTCTATAATTACTGCAAGTATATATTATACCATGTAGCAACTGGCTTTGTGAATACATTATTTGTTTTACTTGTTATCTATATATATAAAAAGCCAGTGTCTGTGATGACCATGACGACCAAACGACCGGTCACAATGAGGTGCATTGAGCACCTCTCGGTCCCTCCCCCACGGCCCACAGGCTCCGATCACAGCAAGGCAGGGGGCGGGTGGGTGGGGCAATGAGCACAGCGAGCAGCGGCAGGCAGGTGGGTGCTGCTGCGAGCATGGCGGGGCGGTGGGCAGGTGGGCGAACTGCGAGCGTGGTGGGATGGTGGGAGGGTGTGCGGGGTGGCGAACGCGGCGAGCATCAACAGGCGGGTGGGCAGGGCTGCAAGTCTGACAGGTGAGTGGGCAGGGCTGCGAGCGTGGCAGGTGGGTGGGTGGGGCTGCGAGCAGCGGCAGGTTACTACGTGCGATTTTGTGCACTGGGCCTCTAGTTGAGGTACAACACAGTAAAGTGTACTAATTTTTAAGTGCACTAACCACAAGTGTACAGCTTGCAGAATTTTTACATGTATACATATGTACACATTCCTGTACCCAACACCCAGATCAAGACATTGAACATTTCCAGGATCATTAGACCCTTTCCAGTCAGTTCTCACCCCTAGAGGAGGCCATATCCTGATTTCTATCTTCATAGTTCAGTTTTGCCTATTCTTGAAACTCACAAAATGGTACAGTATATACACTTTTTAAAAATTGCAGTAAACGGTATGTACTTTTTTTTTGAAAACATATTAAAACTTCCACTGTGCTTCTGTTGAAGCATATTCCCGGACTCTTGCCCCTTTGATTTTATTTTTTACTTGTAATTGGAAATCCCTTGTCTGGGTTTCATATTCACTTGTTGTTTGCTTCAGGTCAATTTTCTGGACATGCTCTGAAATTAATGGACTGCATCCAACCATCTTTCAGGAACTAAATGATCACTACTTGTGTGATTCTATTGAAAGGAGAAGCATGGGTGTGGGCACTGCAGTACATCCTGTAGAAAAAGAACACACAAGTGGCTGGTGGGGCTATTATATAACCAACGAGCATATTCTGGTATACAAGGTTTAAAGCATAAATGTTTCCTTTTGGAGGGAAAAAAGCAAAAATCCAATTGTGTAGAGTTTGGGGAAAAGATTCCACAGTATGAAGAAAATACAACTCCAGGATATAGCTCAATGGGCAGAATTAGAGAAGCAACAGAAGCAAGAAATTATGGCAAAGCCTCTAAAAACACAATAGGATGTTATGCCTAAGAAAACAATGGCTACTTTTGCTAAACTAGGGACTAGAACATATTATGAAAGATGCAGAGAAGAGTAAATATGAAACTCCTATTTTGTCTCTGCCTTTAACACAAAGAAGGAAGGAACCAGGCGCTTGGTAAAATAAATATTAATGAGTCTCTGGGAATATCAAGAAACAGAATTAATAAGAGGCAGGTAAAAGAATATTTATACAATTTAAATATTTATAAATCACAGAGCTGGATGAGATTCATTTGAACATATTCAACGAGCCGGCTAAGGCCGGACATACCTCCAATACTAGTGTCTGTCACGAAGACTTATGTACCAGGGAAATTTAAGCAGGCTGATTTAGTGTTGGAGATAAAGCGGCCAAAAGCAGATCCGGGAAAAGGTGGGCTAGTTAGCGTATCCAAACTACCAGTCAAGCCCCTAAATGAAATCATAAATCAGTCCATGAGCACCTTGAGGAAAATAACATAGTAAGTAATAGCCAAAGAGGTTTATAAAAAATAGAGCCTGTCAAAGCAACTTAATCCATTTTTTGGATATGCTAAGGTATTTGGGGAAGGTAATGAATGTTATAGACATGGTTTAGGGAAACCTGCAGATACCACCAAGCGATTCATTTGGACCCATCTTTTGATGCAATGGCTGTTGTTCTCACCCTTTCCACAGAAAAGGGCAATTTCATTCCCACACTTAATATGTGGGGATAGGACTCTAAATCAGCGGTTCGCAACCTGTGGGTCGCAACCCCTTTGGGGGTCAAACGACCCTTTCACAGGGGTCGCCTAAGACCATCGGAAAACACATATATAAATACATATTGTTTTTGTGATTAATCACTATGCTTTAATTATGTTCAATTTGTAACAATGAAATTGGGAGTCACAACATGAGGAACTGTATTAAAGGGTCGTGGCATTAGGAAGGTTGAGAACCACTGCTCTAAATAGACACCTCAGCATGAAATCTGACTCTTCAGTAAATGTAGTCAGTGCCCAGAAGTGCAAACTAAATTTTACTCAAATGAGAATGCGAGATATTGATAATATTGGAGCAAACTGGACTAATGTCTATGTGTGTGTGCATACACACATTTATCTGCAATTATCAGCATAATTCAGGAAAAATGAATGTTTTTGCTTAATTTGCTCGTATCCTACATAATAAAGAGCTAATATGCTAATTAGACCGAACAGCTGAAAGACCTTCCAGATGACCTTCCAGATGACCTTCCGGACGAAGCCGGGGCTGTGAGGGCCAGCCAAGGCTGTGAGGGGCTGCCAGGGCTGAGCCCCTTGTACTAATTTCATGCATTGGGACTCTAGTAATAATATAATAATGCAAAATACAAAAGGATGTGAAAACAAAGGTCCCTTTAAAAATATGCATATGTAAGTATGTCACCATGCTGAACTGTTCATGACTCCCCATTGTTCTTACACCAGATCCCTTAGCTCGCCCAAGAGGCCTGCCTAGTTTGCCTGTGCTCACCTCTGCAGCCTCACTCACCACAGTCCTCCTCACTCTGTGCAAGCCAACTCCCCTGGCCTTCCTTCAATTCTTCCAAGGCGTCCTGATGTTCTTGCCACCTGGCTGTTACACATGCTGCCCCTCCTTTTACTTATTCATTCTTTAGCTTTCTATTCAAATCCTACTTTTGTGAGGAAACCTACTGTAACCTTCCAGACCGAAGGATTTTCATTGTATTTTGCTCTAATAAAAACACATTTCCTTTTCAGAAATGTTTACTTTAGAATGTGACTTGATGTTCATTTTAAATAATTAGCAAAGTCCTTTCCTAACATGGTAAGCTCCACAACAGGAGGGACTGACTATGAGTTTTTCCAGGATAGTATCCCTAAGACCTAGCACAGTACCAAGCACCATAAATATTTGTGATCAGATAAAAAAATAATTGGAAATGTATACACAGATGGATTCCCTTCATAAAGGGTTAACTAGAAAGAACAACTCTTCATCCTGGATATTATAATAATCTCTTCCGTTTTCAAGTAGAATAAAATAGGGCAAAGTCTTCAAGGGGGTCTTGTTGACTCAGGTGTAAAACCATGAGGCAGCTAAAACTTGAATTGTTGAATTCTACATTTACACATTGTATTTGCCTCTGATGCATCCCCAAATTTCATTTCATGGTGATAATGAATCTGTGGGAAATTAGCATTCTAGCATTCTTCACAGGAGAGCGTTAGGAAAGGTTTCCCAAGCCAAGTATCATGCAGAATACAAAATACATTGTAACACACCCTACTGCTTCAACAGTGGTACCTTTACACCTCAGAGAGACCTAAACCTAGAATTAGAGAGAGCCATGAAGTTAGAGAACAATGTTTTATTAGGTTAGTCACTGTTGGGAAATTTTCTCCTTTTGCAATTATATTTGGATGTATAAATTTTATTTTTAGTACAAGTTTGTAATTTCATAAGTAACTACACCCTTATAGGCAATGTTTTGATATATTCAAGGTTACACAGAAACTAGGGACTCAGCAGGGACTAAAACTCAGGTTTCTGGTTTCAGTCTTTGTTCTTTCATTAGTTTCTTTATTCATTCAGCAAATGAAACTTGAAGGGCTCCCATGAGAATGGCACCATGGTAGGCACAGGGGAAACAAAGAAGAAGAAGCTGTCCTTGACCTTATGGAATTCATTATTCCATGGAAGAAACCAAGCAAGAAGGAATGGTTGCAATACAACTGTGATGAATGCTATTAGCGCTGCGATTGGTGCCCCAGGCTAAATGTGCTGAGCCTTTCTCTGACTTCAGCTGCAGCTGTGGTGACAGCTCCCAGGCTACCAACAGCTTCCCTGGGGCCCAGATTTCCTGCTCAGTTCAGGATAGGGTAGACCAGAGGGAGTGGTGAGTCTGTCCCTAAGAGGAACCCTCAACTAAAGGGGGATGAGAGTTGGTGGATGTGTCCCACGCTCCCATCCTTCAGAAGGACAATTCTGACAGATGTGCTACATGGGTCTCCAGAGTGCCCTGGAGATTGAGCCCTGGTGCCCACTGCAATAACCAGCTCAATAATATAGCTTTACAGGCTTTTTCTCTGACTCACTCTCCTCACTTCCTCACTTCTCTCTTCTAAGATCACCTCACAAATAGACTCCCAGCACCCAAGGCCTTGTTTCTGGCTCTGCTTTTAGGGGAATTGATACCACTACACAATAAGAGTGAATGTATGAACAAATGAGTGCATCAGAGCAGAGACTAGGGCCCAGGTTATAAGCTAGAGTGACTTTTGTTGGCTACGCACAGGGTCACAGTCTATAGTGCAATGGTTTGAGGGGTTTTAACCTACTTGAAGATCATATTGTTAAATGTTGGATGTGGGGATGCAAGACTGGAGCATCCAGGTCAGAGCTGAATGACTTTCCTAAAGAAATAGAGATAAATATGTGTGAGGAAGGGAAAACCCAGGAGCCGAGAAGGCTGGACTGGCACACCCGTGATCTAAATAATAAAAGAATGGAGAGGAAAATGGTGAGCAGAGAAGGTGGAAAATATCTGGGTATTGAGAATTACTTTTACAGAAGGGAATGTTGGGTAGTGTGATATAAAATCTCCTCAGCTTTCCCCAGGCGCAGACTGGGCCCCTTTCCTCCTAAGCTCCTGGGACCGTGCACACAGGACCTCAGTTCAGAGTCACTTCTGTGACTCCAATCTGAGCTCCTACTCCTGGGAACTGTGTCACTCACAAAGATCTCTATCAAACAGAGGACAGTAAATGAAAAGTCAAATAGCAGGGGTGGAATAAAATGTCTAGCTAGGGTTTTTCTTGAAAACCAGTACTTATTTAGAACTATGCCTTAAAGATTTGGAGTTAGATCCAGTCATATTTAGAAATTCCCATCATATTGGGGTGATGTCTGCATTGGAGCCTCAGCACCCAGCATAGTTAGTGCCTGGCACACAGTGGTACTCAATGCATATGTAATAAAAGAAAATCAGGAAGAAAAAAAGGGACAGAATTAGATAGATAATTGATCAATACACTATCAATCAAAAGATTTAAACAATGGTGTAAAATCAGGATCAATGCACAGAACCCAGTAAATTAAGTATTTATGAGAATGAAAACATTACGTAATTCAGGATCTCTCCTTTGGATCCTTTGGGGGTGTAGACAGAGGGACTGGGGAGTGGGTGGAGAGAACATTATGTTCCCATCAAGGAAGTGGAAAAGTCCTTTTCCCCTTCAGAAACATCAGTGGGTAAGAAGATGCTCTCTTATTGGTAATGAGATACGGGCTTCCTTCCAGAGTGACAAAGATGCTTCCAGCAAATCTTGTGGCCTTTGATGTGAGCACTGCTGAGAAAATACCTTCAGTTGAGCAAGTGTGGAAGGGAAACTTGAAGAAGGCATTTCATGTCCTCTTCTGCTGCGTCTTTGATGTACACAAAGGATTTAGTCCTAGAAAATAAGACTTTACTCTTTTCCTTTTCCCTGAGGATAGCTTTGTTCCACATTTCCCTTTGAGGGCATGATCCTGGTGAGTATGTGACAGATAACAATAGGGCTCTCTCATGATCCCAGTTTTCACAACCCATCTCCACAGGCAACAGGTTGCATAGAAAAGTAAGTCATCATAACATAAAATATTTACTAATAAGCATACTATTCATAATATTACCCTTGACAATACTTGTCAATTACCAAAACCCATACTGAAGTATGAATCCAAAACAAACCAACTGCTGAGATCAATTGAAAATGTTCTAAAGGATACAAAGCTTTTCATGAAGTCAATAAAAGTGATCTGGAAGAAGTGTTCCAAGTATAGGCAAAGCCATTGGCAATGACAAATTGGCCTAGTTAAACTAGTTAACAGCTAATAAAAATAAATAAACATGAAATAGATGGGTGAAGCGGGTCAAAAAATACCAACTTCTGCCCTAGCCGGTTTGGCTCAGTGGATACAGCGTCAGCTTGTGGACTGAAGGGTCTCAGGTTCAATTCTGGTCAAGGGCACATGCCCAGGTTGCAGTTCGATCCCCTGCAGGGGACATGCAGGAAGCAGCCAATCAATAATTCTCTCTCATCATTGATGTTTCTATCTCTCTATCTTCCTCTTCCTTCCTCTTTGGAATCAATAAAAATATATTTTTTAAAAATACAAACTTCCAGTTATAAAACAGATAAGTCATGGGGATGTAATGTATAACATGGTGACTATAGTTAATAATGCTATGTTGCATATACGAAAATTGCTTAAAGGATAGATCTTATGAGTTCTATCACAGGAAAAAATGTTGTAATCATGTATGGTGACAGTGTTAACTAGACTAATTGTAATATAAGCAATGATAGAATTATTTTTCTTTGTACACATAAAACTAGTATAACTCGATATGTCAATTATACCCATAAGGTTGATGACATAGCAGCACCCCTAAAAGAAAATAATTTGAATGACAAAAGAAGATACCCTTGGGGAAATTGACAAAGAGCAAAGATTTCCATCAAAATGGTTTTTATTATGAACTTGCTACAAAACTTAAACCTGAAGCGAAAAGTATCATTATCATACTACCATAAAATTGTGTTAAAGTGATGTCTCCCAAACTCCTGATTCATTCTTTAATATAAACATTACTTCATAATTGTGGTTATAATTTAAATAATTATTTATAATATTAAAATAAGGATTTAAAAACTAATTTTAGTTTAATTTTTCAAGTTAGAGTCTTAAGTCTTTTGCCTCACTATTTACTTGAAAAATTGGTCCCTGGATCAAATGGCTGTATTTTCAGTGACTCCTTCCAGATATCAATTATCCTTGAATAAAGAGACTTCTTCTACCAGCTGGCCGGTGTGGGTCAGTGGTTGAGTGTTAACCTTTGAACTAGGAGGTCAAGGATAGATTCCCCATCAGGGCACATGCCTGAGTTGCAGGCTCCATTTCCAGTAGGCATGCAGGAGGCAGCCGGTTGATGATTCTCTCTCTCACTGATGTTTTTATTTCTCTCTCCCTTTCCCGTCCTCTCTCTGAAATCAATAAAAAAAAAACATTAAAAAAAAGACTTCTTCCATTCTTGAATCTATCTCCTCCCACTCTCACTGCCACTTCCTTAATCCAGACCACCAAATTCTCACTTGGGTTACCACAAACACTTCCTATTGTCCCTGCCTCCAAGCTCACCCATTCCAATTCTTCCTTCCTGTTGCAGGCAGATGGAGACTTCTAACACACAAACATGGCAATGTCACCCCCTTGGTGTTCATTCGTCTTAGCATGTCTTGCAAAGCCCTTCATGATTTAATCCCTTTCCTCTTCCTTCCAGTCTCATCCATCCCTCTCTTACATCCTCAGCCCTTGCTGCTTTTCAGCTGTGCTCTTCAGTCCATCTTCTCAACATCCCCCAATATGCTACTGGCTACTGTACCAACCTAATGCCTGTTCAGCTTTCAGTTCTCAACTAAAAAATCACTTCCTCCAGGAAGTCTTCCAAGATCACCTGGGTTTAGTGTCCCTCCCTTACAGTCCCACAGCATCCTGCACTAATTGACTATAATGGAGCACTTCAGGCACAGTATTATAATTACCTGTAAGGGATGAGGACACTGGACCTGACATTTCAAGAGTTGCTAGCTGGCACCCTCACCGGCGGTACCTGGCCACGAGCAGGTATCTGGTATATGCTTAATAAAGGAATGAATAGATGAGTGAATGCAGCTCCAAGCAAACCACAGCAAAATTAGTACTGTTGTAAAAAGAGTGAAACCTTGCAATTAAGCTGAGACTGTTCAAGTCTGGTAGGTAGAGAATATGATACTTAAGATAACAAAACTGTCCCAAGTGATTATTTCTGGGGAGTGGGGCTGGGAAAGTGTGAAAAGGGAATTTCACATTTTTTTTTTTTACTCTATATACCTAATTGTTTGACATTTCTATAAGAATGCATTACTATTGTAACAAAAAATTTTGAAAAACAATAAATACCTATAACCAAATGTTTACTGTTAGTTTTAAGATAGCCTCTAATAACCTTCTTAATTCAAAAAATTGTTTGAAAATAGAAAAAAATTAAATAAAAGCTATCTTAATGAAACAAAACATTCTGACATTTTCCTGACATGTTATATGATGTTTACACAGGACCCCAAGGACTTTTGCCTGTCATAATCCTCAGAGTATTCTTAATAATAACATGTCCTGAGAATTAATGTTTCTTCAGGGGAGTGAGATTGATTTGGAGGGAAGAACAGGGTACATTTGGAGGGAAGGCACTTCTAGTTTTTACAATACTGTTCTGTAGTATACCCTTCTGTGCTGTTCAAAAATTTATAAGACGCTCATATTACTTTTTATAATACAATAAAGATGGATTTAAATGAAAAAACAAATATTGGCAAGCATTTCTGAGGCTTTTAAGTACATATATTAATACTCTTGGTAACTCTGCATAGGAGATATTATCCTCATTTTGTGTTTTTTTTAATTTTTATTTAGTTATATATTTTATTGGGATGGCATTGGTATTATCATTTTAAATACGAAGAAATTGAGACTCCAAGAATTTCTGTAAGTTATCCAAAGTCAAAAAGGTAATAAGTGGCAAAATGAGGACTTAAACACAAATCTGATTTTAAGGTCAAGGTATAGCTCTTGAAAAATATAATACACCATGTTTTCCTGTTTTATTAAACAAACAGATAGTGGGTGGTTTGCTTGGATAAGTGTGTCATTTTAAGGATGGAGAGAGATTTGTTTTCTTAGTTTAGGGTAGTAATACAGCTTAAAGATTCCAAATAAATGCTTTCCTGGATGAAGGTAGCCAAAGAGGAATTGTGTTAGCTGCCAAAATGAAAAAAAATAAAAAATTCTAACATCATTTGTCTCTTAAACACTACTTTCTAAATATTTTCTCTCTCAGCTTAAGCAACAATAAAACTTTAGACATATAATCTTATATATAGGAAGCAGTCAATATTTATTTTAACTTTATTAAGTATGAATGTTCTTATAGTTACATCTAAATATGTGTTTTTCATTGTAAAGAAAGCGACAAGGCAAGTCATAAGCAAGGAGAAAATATTGGCAATGATTTAACCACTGTGTTAGTCAGGGTTTTCCAACAAGAAGGGGAAATATATGTGTATGCATTATACTAGTAGATATGAGATGTAGTACAGGAACCAGCTCACGTGATCATGGAGGTGAGCCGTCCCACAGTCTGCCCTCTGTCCCGGAGACTGGGAAGCTGGTGGCATGATTCAGCGGAGCCTGAAGACCTGAGCCCGAAGCACAGGGGGCTGATCGCAGGAAAAGATGGATGTGCGGGGTTCCTGTTCCAAACGGCAGCCTGGGAAGATCCTGAATTCACCTCTTCCCACAGACACACCAAATCTATAGCTAAATATGGAACAGCTAGCTTTCTCAGACACAAAACTAAACCTGGAGGAGCGACCCCTTCACATCTGGCAAAGGAGGGAGAAACCCCATTTGAGCGAGTAGAGAGGCTGAGACACAACCCACAATCTCACCATAACACAGCAGGGAGGGAGTCAAAACCCCAGCTTCTCCCCCAGAAGCAAAGCGTCCATGGCCGACCCAGCTGCCCCAAATTTCAGACCAGCACCTGAGCAAGGAGCCACCCAAGCACCCGGCCTTGAAGATCAGCGGGCTCAGGCCCAGGAGACCTGCAGCCGAGGTGAAGAGAGAAATGGCTCGTAGAGGGACCAGGCACAGACTCGCACGCCTGGCCCAGCACAGAAGAGCCCTCTGCAAAGCTCCCCGATTTTATGTGAATGAGACTCGTTTCCTGGTGGGCAGGCTTGGAGGCTGGTGGGCCCTGTCTGCCTGGGCTCCCTCTGACTGCTGAGCCAGCGGGCGCAATCGTTTTGTCTTTTCCTCTTTCCTCTTTTTTTCTCTTTTTTCCCTTCTCCTATATTTCTTTTCTTTCTTGTCCCCCCGCCCCCTTTTTTCAGTAGGTGCCACTTTTGCACTCCCCTCCTGCCATGCTCCAGAGTGCCACTCACTGTTTTTCAGGGGGAACTTCTATATGTCCGGGGCCCCAGTTTTATATCTGATGACTCAGTTTTGTGGCTGCATCCAGGAGACGCCCTTGGACTGCCTGGCTCTGGAGGCCCCAGAGTATGTGTTCCTGGATCCCAGGACCCCTGGGGACTGGGACAATCAGAGACACAGTTCTTGGCATAGTACCACTCCCAGGGCCGGGAGAAGAAATATGAACAATTCACACACAAAAATATACATCTACAGCCAATTAATATAGAGAGATTATAAATTTTATGAGTAATCAGAGAAATGCAGATCAAGGTCAAAATACTGTTTTATATCCTTTAGTTTAGGCAAAATAAGAATGTCAAATGTAAGGGAGGATGTGGTTCAACAGGAACCTTTACACATTCTGGAGGGAGGATAAGTTATTACTCACTTTGGAAAATAATTTCATGTTATCTGGTAAAGTTGAACATTTACTGGTACATACCTTTAATCCAGTAGTTCTAGTGGTCTCAGGCCAAGGGTCCCAAGAGAAAATCTTGTTCATGGGCATGAAGACATGTTGAAGAAGGTCTTCATAATAGCAAAAATAAATAAATACAAAGGAAACAACTGAAATGCCCACTGACAAGAAGATGAAAATGTCTAAGGTGGTGCCTGGCATATATATAGTCCACACTCAATAAATGGTTATTGGCAATATGAATACCTACTTTACAGCACTGTGCAAATAATTAAATGAGAAGCATATGTGAGCCCTTGGCAACTAGAAGTCATGTGACAAAGGATATTGCCTCCTTATAGATCTGTGTGAAGGCTGGGAGTGGCCATCAGGTTGGTAATGGAAGTTTGTATTTATGCAATGCTGTCATCCGAGACCTACCCTTTGCAGGCCTCCAAGGCTGGCTGTTTTCCTTTGGAATCAACATGTTAATGCTTATTCTATGCCAGGAAAGCACTAGATGAGGTGGTACTACTATTATCCCCATTTTACACATTTGGAAATCGAGCTTTGCGAGCTGAGATGACTTGCCCTTGGCCACCCCGCTCAGAAGAAACACATCTGGGTTTGAACTCAGGTTGTCTGATCTACTCTGAAAACCAGCACCTCTACTGCTTTCCAAATGCCACCAGAGCTAAACATCAACTCCAAGAGAAAATCAAACATAATCTCAACTGGCAGGAATTCCAGGATCCTCCTTGTATCCCTTATCCCCATCTGAGCAGTGTGTGTGTGTGTGTGTGTGTGTGTGTGTGTGTGTGTGTGTGTGTGTATGTTGGAGGAGGGAGGTGGCCCAGTCTTGACAACCAATGGGAGACCTAGAACAAATGCCAGCGTGGAGGAGCAGAAGCCACAAATGGTTAATGGCATTATTCCCCGAAGGGCACCAGAAAGTCAAGTAAGCAATTCCTGACCTTTCAGAAGCTGTTATGGGGAAAACATAAAGAAACAATTCTGCAGGCTTAATGAAGGAACGCTGTGAAAAGTGTAATGGGCTATTTGTGCACATCTCAAAAGCATCATATAATTTGGCACACTTGGCAGCCTATTCTCCAGCAGGACCAAGCAGGGTGTTGCTACCTAAGCCCAAATTGCCTTGGCAAACCAAGTCTCCACCTACATCCCTTCTCTAAAACCCAGGGTGTCTATGATTTAATTTCAGCGGCTTAACCATCAGCTGCTGAAATAAAATGTAGCTCATCCATTTTTCCCCGAGTGCAAAAATATGTTTTATGCTTCAAAATATGAGCCCTAGTTTGGTTTTGGTTTTTCCTGCTACACACACAGAGTTCTTTTATTTTTAAATTACATTTTCAGGCAATTAGTTCATTACATTGACTCAACTCTTCATGCTTTTGGCGGGAGCTGGGAGAAGAGTGAGGTGGTAGAGTACTTCATTATTTTTAAAAATGGTTATTGGCTATGTTCAGGTCCCATATTTCATTCCCCATTTCAGAAGGGCATTTAGTATGCAAAGTCTCTGCGTAAAATCATCAGCTGCTACATTAGCACAATGGCTCTTTGGAGCCATAACAATCTTCCACTGAAATGATCCGTGGATTATATAGGTTTGTAAGGTCTGGTACACTTACAAACAAAGATTTTTTTCACCCTTTCCCATTATTTATTCCTTATTGGGCTTCCCCTCCCCTTTCTTTCTGCTCTTTAATACAAATGTAAAAATAACATCCAAACCAAGGAAAAGACACTCCGAATCACAGTGGGTCCTTGAATAACACTGTAACATTGATGATGAAAAACAACTGGTTCCCAGCCAGGACCACTGTGTGAGTGGAGCTTGCACAGGCTCCCCATGTCTGCACAGGCTCCTCCCACATCCGAGAGATGTGCACGCTGGGTTAACTGGTGTGTCTAATTGTCCCAATCTGAGCAAGTGTGAGTGTGTGTGATAAGCCTTGCAATGGAAGGGCTTCCCATCAGGGTTGAGTCCCAAGTGACTTGCGCTGCTGGGATAGGCTCTAGACACCTGCAACCATGAACTGGAATCAGTATATGGGAAAATATTTATCTGATTTGATTTTATTCATCTTAAATGTTTTTCACATTTATTTCATTGTTTAATAATTGTAAGTGTTTGGGGATTTTATTTAGTAGTTTGGTGATATTTTTGTGACCAAGAATACACTGTGAGAACTTAACTCTTGTTTATATCAATTAGCCTATGGTGGAATTGATTTTGTCATCTGTGATTTTGTTTGAAGTCAAAGTTTCCAAGAACATATCGATGATGTTAAGTGAGGGCTTACTGTATGTTTCATTGACACTAAGTGAAGGCTGAGGAATTGATTCCACAAAAGCAATGACTTTTAGTTAATGCTGGGCTTCTGCCTACGTTGTCTTCTTACAGAGTTTCTGCTCACAGTTCAGATTGCCTTCCAAATAAATGAGTAAGTGTCTGACTATGGGGGTCAGGGTTCTCTAGCTTTTTTGTGGTCGTTCCCACAGTCTGGAGGACTGGTGCGATGTTGGCTGTGAGTGACTTGAATTTATTTCATTTTCTTGGTTGTTCTAAAACTGAGTGGTAAAAGTTGGAAGCAAAACCGGCAACTGTGTACTTGGAAAATGTGGGCATTTTTAATCAACGTACTTTAACGATAGAAAACTTTGTCTTAGGCTGGCAGACATCAGTAGGCAGAGAGCAACTGAAATATCTTCAGTGGCCTGAACTATGCTGGCATTAGAGTCCATATGTGCTCAAGTCATAAACAAAAAAGCAGCAATGAAGTGAATTTAATAACAGAAACACCCTGGACAACTGTCACTGCTCATGTTTGATTTAGATGATTACTAACCAGCAATATTAGCCTTGCCCTTCACTTCTGACACCAAAGCATAGATAGTTTTCTTAGAAACTGAATATTCAGGTGAGAAGTATTTTTAGACATCTCTAGAGATACATCCACTAAAAACAGAGGGCTGACTATAAGCATTTATCAACTCTTCCTGCCAAGACCCAATAAATGATAGTAAACGAATGAACCATTAACCAAGACAAGCACAAAAGGGAGGTTATCAGTGAACAAGGCACCTCAACATATTTCTGATGAATGGATAGAGGGTGGAAGTGTATTATTGGATGAAGGAGCGGGGGTAAGGAAGTAGCTGCAAAGTATGTAGGAGGAAGGAGACAAGTGACTTAGAGGAGCCCTGGAGAATCTCAAGTCAGGTTGGGCAAAGTCAGCAGAAGCTGGGAATGAGAATGAGGTGAGTTGAAATTATTATTGAAAGGGTAGTCCATCAGTTCCCTGGCTCACTTCCCCTTCCCAATCCTGCTGCAAACACTGCAGTGACTGGTTTATGGGACACATGGACAAGCAAACCTAGGTCTTGCCCTACTGCCACCTCCTTCCAACCCCAGTTTTACCCCTGGGCTGGAAAACCAGATGACTCTTGTCCAAAGAAGCTGAGTAGCTGCCTAGAGGGGAAGGAATTCTGGATGCAGGCTTTCCCTCAGTACACACCTCCACCTCTTGGCATTTGGGAGTCCCCAGCTTAGAAACCCACTCCTTGCATGCTGGATTAATTCCCTCCATGAAGTGGAATCAGCTAAGCAGTAAACCTTGCCCTCATACTCAGAACTCCCAGGCAGCCGACCCAGTCTATAGCTAACAGTATAGAGACCTATCTAGGCCAGAGGCAATTCCACAGTTATCCTTGTAGTTGTCATTGACATTGCTGCCTTCATCATCATCACCATCAACATCATCATCATCATCATCAAACGCTTACTGAACACTAGCTGACATCACTTCTCAGATGGTTCAAAGGCCATGCAAACTCTTACCCCAAACTGGGTTGATTATACTCTCCCCCCACTCCCATCCCCAACTCCTCCTCTTCCAATGCCCTCTTTCAGAGAATGGACCTACCACCCATCATAATTAACACTTATATAGCGCTTACTCTACGCAGGCACTGTTCTAAACACCTGACATACAATAATAACTCATTCAGACCTCACAACAACCCTAGGTGTTAGGGGAAGCCAGACTGAAGTCAGAAGGGATGCCCATAAGCATTTCAGATCAACTGGCTAAAGAGGTCTCAGGAGACAGAAACTTGAATCTCCAAAAACTTTGGTTGTTTGCTGTGCTTTTTCCTCTGATTCTAAATAAATTTCATACCAAATTGTGTGTGTGTGTGTGTATGTGTGTGTGTGTGTCTTTTTTGTGGTCTTTTTAAATGTTAGGGTCCTAAATTCTTGGATTCAGCCCTAGGCCATAGGACTAGATAGAACTAGAATCAAACTTATGTGAGAGTTCTCATGGGCAGCACTGATACCTGACAAATGTAGAACCAACATGTATAAATGTACTTAACGTGGGCAGGCACTGCCTACAGTACTTTATACATATTAACTCATTTAGCCTATTTCTCCATTTTACATATGAGGAAACTGAGGCACAAGATATTTCAGTGACCTGCCCAAGGTCTCAGGTAGCTAAGTTTAAAGACTCAGTGCAGTCTCTTGGGTTGTTATAAAGCCTTCATGAAAAATTTTAGATTTGCAATAGAACTGTGGTTGTGGTTTATAAAATGTGTGCTCACCTCAAAAAATTAAACATAGAATTACCATATGACCCAGCAATTCCACTGCTATGTAAATAGCCAAAGGAACTGAATCAGGGACTCAAAGAGATTCTGTATACCCATGGTCATTATTCACAATAGCCAAAAGGTAGAAGCAATCCAAGTGTCCATCAAGGGATAAATGGATAAATAAGTATAGTATATACACACAAATGGAATACTATTCAACTTTAAAAAGGAAGGAAATTATGATGCGTGCTATAACCTGGGTGACAGTCAAAGACGTTCATCAAAGTGAAATACTACAAATACTGTAGGATTCCATTTACGTGAGGTACCTAGAGTAGTCAAATTCATACAAAAAGTAGAATGGTGTTTTCCAGAGACTGGGAATTAGGGGAGTTTCAGAATTATTGTTTAATGGGCACAGAGTTTTAGTTTTGGAAGACAATGAAGTTCTGGAGATGAATGATGGTGATGGTTACAGAACAACGAGAATGCATTTAATGCCACTGGATTATATACTTAAAATGGTTAAAATGGTAAATTTGTTATTTTACTACAATAAAAAAAAAAACAGCAAACCAACAAACTCACCAAAAATAAATAAGTATAATAATAATTTTTATATGTTGCTCATCTGTTAGAAATAAGTTCTGAATTAATAGATGAGAGAATATGCTGCCTGAGACTTAATTTAAAAATAATCTAGTGAGGGGAGGGGTTGAGGAATATAGGGGAAAGGGGAGAGATGGGTTGGAGATGAAACAAGATTGTCCAAATGTAAATAATTGTTAAAGGTAGGCGATGGTATACATGGGTGCACGATACAAACCTTTCTACTTTGTGTATGCTGGACGTCTTCCATTAAAGAAAAACGTTTTAAAAATGTCATCTCAGTAGGCAATGGGACAGCAGCTGCCATCATAATTATTAATGTTCAGATAGACAGAGCCAGGGCCATGGAGGGAAGCTGCCCCCTCGGCTCACTCCACAAAGCTCCTGCGAAGACCTCCCTTTCCACCCACACCACTGCCACCAGTAAGGAACTCACCCTCCTTGTCCCTTAAAAACTCCCAGAGCCTTTACTGTCAGCGCCACCGCGGTGCTCTCCAGGGTGGAGGGAAATGAAAAGCAGCTCTTTCTGGGCCACTATGTACAGAAAAGTGTTCCATCCGCAACACAAAAAGAAAATGCCAGAGAAGGCTCATGTCATCAAGAACCTCACCTACAAGTTGCATCTGCATCACCACTCGGGACTTACCAACCTTCCAGCAAAAGAAACGTGCATTTTAAATTACAAAATTAAGGAATCCAGCTTTCACATAAATGATCTCTCTCTCTCTTTCTCTCTCCCCCTCCTGCCCACCCCCCCCCCCCCCCCCCCACTCCCACCTGGGTCCAAGCAACCACAATGGAAGGCTGTTTTCTGTGAGCAAATGGTGAGCACTCTACTCGCCACTTCATTTATTCGTGTTCCAACAAGGATCTGTTGAGTACCTGCTAGGTGATGCGGGGACCCACTGGGTCCCTCAGAGTTGATATGAAGATTCATTTAAGCTAAAAACATTTGAGATTCACTGGATCCAGAAAGAGCCCTTTTGGAGCTTCCATTACCTGAGTAAAGGCAGAAATTTCTGGGACTGAGGCTGCCATAATTCCCTTCTTTGGGCAGCCTCACTCCCAGGAAGGAAACTGAGAGTAAAATTTCCATTAACTCTCCTCTCAGGGCAGAAAGAGGAGGGAGCCTAGGACTTGCACCTGCATAAACACTCACAATCACAAACATTCTCACCTCCCAATTTGTTCTCCTAAAAGCCCATTTGTCTTTTCTAAAGAAATTCATTTGTTCTTCCCATAAAAGCCTTTTTTTCCCTCTTCCCCTTCCCCCGATTAAGTAAATATAAAAGCCCCTATATTTAGCTATTTGGTGAGCCACATTTTTATATTAACTTTCACATCCATAAGTGAATAAAAATCTGTCTTTTATCATGATAATCTTTGTCATTTTAATTCACAGGCCCTTGATCACTGGACCTAAGAGTGTAGAGAAGGCTTTTCTTCCCTAAAAGTGACAAATAGAAAAATTCTTGCTCTCGTGGAAACTGCATTCTACCAGGGAATATACACACAAAGAGCAAATAAACAAATCAATATTTACACGTTGTAATTATTGCTGTGAGTCAAATAATCAGGTGGGTCAGCAAGAGCTGGTATTCCCCTGGTTAACCCCAGGACTAAGATACTGTTTGTTAATACGGCAGTCTGATCTGATTTGTAAGTACCTCGGCCTAAGGGTGGTTTAGGAGAGCCTCTCTAAGAAGACAACACTTTGGCTGAGTCCAAAAGCACGAGGAAGAATTCCCTCAGCATTGGGAGAATTGGGAAGAACATTCCAGGCAGAGGGAGGAGCACAAACAAATGGCCCCTGCACCTTAGAGCTTAAGTTGCTCAAGTGTAAGTAGAGCAGGAGGAAGGGTGGAGGAGTGGGCAAGACCACGTCTCACAAGACACGGCAATGCTGCCATTTGTACAGGATTTCAGAACTGTGAGGGTCACCGCCAGACTCAGCTCTCTCCATGATGCCAGTTGGGGGAGAAACCAGTGCGTACAGACAAGTACAGAGAGACTTCAAGTTAAAAGAGTCAAGAGATGAAGTAAGCACTAGACACCAATTCCAGAGCAAAGAGCCAGAGACATCAATTACAAAGTAGAAGCTCTCTGGCCTTTCAGAAACTGTTGATGGGGGTCAGGGGGAGGGGGGTGAGAAAGGCTCCCAATATTTTGGCCACTTCATCCTGGGACCTTACTATTTCATCATGCTTGATTACTGGGGAGCAGGTGAAGCTGAATGCAGAGGCAGAAATACACAGACCAAGTGTATTTACCAACCCATGTAATACGGTTCCCAAACACCTGACCCACCATTGTGTTTTGGTTCTTTTTATGGGAAGAGCATAGAAGGGCAGGGTCACACTTAGTTCTGCAGTCGAGGAATACCATTTAAAAGGTCTCTTTAGTAAGTAAAGTTTCATCAAGTAAACAATATCCTGACTTCCCCGGGGACAGGCCCTAACCCTGGAGCCGCCTGGAAGGTAGGCAGGGCTGCTTTGGCTATATTTATAGGCAGCAACAAAGGGAAGAGCATCCAAAATTACATGACTCCAATATTCCTAGAATTCTGTCTGGAGTCATTTATTGAAGGCTTGCAATTCTTTTCTCTAAAGGAGAGTGAATTTTATGTCATCCTGGAGGAAATGCAGTATTTAAAGTTAACCTTATTATAGGAAGGGTTCCTGGAAAGATATAATAAAATCCAACAGTTGGTGGATTCAAGCTGGAGGTCACTCTAATTAACAAAGTAAAGAGTAAATGGAATGCAAACAATTCTATTTCACATTAAACAATTCAACGTGGGGAATCATTTTCACATAATGATTCAAGGGTAGATTACATCCTCCCATGCACAGGCATGGGGCCCAGAGGCTAGTGAAATAAATTGTGTGAATCAATTTAAAATGCAGCCAGATGTTTCTGACTCAGAACGATGGGAAAGGGCAGGATCCACAGATAGCCCGTGTGGCAGACGACTGAGACAGGCAGTTTCTAAAAGTCAGCTACAAACCGGCTAACTTGACCTCTTTTCCTAATTGTGTATCTTTTCATTCTGTTTAAGGAAGAATGCATACAAATAAGCTATTTTATTTGATAAGCATTTTGGAAGGCCTCCTCATTTTCAAGCACTCTGAGGAAATAGACATGGATTGCCCTGAATGCTGACCTCAAGTTCAAAGTTTGGTTAATAGGAGAAATGACTTGTGCATGTACAAGTTTAAACAAGAGAGCCTTTCAGAAAAAAAATCACAGATGTGTGAAAAAAGTTGCCTACAGGGATTTCATGGGAGTATTGTCAATGTCAGAAACATTTCAAACTTGTAGAGAATTTTCGTTTTTATCTGATAATTGCTAGGAAGCAAAATCTCAAGGAACTGTGAAAATGCTCCATAGAATGGCAGTTTTGCACCTTATTTTATACATTACACTCAAAAGAGAAGAAGTAAGTGGGATACATGAAATCCATTGGTGTTAGATGAGGGAGAAAGCAAAGCTCGGAAACCTCTGGGATTGGATAAAGGTTAAATGATAGACACATATTTCTTTTACACAGGTGGGTGCAGGATCGTTAACAGTCAACAATTAATAACAATGAGGGGACTTGTGTTCTCTGGAGAGCAGTGTCTGTGCTTTGAAGGGTCTGGAAAAAGGAAATTACTTCGACATTCCAAAGGCATTTTATCACAGATGCAGAAAGACAGAGGTTCTTTAAGGTGAAAATTGAACTTTGTCAGGGAAGATTCTAGCCTAGGACTTGACTACCTGTCATAAACTAAAAGTTTTTAGTTTAAAAGTTTTCATTGCAGACTATCCTTTGTGGTTACTTTAGGTCTCCGAGTTTGCAACGTCGCCACACGGGCCTCCCCTGAGCTTGTCAGGTTAGCATGTGGCCCCTTTTCATCCACAGTATTATTGTAGTGAAAAAAATGTCTTAAACAGGGAGTAGTTAAGACTGATACCTTTTTAAGAGTACTTAATAATGATGAGTAGTTTGCCATCATTATAAAAGACTAGAGGCCCGGTGCACAAAAATTTGTGCACTCGGGGGGGAGAGGGGGTCCCTCAGCCCTGCCTGTGCCCTCTCGCAGTCTGGGACCGCTCAGGAGATAACGACCTGCTGGCTTAGGCCTGCTCCTGGGTGGCAGAGGGCAGGCCCAATCCCTAGGTGCAGCCCCTGGTCGGGCTCAGAGCAGGGCTGATTGGGGAGTTGGGGCGCCGCCCCCTGTCATGCACAGAGCAGGGCAGATGGGGAGGTTGCGATGCCACCCCTAGTCACGCTCAGGGTAGGGCCGATTGGGGGGTTGGGGCACCGCCCTCTGTCACACTCAAGGCAGGGTCGATAGGGAAGTTGCGGCGCCACCCCCTGCCACGCACAGAGCAGGGACCATCAGGGGGTTGGGGCACTGCCCCCTGTCACACACAGAGCAGGGACCATCAGGGGGGTTGGGGCTCTGTACTCTGTCACACACAGAGCAGGGCCCATCAGGGGTTTGGGGAGCTCCCCCTTGTCATGCACAGAGCAGGGTTAATCAGGGGTTTTGGGAGCTCCCCCCTGTCATGCACAGAGCAGGGCCGATCAGGGGGTTGGGGAGCTGCCCCCTGTCACACACAGAGCAGGGCCCATCAGGGGTTTGGGGAGCTCCCCCCTGTCACACACAGAGCAGGGCCAATAGGGGAGCTGGGGCACCGCCCCGTCACATACAGAGCAGGGCCAATCAGGGGGTTGGGGAGCTGCCCCCTGTCACACACAGAGCAGGGCCGATCAGGAGGTTGAGGAGCTCCCCCCTGTCACACACAGAGCAGGGCCGATCAGGGGGTTGAGGAGCTCCCCCCTGTCACACACAGAGCAGGGCCAATAGGGGAGCTGGGGCACCGCCCCGTCACATACAGAGCAGGGCCCATGGTGGGGGGGTAGTTGAGGTGCCACACCCTGTCACACTCAGGGCAGGGCCGATGGGGAGGTATGGCTCTACCCCGTCTCACATAGAGCAGGGCCCGTGGGGGGTTGGGGCGCCGCCACTGTCACACACAGAGCAGGGCTGATCAGGGGGTTGGGGCGCTGCCCCCTGTCACACACAGAGCTGCAGGGCGATCAGGGGGTTTGGGTGCTGCCCCCTGTCTCGCTGATCCCGGTGCCGGGAGGCCTCGCGGCTCCGCTGATCCCGCCCGGCAGGGTCACAGATCCGGGTCCCAGACCGCAGACAGCCTTGCCTGCTGCCGCCTGCCTTCAGTGTGCAAATTAGCCGCCATCTTGTTGCTTCAGGGTGGGGGTCCCCACTGGGGTGCCTGGCCAGTCTGGGTGAGGGGCTGAGGGCCGTTTTCAGGCTGGCGGGCGACTGAAGCTCCAAACTTCTCCTTTGTTTCTTTTTTTTTATTCTGGCATTTATTTACCTTCCATCACTGTCACTGGAGCTGAGAGCCGGCTTTCTCTCTGAGGCTCGGCTGAAAGCAGGTTTCTGGCCTTTGTTTTCTGTATTCGAAACAATGTTGCAACTCCAGCTCTGAGATCCCGGCTGACTGACAGGAGGTTTCTGGAGTTTTGTTTATCTTCTATAAATGTTACTATGTTTCCAACTGAAGCTCAGAGGCCGGAGGGGAACGTTGGAGTCCACAGCAAGCAAGCCTCCTGTTAGCTTCCAGCTGCCTGGCTGCCGGCCGCCATCTTGGCTCTCAGTTAATTTGCATAAGGATACGCTGATTAGCCAATGGGAAGGGTAGCGGTCGTACGCTAATTACCATGTTTCTCTTTTATTAGTGTAGACTAGAGGCCCGTTGCAGGAAGATTCCTGCAAGAATAGGGCTTCCTGCGGCTGGAGCGAAGCAGAGAAGGGAGCGAAACCCGGTGAGGTGGGCTTTGCTCCCGCTCCACCGCTGGACTCCTTTCTTATCTCCGCTGCCTCTACTTTGCTACCTTCTGCAGCGCTTTGCTTCCATGTTGTCTTCAGTCTTCGCTCCCAGCCAGTATATGCAAATTAACCGCCATCTTGGTTGGGTTAATTTGCATATAGTCACTCTGATTGGCTGGTGGGCATAGCGAAGGTATGATCTGTTAGCATCTTTGTCTTTTATTAGTGTAGATAAAGAAAATATTTAAGAATTTGGAACACTGTTGAAATATTGTTAAATAAAAAACAGCTATCCAAATATTATGTACAGTGTGACTCCGTTTTTTAAATATAGGAGAGTAAAAGTAATTTTCCTCCTCCTTTTAAATTTTTTCTGACTGGACTATAAACAAATTATCAAACAGATTAACAGGAGAAATGCCCAAATTTATTACATATGCACACACATAAAAGACTGTGAGACCCTGAGGACAGATGGGGCAGTTAAGGCTTCTATGCCATCAGAAGTAAGGAGAAGGGGGCTGTGGTTTGGGACTTCACAGGGAAGGAAGACAATTCACATGAAGACAGAAGAGCAAATGTTTGGTAAATAAATGTCTACTAGGCCTTTTTTAACAATGGAACACAGACAGGACTCTGATCGAAGGGGCCTGGTGAGGTGCCCCTCTCTATCACCCACTAGTTAATATTAAGCCACGAGAGGCCCGGTGCATGAAATTTCATGCACTGGGGGGTATCCCTCAGGCCGGCCTGCGCCCTCTTGCAGTCCGGGACCCCTTGGGGGATGTCCACCGGCTTAGGGGAGTGGGCCTAAGCCATCAGCCGTGAGCCTGGCTTCTGGCTAAGTGGTGCTCCCCCTGTGGGAGCACACTGACCACCAGAGGGAAGCTCCTGTGTTGAGCGTCTGTCCCCTTGTGGTCAGTGTACATCATAGCGACCTGTCATTCTGTCACTCAGTCTATTTTCATATCAGGGTTTTATTATACAGGATAGTTACCTGGGATGCTCACTCCCCCTGGGAGCAGGCCCTGTTCAGTTCTTTTAGGCAGGTAGGGGGAAGGGCACAGCTTCTTTCTGAGGCTTTATTTCCTAAAACACAAACAAAAAAATACAGCTTAAATAATCAATATGCCAAAAGGCAAAAAAGAGGTTTTTTAAAAGGCAAAAACAGTTTAAAAAAAAGAACAGAAAATCAGTATAAAGAATTTAAAAGAGGGAGAGAATGTCAGTTGAGATGCAAATGGAAATCAATGGGTGGAGTTGGAGGAGGTGGCATTGAAGCTGGTCAATGCAGGAGGGAGAGAACCAAAGTCAGAACATCCCTCATTGATGCCTGTCACCACATTTCCAACTGTAAACTTTTTGTGGCCTTAATGTAGAAGCACACAGGGCCACACCATCACACAACCTGTAGGGGGCACCATCCGTATCGCATGCCATGTAAATGGCCCCCCTGGAGTTGTGCAACTACTGCCCTATAGGCAAAATTCTCTTCCTTCTAGAACTTAGGGGGCTTGCCTTAAAAAATAAATCTATAATAATAAAAGCAAAATATGCTAATTAGACACAATGTCCTTCCAGATGAAGCTGGGGCTGCAAGGGAAGCTCAGGTCCCAGGTGTCAGAGGGAAGCCGGTGCCAGCAGCCGGGGGAAGGAAGGCCTACTCGTGCATGAATTTCGTGCATCAGGCCTCTAGTAGATAAATAAATGGAAGGAAGGAAGGAAGGAAGGAAGGAAGGAAGGAAGGAAGGGAGGGAGGGAGGGAGGGAGGGAGGGAGGGAGGGAGGGAGGAAGGGAGGGAGGGAGGGAGGAAGGAAAGGCAGGGAAAATCCAACCACTTTATTGCTGTAGATCAGTAGAGGCCTAGGATTTCACTGAGATGCTTCATGGGCATCTGACAGAGACAAGCTTAATAACAGGGATTTAGGACTTTTCTAGCTTCCTCCGGCCCCATTCCGATGGCCAACTACATAGTTTGCAGGGTTCAGTGCAAAATGAAAATGTGAGGCCCCTTGTTCAAAAAGCAGGGAAAACACGCAAGTTATTTGAAAGGACCCAGAATATACCAAAAAGCTGGAAAAACATGCAAGTCATTTGAATGGGTCCAGAATATACCACTGCAGCATAAAAATTATTTGGAGCTGAAGACACGTGAGAATCAACAGATGCAGGAAGAGGTTTTTTATGTGCTCCCCTTTTCTGTCTAAAATCAGAGCTTTCGAGAGAACTTGCCTGTTATAAAGCCCCCTCCAGGGGCTTCACATACCAGGGGAAAGAGTGATTTCTGTCACCAGGCAGAAGTTGGTGCAGGGGTGAGAGATTGCATAAACAGGCTTTTAGTAAAACAAACCTTAGTTTCCCCTAAATATTTCTGTCATTACCCACCATATGGTCCCTTGAAATCCTAACCTCCTTCCCTTGTTAAGATGGTATATATCCCCAAATTTTAAGCACTTCTTTGAGCCACGCTATTCTGAGAACTCTCAAGAAGGCATGAGAATAAAAATGTGTCTTTTCTCATGCTAACCTGTCTACTGTCGGTTTAATTTGCAGGCCTCCAAGCCCTGAGCCCAATAGCGTAAAGGAAAGATTTTCCTCCCTAACAGAACTAAAATATAAAACTCTTTTCTTTCTTCTATGGTTTCTCTTTTGACTTGTCATAGTGGTTTTTGTTTTTTTTTGTTTTGTTTTTAGCACTGTTCTATGTAAAGAAAAAGAAAATAATTAAATTATTAGCAAGACTTGTACCATTTGATAATATGCAATGCAGTTTTAGGGCACATATAAGAGCATTTGTGCAAAATCACAAAATTTATGTTTTGTAGCTCATACATGCGTATTCTTTTCTTACAAGAACAAAGGAATGGCTGCACAAAAATAAACAACTATTTTCTACTGTACTTCTTGATTTGCACATCTCCCATCAATACTATGATTGTTTTATCTTTCCCCTTTTTTTCATCATTTTCAGCATAAGTGGTTGGCTGATACAGAGAAGTAACAGGAGCAAAAAAGGATATGACGGGGTTCCTGGTTATGTGTGTTCCTTAGAATTGCCTTCTTTCTATGTTAGCAAGTTCTGTTTTGAATGAAAGATGTGACCTCAGCCCCCATTTACCGAGTCATAAATATAACCCATTAACCTTGCAATGGTCTGGTCTTGCTGAACTCCCCTGCACCCTGGATCTACTAGCACTGTGTGCTAATAGAGCATTGTTGGATGCAAATGAACCGCAAGAAGTTGAGTCTTCAGCCCGTCTCCTCTGCTCCTGCATGTGCTCCACTGTCCCCTTAGACTCCACTTACAAAACGTAAGTTTTTTTTTTCATTTTATTTTATTTTATTTATTTTTTTTTTTTAATTTTTACTTTTTGCTAAAAGTATTACAAAGGGTATTACATATGTGTCCTTTTTTCCCCCCCGCCCTTGACAATCCCCTGCTCTCCCTTACACCACAGTGTCTTATGTCCATTGGTTATGCTTATATGCATGCATACAAGTCCTTTGGTTGATCTCTTACCACCCTCCCTCCTGCCCCCCAACCCTCCCTGGTCTTCCCACTGCAGTTTGACAATCAGTTTGAGGCAGCTCTGCCTCTGTATCTATTATTGTTCAAAAGTTTGTAATGGTCTTTATGAATGAATAAGTGAGATCATATGGTATTTTTCCTTCATTGACTGGCTTGTTTCACTTAGCATAATGCTCTCCAGTTCCATCCATGCTGTTGCAAATGGTAAGAGTTCCTTCTTTTTTACAGCAGCATAATATTCCATCGTGTAGATGTACCACAGT
The DNA here is from genome assembly GCF_028538775.1 of Myotis yumanensis. Taxonomy (NCBI): domain Eukaryota; kingdom Metazoa; phylum Chordata; class Mammalia; order Chiroptera; family Vespertilionidae; genus Myotis; species Myotis yumanensis. Next base: position 47,458,933 of record NW_027223765.1, read on the forward strand.
TTTCTAATCCATTCATCTACTGATGGGCACTTAGGCTGTTTCCAGATCTTAGCTATGGTGAATTGTGCTGCTATGAACATATGGGTGTACATATCCTTTCTGATTGGTGTTTCTGGTTTCTTGGGATATATTCCTAGAAGTGGGATCACAGGGTCAAATGGGAGTTCCATTTTTAGTTTTTTGAGGAAACTCCATACTGTCTTCCATAGTGGCTGCACCAGTCTGCATTCCCACCAGCAGTGCAGAAGGGTTCCTTTTTCTCCACATCCTCTCCAGCACTTGTCGTTTGTTGATTTATTGATGATAGCCATTCTGACAGGTGTGAGATGGTACCTCATTGTTGTTTTGATTTGCATCTCTCGGATGATTAGTGACTTTGAGCATGTTTTCATATGTCTCTTGGCTTTCTGAATGTCCTCTTTTGAAAGGTGTCTATTTAGATCCTTTGCCCATTTTTTGATTGGATTGTTTATCTTCTTTTTGTTAAGTTGTATGAGTTCCCTATAAATTTTGGAGATTAGGCCCTTATCAGATATGACACTGGCAAATACGTTTTCCCATGCAGTGGGTTTTCTTGTTGTTTTGTTGATGGTTTCTTTTGCTGTGCAGAAGCTTTTTATTTTGATGTAGTCCCATTTGTTCATTTTCTCTTTAGTTTCAACTGCCCTAGGAGCTGTATCAGTGAAGAAATTGCTTTGGCATATGTCTGAGATTTTGTTGCCTTTGGATTCTTCTAGAATTTTTATGGTTTCCTGTCTTACATTTAAGTCCTTTATCCATTTTGAGTTTATTCTTGTGTATGGTGTAAGTTGGTGGTCTAGTTTCATTTTCTTGCATATATCTGTCCAATTTTCCCAACACCATTTATTGAAGAGACCATCTTGGCTCCATTGTATGTTCATGCCTCCTTTGTCAAATATTAATTGAGCATATTGGTTCGGGCTAATTTCTGGACTCTCTATTCTATTCCACTGATCTATATGTCTGTTCTTGTGCCAGTACCAGGCAGTTTTGAGAATAGTGGCTTTGTAATACAGCTTGATATCTGGCATTGAGATCCCACCTACTTTGTTCTTTCTCAGGATCGCTGCAGCTATTCGGGGTCTTTTTTTATTCCAGATGAATTTTTGGAGAGTTCGTTCTAGATCTTTGAAGAAGGCCATTGGTATTTTAATGGGAAGTGCATTGAATTTATAGATTGCTTTGGGTAGTATGGACATTTTAATGATGTTGATTCTACCAATCCAAGAACATGGTATGTTCTTCCATCTCTTTATGTCTTCCTCTATCTCTTTTTTCAACGTCCTGTAGTTTTCTGAGTAGAGGTCTTTTACCTCTTTAGTTAAGTTTATTCCTAGGTATATTAATTTTTTTGGTGCGATGGTAAATGGGATTGTTTTTCTAATCTCTCTTTCTGAAAGTTCACTATTGGTGTATAGAAATGCCTCAGATTTCTTGGGGTTAATTTTGTATCCTGCTACATTGCCAAATTCATGTATTAAGTAGTAGTTTTCTGATGGAGTCTCTAGGGTTTTGTATGTATAATATCATGTCGTCTGCAAATAAGGACAGTTTTACTTCCTCTTTTCCAATTTGGATGCCGTTTATTTCTTCTTCTTGTCTAATTGCAATGGCTATACTTCCAGGACTATGTTGAACAGGAGTGGTGAGAGTGGGCATCCCTGTCTTGTTCCTGTTCTTAGGGGAAATGGTGTTAATTTTTGTCCATTGAGTATGATGTTGGCTGTGGGCCTGTCATATATGGCTTTTATTATGTTGAGGTATGATCCTTCTATTCCCACTTTGCTGAGAGTTTTTATCAAAAATGGGTGTTGGATTTTGTCGAATGCTTTTTCTGCATCAATTGATATGACCATGTGGTTTTTTTCTTTCAATTGCTTTATGTGATGTATCACGTTTATTGATTTACGGATGTTGTACCATCCTTGCATCTCTGGGATAAATCCTACTTGGTCATGGTGTATGATCCTTCTGATGAAGTGCTGGATCCGATTTGCTAAGATTTTGTTGACGATTTTGGCATCTATGTTCATGAGGGATATTGGCCTGTAATTCTCTTTCATTGTGTTGTCTTTACCTGGTTTTGGTATTAGGGTGATGCTGGCTTCATAGAATGAGCTTGGAAGTGTTCCTTCCTCTTGAATTTTTTGTAGTAGTCTGAGGAGGATAGGTTTTAGTTCTTCCTTGAAAGTTTGGTAAAACTCCCCTGAGAAGCCATCTGGTCCTGGGCTTTTGTTTGCTGGAAGCTTTTTGATGACTGCTTCAAATTCTTCCATAGTTATTGGCCTATTGAGATTTTTAGATTCTTCCTGATTGAGTTTTGGAATGTTATATTTTTCTAGGAATTTGTCCATTTCCTCCAGGTTGTCTAGTTTGTTGGAGTAGAGTTGTCCGTAGTATTGTTTAACAATCATTTGTATTTCTGTGGGGTCTGTTGTTATTTTGCCTCTATCGTTTCTGATTTGGTTTATTTGGGACCTCTCTCTTTGCTTCTTGGTGAGCCTGGCTAGAGGTTTGTCAATCTTGTTTATCCTTTCAAAGAACCAGCTCTTGGTTTCATTGATTTTCTGTATTGTTTTTTTGGTCTCTATGTCATTTATATCTGCTCTAATCTTTATTATCTCCTTCCTTCTGCTCACTCTGGGGTTTTCTTGTTGCTCTCTTTCTAATTCTTTGAGTTGTAGAGTTAGATGATTTACTACCATTTTTTCTTGTTTTTTGAGATAGGCCTGTAGAGCTATAAACTTCCCTCTCAGGACTGCTTTCATTGTGTCCCATAGGTTACAAAACGTAAGTCTAAAAATAAAAATATTAATAATTTCAAGTTGGTGACAGCAGACCTTTAAACCCTGGGGCCCTTCTGAACACAGCACCTTGTGGGACTGCACAGTCCACAAACCCAGGAAGGAGGCCCTGTCCACTTCCACCAGAACAGTTCCACGTGGGCTTCCACTTAGAATTTCATTCAAAAAGTATTTTTAGGTAGCACTTAAAATGGTAGTCTAGACTAAGAGGTAAACTCAAACACCCATGGAGCTAGGGAGGCAATAGGAAGGACACAAGCAGGCTTTCTTGGTCTCTCCCCCACTGTGGAGAGATGCAGGGGGCAAGTTATTTCCATTCCTCTTAACTCTACCTTAAGGAAAACAGCAAAACACGTGCCATAACAAATGGCAGCTGACCCTCAGCTTCAGTGCCAGGAGCCACTGGGATTGTTGGGGACTGTGGGAAAATGAAGGACTCCTGCCCTTCCCCTCTGAAGGAATGCCAGCTGTGGCTGTCTGGGGGAGCAAGCCCAGCGTTGCCAAGTCCTCCAATTTTTCAAGAGAAACTGAAAATCTAAACTCTATGTGAGTGCCCATCAATGGATGAGTGGATAAAAAAGCTGTGGCACATTTACACCATGGGATACTATGCAGCAGTAAAAAAGAAGGATCTCTTATCCTTTGAGACAGCATGGAGGGACCTGGAGAGTATCATGATAAGTGAAATAAGCCAGTCAGAGAAAGACAAGTGTCACACATATGTGGAATCTAATGAACAAAATACACTGATGAACAAAATAGATCCAGAGACATAGAAGCATAAAACAGACTGTTGAATCTCAGAGGAAAGGTGGGGGTGGGGGTGGATAGGAAGAGATCAACCAAAGAACTGTATGCATATATGCATAACTCATGGGCACAGAAAACAGTGTGGTGAAGGCCTGGGGCTGGGGTGGGGGGAGGGGGGCTAGAAGGGGTCAATGGGGGGAAAAAGAAGGCAAATGTAATACTTTTGACAATAAAGTTGTTATTTTTTAAGTAATAGGAGAAAATGTAGGAAAAGATCTTTGTGACCTAGGCATGGAAGCCTTGTTTACCAAAACTTTGCCCTGGCTGGTGTAGCTCAGTTGGTTGAGCATCTTCTTGTGCACTGAAAAATGGACAGTTGGATTCCTGGTCAGGGCACATGCTTGATCCCAGATAGGGGGCATGTGGGAGGCTGCTGATGGATGTTTCTCAAATTGGTGTTTCTCTTTCTCTATCTCTCTTCCTTCCTCTCTAAAATCAATAAAAATATGTTTGGAAAAAAAATTCAAAAGCAACAACTATAGGGTAAAATCACTGATGAATGTTGTTAAAACAGAATTAGAAAAGTAATGGAAACCAATATTAATTTAAATAATGTATTAATCTTTTATTGTACAAATTATTGAAATTGTATGCATCTATATTCTAGGTCTATAAAATCCCTTGTGTATTTAAATTTTCAGCATATTTCAAATCAGACCAGCCACACTGCAAATGCTTAAAAGCCACATGTGGCTAGTAGTTACCATGTTGGACATCATGGGTCTAAAATACACAAGGAATTCCTTTAAATCAATAATAATAACTCCTAATATCAATTCCTATAGGACAATAGGCAAAGGATATGAATATGTAATTTACAGTAAAGAAAATACTTCTAAGATACAGAGATGCTCAAAATCATTGCTAATTAGGAAAAATATGAAATAAAATCTATGAGCCCAGAAAAAGATCATGAAGTTGGATAATGCTAAGAGTTGGTGGAGATACAGGTGTATGGCATCCATTTGCCTGGGTAGGGGAGAGGGTAGACAGGTGTAGACATTATGAAGAGTGATTTAGTCAAGGTAAATAGATGACAGAAATTAATTCTGCTCCCAGATGTTTATCATAAAGAAGTTCTTACACAATGTAGACATTTATTTTTCTGTTGATTGTTTCTTCCTCACTGGACTATAAGCAGGAATTTTATTTTGGTGATTTCTGAATCTCCAATGTTGGGATGAGGGCTGGTACCTAGTAGGTGCTCAATAAATACTTGTAGAATGGAAGACTGAATGCCATACTCATCACAGAGAGCCAATGAGGAGTGTGTTTTACAGATGAGGAAAATGAAACTCAGAGGAGGCATCCCTCTAATTTCACATCTCTGTTTCCAGCAGAGCTGATGTTAGCACAAAGTCCAACAGGCCAGACTGACTCCCAGACACTATTCATTCACTATTTCTTTTTCTTTTTTTTAACCCTCACCTGATGATGTTTTTATTGATTTTAGTGAGCGAGAGAGAGAAACATCAGTGCGAGAGAGAAGCATCAATCAGTTGCCTCCCGAATGCAACCCAACCCGGAATTGAATGCACAACCTAGGTATGTGCCCTGACCAGAATCAAACCCGCAACCTTTTTGTGTAAGGGACAATGCTCCAACCAACTGAGCCACTCATTTCCTATCATTTCCTATCTCAACATTTCTATTGAGCATGTCATATGGAAAGTGGGCCCATAAGTTACTGTTAAGAGCAACTACATAACCACATTTTCAGGTTTTAAATTGGAGCATGTCTAAATACAGAAAGTATCTGCTAGGTAAGGGTGCCCTCTAAATGTCTTCATGCATTCTTGGGTCATGTCTTTCCCAAGAGATGTTACTTTAAAAAAAAAAAAAAAGAAAAGAAACAAAGAAAGGAAAGGAAAAAAGGGAAGGAGAAGGAAAGATGATCTAATAGACCAGTGGTTCTCAATCTTCCTAATGCTGCGACCCTTTAATACAGTTCCTCATGTAGTGGTGACACCCAACCATAAAATTATTTTCGTTGCTACTTCATAACTGTAATTTTGCTACTGTTATGAATCGTAATGTAAATATCTGATATGCAGGATGTATTTAGGCGACCCCTGTGAAAGGGTCGTTCGACCCCCAAAGGGGTCGCAACCCACAGGTTGAGAACTGCTGTTAAATAGACTTAAGGCTTTTGTTAACTACACATTTAACTATTCAGGAACAGAACAGGCAGTCTCAGAGAGAACGAATTCACAGCTTCATTTTACAGCTTTAATGTTAAAAGGGGTAAATGTTTACCCACCAGCTTGCATGTTTTTGGGGGTTTTGTCTTTCCTTTTTTCTCCATAGCTTTGATGAGCTACCTTCAGAAAATAATTTGAGTACTTGCTTCAGCTTTCTCAGCTCCTTTTGGCCATCCATACCTTGGTAGGTCTCACCTTATGTGGGTATAAGAACTCACTTTCCATCTCCACCCACCATGTCAGGAATCAAGTTTTAACTCACTTTGTAGTAAAACAAATCCATCTGGAAATTGGCATTTCTATGACATGTTCTCACAACTGCTGTTCATCGTTCCTCACGTGTGCGCATGTGTGGTAAACTCAGAATACATTTAAAGCAGGACACTGGGCAAATCTTTAGAAGTCAGATGCATGCTATAAGGAGAGGGCATACTCTGAGAGCTCTGAAGGTTGACTATAGCTGGCATCAGGCATGTTAAATATTTGACCATTTTGACTAAACACTATTATTCTGAACATGTTCCACCTTCTCTATTTACCAAAAGATGATTTCCCAATTGCAGGAGGGATTGCAATTATACCACGTCAAAACACATAGCCCCTTTTCTTCATTAGTTCATTTACTTATCCCCAGCCCTGCTTGTGGCAAGGGCATTTGGGGTAGCTCAAACACGACTTGAAGGACTGGATTATCCAGGAAACTTTACTTTCCTATGCTGATTCCTACTTCCAAATGGATAATAGTAGCAAAATTAATAACAACATGATGATTCAGAATCACTAACATCCTTCCACTGCCTGCCACGTGCCAGACTTTGCCAAGTACTTTGCACACATTTTCTCGTTTGACCCTCAAAACAAGTCTATGAGTAGACACTATTTTCCCATTTCACTGATAAGTAAAATGAGGTTTAGAGAAATGGAATTATACAACAGCATTTAATTGGCAAGGGGTAAAGCTGGGATTGGAATGCAAAGCTTTTCCAGAAAGTTCCCTCCCTACCAACTGCTATTCACTACATTTCTGGTGGGAGGTGTCTGGGCTGGAGGGAAAAATGCATAGTCAATCACTTGAGTCCAGGGGACCTTAATAATCAGTTGGAGATGAGCGACTAAGGCTGGAGGTATAGAGACAAGATATGTGATTATCTCAAGTTGCTCATATCCAGTGGGGATTTATCATATAATGAGTTTCCATATACTGTTGTGCCCAAGGCTTCACCCTGGACTTCAAAGTGTTGAGAGTTGACCAGGTCTATCATACTGACCTATCTGTCCCCAGGCTCTGGCACATTGATGTTCCATGAGTATTTAAGTGAATGAATAGACCACTGAGTTTACCAACTCAGAAACCTTCTTAGGAGGTGAGAATGTCTGAAGAGCTATTACCTTCAGGAATTAAATGGAGCAGGAATATTAGTGAATTTCCCTGTAGTAGGCAACCTCTAAGATGACCTGCAAAGATCTTACCTCCTGATAATCATGCCCTGTGTAATCCTTCTCATGATTGTAGGCTATGCTTATTGGTTTGATTTTAATAAACAGAATATGGCAGAAGTGATAGGCTGTCACTTCCAAGATTAGATTACAAAAAGACTGTGTCTTCTGGATCTCTCTCTCTCTCCCTCCCTCCCTCTCTCCCTCTCTCTCTCATTTAGATGACCAAATTCATGTCATGTGAACACTTAGGCAGCATATGGAGAGGCCCACATGGAGAAAAACTGAGGCCTGCCAGTAACAGAAAAGGGGAGCTCAGAAACAGATCTCAGAGGCCTGCCTGCAGCCATACAAGAGAGGCTGGAAACGTATTCTCCAGACCCCCAATTGAGGCCTGAAATGTCTGTTGCTCCAGCTGACAGATGGACTGTAAGCTCCTGAGAGACCTGAGCCAGAAGCACCCAGCTAATCCATGCCTGTATTCCTAATCTGCAGAAACTGTGAAATAATAAACATTTATTGTTCTAGGGTGCTAGGTTTTAGGGTAATTTGTTATTCAGCAATGAATAACTAACACATTCCCTGATATAATACATTCCAATCAAATAAGGACTATAAAAAGGAATTGCAGCTATGAAAATGGTCTAAGACCACTTATAACTCCTGTTTACTTCCTGACTCACTTCATGGTGATTATCTATAAACATCCACAATAGAAAGGGATCATATGCTTATTTTCAGGTGCAGCAAAGGAGTGAGGAGGACTGGGGACCCTTGGTCCCATGTCACAGTCAGTCCTACAAAGAGAAAACCCTAAAAAAAATACTGAATGTGTGGCTTTGTAAAGAGTTAACTGTCCAGGAGTAACAGTTAACTCTCCGGAAAATTCATCTTGGTTTCCCAACATTCATAACACTGAAGTTGGGTGATGTATCTATCAATTAGGATTAGGTTCAGCTACATAAAGCAATAAACCACCAAAAAACACTGGCATAAAGGAAAATGAGTTTATATTCCATGTAGAATTCTTGTGTAGGAGGAAGTCGTTTTGAGGACTGGTCTGGCAGCTCTATGATGTCACCCAGGACCAGGCTCCTCCTATCCATCCTCAGGGAGATACCCAGAGGGCAGCTCCCCACCTCCACCCCCATATATTCTCATTCTAGCAACAGTGTGGAGGAAAGGGCAGGAGGAGCACGCCCATCCTTTTAAATCAATTTCCTAGAATCCCGCGTGACTCTTCTGTTTACATCTCATTGACCAGACCTTATTCACATGCACATGAGCTAAAATCAAGGTTCTGTTACTAAATGGAGGGGGGAAACAGATACTAGGGAAGCAAGTAGTAACCTCCACACAAATAACAAGACAGATAGAGCACCACAGGGTTTGTTAGTCTAAGATTTCATGAACAGACACAGCTTACATTGTTGGCTTTATCACTCTTCTTTAATTTCATCGAACAGGACTAGACACCACTCTTTTTTTAAAATATGTTTTTATTGATATAAGAGAGGAAGGAAGAGGGAGATAGAAACATCAATGATGAGAGAAAATCATTGATTGGCTGCCTCCTTCACGCCCCCTGCTGGGGATCAAGCCCACAACCCACGGATGTGCCCTTGACCAGAATTAAACCGGGGACCCTTCAGTCCACAGGCTGACCCTTTATCCACTGAGCCAAACTGGCTAGGGCTCATAGGTGCTGACTGATTTACTTCTATGTCAACAATGTTGTATCAGGTGCCTTCCCTACCCATCAGAGAGCAAATTTTCTGATATGTTCATGATCCAGAATGTGTAGCAACAACTGGGAATATTACAGGTTCAGTTTCCACATCATTTCTACCATAACTTAGCACTGAACATCCACCCAAATTTCTTTCAGGACTGAAATGTCAAAGGATGCACTTCCTAAGAAGGCTTTCAGTTGGACAGTCACTATCTATATATGTAAAAGCCTAAGTGACTGTTACAACAGAACGACTGCAACGATCAGAACAACCAGTCGCTATGACGCACACTGACTACCAGGTGCCAGACGCTCAACACAGGAGCTGCCTCCAGCCTGCAGGCCTCCATTGCTGATGGGGCCTGCCAGACAACCTCCCAGTCCCTCCTCCTGGCTGGTAGGTCCCAATCACCTGATCGGGGCCAGGCCCCGGGCTGGGATGGGGAACCAGGGGTGGGTGGCAGCAGACGGAGTGGGGGTAGGGAGGTGGGGAGGCAGGGACTTGATCGGCCCTGATCGCCAGCCAGGCCTAGGGACCCCACCTGTACACATATTTCTTGCACCGGGCCTCTAGTTGGAGAATAAAAATGCTAAAGGCAGTGCAGAAATTGTTCAAGGACCTACAGTCACTGGTAGATTTCCAATCATCAGCCTTGGTCAGGTACATGAATACAGTGGGGCCTTGACTTACAAGTTTAATTCGCTCCGTGACAGAGCTCGTAACTCAAATTACTCATATGTCAAATCAAAAAGTGAACAAGTGAGACACGTGATGCTGGGCTGATGTTGTGGCGTTCACTGTGAAATTCGCTGTGCCAACTAGCGGTGGGGTATCTGAAGCTGGCTCGTAACCCGAATTTTAGCTCGCAACTCAAAGCAAAAAATTGGCTGAGAGACAGCTCATATCTCGAAAAACTCGTTAGTCGGGATACTCGTAAGTCAAGGCCCCACTGTACACAAGTTGTACCACATTCTCTACAACATCGGGATGTATGGAGAGATATACCTCCCACTTTCTTTACTTTAAAAACAAGATCTTTAATGTTGCCATTCCCCAATTCCATGTGAATGTCCAACATTCAGAGGGTCAGTAGCTCCATTGAAAATGGGTCCTAATAAATATGAAGAGATGAAAGAGGGAGAAAAGGAGGAGAAAGACGATGGTACTGATTCAGCAGAGATGGACAAATCTGATGAATATGACAAGACAGGCTACGGAGACTCTGATGTTCCCATTCACAGACACTGCTACTCTGGCCTTTTTTAGCAAGCCTCTGCAGTGGAGGCACTGAAATGAATCCAACTTGTTAAACAGATTTCTGAATAATGTAAACAACTAAACTGCCCTCAGCATATAGTCAGAAAATTAGCATGAAATATTGTTCCAGGCCCTGTGTTCTATGTGCCTTTTCATTAAGAACTGGATTGTTTGGGTTTACTTTGTGTTTTTGAGGTAGAGGAGAAATGGGGATCTTTTTTCCCTTCTAGAAGTCAATGAAGGGATAGTTCCCTAGGTAAGGAACTGACATCTCTTTGTTTAAAAATATTTAATACTTATACAAATATGGAAGTAGGAGGGAATTGTTTTTGAATGAGGATTTAAAATATATCAGATACTACCCCAGGGTAGAGAGAAACTATTTGACTGAAAAAGACTTCTTGCAGTTTAAAGTTATTTAGAACTGAACGTAATTTGTAATTAGGTTAATCCATTTAGTAATTCCTATATATTTTGCACTCACAGGGTACTAATTGACTAAACAGCTTGAATGCTAGTTGTTTTTTCCTTTCTTAGACAATCTATCCTTGAATTTAAAGTTTTTATCATGTGTCCTTGACTTTAAATTTAGTGTTCAACTCCCCAACCTTAAATTTAATTTAAAACCTTCAACATAACCTTAAACTTAATTTAAAGCCTTCAACACTATGATTTTTACCATATTGTTCACAGATGCATCATTTTGAAATGTGGAATATAAAAATATGTATTGTGTTGCTCGTTAACAAAAAAGTCTTCACAATGTCTCATGTAATCTAAATTTGTAAATACTGCTTCTGTTTTGTTTCTCCTGTATATACTTAACTGTCTAAGTTTATGATAAATGACACGAATTTTATGTTAAGACTAGAGGCCCAGTGCACAAATTCATGCATGGGTGGGGTCCGGCCGGCCTGGCCCCAATCAGGGAGGATCAGGCTGGGCCTGTCGGAAGGAGGAGACAGCGGGAGTTTGGCCGGCTGGCCCGCCTTGATCAGGGCCTGATCAGGGCCAGGCCAGCTGGGGGGAGGAACCATGGGCGATTGGCCAGCAGGCCCTGCTCCCAACTGGGGGGGGGGGGGCAGCCATGGGGAGGGGCTGTGGGCAGTGGGCTGGCCGGCCCCTCCCCTGAATGGGGTTGGGGGGGCAATCAGGGGTGGGGCCAGCCAAGGGGAGGAGCTTCAGGCCAATTAGGGTGGTGGGGACCCATTGGGGGTGGGACTGGCCAGGGGGAGGGGCTACAGGAGGTTGGCCAGCAGGCCCCGCCCCCTATCAAGGTGGGGGAGTGATCAGGGGCGGGGCTGGTGGGGGGGAAGAGCTGCAGGCCAATAGGCGTGGAGCGGGCCAATCGGGGGCAGGGCTGGCCGGGGGAAGGGCTGGGAGGGGTTGGCTGGTCGGTCCCACCCCCCAGTTGGGCAGTTCGCTGGCCACAGTGGGCATCATAGCAACTGGTCGTTCCAGTCATTATGGCGTTCCGGTCGCTGGCTTCATATATATATCTAGATAGATAGATAGATAGATAGATAGATAGATAGATAGATATAGATAGATATATATCTATATATATATAGATATATATATAGATATATAAGAGATAGATTATTTTTTCCTGAAACATGGATATATTTGAGAGTTTGTAAATTAAGTCCTCCAACTGTCAAAAGCTCAATTTAAAAAAATAAATTTTGGTTCTGATGATATAAAAAAGAAAAAGAATAAGGAAAGAAAGAAAATTATTGGTTGGTATAATAAAGAAAGTGCAATGGTAGGAAGGGCTTTGAGTGTGGTTTGTTGCTGCTACTTTCTATTCTGCTCTATTCTATGTAGCTTCACCCTCAGGCTGCTTTCCATAGCAGCTTTATGGGGGTCCATCTCAGCACCCTAGCATACAGCACGGTGCAGTGGTGTCATAGCTGGGAAAGGGGAGCAATCTACCTTGGCTGCAGACAATAGGAAGCACGTTATCTATAGAGCAGCGGTTCTCAACCTGTGGGTTGCCAACCTGTGGGTTGCGACCCCTTTGGGGGTCGAACGACCCTTTCACAGGGGTCGCCTAAGACCATGGGAAAACACATATATAACTACATATTGTTTTTGTGATTAATCACTATGCTTTAATAATGTTCAATTTGTAACAATGAAAATACATCCTGCATATCAGATATTTACATTACGATTCATAACAGTAGCAAAATTACAGTTATGAAGTAGCAACAAAAATAATTTTATGGTTGGAGGTCACCATAACATGAGGAACTGTATTAGCGGCATTAGGAAGGTTGAGAACCACTGCTATAGAGAATTTTAAAACAGTAATAAGACAACAAAAGCAAGTTTATTAATTTCCTTACCATGAAGTTTGAAACAAAGTTAATGATGAAATGCTCATCCCAGCGAGGCTAACGGCAACAACATCCAATGCTTGGCACTCATGCATCTGTACTCCAGAATCTCCAACAAAAGTTCTGAGAGCCACACTGATTGGCCTAGATTAAGTCATGTGCCTACACTTGACCAATCATGGCCAGCAAAATCATGGGATGTGCTGACTGGCTCAGCTTAAGTTATAGGCTGATTCCCGAACTGGAATCAGCTTCTCTAAATTCCTACCAATTCCCAGTTGAAACCTGGAACAGAAGAGATGGGGAAAGATGAACCGATTCTGGTGTTCACCACACCTGTGACCTTCAGCAAGTTATTTGACCCAAGTCTCGATATGTGCTAGATACTGTCCTATCACTTCCACATATGTATAAATTCCAACTGCAGGAGGAAGCTACTCTGATTATCCCCATGTGTCATTCAGGATCCTAACAGAAAACAAATAGCCACTCACATTAAAGTGCTTTGAGGAGGGCTTATCTGCAAAGAGGCTATTTACAAAGATGTAGGCTGGGTGTGGGGAACTATAATGGAGAGTGCAGGGACCCAGGCTGGGAGCAGCAGAGCTGCCATCCCCACCCCTCACCCGCCTAGTCCTGCAGGGTCAGTGGGAGGGAAGAGCTCCCGGAAGCTGAAAGACAGAGTGAGTAGTAGTGAGATAGTGAAGTTTGGCCAAGGGCTCAGTTAACCCAAAGCAACTTCAAAGAAAGAGAGCTGGGGAAACAAATACCCTAACTCACTCTTTGCCTTCTCAGCTATGGCCTGGATTCCCTGCTGGCAACCTGAACAGGAAGTACAGGGCCATCGCCTACTGATGACATCCTTACAGCTAGCCTCTTGGAGCAGAAATCAGGGTAGAAAGTGTGGAGAGGAAGATTTCCAACACACTCCATTGTTCAGAGGAGGGAACTGAGGCTGGAGAAGTTAAGTCACTTGTCTGGTCCAGAGCATAAACTTTTTTTTAAATCAGCTTTATTGAGGTGCTAGAGGCCCAGTGCATGAAAATTCGTGCACTTGAGGGGGATCCCTCAGCCCGGCCAGCACCCTCTTGCAGTCCAGAAGCCCTCGGGGGATGCCCGACTGACAGCTTAGCACTGCCGCAGAGGCAGGAGAGGCTCCTGCCACCACTGCTGCGCTCGCCAGCCATGAGCCCAGCTTCTGGCTGAGCAGCACTCCCCCTGTGGAAGCACACTAACCACCAGGGGGCAGCTCCTGTGTTGAGCTTCTGCCCCCTGGTGGTCAGTACACATCATAGTGACCTCTCGTTCTGCCTTTTGATCAATTTGCATATTAGGCTTTTATCATATAGGACTAGAGGCCCGGTGCACAAAAATTTGTGCACTCGGGGGTCCCTCAGCCCAGCCTGTGCCCTCTCGCAGTCTGGGACCCCTCAGGGGATGTCCACCTGCTGGCTTAGGCCTGCTCCCCGGGAGATTGTGCCTAAGCTGGCAGTGATACATCCCTTGGGGGATGTCCACTTGCTAGCGGGCCGAAGCAGCAGTTGAACATCCACAGAGCTGCTGAGGAGGCAGGAGAGGCTCCCACCATCGCCAATGTGATGCCTTCAGCCTGGCTTGTGGCTGAGCAGAGCTCCCCCTGTGGGAGTGCACTGAATACCAGGGGGCAGCTCCTGCATTGAGCATCTGCCCCCTGGCGGTCAGTGTGTATCATAGTGACCAGTCATTCCCAGTCGTTCTGCTGTTAGGGTCAATTTGCACATTACCGCCCTAACGGGTTTGGCTCAGTGGATAGAGCATCGGCCTGCGGACTGAAGGGTCCCAGGTTCGATTCTCGTCAAGGGCATGTACTCTGGTTGCGTACACATCCCCAGTAGGGGGTGTGCAGGAGGCAGCTGATTGAAGTTTCGCTCTCATCGATGTTTCTAACTCTCTATCCCTCTCCCTTCCTCTCTGTAAAAAATCAATAAAATATATTTGGGAAAAAAAATTGCATGTGCATATTACCCTTTTATTATATAGGATAGAAGCCTGGTGCACTCGTGGGAGCCAGCTGGCTTGCCCTGAAGGGTGTCCCAGATCAGGGTGGGCAGGGGACCCCCAGCTCCCTACGATCGCCCACGCCACCCATGCAGCCTCAGCCCGCAGCTGCAGCCTCCCCCAATCGTGGGCTCCGCCCCTGCCCGGGCCTAAGGCCTCTGGCCGAGGCGTTAGGCCCGGGCTGGGGACCCCCCAAGCTGCAGCCGCCCCCCGATCGTGGACTCCGCCCCTGCCGGGCCTTACACCTCTGGCCGAGGCGTTAGGCCCGGGCAGGGGACCCCCCAAGCTGCAGCCGCCCCCCGATCGTGGACTCCGCCCCTGCCGGGCCTTACGCCTCTGGCCGAGGCGTTAGGCCCGGGCAGGGGACCCCCCCAAGCTGCAGCCGCCCCCCGATGGTGGACTCCGCCCCTGCCGGGCCTAAGGCCTCTGGCCGAGGTGTTAGGCCCGGGCTGGGGACCCCCCAAGCTGCAGCCGCCCCCGATCGTGGACTCCGCCCCTGCCGGGGCCTTACGCCTCTGGCCAAGGCGTTGGGCCCGAGCAGCGGGGACCCCCAGCTGCAGCCGCCCCTGCCCCGGCCTAAGGCCTCTGGCCGAGGCGTTAGGCCCGGGCTGGGGACCCCCCAAGCTGCAGCCGCCCCCCCGATCGTGGATTCCGCCCCTGCCGGGCCTTACGCCTCTGGCCGAGGTGTTAGGCCCGGGCAGGGGACACCCCAAGCTGCAGCCGCCCCCCTGATCTTGGACTCCGCCCCTGCCCAGGCCTTACGCCTCTGGCCGAGGCGTTGGGCCCGGGCAGCGGGGACCCCCAGCTGCAGCCTCCCGTGCCCGGGCCTAAGGCCTCTGGCCGAGGCGTTAGGCCCGGGCAGGGGACCCCCCCAGCTGCAGCCGCCCCTGCCCGGGCCTAAGGCCTCTGGCCAAGGCGTTAGGCCCGGGCAGGGGACCCCCCAAGCTGCAGCCACCCCCCGATTGTGGACCCCGCCCCTGCCCCGGCCTAACGCCTCTGTCCAAGGCGTTGGGCCCGGGCTGGGGACCCCCCAAGCTGCAGCCACCCCCCGATCGTGGACTCCGCCCCTGCCCCGGCCTAACGCCTCTGGCCTAGGCGTTAGGCCCAGGCAGGGGACCCCCCCAGCTGCAGCCACCCCCCCCCCCCATCGTGAGCTCCGCCCCTTCCCAGGCCTAATGCCTTTGGCCAGGCGTTAGGCCCGGGCAGCGGGGACCCCCAGCTGCAGCCGCCCCCCCCCACCCAGCTCAACCGCTCCCTGATAGTGGGCTCCGGGCAGCGGAGACCGACAGCTGCAGCCACCCCAGGATCGCGGGCTCCGCCCCTGCCCAGCTCCCATCGCTGGCTCCACCCCTACTTCCCACTATCACTGGCCAGTGCGGCAAAGGCCAGGATTCTCCGATCATGGCTGGGGGGCAGGGCAAAGGCGGCCCTGGGGGCCGCCTTTGCCCTGTCCCCCGGCTCTTAGCTACCCCCTGGGTTTCCGATCACTGTCAGTGCCAGGGGGCTTCTTCTGTGCTTTCCCTTTTGCCTTCCTGCATTGTGCCTACATATGCAAATTAACCGCCATCTTTGTTGACAGTTAACCGCCATCTTGGCTGGTGATTAATTTGCATATCTCGCTAATTAGCCAATGGGAAGGGTAGCGGTCGTACGCCAATTACCATTTTTCTCTTTTATTAGTGTAGATAATTGCCAAATCAGAGCATATACTTTCAATCACTATACTATACAATATCTCAGAGTGTGTAAAGCACAGGCACATTGCTGTACACTGTAGTATATATGCTTCACAAATATTACTTTTTCACTTCATTTTAGCTGCCACTGATTAAATCAGTGTCTAAATTTTCCCCACATGGGGCACTCCCACTAGCAAATGGACTAAGGCCCCCTCCCAGGGAGTCAGACCACATCTCTCAGTCGACACAGCTCTGAGCACCCCAAGGGAACACCATACAAATGTAAAAGACATGCTGCTTTTCCTCTCTGCATTTCTAAACTAACTTGAATTGCTGGTGGTACAACGAAAATAAATCAAAATGTGAGAGTCTGTGAGCAGCTTCCATTCAAGGTGCAATTGATTTGTTACACAATGCACACGGCGACCAGAGCCACCAACTAAGTGGACAGGGAGCCTGACAATATGCACGCACTCCAGCAAGCGGGGCAAGGAAATCAAAGGGTTCGACTGGCTGCTTCTTAATCCAATTCATGCTCGCCTCACTCTTGTCAGAAAGGTGTGGGTGGCAGATATTATTTGTCACTCCAGTGTCACTGGTGGGCTCAGAGGGGTGACATGATTTACCTATTGTCAAGCGAGTTTTCATAACAGCCTAACTCCATTTGACACATTCCTTTCAGCAAGCCAAACATGCTGTTGGTCCATACCTTCAATGTGTCGAAATAATTTGCAAGCAACACCCACATCCCCATTCTATTTGATAGAGCTGGGTTAGTCACCTGGAAGAGTTTCTAGGGAGGTTAGTCAGAAAGGAGGAATGCCAGAAAATTAGTGCTTCAGGGCTTCGCCTCATGTGGAAGAGGCCGATAATTGTATTACTGACGTGTAAGAGAGATGACTGGGGGCAGGCCACTACTGCTAAGCCTGGTGCTTTCATGATCGCATTTAATGCCCACAAGCACCCAATGAGGGGGTTATTACTACCTTTAGCATTTCACAGAGGAGGAATTTGAGTCTAGAGAGATCATGATTTACCTTGAAGGCCAGGTGAACTTCATGGGCATGCAATTGGAGAAAGGACCTGCACTTGGTTCAATATTCTACTATCATCGTCTTGAAATTCTTAGTAACTTTTGAGCAAGGGGATCTGCACCTTCATTTTTCATTGAGCTTTGCAAATAATGTAGCGGGCCCTGCCTGGAGGCATCCAGCCTACAAACACTTCCATAGTGTATACCAGGCACTGCATTTGGCCAAGGGGTCAACAATCCCATGATGTTCAAGTCCCCACTATCATGGAGCTGCATTCCACTAAAGGAGAAAGATCATAGTTAAAGATAACAAGAAGGTCAGTACAGATGATGACAGAGCTCTGAAGAAAGTAAATGGGATGTGCCCAGCTGGCGTGGCTCAGTGGTTGAGCACTGACCTATGAACCAGGAGGTCATGGTTCGATTCCCAGTCAGGGCACATGCCCAGGTTTGCAGGCTGGATCCCCAGTGTGGGGTGTGCAGGAGGCAGCTAATCAATGATTCTCTCTCATCATTGATGTTTCTCTCTCTCTCTCTCCCTCTCCTTTCCTCTCTGGAATCAATTAAAAATATATATTTTTAAAAAGACAGTAAGTAGGGTGATACGATAAAGTAAATGGGAGTGGGAGGGGCACTACATCACACAGGGTGGTCACCTCTAAGAGGTGACACTTAAATGAGGCCTGAGGAGGAGGAGGAGCCAGGATGGCAGGACCCTGGCGAGGGGCTCAGGCCCAGGAAGTGGTAACAAGGGCAATGGGCCAAAGGAGGGTGTCCTGCTGAAGGGCCAGAAAGAGTGCATTACTTCACTTGAGTGATGGGCACTGAGGGGCGGACAGTGAGAGGCCAGGGAAGTTGAGAGTCAGGTGGAAACAAGGTCACACGGGCCTTTTAAGCCACACTCATGATGGATTTGATGCCCCAGCACTGGGTGTGAGGGAATGAGAGGAGCTGAGACATTTTAATACTCAGCTATTGTATGTAGAACAGATAAAAGGAAGGCAGGAGATATGGGAACAAATCACAACTATACCCACCACCACATGTCATGGCCTCCTACAGGGCCAGCTGGATGGATTCCAGGAAGGCCTCCAGAGAATCAACATGTAACTGGTGCACATTGCATGTGCAGGCATGTGTGTGTGCAAATACATATGTGTACATTCATAAGGCATCTGGAGAACCACCATACAACTGGCTCTCATTTCATATGTGTGTGTAAATATAAACATTTTAAAACAAAATGTAAAAAAAAACAATATGCACACACAAATGTATCGTGTTTCCAACTGACATCCAATGTATTAATTTGTGCAGCTGGATTAACTCATTTTAATATTATAAACCTGAGATATAAGATTCCTTCACCATATCTGCTTATTTGAAGAGTCTCTTGAGATTGCATGATGAAATGATTAACAACACCATCATGATTTATTTATTTTAATATTACCTTTTTTTTAATCCTTACCCAAGGATATGTTTTTATTGATTTTGAGCAAGAGAGAGGAAGGAAAAAAGAGAGAGAAAGAGAGAGAGACCTCAATATGAGAGAGAAACATCAACTGGTTGTGTCCCATATGTGCCCCAACTGGGAATTGAACCCGAAACCTAGGTGTGTGCCCTAACTAGGAATCAAACCCAAAACCTTTGATGTTTGGAACAACCCTCCAACTAACTGCCAGAGCTATTTATTTTAATATTATCTTTTAAAAATAATTTTATTTATTTATTTTATAGAGAAGAAGGGAGGGAGAGAGAGAAGCATCTATTTGTTTTTCTACTTATTTATATATGCATTGGTTGATTCCAGTACTTGCCCTGACCAGGGATCGAACCCACATGATGCTCTAACCAACTAACCTACCAAGCCAGGACAACACCATTACTATTAAAACCATTATGTTTAGGTGTTTCCTAACACTGTACAACCAGGACAAAATTAATGGGATGCTGGGACCAACAGAAAACTAACAATTATCCAACATCTTCAAGTTCACATGGGGTGTTCCCCAGCTTATCACCCACTCTCTTTAAAGAGAGTAAAATGCTATATATTTAAAGGCATACTTGTGTTCTGTATCTTACAACTAATTTGTCTATTTATTCTTGATTCAGCAAATAATAATTAATATTGACACACAGGCAAATCTTTGTCTTAAAGCTTCACACCAACTCAGCATGAAACCTGACAACTACAGAAAAACTATTACCCCACTTTTCACAGGTGAAGAAACTGAGCCACAGAGAACCTAACAACTCCTCATATTAATAACTTAGTAGCAAGGTCATGCAGCTAATGGAGGGCAGTGCCAGGACCAAAACCCAGGCAGTCCAGCTCTAAACTAGAGGTTGGAAGATTGGGACAAATCTGATCCTTCACCTGTTTTTATAAATAAAGTTTTATTGGAACAGCCACACCCATTCATTTATGTGTTGTCTATGCCTGCATTTGCTACAATAGTAGAGTTGAGTAGTTGTGGCAGAGACCATAAGTCCCAAAACCCTAAAATATTTACTACCTGGTCTTTTATAGAAACGTGTGCTGAGCCTGCTCTAAACCACCAACCCATACTGCATCTACCTACTATGTGCCAGCCACCAATGTAGGTGCAAATAGAACCAACATGGCTCCTGCAGTCATGGTGCTTACAATGATATGATGGATTTTCCAAGATGGTGTGTGTGTACATGCATGCACCTAAAGGGGCACCAAGAGGGGCAATGTTCTGCTGCTAAAAATTTTGACCATCCAAATATATATGCTCCCTTACATCTAGTCCTCTGTTTAACAAAATCTAGTAGCAGAGCCTTGCGTCTCTTAATTGCTTTGAAAGGGAAAACAATTGATATGATTCTAAGACCTCCGTCACAAAGAGCGTGGCTCTGACCCAGCAGGATAGTTCTTATGTATAAAATACACCTGCCTATTAGAATAGTACAGCGGGCTTGTTCTTGAAAAGTACGCCAATACAAGGATAATTAATAGAAACAAAGATTGCTAACATTGATAAATGTTCATAATAACCAAACCTGAGCTTGCAACGGAAAAGAAAACCTGATTAACACCACAGGATTTCAAATTTTTCTGAGTTGAAACCCTACCTGCAATATTTATTTTTTGCTCATGCCATCAATAGTCTCTATTATGAATCTGTGATTGTCAGCATTACCATGGCAACCTGTTTGAAAGGGGCTGCAAAAGATGCACCTCAGGCTTCCCTACAGCTGATACTCATCAATAATGCTCAATTTTGAATAAATGGGTAAAGCACAAACTCTTGATGTAACTAGCATCCTACACCAAAAGATTTGCTTTTTTTTTTTTTTTTGCAGGCTATCAGATAATTAAGAAACTCAGAAACTCATTGAATTCTTAATATGAGCCTAATTCTGGTAGGATTTCACATTTGCAATAAAAATGTGGTGAAAATCCATCAATAGAGAACAGTTTGCTGATCATATTACCATAATTGAGTGATAGATGACATTAACAGTCTAAACACAGATTTTCTTCTCTTTTTAAAAATTCACTTGTAATTCTAACTTGTGGCCTTACCTCCTAAATTGTGAAGCCACTAATTGGGAATTTGTGATTCAAATTCAATCAACATGTATTGAGTTTCTACCAGGTGCCTTCACATGCATCTTTCATTTAATTCTCCAAGCTACACAACCATGCTTGGAAGTAGATATTATCACACCTATTTTGTAGATAAGTAAACAGAAGGTCAGAGAGGTTGAGTAACTTGTCTAAGGTCACCCAGTGAGAAAAGGACAGAGCCAAGCGTCACACATTAGTCTGTGTATGGTATTTCCAGGCTCAAGCTAATGTCAATCATTGCTTAGCAATATTTCTTCATAGACTGTTGATTATATATTGGTTGGGGAAAGGGCAGGTATTAAGATAAGTGAGGCAATTATTTTCAAGTAGCACAGGCTCTTTAAATTTTAACATTTCTCTTCAAATCACTACATGTTTGATGATTATGAATAGCTCTCTTATTAAAGTAAACTAAAGATTTTTCTAGAAAATACTTGGCTTATACTTTAAGTTCTTGGGTAACCTTGAAAGAAACTGTGTTGAATATTCTCCACAATTCACTCTATTCTATGTTCTTGGAGGTCTTTATGGAACAAGCCTCCCTTGCCCTCTGGCTTCCTTTTGGATTCAGTCAATGGGCAACACCATCAGAGGTCAGAGGACAGAGAGAGAGAGAAGTCAGGGTATTTATCCCCCTGACTCCTTTCCCACAGTAGGCAGTGGCTGCATTTCTGTAACAAATGCCAAGTCCCTTCCAGGACACCGTATCCTGGAGCTGCAGTTTTCACCAGGTTCCAGCAGAAACTCCCTCTTCTTGTGCCTTCAGGCCTAGAAGGGAGCACTTCCCACCACTGCCGAACCTGAGGAGCTTCACCTGCCTTGTTAGTTCCCTTTAACCCTGCCCTCACCTTCATCAATAGCCACTTCCCTGAGCACTTTTCAACCCAGGCTGCTGAGGGAGAGCTTAGAATATTGATTGAGACCTTTCCCCTTTTCTAATAGAAGCATTAATGTTACAAGTTTTCCTCTCATCACTGTTTTTGCTATGTCCTGTAAATTTGGCATGAAGTACATCATTCACTTCAATTGTTGTGTGTGTTGTTTTTAATTTCCCTTGAGACGTCCTTTTTGGCTCTTGGATTACTTAGAAGTGTGTTGTTTAGTTTCCAAGTGTTGGGAGATTTTTCTGTTATCTTTCTGATATTCGTTTCTAGACTGATTTGTGGTCAAAGAACAAACTCTGTATGGTTTCAGTTCTTTTAAACATTTGTATCTGTTGAGGTTTGTTTTATGGCCCAATATATATAGCTCTATAAATGCCAATTAGGTTCTGTTGATCTACTTCCTTGCTGGTTTTCTGCTTAGGTGTTCTATCAGTGTAGTTTGCAACTACCGTTGTGGATTCATCCACTTCCTCGTTTCACTCTATCACTTTTGTTCCACCTGCTTTGCAGCTCTGATGTTTGGCATCTTAGTTACAGCCTGGCAAAGATGGACGTGGCTTCCCAATCCATCTCTGCAGGTGGGGATAAGGGTGACACAACCATTTTTTCCGTACAGCAGTTGTTTCTGAAAAATGTTGTGTCTTATTAGGCTGCTATTTCTCTGATCCTTTGGTTAAAGAAAGCAGGCTTTGGTTGAGGTTCATCTTATCTGCACCCATTGGTGGTTTGGAGTTGCCAGTTTCTCAGTAACCAGTTGGAATACCTGAGACAAAAAGAAAACCCAGGGGACTCACTGCCATGTTGTTATTCGGGTCACGGAATCCTAGCTAATCTGCCTTCTCTCCACCGTGCAGTTTTCTTATATTTGTAATATACTATAATAACAATTATACATAATATAATATTTATAATATATTTGTAAATTATACCCTATATGAGTAATATTATATTGTATACTATGTATAGTTATGATATTACATATATTATAATTTATTATGTTATTTCCAAGGTTCTCATTTATACTCAGCAGAAGGAATAGGATGAAGTTTGTCTATTGCATCTTCCCAGAAGCAGAAGTCTTCGTGTCAGGTAGTTTAAAAAAGAAAACTATAATACAGGGAACCAGTTACAAAAATGTTGGATGAGCTGAAGAGAAACAGAGAACAGTGAGGCCACCCAAAGATTTGCAATAGCAGAAGGCGGCCACTACCCTAGGGCAGGCAGCACATGGAGAGGAGGGATGCTACCAGAGCCCAAGGCTAGAGCAGTTCCATGGGAGGCTGGACCAGAGGGCGGACTGCCCACAGAGAGTGTGTGAACCGCAAAGGAGATGCAGTCAGTGATGGAATCCCAACCCCAGGTAGAAAGAGGGAGAAAAAAATAAATTGGCCTCTTCAGTCCTCCCTCCCTCCACTCCCACTCCACTGCCTCCCAATGGCCACACCAGCCAGAAGTCACTTTTCGAGGGAGCCAGGGAAATGTCATTTGCAGGGGCATGTCTTGAATTTAGAGTCAACAATCCCTAAAGGAAGTATGGGATGGCAGCAAGAACAGATAAAATATGTTAGAGGCCACAGAAAAATATCATTCCTGGGTGGCCCAGTGTGTTTGGAGTGGGAGGAAGACCAGTCTGTCATACCCTACGACATCCTGGTAATTTCCTTAAAATCCACCTACTTTCCTCTGGCTATACACACCTCACTTGAAAGATAATAAATCCCAAACACTTATTCTTGTGACTGTTCTATCTTTAAACTCCAAGGTTCTGGTAATTGGGTCAAAAATAATCCTAACGGTATTAGGTGTGCCTCCCTCTGCTTCCTCACTGGGCTAAAGTCCTTGTAATGTGTTTTCTTATCATTTGTTAATAATAACTGCCTGCATAGTCATTTCCATGCACCTGGGTGATCTGAGTAGCAGTTGGCTATGATTTCCCTTTCAGATGGATCCATGGGCTTAAAAAGAGCATTAGAATGTTCTGTTTGAATGGGGAAAAGTCAACACAGCTACAAATACATGCTTCATCCTACAAGTCCTGTGAGTAGATCAGTCCACAGGAAAGATCAACAGGCTTCAGACGAACAACTACCACTGCACCGATGATGTTAAATTGGTGGCAACCCATGTGAAATTTCTTGGGAAAGAAGTAGGAGAAAGTTTAATTCAGGAGAATCTGTGATGTGAATAACAAAGGATAATGAACACAAGAACTTAAGCCAAACATTTTGAAGAATGCTTTTTAAAAATCCATTTTGGTGAACAAATACTGTATTCATTAAAATTCTGATCCTTTTACTATATTTTGGAAATGTATTTCTAAACCAGGGAGACAAAATCAACAATTCTTTAAAAATATTTTGTAACTCAGATTTGTTAGCATGTTTC
Source organism: Myotis yumanensis (assembly GCF_028538775.1). NCBI lineage: Eukaryota > Metazoa > Chordata > Mammalia > Chiroptera > Vespertilionidae > Myotis > Myotis yumanensis. The sequence continues at coordinate 47,483,160 of NW_027223765.1, forward strand.
TCTACACGGTGGTGGTGGGGGGGGGGGTAGTTCTATGCTATATGAAGGAATTTATATACAAGACAAATAAGCTATGTCTATTCTCACAAGTGAGTAAGTGCCCTGATTGACAGTTTTGTCCTAATTAGTATAGCAAACGGTGGCTGACTGTACTAGATGTAGAAGCCCAGCACAATAAATTATCCTGCAATTGTCATTCAAAACAAAGTTCAAGAAAGAACTAAACATCAGGCAGGGAGGGAAAAAAGCACAGTATGCCTGGTTTATTAATAATGTGCAAGGACGGCCAGCACAGTACTTGAGTGAGATGGGGGTGATAAAAGTCAATTAAAATCTCGAGACAGGTTTTGAGATTTGGAATATTAATTAGAGAAAACAACTACAGCATACTGGCATAACCAGGCACACATTTGAAATCTTGTTGGTAGTTCAAGAAGCCATTTTTAAAAGAGCACTTGAGAGACTGAAAAGATGCATCCAGCAAAGAAAGCAATTAAAATACTTCAGAGCTGGAAGATGGTAGGTCAACTCGGCGAGTGTCGCACAAAAGGAAACTGGTCAGGAGGACACTCCAGGAGAACTAGCACAGCGCCTTTCGTGGGACTCTTCAGTGTTTTTATATTTTTTCTAGCAAAAGATACTTTAAAAACACAAATGTGAGAAAGTCAGCTGCAAGTGTAGCATAGCAAACTATTATGAATCGCCTCTTTCAAGCATAAGTGAAAGGCCATTTGTGCTCTGGTTAAGCCAATCACGCTTGTCTACAATAGGAGTAGAGATGCCACAGACAGTAGCTTGGCTGTTTCTGTGGCAGGATGTCTACTCTGCACAGATAAAAATGGCTAACATCTTTCGAGAGCCTTCTGGTGTGCAAGCACTGCAGTGTGCTTCTAAGTGTTTTAGCCCCTCCAGAATGCCCCTCCGGAATGGAAGCTACAGGAAGGCAGGGCTTGTTTTGAATATTACTGCATCCCTCATGCCTGGCACATAGTACATACTCAATACATATTTTATCAGTGAATGGTGTTTCTCAAAAGTTGAATTTTTATGTATGTATTACATTTTTAATTTTAAAAAAATGAAATCGTGGTTGACTGCCTCTTGCTAGTCATGCCCCCCTGTAAGTAGCTCACTTCTAATAAATAAGAATACAATGAAAGTAATGGAGTGTCACTTCTAAGATTAGGTTATAAAATAACTTGAATTTCTATCGTGCCCTCTATTGCTCTCACATTTGCTCGTTCTGATGGAAACTGGCTGCCATGTTGTGAGTTACTCCTAGAAGGGTCCATGTGGCCAGGAACTGAGGGAGGCCTCTGGCCATAGCCAGGGAGGAACCGAGGCCCACCAGGAATGGGATCCTGCCACCAATCATATGACTGAGCTTAGAAGTAGACTCCCCAGCCTCCAGTGGGTCTAGAGGTAAGCGCATTGCTAACCATGCAGTCTTGTGAGATCCTGAGCCAGAGTTACCCACCCAATCCATGCCTCGATTGTTAACACTTAGAAACTATGAGATAAAAATTGTGTGTTTTTAGGCTGATGAGTTTGTATAATTTATTACACAGACATAGATAATGAATACATAAATTTACAGGAAGTGTTTTTTTTAAGTTGTCAGTTTTAGTTTTGTTTTGTTTTTCAAAATATATTTTTATTGACTTCAGAGAGGAAGAGAGAGATAGAAACATCAATGAGAGAGAATCATTGGTCAGCTGCCTCCTGCATGCCCCCTACTTGGGATAGAGCCCACAACCCAGATATGTGCCCTGATGAGGAATGGAACCATGACCTCCTGGTTCATAGGTTGATGCTCAACCACTAAGCAACACCAGTTGGGCAATTGTCAGGAGTTTTGTTGTTGTTGTTGCTGTTTGTTTGTTTTTCTAATGGCATTGTCAATTTTTTTCTTTATGCTCTTCATGGAATGTGCTAGTATCTCTCAAAAATTGACCCTGCTTTTTGCCCTAGCTTAGTAGCTCAGTTGGTTAGAGCATCATCCTGATGCACCAAGGTTGTGGGTTCAATCCCTGGTCAGAGCACATACAAAAATCAACCAATGAATGCATAAATAAGTGGAACAACAAATCAATGTTTCTGTCTCCCTTTCTCTCTCTCTAAAGTCAATTGATAATTTTTTTTAATGACTGCTTTGGCAATGTGGTAGCAGCTGCTCCTCCCATGACCAAATGATAGAGGTAATGTTACAATGGAAAATATCTTTAACCATTCTACTATGGTACCCTAGCATACTGACAAAGAGAGCTTTAAACAGTTCCTAGAAATTAAGTCAATGTTTTAAAAATACTTTAAAATCCATTAGATTTATTCAACACAATACTGTACATATCATAATGATACTAAGTGCTAAAACTGATTTGTAGACATGTTCCCATTGAGGTTAAAATGGGCTCTCTCTATCTAGTTCCATCTCTGGTATAATGGCAGCCATCTGTTTTTATTCTAAGCCAGACAACAGCTGTACAAACGAGTCCTAAGGATTCACACCACTTCACCATTCCATTCTAAGTATAGTTAACACCCTGTTGTCTAGCCTCCAAATCCCAATGATACCTACCCATGATAGCTTACTTCTGCACTACCAATGCATAAAACCTTAAATTCTTTAAGATATATCTAATACTACAAAGAAACCAAAATAATTTAATTTTTGAAATTGGAAGGGTCTTATGAGTTGCCATTATAAATAGCAAGTATTATTCTATTCAATTAATGTGGACCTCTTACATGTAGCTTTATCACAGCCCTCTTACTTATGTCCCCAGACTATAGGTATTCTGTTTTAACATTGAGGAATACCTGGGATAGAGTAGGAACTCAGAAGTATATGTCTAATGAAATAACACATGGGTAAACTGCACCCTCATTTATTCATTCAAAGATAATTCAGTATGGTCCTAACCCTCAAGGATTGATGGGCAAAGGGAGGAAATATACAAATAATCATCATGTATGGCATGATAATTGCTTTGAAAAGTATTCAAAATGCTAGTGGGAATTTATTTAAAAATATATAAATCCCTGGTCCCCAGCCTCCAGTTGAATGTTTAATTTAGTATGTGAGGGGTGCTGCAGGCAAACTTTTTCTATAAAGGGCCAAAGAATAAATGTTTTGGTCTTGGAAAGCCATATAATCTCTGTTGCACTCTTTGACTATAATTCAAAAGCAGTCACAGACAACAAATGAATGGACGAGGCATGTTCCAATAAAACATTACATATGGACAATGAAATCTGAATTTCATATAATTTTCACATGTCATGAAATATTTTTCCTCTTTTCATTTTTTCAACCACTTAAAAGTATAATAATAATTCTTAGCTCTATCACTGTACAAAAACAGCTGGCCAGGTTTGGCCTGTAGGCTGTAGTTGGCCAGCCCTTGGCATAGATGAAAGAACAGACTCTGGAATCTTCCTGACCTAAGTTTGCATACCAGCTCTGCTCTTTACCAGCTGGTGACTTAGTCAAGCTACCTACCTCATGTGAATCTATTTTTTCACCATCGAGATGAGCAACTTCAGTAATACCTACTTTATCCTGGAGGTGGCAAGAAATCTGAAGCTATAACAACAACAAAAGAGGCTAAAAGGCCTATGTGCTAAAACAACAATTGTGCTACTTGAACTATCATAGTAAACATGTTTTCTTTTAACATGCCAATCAGGGAACTAATTTGGACACGGGATTTAATTAAATGCAGTTGGCTGCACCACTAATCTCCTCCTCTCTCTTCATCATATTCCATTACACAGTAGTCACTTCTTTTTGGCATTTGTTATTGTAATGTGATAAGACCTCACCATAACATGTCAGGGAGTGCACCAGGAAGCATCTTTTATTTTTATATGACTAGGTTTTAATGGGATTTTACAATTTAGCTCTAGGATGTCTAGCCTGCCAAATCATTCAGAAAATGCTAAGGAAATTGTCTTAACTAGCACACTGCAAGTAAATGGTTCAATTTAATACATCATAAAAATAATAAAAAGAGGAAAATAAAATGGATAGGAAAAAAAGGATTTTGGGGAAAAGCCTAGCTTTCTCCTGAATTAAGATGTTAAGAAACAAAGTTTACCTTTTACTTCTTTTTAAACAGGGATAGGAATTATAGTTACTGTAATCATGATTCCTGGCTCCCCTCCCCGCAAAAGAGACATGTTCTTAGTTTAATCACATTTATTTCACATCATGTCTGACAAGCTGTCTGTCATCTAGCCTCATTTCAACAATCTGTCCCGGATAAAGGGAAATCTTGAAGCAATAATGCCGTAACCCAAGAGAATGAATATCTAGATAATAGAATATTATGCCATTAAACTAGAGGCAAGTGAGTAATTTGGGGAGTACTGAGGCAGTAGAGGTGTAGATAGAAACTAGCCTATTACTTGTGGGAGCCAGGAAACGAATACAAATGGAGACCACATAGCATGTTGAAATATTCAGAAGTTATAAATTGGCCTATCTCCAGCCAGGCTCTCTCCCAAAGCCCTGCAGCCCAATATCTTGGACTTGCCCTCCAGCCTGGATTTTAAACACCCACTGGTAGCATAATATGCTGAGCAGGGCAGGATGGAAGGTAGGCCTTGGCTTCGACTCAGGACCTCTGTGTGGTAATTGGACTAAAAAACTGTTAGAACTCAGGATCAAGTTCAGCAAGGTTGCAGGATACAATATCAATACACAAAACTCAATTATATTTATAGAAACTAAGACTGAACCATCCAAAATCAAAATTAAAAAAACAATTCCATTCACAATAGCATCAAAAACAATAAAACACTCAGGCATAAATTTAACAAAAGAAGTATGAAATGTATACACCAAAAAAATATAAAACATTTTTGAAAGAAATTAAAGAAAACCTAAATAAATGGAAAGATATTTCATATTCATAAATTAGAAGACAATATTATTAAGATGGCAATACTTCCTAAATTGACCAACAGATTCAATGCAATCCATACCAAAATCTCAACTGTCTTTTTTGCAGAATTTGACAAGCTGATCCCACAATTCACATGGAAATATAAGGGACTCAGAATAGTCAAAACAAGTTTGAAAAAAAGAGCAAAGTTGGAAGACTCATACTTCCCAATTTCAACAAAGTTATAGAAATCAGCCCTAGCCTGATGTCCTCAGCTGGTTGGAGCGTGGTTCTCTACACCAAAAGGCTGTGGGTTCGATTCTGGGTCAGAGCACATACCTAGGTTGCAGATTCAATCCACGGTCACAAATTGATCGATGTTTCTCTTTCAGATATCTCTCTGTCTCTCTCTGTCTCTCTTTCTCCCTTTCTTTCTCTCTCTCTCTTTCTCCCTTTCTCTCTCTCTCTCTCTCTCTCTCCTTCTCTCTCTCTCTCTCCACCCCCTTCCTTTCTCTATAAATAAAATTTTTAAAAAATCCTCAGATGAGGATTTTTTTTAAAGTTGCAGTAATGAAGGTAATGTGGTATATGTCCATAAAAATAGACATAGAATTCAATGAAATATCCTTTAAAATCCACAAATATAATCATAACATTTATGATCAATTGATTTTCTACAAGACAATTTAATGGGGAAACAGTAGCCTTTTCAACAAATGGTGTTGGAATCTCTATGAACAAAAGAATGATGTTTAATCTCTACCACATATAAAACTTTGACTCAAAAATGGATCATGGACCTAAATTTAAGAGGTGTAACTATAAAAGTATTAGAAGAAAACATAGGAGTAAATCTTCACGACCTTGGGTTTGGCAAAGCCTTCTTAGATACAACACCATAAGCACAAATGACCAAAACAAAAAGATGAATTAGACCATCGAAAATTTCAGACCTTCTGTGCTTCAAAGGACACCATCAAGAAAATGAAAACCCACAGAACAGAAGAAAATATTTTCAAACCTATACCTGATAAGGAACTTGTATCCAGAATATATAAAGAACTCTTACAACTCAACTATAAAAAACAAACAAACACCTAATTTAAAGTGGTCAAAGATTCAGAGACACTTTTCCAAAAAAGGATATACAAATAACCAATAAACACTTGAAAAATAATGCTCAACATTATTAATCATTAGGGAAATGTAAATCAAAGGCACAATGAGATACTACTTCATACCCACTAGAATGGTTATAACCAAAAAAGACAGGCAATAGTAAGTACAAGGATGTGGAGAAATTGAAATTCTCATATATTTCTGGTGTAAATGTAAAATGGTGCAGCCACTTTGGAAATAGTATGGAACTTCCTCAAAAACTCAATTATGTAGATACATATGACCCATAAATTCTACTCCTATGGAACCAAGAGAAGTGAAAATACATGCCCACACAAAAACATGTACATGAATGTTCATATAGCAACATTATCCTTAATAGACAAAAAGTGGAAACAACTCCAGTGTTCATCAGCTGATCAGTGGATAATGAAATATTTGACAACAAGGAGTGAAGTACAAATGCATGCCCTGACATAGATGAGCCTTAAAAACATTGTGCTAAGTGAAAGAAGTCATTCACAAAATACCACACATTGTATGATCCATTTATATAAAATGTCTAAAATATGCAAAGCTATAAAAAAAATACAGCTCTAGGAACAGAAACTAGATTAGTGATTGCATAGGCAGAGGAGGTTGGGAGGAAATGGGGAGTGACTGCAAACAGGTATGGGATTCTTTTGGGTGTGATGAAATGTTCTAAAATGGATTGTGGTGATGGCTGCATAACTGTGAATATTCAAAAAGTCACTGGAGTGTACACTTTAAATGAGTGATTTGTGTGGTATATGACTATATCTCAAAAAGCTGTTTTTAAAAAGGCCAAAACTATACCACCCTGTTTATGTAAGGAACCCAGTCTGTCTAGACATCTGCTTATAATGACTCAGGACTGCCAACTTGAAACAAAGGCATAGAGGCTGTAATTTTTGCTCCCCATCCCATACTTCCCACACTTACAAGCCTTCAGTCTGGCATCCTCAGGCTTGGGAGGGGGGCACGTAAGTTCATAGGTCATTCTTCCTTAATTACTGTACACTCAATTTTTCACTCACCTTTCTATTTTTGTTAATTGATCTATTTATTTTTAAACTAAATTTGTTGGGTGGCAATATTAATAAAATTATATTGGTTTTAAGTGTAATTCTATGATACATCACCTGTGTATTACATTGTGTGTATACCACCCAAAGTCAAATCTCCCTCCATCACCATGTATTTGACCTCCTTTACCTTTACTGCCCCCACCCACTTTCCCTCTGGTATCCACCATACTGAAGTCTGTTTCTGAGTTTTTGTTTGTCTTGTTCGTTCATTCTTCTTACAAGAGTGGAAAGAAAAATTAACCATATGTGGGGTCCTTTAAAACTCAGGTTCTTCTCTTACCCGTGTCTAAGGGCAGAGTCAGAAGAAGCTTTTGGGAGGCCCATTACAGCACATGGGCCGGGCAGTCGGGAAGCTCCTGGACATGCAGTCATTTCCCTGTGGCACTCAAAGAACATGAGGAACCTATCAATGTCCTCCTCCTGCTTGAAGGATGAGCACTGCCAAGTGGATTAGTTCCCACACTACTCACCCAAGCACAGGGGTCAAGATTTCATTGTTCTTAAACTGAAGACAAACTAAGTGGTCTGGGGTAGGAATCAGCAAACTTTTTCTTAAAGGGATAGAGTCTATATTTTAGGCTTATGGAGCATACATTTATATAGTCTATGGCTGCTTTCAAGCTACAACACAACTTAGACAAATGGATGTGGCTGTGTTCCAATAAAACTTTATTTATAAAACCAGGCAAGGCGCCTGCCAGCCTAATTTGCCAATTCCTGATTTAGGGCATGCTATATTATCTTAAAACCAAGCCTTCTAATGTGATAGGATAGATATAGGTGGAGGAATAATCTGTCTTTAATTTTCATGGTATTTTTCTCCTCTCTTCCCAAGGGTGAAACCAAGGCTTTGTATCCTGGAGAACTCAGGTTCTCTTGTTCCAGGGTAGTTAAAGATTTTGTTTTTTAAAACCCCAAATCACAGAGCAATCTATATATATAAAAGCATAATATGAGAACCAACCAGACGATGGAATGACTAGTTGCATGATACACACTGACCACCAGAGGACAGATACTCAACACAGGAACTGCCCCAACCCACAGGCCCCGATTGTCTGATCAGGGCGTGCCGGCCAACCTTTTTTTTTTTTTTTTTTTAATTGCTTAAAGTATTACAAAGGGTATTACATATGTCTCCTTTTTTCCCCCACCCTTGACATTCCCCTGGCCTCCCCTACCCCCCAGTGTCTTATGTCCATTGGTTATGCTTATATGCATGCATATAAGTCCTTCGGCCAACCTTTTGGTCCCTGCCCCGCCGGCAGGCTCAGATCTCCCAATGGGGAACGGGAACCGGGGGTAGGGGGTGGCAGACATGGGCAGCGGAGGGCGGGGCCGGCTGCTGGCAGCCGGAGAAGATGGGCCCTGACCGCAAGCCATGCCTAGGGACCCTACCCATGCACAAATTTCATGTGCCAGACCTCTAGTACAATAATAATTATAATAATAGCTGACATTAACTGAAGGTTTACGAACTGCCAGACACAGTACAAAGCATGCTTTATGACAAATTATTTCATCCTTACCACAACCTTATGCAGTACAATTTATTATCATTCCCGTAATCTAGGAAACAGGCTTGGAGAACTGCAAAGCATACATAGCTCTGAAAGGAGTAAGATTTCAACCTGGGCAGAGCTTGCTGTTTTAACCACTACATGTATTAAAATGCTAGAACCTGGTGGAAGGAAAGTAGCCTGACCCCCTAGAAAGCCAGATTCCCATAAAACCAGGGAAATGGAAAGGCTCAATGAAGATGCAGACCCATGCCCCACACCCACACAGAATCCCTGGGTCAGCAATAACTTTGATGGGGTGAGTATGTGGACTTCTGGGGGACGAAGCACAAGTTAATGGTGTTGAAAGATGGTACTGAAGTCCCAATAGCTAAGATTGGCATGAAAAAAAGAGAAGAGAGTGGTTTCAGAACTACCCTCCTTCAAATGAACCCAGGTTAAGGAGAAACAGAATAGCCACCAACTGGTTTTTCTGGACACTCTAAGTCCCCGAGACCATCTCTAGCCCTGGAAGGAGAAGTGCCCAAAATAATGCTGATTAGACCTGGCTTGGTAGCTAAGTTGGTTAGTGTGTTGCCCTAATATGCCAAGGTTTCAGGTTCAATCTCCGGTCAGGGCACATACAAGAATCAACCAACGAATGCATAAAAATGTCAGACAACAAATCGATGTTTCTCATTCTCCCTCTCTCCCTCTCCTTCTCTTTCTCTCTCCTCTCTCTCTCTCTCTCTCTCTCTCACTCTCCCTCTCTCTTTTCCTCCCTTTATCTCACATCAATAAAAAATAATAATAACTTTGATTATACATCATGCCAACTAGAGGTTGAGGTCTGGGTTGGATGCAGTTTATTTCGGCAAACTAAAGAAATACGTTTCCTTGTAACAAAGAAGAACCATAGAACAAATTCATACTACAAAGTTGAGGGGCATGAGAAAGGATAGCAAAGAAATGCTATCTGGTCTGGTGATGGAGCATAAAATAGGAAATTTAATTTCTTCATTTAAAGTAGAGTTGGTCATTGGAGGAATCAGTCTTGAGGAATGAGGCAAATGATCCACTGCAACACTGTCCTAAAAATCCAGAACAATCTTGCTTTCCTTTTCTGTGCTAAGCAATTCTGGGACCAAACTATAAATAACTCCAGGGAATACCTGCTCCTAGAAGATAAGACTGTACTAACTACACAGCTTACTCATCAACATTTGCCTCAAAATATCATCTTGTGCCACCAATCCAAAATTAGTATCCCACAAACTCAGCCAAATTCCAATCAGTTTCTGCCTTGCAAGACTTGTCTTAAAATCACCCAAAACTATAAATATCCTTCTCTAACCTCCCCTTTCTGAGACACTATTAAGATTGTGTGAGATTGTTCTGTCTACTGCAGTAAATCTAATAAACTTAGCTTTGCTTGATCAACAGGTTTTTCTGGTGATCTTTCTGAGTAGTCTGTAGTCAACAATCTAGAGTGGATAAATTAAGTAGTGGATAAAAAGTAGTCGGAAATTAATATCATATAGGGATACTTAAGTGATCACCTGAATAAAGAAATGCTTAAGAGATCTCCCTCTGGTGGTGGGGAAGGGTCAAGCAGGGGACAATTGTATTTCATGTTAAGTCTAATAAAAATATATTAAAACATTTTTAAAAAATTATTAACAGTTAACACAGTGGCTCTCCAGCCATTTCCCCAACTTCTGTGTATACCAGGAGGGCTGGCATTCCTCTTTCTGTATTTAGCCCTGAAAACAACATAATACTGAGTTAACAAAGAAATGTTACTAATTATGTCCATTCCCATTGCACAAACACAAAAGGCACACCTCAATAGGCATATTCTACAGGCACAGAGATGGTGTTGACAGAATCAAAAATATTTCCAGGATGAAGCATAACACATTCTTCATCTACTGCTGTAGGGCTTTTTGGGTGTTTGGTTATGTCTAAGAATTAATCTAAAGTTTAGGATTGGGTCCCATTCCCCAGGCTGCTCTCACTACACACATTCCCAGCCAACTCCTACTTTTAACCTTCAACAAGAAAATATCACAAAGAAAAAGTCATTTTTCTTATAGGACAGACCTTTTCCTGAGCCCCAATTATTTTTTAATTTTAAAAAATCATAGAGAAGAAATTAACTTTTCATATAGAAACTGCAGTTTCTGCCTAGCTCCAGCCTGAGTTTACACATGAAGTACTTTGCTGTGAGGGCACTGTGTTCCAAGTAAGTACTGGGAAGGCTGATGGGAGAACTTAGAGGTGGGTTATGGAAGTCCTTTGGAAGGTCTCAGCAGACTAAATGCAAAAACACTGTAGCTCAAAGAATAAATATGAGAAGAACTTTCTTGAGGTACTTTTCTAGAGACACACACACAAATGTTATGTGTAAAGAGCTTCTTACCATAGGCAAAGACCATAGTCAAAGCTGAGTCTGGATCTCAGCCTGGCCTCTTTCCCAGACCTTGGAACAGAAAGAAGCCATCCATGAGTCAACCCCCCACACTTCCAAATCCAATCCCAGAACCGCCAAAAGACACATTCATGGCAGGAAAGTGGCTTATTTTTCAAAAACTTCAACCCTTGGTTGAGGTGGTTCTAGTAGAAATACTAGTAAGTGTTCACTCAATGATCATTCATCCAATAATGTCTACTGAATATCTCTACACACCAGGCACAAGTGTAGGCACTAGGAATGAAGGTGCACGTGACCAAAGTCCCTGCCACAGAAAGTCCCAATAGTGGACTTACGGTGTGCATGTAGTGGGCACATGACAAGTATTTGATAATTAAATGAATCAGTAAATACGTTTTAAAAATTAAGTAAAAGATAATAAAATCACAATTCAGTGTTACTTTTTAATTCACCTCAAACATATTTTTATTAATACTTTTTTATATATTTAAGAGAGAGAGAGAAGAAACATCAATTTGTTGTTCCACTTATTTATGACTTCATTGGTTGTCTCTTGTATTTGCCCTGACTAGGGATTGAACCCACAACCTTGGAGTATTGGGATGATGCTCTAACCAACTCAACTACCTGGCCAAGGCCTTCAAGTCTATTTTTATACGCCAATGAAAAGTAACTAAGATGGGAAAGTACTTAATGATGAAAAATATCTATGATACTACCTTAGAGACAAAGACAATACAAACTCTATATTTGGTTTCATTTGTTAACAAGGAAAAAATATATATCGTTCTATAGGAGAGAAAAAAATCTATACGCAATAATCTAAAGTGTTAACTATAATTTTTTAAGAATTAGAATATATTTGTTTTTTGTTGTTTGGATTTTTTAAAAGTATTTTTATACTTTTACTTTTTAAAATTTTTTCTATGTTAAATATATATTTTTCATATAAAGGGGGGAAACTATTACTTAAAAAGAAAAAAAGTCTGCGGTAATTTTGCACTTAGCACTGGAACTAAGAGATCTTCAGAAAACATACTACATTGACAAGCTAACTACTTACTATCAACTTTGTCCTGTATTCCACAAAAGTGGGAGAGAGAAACTTACCATACTGCCCAACATAAAGTAAATGCTCAAAAACTGTATCTTGCTGATATTAAATTATCATTTTAAAAGGGGAAGCCCCACAGCTCTAAAGCCCCCTGCTGTCATGCTCTCTACTTCTTAATCTCCTCTCAGGAATATTGATTCACTTTCTCATTTTCTCCTAGTTAAATCTTCCATTAGCATTAATCTTAACTTGCTTTGATCATGAGATCCCCAAATTTTGTAAAATCATTATTAGACATTCAAACAGTTCTCTCTACATTTCAAAATATTAGAACATCAGGAGAGCCTATTGTCTAATTTGACCTTAGTTGATACAATAATTGTAAGTGGTCTCTCCGGATCCATTCATGTGGTGACTAAAATTAACCCCAAGCCACTAATTAATTAATTAGTTATCAAAGTACTGTGCTAATGTTTTCTACTAATAATGTTCTGTATATGTTTGATTTTAAAGGATATACAAACACACATTAATTATTGACACTAAACTGATTCTTTCATATATATATATATATATATATAAAATATTCTATTTCTCTACTACACTTCTTGTCTGAGAGAGATGTGTTAAATAAAATCTCTCACTATTATGATTATGGATTTGTCTAGATCTCCTTTTATTTATAATCTGCTTTTGTTTTTATGTATTTGAGTTTATGTCATTAGGTGCATAAATTTTTTTTTAAATTCTTTATTAGTTAAGGTATTACAAATGTGTCCTCATCCCCCCATTAAATCCCCATCCTCCCCCCCCCCCCCCCACACACACACACTCATGCTCTCATCCCCCTGTTGTCCATGTCCATTGGTTTGGCTTATATGCATGCATACAAGTCCTTTGGTTGATCTCTTCCCCTTGCCCCCTCCCTCCCCTACTTTCCCTCTGGGGATTAATAGTCTGATCGCTGTTTCTCTGTCTTTGGATCTGTCCCTGTTCATCAGTCTATGTTGTTCTCTATATTCCACAAATGTGTGAAATCATGAGGTATTTATCTTTCTCTGACTGGCTTATTTCACTTAGCATAATGCTCTCCAGTTCCATCCATGCTGTTGCAAAAGGCAAGAGTTCCTTCTTTTTTTTTTTTTTTTTTTACTTGGTTTTTCTTTTTTTTTTTCTTTTTTGGCATTTTTTTTAATTAAATTTTTATTGTTCAGATTACATTTGTTCCTCTTCCCTCCCCCCCCCATAACTCCCCTCCTTCCAGTTCCCGCCCCACCCTCCGCCCTCACTCCCCACCCACTGTCCTCATCCATAGGTGCACGATTTTTGTCCAGTCTCTTCCCGCATCTCCCATTCCCCTTTCCCCCCCAAGAATAGTCTGTCCATTCCCTTTCTATGTCCCTGATTCATTATAATCACCAGTTCATTCTGTTCATCAGATTATTTATTCACTTGATTTTTAGATTCACTTGTTGATAGATGCATGTTTGTTGTTCATAATTTGTATCTTTACCTTTTTCTTCTTCCTCTTCTTAAAGGATACCATTCAGCATTTGGTATAATACTGGTTTAGTGGTGATGAACTCCTTTAGCTTTTCCTTATCTGTGAAGCTCTTTATCTGACCTTCAATTCTGAATGATAGCTTTGCTGGATAAAGTAATCTTGGTTGTAGGTTCTTGGTATTCAGCACTTTGAATATTTCTTGCCATTCCCTTCTGGCCTGCAAAGTTTCTGTTGAGAAATCAGCTGACAGTCGTATGGGTATTCCCTTGTAGGTAATTGAGTCTCTTTCTCTTGCTGCTTTTAAGATTTTCTCTTTGTCTTTTGCTCTTGGCATTTTAATTATGATGTGTCTTGGTGTGGTCCTCTTTGGATTCCTTTTGTTTGGGGTTCTCTGCGCTTCTTGGACCTGTAAGTCCATTTCTTTCACCAGGTGGGGGAAGTTTTCTGCCATTATTTCTTGAAATAGGTTTTCAATATCTTGCTGTCTCTCATCTTCTGTCACTCCTATAATTCTGATATTAGTGCGCTTGAAGCTGTCCCAGAGGCTCCTTACACTATCTTCACACTTTCGGATTCTTTTTTCATTTTGCTTTTCCAGTTGGGTGTTTTTTGCTTTCAAATCTTTGGTTTGATTCTTGTGCTCCTCTGGTCTGCTATTGGGTATAATATTCTTTATTTCAGTCCGTGTATGCTTACTTTCTAATTTCTTTATCGTAGCATCGAGGGTCTCATTAGTTTTCGTGAGGCTCTGCTCAAGTTTATTGCAAGCCCTCAAAATTGCGATTTTTAGCTCCATATCCTCCATTTCTGTCATGTTTTTTTGTCTCCGCATCTTTTATGCTTTCTTGGTGCACCCCCTTGTGGTCTTTGTGCACAGTCTTGTTCTAGTTAAGCCTTAATTGTTGTAGTTAATACTAGAGGGATTTGACCACCAGGCCGACTGGCTGTGAGAATCAGCTGTGGGAAAACTTCAGTCCTCTGGGGAGGTGCTAATCTAGCCTTTGCCTGAGGCGATCCGGCAAATGGCTCTGCGCAGGGCTTGGGCGGGGCGGGCTCAACAGGGCGGGTGGAGGGAGCAGCTATGGCTGCTCTCAGTCCGTCCCCAGGGGCTCCGCCTCTCTGTCCCAGCAACCGCTGCAAACCTCGGAGGGACCAGGGACCGTAGCCAGACAGTCCTGCTTCTCCCGTTTGAGTCTGGGTCCCTAGAGACTCTCCCGGATCTGTAGCCCAGAGTCTGAGACTCCCTCCTGATTGAAAACGACAACCGCGCCCTCAGCCACCAGCCCGCTTTGCGCGCGCACCACCGTACCTTTAAATTTTCCACACTGCGCCTCTTCTGAGCTGTTGTTTTTCCATCTAGTTGAAGAGTCTCTCCTCAGCCTGCCTTCCTGTGGTTCTGGTTGATGTCCATTCCGCCTTTTAGTTGTATTTTTGAAGTGGTTGTTTGCGGCAGCAATCTCCGGTGTTTACCTATGCCACCAACTTCGATTCCCCGAGTTCCTTCTTTTTTACCGCAGCGTAGAATTCCATTGTGCAGATGTACCACATCTTTTTAATCCACTCATCTGTTGATGGGCACTTAGGCTGTTTCCAGATCTTAGCTATGGTGAATTGTGCTGCTATGAACATCGGGGTGCATATATCCTTTCTGATTGGTGTTTCTAGTTTCTTGGGATATATTCCTAGAAGTGGGATCACGGGGTCAAATGGGAGTTCCATTTTTAGTTTTTTGAGGAAACTCCATACTGTCTTCCAGAGTGGCTGCACCAGTCTGCATTCCCACCAGCAGTGCAGAAGGGTTCCTTTTTCTCCACATCCTCTCCAGCACTTGTTGTTTGTTGATTTGTTGATGATAGCCATTCTGACAGGTGTGAGATGATACCGCATTGATGTTTTGCGGTTTGGTGTTTTGTCTGCGCAGGGCTTGGGCGGGGCGGGCTCAACAGGGCGGGTGGAGGGAGCAGCTATGGCATCTCTCGTATAATTAGTGACTTTGAGCATGTTTTCATATGTCTTTCGGCCTTCTGTATGTCCTCTTTCAAAAAGTGTCTATCTAGGTCCGTTGCCCATTTTTTGATTGGATTGTTAGAATTTAAGATATATCTTCTTGTTGCACTGTCCCTTTAATCATTATGAAATTACCCTTTTTATCTCTAGTAATAGTTTTTACATCAAAGTTTATTTTGTCTACTCCTAGAATAGACAAACCACCTTCCTTTGGTTAGTGTTTGCAATGCCATATAGTTTCCATCTTTTTAATTTCAAGTTTTCGGTGACCTTATGTTTAAGATATTTCTTTTGTAATCTAGTATATATTTGGTTGTTTTTAAAATTCAGTGTAACAATATTTGCCTTTAATTGAAATGTTGCACCCATTTACATTTAATATAATTTGGGTTTAAACTTATGCACTACTATTTCTTTTCCATTTGTCCCATCTCTTTTATTCTCCTTTTCCCCCCTTTCTTACATTCTTTTTGATTAATCAAGTAATTATTTTATCATTTCATTTTCTCCTTTTTATTAGATTCTTATTCATGCATTATTTTGTTCATTTAGTATTTACCCTAGATACTGAAACATACATCCAGGACTTATTAATTTGCTTTACGTTAGTAATTGTACTACTTCTCAGTGCAATTATCTCACAACACTTTAAGTCCAATTACTCCTCTCTTGCCTTTTGTGCAATTGTCATGTATTTTAATTCTGCATATAGTTAAACCCACTTGATATTATTATTATTATCTTATAGAGTCAATATTTATTTAGGCTTACCTATATATTCATTTTTTCTGCTGTTCTTCATTCCTTCCTGCATTTCCACACTTCCATCTAGGATCAATTTTCTGCTAAAGAACTCCTTTTACTGCTTATTTTAGTGTAGGTTTTCTGTCAACAATTTCTCTTCATTTTTATTTGAATGAAAATATCTTTATTTCACCTTTATTTCTGAAGGATATTTTCACTGGGCATAGAATTCTTTGGCAGTTATTTTCTTTCAGCAGTTTATAGATAGACATTCCATTATCTGCTAGCTTTCATTATTTCTTTTGAAAGGTCAACAGATAGTTTATTGTTGTTCTTTTAAAAAGCAATTTGTCCTTTTTCTCTGCATATGACTCAGATTTTCTCATTATGCATTAGCACTTTTTGCTATGATAGTTTGTATTTATTTTGCTTGGGAGCTTCATGAATCTGTGGATTGATATCTTTCATTAGTTTTGCAAATTATTTGGCCAGCATATCTTTAAATATTTATCCTGCACTATTTTCCCCTCCTTTCCTTTTTGAATTCCAATTACACATATTAGACATTTTCACCAACTTATATGTGCACTATGCTCCTATCTTTTTCATTTATTTTGTCTCTCTGCACTTCAAACTTAGTATTTTCTACTTAACTACTTCAGCTCCCTAATTTTCTGTTTTGCTGTGTCTAATCTGCAGTTAAACTCATCTTTTGATTTCTTAATTATTTCTCTCTAGAACTTCCATTTTATTATACTTTCATAAATTCTAATTTTCTGGTGATGTTCTCTATTTTTATCTACTTTCTTTAACATATTGATCACATTTATTTTTAATTTAATATTTATGCTAACTCCAATATCTGTATGACCTATAAGCCTATTTTTTATTGTCATTTTTTCTCATAGCTATGTCATTTGGTCCTGTTTGCTGGCACAGCTGGTAATTTTGGCTTGTCTGCTGACATTATGCATGATTGTAAAAACGATGAATGATACTACCAGTATATTTCTCCAGGGAATATTTTATTTTCTTCTGCCTGACAGGCAGGAAGCCTTAATTCAATAAGAAACTGAAATAACTAGAGGCTATTTTTAAGACTGATCTATCACTGATTTATCTGTATCATCAGCGTAACACTTCAGAGGTCTATTTTATTTTATTTTTTCCATCACCATTTATCTCCCTTATACCCTTTCCCACCTCCAACCACTCCATACCCCATGATCACCACACTGTTGACCATGTCCATGAGTTCTTTCTTTTTCCCTCAGTCCCTCTACACATTCCCCAACACCACCCCCTAACAGAGCTGTCTACCTGCTCTCTTATCTATGAGTCTGTCTCTATTTTGCTTGTTAGTTTGTTCATTAAATTCCATATATGAGAGAAAACATACAGTATTTATTTTTCTTTGACTATTTTAAAAGCCTAGGAAATTTACTGATATTTCTTGTCCTTGGCAGGTACTAAATTATAATTTTTGTCTCTCCTTAGTGCTATGAAACTGCCAAATGCTCTGATTAGCCCCTTAGTAACTATTTTTCTCTGAATTTCCTAGCCTCTCACCCTATTCATGCCCCAACTTAGGAATTTGCTAGTGCCTTAAAGAGAAATTGTATGGAGAACTCTGGGATCACTTCTCTGAAATTCCCATTTCTTCAGGATCTTGCCCCTTAAGTCTTGGCTGCTTTATAGCCTTGAAGTGAAATTTAGGTTCCCCATTCTAGTGATATTGCTGCAAGCCACAGACCTCTGTTTTCTCTTCAGTCTCTATGCCTTACAAGGTAAATTAGCAAATATCCCACAAGCAAAAGCCCCAGTAAATGGAGGACTCATACTTTTCCCTTCTCTTTGAAATACTGGCCCTTCAACTTTTGCACACCTTGGTTATTATCTGATGGCTTCAAACAGTTGTTATTTTGTATTTTACTGAGATTTTATAGTTGTTCTCAGTGAAGATTAGTTTAATACTAGAGAATTGGGTTTCAATTTACCTTACTACTTTCTCAACCACTAAGGAAGTTGGAATCAACATTTGAATAGGGTGATACTACATCCCTGTTTGCCTGGGATAGTTCTGATTTATGACTTTTATCCTGGAATAAATATTACTAGTGTCCCCTTTCACTCTCAAAAGTGTCCAGTATGTTCAATAAATTATATGATTACTTTACCTCTAAAAGTGATTTTATCCTTCTTTGTGCCTTCATTAAAATAACTATTAATTCATTTTTAAGAATAACAATTTTCATATGACTAAATTTCATATGATTAAAAGAACAGAGACTTTATATATATATTATTTGTACATGGAATTACTACATTTAAAGATCAAGGAGATTTCTACATCTTCAAGTAGATAATCAATTCCAATGTCTAAAAACTCATAATAGCATCATATGAACATGCATATACATATAAGTAAAATATGTTCACTCTCTCCATTAAATCCACAAATTAAAAATTTGTCAAAGTCAAATGTTTCTGCATGCATAGTTTTCATAGTCTCTTAGGACTAAAAGAAACCTTAAGGTGATTGAATTCAGTCATATATTCCTTTTACAATAAAGACATTCAGCTCTCAAAAGTTAGTTTAGGGTGACCTAAATTATTTATCTAATGTCGCATGTAGATTCTTAAGTCTCTTAATTCCAAACCCAACACAATTCCCTCTCTATATACTACCCAACCAAGTTTTGCTTTTTTTACTACAACAACAAATACTTCCTGCTCCTATGTCCTACTACACAAGGATAAAAAGATCTTGGAATCCTTCCATATTGAGAAGGGCAAGATTTGGACTTTAATACTAGGATATACAGGGTAAGAGATTTCCTCCCCGTGAATTTCATAATGTAACGATTTATATTTTTATGCATTAAAAACTTACCAGAATACCTAGTGGGTAGTCCCTAAGGATATGGAGTTGCAGATGGTTCATTAGGATTCCTTGTTTATTTCAAATGGAAGAATTTACAGAGCGCACAGTTTATTAGGTAGTTGCAGCAGACACATCTGGTGCCCTGAGTCACATCCACCTAGCTTTATATCTGGTTTTAGCCAGGTTGGAATAGAAAATTCAGTGCAAACTTAGATGTGCTTCACCTGATGGCATCCCACCTATAGCCCACACAGTCTCTTTACTTTCTACCCCACTGCTGTCTTGGATATTAGCATAACTTTTGTGGGCCCTTACATATGGGCATGGGAAGATAGGGGGACAATCTTGACCAATGTACAGGAGCTAATGGTAAACATTCCTGCCTCTTAACCATTATGTGGACAATTCTTGGAGGCATTCTATGTGCTTCTTAGGACATAGTCGTAGGCTTAAGCCCTGTTGCCCAGTGATAGTCTTGAAAACATCACCCTTATGTTTCTACTTTCTCCTTTCCAATCTCTATCTTCCTGCTCTCTCATTCCTACTTCCAAAATCACCTCTCAAGTCAAACATGTACACATTTCTTGTTTCAGGGTATGCTTTTGGAGTAATCCAAATCACATAATTCTTGAACATTAAATTCTTCCACTTATAAAATGTCCCTATTCCTAACCCATGCAATTTCAGTTTCACAGACGAAGACTACACCTTAGCTCCCATTTCTATGGCATGTCTTCCTGGATAGTAAAAGATAACTATAACAAATGTGTTCCATTATAGTGCTATCTAGTGGCAAGAATGAATCAAAGCTCATGGCCTTTAATGACCATGTTGTAAATATTAAACTTAAATACTGGTAATTTCATATTACATGCTATAGATGTATTCAAGAGCAGGAAATCTTGCCACAATTCAATCAGAGGTCAAAAAGATAAATGTTTGTGACAAGATATTAAAAGGTTGGGATAACATTATGATATGTAAGTAACACAAGCTAAGACAATGGTAAAGATAATCAAATTTCATGCATGAAAAGGCAAAAGCTAATCACTGACAAGGTCAGGTAGATCTTTACCTCTGTGTTTTGATTTAGCTGAGCACAAAGCCTTATCAAATACACAAAGCTGGTTGACAACAGTACAGAAATCTGCCCCAACAATACTAAAAAAAAAAATCTCAGGACAGGAATGAGCAGTAACATGAAAAAATAATAATAGCAGTTACCATTAAATGAGTAGTTATTATTTTTTTTGCTGCTGTTAATCCTCACCTGAGGATATGTTTTTCCATTGATTTTCAGAGAGAGAGTGGAAAGAATAGAAGAGAGGGGGAGAGAAAGAGAGAGAGAAACATCAAGGTGAGAGAGACACATGGATTGGTTGCATGGCGCAGGTGCTCACCACGGCCTGGGATAGAACATGCAACCCAGGTACATGCCCTTGACCAGGAATTGAACCTGAGACTCTTCAGTGTGCGTGCTGACGCTCTAACCACTTGGAAACACTGGCCAGGACTAATGAGCACTTATGTCCAGGCCCTGTGCTATACATTTTATGCATGTGATTTCATTTAATTTTTACAACAACTTTATAAGGGAGGTCTACTGATATCATCGTTTTTCAAATAAAGAAAAAAAATGTGTAAAACATTACTGAAGTTCTCAAAGTCACACACCCAGCAAAGAGCAGAGGGAGGTTTAAATCCAGGTCTGTCTGTTCTCTTATCCAGTTCACTATTCATGTTGCATCAGAAGTCATGACTAATTTTATGTCAACTACATTGTTAATGACAGTTATCAATAGTGACCTCCCACCCCCTTTTCACAATAGGATGCTGAAACAGTCACGGTTAAATATCTTTCCTCAGGCCACCCAGAAATCACTGGCCTGCCTGAATTAAGACTCCTTGATCACTGAGCTCTAATCAAAACATATTTTTTTTTCTCTGGACTGACTTCTGCCAGCAATTAATTCATATCCTTAAGCAACAGATCTGATTGCTATATTATAGAACATGTAACTAAAAATGCTATTATTAGATAAGATATTCTTCAGAACTATGAAAAATAATCTATGCTAGGGAATTTAATTCTGTGCCATCTTCTGATAGTGAGTTTCAAGTTTAACCAAGTTTTGGATGACTCAGGTCTCAGTGCTCAGCATATATGTCCTAGCAGCAGTTCATCCTAACACAAGAATCAGGGATGAAACGGATTTACAATCAAAGCACATATGGAGCTTCACTGGGATAAAAAAATAGAATCTCCCAGTTGTAGACATATCCCTCTTAAGAAAAAGAAAAAACATCTTGATTTTGTTGAGCAACCATTTGCACAAACTTGGCTGGAATATTTAACGCTTTGGGTCTTAATTTTTAATCTTTAAATAAAGCAAAATGGTGGTGAGGATTCATCTACGTAAATAAGCAAGAATAACACATAGATGTACAACCTTAAATGATGTTTTTCCTCTTATATCCTTTTTTGTTTCATAAAGAATTTTAAGTTGCATACAAAAATAGTCTCCAAAAAATGTTATTTCTCTTCTTCCTTCCTCTGGTCCAAAGAAGGAAAGTTCTTGCAGCAAGTAAAACACTATAGAAGACTTGAGAAATAACTACTTTTGAAATAAAATTTCGAGTAAAGATTTTGAAATTATCTGAGATTGCCAATCAAGAACAATTTAGCAATATCTAAAAACTTACAAATGCAAATACTGTTTGATATATCAATTCCACCTGCTGAAATTTACCTTCCAGATGAATGATTTATGTACAAGGCTATTTACTGCAGCATTAATTTTAATAGCAAAGTATTTTTACAAGTCTAAATGTCCATCGATAAAAAACTGGCTACATAAATGAACCATTGGCTACATGGTTCATTTATACAAGGGACTAATATGCAGCTAGAAACATATTTCAGGATTTTTTAAGTGAGAAAGGAAGGTATAAAACATTATGCATGATTTACTTCTATTGTATAAAAAGGACATAAAATAAATACTAATATTGTGTGAATGTACATAAAGAAACTCTGGAAAGACACCAGAAAATTGTTGTTTCTGGTGAACAAGATAGGGGAAAATGGGTTTATGCATAAAATAGGTAGGAAAATTTTCACTTAATTTTAATAAAGTAATTGAATTTTTAAATATATTAACTGGACATGTACCCACTTTCTAAAGAGAAGAAGATCTTGAAGTTTGCCATCTTATCTCATAAAGGTTCTAACAAACAATTGGATGGACTGAGACATAAACATAGGCTTTTCCATGTCAATCTCATCACATCCTGGAGATTCAGAACTACTCACATCTCTGTTTCTATTTTGGTTACTATTTTATTTTTCTGGTGTTCTTCCAGTAACGGAACCATATGGTAGCCATTTGTGCGTGGAGGGCAATCACAGCTTCGCTACTGTCCTTTCGCATAACTGACAGCACATGCCACATACCCTTCATTTCCTCTTCAAACAATTGTATACACTTAACTGGGCTATGAATTACATCACTAATATTTGGAAATGTCAAAATCTTGCACTTAGAATCAAACAGAAGTTGAGAATCACATGATAAATTCTCTTCTGATGTTGTTATATTCAATGAGTACTTCCTTATTCGAACTCTTATTTTTCTTCATCAGTATGCTCTAGCATAACTAGAATAATAAATTTCTTTTTGGATATCAGAGGGTCATTCCCTAAATTTCATTATACACATTCAAAAAAAGTGGCTTAAATGTCCCAAACTGACTGTGATTTCCCATATTAAACATGCTACTATCTGACATTCCCCATCACAGTACATCACACTATCTTCACCTAGGTGCTCAAGCCAAAACCCTTACAATCAACCTAGATTACTTCTTTCTTTCATGCCCCACATCCAATCTATCAGCAAATCCTCTTAGCTCTACAATAAAATAAAGTAAGTTAAATAGCAAAATCTGAAATTAAACAATATACTTTTTTTTTTTCTTGCATGTGCCCCAACTGGGGATCAAACATGCAACACAAGTATGTGCCCTGACTGGGAATCAAACCCACAACCCTCCTGATGTACAGTATGATGTTCAAACAACCGAGACACCTAGCCAGAGTGAAGCAATATACTTCTAAGTAACCGAGGAGTCAAAGAAGATACCTCAAAAGAAATTAGAAAATATTTCAAATAAAGATAATTAAAACATATTCAAGTCTGTTGGATACAACTAAAGCAGTGCTGAGAGGGAAATTTATATCTTTAAATGATAATATTAATAGAAAAGAAGTCTAATATCAAAGAGTTACATTTATATCTTCAGAATGTAAAGAAGGAGCAAGTTAAATACAAAGTAAATAGAAGGAAGAAAACAATAATAATAAAAGAAGAAATCAATGGCATAGAAAATAAAAAGTAATTTTAAAAATTATTTCAAAAAGTTGGTTCTTTGAAGAGATGGACCAGATTAATAAACCTCTTGTAAGACTGACCATAAAAAGAAAAAGCCCAGAAACTGTCAATACCAGGAATGAAAAAAAGGTTATCACAGCAGATCCTATAAACATTAAGATGATAATAAGTATATGTTACCAACTACTTTATGTCTATAACATTAATAAGTATATGAAATAAATAATTTTCTCTAAAAATACAACTTAGGGGTGGTGGGAAGAAATCAACAAAAGAACTTGTATGCATATATGCATAGCCCATGAACACAGACGATAGGGTGCTGAAGGCCTGGGAAGTGGGTGGGAACAGTCTAGAAGGGGTCAATGGTGAAAAAAAGGGGACATGTATGATACTTTCAACAATTAAGATTTTGATAAAATAAATAGTTCACTAAAAAAATACAACTTAAAAAATTGATAGAGAAAAATTTGAACAGCACAATAAGTAGGCACTAAAGTAAAAGAGTAGTCAGATCTTGGCTCTCGCATCTTAGACAATTCAGTACTCTACCACATTGTTCATAGAAAAAATGTCTTGGTTGTCAAACAAAACTTCAGTTCTCGACTTGACAACCCTCTCATTCTGATACATCAACATGACAAAACTTATATCTGACAAAATAGGCTTCAAAACAAAGGCCATACAAGAGACAAAGAAGGTCGCTACATAAAACTAAAGGGGTAGATCCAACTAGAGCAGTGGTTGGCAAACTGCAGCTCGCGAGCCACATGCGGCTCTTTGGCCCCTTGAGTGTTGCTCTTCCACAAAACACTGACTTCTGCGCATGGGCCACGAAGTTTCAATCGCACTGTACATGCACGCCCACACGTGGTATTTTGTGGAAGAGCCACACTCAAGGGGCCAAAGAGCCGCATGTGGCTCGTGAGCCACGGTTTGCCGACCACTGACCTGGAGGATATAACCCTGGTAAACATATATGCACCCAATATAGGAGCACCTAAATATATTTTTTAAAAACTCTTGGAGGACTTTGAGAGAGAGATCAATAGCAATGCAGTCATAGTAAAGACTTTAATACCTACTGATATCACTGGATAGATCTTCTAGACAAAAAATCAACAAGGAAACATGACCTTAAATGACACACTAGATCAAATGGATTTAATTGACATTTATAGAATATTTCATCCCAAAGCTGCAGAATATACATTCTTCTCAAGTGCACATGAGACATTCTCAAAGTTAGACCACATGTTGGGAAGCAAAATAATTCACTAAAAGTTCAAAAAGCCTGAAATAATATCAAGCATCTTCTTGGATCACAATGGCATGAAACTAGAAATCAACTACAATAAAAACATACAAAAACATTCAAACACATGGAGGCTAAATAGCATGTTATTAAATAATGAATGGGTTACCAATGAGAACAAGGAAGAAACCAAAAAATTCCTGGAAACAAATGAAAATGAACACAATAACCCAAAATATATGGGACACCATGAAAGCAGTCCTGAGAGGGAAGTTCACAGCCTTACAGGCCTACCTTAAGAACCAAAAAAAATCTCAAGTAAACTATATAACCCTACAACTAAAAAAAAAAAAAAAACTAGAAAGAGAACAACAAGAAAAGCCCAAAGTAAGGGAAGGTAGGGAATAATAAAGATCAGAGTGGAAATAAATGACATAAAGACTAAAAATAAAAATACAAAAGCTCTATAAAACCAAGAGCTGGTTCTTTGAAAAGATAAACAAGATCGATGAACCTTTAACCAGACTCATCAAGAAACTACGAGGGCCCAAATAAATAAAATCAGAAATGAAAGAGGTGAAATAACAACTGACACCACAGAAACACACAGGATTGTAAGAAAATACTATTAGCAATGATATGCCAGCAAACTGGCCAACCTGGGAGAAATGGACAAATTCCTAGAAACATTCAATCTTCCAAAACTGAATCAGGAAGAATCAGAAAGCCTGAATAAACTGATAACTAAGGAAATTGAAGCAGTCATAAAAACAAAACAAAAAACAAAAAAACTGCCAGCAGCACTGGCTTGTGTGGCTCAGTTGGTTGGATGTTGTCCCATGCACTAAAGGGTTGTTGGTTCACTTCCAGGTCAGGACACATGCCCAGTTGTGGGCTCAATCCCTGGTGGGGTGCATGCAGAAAGAAGTTTTACCAAACATTCAAAGAGGAACTAACATCTATCCTCCTTAAACTATTCCAAAATATTTAAGAGGAAGAAAGGCTTCCAAGTTCTTTTTATGAGACCAGCATTATGCTAATTCCAAAAGCAGATAAAGATACATCAGGCCAATACCCCTGATGAACATAAATGCTAAAATCCTCAACAAAATATTAGCAAATTGGATCTAGCAATATATTAAAAAGATCATATACCATGACCAAGTGGGATTTATTCCAGGGATGCAAAGCTGGTATAATATTTGCAAATCAATACATGATACATCACATAAACAAACTGAAAAACAAATATCACATGATCATATCAATAGATGCAGAAAAAGCATTTGACAAAATCCAACACCCATTTTTTATAAAACCTCTCAGCAAGGTGGGAATAGAGGAAGCATATCTCAACATGATAAAGGCCATATATGACAAACCTACAGCGAACATCAAACTCAATGGGCAAAAACTAAAACCATTTCCCCTAAGAACAGGAACAAGTCAGGGATGTCCACTATCACCACTCTTATTCCACATAGTTCTGAAAGTCCTAGCCACAGCTATCAGACAAGAAGAAGAAATAAAAGGCATCCAAATTGAAAAGGAGGAAGTAAAACTCTCAGTATACGCAGATGATATGATATTGTACATAGAAAACCTAAAGGACTACACCAAAAAAACTACTAGATTTAATAAATGAATTTGGCAATGTAGCGGGATACAAAATCAACAGCCAAAAATCAATGGCTTCTTTTTATACACCAATAATGAATTCTCAGAAAGAGAAACTAAACAAACAATCCCATTTACCATTGCAACAAAACAATTAAGATACCTAGGAATAAACTTAACTAAGGAGGCAAAAGACTTGTATTCAGTAAACTACAGGACCTTGGAAAAAGAGATAGAGAAATAAAGAGGAAGAGATAGTGAAAGAATATACTGTGTTCATGGATTGGTAGAATTAACATCATTAAAATGTCCATACTATACAAGGCAATCTACAGATTCAATGCAATCCCTATTAAAATACCAAAAGCATATTTAACAGATCTAGAACAAATACTCTAAAAATTTATATAGGACCAAAAAAGATCCCGAATAGCTGCAGCAATCTTGAGAAAGAAGAATAAAGTCACAATACCAGATATCAAGTTATATTACAAAACTACTGTGCTCAAAACAGTCTGGTACTGGCACAAGAACAGGCATATAGATCAATGGAACAGAACAAACAACCCAGAAATCAACCCAAGCCATTGCACTCAATTAATATTTGAGAAAGGAGGCAAGAGCATAAAATGGAGTCAAGACAGTCTCTTCAATAAATGGTGTTGGGAAAGTTGGACAGGTACATGCAAAAAAATGAAACTAGATCACAAACTTACACCATACACAAGAATAAACTCAAAATGAATAAAGGCTTAAATGTAACCGGGGAAACCATAAAAATCCTAGAAGAAACCATAGGCAGCCAAAACTCAGACATCTCTCGTAGCAATATGTTTATGAATACATCTCTTAGGGCAAAGGAAAGTAAGGAGAAAATAAACAAATGAGACCACATCAAAATAAAAGGCTTCTGCACAGCAAGAGAAACCATCAACAAAATGAAAAGGGAGACCACTGTATGGGAGAACATATTTGGCAATGATACATTTGATAAAGGGTTACTATCCAAAGTATATGAGGAACTCATACAACTTAACAAAAGGAAGACAAAACAATCCAATTAAAAAATGGCCAAAGGACCTAAACAGACACTTCTCCAAAGTGGACATACAGGTCCAGCCAGTGTGGCTCAGGGGTTGAGCGTCGAACTATGAACCAGGAGGTCACAGTTCGATTCCAGGTTGGGGCACAAGCCTGGGTTGCGGGCTCAATCTCCAGGGTGGGGCATCCAGGAGGCAGCTGATCATTGTTTCTCTCTCATCACTGATGTTTCTATTTCTACCTCTCACTTCCTCTCTGAAATAAAAGTAAATATGTATTTTTTAAGTATACATACAAATGCCAAGAGACATATGAAAAAATGCTCAAAGTCACTGATCATCAGAGAGATGCAAATTAGAACAACAATGAGGTACCACCTCACACCTGTCAGAATAGCTACCATCAACAAATCAACAAATGACAAGTGCTAGCGAGGATGTAGAGGAAAGGGAACCTTAGTACACTACTGGTAGGAATGCAGACTGGGGGAGCCATTATGGAAAACAGTATGGAGTTTCCTCAAAAAATTAAAAACGGGACTTCCTCTTGACCCAGTGATCCCACTTCTAGAAATATATCCTAAGAAACCTGAAACACCAATCAGAAAGAATGTATGCACCCCTGTGTTCATAGGAGCACAATTTACAATAGCCAAGATCTTTAAACAGCCCAAGTGCCCATCAGTAGATGAGTGGATAAAAAAGCTGTGGTACATTTATACCATGAATACTATTCAGCAGTAAAAAAGAAGAATCTCTTACTCTGTGAGGCAGCATGGAGGGACCTGGAGAGTATTATGCCTAGTGAAATAAGTCAGAGAAAGACAAGTATCACATGATCTCACTCATATGTAGAATCTAATGAACAAAATAAACTGATGAATGGAGTGGATCTAGAGACATGGAAGCATGGAATGGAGTATGGAATCTCAGAGGGAAGGTGGAAGAGGATAGATGGGTGGGAGGTGGTCAATAAAAGAACTTGTATGCATAACCCATGGACACAGACAATAGGGTGGTGAAGGCCTGGGGTGGGAGGCAGGGTGGGCTGGAGGAGGTCAATGGGGGGGAAAAGGGGGCAAATGTAATACTTTCAACAATAAAGCCTTTTAAAAGGGTATCAAAAGCATCACTGAACTGTACACTTGAAAGTAGTTAAAATTGTAAATTTAATGTTACATATATTTAACACAATAAAAGAGGCCCCCCAAAAAGTATATAAAGAACCCTCACATCTCTGTAAGAAAAAGAAAAACAAAAAGTGCAAAAGAGCCCTGACTGGTTTGGGTCAGTGGATAGAGCGTCAGCCTGAAGACTCAAGGGTCCCAGGTTCCATTCTGGTCGGGGGCATATACCTTGGTTGCGGGCACATCCCCACTGGGGGGTGTGCAGGAGGCAGCTGATCGATGTTTCTCTCTCATCAATGTTTCTAACTCTCTATCCCTTTTCCTTCTTCTCTGTAAAAAATCAATAAAATATATTTTTTTAAAAGTGCAAAAGATTTAACCAGATGTTTTACAATAAGATATACCAATGACCAATAAGTACATTAAAAATGCTCAATTTTATTAGTCAATAAGGTGATGTACATTAAAATCCCAATAAAAATTATACTCCTTGCAGAATGGCTAAAATTATGCCTGATAATACCAAGAGTTGACAAGGATGTAGAGCAACTGGTATTCTAATCATTACTACAGGGAATGAAGAATTGTAGTTCCATTAGAAAAACAGTTTAGAAGTTGCCTTAAAATTTAAACATATATCTAATCCACGTTTTTCAACCCCAACACTATTGCCATTTTGGCCAGAGGTTCCTTGCTTTGAAGACTATTCTGTGCATTATAGGATGGTGAGCAGTATTCCTGGCCTCTACCAACTAAATGCCAGAAGCATCTCCCCAGTCATTAAAAAGAAATGTCCCCAAACATTGCCAACATCATCTCCAATTGAGAACCGCTTTTCTACTCCATGACCCAGCCATTGCACAACTAGTTTTTCAGGAGAAATAAAAACGTATGTCCAAAAAGACACTTGTGCACAAAAGTTCATGTTTATTCTTAACAACTAAGAAAAAGGAGAACAACCCAAATGCCTCAACAGGTAAATGGATAAACAAATTGTAACATATGCATATAATGAACGAATTCATGTGTTTTCTTCTCAGTCCCCACCCCTCACCCCACCCAATCTCCTGCCTAAATGAAATCTCCATGAGAAAAGCAATGACCAATTTTATTCATCATTGTACATCCAGTGCCACAGTAGTGCCCGGAACATGGTAGACACTGATCAATTACTTAATTGAATGAAGAAGTTGTAACCAATTTTATGGATTTCGTTTATGTCTCCTTTTGGCCTTTATGTGTATTTCTTCCTCTCCTAGAACAGTGGCTCTGAAAATATGCAGACTTCTGGCAATCCATAAGGTCAAAAGTATTTTTATAATAGTACTAAAATGTCATGTGTTTTTTCACTGTATTGACATTTGCACTATGATGCAAAAGCAAGGGTAGGGAGAACTGTCGGTGCCATAGTGTGAATCAAGGTAGTAGCACCAAGCAGTTCTAGAAGTGGTTGTATTCTTTACTGCCATGTAATCCCAGTTTAAAAAAAAAAAAAGGGGGGGGGCCAGGTTCACTTAAGAATGTCTCCACTGAAAAAAATATATATAAATGATTAGTTTTATTAAGGCTTGACTCTTGACTACAAGTCTTTTTTATTCTGTGTGATAAAATGGGAAATATGCGAGTACTTCTGCTGCACAACCATGTTCAATGGCTGTGTCTGGGATGGGGAGCATTTGTGTTTGAGTTTGAATTGCAGACTGAACTAACTGCTTTTCTCATGGAACAAACTGTGGTTATTTAGATTTAGGTGTTTGGCAGACATTTTGTCAAAACTTATCTCAAGAATGAACAGAGTGAGCCAGTCTCTTCAAAACAACTAACAGTATTTGCTGCCAATAATAAAACTTGTTTTCAAGTGAAAAATTAGAATGTTGGAAAATTTGTGTCCTCCGCTGTGAGCAAAATGGCTTCCAGTACTTTTCTGATTATATTGGTGGTGATGGTAATATAGGTAATGTTTTATATATATTATGCAGTGAAACTTGTCAACATTTGGAAGATCTGCAAAAGTCAGTGATCCACTGTTTCCCAAATAACCAATGCATGATGTTACAAAATTAAGCATAAGTAAGAAATCCTTTCAAAGTATAAGATAGATCAATGAACTGTAATTAAACCACATACAGAAAGCTCATTGATACAGGTTTAGATTCCACATTGCCAACACGCCTTTAAAAAACTATGGCTTGTCCAGTTTTAATATAATGTGGAATATGAATACCCAAAACTATCTGAACAGGCTGTTAAAACATACCTCTCTTTTCTAACTACATATATTTGTGAAGCTGGATTTTCTTCTTATATTTCAACAAAGACAACATCACAATAAACAATACAGAAGCAGATATGAGACTCCAGTTGTTATCTATTAAGCATAGGTATTAAACTTAAAGTAATACAACTCTTGTCATTAATTTTATTGTTTTGGAAAATATAATTATTTTCACGAGAAATGTTATTTAACATGTGATGGGTTTATTATTTTATTTTTAAATGTATTAACAAATACTTTTTAATTTCTCCATTTTAATTTTGAAGTTGGTAAATATAGATAGGTATAATTCACATAAACAAAAGATGTTTAGGGTTCTCAACTCTTTCTTAATTGTCGTAAAATACACATAACATGAAATTTACCCTTTTAATCATTTTTAGGTGTACAATTTAGTGGCAATAGGATATTTACAAATTTGAATCACCACTATCCATTTCAAGAACTTTTTCATCATCCCAAACTACCTCTCTGTACTCATCTATACTAATAAAAGGGTAATATGCTAATTAGACTGGGAGACCTTCCAGAGACCTTCTGGATGTCCTTCTGGACAAAGCCATGGTGGCGGGGCCGAGGCAGAGGCAGTTAGGGGCGATTAGGCCAGGAGGGGAGAGAAGATGGGGGTGATCAGGCCAGCGGGGGGAGGGGGGCAGTTGGGGACAAGCAGGCCGGCAGGGGGGGGACAGTTGGGGGTGAACAGGCCAGCGGGGGGGGGGGGGGGACAGTTGGGAGCAATCAGGCTGGCGGGGGGGGGGGGCAGTTGGGGGCGATCAGGCCAGCAAGGGGGGCAGTTGGGGGCCAGCAGGCCAGCATGCAGAGTGGTTAGGGGTGATCAGGCAGGCAGGCAGGTGAGCGGTTAGGAGCCAGTGGTCCCGGATTGCGAGAGGGATCCCAGATTGGACAGGGTACAGGCCGGGCTGAAGGACACCCCTCCCCCCCCAATGCACAAATTTTGTACACTGGGCCACTAGTTAAACAATAATTTCTCATTTCTCCCTGCCCTCTAACTTCTGGTAATCTCTATTCCACGTACTGTCTCTATGAATTCGTCTATTCTAGATACACCATATAAGAAGAACTATACAATATTTGTCCTCTTGTATCTGACTTATTTCACTTAGCATAATGTTTTCAATGTTCATTCATGTTGTCACACATATCAGAATTTCATTCCTTTTTAAAGCTGTTTATGCATTCATCTTGTTGATGGATGTTTTCACGAATAATGTTGCTATGAACATTAGTGTACAAGTATCTTTTTGAAACTACTCTCAGTTCCTTTGAATATACACCTAGAAGTAGAATTGGTGGGTTATATATTAACTAGAGGCCCAATGCACGAAATTTGTGCAAGAGTAGACCTTCCTTTCCCTGGCTGGCACCCGGGACCCGAGCTTCCCTCGCAGCCCTGGCTTCATCCAGAAGGATGTCTGGTCTAATCAGCATATTACACTTGTATTATTATAGATTCTATGTTTCACTTTTGAGGAATCCTCAATAACATTCAAGATTATAAAGGAATTTGAGGGAAAAAAAAAGTTTGAGAACAGCTGTCCTAGATCATGCCAGCATTGCCTGTATAACTCCTGTTCATTATTCAAGATAAAGGCAGGCATCATCTCTTAAGAGAAATGTCAAGTCCCACCCCAGGTTGTGTTATGGGGGTCTCCTATGTGAACCTCCATGTTTGCTCTTAGTACCCTATATTTTAATCACCTGCTAACTTCACTTTCCCCTCTTTAATTGTGTATATGTCCAATGTCTAGAATGTAATAATGCACACAAAATATTTGTGACATGTTTTTGAAGGAAATTAAATATTATTTGAAATGCTCTATAGAGGGACTGATAAAGATTTCACTCACATGCAACCTCTAATTGCCTAGTAATGGCTACAGATGTCTATGTCAGAAAGGATTCTGGGGTCATCTAATGGTTTAGGAGAGTGGTCGGCAAACTGCGGCTCTTTGGCCCCTTGAGTGTGGCTCTTCCTAAGCCTTAGGAGAACCCTAATTAAGTTAATAACAATGTACCTACCTATATAGTTTAAGTTTAAAAAATTTGGCTCTCAAAAGAAATTTCAATCGTCGTACTGTTGATATTTGGCTCTGTTGACTAATGAGTTTGCTGACCACTGGTTTAGGAGGAAGGAATGCAGGGAGTAATTAGCAATATAAGGGGAATGTGGAAAGATCTATACCTAACCTAGATGCTAAGTCTGCTGTAGTTCTAACATTCCAGGCAGGGAAATGCAATTAATTTTGTCTGCCAATATCATTCTTATTACTTTAGTCTAAAAATCTGATACCTCTTTTATTAGCAAATTAAATGTGACTATGTTGCAAAATCCACTGTATAAAAAACACACAAATATTCCCTCTTCAGTTTTCATCTATACCCCTATATCCTGCCAAGATAAAAAGGTCCTTATAGAATTCTTCAGGGATTTTAACAAATACATCAATGCAATTTTATGATAATATGAGGTTGTTAGATTTGAAATGACTCACACTGCTTTCATCTGGGGACTCATTCCTTACCTGAGTAGCATTCAGAGACAAATATATACAATTCACACTGTCATTTTATTTCTAGTTTCATGTCTTTTGTTTTACTTATAAAAAGCTACACATTGTTAGATAACAAAAACCATGCAAATATGTATTATTTCTTCAATCTCTATTTTTATAAATGGACAGCTATCAGAGTTAAAGAAATTACTGGCTAGGATAAAAAAAATTAATGATGGAAGAAAGACTAAAAAGATACATTTGAATGTGGAGTCTGAAATGGTTATGGCTTCCATTTCAGAAAAAAAAGAGACATCTATAAATTAATTGTGGTTATGTTATTATCCAGGTAGCTGACATAATTATCAACAGTACTAATTTATCAACAGATTGATCCATACATTTCAAATTGGACTGGAGATGTTACTCCTAGAGAGGTCCTCTCATTTGTGCCGCTTAGATTTAGTCAAAGATTACCAGGCCTCAGAGAATGAACTATGTACTTATTCTAAACTCACCCTGAATTATGTAAAAACAGTAAGACTGAGAATTTCATGAAAATCTAAGTGATGCTAACTCCATAAAGGGACAAAAAAATTCTAATTTTTTGAGGTTAGAGAAAAAGGATAAAAAATGCTCTTTTATATGTATATATATGAGATGAGCTGATAAACAATGAATGTGATAGAAAACAGTTTTACAACCAAGGCACAAAAAATACCACCTTGCATTTTATAGCACTTTTCCCTATTTTTTTTTTTTTTTTTTTGGTGCACACATTCTAATTTTATTACTGTTATATTTTTATTGTTGAGAGTATTACAGGTGTCTATTTTTTTAAGATTATATATAATTTAAAAAAATAGACACCTGTTATACTATATATATTACTTCAGAAATGAAGGGAAAGGAAGAGAGATAGAAACATCAATAATGAGAAAGAATCATTGATCAGTAGCCTTCTGCACGCCCTATACTGGGGATCAAGCCCACAACCCACACATGTGCCCTGACCAGGAATCAAACCATGACCTCCTGGTTCATAGGTTTGACACTCAACCACTGAGCCAGATGTCCTGGGCCAGATGTCCCCTTTTTTCCCTCCATTGCCTCCCTCCACCCAGTTCCTGCCCCACTCTAGGCCTTCACCACCCTATTGTCTATGTCCATATACTAGCAAGAGCTTTGCTTAATCTCTTCCTGCCCTCCCCACCCCCTTCCCCTCTGAGATTCATCAGTCTGTTCCATGTTTCCATGTCTCTGGTTCTATTTTATTCATCAGTTTATTTTGTTCATTAGATTCCTTGTTCATTTATTTTGATTATTAAATTCAATTGTTGATATATGTCTTTATTGCCATTTTATTGTTCATATCTTTCTTCCTTCTCCTCCTCTAGCTCCTCCTCCTCCTGCCCCTTCTCTTCCTCCTTCTCCTTCTCCCTCTTCTTAAAGAATACCCTTCAACATTTCATGTAATACTAGTTTGGTGGAGATAAACTCCTTTAGCTTTTTCTTATCTCTGTGGAGCTCTTTATCTGATCTTCCATTTTAAATGATAGCTTTGATGTGTAGAGTAATCTGATTGTCAGTTCTTGCTATTCATCACTTTGAATATTTCTTGCCACTCCCTTCTGGCCTGCAAAGTTTCTGTTGAGAAATCAGCTGACAGTTGTATGGGCACTCCCTTGTAGGTAACTGCTTTTCTCTTGCTGCTTTTAAGATTCTCTCTTTGCCTTTAACACATAGCATTTTAATTATGATGTGTCTTGATGTGGGCCTCTTTAGGTTCTTCTTGTTTGGAGCTCTCTGCACTTCCTGGACTTGTAAGTCTATTTCTCGCACCAGGTAGGGGAAGTTTTCTGTCATTATGTTTTCAGTATCTTGCTCTCTCTCTTCTCCTTCTGGCACCCCCATAATGGAAAAATTGGTACTCTTGAAGTTGTCCCAGGGGCTGCTTATACTATCTTCATTTTTTTTTCTTTTTGCTGTTCTGATTGGGTGGTTTTGGTTCCTCATATTCCAAATCATTGATTTGATTCTCAGCATCCTCTACTCTACTGCTGATTTCCTGTAAATTATGCTTCACTTCCGTTAGTGTACCCTTCATTTCTGACTGGTTCTTTTTCATGTCATTGACATTCTCACTAAGATCTTTGAAAGTCTCACTAAGTCCCTTGAAGCTCTCATAAGATCCTTGAGCAACCTTATAACCATTGTTTTGAACTCTGTATCCAGTAATTTGCTTGCTTCCATTTCATTTAGGTCTTTTTCTGGAGATTTCTTCTGTTCTTTCACTTGTGACATGTTTCTTTGTCTTTGCATTTTGGCTACTTCCCTGTGTTTGTTTCTATGTAGTAGGCAGAGCTGCTATGTCTCCTGGAATTGGTAGAGTGACCTTGTGTAGTAGATGTCCTGTAGGGCCCAGGGACAGCCTCCCCAGTCACTTGAGCTGGGCAGTATGGGCTGTGTACAGAGTCTTGTTGTAGTTGAGCTTTGATTGCTGTTGACGTCATTGGGAGGAATTGACATCCAGCTGTGACTACAGTGGAAGAGCTGCTGTGCAGGACTTAACTCAGTAGGGCCTTGGTGCTCACTGAGTCTGCCCCTTGAGTGTGTTGCTTGTGGATGTGTAGAGTTCTAATCTGGTATAGTCTGAAGCTCCACCAGGTGCACTGACTCTGAGGCCTCCCAGGAGGTGCAAAGTCAACCATTGCCTAGGGCAGTGATGGCGAACCTTTTGAGCTCGGCATGTCAGCATTTTGAAAAACCCTAACTTAACTCTGGT
Source organism: Myotis yumanensis (assembly GCF_028538775.1). NCBI lineage: Eukaryota > Metazoa > Chordata > Mammalia > Chiroptera > Vespertilionidae > Myotis > Myotis yumanensis. Next base: position 47,519,406 of record NW_027223765.1, read on the forward strand.
GCCGTGTCACATATAGAAATTTTTTCATATTTGCAACCATAGTAAAACAAGACTTATATTTTTGATATTTATTCTATATATTTAAATGCCATTTAACAAAGAAAAATCAACCAAAAAAATGAGTTCGCATGTCACCTCTGACATGCATGTCATAGGTTCGCCATCACTGGCCTAGGGCCACCAATCAGGAGCTACAGAGGTATCTGCAGATGGCTATTACCTGTATTGGGCCTGGAAGTGCCCAGGTGAGGCCAAGCTGTGAAGCAAGGCAGGCTGGTGCTAGTTCTGGGTCTTAGGCCTCTTACTGATTGGTATGAGGCATGCTGACACCAGATGCTACTTGTCTAAGAGATTTTTAGGAATGTCTGAAGCCTGAGCCAGGACATGCCATTCATATGGAAAAGCCACTGCAAGCAGCTTAGGTGGGGCTGCAAATTGGGTGGAACAGAATCTTCAGGGAATCACTAAGACAGAGTGAACAGTGTGAGACATACTGATGGAAACTCAGATATGGCTGCTAGTCAGCTCCGCGATGGGGGAGGTCTCAGCATAGGAACACTGACCCTTACAAGCACCCATGTCTGGAAGAAAGCTGTCCCTGAGCTCTTGCTTTGATGCCAGACATCCAATTCCTCCCCATATGTTCCTGAATCCTCCCCAAGCCATTGCCCCAGTGCTGGAGCTCAGAGGGATCAAGTTTGAGTTAGTCCATGCACCTCCCACTTTAAGAAGAACACCTAGGTCTCTAGCAACCTCTGTGTCACTCAGCACAATCCCCAATGGTTTTTACAGCCTGAAGTTAGGGGAACTTCTATTCTGAGCTCTGGAACCCTGGGCTGGAGGTCTAGTATGGAGCTAGAGTCCTCACGGGAGGCCTCTACAGTAGAGATATCCTTCCTGATTAAAACATGCCACACATGGGTGTAGGACCAGCCTGCTCTGGGCCTCCACCCCTCCTACCAGTCTTGATGTACTTTCTTCTTTACTTCTCTAGTTGTAGGACTTCCATTCAGTCAGATTTCAGATGGCTCTGAATGACGGTTGTTCTGTATTTTCTTTGTAATTTTGATTTGGTTGTGGGAAACAGTGAGTACCGGTGTATTTACCTACGTCACCATCTTGGTTCTTCTCCACATTCTAATTTTAAATTGCCTTTATCTAGCACTTATTACTTTTTAAAAACACACTTGCATCCATTATTTCATTTTATCCTCCCAAGTAACCTATGAAGTTGGTAAGTCAGGTTTCATTATCTCTAAGATTTATATAACATCCTTGTCACTATTATTTTAAGACTAGAGGCCCGGTGCACGGATTCATGCACAGGTGGGGTCCCTCAGCTTGGCCTGTGCCCTCTTGCAATCCAGGACCCCTCGAGGTCCGAAACCTGGCAGTCTGACATCCCCTTGAGGGATATAGCAGTACGGAAGTGGCAGGCAGCCAGGTAGGAGCCCCAGCTGGGGCCAGGAGCAGCTCTGCTGCCACTCATCCTGGCCGCCACCGCTTGGTAGTGCTGCTGGGGGTGGGTGGGAAAGGCTCCTGCTGCAGTAGCTGCACTCACCAGCTGTGAGCTCAGCTTCTAGCTGAGCGGCGCTCCCACTGTGGGAGTGCACTGACCACCAGGGGGCAGCTTCTGCATTTAGCATTTGTCCCCTGGTGGTCAGTGTATGTCATAGTGACTGCTCAACCGGTTGTTCCAGTCGTTCCGGTCGTTCGGTGGTAACATTCACTTAGGCTTTTATATATATAGACTAGTGGCCCAGTGCACGAAATTCGTGCACGGGGGGGGGGGGGGGGTTGTCCCTCAGCCCGGCCTGCACCCTCTCCAATCTGGGACCCCTCTGGGGATGTATGACTGCTGGGATGGGGCCTAAACTGGCAGTCAGACATCCCTATCGCAATCTGGGACCACTGGCTCCTAACCACTCACCTGCCTGACTGCCTGGTCGCCCCTAACCACTCTGCCTGCCAGCCTGCTCGCCCCCAACTGCCCCCCCCCCACCAGCCTTCTCACCCCCAACAGTCCCCCCCCTTGCCGGCCTGATCACCCCCAACTGCTCTACCCTGCCAGCCTCATGGCCCCCAACTGCCCTCCCTGGCTGGTCTCCCAGAAGGTCTCTTGGTCTAATTAGCATATTACTCTTTTATTAGTATAGATAGGGTTCATGGATCTGGAGAACAGCTTCTTGTATTATGGCCATACCTAGTGACTCACAAGAACTGGAAAAATAAATTAATGAGTATGTCTTATGAGGGATAAGGACATTCTTTCTTAACTTGGGAGTTGGCTTTCCCTTATAAATATTCTACCAGCAAAATTAGCAACAAGCACATTTGTTCTGCTGTATTAAAGGGAGATTTCCAGACAAACCAGTTTTGACTTGGCAGCACAGGGAATAACTATAAAAGGCAGACCCCAATGCAATGTGCAACAAAAGCAATGCCTTATAATTTCTTATTCTTTTCTTAACTTTCTCTTACTTAACCCTATTTCTGGTACCTTGTGGATCAAAAATCAAAAGGAGGGGGCAGGAACATTTTGAATAAGACAAAGTGATAAACGGAAATTGCCCAGTGTAGACAGAGCTCATGTTTCTATTTAATTTAAAGCTAATGTATGCATTGTTTAGTTTATGTCTTATTAAAAGCATAAATGAATAACATTTATTGGATGCTAATAATAGACCAGGCAAATTAAGGAAATTAAAAAATTTCTTATAAAAGTGCTGCTTATAAACACACTAGCTCAATCTCAACGTGTGTTCCTTTGTCATAGTGAGAGAATCATTTCTTTAGGAGAGGGGGTGGAAAGAGCTGCCATCAGCTGTGTTGATCATTACAGCCCCTTGTTTATGGCCAACATCCTCCTGACTGCCTGATGACTGCTTCCTGTTAAACATTTCACATACCATCCCTGACATAAACGTTTGCTATTTTATTTTGTGTACTTTTTTGTATGCTTGAAATTATACACAGACCTGCACACACACACATATATGTATACATATATATAGGGTGTCCCAAAAAATGTATACACACTTAAGAGTTGATAGCTCAATTGATGTTTCTTTCTTTTTAGATTTAACCCATTGGAATTAATAATTTTTCAGAGTGTGCATACATTTTGGGGACACCCTGTATAAATATATATAGTACTTATATGCATATATGTGTATACAGACATACAGTATATAATACATATATTATACAAATTTAAAACAAAACAAAACAGGTGTTTATAAAGCATTTCATCTTGGCTTGTAAAGCGGAGACCACTGCATCAGGGGTCCCTCTCCAGGGCCCATTAGGTTCTGACCTCCACAATCTTTCTCACCAAGTTCAAATCTTAAACTAACATGGCTGAGAGTCTATCGTCTATACCAGTGGTTGGCAAACTGCGACTCGCGAGCCACATGTGGCTCTTTGGCCCCTTGAGTGTGGCTCTTCCACAAAATACCGACTTCTGTGCATGGGCCACGAAGTTTCAATCACACTGTACATGCGTGCCCGCACGTAATATTTTGTGGAAGAGCCACACTCAAGGGGCCAAAGAGCCGCATGTGGCTAACGAACTGCAGTTTGCCAACCTCTGGTCTGTACCAGTGGTTCTCAACCTTGGCTGCACATTAGAATCACCTGGGAATCTTTTTAAAATCCTGATTTCTGGGCCTCATCCTCAGGAAATTCTGTTTCTTTGTTACTAATGTTGTGGCCCCACCCCATAACAAAGAAACAGAATTTCCTGAGGATGAGGCCCAGAAATCAGGATTTTAAAAAGATTCCCAGGTGATTCTAATGTGCAGCCAAGGTTGAGAGTCACTGGTCTATACTGAGTCTGAGAACCAAACTCACTTCTTCTGTCAATGGCTTACATTTATTGGAGGCAATGAGAATGTTATATACTATTATATAGTAAGACACAAATTTAAATTTGACAACATTGCAGAAAGCCTCTATTGACTGTTGTTTTACCTGTAGCTAAACAAACCTGGCCCACAGGGGCTCTTACACCTCTGTTACCCCTGCCATCTCAGTTATGTTGGACAATGCTGTTTGAGGGACACAGTGCAGCTGGAACTGGGTTCTAGTTAGCAGAAAATCACTGTTAAACAATAAAAGGGGAGTGGTCCTCTCCCGCTCCCTCCACCCACTAGGTCTGTTGCCTCATGGTTACAGCCTGGGTTCTGAGCTCAGAATTTGTATTCTAGCACCTCTCCTTTCTGAGTACACTTAGGGGGGAAAAAATGGTTTAACGTGGACCTTAGTTTCCTGCTTTATAAAATACTAGAGGCCTGGTGCATGGATTCACGCACTGGTGGGGTCCCTCCAGCCTGGCCTGTGGATATCAGGCTGAAACCAGCTCTCCGACATTCCCCAAGGGGTCCCAGATTGCAAGAAGGTGCAGGCAAGGCTGAGGGACTCCACCGGTGCACAATCGGGGCCAGGGAGGGGCCATGGGAGGGCTCCAGGGTGTGTCTGGCCCATCTCACCCAATCCCAATTGGCCAGACCCCAGCAGCAAGCTAACCTACCAGTCGGAGTGTCTGGCCCCTGGTGGTCAGTGCACATCATAGCGACTGGTCGAACGGTCGAACGAATGGTTGGACACTTAGCATATTAAGCTTCTATTATATAGGATGGATACTGAAAGAACTTACCTCATGGGGGCTTATAAGAATTAAATGAGGTAATACTTCAGACAATGCTCAGAATGTTATCAGTGCTTAATGTTGGGAGGATATCCTACATAATAAAAGCCTAATATCCAAATTGCCCCCTTGACCGGGAGTTCGACCAGGGGGCAGGGCCAGCCAGCCAACTGCCCGCGGCCCCTCCCCCCGGCCGGCCCTGCCCTGGCCAGCTGCGGCAGCAGGCAGCTGGGGAAAGGGAGGCCCTGGTCCGGCAGCTAGCAATCACTAGGGACCTACCTGTGCACAAATTTTGTGCACTGGGCCTCTAGTGGTTATATAATTATAAACCATGGTTCTTGACCCCACCAGCAGGCAACGTTATGAAAGGTGAAACACTAGTCTAAAAGTTTTATTATCTGACACCTTTTCAGAGTCCAAGGAGAGTGCATACCTATATTGACTTCTGAAGCCATACTCAAATATAAAATTGCATTTTTATCCTTTTTATAATTATTTCCAACCTCAGTTCTACCATTGTACCTCACAGTCACCTACACATCATTCTGCACAGTTATTTGTCCTATCCGTTGTTCTGTCCTCTCAGAGAATGGTGCCTGGAGAATGGGGATCTTTTCCTTAACATTGGCTCTGCTACTCTAGCTCCACTGAAAGGTTCTTACGCTGATTGCCTCAGACTTCCACAGTATCCATAACCAAAGTATTTCCCAGTCCTGATTTTGCTGGGCCTATTTCTCCATCAGATCCAGTTGATGACTAGGTCTTCTTGAAACTTTCCCTTTCAAGATGCTACCCTTGGCTAATCTTCCTCCTCCTTACCACTCTAGTTCTTCTCCTCCTTCTCTACCCGACTGATCGCCAAATATTGGTATTCCCACTAGGCAGCAGCTTAAAACAAAGAGGTAATGTTGACAGATTTCCAAAATAGCCAATGAAATTAAAAAACAAAGTGTTTCACTTATAGCTTATTGTCCTACTATCTTTATTGTTAAATATCCTAACCATTAGTTTCCTAGGGCAACTATAACAGATGGTCACAAACTAGGTAGCCTAAACAATAATTTATTCTCTCGCAGTTCTGGAGACTACCACTCCAAGATCAAGGTGTCAGCAGGGGTGGTTCCTTTTCGGAGGAGCTGAGGAAGAGTCCCTTCCTTGCCTTCTTCCTGGTTTCTGGCCCTTGCTGGCAATCCCTGACATTCTTTGGCTCACAGACTCATCACCCCAATCTGTGTCTCTGTTTTCACATGACATTTTCCCTGTGTCTCTACATTCACATGGCATTCCCCTCACTGTGTGTCTGTGTCCAAATTGTCCTTATTTTATAAACACAAGTTATTTGTTGCCCTGGCTGGTGTGCTCAGTTGTTAGAGCATTGGCCCGCACACTGAAGGGTCACGGGTTTGATTCCCAGTCGCAATCAATGTGTCTCTCTTACATCAATGACTGACTGACTCTCTCTCTCTCCCCCCCCCCCCCCGCCCTCCCTCCTTTCCACTCTCTCTTTAAAAATCAATGGAAAAACTATCCTCGGGTGAGGAGTAACAAAAAAATAAGACAAGTTATTTGAGTCCTGGCAGTGTGTTCAGTAGTTAGAGCATCATCGTGCAGGAAAGGGTCATGCATTTGATTGCAATCAGGGCATATACCCATGTTGTGGATTTTATCTCTGGTCAGGGCACAGGAGGCATTCAATCAATGTTTCTCTCTCGCATCGCTGTTTCTCTCTCTCTCTCCCTCTCCTTTCTCTCTAGAATCAATGAAAAAAGCATATCCTCCGGTGAGGATTTAAAAAATAGACACAAGTTATTTGATTAGGAGGCACCCTCCCTAAGCTTGTGTAACCTTTTAACATTTAAAAATAATTAAAATCAAAGTATATTATTAGTTGAATTTTGTCCCTCAGAAAGATATGTTGAAGTCCTAACCCCCAGAAACCTGTGAATGTGACCTTATCTGGAAACAGGGTCTTTGCAGATGCAATCACGTTAAGATGAGGTTGCACAGATCCCAGAGACAACCAAGCTGGAAATCTGAGAGTCCTCTCTGAGTGCTCCTTCTCCCTCAGCCTTCAGGTCCAATCAACCACCACCCTGATGATTACGTCTCATCGATCTCTCTCTATCCAAGTCCTTCTCTCTGGCCTACTGCTATTGCTTAAGTCCAAGAACTCGTTATCTCTCACCTGGACTGTTGCAACAGCTTCGTCATTGGTCCCTCTCGATTCAGTCTTGACCCCTTAAAATAATCATTTCCAGGGTAGTTAGAGTTACTTATATAAAGTGCAATTTGATTACATTGCTCTGCTGTTTAAAACCCATACCTTGTTTCCCCTTCCCTCTAGTTCCTCAATCTGCACACAAGAACTTCCATCCCTGCCCTACTTATCCTTAAGCCTGATCTCCTGCCCCTCCTTGCTTTCAATGCTACACTACTAATATCAAACAGCCTGCAGATCCTGTTTCCCACTTCTCTTCCTCTGCTATATTAGTCTCTCTGCCAGGAATGTCCTTTCTTCCTCTTCCTCAACCTTCAGTACACATACCAGGTGTCTCAAATCTTCTATTAAGCAAGCCTCTTTGAATCCCAGGCGAGCTATATGTTTCTCTGACTATGAACACTCGAAAGTTGAATGCCATGTCTTTTAAATCACGTATCTGTTGTGCTTAGCCTAGTCCCTGGCATGAAGTCATTGCTAAATAGAGGCTGGTTGAATGAACAAAGGAAGATATCTTAATATTTAAGAATTTCCACAAACTGTTCACTAACAAAGGAATAAAAGACAATTGCCTATTTTTTAAAACCCTAATTTTAAATAGTCTAGGTCTTCTCAAGCTTGGGCACTACTGGCATTGGGGCTGGGTAATTCTTTGTGCAGGGGCTGTCTGAACATTACAGGTTGTTTAGCAGCATCGCTGGTCTCTACCCACTAGACGCCAGTAGTTCCCCAAGTCTCAGTGTGACAACCAAAAATGTTCCCAAACATTGCCACATACCCCCTGGTGGGGAATGGGGGACAAAATTACCCTTACTTCAAAGCACTGATATAAACTGATGTTCAGTATACATTTTGAATTTCATAACTCCTGTGAAGGCATGAATTCCCATAACACTTCATTTGGTCCCTCGGGATATCAATTATTCTCTGTAAGAGGAAATCTGACATAGTTTATCATATGTTTTTAAAGGTACTTAAATCAACTGTATGTAAAACTTTTAAGAGATTTTCTAATATAATTACCTCGTAAAAAGATGGTATCATGTCATTTATTGTTCTATTAAAATGTAGGGGTATTTTTTAAAATATATATGTGTCCTGATTCTCATTTGGAAAGGAGAAAGGTCTATAATTTAATTTGAAAGATATTCTCCTCTGGCTGTAAGAGAAGCAGGTTGGGAGAGAAGGGGAAGGGAAAGGAAGAGGGAGGGGGAAAGAAAGAGGGAGGGAGGAGAATAGAGGAAGGCAGAAAAAAAGAGGGTTGTTTTAATACAAAAATTGGGGAGCTTTTTATGTTAATTCCTCATTTCCTTTGCTCTCTCTCTGATTCTAACCCACTGTTATTGACTAGTGTGGTCAACATTAAACAAAGAATAGTGAACTCTCTATTACACAGTCTGTACAAAGGTCAATCCAATATTCTGGTTGACAGAGTTTCCAATATTCAAAGTATTCTACTATTCATAAATACACCAAACATGAAAACTATACTAAAATATTTTAGAAATTCTTTGAGGCAAAGGGAACACCTACTATGGGCAGGAACTGTGAATGTTTTAAAAAATGAGCCACACAGGCATGATCTATGTTCTCTGAAAGTTTATGGTCTAGTAGGTGGATATAAAAATTAATGAAATAGTCACATTGATGGGAGTATAATTAGAAATTAAATAAATGCTACGAAGGAAAGTAATTAAGAAACATGACCTCAACTTGAGCAAGTGATACCTGAGTTGAGTCTAAAAAATTAACTGAAAGAGACAGAAGAGCAGCCGAAGGTGGAGGGGACAGTGTGAGTAGGTGCCTGGGCTGGGCTGTTTTTTTTAAAATGCTCTTATTATGTCTTAGGATAAAACAAATTCTATGTTCCTAAGTAAAAATTAGTTTAAGAGCTGACTTTTAAAATTCTAATTTCAGTCATGTTCTTTAAAACGCCCCTTACATTGTTAAAGTCAATTAGCTAATATTTAAGAATTGTATTGAAATAGAGGCATTTAAACAAGAACTGCTGATCAATGATTTAGAAAGAGCATCATAATTTCTAAATCACAGTTTTTGTTAAGAAAAATTATAAAAACACCAGCCACTAGGAATGAAATAAATTGTCCTTTTACTATTTTGTCAATTCAGTCAAATAGTGGACTTTAACTTCTAGCACGATTTTCATTTTCTACCCAGACAGTCACTTAGTAGATATGTGGTATCAATCTTGATTTCCAACCTCAGCTTTCTGTACAAATTTTACAGGGGAAGTAACTGTGCAAGAATGTGCCTGAGAACACAAACCCCAACTACCCCGTTATTATATTTATAGCTGATTACCATGGGAATTGCTTTGATGCTCTATGAGAATATCCCTGGCACTGCTCTTTCAAGGAGTACAGTATAAAGAATAGGATTTATGGAACAGCCTCTAACAATGACCCTGGCTAATAGTTATTTTAAAACTCGGGTTTACATTAAAATTATTGCCTCGAAAGCAGGAACTAGTGCATTGGTTCATTTTCTACATCAGGACTCTTTTTGGTGTTAAGTGACAGAAAATCCTACTTAAAACAGCACAAGTGAAAAGACAGATTTGGGCTTTCTCAGTGGTGGCGCTACCTTCAGGCACATCTGGATTCAGGCTCTCAGGCCGGTTTTCTGCCAGATTGGTTTCATTTTCCGATTCAAAGTTGTCTCCTGATGGCAAGATGGGAGTCTCTTTCCCCAAAATCTTAGCACAAGACTCACTGTGGCTGTCGTGTGCTAATTGACATGTTCTTAGTCCCGGTCCAACCACCACAGGCAGCAGAATCAAGCACGTTGAGTACCTTGGGTCTGGGTCACATGCTCACCCCGGCAGGGCAGAACCCCACTCAGTTGTCTAATACCAACAGTAGGGGACAGTACGAAAAAAAACAGCAGAGGCTGGCAGGGAAAATCACTCATGTCCACCGACATTTCCAGTTAAAAGCTGGGCCAACAGATAGGGCAGTAGATGGGCAAACTGACAAGGAGCTGGGAAGTCGAGTGGACCCTTCTGGGAGTAACTCTCTGAGAATTTCCCCATTTTCCTCCTGAGTTGAGCCAAATTCCTTCCAGTTGCCCCTCTAGAGCCACTGTGACCCTTCTAACCCTGCTTTCTATCTAAGAAGGCTGAATTAAATGGACGTGAGGGATAGTTCCTGGGCTCCCTCACTTTTGACTGAGTTTGGTAAGGAACACCACTTGGAATCTAAGGAAGAGAGAAAGGGGTCCTTTCAGTTTAGTTATATCCCTCAGCCGACCCTCCGAACCCCATTACCCCAGCTTTATGGAGATACAACTGACATGTAACACTGTGTCAGTTGAAGGTGTACAACATGATTTGACACAGTGTATATTGTGAAATGTATATTACCACAATAAGTTTAGTTAACATCTTTCACCTCATATACCTTTGTGGTGGTGGTAGTGAGAACATTTAAGATCTACTCCCTTAACAACTTTCAAGTGCACAATACAGTACTGTTAACTACAGTCACTGTGCTGTACAGAGATCCCTTCTATGATGCCCTCTCTACTCGAACTTTCCTTCCTGGTCCTGGTAACCACTCCCTGCTTATCCTTTTAGGCCTAGAGATGGTAAGGACTCTGGGGGTACTACACTATTCTTTGAAGGTTTCCATTAACCCTTCCCATATCTTTGAAAACAATTAAACCTTTTTTGTCCCATAAGTAAACCTTGACTTATTGTAATTTGAGTGCACAGTCTGTTCCCTTCTTTCCAGAAGATCTATGTAATGACAGATCTATGTAATGAACATAACAGCTATGCATTTACTACATGACCTCACTTTGTTATTTCTAATCCTCACATTTATTCTATGAAATAGGTATTCTTAATCCTATATGACAGATGAGGGAGCTGAGGCCCAGAGAATTTAAATAACTGGACTAAATCCCACAGCAGCAAGGGGCCCAGCTAACACTGGTCTAATTTCTCATTTCATATGTCCATACTGCATCATCTCTGACCTGGACTATGGCTTCCACTCTTCCTTCTTGTAGTTTTTCTCCATAGAGGAGCCAAACATCATCTGTTCTATAGATGTGCCAAGGTTATTATGAAGAGTCAATGAAATAACAAGCAATAACACTTAGTAAAGAGCCTTAAAGATGTAACACAGTAGCTCACTGAATATATATGTAGATCCTTTGGTCACTTTCAGAATTAAATTTTGTGAAGTTGTAGGAGACAATGAAGGAATTGAATCTAGGGATCCAATCCCTGTGGACTCAGCTCATCCATCATCTCCTAGGAATTGTTTCTGATACTGGAGGAAGAGTGAGGTGCCCACTCTGCTCCCATAGTGTTTATCCCACCATGGCACTCATCCATGTGTTGTAATTACTATCTGCTTTCTCTTTATCTCACATCCAACTCCACTATAGTTGTCTACTTACTTCTCTGTCTCTTTCTAGACTATAAGTTTCTGAAAGGCAAGAGTCATATCTATTATATTTGTGTCTCACATACCTTAGATAGGTGCTAAATACATATCTGCTGAATGACTGGTGACCTAGTTCTGAATGAAAAACCATGCCAAGAGTTCCCCAGATGGAATATCGGGAACGATGCTGAGAGGATCCCCTCAAGAGGAAGATGATGAACTGTGACTGCTTAGAGTCAAATTCTAAAGATCGTGATTCTGGATGATGGAGCTGTGATTTAGTCAGAAAATATGTTACTTCAGGGGAATGGGTTAATAATTTTAAAACCACCTTATGTAGTATCTACTAACATCGATCATATAAAGAAATATATTGTAAACTAGAGGCCCGGCGCACAAAAATTTGTGCACTCGGGGGGTGAGGGGTCCCTCAGCCCGGCCTGTGCCCTCTCGCAGTCTGGGACCCCTCAGGGGATGACCACCTGCTGGCTTAGGCCCGCTCCCCGGAGGATTGGGCCTAAGATGGCAATCAGACATCCCTCTGGCAGCCCAGCAGCCCTCAGGGGATGTCCACTTGCCAGCAGGGAGCAGACCTAAGCTGCAGTCAGACATCCTTAGAACTGCTGAGGAGGCAGGAGAGGCTCCCACAACCACTGCTGTACTGGCAACCATCAGCCTGGCTTGTGGCTGAGAAGAGCTCCTCCCATGTGAGCGCCCTGACCACCAGAGGGCAGCTCCTGCATTGAGCATCTGCCCCCTGGTGGTCAGTGTGTGTCATAGTGATCAGTCATTCCCAGTCATTCTGCTGTTAGGGTCAGTTTGCATATTACCCTTTTACTATATAGGATAGAGGCCTGGTGCACGGGTGGGGGCTGGCTGGTTTGCCCTGAAGGGTGTGCCGGATCAGGGTGGGGGTCCCACTTGGGTGCCTGGCCAGCTTGAATGAGGAGATGATGGCTGTTTGCAGCTGGTCACACCCCCTTCAGGGTGGGGGTCCGCCTGGGTGCCTGGCCAGCCTGGATGAGGGGATGATGGCTGTTTGCAGCTGGTCACACCCCCTTCAGGGTGGGGGTCCCGCCTGGGTGCCTGGCCAGTCTGGGTGATGGGCTGAGGGCCGTTTTCAGGCTGGCGGGTGACTGAAGCTCCCAACCGCTCCTTTTTTCTTTTTTTCTTTTATTCTGGGATTTATTTACCTTCTATGGCTGTCACTGGAACTGAGAGCCGGCTTTAGCTCTGAGGCTTGGCTCCAGCTCTGAGACCTCGGCTGCTGAAAGCAGGTATCTGGGTTTGTTTGGCTTCTATAATTGAAACACTGTTGCAGCTCCAGCTCTGAGATCCCGGCTGACTGAAAGCAGGTTTCTGGGTTTTGTTTAGCTTCTATAATTGCAACATTGTTTCTTAGAGAGCAGCTCAGAGGCCGCAGTGGCAGGCGGGGAACCTTGGCTTCCTCCGTCACTGGAGCAAGCAAGCCTCCTGTTCGCTTCAGCTGCCTGGCTGCTGGCCGCCATCTTGGTTGGCAGTTAATTTGCATATCGCCCTGATTAGCCCATGGGAAGGGTAGCGAAGTTACAGTTAATTACCATGTTTGTCTATTATTAGATAGGATAATAAAATCCAGGTTTTCCTCTGTTAGAGAAAAGACAGTGAGAGAGCTGATAGAATTTAAGTAAGGTCTTCAATGTAGTTATACCAATGTTAATTTTGTGGTTCTGATCACTGCATATGTTTATGTAAGATATTAACTTTAGGAGTAGCTGAGTGAGGAATAATAAAACTTTTCGTCTATTTTTAAAACTTTTCTGTAAGTCTAAAATTAGTTCAAAGTACAAGTATCCATGGCACATTCTTTTAAAGCTATACTCTTAGAATCTAATAAGGTGATAAAATTTTACCAAGTTCACTGGGCGTGTGACATTTTAATAGTGTGCTGTGTTATTCAGAATCACAGAATTTTACAGGTTGGATGTAGTCTTGGCAATCATAATCCATCATTATACTCTTGAGGGAATGCCCTTAGTATTGTCCCTGACAGCCTAAAGCTGCGGTTCTCAACCTGTGGGTCACGACCCCTTTGGCAGTCGAACACAGTCCCTTTCCAGATGTGATCATGACGTTTTAGTGTAGAGCGCTGATGCTTTGACGCAGCCATTTCTGAACCGCCTCTTCAGCCACAGAACACAAAAAGCTTCTCATGTGGAAGACAGTACGTAAAATAGACAGAAGTAAGACTCCTAGACTGGAGGTGGGGAGGGATCCAAGGACCATCTAATCCCCTTCCCTGCCCTAGTGGTTCAAACACATCCTTGGAACTTTAAAAACCCGCAGAAAATATAAGAAAATCTTCCTTAAACCAAAGGTTTGAAGGGACAGGGGAACATTAGATCCCAAGGCAGGTCTGGGGACAAGATGTTTTTGAGAACATGCTTTCTACTGTCCCCAATTATACCACTCGGACAATCCTGTTAGCCCTCTGTGGGGCCACACACAATGATGATCACAACAGTTAAGACTTTAAATGGATTAATTTAAAAATGGTATAATGTAGATATGATCATTTCATTTTATAGATGAGGAAACAGAGGCGTGGAGGAAAAACCAACTTACTCAAGGTCAATAGAAGTGGGCTTTTAACACAGAAATTTTTTACTGAACCATGCCCTTAACCACTGTACTCTCCTGCCCCTCTGGAACAGAAATTGAGAAGAATTACAGGACTGAAGCCCTCTCACCTCTCATCCTTATCTGTACACTAGTCACTTTACCACCTGGAAATCATCCCAGAGGATTCGACAAGGCATGCACTATAAACTGCCTATTCCTGACATTTATTTAATACAACCTGCATCTCTTCCCTCAAATACACCTAACTTCCCATTCATACAGCATTATCTGGGGATGTAATTGCTCTGAGGTCCTGAGAATTAAGCATTCTGAGAATAGCACATCTGTACATGAGAAAGGGTCCTCTGCACACACACTCAGGCTCATGCCCATCAGAGCGGTGGTTTGTATCAGGCCCGAGTTCTCACCTGTGGCTGTTCCAAGCTTTCATACAGGGCAGATCCTTGGAGAGCTTGGGTCAGCAGCCTCTCCTCCCCAAGTGAGGGCTGGGGGCACTCATCTGTTGTGACTGACTGTCTTGCACCCACCTGCCCTTTGCCGAGAGTAACAGGTCTCCTTCTGGTAGAACCCTTCACCCCGCCCTTCAGTATCTGGGCTTTTGGTCTACAGACCGCACTTCCCCAGCTCTGTTCCGGGGCAGACACCTGGCTGAGCCTGGATAATCAGCATATTCCCAGGTCCACGTGATCTAAGCTAGACCAATGAGACCCAATATCAGGACAGTGGTTGGAACCATTGGAGAAGACATCAGTTGACTGGGTATAAACCTAGCAGCCATGTTGTCACCAGGAGACTACCAGCCAAATGTTGAAGCCAAGGAGAAGAAAGCAAAGACAAGAGATGAAAAGAAGCAAATTCTAGAAATCTCCTTAGACACTGCATCCAGCTGTGCATAGGGATGGACTTCCTACACTTCTGTGAAACAGTGAATTCCCTTGGAGTATAAACGCATTCAAGTTGGAAGTATGGACTCTCTATAGGCCTCTCCTCTCCGTTCTTTATGAAATTTAAATCACACATCCTGGCACTCCTTACACTCCTCCCCTATTTATTTTTTTCCTGAGCAGTTAACACAATATATAATACACTTATTTGTCTTATTTCTTTCTAGTCTCCCCAACTAAAATGTAAACTCCATAAAGGCAGAGGTTTTGCCTATTTGTTCATTGCTGTACTTTGAATGGTACCTGGAATGATCCTGAAACAGTGGTTCCATAAATACTGTATGTGAAATGAGTGAATAAGAGGACTTACAACTAAAGGAGTTCCAAATGGTTTCTATGGAAATTCTCTTGACCATTATAGAAAAAGCCCACCTAGAGTCACAATAGAAGTATTCCCTATGGCCCAATATGAGGCAATTTCTCTCCCAATTTCACACATTTATTCAATAACCATTTATGAGCATCTACCAATGGTTATCAATGTGCTAAACACAAAGATAAATTAAAATGTAGTCCCTAACTTCCAGTAACTTTCAGCCTTGTACTACCTACTCATCTTTATAATATCCAGTAAACACAGTGGGAGAACAGCCAGCTCGCTCGCTCCCTCCCTTCCTTCCTTCCTTCCTTCCTTCCTTCCTTCCCTTCTTCCTTCCTCCCTGCCTTCCTTCTTCCCTTCCTTCCTCTGTCCCTCCCTCCTTTCCTCCCTTCCTTCCTCTGTCTCTCCCTCCCTCCCTCCCTCCTTCCCTCCCTTCCTTCCTCTGTCCTCCCCTCCTTTCCTTTCTTCCTTTCTTCCCTTCACTGGGGTATAACTGACATGTTTATAGTTCACAGTTTGATAAGTTTTACATATGTTCACATCTGTGAATCCATCACTACAATCAAAAGAGTGAACACATCTGTCATCTCTGCCTCTCCCCACTCCCACTCCCTATCTCCAGGCAATTGCTCAAATACTTTCTGTCACTAGGTTAGGTTGTATTTCTAAGAATTTTTCATGAATAGAATTACATAATATGTACTCCTTTTGTCTTGTTTCTTTTACTCACATATTTATTTTGAGATTCATCTATGACATTGTGTGTATCAATACTCCAGTCATTTTTACTGCTAAGCAGTACTCCACTATAGGAATATACCACAATTTGTTTCTCTATTTACAATTGTTCATGGCTATTTGGATTGTTTTCCATTTTTAACTAGTACAAATAAAGGTACAATGAGTATTTGTGGACAAGTTTCTGTACAGATGTGTGCTTTCTCCTAGTAAGTGCATATTTAAATTTTTAAGAAACGACCAAACTGTTTTTCAAAGTGGTTGTACCATTTTATATTCCCAACAGCAGTGTATGAGGGCTCCTGTTGTTCCACATCCCCACCAACACTTGGTGTGTCCATCTTTTTAACTTTAGCCATTCTAACAGGAGCGATGGCATTTACTTGTGGTTTTAAGTTGCATTTCTTGAATGAATACTAATGTATAGTAAATAATAAGAATATTTTCATGTGCTTATTTGCCATCTATACATCTTCTTTGGTGAAGTATTTGTTCAAATCTTTGCCCACTTTTTTTTATTAGGTTGTTTGTTGTTCTTATTGTACTTGGAGAATTCTTTATGTATTTTGGATAAAAAAAATATTTCTCATATATGTGATTTGCAGATCCTTTTTCCAAGTCTCCAAGTCTTATGCTCTTAACTGTGTTTTTTGATGGCAGGAATTTTTAATTTTGATAAAATCCAGTTTATTGACTTCATTATGGTTTGTGATTTTGATGTTATATCTAAAACATTTTGCCTTACTCAAGGTCACAGAGATTTCCTCCTGTTTACTTATAGAAGCTTTATATTTTGGGGTTTTACATTTAGGTCTGTGATTCATTTTGAGCCAATTTTTATATGGTGTGAAGTATGAATTGAGGTTCATTTTATTGCATATGAATGTACAGTACAGTTATTCTAGCACCATTTGTTGGGAAAAGTATTCTTTCTCCACTGAATTGCCTTTGTCAAAAATATATTGACCAGATATGTGTGGATCAATATCTGAACTCTCTATTCTTTTCCAGTGACCTATTGGTCTATCTTGATACCAATACCATGCTGTCTTGACTACTATAGCTTTATAGTATGTAAGTCTTGAAATCAGGGAGTGGTAGTTGTCCAACTCTCTTTGTGTTTTTCAAATGTTTATTTTTATTTGGCTTTTTAAGAAACAGTCTGTTGGAATTTTTATTGGGATTACATGGACTCCATAGATTAATTTGGGGAGAAGCAACACTTTAATAGTGGTTTTCAATACTTAAATATCTTTCCATTTATTTGTATTAGCTTCAGTTTCTCTCAGTAATGTTATATAGTTTTCAGTTTAAAGGTCTTGAACATCTTTTGTCAAATTTACCCCTAAGTATTTCATTTTTCTGATGCTATTGTAAATAGCATTGTTTTCATAATTTTAATTGTTTATTGTTTGTTGCTAATGGAGTTTCTTTTATTTTATTTCTATTTAGGGCAGATCTTGCAAAGCCAGGCTACCTCTTAAGGCACTGGCCTGAGCAGCTGTCCTAGGTGAGGAATCATCCCAGTCCTGCAGCTGCAGCTAAGAGTCCAGAGTCATGTGGTAGAGATCATGCCCCCTGCCCACATCAGCATTAGCCTAGGGCAGTGATGGCGAACCTATGACACGCGAACTCATTTTTTTGGTTGATTTTTCTTTGTTAAATGGCATTTAAATATATAAAATAAATATCAAAAATATAAGTCTTTGTTTTACTATGGTTGCAAATATCAAAAAATTTCTATATGTGACACGGCACCAGAGTTAAGTTAGGGTTTTTCAAAATGCTGACACGCCGAGCTCAAAAGGTTCACCATCACTGACCCTCAGCAGGAATAACCTTTGACTAACCCACTCCAGACACAGGGTGAAATTATCACTTATAAATCAGTAAAATGATATGAACCAAATGTTAGTTTTATGCTTTTAAATTTTATGGAGGATATCTCTGTATAGCTGCGGGGGGAGGCTAGCAAAAAAGAATTGTGCACTAGAAGTCAGATATTTATTTCTGCTGGCACCTCTAAATACAACCATATGGTCCTAGAGGCCAGAGTGTTACAAATTCCACCTACTACAAAAAGCTCTCAATTTCTAGGAGACCATATGTCTAATGATGCTTCCCAGCCCTTTGGTCTGTCAACAACTCTGCTTTTAACTGGTTTGTTGAGCACAGAACACAGTCCAGTCCAGGGGATGCTCAGGGTTAATAACAAGTATGTTTGGTGAACTCCTGTCTTTGAGGGGACTTAGAACTTTGTGAGTAAGCCACTCACCACCCCCCAGAAAAGACATCTGAAGCCCAGAGCAATTTTAAAGGAAGGTGTTTTTAGATTCAGTTTATTTAATGAATTATAATATTTTTCAGCAAAACTTTGTCTTTTATTGTCATTCATTCATTCATTCAGCAGATAACTCTGAGGAACTATTTTGGATTTCAATGTAGCATGCTGGTAGGGTTTAAAGAGAACACCAAGATTCATAACACAGGACTCCTGCATATAGGTGGGGAAACACACACACTAATTCAATACGATAAAGACAGAAAGTGGAATATTTGGCACTACGATTTGTAAAATATAAGGCACTATTTCAATTATTATTTTATAGAACAGGAGAGGAGACAGCACTGTAGAGAGTTGCAGAAGGCCTCAGAGGGTGGAGGAGGCTTTGATCTGGTTTCACAGTGAACAGTCATTCCTTCACCAGGTGGGAGAACACAGGAAGGAGCCTCTGGTTTGCCTGCCACTTCTCCAAAGAACTGTGTGTACTACGTTGGAGAAGAGGACATGGGAGAAGAGTGTGGCAATCTCATTTTCCAAAGACAACCACATCTCTCATTAAAAGATGGGGTCTAATTCCCTCTTCTTGAATGTGAGCTGCCTTTTGTGACTGTTTCAACCAATAGAATATGGCAGACACAATGCTACTTGGAAGATTAGGTCAAAAATTTCATTTCTGCCTCCTTCACCTGCACACTCCTGCTGGAGCTACCATGTCAGCAGCCCATTTCCCTGAGGGCGCCATATTGTGAAGAAGCCCAACATAACCCAATAAAGATTGCTGGAGATGCCCCGAGACTACACAAACAGAGCGAGAAACATCCGCTATCCCCAGCCACTCCAGCTCTAGCCACCTTCTGACTTCAGCTGCATGGGCACCCAAACCAGAACTGCCAGCTGAGCTCTTCTCAAACCAATGGCTCACAGAGACCATGAAAGATAAGGAAATTTATTGCAGTGTTAAGTCACTATGTTTCAGCATGATTGGTTATACAGCAATGGATAAGCAGAACAAGGAGATAAGAAGTGATGTGGCCATTTTCTTTTTTCTCATGTCATGTCAGATTTGGGTTTGGTAGAACCAGCCAGACAGAAGCTGACTGGGGCCTGAAAGTGAGCCTGACCTCACAGTGCAAAAGAGGTAAGTCAGATTACACACAAGACTAGGAGTAGAATCTAGAACATGGGTCAAGGATGCAGGGTTGCTAAACTGAGGACTAAAGCAGGGACTCACATGCAGCAAGCAAAGGTAGGGAACTGCTACTCAAACCAGTGACAAGATCACATCAAAATAAACAAGTGAAGCTTGAAGATGAATAAGAAGTGTGGCTCCACACTGAGTTGTGAAGCTTTGGCTATAGTGTTTCTCTCAACTAAGGAGTCTAGAATGTTCTCAGAGCTTATGATACCACCTGTGTGAATTAGACAGAGACAAGACCAGGGGCTGGGTGCCAATCAGGTTATTTTGTTCCCAGCCAGCCCTGATTAACGGCCTGTCCCCCTCCACCCACCCTCCAGCAAAAGGGGGAAAAAGAGAGAGACCACTAAAGAAGTCTAAAAGAAAAAAAAGCTAAGGAGAAAATTGAAGAGATTATGATAGTATTCTGGAATAGTAAGCATCCACTGAAAAATCCAAGTAGATACCTACCCCTAATTTGGCAACATATATCAAAACATGCCTGGCCTGGCTGGTGTGGCTCAGTGGTGGTTGAGCATCGACCTATGAATCAGGAGGTCACCGTTCAAGTCCCAGTCAGGGCATATGCCTGGGCTGTGGGCTTGATCCCTGGCGGGGGTGCGGGGCGTGCAGGAGGCAGCTGATCATGATTCTTTCTGATCATTGATATTTCTATCTCTTTCTCCCTCTCCCTCTCTGAAATCAATAGAAATATATATATTTAAAGCACACATACCTGAAAATAGTTTAAGCCAGAGCAGCAATTAAAAGGGAAGGGAGGACCTAGCTGGTTTGGCTCAGTGGATAGAGAGTTGGCCTGAGGACTGAAGGGTCCCAGGTTCGATTCTGGTCAAGGGCATATGCCTGGGTTGCAGGCTCCACCCCCAGTGGGGGGTGTGCAGGAGGCAGCCGATCAATGATCCTCTCTCATCATTGATGTTTCTATCTTTCTCTCTCCCTCTCCCTTCCTCTCTGGAATCAATAAAAGTATATTTAAAAATATATATAAAATAAAAAAATAAAAGGGCCCTAGGAATATTCTTTATTTACATTATCCATTATTTTCACTGGCCAGGAAAAACAGAGAAAGGGGGTGGTGGGGAAACAAATTTGTTGTTAGACAATTTGATATCATTACATGGGAAAGATGTCAGTAAAAACCTTTTAAATGCATTATTCTGGGGTCTTCTACTTGTGGATCCATTTTATCTCTACTTATCTATATGCATTTGTTTCAGCACCTATTACAGGTATAATTTGTCATAAGTTAATTTAAGTCTGTTCAGAAATTTTAAAGACTCTTCCCATCAAGAATTAAGAGAAACGAGAATAGAGAAACAGCTGATAACCCTTCCCCAAGAGATTCTCCCAAGCTGGTTCTCAGTTGTTGCTAGCGTTGGGGTAAGACCCCAACTCTGAAACAGGATTAATGCCACATGCACATTTGCCATTTGAAATGGGCACAGTGCCAGCAAGCCGTTACTTCCCTCCCACACCTCTCCATTCCTCTGACAGCACTGGGAATTCAGACTGATTTGAAATGTGGGTGGTGGAAGAGTAGGAGGTGATAACGAAAATCCCCCACCCCCAACTTCTACACTAGGCCACCCTGCCTGGCTCTACACCGTCCACGGCAGAACATATGGCGCTTCCAGACGTGTTTGAGTCCATTTCTCCCTTCATTCTCACACTCAGAAAGAAATGCGGAAGGTTAGGTAAAACTGCTACTTAATAAGGGGTTACTGAGTGTGTAATTGCTCCCAGAGTGTTTTCAGAGTGATAGTCCGCTGGTAGAAGCCAAGCTTGCTATAAAGAATCTCACTAAATGGCCCAAAGACTGCAATTCCATTTATTTGTGGTTGAATAACACACCAAAGACTACAGAGCATCGTTTACTGAAAGCCTTTCCTTCCTACTTCAGCTCAAACAGGTCAGCAAATTCAGAAGTTCAAGATTTCAACCCTTGAATTGTGGAATGAACAGGTCCTGAAGTTAGTGCTGGGTGACTCCAGACCCTTCTTTCCGCTGCAGACTTGACTGGCAAGATGAGATCTCTGGCAGGGCTGTAGGCAGAACCACTGCACTATGTGATTGCTTTAGAGCTCAAGAGACCTTGAGGGTCACAACTGCATGCACCTGCCCTGTTTCACAAAGGTCGCCCGCTGGGAATGGAGGTTAGTTCTGCTGAGTGCTGCCCAGCTGCTCTGCCCATTTTCTCCCCGGACACCGGTGTGGCATAACTGTAACAAAATGCACGGTGGCTCAGGAGGGATGTGCACAACAGTCTGACTCAGCAGGTAGGCTCTGCCCAAGTTGACACGGTTCTCACTTAGTATTAGTGTTTCTCTTGATGAAAACTGTGCCAGCTTTCCCTTGTCCCAGAATTGGTGAGGTCTGTGCCCCATCCCCCCGCATCTTGTAGCAATATGTTTGCCACTACATCTCCTAAGGCCAGGGAAACTAAGGAGAAAATAAATAAATGGGACTACATCAAAATAAAACGCTGCTGCAAAACAAACCATCAACAACATGAAAAGAGAGCCCACTGCATGGGAGAACATATTTGACAATGATACATTTGATAAAAGGTGAATTTCCAAAATATATAGGGAACTCATACAACTTAACGAAAGGAAGACAAATAATCCAATTAAAAAATGGGAAAAGGACCTAAATAGACAGTTTTCCAAAGTGGACATACAGATGGCCAAGAGACATATGAAAAAAAATGCTCCAAGTCACTGATCTTCAGAGAAATGCAAATTAAAATGACAATGAGGTATCTCCTCATACCTTTCAGAATGGCTATCATCAACAAAACAACAAATGACAAGTGCTGGTGAGGATGTGGACAAAAGGGAACCCCAGTACACTGCTGGTGGGAATGCAGATTGGTGCAGCCACTGTGGAAAACAGTATGAAGTTCCCTCAAAAAGTTAAAAAGGAATTGCCATTTGACTCAGTGATCCCACTTCTAGGACTATATCCTAAGGAACCCAAAACACCAATCAGAAAGAATGTATGCACCCCTATATCCATAGCAGCAGTTTCCACTTATATTTTTAATCCCCGTGTCACTCAATGTAAGGCTACGATCCAACAGAAAGCTCACTGAGAACCTGGACCACACCTTTCCAGTTATGGACAGTGTGCAGTTATGGACAGGTAGGCAATCAACAACTGTTTGTGAATGAATAATAGTGAAATATTTAAAGATACAACTAATTATTTTTTAATCATTACAAAGTATACTATGAGATTTAAGAAGATTTGGCTTACATATTTTACTGTTTATCTTTATTAATATGGATAATTAAGTACTATCTGTGGGCCCATAGTCAGAAAGGAAAAAATGATAAATGATGATGAATTGGAAAGGTCTGTTTGCAAGGACCTAAGAGTGAGAATGTTCACAAAATGATCATGAGTTAGCATTATAGTTGTTCTCCTCAAAGCTCTTTTGATGATAAGCAACAGAAACTTACCCTTAGTAGCACAAGTGAAAATGGGAGGTGGGTTAATTGTAATGCTACAGTAACCTCAGAGAATCCTATATAATAAAGAGGTGATATGCAAATTGACCATCATGCCCTTGCACAAGATGGCCGCCCCCATGTGGTCACAAGATGGCCACGCCATGTCATCACAAGATGGCCACCACAAGATGGTCGGCAGGGGAGGGCAGTTGGGGGCGACTGGGCCAGCAAAAGAGGGCAGTTAGGGGCAACCAGGCCAGCAGGAGAGGGCAGTTAGGGGCAACCAGGCCAGCAGGGGAGGGTAGTTAGGGGCAACCAGGCCAGCAGGGGAGGGCAGGTGGGGGCAATCAGGCCGGCAGGGGAGCAGTTAGGCGTCAATCAGGCTGGCAGGGGAGTGGTTAGGGGGTGATCAGGCTGGCAGGCAGAAGCAGTTAGTGGCAATCAGGCAGACAGGCAGGTGAGCCATTGGGAGCCAGCAGTCCCGGATTGTGAGAGGCATGTCTGACTGCTGGCAGTCGGATATTCCCTGAGGGGTCCCAGATTGGAAAGGCTGGGCTGAGGGACACCCTCCCACACAAGTGCACAAATTTCGTGCACTGGCCCTCTAGTCCAAGAAGAGCTATGCAAACCAAAACATAGAACAACCAAGATTTCTTTATATAACTTCTCATTTCTTCATCTCAAAATTAGCTCCTTCCTCTTCCTCTTGCCTGGCTTCCTCTGCCTACTCATCTTAGGCACAGTCCAGCAGTGATATCCTCAGACGCTAGATGATATGACTTGCTTATTCATCTCCTGAGAGGATACCTAAGCAACAAAATCATCTGACTTTTGACAGTGCCTTAGAAGTCGCACTTAGGCAGCCAACCAATGGAGGGGAAACTTTGAATCAGGTGTTCATCTCTAGTCTAATCTATAGTGGCAGAGGAAAAGGAAGAAGATATATCACCTAGAAAGCTTCAAGCATGGGGCAAACAATGAAACATATCTAGTACTTTTGTACCTCTAATAGCCTATGAACTTCTTGGTGTTAGAGATATTACTTTATTCTTCATTGTACACTTGACACCTAGAATGGAGGCTGGTAAGAGTAGATATTCATAATTATCTGATGAATGGTTGAATGTTTATGGATGAGAATGAATTTCCACCAAACCCTATGAGATACTGTGTCACACATGCAAGATTATCCTATATAATAAAAGCCTAATATGCTAAATTTCTGGTTGTCTGGCCGGCTGTTCAACCAATCAAAGCGTAATATGCTAATGATATGCTAAGGCCACTCAACTGCTTGCTATGATGTGCACTGGCCATCAGGGGGCAGACAGTCGACTGGCTGACCAGTTGCTATGACATGCTGACAACCAGGGGGCAGATAGTCGACCAGTCGCTATGACGTGTACTGACTACCAGGAGGCAGACGCTCTGACTAGTAGGTTAGCTTGCTGCTGAGGTCTGGCCAATCCGGACTGAGCGAGACAAGCTGGACACACCCTGGAGCCCTTCCATGGTATCCTCCCCTGCTAGCCAACCTCCCGTGACCCTCTTGACCCCCAATCGTGCACCGGTGGGGTTACTCAGCCTGGCCTGCACCCTCTCACAATCCAGGAACCCTCAGGGGATGTCGGAGAGCTGGTTTCGGCCCGATCCCACAGGCTAGGTGGAGGGACCCACTGGTGCACAAATTCGTGCACTAAGCCTCTAATCTATAATAAAAAAAGGAAGGAAGGTTTCCATTTCGGGTATCCATAAAAACACAGTAACAAGTGTTGACAAGAATGCAGAGAAACTGGAACCCTCATACATTGCTAGTGAGAAGATAAATGGTGCAGCCTCTTTTTAAAATGTGAAATATAAATTTACTATATGACACAGCAAAATGACTCCTAGGTATCTAACCAGGAGAACTGAAAATATATGTCCATATAATGGCTTGCACATAAATATCCATAAGAGCATTATTTATTCTAGCCAAAAAGTAGAAGTAATGCATACTCCCATTACCTGGTGAGTGAATAAACAAAATTTGTTATATTTATAAAAAAGAATAATATAAAAATGAACTAAGTATTGATAAATGCTACAATGTGGATGAACCCAAAAAAACATGTTGACTGAAAATATCCAAATACAAAAGATCACGTATTGTATGATTTTTTTTTATGTGAAATGTTCAGAAAAGGCAAATCTATAGGAAGAGAAAGTAGATGAGTGGTTGTCTGAGGGTGGAGTGGGAAACAGGAAGCGACGCAAATGGGCATTTCTTCAGGAATGACTAAAATGTTCAAAAATTAGATTGTTGTGATGGTCATGCACCTACAAATTTATTAAAAATCATGTAATTATACATTTAAAATAAGTAAATTTTATGGTTTGTAAATTATACCTCAATAATGCTATTTTTTTTTAAATCTGTGAAACTAAAAATAGTCACGTAGGTTATCTTAGATAACCAAACACCTTTGACTGATCTTTAATTTTATCTCCTTCTGCTTTTTGAACAAATTTGAACCCAATCTACTGTTAGTTCCCCATCCTCTTGCAATCAACTTATACAAAAAATATCCTAGCAGAATCAGAGTAGTTAACCCTTTCATTTTGGGCAATAAAGAGTAACAGAATTGTGTCTGGATGACAGAATTATCTGGCTAAAGCTAAGACAGCATTGATTGTGATAGCCTCTTCTTCCTCTTCGTGACCTGAATGACCAGCAAAACCATTCCCTGTCATACAGACAACTGACTCATCGGGGGAGGTTTCACACTGTTATTCTATGGACTGTTTGCTCCAGAAAATAGAGCCAGCTGATCATTTTGGGTATCCATAAAAACTATAATGTAATTGCTCAATATAGAATATAATATCACTGTTTGGAGAGTGCTTAATGTTACATTCTTCACCAATACATACTGTAATGCTTACATAATCTCTTTAACATAATCTTTCCATGTGGTAGGGGTTAAGGCTGCAGATGACAGAAAAATATAGGAATAGTCACAATATCTCTCAGCCACCAGTATCCTCCCCTCACCTAAGCGGTAAAGGGAGGATGATGTTCAGTAAATAACAATTTAAAAAATAAAAATATCTTAAGTATATATTTTATAATACTTCTGTAATTCAATAAAAAACTAATCTTAGCTGTAACCGGTTTGGCTCAGTGGATAGAGCATCGGCCTGCGGACTGAAAGGTCCCAGGTTCGATTCCGGTCAAGGGCATGTACCTTGGTGTGGGCACATCTCCAGTAGGGAGTGTGCAGGAGGCAGCTGATCGATGTTTCTCTCTCATCGATGTTTCTAACTCTCTATCTCTCTCCTTTCCTCTCTGTAAGAAATCAATAAAATATATTTTTTTAAAAAATTTAATCTTATACATTCAAGTAACCATAAATCCATCCCTGCCAGTCACATGATGCTTGGATACATGATTTGAAGTAAGGAATCACCCTTTTCCCAAAGAAACTTGTGCTCTAAAAACAGAAAAGTTAAGTTTTTTACAATCTCTGGAGTGGGATCATAAATCATAAAGTATGATTTAAAGAAAACTGACTTATTTTTGTCAAACTACAGCGGGAAGGCAAGGGAGGGTGGGGGGGGTGGGATAAGAGATCAACCAAAGGACTTGTATGCATGCATATAAGGATAACCAATGACCACAAACACTGGGGGTGCGGGGGTGAGGGCATGTGCCGGGGGATAGGGGAGGCGGGTGGCGGGGGAGGTCAGTGGGGAGAAAAGAAGACATATGTATTACTATTTGTAATACTTTAAACAATTTTTTAAAAAAGAAATAAAAAATGACATTTTTAAAAATACATTGTGGATTCCCTAGACAAGCTGACTGGTTCATTTTAAATGTTTTAATGTATACATAAATATATAAATGGTGTACCGCTAAGATGTTTTTCTCTGATGATAAAATTGCACTAGTAAATATCTGATTTATCCCTATGTTAACCCTCACACCACAAAGTTCAGTCATAGACAGGAAGGTTAGTGATAGGAGCTGCTAGTTAATGAGATTTTTTTTAAGGCAGTAGAGCAGGGCCCAGTCAGGTAGAAAAGAAAAGAATTAGTGCCAAAAGATAGCAAAAACCCAAAGGTACTAGCCGCAGTCTCTAAAAATGCACAGAAAAAAATAAGTATTCTTAAATGCAAAGTCAAATGATAAAATGTTTCCTAGTTAACCAGGGCATTATAGAAGTATTGATTATAACTTAGGAAAATAATAAACTTGTGCAGCATAAATCATGCAGAACATGTTCCTTAAGGCATAATGGAAGACAATGGGTTGAACTCATTAAAAGTTCATTGCAAAAACAACATGATTTTGATGATAAACTGTTTATAATTCCTGTTTATCATATGATCTTCCTAAATGAAATAGATCTTGAAACACATTTTTCAGAAGCTGAGATACTGATCCTCCTGCATTAATAGAAAAAAATGGGGGAGGGGGAAAACCATCACTCAGTCCAAAACATTACATGACTCAATGTCTCAGGCACATAATAGGATTCTAAAAAATGAGATTTTGACGCTGATGTTATTTTGTGGAGGGGAGGAGGGCTGTAAACAAAATAAAGTCTAGAATTGAGGTGTCTATCTTTAAGGGTTTCTATGCACAATATTTATTTATATTTATCTTGGTCCATTTAAAAGATACCTGAGCTTAAAATGGAAGAGTTGGAAATAATCACATTTTTTGAATTTAACTAAAGTAAGAAAATAGCTTTTAAATAGTGTGGAAATGGAAAAATAATTATTAAAGAGTGTATATATTGTAAAATGGCACTAACTTGAATTAATGAAGATAAAGCCAGTATAAATTAATAAAATATGAACTGGAAAATATTTGGAAATAAAAATAAATGTTCTTTTTTTCTAGGACATGCCCCTGAAATTTTAAAAAGGCTAACAAGGCATTGGAGCTGATGTTAGGGTTAGTTTTAATTAGTAACTGAGACTCATTTTTTATTAATTTTTTTATTAATTAAGTTATTACATATGTGTCCTTATCCTCATATTACCCCCTACCCCCCCCCCAACTAATGCCCTCACCCCCTCCTGTTGTCTGTGTCCATTGGTTAGGCTTATATGCATGCATACAAGTCCTTTGGTTGATCTCTCCCCATTACTCCCACCCTTCCCTACCTTCCCTCTGAGGTTTGACAGTCTGATCGATGCTTCTCTGTCTCTGGATCTGTTTTTGTTCATCAGTTTATGTTGTTCATTATATTCTATAAATGAGTGAGATCATGTGGTATTTATCTTTCTCTGACTGGCTTATTTCACTTAGCATAATGCTCTCCAGTTCCATCCATGCTGTTGCAAATGGTAAGAACTCCTTTTTTACTGCAGGGTAGTATTCCATTGTGTAGATGTACCACAGTTTTTTAATCCACTCATCTACTGATGGGCACTTAGGCTGTTTCCAAATATTAGCTATGGTGAATTGTGCTACTATGAATATAAGGGTGCATATATCCTTTCTAATTGGTGTTTCTAGTTTCTAGTTCCTAGAAGTGGGATCATGGGGTCAAATGGGAGTTCCATTTTTAGTTTTTTGAGGAAACTCCATACTGTTCTCCACAGTGGCTGCACCAGTCTCCATTCCCACCAGCAGTACTCGAGGGTTCCTTTTTCTCCACATCCTCACCAGCACTTGTCGTTTGTTGATTTGTTGATGATAGCCATTCTGACAGGTGTGAGATGGTACCGCACTGTCGTTTTGATTTGCATCTCTCGGATGATTAGTGACTTTGAACATGTTTTCATATGTCTTTTGGCCTTTCTTCTGTCTTCTTTCAAAAAGTATCTATTCAGGTCCGTTGCCCAGTTTTTGATTGGGTTATCTTCCTTTTGTTAAGTTGTATGAGTCCCCTGTAAATGTTGGAGAACAAACCCTTATCAGTGATAACATTTGCAAATATGTTCTCCCATGCAGTGGGCTTTCTTGTTGTTTAGTTGATGGTTTCCTTTGCTGTGCAAAAGGTTTTTATTTTGATGTAGTCCCATTTGTTTATTTTCTCTTTAGTTTCCATTGCCCTAGGAGCAGTATCAGTGAAGAAATTTCTTTGGCATATGTCTGAGATTTTGCTGCCTGTGGATTCCTCTAGTATTTTTATGGTTTCCTATCTTATGTTTAAGTCCTTTATCCATTTTGAATTTATTTTTGTGTATGGTGTAAGTTGGTGGTCTAGTTTCATTTTTTTTGCATGTATCTGTCCAATTTTCCCAACACCATTTACTGAAGAGGCTGTCTTGACTCCATTGTATGTTCATGCCTCCTTTTGTCAAATGTTAATAGAGCATAGTGGTTTGTGTTGATTTCTGGGTTCTCTTGAGACTCAATTTTAAAAATATATTTTATTGAGTTTTTACAGAGAGGAAGGGGAGGGATAGAGAGTTAGAAACATCAATCAGCTGCCTCCTGCACACTCCCCACTGGGGATGTGCCCGCAACCAAGGTACATGCCCTTGACCGGAATCGAACCTGGGACCCTTCAGTCCACAGGCCGACACTCTATCCACTGAGCCAATGGGTCAGGGCTTGAGACTCATTTTTAAATGTTCTTTAGCCCTGGCTGGTGTGGCTCAGTTGGTTGGAGTGTTATCCTGTATACTGAAAGGCTGTGGATTTGATTCCCAGTCAGGGCACATAACTATGTTGCAGGTTTGATCTCTGATTGGGTATGTGCTAAAGGCAACCAATCGATGTTCTCTCTCACATGGATGTTTCTTTCCCTCTCTCTCTCCCTTTCTCTCTCTCAAATCAATAAGTATGTCCTCAGGTGAGGATTACATAAATAAATATGGTTTAGTTGATTCTTTTTACCTGTATTAATCTGTATCAACCAACAAGTATTTATTGAGCTCCTTACTTCATGCTCACCCATGTGCAAAATGTGCTATGGAGGACACCAAAGTTATGTAGGAGGACTTCATAAATCTGGCTTTCTTAGAAGATCCATTAATTTACTGAGCAGCCTATCAAATTAGAGGGCCAAATATTTCTAAAATGGCCAGAGACTCCGCCCACATTATAAAATGACATATTTCATAAGGAGTCTTATTTTGGGCATTTGCTGTTAGCTTGTACTACTGTTCAATGACACTCTAAGGAACTGCTGAGGAGCAGGCAGTCCTTGAAGTACCATCAGCCACTCTGACTCAGGCTTCTCCCACTGCTGCTGGCAGGCCTTTGGTAACAACCCGCCCCTCCACTGTAATGGGAAACCAGACCACTTCCCATTTTATTTTCATTTCAGTCATATTCATTCTTTTAATTTAATCATGATTTGATTTTTAATTTATCTTCATTTTAATCATTCTCAAAGTAATCATTATAATAACAAACATTATTATGTGCCAGCCTGTGAATTAACCCTCCGGTGGACTCCTGATTTGCACCCATTTCCCTTTCTTTGGGCAATAGCATTCAGATTTTACTTTGAGGAACTCTTTTTACTCCCCATACCTACACACACACACACACACACACACACACACACACTTATAGTACATTTGGTTTAGGTAAGTGGGCATGTGACCCAGGCAAAACCTCAAAAGATTCCATCTCCTTGACTATGGTCATTGGTCAGGGATGAACCAAATTGATCTATTGAGAACTTGTCCCAGTTTTGCTGGAACTGGGAGACGGTCTCTTTCTGTTGAGGTGGTGACCTCTAAGCATAATAGTGTAAAACTGGAGAGGACTTTTGGGAATGAAATAACACGAGGAGAGCAAAATCCAGAGGTGGAAAAAGAGGCCGATTCTTGATAAAATTAAGTCCCCTGGATTCAGCTATACCTGGTAACCACTCCTAGACTTTTCAGTTACCAGAGTCATTACAATTTTTTTTTTCTTATGAGATTTGGGGCTCTATTTCTTACCCTTGCAACTAAAAATACAGTATCTGCTTAATAGATATATTCTATTTTATTTTATTTCTATCTAATTCTCTGTGGAAGATATTATAATTCTCTACATTTTATCCATCAGAAATTTGAGGCTCACAGAGATTAAGAACTTTGCCCAGCAATTCAGCCATTCAGTAATATAGCCAGGACTCAAATCCATGTCCCTCTAACATCAATGTTTATTCTCTTTACTCCTGCAGTCATTCGCCTGCATTTCTCACTTCTCTCTTTGTCGCCAGCACTTAACATAAGCTATGACACATACTGGGTGTTCTGTCAATATTCTATGAATTAGTTTACATCAGAGGAGAGAGGAACAGGTTTTCCTACCTAATGAACAAAAGCATAAAATAAAATAGCACGGAAGAAAATAAACTGGGTAGTGGGGGATGATAGGGGATGGGAGAGAGAAATGAGACAAATTTGACCAGAATAAAGGATTTGGGAGAATTCTTAGAAATTGGTTCAGTAAAATCCTTAAAAACAGCTGTTTCTCAATAATGAATTAAATATTCATGTGAGCCGAAACCGGTTTGGCTCAGTGGATAGAGCGTCGGCCTGCGGACTGAAAGGTCCCAGGTTTGATTCCGGTCAAGGGCACGTACCTGGGTTGCGGGCACATCCCCAGTAGGAGATGTGCAGGAGGCAGCTGATCGATGTTTCTCTCTCATCGATGTTTCTAACTCTCTATCTCTCTCCCTTCTTCTCTGTAAAAAAATCAATAAAATATATTTAAAAATAAATATTCATGTGAACTATCTTATTTCTGTGATTCATTTACTTTATAACCCTATATTTCATTGCTAGTACAAAGGTAAACTGAATAATGATTAAATTTGCCCAAATTCCTAATGAGTAAAGGCAAATCAACATCTTCTTCATATTTAAGCTTTTCCACTTTGCTACCCAACCATGACAGCTTTTTTTTAACTCACACTACTTTATGAACACAAAAAAGCCTACACTCTGCTCATGTTCCAAGGGTTGCGATGCTTATCTAAGAACAGACCTCTCACAGAGTTCAAAGGGAACTCTGCCCTCATATACGCTCTGTGAAATTATGTAGTAAGACAAAAACAGCCTCTTAAATGGCATGGAATCGTCATCTGTACTTAAATAATACCCCACATAGGCCCACATACTCTATCACAAAACACACCCCCACAATCATTAGTCCCAATGTGCACAGACATACGAGGGCCAGCACCACTGTACAAGGCAAAAATGTGCAGTATGAAAATGGCTATTACATTATACCATGTCGTGGATCTCTGCCAAGAATGATTGACAAGCCTCACCTATCTGGATCAACTTATCCTTGGGAGGTCTGAGTCCATTAGGCAGATGATGGGGTAGTGAGGCTAAAGCAACCTGAAGATATTAAAACTCCTAACATCCATGAATATGAATAATTGCAAAGAGATTCCACCCCAAGTGGTAGTCCGGGAGGCAAAGAACTCACTGAGAAATTCCATAAATTGTCCTCATTATTTAGCATATTTAAAATATGTGAAGTCATACTAATAGATTCAACTCACTGAAGACTTGCTGTAGTCCAGGAATTTGCTAAGCATCCTGCATTCTTTATCTCATCCTCATCACCTCCCACGGGGTTATTGCTGTTCTGAATCGTGCTGATTCCTGAGCTAGAGAAAGTGAGGAACACAGTCAAGTAAGTAACCTGCCCCAAGTCACACAATGCATACATGACGAGGCTGGGGCTCAATCTTATGGCTGGTTGGTTGTCTTGGGAGTGTGGTACTTACTAGTATCTGCCATGTTATACCACCACTACAAGAGACTATGCAGAACTTAAAGATAGCCTCTGGAATGCAATTTGGTTAAATTGCATTTCTTTTAATATTTTATTGTGGTAAAATATACATAATAAAAATTACCATTGCCCTCGCCGGTTTGGCTTAGTGCAGTTCTCAACCTGTGGGTCGCGACCCCTCGGGGGTCGAACGACCCTTTCACAGGGGTCGCCTAAAACCATCGGAAAACACATATATAATTACATATTGTTTTTGTGATTAATCACTATGCTTTAATTATGTTCAATTTGTAACAATGAAATTGGGGGTCACCACAACATGAGGAACTGTATTAAAGGGTCGCAGCATTAGGAAGGTTGAGAACCACTGACTTAGTGGATAGAGCGTTGGCTTGCAGACTGAAGGGCCCCGGGTTCGATTCCGGCCAAGGGCATATGTCCGGGTTGCGGGCTCAATCCCCTGTAGGTGGCATGTAGGAGGCAACCGATCAATGATTCTCTCTCATCACTGATGTTTCTATCTCTCTCTCCCTCTCCCTTCCTCTCTAAAATCAATAAAAATATTTTTTTTAAAAATTACCATTATAGCCGAAACCGGTTTGGCTCAGTGGATAGAGCGTCGGCCTGCGGACTGAGGGGTCCCGGGTTCGATTCCGGTCAAGGGCATGTACCTGGGTTGCGGGCACATCCCCAGTAGGAGATGTGCAGGAGGCAGCTGATCGATGTTTCTCTCTCATCGATATTTCTAACTCTCTATCTCTCTCCTTTCCTCTCTGTAAAAAATCAATAAAATATATTTTAAAAAAAAATTACCATTATAATCATTTTAGGTGTATAATTCAGTGGCATTAAGCATATTCATAATGTTGTACAACCATCACCACTATCCATCTCCAGAACTTTTTCATCCTTCCAAACTGAAACTCTGTACCCATTTACCAATAACTCCCCATTCCTCCACCTCCTCAGCCCTGATAGCCACTATTCTACTTTCCATCTTTATAAATTTGATTATCCTATGTACCTCATATAAGCAAAAATACTATATAATAAAGAGGTAATATGCAAATTAACCCTCACACCCTCACAAGATGGCTTCCTGCAACCAGGCCGGCAGGGGGTTTAGGGAGGGACGACCAAACAACTGAACAAGCAGGTTGTGTGGGGCGACCAGGCCGGCAAGGGGGTTACTGAGGGATGACCAAACGACTGAACAGCAGGCTGCGTGGGGAAACCAGGCCGGTGGTGGGGGCCGTGAGGGGCAACCAGGCCAGCTGGGGGGGAAGTTAGGGATGACCAGGCCAGCTGGGGGGGAAGTTAGGGATGACCAGGCCAGCAGGGGGGGGCAGTTAGGGGTGACCAGGCCAGCAGAGGGGGGACTTGGGGGCAACCAGGTCAGTGGGGGGGGGGGTAAGAGGCGACCAGGCTGGTGAGAAGGGGGCAGTTAGGGGTGACCAGGCCAGCGGGGGGGGGGGGGGGGGGCAGTTGAGGGTGACCTGGCTGGCAGCTGGGGGCAGTTAGGGGCAACTAGGCAGGCAGGCAGGTGAGTGATTAGGAGCCAGCAGTCCAGGATTGTGAGAGGCCCGATCCCCAGGACTGCTAAACCAGCAGTCGGACATCCCCCAAAGGGTCCCAGATTGGAGAGGGTGCAGGCTGGGTTGAGGGGACCCTCCCCCCGTGCATGAATTTCATGCACCAGGCCTCTAGTACACAATAATTATCATTTTGTATCTGGATTATTTAGCATAATGTCTTCAAATTTCATTCATTTTGCAGCATATATCAGAATTTCATTCCTTTTTTACAGCTGAATGATATTTGACTGTACATATATACTACATTATGCTTATCCATTCATCTGTTGATGGACATATACGTTGTTTCTACCAGTTGGCTATTGTGAATAATGCTGCTATGAACATCCATGTGTAAATATTTGTTCAAATCTCTGCTTTCAGTTCTTTTGGGTATATACCCAGAAGTGAAATTGCTGAATAATATGGTAGTTCTATGTTTAATTTATTTGAAGAACCACCATACTATTTTCCATTTTATATCCCCACCAGCAGACCACAAGGGTTCTAATCTCTCTACATGCTCATCAGCATTTGTTATTTTCTGAGGGGGAAGGTGGCTTTTTTTTATAGCCATCTAATGAGTGTGAAGCGGGATCTCACTATAGTTCTGATTTGCATTCCCTTGATGATTAGCAGTGTTGAGCATCTTTTCACCATCTATATATTTTTGGAGAAGTATCTATTCAAGTTCATTGTTCATTTTGGAATTGGGTTATTTTGTTGTTGTTGTGTTATAGGAGATCTTTATATATTCTTGATATTAATCCTGTATCAGATACATGACTTGCAAGTATTTTCTCCTATTCTGTGGGTTGATGGTATCATTTTATATTCAAAGGTTTTTAACTTCAATTGCATTTTGATAAAAATAAATGTTTATCATCTGGGTACACAGCATTGTGTTCAGGAAGAAAGGCTAAGATGGGTGACAGAGATCTTCTCCATCAGAGAGTGAAGTGCACAAGAGGCATCATATGATTAAAGCCATATGAGGACATTTTTTACAAGTGCTGGGAGGAAGGGACAGAGGAAGTGATTGTTCGTGTCAACAACAGGGACTGGGAAACACTTCAAAGAGTTAGCACAAGTGGAAACTATTGCGCAAGAAGGTAAAGACCCTTGAGGATGATCTTTACGTTGCCTCAGAGAGGAAGAACAGCATCTAGCCAGGGAGATTGAGAAGGAGAAGTTAGAGGAAAAGAAAGTGTTGATTGCTATAAGATATCCAAATGTACACCGGGCAAAAAGTCTTGACTTGGTATCAAAAAATCAGCATTCAAATCCAAGCTCTTCCAGATACCAAAGATCTGGAACAAGTCACTTAATGTTTCTGAATGTCAATCTCATCTCTAAAGTGGGGGTAAAAGGACCTATCCTTTCTATATTCATACTAGAGGCCAGGTACATGAAATTCGTACATGGGGGTGGAGGGGGCTGTCCCTCAGCCCAACCTGCACCCCCTCCAATCTGGGACCCCTTGAGGGATGTCCGACTGCCTGTTTAGGCCCAATCCCACCGGGAAGTCGGACATCCCTCTCACAATCCAGGACTGCTGGCTCCCAATCGCTCGCCTGCCTGCCTGCCTGCCTGATTGGCCCTAACCACTTCTGCCTGCCAGCCTGATCACCCCCTAACCACTCCCCTGCCAGTCTGATCGACACCTAACTGCTCCCCTGCCGGCCCGATTGCCCCCAACTGCCTTCCCCTGCCAGCCTGGTCAACCCTAACTGCCCTCCCCTGCTGGCCTGGTCGCTCCTAACTTCCCTCCCCTGCAGGCCTGGTCCCCCCCAACTGTCCTCCCCTGCAGGTCTGGTCACCCCTAACTGCCCTCCCTTGCTGGCCTGGTCGCCCACAACTGCCCTCCCCTGCCAGCTATCTTGTGTCCACATGGGGGCGGCCATCTTTGACCACATGGGGGTGGCCATCTTGTGTGTTGGAGTGATGGTCAATTTGCATATTACCTCTATTATATAGGATTTGCTGTAAGGATTAGGTGAGATAATATAATTGTCATAAACTGTCCTTATAAAATTATGAAATATAAAAGAGACATCAAGCTGGAGGACATGCTCCAATATTTAAAATTTGGCACAGTATCTAAGAACTTAGAGATGCAGCAATCTGGAGGCCCGCAGAGTCCAAGGAAGCCTGTTTAGTGGTAGTAGAGGAATGGGGGTCAGATTGCCATGGTCTGAAGAGTGACTGGAAGAGGAAGGAGTCAAGCTGCCAAAAATGGAGAATGTTTTCAAGCTATTTGTCAGTGGTAATTTGTAAGGGAAAGAAGATCATGGAAGTTGTGTGGTTCTAATGAGGATGTCTAAATTATAGGATCCACTCTTCACAACTGCCACAGGAGTGTGTGTGGCCACAAGATTTTGGACTGGCTGGCTACTTATTTACCTACAATGGTTGACCCATGATAATTATATAAGTCAAATCAACCTAGTTAAACAGGATTATATTTGTAGACACTGAGAGACAGAAAAGCACTCTTTCCTCTGAGGTAACTAAACTGGGATGGTAAGGCTGGAGTTTTTGTTGACCTCACTCCCCATCCCACCTCCACTCACTTGGTAATGTGGAGGAAGTCCATTTATACTGGAAAAGAATTAGACCAACACCAAAAGGGGAACAGAACCATGTGAGAAATAAACACACACAGAGACACAAACACCTAATAATGCCTTCTGTGACATGAGTCATCAAACAAACATCCAAAGATCAAATCCAGCCCTCCATCTGTTTTTGTATGGCCTGAGAAGTAAGTATGACTTACATTATTATAGGGTTGGAAAAAATCAAAGGAAGAATATTTAATGATACATGAAAATCCCATGAACCTGATACATAGTGTCCATAAATAAAGTGTTATTTTATTGAAAACTGCCATGCTCATTTATTTACATCTTATCAAACTTTTGAACATGGCCTTCGGATGTTTGTGCTTCAACAACATTGTTGAGTAGTTGGGACAGAGACGATAGGTGTGCTAAACTGAAACTACTGACCTCTGGCTATTTACAGAAAAAGTTCACTGATTCCTGCTCTAGAATAAGGCTAGTGCCAGCCCTGAACTTTTAGGTGAGCCCAAAAATTTAAGTTATTAGGAGTTAGATCTCCATCACTTATAGCAAAGGTTTTCCCCAAAAGTTACCAAAGTAGGGGGGTGGAAATGGCTGGGGAGAAGTCAATAGGGGGAAAAGGAGACATATGTAATACCTTAAACAATAAAGAATTTAAATTAAAAGTTACCAAAGTAATACATGTTTATTGTAGAATATTTTAAATATAAAGGTAAGAATAAATATGAACCCAAAATCACCATCACTTTACTACATAAGATAGCCAAGGCTAATATAAATTTTTGTCACTGATAACATTTAGAATTGTCTTTTCCAATCAACCTTCTATGCACACATAAAACTTTAAAAATGGGATCTCACTGTATACATGGTTAAGAATTTGCTTGTAAGCATTTCCCCATGTCTTCACTACTCTATAGAGTCTTTATCACTGTGATGGTTAATTTTATATCAGCTTGACTAGGCTAAGGGATGCCCATATAGGTGGTAAACACTATTTCTGGGTAAACACTATATCTGTGAGGATGTTTCTGGAAGACATTAACAAGATTTGAATCAATAAACTGAGTAAAGAAGATCACCGAGGCAGCTGGGCAACATCCAATCTATTAAGGGCCCGAATAGAACAAAAAAAACAGAGGAGGGCAATCTCTCTCTCTCTCTCTCTCTCTCTCTCTCTCTCTCTCTCTTCTTAAGTTGAAATATCCATCTTCTCCTGCCTGGGACATTAGAGCTCCTGGTTCTTGGACCTTCGGTTTTGGACTGAGAGTTACACCATCCTTTCCCCTAGTTCTTAGATCTTCTCCCACAATAAATTTCCTCTAGTACATTTATATAGATCCTATTGATTCTATTTCTCTGGAGAATCCTATTAGAATTAGTTATTTAACAAATTATCTGCTGTTGGACATTTCAGTGGTTTCTAGCCATTTAAAACAACACTGCGATGAACATCTTTATAGCTATACTAGAAGCCCAGTACACGAAATTCATGCACTCGAGGGGGTCCCTCAGCCCAGCTTGCACCCTCCTGCAATCCAGGAGACCTTGGGGGATGTTTGACTGTCAGCTTAGGTCCACCCCGCAGCAGTCAGACATCCTTAGCGCTGCTGCAGAGGCAAGAGAGGCTCCTGCCACCTCCGCTGCACTCGCCAGCCATGAGTCCGGCTTCTGGCCGAGCAGCGCTCCCCTTGTGGGAGTGCACTGACCACCAGGGGGCAGCTCCTGCATTGAGCATCTGCCCCCGGTGGGCAGTGAGCATCATAGCAACTGGTTGTTCTGCCGTTTGGTCAATTTGCATATTAGCCTTTTATTATATAGTTTTTAAAAATAGATATCCTTTTGTCCCACTTATATTTCAGTGAACCCCCTCATCCCAATATTTCAGGATTAGTTAAATCCATTTAACTCAAAGTACATGTAAAACTTAACAAACTTACAGGGACAACTGTATACAAAACAGAGTTTACTACTGTTCTTTTAAAAAACAGATTATGATATTTTTAAAAACAAAGATTCAATCACATCAATAAAAATGAATGGGACAAAAGGCTTTTACTCTCTGTTAAATACATCTAAAATATTTATTATAATGGCAGTTAACTTAATTTTTTAAAATAGATTAAATACTATAAAAGGACAAAATTTCTTTCCTAATTTGTTCAATATCCCACAAGGGACTTATGTCTTTTAGACTTTCAAGTAACCAAGCTTCCAACATGGCAAGTGTTCATTTAGATGTCAGCAGAGAATTCCTGTGTATTGCAGGTTTTTGATGAGTGTCTGAAATAATCATCACTTTAGGCACACTAAGGATTACCTTGGAGAGTGCTACAGCCTAGCACTCAGTTTAGGGCCTAGTATACAGGTAACAATTAAAATTGTATTAATAAATAAATGAATGAATCTATGTCACTAGATATTGCCTTTGACCATTAACATCCAGGACAACTTTTATTTCTTCTATTTATTTCTAATCACCATTGATTAATACCTTATCTTTGTTCCCTCATCTGTAAAATGGGAATAGTAACAGTACTTTGTACAATCATCATGAGGACTCAGTAATATCAAATATGTAAAGCACAGCATCAAGCTCTTGGTAAACCCTCAACAAATAGTAGCTGTTCCCATTAACAGTAGCATAATCATCACCATTATCATCACCATTATCACCACCATCATCATTATCATTCTGAAACACAAATGCCATCTGTCCTGCTCTCTTCTTAAGCAGGGATGAGCCTTATTTTCTCCTTGAGAAAAAGGTTATTCTACTATAGTTGAGTTTCCAATACATTCCCTGCCCGAGGGTATGAGGTAGAAGGGAGTCGAGAATGAGAGCTAGAGGAGAAAAGGAGCCCGTTAATATGGGGAAAGTAGCATGTTCCAGAAAACCTTGGCCAACTGTATGAAAAAAGTGAACTCAGCAACTACAACTGTTATAAAATTGTGTTTTCTGAAGCCAGAGGCTAGAACTGTACAATAAAACAACTCCAAAATATCAAAAGCTCACTTTGGGTGGCCTGCTAGTGGATTATAGACATGACTTTTGTACTGAGAGAGTTTGTCTGGCATTGAATCGGAGAAACTATTGGGTTGAGCAGCAGGATATCAGTAGCTAGTTTGGAATTAAATTTTAAAAAATCAAAAGTGGCAGATCAGTAGAGCATAAGCAAAACCTAAGAGATTTGTTACGTGCAATGTAATGCAAACACCCCACTCTGAAGGAAAATGCTGCAGACTTTTCTTTAAACCATTTCTCTCGGAGCACTGAAACTTTTCAGGGACTTAGTTGATTTTTAGGAAGACATTTAACATTGTAAACTGTATAGGAACATTCTTCATGTTAATTTAAAAGCAAGTTTATCATAAAAGCTCATTTTTCTAATTATTGAGCAGAGAGTAAAAATGATTGCAGGTTGGAGAAGGACATGGCAGAGTCCAGGAGGAAAAAATCTCTCCAATTTCCTAACACAAAAGGATAAGGGATTGTATCAATGTTTTCTGTTGAAAACCACACCTGCAAAAGCAAATGAGAGCATGGCATGGCTGTGTCTCTCAACCACCGATGATTGATAAGCAGCTAGCCTTATAAATACTACCAGTTCGAAATGGAAACAACAGCATGCGTAAGTTTTAGGCCATAACTGGTCAGAAAGACTACTGCTTGCTTCCAGAAATCTGCAGCTTGCTGCTCCCTCCTTCAAGACAGATTAGGATCCACGTGACATTCAAGTTCTAAATTCACGTTTGCAGCACCATGGCCATTTCTCGTCCACTAGAATGCAACATATACAAAATGTACAAGGTGGCAAAATGGAGCTATGTCCTAGGATGCTTAGGAGCCAAGTGGCCTGTAAAAGCAGGTAAATTATGAAATAGAAGAGGATACCAGTGCTAAAACTGAACACAATCTATCATTTCTCCTGGAAACTTTCAAAAGGATTTTGCCAATGAGTTACTCCATTCTAACAAAAAAGAGACTTCTGAGCATTGTAAATGATGTTGCTATACCTGCAGAAAGCCATCTTCAAGAAATGGATTTTTAAAATATTAACACATTTGAAATGTTTATGACTGGAATCTGGTTCGCCTAGGGCCGTGGTCGGCAAACTGCGGCTCTCGAGCCACATGCGGCTCTTTGGCCCCTTGAGTGTGGCTCTTCCTAAGCCTTAGGAGTACCCTAATTAAGTTAATAACAATGTACCTACCTATGTAGTTTAAGTTTAAAAAATTTGGCTCTCAAAAGAAATTTCAATCATTGTACTGTTGATATTTGGCTCTGTTGACTAATGAGTTTGCCGACCACTGACCTAGGGGGTGAAAAATAGAAGGCTTCTTTACATTAGAATCTTTTCCCAATCTTGTATGCTAATGTGCTACAGCAAAACCTATTGACTGGGGATCCCACCATTGGCCTCCCAGTCTTCCCAGAAAGAATGTCTGAATGACTCTTGATTGCTACTAATTGTCTCAGCTCCAACCAGTATGCAGGGTGGGGCAAAAGCAAGTGTACAGTTGTTCATATGGAAAATAATAAAATAACTAGTAAATAATAATACAAGAATAAATTTTGTTTTTCACATACTCACAACTGTAAGTCAACTCTGCTCACCTGTGTATATACATATCCAGCCCAACTCCTCTGCTAGAGTCAGGGAAATCAGAACTCTCTAAACTCTGACTAATCTTGCTGTCAACAACCTCACCTCCTTGGATCAATCCTCCAAAGTACCATCAGAGACACCTTTCTAAAACATAAATCTGACATTGTCAGGACCCTGTTTTAAAAAAATCTCCAGTGGCAAACCGCTTTCCTACTGAACTCATAATAACCATTAAGAAAACCTATATGTTGGGCATTTTGTACTAGTAAACACTTCATTTAATAGTATTACAATTATGATATGTTATTAATTATTATACAAAGGGTGTTGGTTTTTGTTGGGTTTTTTTCATTTTCTCTTAAATGATGTGCCCTGCGGCTTTTTGTCTGCGGAGTAAATGGTTCCCGTTTTTCCTAAGTAGAGCTGATACACAGTAGAACAGTAGCTTCCATCCAGGGACGATTTGTCCCCCAGGGGACATGTGGCAATGTCTAGAGACATTTTGACTATCACAACTGGGAAAGGATGACT
The DNA here is from genome assembly GCF_028538775.1 of Myotis yumanensis. NCBI lineage: Eukaryota > Metazoa > Chordata > Mammalia > Chiroptera > Vespertilionidae > Myotis > Myotis yumanensis. The sequence continues at coordinate 47,561,244 of NW_027223765.1, forward strand.
GGTGTCTAGTGGGTAGAGGCTAAGGATGCTGTTCAACATCCTCCAGGGCACAGGACACCCCTCCACATCCAGGAATTATCCAACCCAAAATGTGACTAGTGCCAAGGCTGAGAAGCCCTATGCTGAAACAATAAAAAATAGTGCTCACTTATGACCACAAAATTCGGGTTTGGAGTCTCATGCTACAGGAATGGACATCAGAGACTGATGGGTGGGTCCCTCTGGGAACTGGCCTTCACTTCATACAGAGTTACAGTAAACATTAAGGAGGGAGTTGGGACTATTTTGTAAAATATAGGGTGTCCCCAAAAATGTATGCACACACTGTAAATAATTATAAAGGTAGTGTTTATTAAAATACATTTCATATTCAAAATTGAGCTATCAGCTGTTATAGTGTAGATACAATTTTGGGGGACACCCTGTATATACGGTACAAGTGGTGGGCCAGAGTCCAAGTCAGACAGGAAAAAAAGTCAGAAGAACTTTAAAAAATTATAATGACAAAGGAGCATCTCATACCTGACAGACTCCTTACTCAGCACAGATAATAACATCATGGCTCTAGGAGGTCCTTATGAAGAACTAGAGCAGTGGTTCTCAATCTTGGCTGCACATTAGAATCACCTGGGAATCTTTTTAAAATCCTGATTTCTGGGCCTCATCCTCTGGAAATTCTGTTTCTTTGTTACTAATGTTGTGGCCTCACCCCATAACAAAGAAACAGAATTTCCGGAGGATGAGGCCCAGAAATCAGGATTTGAAAAAGATTCCCAGGTGATTCTAATGTGCAGCCAAGGTTGAAAACCACTGAACCAGAGGGACCTGAGAAGCCATCCCCCTGAGAACGTGCAGAAACAAATTCTGCTCTACCCAACAGTCTGTTTCTCTATGCTTTGCCATTTAAGATTCTTACATCCTCCATCTTCATCTGTTGGGTTTCCATGAATCACCATCTCTAGGACAGTGACGCATCAGTGAAACAATTTTGGAAGCTAGCTTTAGTTGAGAAAGAAAAAGCAGTTCTAAAATCTCCCTTGGACATATCAAAAGTAAAGGTTTTTAGGATCAGAATGTACTTTTTTTCCCACCACAAGCCAGAGGAGCCTGAGAATCAAGATATGACATAAGGAAATGTCCCACTGCCTAGACAGGAAGTGGAAGTGGAGGGTATTTGCATGGTAAGGGAGTCTGGGGGGAACATAGAGGAAGAGGAAAAGAGGCCAGAGGTCAGGCACAATGGTACTGACTTCCGTTCCCGATCAAGAGTTTAGGTGGAGCTGAGTGAAAGGCAGTAAAAATGCCAAATAGTATGAGGTGGGAGCTGAAAACCTCAGGGATTTGAGGCCAACTTTTCACTTGAATTCTAGGAAAATACTTTTAGGGTCCCTCTAACAAATGTGCAACAATAGAGAAAAAGGAAGCATGGCATATTTTTAGCAGAAAAGGCATATGGAAGAGCCCTGACTGGTGTGGCTCAGCTGGTTGAGCATCGTCCCATGCACCAAAAGCTCCCTCCCTGTTCAATTCTGGTCTGGGCACATGTGGGGGTTGCAGGCTCAATACCCAGTAGGCAGCATGCAGGAGGCAGTTGATCAATGTTTCTCACTAACATCGCTCTTTCTCTCTCTCTCCTCTCTCTCTCTCTCTCTCTCTCTCTCTCTCTCTCTCTCTCTCTCTCTCCCTCCCACCCTTCCTCCCACTGTACCTAAAATTAATAGAAAAAAATAACCTCAGGTGAGGATTAACAAAAAAATGAAAATAATTTTTAACAATCAATAAAAACATAGTTTTAAAAAGTAAAGGCATGGAAGGAATCCAGAAGATTCCTATGCACCCAGTGAGAAATACAAAAAGATGACTATTAGGCCGAAACCGGTTTGGCTCAGTGGATAGAGCTTCGGCCTGCGGACTGAAAGGTCCCAGGTTCGATTCTGGTCAAGGGCATGTACCTGGGTTGCGAGCACATCCCCAGTGGGGAGTGTGCAGGAGGCAGCTGATCGATGTTTCTCTCTCATCGATGTTTCTAACTCTCTATCTCTCTCCCTTCCTCTCTGTAAAAAATCAATAAAATATATTAAAAAAAAAAAAAAGATGACTATTAGGGTGAGAATCGGCAGTCCTTTGAGAGGTGACTTATGTAGTAGAGGCTAGAGATGGACCAGATCTTGGGCTCAGATGCAGGTTATAGCTGAGATTCCGGAATCTGCAGCAAATAGGCCCACATCAGCATGGGAAGGAAGAAAAAGATACCAAAGAAAACAAACCAAGAAAATAGGGCCAAAGTTTCACCATCTCTAACCTTCAGTGGCATTACCCAGTAAGATGAGGGATATCTTCATGAGCCAGCAAAGACCGGAGGGACCAGCCTTGTGGAACCAGCAGTCCAGGCTCCTGTCCATAACAATGCATGGAATCTGTATACACAGGCTCCAGTTTAGGAGGAAGAAGAAAAGGAAGCCTTTAGGAGCAACAGAACTGAAGATCTATCCCATGTCTATTCAAGGTTAAGGGAATGGGCACTCAAGATGTTCAGATAAACTATGGGAAATGAAGAAGCTATAATTTTTGGCACATCTAAACTGTACTATTGAAAAGGTTGATACTCATTTCAGTAGGAAACCCCTACTTAAGGGTATAATCATGAGGAAACTGCAGCTCAAAAAAGTAACCTAACTCACCCAAGTTCACAGAGCCAGTAGACAGGAGACCTCTGGCCCCAAAGACAAGGACCATTCCACTCTGCCTCTTGTTATCAGGACATCCCAGCAGACCGTTGGCAGTCTGGCCCACCCCAAATTACTGGCCTCGTTTGCCACCACATTCTTCACCTTCTTTGTGTTTCAATCACAGGATTATTTCCCTCCTTCATGCCTGCTGCTTCAATGCAAATCCAAGTCCCACCCTTTTCTCTTCTACCCAACTTAATACCTTTGGGTATGTTCCTTGTTGGTAGCAAAGGTGGGATGTACCGAGAAACACAGTGACAAAGCTTAGTTGCCCCAGCCAGTTTCCAGGAAAGAGTGCTCCTGTCTCAGCTGTTTCCTCTGGGCGGAGGCTGCCAGGTCAACAGGCAGGGCAGCCTGGGTTTACAGCCTCCTACTTGGTTAGCGGTGGCTGTGACCACGTCAACAGAATCACACCGGGTCTGCAATGCCCTCTACTTTCTCAAGCTCAGAGGCTGGATCCAGCCATTGTTTACAGCTCCACTGTCCCCTTGACTTTCATCCTTATTCCTCTAGCACACAACCCCCCCCAATTTCTCCCTAACTTTCCTCTACAATGAAATCAGCCAGGCTACCCACAATTCCTGTTTATCTTATTTTGCACATAGTCTCTTACAATGTCATTAACATGAGAGGAAAACTCCTTTAGACAATCAGAAGTGTCTCCGTCAAATCCTCCACTTCACTTGGTTTATCTCCAACTGGCTCATCTCTTGTCAAACGAATCTAAACCCTCTACAACCTTTCCCCTTACTGATCCTTACCAAGGTCTTCCTATAACTACTCTGATCAATCCGTGTTCTCCTAAAGCCAGTTAAGTTAGCACAGCTCTTTCCCACAGAACTTTCTGCGATGGGGTATTCTGTATCTGTGCCGTCCAATATGGTACCACATATGACTACTGAGCCCTTGAAATGTGGCTCAGTGTTCCTGAGAAACTGATATTTTAAAATTTTTGTTTTATTTCAATTAATTTAAATGTAAAAAGCTATATGTGACTGGTGACTACCACACTGGACAAACACAGGATTAGAACATTTTATTTTGACCAATGTAACATACAGGATATTTCCTAGCATATACGAAAGCACACATGACATATTTACATACTTACAAACCAAATACATCTCATATACTTCACACTTAACTTAAAATATTCCTCCAACACAGTAGACTTTCCTTCTCTTCAATAATAGCTATAAACTATTATAACCAAGCCAGAAGTTACCCCCTCAGCAAAGCTTTCCCTGTCCCCTCTGTACAAACAATCACCGCCCCCTTTCCAAGACTCATGAGTATCTTTCACAGCATCCATCACAGTCTATTAGTTCATTTTTGACATTTTGATCTCCACTCCTGTTAGAATGTGCTCTCTCTGAAGGAGGAAGAGACTCTTTTATTCATATTTGAGTTACCAACACCTAGAGCAAGAGTGGTCATAGTGAGCATACACTGTTGGATGAGAAAAACAAGTGAAAAATAAAATTGGTAGAAAAGTTACAACTGTTTTGTTTTGTTTTGTTTTTAACGAGCATGGAAAGGATAAAATCTCACTGGGGCAGAGATAATGAAAGTATCATCTGTTTTATGTCTTTTTCTTTCACATTCCTTTTTATGGAAGTTGCTGTGATCTATTTGAGAAATAATGTAGAATACTAATTGCTAATGAGACCTCTGTGGAAGCCAGCAGGAAAGAGTATTTGAGTTGTCAGTTATCAGATGTTAGTAATAGATGGGAGACAACATGCCTGGTTGAACAGTTCTCACCACAGTTGTCATCTGCTACACACACCAACCCTAGATATGTCTCCGCAGAGTTGAGTCACAATTAATACACTGGAGTGTTGCCATCACCACTTCAGTAGTCTTTTTTTATTTTAATTTTCAATTACAGTTGACATTCAATATTATATCAGTTTCAGGTGTACAGCATAGTAATTAGATATTTATATAATTTACTAAGTGATCCCCCCATAAGTCTAGTACCCACCTGACCCCATACATAGTTATAAGATTATTGACTATATTCTCTGTGCTGTACTTTACATTCCTGTGACTGTTTTGTAACTACCAATTTGCACTTTTTTTTTTTGAACTTCTTTTTTTTTTTAATTAAATCTTTATTGTTCAGATTATTACATTTGTTCCTCTTTTTTCCCCCCATAACTCCCCTCCTTCCAGCTCCCACCCCACCCTCCACCCTCACTCCCCACCCACTGTGTCCATCCATAGGTGCATGATTTTTGTCCAGTCACTTCCCGCATCTCCCACACCCCTTTTTCCCCCAAGAGTAGTCAGTCTATTCCCTTTCTATGTCCCTGATTCTATTATAATCACCAGTTCATTCTGTACATCAGGTTATTTATTCACTTGATTCTTAGATTCATTTGTTGATAGATGCATGTTTGTTGTTCATAATTTGTATCTTTACCTTTTTCTTCTTCTTCCTCTTCTTAAAGGATACCTTTCAGCATTTCATATAATACTGGTTTGGCGGTGATGAACTCCTTTAGCTTTTCCTTATCTGTGAAGCTCTTTATCTGACCTTCAATTCTGAATGATAGCTTTGCTGGATAAAGTAATCTTGGTTGTAGGTTCTTGGTATTCAGCACTTTGAATATTTCTTGCCATTCCCTTCTGGCCTGCAAAGTTTCTGTTGAGAAATCAGCTGACAGTCGTATGGGTATTCCCTTGTAGGTAATTGAGCCTCTTTCTCTTGCTGCTTTTAAGATTTTCTCTTTGTCTTTTGCTCTTGGCATTTTAATGATGATGTGTCTTGGTGTGGTCCTCTTTGGATTCCTTTTGTTTGGGGTTCTCTGCGCTTCTTGGACCTGTAAGTCCATTTCTTTCTCCAGGTGGGGGAAGTTTTCTGCCATTATTTCTTGAAATAGGTTTTCAATATCTTGCTGTCTCTCATCTTCTGGCACTCCAATGACTCTGATATTAGACCGCTTAAAGCTGTCCCAGAGGCTCCTTACACTATCTTCACACTTTCGGATTCTTTTTTCATTTTGCTTTTCCAATTGGGTGTTTTTTGTCGAATCTTTGGTTTGATTATTGTACTCCTCTGGTCTGCTATTGGGTATAATATTCTTTATTTCAGTCCGTGTATGCTTACTTTCTAATTTCTTTATCGTAGCATCGAGGGTCTCATTAGTTTTCGTGAGGCTCTGCACAAATTTATGGCAAGCCCTCAAAATTGCGATTCTTAGCTCCATATCCTCCATTTCTGTCATGTTTTTTTGTCTCCGCATCTTTTATGCTTTCTTGGTGCACCCCCTTGTGGTCTCTGTGCACAGTCTTGTTCTAGCCAAGCCTTAATTGTTGTAGTTAACACTAGAGGGATTTGACCCCCCAGTCCGACTGGCTATAGGAATCAGCTGTATGGAAAACGTCTGCCTTCTGGGGAGGCGCTAATCCAGCCTTTGCCTGAGGCGATCGGCAAATGGCTGTGCGCAGGCTTTGGGCGGGGCGGGATCAACAGGGCGGGCGGGGGGAGCAGTTATGGCCACGCTCAGTCCCGTTCCCAGAGGCTCTGCTTCTCAGAACCCCGGCAGCCGCTGCAAACCTCGGAGAGAAAGCTGCCCTCAGGTTCCAACTGATGCCGGATAATCCCGCTTCTCCCGTTTGAGTCTGGGTCCCTAGAGACTCGCCCGGATCTGGAGCCCAGAGTCTGAGACTCACTCCCGACAGAAAACGACAACCGCGCCCTCAGCCACCAGCCCGCTTTGCGCGCACCTCGGTACCTTTGTATTTTCCACACTGCGCCGCCTCTGAGCCTCGATTTGCTGTTCTCTTTCCTTCTAGTTGTAGAGTCTCTCTTCAGCCAGCCTTCCTGGGGTTCTGGGTGATGTCCGTTCACTCTTTTAGTTGTATTTTTGAAATGGTTGTTTGCGGCAGCGGTCTCCGGTGTTTACCTACGCCGCCATCTTGGTCTCCCCCCAATTTGCACTTCTTAATCCCTTCTCCTTTGTCACCCAGTCTCCTCTTTTCTGGCTACCATCAATTTGTTCTCTGTATCTATGAGTCTATTTCTGGTTTTTTTTTGTTCATTTATTTTGTTTTATGTTTTGTTTTAATCCTCACCAAAGGATGTGTTTTCATTGATTTTTTTTTTAGAGAGAGAGAAAGGGGAAAGAGAGAGAAAGAGAGAGAGAGAGAGAGAAAGAAATCGATCAGTTGCCTCCTGTACATAATAACCAGGGATTGAGCCCACAACCTAGGTATATGCCCTGACTAGGAATCGAATCCACCTTTTTAGTGCACAGGAGGGCCCTCCAACCAATGGAGCACCCAGCTGGGGCATGTTCTTTTATTTTGTTTTTTAGATTCCACATACAAGTGAGATCATATGATATTTTTCTTTCTCTGTCTGACTTATTTCACTTAGCATACCTCTAGATCCATCCATGTTTCACATATGATAAGATTTCATGCTTTTTTATGGCTGAGTAACATTCCATTGTACATATGGAACACTACCTTTATCTAATCATCTGTTGATGGGCACTTAGGCTGCTACCATAACCTGGCTATTGTAAATAATGCTGCAATAAACATAGGAAAACATATATCTTTTTGAATTAACATTTTAGACTTCAGTAGTCATTTTAAATGCAAACAGTGTTGGGTCATGTCCACGATTAAAATCCATTGCTGACCAAACTCTTTAACTTGACCTGCAAGACTCTATGTGAATTAACGCCCAATCCAACTCTCCAGCTGCAATCTAGAATGTGCTCCCCCAGTTCCCCGCTCCAGCCACTCTGGCCTTTCCTAGCCAGCCTCCACCAAGTTCCTTCCGCCCTCAGAGCAAATGCACTTTCAGCTCCTGCTCCCTGGAACTCTCTCTCTCTCTAATTTTTTTTTTTTTTTTTTTTTTGCCAAATTAATGCCAACTCATCCATCAACACTCATCTCAAGCATCACTTAGTGGGGGGAAATTTTCCTCATGTCCAAAGAAGGCCAGATCCATTTTATAGGCAAAATATATATCTCATTAATAACACCCACTACAGATGGTTTTACATGTATTTGTGAATATTTGACACTTACCCCCAAATGCTAAGTTCCAGGTGAATCTAAATTTTTACTTTCTGTTCATTATTTAACTCTCTGGCCCTTACCATTGTCTATAGTACAAAGTGGACACTCAATAAATATCCATTAGATGAATGAAATATGAATAAGTGATTGGTACAAAATCTTCTATTAAGACTGTAAATCTAACAACTAAGTATTATTGAAGATCACAACTGAAGTACCTAAAGATCACAAGGATTAAGTCCCTAATAAAGAATTAACACTTCAAGCCCCAGCCGGTGTGGCTCGGTTGGAGTATCATCCCATACACCAAGAGGTGGTGGGTTTGATTCCCAGTGAGGGCACATACCCAGGTTTCAGGTTTGATCCCTATTGGGGCACATGTGGGAAGCAACCTATCGATGTTTCCTTCTCTCTCTCTCTCTCTTTCTCTCTCTCTCTTTATCTCTCTCCCCCCCTCCTTCCCTCTCTAACAAATAAATAAATAAATAAATATACCCTTTCATTAAAAAAAAGAAAAGAATAAACACATCAATCATATCCTGACTTCCCTGTAGTAAAAACGATAACGACTCTCTAACAAAGGAGAGGTGCTGAGATCATTTAACATATTCCATCTCATGCTAAGAAATAACCCACCTGGAGGTCACTAAGTCAGCACAGCACATCACCATCTGCAGTGGCCAGCAGATGCTTCCAGGAGTAATTAGAAGCACTGATGTTAAAATATCCAGAGATTATCATTGTGGGATTTACTTCAGGATAATGGATATAGACCTTTTAGCTTACATGTTTCCTTATCTTTAAACAAACCAAGGGAAATAGTGTTTCACTTTTCGCATTTTGTGTCTGGTTTTGGACATAGTATCCTATATAATAAAAGGCTAATATGCAAATCGACCGAACAGCGGAACGACCAGTCACTATGACGCACACTGACCACCCGGGGGCAGATGCTCAATGCAGGAGCTGCCCCTGGTGGTCAGCGTGCTCCCACAGGGGGAACACCGCTCAGCCATTAGCCAGGCTCATGGCTGATAAGCAGCACAGTGGCCATGGCAGGAGCCTCTCCCGCCTCCACAGCAGAGCTAAGGATGTCCGACTGCCAGCTTAGGCCCACTCCCCGAGAGCTCAGACATCCCCCAAGGGCTCCCGGATTACAAGAGGGTGCAGGCCAGGCTGAGGGACCCTCTGAGTACGCGAATCTCATACACCAGGCCTCTAGAGTAATTTATAAACATACAATAAAGCACATTAATTACACATTGATATTAACTCATGTGTTCACTGAACAACTATCTAGCTACTCACTAACATTGCCCAGCAGCAGTGGAAAAACATAGACAATATCTGGCCTATGGAGCCTACACTCCAGCGAATAAGAGCTAGAATATACTCAAGGTATACTCTGATTCCAAGCACTGGGCTAAGAGGCTGAAATGCGTTATCTCATTTTAATAAGTTAGCATAATGGGCATTTTTTGTTTGAGAACTTTCCAGATCCACAATTTTTAACAGCTACTGTTTCCCTTGAGAAACTATGTTCCCCAGAGATAGTCTCTATTTGGGCCTCTTAGAAATAGGCCCCGCCCTCCCACCAAGTGTCAAGGTGTAACCCAGGCTTCTGGGCCACGCAAGTGCTTCTTCCCTGGAATCTGAATAGAGAATGAAAGGGACTGCATTCAGACCAGACTCCTCTGACCAGGAAACTGTCTAGGGCTGTGGTTCTCAAACTTCCTAATGCTGTGACCCTTTAATACAGTTCCTCATGTTGTGGTGACCTCCAACCATAAAATTATTTTCATTGCTACTTTATAACTGTAATTTTGCTACTGTTATGAATCGTAATGTAACTATCTGATATGCAGGATGTATTTTCATTGTTACAAATTGAACATAATTAAAGCATAGTGATTAATCACAAAAATAATATGTAATTATATATGTGTTTTCTGATGGTCTTAGGCGACTCCTGTAAAAGGGTCGTTCAACCCCCAAAGGGGTCGCAACCCACAGGTTGAGAACCGCTGGTCTAGGGTTTCCTTCTTCCTAACATTCTATACATGCTATCTTCAAATCTGAGTCCCTGATATCCTTCTAATAAATGATTTTTGCTTCAGTTAGAGTCAGTTTCTTTGCTTACAACTTAATAATACTGTCATTGAGAAGATGACAAATGGCCCTGGCCAGCGCTTGTCAGTGGTTAGAGCTTTTCACTGTGATCAGAAGGGTCTCAGGTTTTATTCCCAGTCAAGGGCATGTGCCTGGGTTGCAGGTTCCATCCTTGGCTCTGGTCGGGGCAAGTCAGGAATGCAACCAATCAATGTGTCTCTGTTTCTGTTTCTCTCTCCTGCCTTCCCGCCCCCTTCCACTCTCTCTAAAAACTAATGGGAAAAAATATCTTCACGTGAGGATTTTTAAAAAGAAGAAAAAGATGACAAGATGGGTTGAGAAATGTGCCCAAGGTCATACCACTAGAGCACAGTAAAGATCAGAACCCATGCAGTCTGATTCTAGATCTCTCCTTACTACTGAAAAAGACGATGTGTCCCTGGGTGCCATGGCCCACAGGGTAATCTTCAGCAGGTTCTGTACTATCCACCTCGATCAAGACTTTACCAATGTACCTACCACCTTCAGCTCATAATGAGTCCATGCCTCACACCTTTATTTGAAGTGTCTGAAGGGCCTCCTAGAGCAGAAACATGAAGGTTGCCTGTAAGCAGTGGGTTGTGAGCAGAACCAGCCAGAGAACAGGGCACCCTCTATCACTAAGCTGGGCACAGGCAGATGGGCCGGCTACTGGCAGTTAGTGGTTTCCCCTGGATCGCACCCAATGACCTTGGAACTGAGAAGGCTTCTAGCCTGAGAGGCTTATCAAGTTTTGGAAAGTAGAATAGTTCACCCCCAAAACATGCATCTAAAATCTTTGGGCCAGAAGCCTCTTTCAGGTTTAAGTCTTTGTTGCAGCTTCCAAAGTGAGTGAATAAAGCCTGGGGGGGAGAAAAAGGCCCTCGGAGAACAAGAAAGAAATCACAGGGGAGGCACACCATCAAATGGGAGTTATAATTCTTCCCCATGACCTTGCCTCAATGGTGCACAGTGACAAGTAATACTTGTATCCTCACAAGTGAAAGGTATATAGTACATTGTTGGGAGTCCACGGAAGAGTCCAAGAGCACTTCTTTGGCTGTGTTGGTTGTGGATTTCTCACACATACAATAACAAGTTTCTGGCTTCCCTGGCACATATGCTTGAGCAATGTGTTGCTGTATTTCTGACAGTTGGTGACATTTCCTTTGCAGTCAGCAAGATTCGTACAGAGGCTGTGTGTCCAATAAAGAAATTAACATCCTGAGTCCCTATCTTTGCTATTAGTCATCATTTGAGCTTTCATCCAAAAAGCATTCAGTGAACAAACACCTACTGTGTACCCAGCCCTTGGGGACAGAAAGATGAATATGAAGCAGTTGCTGCTCCCTCAAGGAGACGACACATGTACTCTAATGACTATATTATCCAGTGACATTATTAACTAAAACAATTGCCATTAAAATTTATTTGAGAACTTATATTGTTCCAGGAACTGTCCTAAAATATTTTGCATGTAATAGCCCCTCTAATCCTCACAGTAGCTCTGTTATTATACCCATTTTTTAGAGGAGAAGGATGGAAAAGTTATATAATTTCTCCAGATAACACTAGGACAATAAGAATGAGGACAGCCCTAGCTGGTTTGGCTCAGCGGATAGAGTGTCGGCCTATGGACTGAAAGGTCCTGGGTTTGATTCCAGTCAAGGGCACATGCCTGGGTTGTGGGCTCAGTCCCCACAACCAATCAATGGTTCTCTCTCATCATTGATGCTTCTATCTCTCTCTCCCTCTCCCTTTCTCTCTGAAATCAATAAAAATATATTAAAAAAAAAAAAAGAATGAGGACAATAAGAATGATTCCAGAAAAGAGATGCCAATCACGAAGAAGAGTACTGGGTTTGATAGCAGAGATTGTGTGAGCTGCTCAGCTACTCTATTAAGGTGGTATTAAGGAAAGGTGATCATATTTCTCTTGTGACTGTCACCCTCAAGGATCATGGTTAACATACATCCATCAAAGGACAGTTACTTATGAATCTGCAGGGGCAGATAACAGACTTAAGATTTATATCAATCACTTTTCAAAGCTTGAAAAAATTCATTCTATTGATCTATTGTGTTTGAGATCTGAGAATTCAGTAAATTGATTAAAAAATTAACACAGAGTTAGGAGATCAATTGAAGAAACTGATATGTTTTGGCCAAAAGGCCATTTAACAATCAGAATTTTTCAACTGGGTGAGACCTTCGACATAAACTGATCAATCACTTTCCATTTTAAAGTGAAAGGATGAACTAAAAAAGACTTGTCCAAGAGCATATGCAGACTTTATATAAGAGCCAAGACTGGCACCCTTGCCTTCTGAATCCTAATCCAGCGGATGCTTCCAGGAGTAATTAGAAGCATTTAATTACTAAAATTAAAACAACTTTATCAAGGCATAATTGAAATACACTAAATTACATATGTTTACAGCGTACAATTTGATCCATTTTTTGTTTTATTTATTTTAATTTCTTCATTGATTAAGGTATTACACATGTGTCCTTATCCCCCCATTGCCCCCTCACCCCCCCCACTCATACCCTCACCCCCTATTGTCTGTATCCATTGGTTAGGCTTATATGCATGCATACAAGTGCTTTGGTTGATCTCTCCCCCTTACCCCCACGCTTCCCTACCTTCCCTCTGAGGTTTGATGGTCTTGATCCATTTTGACACATGTATTCACCTGTGAAACCATCACTGCAATAAACATAATTATCTGTATTAGCCCTCCCCATCCTTCCATTCCTAGACAACCACTGATTTGCCTTCTATCACTGCAAGTTTGCATTTTCACAATTTTATATAAATGGAAGAATACAGTATAAACTCTTTTTGGCTGGCTTTTTTCATTCACATAATTACCTTGAGATCTGTGTTATGTGTATCCATAGCTCACTCTTTTATTGTTTAATAATATCCCATTATATGGGTACAAGACAAGTTGTTTAGCCATTCATCTGCTAATGGACACTTAGCTGTTTCCAGTTTTGAGCTATTAGAAGTAAATCCACCATAAACATTCCTGCACAGGTGTTTGTGTGGACGTATGCTTTTATTCTCCAGACTAGATACCTGAGCGCGAACTGGATGGGTTGTATGGTAGGTGTATGTTTATGTTTTTAAGAAACTGCCAAACTAGTTTTCAAAATTGTTGTACCTTGTACATCCCCACCAGCAGTCCTTGTGAGTTCTAGCTATTCCACATCCTCTCCAACATTCAGTACCAACTTTCTTTTCTTATTGTTATTAGCTAGTAATGATTCCCATCACAACTAACTGGCAAATTCCTTAATTCCACTGCGAGAGGAATGCCTCACATGTCTAGGGCCTGATGTGATTCTCTTACCCACCCCCATCCATCCTTTTCCTTTCTCCCTGGGTCAGTTTTGTGGGATAGTCTTTGGGAAACGGTAAAAAGAGTAGACATTTTAGAGGAAATGTCGATGTGAAAACCTGGAAAGTCTAACTTTCTTAGAGGTGCTCCCTTTGGTGGACCTACAGGAAGAGAGAGCTCCTCACGCAGAGCACAGGAAGCACATGGCGTTCCCACCTGACTGGAGGGAAGCAGCTCTCAGGGGCTTGGGACCTGATGCCAGGACCGTGAATGGTCCAACAACAGGAAAGAGGGAGGGAGAGCAATGAGAAGCTTCTCCACCTCCTATTTTGGTGGGCTCTTTACGGATCACAAAGTGTCTTTTTTCCCGTCCCTAGACTCTTTGAGAGTAGAAAACTTCGCTTGGTCACCCCCATAAGAAATCCATAAATACCTGGTATTCGTTATTTAATTATTTAATTAAATTAGCAGGGACCTGATATCAGGATCTGTGCTGAGAATTTTACATCCGTTATCTCATTGTAATTCCCATAGCCACCACGTGAGGTTGGCATTACTAGTCCCAGTTTACATGTGAAGAAAGTCAGACAGAGAGAAATGTAACTTGTCCTCAATCACAAACTAGTAACTGGCAGAGCAGAATTTGAACCTAGCTCTGTCTGACTTTAATCCCAAGCTCTTAACCACTGACCTTTTAAATGCCTATGGGTGCTGTGAATGTAAGTGTGAAAAGTGAAACCCCTTCCAAACCTGACCCTCAGTAAGTCTCTTCTGCCATACTGTGCATTGACTGTAGACACTGCATGCTGCATACTCAAGGCATTTTTGCAATTCTTAAATGTTTGCCAAGAGCACTTCCTTTGTGGTCCCTAGTAAATTTGGAGGAAAGGGGGAATCCATATTTAGAACTTTGATTACTAAATGCATGGCTTTTCTTTTCTCTCCTGCCCACCCGTTCAAGCTAATGTTGCAGTACTGCTACAGATTTTTCAGATATAACACACAGGTATCCCTCCCCATGAGGTCCAGTGATTCTACACCTTTGGTGTATGTAATTCTCACCTGGGGAGCTTGTTAAAAAACAGAAATGCCAGGACTTCACATACTGAGATTCTGATTCAGTAACATTGGTTCTGGCCTTTTCCAGGTAGCTCAGTTGGTTAGAGCATCTTCTCCATAAGGCCAAGGATGGGGATTAAATCCCCGGTCAGAGCATATCCAAGAATCACCAATGAATTCATAAATAAGTGGAGCAACAAACTGATCAATATCTCTCTCTCCCCCTCTCTCTCTCTCTCTCTCCCTCTCCCCCCACCCTCTCTAAATAACAATTAAGAAAAAAAGATTGATTCCGAACCCGGCATCTGTATTTTCAACAAGCATCCTAGGCAGAGAGATCACTGTTACTTTGTGGTTGCCTGTCATCCCTTCATTCCCTGACCTGGAGCCAACCCAATTTTATTACAGGAGTTGCCTGTCCCCTGCTGGGCTTGGTCCTGGACAATTCACACACTCACCTTCATAGAAGCCAAACTCCCTTTCTCATCAATTGGTTTAGCCAAGGAATTGGCATGGGAACTAAGCTTAGCCAACCATTTGCCCTCTCCCGACACTCTGAAACTGCAGTGAAGGAACAAGTGCAGATAATGCAGCTCAGCAATGAAGTCCTGTTCCAGCCATGAGGCGACTGTGTGCTTACTGCTTCTTGGACACAGAGTTTCCTGGGTTCTTATCTTGACCCTCAAGTCTATGAATCCCTATCCAACTTGTCCAAATATCTTTTCAATAAATACCTTTGGCTCAAGCTAGTTGGTCAGATGCCCATGTTTGCAACCAGAGAGATATTCCATGATACCCCAGGCAATTCCAACTCAAGAGATCCAAAGGCCAGCCTTTGAGAATACTGCTCTTGATTTTCAGCACTTCCCTACTTGGCCATATGGGGAAAGGACATGTTACCACTATTAGCTATCTCCAGCCATCATTCCTCCATAAGTAAACTTGTTAAATCTGTTCAAAAGCATAAGAAGACCCTTTTCTCATAATACAGGGTGAGGCAAAGTAGGTTTATAGTTGTTCGTACGAAAAACACAATAAATAATAGTACAAGAATAACTTTTTGTTTACTCACAACTGTAACCCTCCTTTTGCCCCACCCTGTATGTATTCATTCTTCTTTTGCATCCCATGCTAGTAGTCTCTGCATATAATAAGGGCCTTTTTCACTATTAGAACTCCAAAATGCTTTTCGTAGGCTGGCAAACCAGAATTATCCTCACTAGCTTTTCCTTATTTGTGCATCTCAGGAGCCTCTGTCAGCCCACAAGTAGAGGAAGAGTTGGTAGAACCAAGTGAACATCTGACAAGCCACTAATGAGCTACCAGGTAGTGTGTTGATGTGGGCCACAACCTCAGGGAACCGATTGCAATGTGAGGATCCATAGGAAAGCAGAAAAACCAAAGAGCACAATTAGAAACTCCTGATGAAATGATGACATTCCAGCGATAACAATGGATGCTGTCTCCTCAAAGGAAGTTTCTATGGTCATAAGCCTTGGTCACAAATTTCTGGCTAAAGAGTTAGTCACTGAAGAACAAATTGTAGCAGAACAGAATAAGGGCTGTGACCATTTTTTCTCAGCTAAGGCAATCCTCTATAGTGTTGTTAACAAACTAGTTCTAAATGCTACAGTGAGCTTGATCTTCAGAAGAATTAACTTCCAGTGGGGAGTGGCCCTCTGAGACTTTTGACTGGCCAGCGTCGTTATTACTCCCCTTCTCTGAGAACAGCATTCCAGTGTGCCTCGGGGAGACCGCCATTTCCCAACCATGATCTGGGTAGTTCCAATAGCACCACCTCCTTGGCTCCAGGGGAGACACAGAACCTACGCCTGGCTAGTCAGGGCTTTCAATCTTCCTGGTAGATTTGAGATGGACATAAGACACAAGCCAGACCAGGGAGACTCAGATCTAGCCTTCTGCTGGATCTATGGGGAAGAATACACTTTCTGCTGAGTTTGTTAGGCTACTTAGATCCAGGCTGTTTTGGCCACCATTAAAGGAGAAGCTCCCTCCAAGAGCCTTTGAATCCAGTCATGATTGAAGGAGCACTAACCACTGGACTTTTCAATATTCCCCCCTCTCCCCGCCTCCCCCAATAAAGTCCTTTTGGTTTTGCTTAAGTTATTTTTGAATTGGGTTTCTGTCACTTGCAACCACAAAAATCTTGATTAATACACATGGGAGGCAGTAGACTGACCCCCACAAAGATTATTTGAGGTTGCTCGTCCATCCATCTGGAAATACTCTTTCTGCTTGAGGGAAAGTGATACAGCAGAAGAGAAGGGCAGGAAGCTCTTATGATTGAATCCTCCTGCTACAAACACATTCCCACACATTTCCCAAGCTCTGCGGCAAAGCTTGTTTCCTTGCCTTCCTTCTGCACAGTGTTTTCAAATTCGGAACATATGCTGAAGCATTCCAAATGAACTTGACTTCTGCTGTTTCGCTTTCTTAAGGAAACCATTTCATTTTGTGTGGCCTCCCCTGTGACCTTGATGCCTTTCTTTCAGCTGTGATTCCTTTAAGAAACAAGAACACCTGCCCAGCACCAATAATTCGAGCAAGTTCTCCACCAGAATAAATCACAAGGAAGATTTAGAGAAGACAGGTCAGGGTTGCCTCCTGGACCTCATGCCAATTCGCACACTCAGCTTCTTCATGCATCAGCCTTCAGTGAGAGACTCCGGCCCATTAACACTGAATACCTTTCCGATGGGATGGAACTGTGAGCACCCCAACATCCTCACTAATGTGAAGGTATAACGTTGATTTACAGCTTATCACACCGCCCCCCTGACTCCCCACAAGTAGTTGATTGCCAAACCCTGTGATCACCCCCATGGAGCTTAAAAATAAAACTCAGATTGCTTAAAAGAAAACACACAGGTTTTCAACACCACTGACCAGGGGATGGGTAACCTGAAGATCCTCTGCTTCAGATAATATGACAAAAATCACGTCTAAAACCTTGCAAAGAATGACTAGAGACAAAGAAAAAGATTGAGGAAACATGAAAGAAAAAATAGTAAAATCTAGCAAAAACTGGATGTAGGAATACAAAGAAAGAGACCAATTGGAAATTGTGCTAGAATTTCTTGCTTAAGAAGTTAGATATAAAGGAGAGAATACCATGGATTAGAGCTGGTAAATGTCAAAGGATCAATGGGGGGGGGGGGGGGGGAGGACATATGTAATACTTTCAACAATAAAGATTTTCAAACTATTACTTTTTATAAAAATAATTCTGGTTCGTTGTAGCAATAGAAATCACCTGTAATCATACTGCCCAAGGATAAATACAATTAAACGTTTAATGTGTTACTTCTATGCCTGTATATAGACACCGATTTAGAACGCTGGTGTTTTATTAGTATTATTATTACAGCCTATTTGTCTAACGGTAATATTTTATTATTATTCCACCTCACTGAACATTCAAAACATAATTTTAAAATTTATTTTTGCAGTTAATTACCCAATATTTCCCAACATACAAGGAGGTGTAAGAAATAATGTCATAAATACCCTATGCCCATCACCCAGCTTAAGAAATAAACCATCAGGAACACAACTGAAGCTTTCTGATATGCCTCGGGAATGACATTCTTTTCTCCTCCCCACTTGCTGATTAGGTATAATTTTTTCCTAGCTGCATCATGTTCCCTCACAGAAACGAATCATATTCTATTTAATTCTTTATTGTTAGGCATGTAGATTGTTGCACATTTTTCCTTATTATACATAACCCTGCAATGAGCATTAACATATATACATCTTTGCACACACATCTATGATTATTTCCCTAACACACGCTCCTAGAGTGAAATTGCTGTTGTCCGAAGGTAAGAACATTTCGCTGCATATTGCCAAGGTGCCCTCCAGAAAAGCTCCACTCAAGTGCCCCCCACCCCACCCACCAGCCTCCAGGGGAGCGCGTACGGCCGCGCACGGAGCCCTGGGAGGCGTGAGCACTTGTTTCCAGGCCACACGGTCAGCGAGCTTACCTGCCAGCCCCGGCCGGCCAGGCTCCACGCGTGCACTGAGGACATCGGCCGGGAGTGGAGGGTCGCACGGAAGTGGGAGGATCACGCGAGAGTGGGAGGGTCACGCGGGAGTGGGAGGGTCGCGCGGGAGTGGGAGGGTCACGCGGGAGTGGGAGGGTCGCGCGGGAGTGGGAGGGTCACGCGGGAGTGGGAGAATCGCGCGGGAGTGGGAGGCGGAAGATAGGGACTGGGAAGGCAGCCTTGCCCAGTGGTTAGAGCGCTGCTGTGGGCGCCTGACTCTTCCTTGGGCAGTTATTTAACTTTTCTGGGCCTGTTTCCGCACCTGGAAAACAGGGGGCCGCAAACTTACTCAGCACACCCGTAAACCTGAGACAAAAGGACAGCGCACAGTGCCCCTCACTTGGATGCGGTGTTGCCGACGTCCACGCGCGCAGCATCTCGGGAAAAAGCCGGGACAGAAGGGCGGGCAAAGGAGCAGGTCAGGAAATAGAAACAAGGGCGGCTGAGCAGGGTGGAGGGCAGCAATGCACAGAAATGCAGTTACCTCTAAGTGAGAGGGCCCGGGAGGTGCTGCACGCTGGCTTTCCTGCCCCCGGCCCGTGTGTCGCCCCTAAATCGGATCCACTCCACCTGCCTGAGGCTACTTCAGAGCCACCGGAGGCGAGTCACCACGAGGGCCTTGGCTCCCGTGCAGAGGGTGAGTTTTCTGTGGCCAAGCAACAAGGAAGACGCTCTGTCTCGTCGCACGTCCAATACTGATGCGCCCCGTGTGGCGTCCTGCAGAGAAAAGCACCTGTCGAGGTGGACGGGCGGCCGCGGGGGAAGTGACCGGCGGGCGGGCCCCTGCCCGCAGCCTGCTCTGGTGGTCACTACTGAAGACGGCGCAGAGTCACTCCCGTTAGCAGAGCTTACACACGGGAGGCGCACAATGGGCACATCGGGCAGCACCGGCCAGTCCCTGCGCACCCCGATTAGGTCGTTGACTTGGTTAAAGAGGCGGTGGCCAGGGGTGGCCGGGGTGGCCCGCAGCAGCAGGTGCAGCAGCAGCAGGAAGGCCGAGCATGGGAGGGGACAGGGGTGCCGGGCGAGGTGTGTTTGGCGCCGTGGCCGGGGCAGGATCCCAGGGTCAGGCAGGTCAGCCACAAAAGAAGTCGGGCAGGCAGGCGGCAAACAGTGCGCTGGCCCTGGTCCAACAGAAACGTCAGCCTCCCTCGGCAGGCTGCGTGTCTGCTCCAGCCCGGGAGTTTGTTCAGAACAGAAAATAGAGGCAGGTGTTGGGGGGACCCCCACCTGTGCATTTGTGACCCTTTATGTTAAATCTTTTTTTTTTTTTAATTGACTTTTGAGAGAGAAAGGGAGAAAGAGAAACATCAGTGTGAAAGAGGAACATTGATCTGCTGCCTCCCGCGTGCATCCTGACTGGGGATGGAACCTGCAACCTGGGTATGTGCCCTAACGGGGAATCGAAAGAGCAACCTTTTGGGGTAGGGGACCACGCTCCAACCAACCAAGCCACACTGGCCAGGGCATTCAGTCTTTTTTTTGTTTGTTTTTAAGCTGGCATTTCTAGTTGGAGATGTTATTTGATGTTTTTTATTTTGTGAAGTCGCGGCCAACTTGACTCCTGGAAGGTTCTGTGTGTGAATGCACCTGTAGAGCCTTCCCCCTTGGTTAAGGGGGCATTTTGCAAACAGGGTTGTTTTATATCTCATGTTGGGTCCCTGTGTGACAAACAGATGGGAGGTTTTCATTTTAAGGTCTTTGCACTGAGATTGACAGTCCAGAGATTTTTTCCTGAAATTGTCTTTTCAAAATAAATCCTCACAGACATGTGCCTCGGAAGCTGTTGTGGGGGTGTGGTTGGGCCTGTTCCTTTGCCTCCTTTCCTCCTCTTTGTGTTACAAAAATAAAAACAAAACTACCAAAAAAAGCACACATTGACAGTATATTGTGTATGTATGTATATATATATATATATATATATATATATATATAAATTCATAGAATCGTTCATTCAAAGGAATTTCCTGAGGGCTTCCTTGTGCCTGCCCTGTGCTGGGAGGGGAGGGAGGAAATGGTCCCTGTTCTCTGAACTTCCCATCCCAATAGCAGAGACTAACATCTCTCTCATATATGCTTACATATTGTTTGATTTTTTTAAAAAGATAATGGCTAAGTATTACCAACTATTACAAAAAACTAACTTATTTGTTTTTAGTATAATGAATGATCTGCAACAACTAAACAAATGAAAACATGAAACAAAGCGAATAAACCAGGTCACCCTGGCCCGTGTGGCTCAATTGGTTGGAGCATCGTCCCGTGCACCAAAAGGTTGCGGGTTGGATTCCCGGTCAGGACACGTATACCAGGTTTCCAGTTCCATCCCCAGTCAGGGCTCGTGAGGGAGGCACCAACTGATGTTTAGCTGTCCATCTCTTTCCCTCTCTCCCTCCCTCCTGATAGTAAATCTTCTAGGCTTTTTGGACCACACAGTCCTTGCCACAACTACATTGCAGTGTAAAAGCAGCTGATGACAATACGTTGATGAATTGGCATGGCTGTGTTAAATTCTTTTTTTAAAATATATGGACACAAATTTGAACTTCATAGGATTTTCACATGTTGTGAAATATTCATCTTTTACCTTTTTTAATCATTTAAAACTATAAAACTCATTCTTAACTCATGGTGCAATTTTGGCCCATTATTTAAAACAGGTACATAATATTCTATTACATGGATATTTCAAAATATTTTTAATGAACCCTCAGTTGGTGACATTTAGATGGTTTCCAGTTTCCCCTGTTACACGAAGTGCTGGGATGAACTTTCTTGGACTGTGTCTTTGAATGTATAAGTAACTGTCTTCCATCTATCTCTGAGTCCACCCATGTTGCCAGCAGGAGCCCATTTGAAAAAATTAAATGGGAGGGATTCTTGAGACAGCCCTGCTGAGCTCCCAAAGAGAGGACCATATTGACTTTTTTACTCACCAACCTAATAATTCTGTTTTTTAAAAGGCTGTCAAATTGCCGACATGAGTTACTCTGAACAAAGCCTGCTGCTTGTTTTCAGCGATCCATAGTTCTCAGAAGAATTCTCAAGATGGCCTTCGAGGTTTCCTCCAGGAGGCTGTCAGAAGCACTTGACAGCCCCTTGACAGCCACCCCACCTCACAGAGAGACCCCTCCTCCCAGGGCCTCTCACAGGATACTCATCTTGTCTTTGTTTTAGACATTCAGTCAACTTGATAAAAGATTTCCTTCCTAGCTCCACTGAAACTCAAATACTTGGTACATTTGTAGATTTTTCCCCCCAAGAATCCTCAACTTCTATTTATCCATGGCTAGCTCCAACCTGTGTACACAATTTCTATTTTTGTTTTTGCTTGTTTCATTTCACTTTTTTTTTTAAAAAAAAAAAAGGGTTTTAAAATTATCTTTGCAAAAGAAATACAGGCTGTTGTATGAAAAACAAATACAAGCTTATTAAACTCCATAAAATGTATTGTAAAATCCCTCCCTGCTATGTCCCACCAGCAATCCCCACCCCCAGAGGTAGCCTGGGTCTCCAGCTGCAGAACTGCTTGTATGTGTGACCTTGGATAAGTCACTTAACTTCTCTGAGCCTTATAGTCTTCATCTGTAAAATAGGAGTGGGAACTCCTGTTACCTCAGCTGGAAACCATGCTTATAAAACATTTAACATTTACTACAATGCCTGATCATAGTAAATGCTCAAGAAACAATAGCTATCTATATATATAATCTATATATATAAAAGTCTAATATGCAAAGTGTCCCCTCCAGAGTTCGACGGGGAGACCAGGAGTTCAATCACTTGCTATGACATGCGCTGACCACCAGGAGACGGCGCAGAATATGGCGGGCAACCAGTGGCAATGATGGGGTGCTGAGGGAGCAAGGGAAGGAGGAGGTGGGGAGGCGGGGAGGTGGGAACCTGATCAGCCCTGATCACCTGCCAGGCCTAGGGACCCTACCTGTGCACGAATTTCGTGCACTGGGTTCTAGTATTAATATAATTTTTTAATCCTCACCCAAGGACATGCTTAGAAAGAGAAATGAAGAGAGAGAGAGAAAGAGAGAGATTCGCTGCCTTCTGTATGCACCCCTACCAGTAATTGAACCCACAATCCAGGTATATGTTCTGACTGAGAATCAAACCAACACAGGATGACAGGATGATGATCAACCAGCTGAGCCACTCCAGCAGAGTTATGTTAATATTATTAAACTTTTGTATTATCATTACAAAACTTATGCAAATGTAGTCATAATTTTTTAACATAAATGATGTTTAACATCTGGTATCATTCTATGCATAAGCTTTTATAATATTTTAAGTCACTTAATTTATCTGGAACATCCATCTCTTTTTTTTAATGACTTTATAGAATTCTAATGTGTCAGTATCCCATAAGTTGTTTAATCATTTCATTATTGATGGTTTTTCAGTTTTCAATGCTGGAGGGAAAACCCATGAACATACAGGTTTGAGAACTTATGGGAGTATCTTCTTAGGATGAATTCACAATGAGATTGTGTGTCAACGGGTATAAACATTTTTTATTTTAGTAGTTGTGACCCAAGGCAGTCATCTGTTCAGTCCCCAGCATATTTCCAGCTTTCGGCCTTCCAGGGCCTCATAGAACTGCACCACCTTGCCTGTAGAAAGGCCATGTGACTTGGCCAATAAATTGGTAGTACAAGGGACATATGCCATTTAATTGCCAGATTGAAACCTGCCAGATCATTCTTTATCTTCTGCCACAGTGACCAGCAATATTCCAGATAGTGGCTGCTACAACCAGCCTGAGTCCAGTAGTGAGGTCAATGCTGGACAGAGCCTCAGCTGACCCACCACAACACATGGTATACATGAGGAATTAACATTTGTTGTTTTAAGCCACCATCATTTGGGGAGTGTTAGTCACTGTGGTATAACCTGACTTCTCCCCAAATAAGTTTTCTTTTTATTTTTATTGAATTTATTGAGGTTACATTGGTTAATAAAATTATATAGGATTCAAGTGTACCTTTCTAAAATACATCATCAGTATATTGTATTGTGTGTTCACCATCCAAAATGTAGTCTTCTCCCGTCACCATTTACTCCCCCTTTACCCTCTTCTTCCTCCGCACCTCCCTTTTCCTCTAGTAATCACCATATTATTGTCTGTGTCTATGAGGTTTTTTGTTTGTTAGTTTGCTTAATCCCTTCACCTATTTTACCCAGTCCCCCAACCCCCAAACACACACCTGTCAGTCTATTTTCTGTATCTATGAGTCTGTTCCAATTTTGTTTATTTGTTTATTCTGTTTACTAAATTCCACATACAAGTGAAATCATGGTATTTGTCTTTCTCTGTTTGGCTTATTTAACTTAGCATAATACTCTCCAGGTTCATTCATGCTGTCACAAAAGGTAATATTTTTCTTTTTATGGCTGTGTAGTGTTCCATTGTGTAAATGTACCATTGCCTTTTTATCCACTCATCTACTGATTGGTTCCAAATCTTGGCTATTGTAAAAAGTGCTGCAGTGAACATAGAGGTGCATATATTCTTTCAAATCAGTGTTTTGGGTTTCTTTGGATATATTCCCAGAAGTGGAATGGCTGGGTCATAAGGCAGTTTCATTTTTAATTTTTTGAGGAGCCTCCACACTGTTTTCCACAGTGGCTATTCCCACCAACAGTTCACAAGGGTTTCCTTTTCTCCACATCCTCCAGCTTGTTTGTTGATTTGTTGATGATAGCCATTCTGACAGATGTGAGGTGATATCTCATTGTGATTTTAATTTGCATTTTCTGTAATGGTTTGTGACATTGACCATCTTTCATTATGTTTATTGGCCATCTCTATGTCCTCTTTGGATAAGTGTCTATTTAGCTCCTTTGCCCATTTTTTAATTGGATTGTTTGTTTTCTTGGTGTTGAATTGTTTGAGCTCTTTATAAATTTTTGATATTAACCCCTTATCAGATGTTTCATTGGCAAATATATTCTCCCATTAAGTGGGTTGTCTTTTTATTTTATTGATGGTTACCTTTGCTGTGCAAAACCTTTTTAGTTTGCCCAGCCAGCGTTGCTCAGTGGTTGACCATTGATTGACCTATGAACCAGGAGGTCATGGTTTGATTCCCAGTCAGGGCACATGCCCAGGTTGCGGCTCGATTCCCATTGGGGGGCATGCAGGAGGCAGCCTATCAATGATTCTCTCTCATCATTGATGTTTCTATCTCTCTCTCTCCCTCCTCCTTCCTCTCTGAAATCAATAAAAAATATATTTTAAAAAAAAACATTTTTAGTTTTAGTCCCTTTTGTTCATTTTTTTTGTTTGTTTCCCTTACCAGAGAAGATATATCAGAAAAAATGTTGCTACAAGAAATGTGTAAGGTTTTACTAACTGTTTTCTTCTAGGATTTTTATGGTTTTGAGACTTATAGTTAATCCTTCCATTTATTTTGAGTTTATTTTTGTATATGGTATAAGGAGGTGGTCTAGTTTCTTTTGTTCTTTTTTGTTTGTTTTTGTGTTTGTTTGTTTTTTACATCTATCAGTCGAATTTCTCCAATACCATTTATTGGATAGAATGTCTTTACCCCATTGTATGTTCTTGCGTCCTTTGTCAAATATCAATTTGGGTTTATTTCTGAGCTCCAGATCTATTTTGTTCCATTGATCTGTATGTCTGTTTTTATTCCAGTACCATGCTTTTTGATTACTATGGTCTTCCAGTATAATTTGATTTTAGGTAGTGTGATCCCTCCAACTTTGTTCTTTCTCAAGGTTGCAGAGGCTATTTGGGGTTTTTTGTGGTTCCATATAAATTTTTGGAATATTTGTCCTATTTCTGTGAAATATGCCATTTTTACCAATTTATACTCCTATGAAAAGTGAGTCTACTTCATTGTACACCATCTATAATTTTGCCAAATTTTACAGATTTCTCCTTTACATTATCTTATTAGAGATGAACAGGAAAAAAAAGGTACGTAATACTTCAGCCACTTGCCAAAGCTTGATTAATTTCACACTTGTCCTCATTTATTAGCGAATCCCATTTCCTCAAAAATACCCTCCATGCTAACATGCAACCAAAAGCCCTTCTCATGCTCATGAATTGCTTTCCACCCCACCCCACAACGTTAGCTAACCCCCTTTTTGCTGGTGTCATCTAATGTTCACCAGCCTTAACAGTGCGTTGTAATCCCGTGCATCGTTTTCCCCCCCCATCGTGATTTTCACATGAGTTTTTCTCCCTATATTAGAGAAATAAGCAGTCATTCTATGATATATGTGACTATCTCAAATGGCCCTTTTGATAAAAAGCACATTAACAGCTTCATATCTCTTACTTTTTCTGTTTGTTTTTGTTAATCCTCACATGAGGATATTTTTCCATGGATTTTTTTAGATAGAGTGGAAGGGAGGGGAAGACACAGAGAGAGAGAAACATCGATGTGAGAGAGACACATGGATTGGTTGCCTTCCGCACGGACCCTGACCAGGACCAGAGATCAAGCCTGCAATTGTGTGCATGCCCTTGACCGGAATCAAACTCAGGATCCTTCAGTCCGAGGGCCATTGTTCTATCCACTGAGCCAAACCAGCTAGCGCCTCTTACCTTTTTTATAATAAAGACGAACAAATGTAAGTATGTACTCAAGTCCTACTCACTGTGTAAGAACCAGCTCAAAACTTACTTAATGAAGCCATCATTTTCAGCTCAAGGTAATGACTCCCTTGTCTAAATACCCAGGTACTTTTGTAGTATCTTTATCACAACCCTCCCTTTGTTGGATGCAATTAGAGAGGTCTGCTCTGTGAACTGACTTTTCCTGTGTTTCCTTTGCAACACGTCACTCATTCATTTGCAGCATATTTTGCTATCACTGCGTTACAAAGTTCTATCACTGGGAGAGAGGAAAGGCATGTGATCAGAGCGCACCAGTGTGAAAGCAAGACCTTCCCAAGAGATACTTGAAAAAGCCTAGAAGCCTTCAAAATCTGAATGCTCAAATTCTCAAACCTCAAGTGCATTGTTGTATTTTTTTTCTACAAGTTAAGTGATTCTTCTGTTAAAATCCATGAAGAAGGGGAATCAGAGGATGTATTTGATAACCATTGGCATCTGAACAAACTCTCTGTTGAGATGTACATATCTCTGGCTTGGAAGGATGGAGTATGACAGTGTGAACTGACTCAGGCCAGTTTGGTTAAGTACAAACTACCAAGTATTTTTGTACAATGTAAGTTCCAAGAGGGCACATCGTCATTGTTCAGTAAGCAACTGTTTAATGCATAGTTAGAGATAGGTCAGTATAAACTACCCCTAAATATTGCTGCAATAGTACCAAATTTTGTCACACAGACAAACATTTATTAGAGAAATATTTATAAGCAAACAGGACCCAAAGCAGTCAACCAACCACCAAGCTTGATGACACCCCAGCTCAGCTGTCTGTCCTTTTGTGTGCTGCAGCCATTCTTTTTTTTTTTAATCTTTATTATTGAGAATATTACAGATGTCACCCATTTTTCCTCCTATTGCCCCTCTCCACCCAGTTCCCATCCCTCCCCAGGCCTTCACCACCCTATTATCTGTGTCCATAGGTAATGCATATATGCATATAAGATCTTTGGCAAATCTCTTCCCGCCCCCCATTCTTCTTTCCCTCTGAGATTCATCAGTCTGTTCCATGTTTCCATGGCTCTGGTTCTATTTCATCAATTTATCTTGTTCATTAGATTCCTTGTTCATTTATTTTGATTTTTAGATACAGTTGTTGATAGATATGTATTTATTGCCATTTTATTGTTCATATTTTTTATCTTTTTTTCTTCTTTTTCTTCCTCTTCTTAAAGAATACCCCTCAACATTTCATGTCATACTGGCTTGGTAATGATGAACTCCTTTAGCTTTTTCTTATCTGTGGAGCTCTTTATCTGACCTTCAATTCTAAATGATAGCTTTGCTGAGTAGAGTAATCTTAGGTTATAGGTTCTTGCTATTCATCACTTTGAATATTTCTTGCCATTCCCTTCTGGCCTGCAAAGTTTCTGTTGTGAAATCAGCTGACAGTCGTATGGGTGCTCCCTGGTAGGTAACTAACTGCTCTTCTCTTGCTGCTTTTAAGATTCTCTCTTTGTCTTTAACCCTTGACATTTCAATTATAATGTATCTTGGTGAGGGTCTCTTTGGGTTCCTCTTCTTTGGGACTCTCCACACATCCTAGACTTGTAAGTCTATTTCTTTCACCAGGTAGGGGAAGTTTTCTGTCATTATTTCTTCATATATGTTTTTAATATCTTGCTCTCTCTCTTTTCCTTTCTGGTACCCCCATAATGCAAATGTTGGTACACTTGAAGTTGTCCCAGAGGCTCCTTATGCTGTCTCCATATTTTTGGATTCTTTTTTTCATTTTGCTCTTCTGATTGGGTGTTTTTTGCTTCCTCATATTCCAACTCATTGATTTGATTCTCAGCATCTTCTACTGTACTATTAATTCCCTGCAAATTATTCTTCATTTATAAGTTATTGGATGCTTAATTTCTTCATTTTATCTTCAAATTATCTTCAAATCATCATATCTTCAAATTATTCTTCAAATTATTTTGCTATACTGTCATGAAAGTTAATATGACCAGAGATACCCAAAGAGGTGCCTACTGAGCCTATTGTTCACCTCCACCCCAGGTTTCAAGAGCTAAGTTAAATACCCTAATTTAAATACCCTAAGTTAATTTAAATACCCTAATTTAAATACCCTAAGTTAAATACCCTAAAACTAATCAATCACATGTTTATATCATACTATCTTTCTGGCATAATTTAAAATCAATTAAAGACATCAAGAGGTTGCTCATATAAGGTTCTAAAGCATATCTTCATTTTATCTTCAAATTATCTTCAAATCATCATATCTTCAAATTATTCTTCATTCATAAGTTAGTGGATGTTTAATTTCTGACTGGTGTTTTTTATGTCTTTGACATTAACACTAAGATCCTTGAAAGTCTGGGTACTAGTGCTGGGTCTTGGGTCTCCTATTGAGAGGTATGGGCAAGCTGACACCAGCTGCTGCTTATTTGAGAGATTTTTGGAATGTCTGAAGCCTAAACCAGGACAGGCCATTCATATGGAAAAGCCACTGCAAACAGCTTGGGCGGGGCTGCAAATTGGGTGGGGTGTGGTCTCTAGGAATAACCCGGTCCAGATCTCAGGGAACCCTATGAGCCATGCTGATGGAAACTCAGATATGGCTGCCAGTCATATGGGGGAGATCTCAGCACATGAACACTGACCCCACAAGCACCCTGTTTGGGAGAAAACTGCCCTTGAGTTCTTGCTCTGATGCCAGACAATCCAGTTCCTCCTCCTATGACTCTGAATCCCCCCTAAGCTGTTGTACCAGTGCTGGAGCTCAAAGGAATCGAGTCCAAGTAAGTCCATGTGCTAGCCCCTTAAGAGGATTCCAGTAGCCTCCGTTTCACTCAGCCACAATCCCCTCTGGTTTTTACAGCCCCAAATTCTGGAAACTTCTCTTCCCAGCTCTGGAACCTTGGGTTGGGGCTTTGGTGTGGGACTGGGAACACTTGCTTCTCACGGGAGGCCTCTGCAGCAGAGATATCCCTCCCAATTAAAAAAATGATTTTAAAAAGTCACACGTGGGTGTCAGACCAGCCCATTCCACGACTCTGCCCCTCCTACCAGTCTTAATGTACTTTCTTCTTTACTTCTCTAGTTGTAAGACTTCCATGCAGCCAGATTTCAGGTGGTTCTGAATAATGATTATTTTGTATTTTAGTTGTAATTTTGATGTGGTTGTGGGAGGCAGCGAGTACTAGAGTGTACCTATACCGCCATCTTCTATCCACAGCCACTCTTCACATGACAAATTCTTTTGAGATAGACACAGAGACATCCATGAGGCAGGATTCACTTAGCCTCTTAGAATCTTCAGGCAACCAGAACCATTTAACTTCGTTCAGGGAGTTAGCACCATATTAGAATCAAGCCATAGGCACCATCTGAAAGTTAGAGAGTAAAAGGCTCACTCGAGTTAAATGTCCTATTCATGTGAGATTAGAAAACATCTCTAAAATATTTTAGCCAATCAACATCTCTTGAACACCATCCATTTCACGAATGAAAACCCACTTCTAACATTTAATATGCTAATTAACAAGCCCTTTGTTATCCATCAAGGATAAATATAGTAAGAACTTGTAGCTAAATTCATCTGGCGTGTGGTCTTATGAATAAATGCAAACTGGTCATCTTTGGAGCATATTTCCAATCAGAGAGACTGACTGCTCTTAAGGTGTAGCATAAAACTAATCAAACATGTTTATATCATACTATCTTTCTGACATAATTTAAAATCAATTAAAGACATCAAGAGGTTGCTCATATAAGGTTCTAAAGCATAAAAATTAGGGTATTTAACTCAGCTCTTGAAGCCAGGGGTGGAGGTGAACAATAGGCTCAGTAGGCACCTCTTTGGGTATCTCTGGTCATACTAACTTTCGTGACAGTATAGCAAAATGGAGAATTTGGTTCACCAGGAAGACATTTCTTCTGGCAGATTGCCTGTGCATAGTAGGAACAGCTAAGAGGTGAGCCTCAGCTATCCATATATACCAGGGAGACTACCCCATATACCTTTCTCCATGCCCATTTCATCCCAAGTCTCAGAAGACTTCTAATACACAACTCTAAAATTGGGCATAAAAAGCAGTAGATCCCTTATTCCTTCCTTATTATCTTTAAGAAGGGTATACAGGAGGCAAGACCTTCTCTTGGCCTTTCATTAAATTGTTCCTTCTCACCCCCTATGC
This sequence comes from Myotis yumanensis, assembly GCF_028538775.1. Classification (NCBI taxonomy): domain Eukaryota; kingdom Metazoa; phylum Chordata; class Mammalia; order Chiroptera; family Vespertilionidae; genus Myotis; species Myotis yumanensis. The sequence goes on from NW_027223765.1 coordinate 47,591,424, forward strand.
ATTTTACCTCCCCAACAAAGACATGGAGTTGATAGAGATAGAAAGTTGAAAGAGGTGACTTTTTGGACAGCACCTCCTTCCTCTCATCACTCCTCTCACTGAAGAATAAACTCTTTGTGGCCATGCTATTTTGGGCAGCATCTTAATGTGTCCCTGTAATTTCTCCACCAGCCAAAGGTCAGTATTTGAAGGTATAAATGATTGCACATGGCCTTTTATTATTCCTTCAGTATTTACATAACGCCTTTTAAGTATTTTTTAAATGTGTTTTAGGTCAGTGTTAATGGATAAAAAGTGTTGAATGGTAAAGCTCTGAGTATGTATTTAGATTCTAGATTTTTTTACTATAATTCTTATGGAAATATTGCTTGTTATAAGTCTTGCATTGTACGTTGCATTCTTCCTCAGAGGTAGCCTTGATATATGCTGCAGACTCCCTGTGTTCTTAGGCATGTCTGATCTTCCCACTAGAGTACTCCGAGGGCAAGATCTACACCTCTTTCCTCTTTGCATGTCAGCCTCTAGCACAGTACAGTGGAACACAATAGGCCTTCAAAGTGGACTTCCTGAGCAGGTGGGTGGGTATTTGAGTGATCACAGGCAATTGGCAGCTATTTGAGCTTGGTCTGACTGTAATTCTGGTTGCATATAGACTCACCTTTGTTGTGAAATTATTTTAACTGTACAATGTATCCCAAATACACGGAGAAGAAGGTTAGAGTGTAGTTTATTTCATTTCTCCCTAGCACTAATTTTTCATTTTTACAGGCGGATGGTGGGTAGGCATTGTGCCAAGCCTACAGCATTTTTGCATAAAATTAAGTCAGTAGTTGTAATTTTTAAAAAGATTCCTAATTGTTGGGATAATTGGCAGCTAAGTAATTTCATAACTAGAAGAAATATTGGAGATTACTAATACTGTTTTATACAGATTGTGCATTTACTATGTGGGAGGTGTTGTGCTAAGTACTTTACAAGCATGCTCTCGTGGTCTTATTTATCTTTTTTTCTTCTTGCCTTGAACTCCAATATGGAGTGGGACGGCATTGCTACTGATTCGTCCTTATTGAAAATATTTATATTTTGTTCATCATGAACTTTTTGCATTAATTTTGAGTTTTCTTTTCAATGTTATTAAATATTATTTATCTTTGATTGCTGAAGTTTTGGGATCTCCCTAAATTTTGTACCCTATTCCTGGTAACAGCCTTATAAGGTTAAGACTATTATTTTTCTCCCTTGAGAGATGAGGACACTGGAAATCAGAGTAGTTGCACTTGCCCAAGGCTTACAGGTGCCAGTAATGGTGGAACCAAGACTGGAATCCAGACCACCTGACCTATCAGCCCTCAGCTTAGGCACACAATTTCACAGGTGAGGAAACTGAGAAGAGGAGTGTGAGGATGCTGTGAGTCACAACAGCTCTGCAGTAGAACCAGTCTAGAACCCAGAATTCCTCACCTGTCACTAAAACAGCACTGTGAGCATTCACTGTAGCTGCATCATACTTATTCTCCAGGCTGTACCGGGTTGCCCAATTCATTCCTTCAATAACTATTAATCAAGCATCTCTAGGTGCTGCACACTTTGTACATGATATAATTACAGCTGACTTTCTTGGCAAAGAAGCTGAAAACAGGTAGTCATTCATTCATTCATTCATTCATTCCTATTCTAGAGTCTGAGATACAGCAGAATAAGATTCCAAGGGGTTCACTGACAAAAGAAGGATACAGATATACAACTAAAATTTGGCATAAGCTCAACTTTTAAAGACTCAACAGTTGTGGAGCCTTTGTTCTAGATTCTGAAAGCTGGATAGCCTTAGTTTAATGAGCAGCTTCTGAATTTAAAATACAATGATATATGCTGGCAGAGAAAATTCAGAGAAATATAAAATAAGCTTCCTTCCTTTTAGGAGTTTATAGTTGACTTGAAGAAAATTTAATATGCATACAATATGTCCAGTATGCTCCTGACCCCCTAATAAGTAGTGACCCTTCTAAGGATTCTCATAGCTTACAGCACTTCCCTGTCATGCAATCATTCCTTCCTTCATTCATTCATTAAGAATGTATTGCATGCCTACTATATCCCAGATATTTTTGTAGGTGTTGGAGATGTAAGCATGCATAGAATGAGCAGAGCTTCATGAAGCTATATGAACAAAGAAACAAACGTTGCATGGCAATGAACACCTAAAACAGGGTGATGGGATAATGGTCAAGGAAGTTTTCAAGGCATCGGCATGTGTGCTGACACCCAAATGATGGGAAAAGATCCATCAAGTGATGTTGTGGAGCCAGAGCAGAGGAGGCAGCAAATGCAAAGACCCTACGTAAAAATGAGCATGACTGTGCTGGTAAGAGCAGGGAGGGTGGTTCAAGACAAGGTAAGAGATATGTGGAGGCCAGACCACATGGTGCCTCATAGACCATGGTAAGAAGTTAGGATTTTCATCAAATGTATCCACCTTGTAATTATTTAACATCTGCCTTTCAAACTAGAAAAAAAATGTCCATGGGGACAGGGGCTTTGTTCCTTTTGTTCTCCATGGCATTGTCAAAACCCAGAATAACAAATGGTGCGGAATTGGTGCTCTTTTAGTATTTTTGGAATGATGAAGAATAAACAGAAATAAGACTTTTATAAATTGTGTCGTTCTGATTAAAATTTCTGATACATAGTCCCTCATCTTTTTCTTAACTTCAACCCCCCAGTTTGACTTCAGTAAGGAGGTGTATGATTCTCTCCCAGTCTGAAGTTCTAAGCACCTAATAACTATGCAGTTCATGGGTTAATGTAATCCAGTGTAATGAAGCCCCAGCTCTGGGAGCCAGGCAAATCTAGATAGATATCCTGGTTCCATCAGTTGGGCCTGTTACTTAACCCCTCTAAGCCACAATTCTTTCATCTGAAAAATGAGATTAACAGTATCCAGCTATAGAGTTGCTGTGCTGATTAAATCCACTATGTATGCCATGGTAAACATGGAGATGGGCTACGTTCAGCCCCCTTCAAGGGAGAACTAACTGTCCAGCTGCAAGGGTGCAGGCCACAGATACGCCAGCTGTCAGCTCTCTGCATCAGCCTCAGCATACAGCTCCCATCTATCAAGGTCATGCCCTTCTTGAGGCAGCCTACCTCTTGTGACTGAATATAAAGGCTTGGCTATTCAGCCTAATGTAGGATACCATGATGGCCAATACTCACCACAGATTTACACCCGTGGTTAACTAAAATTTTTAGGGTGTCTTCCCTTGCCCAATTCTTCTTCCTTCTCCTTCCTTTTAGTGTTAATCCCTAATGAACATCTTGCACCCAACTCCATTTTAGCATCTGCTTCTGAAGAACCCAACTTGAGACACATATCAAGTGCTCACCACATGAATCATAAGCATTCAAAAATAATAATAGTAATATTGCCCTTAATGAAGATAAGAATCAAACTACTTGCTTCTTCTCAGTATGATCTTCTACAATGATACTGAGATTAAAATTTTTCTGTAGAGATGCAAGAACTTTTGAACCTAATTCTCGCTCTCTTTATCTCTTTCTTTCTCCTCTTTCTCATTCTCTCTCTCTCTCTCTCTCTCTCCCTCCCTCTCTCTCTCTCTCTGTCTTCCTCTCTCTTTCTCCATATGGATTCATTTATTTATTCTAAATTGTGACTGACTTCTATGTGCCAGGCTCTGAATTATATACTGGGAATGAGAATAATACAACCAGCCTTGCATTTTAACTGGCCCCAACTAGGAACAAAGGTGAGGGTGGGACTTAACTGCCCTCAGTAATGTATATGTAACTGTGAAACTGTTTATCCCTGAAACTGGGGCCCTGGTAATGAACGGGATGGAGGAGACACAGAAAGTAGCAACTGTAAATTATTCTACCTCTCTTAGCAGAAAGGAACAAGTTATAGTCAGCCAAGATAGGTGCATCTTTATACCACTTCCATCAGTTTTCTCTCATGCTCATGCATAGATGATAGGGGAAATGCAGAGCTCCCTGAGTAGATGGAAACTCTGGCTCCAACTATGGCCAAAATTGATGAAGAAAAATAGTCAAGAAAATACAAAGCATGATAGAGAGAGAGAGAGAAACAATTCTAAGACAACCAGTTATTTCATTTCCTGAGCAAGCTGAATGCTATGAGGCTGGGGGTAAGAGACAGCGAAATAAGTAAGACAGTCCCCAGCCCCAACAGACTAAAGGCCTTGAATAGCATCTAAGACCCATACAGACCAACTCGAAGAGTTTGTGTAAGCACACCACATATGCATGGATATGAGGTAAGTTTTACCATTTATCCACCAAAAAGAAGAGCTGTGCCTTATATTTGGGTCCTTATCAGATTAAAGGACATGTGCTCAAATATTTTAATTTGAAAAATGAATTACTGACCCAGCACCATCTTCAACAGTGCTGATGGGGGATGGTTATGGAAGCCACCTGATATTGTTTTTAAAAATAGAGAGATTTAAGACAGATTTAGAAAGTGTTCCTAAATGTATAACCTCACAAATCCAAGTCATGTTATTTGTAAACAAATCTTTTGAAAGACCATTTTAGAAAGCAATTCAGCACTTTTCTTTAGCAGAGCAGACACTAGATAAACAATATTGCTGAATAAAAGAAGTAAAAAGCTGGATTAAAAATATAAAAACATCTGTTTAAGTGCTTCACTGGGCTGGGATGAAAGGATTCTCTAGAGGCCAGGAACCAAAAAGCAGGGTTTCTGGAGACATTCTTCTGAGATGAGAGATCTTGAACTATGGCACTCACAGCTGCTCAGAGCTGTGCCTGAAGGGTGGGTTTGGGGGGCGCAGGAGGGTTCTAATTTGGTATTCCCACATAAAGTAGAGACCTAAAAAGGCTACCAGGAGCAAGGAAAAATAAACCTCGGGTACTGAAAGGAACCACAAGAAAGCAGCTCTAAGTGAAGGAGGGAAAAATCTCCCCTGAGAAATTGTAAGTACAAGCCAGCCTTCCCCCAGGTTTGTAGTCTGAATTCTACCTGCGTGATCCCACACACTTCCAGAATAAGATTTAACATAAAGTAGGACAGGATAACCTAAAAGTTGTCTTTCCATTCACAGAATTGCAACAATTTGTTTTAAAAACTTTTATTTCTTTATTACATAGGTATACTTAACTAGTATATATTTTAAAAAGCTGAAAAAACAAAAATATAATAACATGAACAACTGTCCACAAAATCTTTGTATGCATTTGAAGAATAAAAATATCATAGAGAGTTTTAAGGACAGCAAAATGCTTATAAGTACCTTAAGGTAAAGAAATACTTGTTTTAACTATTTGCTTAACGCTGTGTGTTGTTGTTGTTTTTCACTTTTAATTTTGTTTTTTCATATTAAAAAATATGAGATAAAGCTTTTGGAGATATTTTGAAACAAAGTGATATGATGTTCCTGGTTAATTTGCTCAATTACTGAACCAGAACCAATTTCAACAATGCTGATGTGGGATGGTTATGGAGACCACCTGCTTTTGTTTTTAAAAATAAATCAAGAGAGAGAGAGATTTAAGACAGATTTAGAAAGTGTTCCTAAATGTATAACCTCACACTAAAGTCTTCTAATTATACCAATGTTCAAGCTCACCCGAAATGGTATTAGGCTTCTGCTGGATACATGGGACGTAGGCATTTAACACTGAGAAGATCTCAAAAGTCTTTAAAAGACAAATGGGGAAGAGGAAAAGAAGTTAGATCCTGGTAAGCATTCAGATCACCAGGAGAAAGTAGTGTAAGGGGAGCAATTATCTTGATATATCAGTGATTCCTGCTGATAATCAACCTCACTCTTCCAGATGTTCTATTTGCTTTATTTGTTCAAAAGGAACCAATGAAGGCTGTAAAGCACATCATTTAAATAGTCAGGCACTGAATTTTATCCAAATTGTTTTCCTTTGCTATACAATTTGCCCATCCTTCAACATTTCTTTTTGCAGACATCCTACTATATATAATTTCAAGTAACTCTGGCATTGCCATAAATTTAGCTGTTGGCAGACAATGAGATGAAGCTAATGCTCACCAATGCCTAAATAATTAGTAGCTCTATTGTGGGAATTGGGCTTATTTAAGCTGGAACTATTTTAAATCCAAAATCAAGAAGTCTCAACATGATTCTCTTCAAATTATGAAAATAGGTCTGCATAGTATTTCATTAGACATAAAGGTACTTCTTTAGTAAATAAAAACTAGTCTGATCTTTCTGGTGGATGTTTTTAATAGGAAAAGCCAAAGTACACTCTTAACTTATTTCCAAGGCAACCAATAATAAGTAGGTAGATGATTGTTCTCTAACTGAAGTCAGTCATCTAGCCACACTCGCCAAAAATTGGCAAAAAGCATTATATTTCATTGCAATTTAGGGAAGAACATAAAATGTGTATACCTTGAAATAAAAAGAAGCATTTTGGAGACAATATTTGTTGGTTACCTCCCCACAAACCTTCTAGTCTTTCTCTTTTTAATAGGACCTCAAACTTCTCGGTCATAAGGTTTGTCTGGCATTGGACTCTCCCAAGATTCCAAGGGCAAGCCCTGACTGGCTATGTCAGGCAGGGTCTGACTCTCCCTCCTGTCCGAGTGAATGTCTTTCTGGAAGAATTCTGAGAAAGAAGGGTTCTATCTTCTCTGTAGAAGCTACCCAAAGAATACTTTCTTCTCTCTGGTAAAACAAAAAAAGCGAGGCTCCTATTCCTGCTGTCAGCCTTTTATGGACAAAAAAAACCAAACCAGTCTTTTAATGAAACTGATAATGGGGAAGACAATGTGGAGAAACAAATAGAAACTGGGGCCCTAATGATAATGACTGAGCCACTACATCAATCTATGCCTGGAAGCCTGCCCTACCGCTGGTCTCTTCAGTTAAATGATTTGATTAATTCTCCTTGTTGTTTAAGGTAGTTTAAGCTGGGTTTTCTGTACTTATAACCAAATGACTGTAAGTAAAAAATACTTGCGACCTAGTTAATTAATAGAGGCTGAAATCAGATTAGAAGATAAACATCCTTAAAAAACCAGACTTGAATAAAATTATCCAGATATCTTAGCAAATCACAGGTTAGACAATGTAGGGCATCTGACACAACAAGAAAATGTAGCCTGGTGTTTAGTAAAAGTGCAGTCTATTACAATAAAGAGTTTAATGTCGACATGTGGAGAAGTCTATTGCTGATAGAGTGGCAGATTTTGTTAAAACAGTTCACTGTGGGAAAAGAGCTGAGGCTAATACCTTAGTCCTTCCTTCTCCATAGGCTGTGAAGAAAAAAAGAACAAGGGTATCATTTCCTTCATGTTCTCCATGGCAGTTTGCAAAGTCTCCATCATGAAATGTTTTACCCAAGAACATTATGTTTTATTGTTGTTGCTTTAGGAAGAAAGATGAGAATTCATAGAGATACTCTTTGTACATCTAAGATAAAGCAAAGACTGGTAGGTTGTTGTTTTTGTTTGTTTGCTTTTTGTTGTTTGTTTTCATTTTTCCCTTTTCCTATTAAACACCCCCAAGAAGTTGTACTTTGGGAGGTTTTGTTGGTATAGTGTATGCTTTTAAGTTTATCTGGCCAATGCCCATGACCTGTCCTTCTTCCTTCTGTCTACGTAGTTACAACATTGGGTTCTTGGCTGTCATGGTTACTTAGTGGGTCCCTGCTGACTGGATTCAGTTTGTTGGGTCAGGGACGGTTGCCTGTTTCACTAAGCCAAGCAGTCTCCTTTAGAAAGTTGGATTTGGAACCAAGAGAATGTCAAGTTAATTTGTTCACTGTGGCTGGACCAGAAACATATAAAATCAGTAAGATTGAGTGGTCATCTTTAACCATGTGGACTAGAAAGTTAAGAAATCAAGTCTGCAGTGACACTACAATAAGAATTCAAAGAACTAGTAGTTACTGAGTGCTTGATAAATAGCAGGCCTGTGCTAAGTTCCTTACATGCATTACTGCTTAATGCTCAGTACCACCAACGAGGAGGTCAATGTTATACCCATTTAACAGATGAGCACAGTGAGTGAGTGGTTAAGTAAATTGTCCAAGATCAGAAGGCTTATGTCAGAGCAAAGATTCAAACTCAGTATGTCTGCAGAGCATTGGTTCTAAACCACCAAATCCCATCCCTGGTGCCATTTTGTGTCTAGGGTTCAGTATTTCTGTCATAAAGTTTCCCTTTTTCTTTAAGTTGGTTTCTGTTTCTTGCAACAAAAAGTCTTAAGGAACATCTTAGTGACAATCAAGGATCAACAGTTATAGTTCCCAGGAACTCAATAAATAGTGAGTAAATGAGTAAATAAACAAATGAATGTCTGGTTACCTCAAAGTTCCCTTTGCAGTGGGCTACTGGGCTCTTAATTCACAACTTCAGGCTCAGATTCTCTGAGCAATGTCTCTTACATGTGCCCTGTATACAGCAGATGCTACATCTCTGGGCATTTTGATAGTAGGTGGATGATTTACTGGAAATGCAGTGAATTTGTCATGTTCCTGAGATGTAGCACAAAACAGTGTCCTCCTCTGCAGTCTTGACATTTTGAAGGACAGATGTAGGACTCAGTCAGTAGTAGAATCTTGGGGGTGGAGAATGTATTTAGGTTGAATTTTTGAAAAATAAAACATATTACTTACAGCATGATTAACTCAAGGCTGAGAACTGAGCTGTAGATGATTTGCTTTGAACCCCTGCCAGCTCCACCCTTAACAGCTTTGTGACATTGGGCAACTTTTCTAATGGTTCTCTAAGTTTTGTGAATTTTTAAAATATTACTCTGGTAATTTAAAAAGTACCCCCAAAAGTAGAAGAAATGAAATAATGGTTAACCACATTTATTCCAGAATTAATTGCCATTGCATTTTGGCTTATTTGCCTCCATATTCTATTTTTCTTCTTAGGCTAGTTGGTTGATTTAAGAAAAATCACACAATGATGTTCATAAAAATGATATGTGTTCAATATAAAGAAACCAAGCAATGCAGAAAAATTAAAAGAAGTTTTTTTAAATCACCACAAATTCCACCATCCAAAGATTACTATTGTTTATATCAGATGAACATTATTATTGAAATTTTTCTATGTATGTATAGGGAGAAGTGTAGCCTCATAGATAAGTTGCTTAATGAATAAATATATGTGTAGAAATACTTTAGTAAAATCAGATGTTTTAGATGGTTTTTAAGTAAAATATTAAATTTTATTTGACTTTTATAGAAAAAAAATAAATTGAAGGGACACTAAGGACATTATTCCTGAAGTTTTTAACTTTTCATTTGTTTAGCCTACAACCCAAATCTTATCAAATGCTTATGCAAATATCCCCATACTTCCTTACATCCATGTATCCTAAATTTCAGAAGAAAAAAAGATCCTCATATAGTCCCATGTATTTTTTGTGGTAAAATACACATAACGTAAATTTACCGTTTTATTTTTTACTACTTTAATCCTCACACAAGGATGTGTTTCTTTATTGATCAGAGACAGAGACAGAGACAGAGACATTGATCAGCTGCCTCCCGTATGTGCCCCAGCCAGGAATTGAACACACCACCTTTTGGTGTACAGGACAATGCTCCAACCAACTAAGCCACACCAGCGAGGGCCATTTTAACCATTTTAAAGTACAGTTATATAATTCAGTAGCATTTATTACATTCACCATGTTGTACAACCACCACCATTTGAAATGCAAAACATTTTCATTAACTCAAAAGGAAATTCTATGGCTCTTAAGTATTAACTCCCTCCGCACTCCTCCCTCTAGTCCCTGGCAACCACTGATCTGCTTTCTGTCTCTATGGATTTGCCTATTATGGACATTTCATACAAATGGAATCATACAATCTGAGGCATTTTGTATCTGGCTTCATTCATTGAGCATGTTTGTGAGGTCCATCCATGAGGTACCAAGTATCAGTACCTCATTACTTCTTATGGTTGAATGATATCTACTGCATGGATATACCACATGTTTTAAATCTGTTCATCAGTTGGGCATGTGGGTTGTTTCTACCTTTTAGCTATGCTGTTTAGAATAGTGCTGATATGAATGTTCATGTACAAACTTTTATTTAGAGACCTGCTTTCAGTTATTTAGGGTATATACCTAGCAGTAGAATTGCTGAGTCATATGCTGTTTATATTGATGTTTAACTTACTGAAAAACCACGAGACTGTATTCATGCTCAGGTGCACCATTTTACATCTGCTGCTATTTTCATCACTCACTCCACATCTTCAAAGCCTTCCTGATGAGAGGTTCAACACCCTAAGACCAGTATCAATACCTTTCTAATCGGATTCCGCCTATCATTCTCTTTTACTTAAATGATACCATCTCAGTCATTTAGAAAATTCCCTTTTTTAATTTATTTTTTAATTTTTCAATTACAGTTTATTTTCAATATTATTTTGTGTTAGTTTCAGGTGTACAGCATAGCGTTTCCAGCCATGGGCAAACTACAGCCCGTGGGCCGGATCCGGCCCGTTTGAAATGAATAAAACAAACAAAAAAAAAGACCTTACCCTTTTATGTAATGATGTTTACTTTGAATTTATATTAGTTCACACAGACACTCCATCCATGCTTTTGTTCCGGCCCTCCGGTCCAGTTTAAGAACCCATTGTGGCCCTCGAGTCAAAAAGTTTGCCCACCCCTGGTCTAGACAATCATATACTTTACAAAGTGTCACCCTTAATATTTTCAGTACCCTGGCACCATACATAGTATTGCAATATTATTGACTGTATTCCCTATGCTGTACTTTACATCCCCATGACTATTTTGTAACCACCAATTTGTACTTCTCAATCCCTTCACCTCTTTCACTCAGTCCCCCAACTCCCCTCCTCTCTGCAACTGCTAGTCCACTCTCTGTGCCTATGAGTATGTTTCCATTTGTTTGTTTTGTTCTTTAGATTCCACTTATAAGTGAAATCGTATGATATTTCTTTATCTAACTTATTTCACTTAACATAATTTCCTCTAGTTCCATCCATGCTGTCACAGATGGTAAGATTTTATTCTTTTTTATGGCTGAATAATATCCCATTATATATATGTACCAGAGCTTTTTTTCCCACTTGTCTATTGATGGGCACTTGGGTTGCTTCCACATGTTGGCTATTGTGAATAATGCTGCAATGAACATGGGGTTGCATATATTCTTTGTGATTGGTGTTTGGGGTTTCTGCAGATAAATACCCAGAAATGAATCCCTGGGTCATAAAGCAGTTCCATTCGTTTAGATAATTCTTAAACAAATGCGTAACTTTTTATCTCAGAATTCCCAACCTAGTACCATTACCAATCAACCAATCAAAGAGGAAACATGGAAATTAAACCTTTTGTGCCCCTTGCCTTAAGCCTCCTCTCATTCCTTTTTTGCTTAGGATGTCTTGCTAACTTGGAAAACCCTACCCGTTTCTTTGGAGTGTCTGATGGCTACTTGTTTTGAAGACCCCAGATTAGATCTCATTTTCCATGAGTACTGCAGGCCCCCTACTGTGAGCTCCTACAGCTGCCTTATTGTCTGTGCCCCATAGTTTGTGACCACTTTGTAGTGCTTAGCATTATAGCTTTTCTTTATATGATATAATAGCTTTTAGTCCCACCTCGCACCAACATATTCCAACATGAACAAAACCTGATGTGACCAAGTGGTCTCTTAATCTTTTAACCAACATTCGTGGAGCATTACTCTGTGCCAGGCACTGTGCTGGGCAAGTGATACTTTTGAATCTGTTGAAAGAGGATTTATTCCACACATTTAACTATTAGATGTGCTGTATGTCTTAGGAAGACCATTGGATATGTTATAGCCATTGCTTTGTTCTTCTGGGCAGCCTGCTAATTTGCTACTAGGAATGAGATTAAAGAGGAACTTGAGTTTGTATTTAAAACTTTGTCAATATCTCCATCAATATTATTATAATTTAATTAATCCTTATCACTTTTCTAATGTTAAAATTAAATGTCAGCTAAGCCTACGAATTTCACATTAGAAAAAAAAAATCATGTCAAGATGGAAGAATTCAAGCATGTTATCAGAATGAGACCACACATACTGCATGTTCTTGCACTCTGGCTATGAGAGGCAGAATAATGGCCCGAAAAGCCTCCTGAACCTGTGAACAAGGCAAAAGGGCCTTCGCAGATGTGATTAAGTGCATTAAGTGTCCTGAAATGAAGAGGTTGTCCTGGGTACTCAGGTGGGCCCAAAGTAATCACAACTCGTCCTTATTAAGAGAGAGGCGGGCAGGTCAAAGTGAGAAGGAGATACAATGAAGAAAACAGATTGAAGTGGTGCAGGGTGATGGGTCAAGGATGCAGGAGCCTCTAGAAGCGGGAGAGGCAAGGACACAGATTTCCCCTAGCGTCTCCAGAAGGAGCGCAGCCCTGCTGCATTTTTGAGATTTTTGCCCACTGAGGCTGATTTTGGACCTACAGAACTGTACTATAATAAGTTTGTATTCTTTTAAGCTACTAAATCTGTGGTAATTTGTCATAACAGCAACGCAGAACTTACAGACAGACTTCCTGAATCACATGATAGTCAGATGTTAGGTTACGTCTGAATGAAAGATATGCTGGCACTTTAAAAAAAAAAAAAAAGGAATCATCCTTTCATACTAGTGTTTTTTTAAATCCTGAAAAAACTAAACATGGTCCCTTTTATTAAGGCAAAGGGGAGAAAGGAGGCAGAATGGTACAATGTGCAAGAAGTCAGGGCATCGTCTGTGAAATGGAAATAATGGGAATTCAAAAGGCTATTATGAGTGTAGCTCCTATAAAGTCTATGCAAACCTCTACCATATTCTCAAGTTTCAACAGAGAATCGCATTCAAAGAGAGCAGATAGAAGAACACAATTCAGATGAACTCAAATCTTGATTCAAACTTTCATAATAATGATCTAAGAGAAAATTCACTCTTCATAGTACCTTCTTTAAAATCCTTTGGCGCTTCCCTCATTCTCTGCCTGTAGGAGTAGCTCAAAAAAATCTTCTTTCTCTAGCCCCCCACCCCCAAATTGTCCCCCACACCCAGCTCCACCACCTCTCTACTCAGGCTTGCCTCTCCGCTCTAAGACTCAATCCTTTAAACATATGCTTATATTCTCCAGTGGGGGCCAGGGATGCACAGGCCAGCTCCCAAAACAAAGAATTACTTGGCACGAAATGTCAAGGTAAAGATGATGTAGACAAACTGAGTCTCTCCATCTCTTGATTTTCTTTCCATTTAGGACTCCTAGATCCTGCACAACAAAGATAGCTCCTTGGTGAATGCAGTAGCAAGACTCCTTCCCCTTTAGAAACAAGGAGAGGAAAATGCCTGCAATCTCTTATAACTAAATATATTTTCTTTTAACTTTCTCCCATAAGAATTCAAGGCAATAACATATACAAAGTGCCCAGCATGGTTGCTCAAACCATGCTAATGGATGCTCAAAAAATATTAGTTCCCATTCCTTTCTCCAGAAGGGAATGAAGAATCCAATTTACTCTTATTATGGTGTCCCAAGATAATAGCAGCTCTCCCTACTGTGTCCTCCCACCCCATAGCTGCCTCAAGTTCTTGAATATTCAAGTTATAAAAACTGCTCACCTTCCATAAGGGAGTAACACGTTCCCCAGGAGAATTAGGTTTTAGAAATAAGAACATCAGACAAACAGCAGAGAAGAGGATTATTGAATCCCAGTGTTCAGCTGCTGAATATTGCCAGCTCCAATTAATGTTTCAATATTCTAAATAAATAAAAATTTTATTAAGTAGTATTTACAACACGTAAGAAGGAAAATGACTTCTACCTATTTTAAAAAATAACCTCATTTTTATTGTGATGACCATGAAGCCCTTTGTATTTGGTTGAATACATGAATGTCAACTTTCCTGTATACATTGTTTTATTTAAAAACTTTAATGTTGACATAATTGCAGGTGTCCCCTATTTCCCTCCCTTTGCCCACTTGTACCCCCCCCTCCCTTGACCTTCACCAAACTATTGTCCGTGTCCATGGGGTATGCATATATGTTCTTCAGCTAATCCCTTCACCTTCCTTATCCAGCCATCCCCATCCCCCTCCCCTCAGGCACCGGCCGGTCTGTTCCAGGTATCCATGCTTCTGGTTCCATTTTGTTCATCGGTTTATTTATTCCTTAGACTCCACATAGTTGTGAGATCATACAGTATTTGTCTTTCTCTGACTGGCTATACACATTTTTTAATTGTGGTAAAATATACATATAAATTTTATCATCTCAATCATATTTTAATGTATAATTCAGAGGCATTAAATACATTCACATTGCTGTGTGGCCATCACCATCACCCAGCTCCAGAACTTTTTCATTTGCAGGACTGAAATTTGTGCCCATAAAACAGTAACTCCCCATTCCTCACCCTTCAGCCCCTGGCCACCACCATTCTAGGTACTGTCACTATGAAATTGCTCCAAGTATCTCATATAAATTGAATATAGTGTCTGTCCTCTCATGAGTGGCTTAGCATAATGTCCTCAAGGTTCCTCCTTATTGTAGCATGATAGAATTGCCTTCCTTTTAAAATCTGAATAATATTCCATTGTGTGTGTAGACCTCATTTTGTTTATCCATTCATTAGTTAATGGACACTTGGGTTGCTTCCACCTTTTGGCTGCTGTGAATAGTGCTGCTATCAACATAGGCATAGAATACATGTTTTTTAAATGCTCAAGTCATGGGGATGAAAGAGTTCATCCATGTTTACTTTAGGTTTGTAAATGCTTAACTTGGAATTCAAATTTTACTTTTACTGGGTGGGAGAGAGGGAGAAAGAGAGAGAGAGAACATCGATGTGAGAGAAAGACATTGACTGGTTGCCTCCCGCATACACCCCACCCAGGGACTGGGGATCAAACCTGCAACCCAGGTAGGTAACCCACAGCCCTTTGGTGCTCAGGCCAATGCTCTAAACACTGAGCAAAACTGGCCAGGGCCCAACAATATGTTTTATCATTTATTAAATACTAAATAAACACCAATATTGAGATAGACACTTTACATGCCTTGGCATATGAACTGATCATAATGCATTGAGAGATATACCATTATTATCCCAATTGTGCTCGGCCTAGCAGCTGATAGTATGTACTGAAGCCACGTTGCCAAGGTTCAAATCCTGGCTCCTCCACCTACTGTCTATGGGACCATGGCCAAGTTAATTAACTGTGCATTAATTACCTCAAATTTAAAATAGAAATGTTAGTGTTTATTTCAGAGTGCTGTTATAAGGATTGAAGTGATGTTTGTGAACTCTTATCTCAGGACCTTGCATATAGTTAGCAGTCAATAAATAGTACATGTCAATATTTGCATCTAATTTTCACTCAAATTCAGGTCCTTTTCTTCCCCATTCTTTTTTTTTTTTTTTGTAATGTATTTTTATTGATTTTAGAGAGGGAGGGAGGGAAGGAGGGAGGGAGAAATGTCAATGATGAGAGAGGATCATTGATCAGCTGTCTCCTGCATGCCCTTTCCTGGGGATCCAGCCTGAAATCCAGGCATATGCCCTTGATTGGAATTGAACCCAGGACCTTTCAGTCCATAAGCCAATATGCTATCCACTGAGCCAAACCAGCTAGGGCTCTTCCCCATTTTTTTTTCTCTTCCCCATTCTTAATGGTCATATCTGAAGAGTGAATAAAGAATTTATAAACTAATAATAATATTAGCTTAAGCCAAACATTTAAAGTCACCTTACCTTCTAAGTTACATAAAGGTATTTAAAAGTATGTATCACATTCTAAGTTTAAGTAAAATGACTTATTCTACCCATGGCATTCTTCTCTTTCCTAATATGGAAATTTGAGGTTTTTTCATTTGAGATAAAATTCTTAATCTATGGGGCATTCTTGAACAAGTCACTTGACTACACTAAGGCTCATTTTTCTTATGAACAGAGTGTAGGTTCAAGACTCAATAGTCACTAAGATTCTTCCAACTCTAAAATGCTGTAATTATCAAAGTTGATATTTGTATCAAGCCCTAATCATCAAGTTGTATCAATCTCATTTTTTTAAATATGTTTTATTGATTTTCTACAGAGAGGAAGGGAGAGGGACAGAGAGCCAGAAACATCAATGAGAGAGAAACATTGATCAGCTGCCTCCTGCACGCCCCCCACTGGGGATGTGCCCGAAACCAAGGCACATGCCCTTGACCGGAACCGAACCCAGGACCCCGAGTCCGCAGGCCGATGCTCTATCCACTGAGCCAAACCGGTTCTGGCATCAATCTCATTTTTTTTTTGAAAGCCCTTTATCTTTGGGTCCAACCTAATGAGACCCAGCTTAGGTCAAAACAGAATCATGCCCTAATTCCCTCAACCTTGTTCAACAGAGAGGAAACGGATGCCTGTGTGTGTGTGCAAGGCAAAATCTTTACATATGAACTGGATTCTGTGGAGAGAGTAAGCTATTCTTTGAAAAAGAATATCTTCTCCCTCCACCTAGAATTCCCTAGATGGCCTCTGTACAGAGTGAGTCTTGGTCAAATGGGTCAACTGCTTCCTATCTCTTCATTATAAATAAGACAGCTGGCATATTGAAGTTTTGCTGACGAGAGATCATGCACGTAGTCCATGACAGATAGATTTGACCCCTTCCAGACTTTTTTTACTTCTAGGACTTTGTATGTGTTATTTCTAGGCTTTTGCATGTGTGCTTTCATCTACCTGGCATATATTTCCTTCCCTATGGAACTATTATCCATCCTTTAAGACTCAGTTCAATTACCATGTCCCTCTATGAAATCTTCTAGAGTATAGGTACTTGTAAGGTCTTTTCCCTCTTCAGAGCTAACAGCATTGATTCAGAACCCTCTATTCGTTTTTATCACATACTTTTTTTTGCTTTTGCACATGTATGTCTTTTTCATCACTGGAGTCTTCATAGAGCTTAACCTGGCATGTTACAGATGCTCACCAGACATTGACTGGTTGGATGCTACCTAAAGACTATAGAATTGCCCTAGCCTTGTTTGTGTTTCCCTCAACCATCCTCAGAGTAGACAGTGTTGGATTGACTTATCTGAACAGGTTGTTTCTTCTGCATTACCTTCATATTGTTTAAATCTTCTTGGTCAGAAAATGTGAGACTGAGAAACCCAGAAAATCAAATAGGAGCATCTTTCTTCATTATAGATAGAAAAAGCTTCCTGTATTTGACTTGGTGCCGTCCTAAATAACCTAATGAAAGGAAAGACAAGCTTTGACTGGGTTGACTTCAATAGCGTGCTATGGAGTTTCCTGAACATGAACAATCAAATACCAAATGACTTCAAAAGCTCTTATGCATGATATCAATAGACACTATGATAGTTGGACCAAATATCACTGCATGTAAATAACTTTGGGTAGGAAGAATGGTGGGAAATACACAAATATAGACCAATATCAATTTGCAACTTCTATGAAGAGAAAGTGGCCTTCTGGGTTTATCAAAGTCCATAGGGCTGTGAATTAAGAAAGGGAGCCACATGCAATCAGATATAGGAATTATCAGATTCAAAGGTGTCAATTAGCTAGTAATATTTGCCATGAATAATTAAATCTAGAGTTGACTGAAGCCAGACTCCAACCTTTGATGTAAAACCCAACTCACTGAATAACCTCCAGGAAAGTCCCCATGTGTTAAATGGAAATCTGAGTCCCAAGATTCTGGACTTGCTCTTGGAAAGAGAAAAAGTTGGCTACATTCCTGATGTTACTACCAGAGAGGCATGCTCAAATACTCAATGATTTAGATGCCCTGTCTTTCATTTTTCTCAAATTAAAGTCATAGAAATACAAAATGGTCATTATATTTTAAATTGCTTAGCACATTTTACTAAAAGTATTCGTGCTGTGTTAAGACGGATGATTAAGACAGAGATAATTAAGACATGGTTCCTGTCCTCAAGGAGCACACATTTTTTTTAAATCCTCACCTAAGGATATGTTTTTATTGCTTTGGGAAAGAGTGGGGGGGGAGAGAGAGAGAGAGAGAGAGAGAGAGAGAGAGAGAGAGAAAAACATCAGTGTGAGAGAGAAACATTGATCAGTTGCCTCTCATATGTGCCTCACCAGCCATCTAACTCACAACCTGGGTATGTGCCCTCACCAGGAATCAAACCCGAAACCTTTTGGTGTACAGGACGATGCTCCAATCAACTGAGCCACCTGGCCGGGGCAAGGAGCACACATTAATTACAGTAAAACATGATGAATACAATAATCATAATCTATCTTATTGAATGAAAAGTGAGGCTTCTTTTATTGTTTTGACAGTTTTAGCTTGTTTACACCTACATTGACTTTTAAAAGCTGTTTCGTTCGTTTCTATTAAAAAATGACTGGAATTTAGTTTGAGATTGTGTTGAATCTATAGGTCAGCTTGGAGTAAATTGACATCTGAACAGTATTTAGTTTCACAACCCATTAAACATGGTATATATAAATATATCCATTTATTTGGGTCTTCTTTAAAATCTTGACAATATTTTCGGTGTAAAAGTCTTGGATAGCCCTAGCTGGTTTGGCTCAGGGGTTAGAGCATCGGCCCACAGAGTGAAGGGTCTCTGGTTTGATTCCCATCAAGAGCACATATGTCAATTGCAGGCTCCAATCTCCAGCCCCGGTAGAGGCGCATGTGGGAGGCAACTAATTCATGTATCTCTCTCACATCGATGTTTCTCTCTTTCTGTCTCTCCCCCTTCCTTCCACTTTCTAAAAATCAATGGAAATAATATCTTTGGGTGAGGATTAACCAAAAAAAAAGTCTTGGACATTACTGGTAAATTTGTTTAAGTATTTTGTGTTTGGGAGCACCACTGTATGTAAAATTTAAACATTATTTTCTTATTTGTGGCTAATGTATAAATACATTTCAAATATATTGTAAATATATTTTATATATCATATATACATATATATTACAGATATACATTATGATTTTTCCCTTGTAGTTTGTTGATATGGTAGATTATACTTACTGATTTCCAAATATTGAGTCAGCCTTGCATAGCTGGAATAAATTCACTAGTCACGGTACATAATTTTTCACACGTTGTTGGATTTGGTTTGATAATATTTTGTTGAGGATTTTTAAAAGTTTATGAGAGATATTGGTTTGTAGGTTTGGGGGTTTAGGTTTTTGTTTGTATTATCTTTGTCTGGTTTTGGTATCACGGTAATACAGGCCTCATAAAATGAATCAGAAAGTGTTTCCTCTTCTACTTTCTGGAATAGAGGACTAGTATATAAAATTGGGGTTAATTCTTCAAATGTTTCACAGAATTCTTCAGTGAAAACATCTAGGCCTGTAGAGTATTTTTACATTATGAACTCAATTTTTAAAAAATGCCTACAGGGCTATTCTGATTTTCTATTCCATATTGGTTGGGTTGGGTTAGTTTGTGGTTTTTGAGGAATTGGTCCATTTCTTATAAGTTGTCAAGTTTATAAGGATAAAGTTGTTCATAGTATTATATTAACTTTTAAACTAGAGGCCCAGTGCACAAAATTTGTGCATGTCGGGGGGGGGGCGGGGGAGAGGTCTCAGCCCAGGCTGCACCCTCTCCAATCTGGAACCCCTTGGGGGATGTCTGACTGCCGGTTTAGGCCCAATCCCGGGCAGTTGGACATCCCTCTCACAATCCTGGACTGCTGGCTCCTAATCGCTCACCTGCCTGCCTGCCTGATCGCCCCTCACTACCTCTGTGTACCGGCCTGATCGCCACTAACTGCACCCCCTGCTGGCTTGGTCACTCCTAACTGCCCCCACCCCCAGCCAGCTTGGTCACCCCTTACTGCCCCCTCTGCTGACCTGGTCGCCCCCAACTGCCCCCCCTGCCAGCCTGGTCGCCCCTCACGGCCCCACTGCCAGTCTGGTTGCCCCACGCAGCCTGCTGTTCAGTTGGTTGGTCATCCCTCACTAACCCCCCTACCAGCCTGGTCGCCCCAGGCAGCCTACTTGTTCAGTCGTTTTGTCATCCATCACTAACCCCCCTGCCAGCCTGGTCATAGGCAGCCATCTTATGAGGGTGTGAGGGTCAATTTGCATATCACCACTTTATTATATAGGATGGCTGTACGATCTCTAGTGACATCCCCTCTTTCATTCCTAATGTAGAGAATTCCTTTCCTGTATATTTTTATTTTTGTCAGCCTTACCAATGTTTACCCATTTTATTGGTTTTTCAAAAGGACCACCTTTTTTTAAAAAAAAATTTATCTTTATTCTTGAAAGTATTACAGATGTCCCTTTTTTCTCCCCAATTGACCCCCTCCACCCCGCTCCCTTCCCTTCCCCAGGCCTTCACCACCCTATTGCCTGTCCTTGGACTATGCATATAAGTTCACTGGTTAATCTCTTCCTGTCTCCTGCCCCCTTCCCTCTGAAATACATCAGTCTGTTGCATGCTTCAGTGTCTCTGGATTTTTTTTTGTTCATAAGTTCATTTTGTTCATTAAATTCCACATATGAGGGGCCAATTTCGATTAGCCTAATACTCTCTAGGTCCCTCTACTAGTATACTGTCTCAAAGAGTAAGAGATCTTTTTTTTTTCTTCACTGCTGGATAGTATTCCATGGTGTAAATGTACCACAGCTTTTTTTATTCACTCATCTGATAGGCACTTGGGCTGTTTTCATTGTGATCAAAACAGCCTGGTAATGGCACAAGAACAGGCATATGGATCAATGGAACAGAACAGAGAGCCCATGAATCAACCCAAGCCATTATTATTAATTAATATTTTCCATGAATTTCCTCTAGATTCTGTTTTTGTTTCTCTTGCTTTGATTTCTTATGTATTGCTTGATGATTTTTTAGGATTGTATCCTAATTTGTAGTGTTTTTGAATTCATATTTTTGTATAGTTCTTATAATGGTTATTCTGGATATTTTAATATATATGTGACAACATTTACTGGTATCAACCTTTTACCTCTTTGTGTGTAGAAATCTCAATTCTATTTAGATCCCTTTCCTTTCTCCACTTTTTTTTTTTTTAATATTTTATTGATTTTTTACAGAGAGGAAGGGAGAGAGATAGTTAGAAACATCGATGAGAGAGAAACATCGATCAGCTGCCTCCTGCACACTCCCTACTGGGAATGTGTCCACAACCAAGGTACATGCCCTTGACCGGAATTGAACCTGGGACCTTTCAGTCCGAAGGCCGACGCTCTATCCACTGAGCCAAACCGGTTTTGGCTCCTTTCTCCACTTTTAAATATCATTGCTTTGGACATCAAATGGTATAATTTTTGTTTCAATCATCAAATATTTTTTATAAAACTCATGAGGAAGCTCAGTCGGTGTGATTCAGTGGTTGCACATCGACCTATGAACCAGGAGGTCAGGGTTTGATTCCAAGTCAGGGCACATGCAGAGCTCGATCCCCAGTGTAGGATGTGCAGGAGGCAGTCAATCAATGATTCATCAGTAATGTTTCTCTCTCTCTCTCTCCTGCTTCTTTCCTCTCTGAAATCAATAAAGCTATATTTAAAAAAAAAAAAAATAACAACTCACAAGGAAAAAGATCATCTATCATATGTACTAGTATATATATATATATTTCTGCTCTATTCATTTTTCCTTCTTCCTTCCTGATACTCCAAGATTCCTTCTTTTGTCATTTCCTTCCTGTTTGAGGGAATTCCTTTAGCCAATCTTTAAGAGTATATCTGTGAGTCACAAATTTTTTTTAGTTTTTCTTTGTCTGAGAATATTTTTATTTTCCTTTTATTTATGAGTGTTAGCTTCACCAGACTAGAATTTATGTTGACAGTTGTTTTCCTTCAGCACCTCAAAAATAATCTAATTCTGGCTTCCATGGTTTCATTCTGCTCTCATTTGAATTGGTGGTCCCCTATACATAATGCATTGTTTCTCTATGGCTACTTTCAAGATCTTTTTTCTATATATTTAGTTTGCAAAGTTCAATTATATGTATCTTTGTATGGGTTTTTTTTTATTTGTTGTATTTGGGATTTGCTCAGCTTCTTGGATCTGTAGATTTGTATCTTTTACCAAATTTGGGGAGTTTTTAACCATTATTTCTTCAAATACTCTTTCTCCTCCCCTGCCCTATTGCCTTATCCTCAACTTCTGGGACTTTGATGATAAAAATGCTGGATCTTTCAGTATTTCCACCATGTCTCTGAAGTGATTTTCATTTATTTTGTTCTAGTTCCTCTGCTGTTCAGATGGAATGAATTCTGTGGTTCTGATCCGATTCTCTCTCATCTCCACTCCATTTTTAAGCCCATCCAGCAAGTTTTTTAAATGTGTTATTTTTATTTAGTTCTATCATTTTCATTTTGTTCTTTCTTTATAACTTCTATTTTTTTATTTTTTTATTTTTATTTATTTATTTATTTATTTTTTTAATCTTTATTGTTCAGATTATTACATTTGTTCCTCTTTTTTCCCCCCATAACTCCCCTCCTTCCAGCTCCCACCCCACCCTCCACCCTCACTCCCCACCCACTGTGTTCATCCATAGGTGCATGATTTTTGTCCAGTCACTTCCCGCATCTCCCACACCCCTTTTCCCCCCAAGAATAGTTAGTCCATTCCCTTTCTATGTCCCTGATTCTATTATAATCACCAGTTCATTCTGTACATCAGGTTATTTATTCACTTGATTCTTAGATTCATTTGTTGATAGATGCATATTTGTTGTTCATAATTTGTATCTTTACCTTTTTCTTCTTCTTCCTCTTCTTAAAGGATACCTTTCAGCATTTCATATAATACTGGTTTGGCGGTGGTGAACTCCTTTAGCTTTTCCTTATCTGTGAAGCTCTTTATCTGACCTTCAATTCTGAATGATAGCTTTGCTGGATAAAGTAATCTTGGTTGTAGGTTTTTGCTGTTCATCACTTTGAATATTTCTTGCCATTCCCTTCTGGCCTGCAAAGTTTCTGTTGAGAAATCAGCTGACAGTTGTATGGGTATTCCCTTGTAGGTAATTGAGCCTCTTTCTCTTGCTGCTTTTAAGATTTTCTCTTTGTCTTTTGCTCTTGGCATTTTAATGATGATGTGTCTTGGTGTGGTCCTCTTTGGATTCCTTTTGTTTGGGGTTCTCTGCGCTTCTTGAACCTGTAAGTCCATTTCTTTCTCCAGGTGGGGGAAGTTTTCTGCCATTATTTCTTGAAATAGGTTTTCAATATCTTGCTGTCTCTCATCTTCTGGCACTCCAATAATTCTGATATTAGACCACTTAAAGCTGCCCAGAGGCTCCTTACACTATCTTCACACTTTCGGATTCTTTTTTCATTTTGCTTTTCCAATTGGGTGTTTTTTGTCGAATCTTTGGTTTGATTCTTGAGCTCCTCTGGTCTGCTATTGGGTATAATATTCTTTATTTCAGTCCGTGTATGCTTACTTTCTAATTTCTTTATCGTAGCATCGAGGGTCTCATTAGTTTTCGTGAGGCTCTGCACAAATTTATGGCAAGCCCTCAAAATTGCGATTCTTAGCTCCATATCCTCCATTTCTGTCATGTTTTTTTGTCTCCGCATCTTTTATGCTTTCTTGGTGCACCCCCTTGTGGTCTCTGTGCGCAGTCTTGTTCTAGCCAAGCCTTAATTGTTGTAGTTAACACTAGAGGGATATGACCACCAGGCCGACTGGCTATAGGAATCAGCTGTATGGAAAACGTCTGTCTTCTGGGGAGGCGCTAATCCAGCCTTTGCCTGAGGCGATCGGCAAATGGCTGTGCGCAGGGCCTGGGCGGGGCGGGATCAACAGGGCTGGGGGAGGGAGCCGCTATGGCCGCTCTCAGTCCGTCCCCAGGGGTTCTGCCTCTCTGTCCCAGCAACCGCTGCAAACCTCGGAGGGGCCGTAGCCAGACAGTCCCGCTTCTCCCGTTTGAGTCTGGGTCCCTAGAGACTCGCCTGGATCTGTAGCCCAGAGTCTGAGACTCACTCCTGATTGAAAACGACAACCGCGCCCTCAGCCACCAGCCCGCTTTGCGCGCGCACCACCTCACCACCGCACCACCGTACCTTTAAATTTTCCACACTACGCCTCCTCTGAGCATCGGAATGCTGTTGTTTTTGCTTCTAGTTGAAGAGCCTCTCCTCAGCCAGCCTTCCTGTGGTTCTGGTTGATGTCCGTTCCGACTTTTAGTTGTATTTTTGAAGTGGTTGTTTACGGCGGCAATCTCCGGTGTTTACCTATGCCACCATCTTCAATCTTGTCAGACTAACTTCTATTTTTTTTAATTGAGATTTCCTATTTTTTCATTTTTATTTGTTTCAAAAGAATTTGTAACTGATTACTGGAAACTTTTTTATGTTGGATGCTTTAAAATCTGATTTATCTCAGTATTCGTGTCAGTTAATCATTGTTCCTCATTCAAGTTGTGATGTTCTTGGTTCTTGGTATGTTAGGAGATTTTCAATTTTATTCTGCACATTTTGTTCATTTTATTAGGAAACTCTGGGTCCTATGTAAATCTCATTTTAGCAGTCAGTCACCTTACTTAGGATTAGAGTGTAGATCTTGGCCTACTTGCCTGGTTTCAATGGCAGTTTAATTTTTAGAGCTATTATAATGTTATTTTGGTCTGTCTGTTTATCTGATGTCTCTGGTGCTATCTGGGAGGCAGAAGAGGTTTCCCCAGACAAAGCCACCTGGTGTCTTCTGGTGAGGGAGGGACGTGGCAGGATCTCCCTATTGCTGACTTGGTGTCCTTGGGTGAGGGAGGACACTTTTGAGCCCTTGGAGACAAAGAAGCTTTCGGATCCAGGCCTCCTGCAGTGGTGAATGCTCTTTTGCAAGTTCCACATGCCTGCCTCATATCTCTTGGCAAAAGTGGAGAGTCAGGGCTGGCAGGAAAAAGGGACATCAGTTGAGTTTATAATGTTAAGTCAATCTTGTATTACTGGAATAAATCCTACTTGGTCATGATATCTTATCCTTTTTAATATTGTTGCACTTGATTTGCTAATTTTTTTGCTAAGGATTTTGCATCAATGTTCCTGAGAAATATTGATCTGTAACTAACTTTTTTGTAATGTCTTTCTCAGGTTTGGGTGTTAGAATTATGTTAGCCTCATAAAATGAATGAGGATGTGTTCTCTCCTTTCTTTCCTGATAAAGATTATGTGATAGTGGTTTTATATCTTACTTAAGGACTTGATAGAATTCGCCAGTGAAACTATCTGGACCTGGTGTTTTATTTGTGGGAGAGTTTTTAATAATATAATTAATTTCTCTATTAGATATAGAGTTATTGAGATTTTCTGTTTCACCTGCTATCAGTTTAGATAAGTTGTATTTTTCAAGAAATTTGTCAGTTTCATCTGGTCTGTTAAATATGCTTATTGCTTTTTGGCATTAAGTTTTTTAAAATATTATATTATTCCTTGAATGCCTGTAAAATCTGTAATAAAAGCATCTATTTAACTCCTGATATAGGTGGTTTGTGTTTTGTTTTTCCCTTCATCTTTCTAGCTAAGGGTTAGTCAATTTTGTTGGTAATTTCAAAGAACCAACTTTTTGATTGGTTAATTTTTCTTATTGTTTATCAGTTTGCATCTTATTGATCCTCTCTTATCTTTATTACTTTTCCCTTTTTCTTATTTGGGTTTACTTTATTCCTCTTATTCTAGCTTATTATGAATTTGTAATCTTTGGTCACTGATATAAGCATTTAAAATTTTATCTTTCCTTCAAAATGCTATTACAGCTTTATCCCACAAATTCTGACACATTATGTATTCTTTACCATATTGCTCAAAATACTTTCTAATTCCCCCTGTGATTTCTTCTTTGACTTATGAATTATTTAGAAGTATGTCGTGTAAGTTCTAAATATTCAAGGTTTCCTAGATATTGTATTGTTATTAAGTTTTAATTTAATTCTTCTATAGTCAGAAAACATACTTTGTGTGATTCTTTTTAAATTTATTGAGACTTGTTTTATGACACAGTTATTTTTATGATTTATTCTGAGACCTTAAAAAGTATGTATTCTGGTCATGGTATAGTATCCTATAAATATCAATCAGTCAAGGTGGTTGATAGTATTGTTCAGAATTTTCACATCGAGTTTTTATATTAATTCTTGTGATGGAGTATCAAAATCTAGTATTATAATTGTGCATTTGCTTTCTCCCTTTAATTTTGTCAAATTTTCCTCATGTATTTTGAAGCTTTGAAGTAGGAAACAGCAGGATATAGTCAGGAAGCCCACATTCAAACAGAGTAAGGCTGGGCATGGAGTAATGTCGGAGCTATTAATTTTCATCTATATTAAATACTGATTGCATGGTAGTAATAACAGCATTATCATGCTGTTCCAAGCTCAAGCTGTAACACTTTATTACAATAAAAATATTTTTATCAGAAGAATCTGCAGGCACTTCCAGAACAAAATAGCATTAGATCTTTTAAATGAGATCCTTTACAGAAAATTATCTTAAAATGTATAAACACAAGTAGGGGTTATCATAATCATCATCATTATAAAATCATAGAGTCCTCTTCTGCCCAATTCCATGCTAGAGAAAGTTGTAGTCTATAAAGACAAATATTCCTAAAGTTTATTAGAGCTGTTTGTAAAACTCTTTAAATGGTCATTATAGTGTTAGTCAAGGGGGAGCTTTTTTCTATGGAATAAAGGAGGAGAGCAAAATAAAAATGTGCTTAAAATTCCAAAAGGTACATTATATGAAATATAATGTGATAAAAATAAACATGTAAGCATATGAAAAGTTGACTAGGATATATTATTAAATGAAAAAGAAAAGTTGTAGGACAATAATGTATGTAATATATGTGTGGTTTTTAAAAAGCTCACCAGTCTCTATGTGCATATGTATATATGTATATTTGTATATTTGTGTGGGCCTAGATCAAGAATGAAATGAACTGTGGACAATTCGGGGGAGGGGTATTTCAGGAGAGAGAAATGGTTAAGGCGCAGAGAGGACAGGAGAGGGACACTTTCCCTTTTTGCTTCCTATACTTTTATATAATTTGTGTCTTCTTTTACAACCAATTTGCATTGTTAAATAATAATTATTTTTAAAAGCTTAGGCCAAAAAAAAAGATTTTAAAAAATGGAATATATGAAAAAAAAAAAAGTTAGACTCAGAGCAGACCTCGAAGTAAGACAAAGAGGATCAACTCAGTTAATTTACTGCCAAGTGCAAGGCTGGCTAAGAATGCTGGAATATTTTTTTTTCATAAGTGCATGAAAATAATCTATTCTGAGCTTAATTATAATTATACATTATAATCTATTTGTTTTATTGGATTTTTAACTAAACTTTTAAAAAATAAGCAAATAGAGCTATCTCTTGAGTATTGTGGCACAATAGTAGCTTTCTCTGGTATTGTCCTTTATTAGATTAATTAAATTAAATTGGCTCTTAGGGGATCACAAATTCTACAGAAGCCTAAAGAAAGAAGACAGATAGGGCTCCCTAGCCACAGCAATATTGAATCAGGACTCAGTTTGATGAGGGGGTCCGTGAGATATACAGGGATTTGCCTGTAGCCAGTAGCATCTTGAAACAAATCTATTTTGTCCCAACAACATGTCAGCCTGCTCAAGTCTGGTCATATAACAGTAAGTGGTACTGGGTAGCAAACACTTACAGTTGCTAACCTAAAAGCCATGACTGCCCTTCTTTTTTGCTAGTAGAACCTTCCAAATGAAGCTGAAAATCCAGATACTCCATTTCTGAGCCTCCTTCAAGTTAGGGGTAAACATGAGACCCAATTCTGTTCAACGGAATTTGAGAGGCAAGTTTCCTGGGATAAAGAGAGAAATGAATGAGATAAATCTCTTTTTCTCCCCCTTCCTGCTTTTGGACATTGTTGATTTTTGCTGCTGCTGCAGCCACCTTGTAACCTTGAAGGAACACATGTCATTGATACACTGTGGATGGCAGAGAAGAAAGAAGGAAAGAATCTGGGCCCATCAAACAGCTGGGAATCTCACATTGGGATCACTTACTTCTGTACTTCTGTCTTCTTTGCCTCTGTATATCGAAGGGTTGAGCAGCAATTGTGGGCAAAGAGGAGGGGTCAGGTTTATCTATCTTTGGCATAGTGAAGAGATTGGCCAGTGTTGCAGCAGTGGTATAGGCATGTAAACAAGGAAAGGTTGTGAGTCAACCACCGTGGCCTGGGAACTACTGGAGCCATGGCAACTGAAAACAGAGGACGAAATCCCTTTGGGAGGCCTCTCTCTCCCCCAGACAAAACCACATTTACCAGGAAGAATTGCATCTGCCAGGCCAATCAATAGTGAGATAGAATCTACCTACCTGGTTGTTTAAAGCAGATGCCCAATCCATCCAATCTACCCCCTATGCAAGTCCTTCTTGGTGCAGAATGTCTCACTGATAGCATCAAGACCACACATCCTCCATGCTTCCGCCATGAGCCCACCTCCAGAGAGTTTCTTCTCTAGGGCCCTGGAGACTTCACTTCTGTGCCTCCTTGGTACTCCAACTGAGGACTCTTAACTCCTGGGCAGTAATAACAAGATAATAATGAAATAGCTAACATTTACAGAGCACTCATTCTGTGCGAGGAACTATTTTAAGTGCTTTTATGTATTAACTCATAATAATTCTATAAAGAAGATACTATAATTTCCCCCATTTTACAAGTGAGCAAATCAAAGTGATAAGTAACTTTCCCAGAATCCCATATCTAATAGGTAGTGGAGCATGGCTACAATCCCTGGAAGTTTGGCTCCAGAGTCTTTGTGCCCCATCCCTTTCTTCGGAGGCTAAGGGACCAGTCAGAGGAGAGGAATTAACCTAACTGACAGATGTGCAGGAAAAAAGAGAGGCCACAAGTGTAAGAAGAAATACTGAAAAAATGATTAACACTGTGAGAGACTGTCCCTGCATCGCCATATTATCCCAAATCCAACCCCCTTATATCTTCATCTTTTTCTGCAAAAGCAAAGAAGGCATCCCTATAGTCCAAATGTCTCCCTTGCTAGCCTGCCAAGGCTACCAACCTCTTTGCCAAAGCTCCTATTTTTACTCCATCCATCCCTTTATTACTTTTTGTTGGTTTAATAACATATTTACCACCTGATGGAGTTGTGCTTTAGGTTGTGTCTTACTTGTCATTGTTTTGGAGACAACAGGCTGCATTATTCTTTTGCAACATATGACAGGGACTCAGTGTCAGCTTTCTTAGACAGATTGGAGCCACAGGGATGGGACGATACTCAAGAAAACTGTCCCTTTTCCCTAGTGTTTCTCTCACATAAGGGTACCCACAGTCAACATAAGACACTACATCTTTTCAATGGTACCCACTCACAGCCACTTTTCCCAATGAGGATCCTGAAGCACCAGTGAGACTATCTCAGAAGTGGTTTCACTAGAACTTTCCCTATGATAGTAAGTCTCAACCTGTGTCCAGTTAGAATCATCTGAGAAACTGTAAAAAAAAAAAAAAATAGCCCATGCTGTGCCCCAGATCATTACAACCAGAATCTCTGGTGGTGGAACCCAACAGTATTGTATTAACCTCCCCAGGTTACTCCAAAGTGATTGAACCACTTCCCTAAACTTAGTTATGACCTCATTGCTAAAACATAATTTTCAATGCAATTCCTATAAAAATCTCAATGTCTTTTTTGCAGAAATAGAAAACCCAATCCTAAAATCATATGGAATTGCAAGGAACCCTGAGTAGGCAAAACAATTGTGAAAAAGAAGAACAGAGTTAGAAGACTCATACTTGCTGATTCTAAAACTTATAAAGCTATAGTAATCAAAACAATGTGAGACTGACACGTGCGCACACGCGCACACACACACACGCACACACACGCACACACACAAATGGAATTGAACAGAGTCCCAGAAATAGACACATACATTTGTATTTAATTTTTGACAAGAATGCCAAGGCCATTCAATGGAGTAAATACAGTCTTTTAAACAAATGGGGCTGGGGTAACTGGTTATCCACATGCAAAAGAATGAAGTTGGACCCTTAACTCATATCATATACAAAAATTAACTCAAAATGGATCAAAGACCAAAAGAGCTAAAACTATAAAACTTAGAAGAAAACATAGGAGTAACTCTTCATGACCTTGGATTTTACAATGTTTTTTAGATATGACATCAAGAGGACAAGCAACAAAAGAAAAAAAATAAATAAACTGGCTCAAGCTGGTTTGGCTCAGTGGATAGAGGGTCGGCCTATTTACTGAAAGGTCCCTGGTTTGATTCTGCTCAAGGGCACATACCTGAGTTGCAGGCTCGATCCCCAGTAGGGGGTGTGCAGGAGGCAGCCAATCAATGATTCTCTGTCATCATTGATGTTTCTATCTCTCTCTCCCTCTCCCTTCCTCTCTGAAATCAATAAAAATATATTTTAAATAAATAAACAAACTGGACTTTATCAAGAGGGTGAAAAGACATCCACATAATGAGAGAAAATATTCTGACCACATATCTGATAAAGATTTATTTAATATACAGAATATATAAAGAATTCATATGACAACATCAAAAAGAAAACCCATTTTAAAAAATGGGCAAAGAATTTGAAGAGACATTTCTCCAAAGGAGATATACAAATGACCAACAAGCACATAAAAAGATGCTAAGTGTCGTTAGGAAAATGCAAATCAAAACCACAGTGAGATCACACCCACTAGGTTAGCTATAACTCCCCCAAAATGGAAAATATATGTTGACAAGGATTAAAGAAATTGGGTTCATAGTATGTTTCTGTTGGAATGTAAAATAGGGTAGCCACATGAAAACGAGTTTGGCACTTCCTCAAACAGTTAAACATAAAATTACTATATGACCCAGCTATTCCACTCCTAAATATACACCCAAAGGAACTGAAGACATATATTCAAACAGATACTTATGAGAATGGTCATAGTATCAATTGTTCACAGTGCCCAAAAAGTGGAAACCTAAATGTCCATCAAAAGGTAATGAATAAACAAATCCTATATAATAAAAGGCTAATATGCAAATCGACTGAACACCTAATGACTGGTCACTATGACCCACACTGACCACCAGGGGGCAAATGCTCAGCCAGAGTCCGAGCTCACAGCTGGCGAGCGCAGCAGCGATGGTGGGAGCATCTCCTGCCTCCACAGCAGCGCTAAGAATGTCGGATTGCCAGCTTAGGCCCACACCCCATGCCATCAGTTGGACATCCCCCACGGGCTCCTGGACTTCGAGAGGGTACAGCCAGGCTGAGAAATTCCCCCGAATGCAAGAATTTTGTGCACCGGGTCTTTAGTATGGTATAGCCATACAGTGGAATATTACTCAGCTATAAAAAGGAATGGCGGATCAATACATGCTACAGCATAGATGAACCTCAAAAACATTAAGCTAAATGAAAGAAGCCAGATACAAAAGGTCACATATTGTAAAATTCCACTTACACAAAACATCCAGAAGAAGCAAATCCATAAAGACTGAAAGCAGGTTAGTGGTTGCCAGGAGCTAGGAGTATGGTGGAATGAGGAGTAGCTGCTTAATGGGTACGGAGTTTCCTTCGAGTTGATGAAAATGTTTTAGAGTAAGCCCTACCCAGGTAGCTCAGTTGGTTAGAGTGTTGTCCTGATACAGCAAGGTTGTGAGTTCAATCCCTG
This sequence comes from Myotis yumanensis, assembly GCF_028538775.1. Classification (NCBI taxonomy): domain Eukaryota; kingdom Metazoa; phylum Chordata; class Mammalia; order Chiroptera; family Vespertilionidae; genus Myotis; species Myotis yumanensis. Next base: position 47,623,097 of record NW_027223765.1, read on the forward strand.
GTCAGGACACATACAAGAAGCAACCAATGAATGCATAAATCAGTGGAACAACAAACTGATGTTTCTCTTTCTCTAAAAAAAAAAAAAATGAAAATTTTAAAAAGGAAATATTTTAGAGTAAATAAAAGTGATGGTTATACAACATTTTGAATGTACTAAATACCAGTAAAGTATACACTTTGAAATAGCTAACGGTTAATTTTATGTTTTGTGAATTTTACCTCAATTTTTGAAAAGAATTTGTTAATGTCCAACATGATCATAAATGTAACCTTTATGGCTATCTGTTCTACCTTATATAATGGAGTTTCTTCTGTCTAAAACCCTGTCTGACAAAAACCTGTAAGTGAACTCTGCCTCCCGTGAGTTATAAAGTGGCCCTGGCAATAGAAAGGCAGCCCAGCACCGCCCTCACGAACACCCAGCAAGCATTTTCCTATTTCTAAGTTTTGGGTATTTTTTTCTGACGTTATATACAGTCCAAGTTACCAGTTCCGACTTTGCTCTTCCTGGGGGTTCCTTTAACCTTTCGGAGAGGGCTAGCATTTTCATTTTTCTAGTCAGTTTGCCTTATTCAGGACCTCTCCACCCCATTAGCAATGTCATATTAACCCGGAAGAGGAAAGATTTCTTTCCTCCCTGGAGATTTCTTAGCCCCTATGCAAATTTGCCCACCTCTTCCCTGCAACCAACAAGCCATCCGTACGTGTGTCTATCAACTTGTCTGTAGTGTGTATCTGTTTGTGCCACTAATGCAGCGGTTCTCAACCTGTGGGTCGCGACCCCTTTGGCGGTCAAACGACCCTTTCACAGGGGTCGCCTAAGACCATCCTGCATATCAGATATTTACATTACGATTCATAACAATAGCAACATTACAGTTATGAAGTAGCAACGAAAATAATGTTATGGTTGGGTCACAACATGAGGAACTGTATTTAAAGGGCCAGAAGGTTGAGAACCACTGCACTAATGGGTAAAGAATAAGTGTGCTGTCCTTCCCTCTGCTTACAGAGCTGGCTGTCCAGCCCCATCAAATCCTTTTGCCAGAAGGATTAGAGAGAGACAGAGATCTTTCCTCTAGCACTTCAATTTTTGCTAAACGTTTTGGGGTGATAGAACCCTTTGAAAACTTAGAGACTAAAGACTTTTTCCGCAAGAAAACACATAGATACAAACACAAAATTGTGCAGGTGGTTTCTAACTTTCAGATGGTTTTGTACATCCAGAAAGTTTTCCAGGTAAAGAATTCCTACCCTGGGTGCCCAAAACCATCTGAAATGGCCCAAGTAAAGCACTTGAAAGTGTTCTGTGTGGTCTAACTTGTCTGTCTGAGACAAAGCCTCCAGTCTATAGCTTCCATCTTTTTGCAAAGACCCACAGAGTATCTGAAAGTGCCCCTCCACTTGTAGGCTCCTGAAATGAGGAAATAAAACTGTGAGTAGGGAAAGCATCAGAGGAAAACTTCTCCATAGGCTTGCTTGTTCAGATCTTACTAATTAGCCAGCTGCAGTTAAAAGACATTTATTTTGAAAAACTTGTTTATTTTGCTTCACCACGTTTATTTGCTCATTGTCATTCTTGTGTACATAGATTACTGGTTAATGAAGTCCAGAACAGCCTATTTCAGTATGCATTTCCGTTTTAGGCTGAAAATGCAGCGAGCTCTCTGTACCTACTTTTAACTGGAATAAACCTTCTTCACTTTTTCTCAGCTTGAGGACTTCTTGAGGACTGCCTCTCTCACAAACTCATTATTATAATCTGCTAATTTACTTTTGAATTACTATTTCTACCATACTATCCAATTGTATTCAGTGGTTCTTGATTTAATAAGTCTTGGACTGTTTCAGAAAAAAATGTCAGAATGGTATATTTTCTTTTTGGGTCTAAAGTTAAAAATAAGATTTACTTTACATGCACCATTGAAGGTGATAAATCTCCCAGCTTCAGTTAGAACGTAATGGCATCAAATGTCATAGAAATTCTTTCTTTATGCCATTTATTTCATTAAGAAATTTAAAGTAGAACTTAAAATGTCAGAGAATTGATGAACAGTGCTTCTGGAAAGATGAGGAAAGAGTTATAAAGCCAGACTGGTGATCAGTTGCCATGCCCCGGAAACTTGCGTGGTACCTCAAGCATCCCTTCTCTTTGATGAGGGTTCAGTCTAATCGGTTGGGCAGGGCCTGTTTGTATGGGACTTCCCTGGTTTTAACCCTGAAAGTCCAGCATCCCGGGGACCTCTTCAGTTCTGGGGAAACTGGACAGCTGGTCACTCTAAAGAGCCCTTTCAGCAAAACCCAACATTATTTATTTAAAAAACAGTTTTAAAACAATTGACTCTCTTCAGGTTTGGAATATACACCAGAATTTATTTTTTTTTAACACTCAACTTAAAACACATTCAAGAGCAGGATGGAAATTACATGAGTATCATGTTAGAGAAGCCTGGTAGCAGAAAGACTAATTTGCATTGGCATTTATAATGAAGATAATTTACATATTATTTGTGAAATTAAAATTATAGAGTTTTTTTTAAAAGACAGATTTGAAAATATGCCTACAAGATGTTAATCTGAGAAGAGTGTAGGATTTCTTCTGCAGCTGAGATTTTTTGTTGTTTTAAATTTGAATTGTATTGATTGAAATAGGTATTAATGTACATAGTACCAAAGTTCAAAAGGAACAAAAAGTGTATTACAATGAAGCATATTCCTCCCACTCCTGTCTCCCAGCCATTCTACTGCCCAAGCAAGTGTTATTAATTTCTATTACATTGTCCAGTGATATTCCATGCAAATATAAATAAATGAATAGAATTTTAGAGAGTAAAATGTTAATTCCTAAAGATGAGATCAGAGAAGTGTAAAAAAAAAATACAGGTGTGTTCAAAGAAGCCCTAACCTAGTGCCCGGTCAGGCCCTGGCCTGGTAGCTCAGTGGGTTAGAGCATCATTCCGTACGTCAAGGTTGCAGGTTCGATCCCCAGTCGGGGCACATATGAGAATCAACTAATCTACACTAATAAAAGAGAAACATGGTAATTGGCGTACGACCGCTACCCTTCCCATTGGCTAATCAGCATATCCTTATGCAAATTAACTGTCAGCCAAGATGGCCGCTGGCAGCCATGCACTGAAGCGAACAGGGAGACTTGCTTCCTCCAGGAACTGCAGACTCCAACGTTCCCCGCCTCACTTGCCGGCCTCTCAATTGCAACTCTAAGCAACTATTACTATGTTGCAAATAAGAAGCTAAACAAAACCGGCTTTCAGTCAGCCCTGGAACGCAACATTGTATCCATGTTTTCAGCAGCGAGGCCTCAGAGCTAAAGCTGGCCCAGAATAAAAAAAAAAAAAGAAAACAAGGAGCAGTTGGGAGCTTTTAGTCAACTGCCAACGGGAAAACAGCCCTCAGCCCCTCAGCCAGCCTGGCCAGGCACCCCAGTGGGGACCCCCACCCTGATCCAGGACACCCTTCAGGGCAAACCAGCCGGCCCCTACCTGTGCACCAGGCCTCTATCCCATATAGTAAAAGGGTAATATGCCTCCCAGCACCGGGATCAGCGGAGCAGCGAGGCTCCCAGCACCGGGATCAGCGGAGCAGCAAGGCTCCCGGCACTGGGATCAGCATGACGGGGCAGCGCCCAAACCTCCTGATCAGCCCTGCTCTGTGCCTGATAGGGGGGGAGCTCCCCAATCCCCCAATTGCCCTGCAGCTCTGTGTGTGACAGGGTGAGGCGCCCCAACCCCCCGCCCCCACAGGCCCTGCTCTGTGTATGACAGGGTAGAACCATAACCTCTCCATCGGCCCTGCCCTGAGTGTGACAGTGGTGGCACCCCAACCCCCTGATCGGCCCTGTTCTGTGGGTAATAAAGGGTGGCGCCCCAATCCCCCTCCACGGGCCTTGCTCTGTGTGTGACAGGGTAGAGCCATAACCTCCCCATTGGCCCTGCCCTGAGTGTGACAGGGTGCAGCGCCCCAACCCCTTGATCCGCCCTGCTCTGTGTGTGACAGGGGGCAGTGTCCCAGCTCCCCTATCGGCCCTACTCTGTGAGTGACAGCGGGGAGCTCCTCAACCCCCTGATGGGCCCTGCTCTGTGAGTGACAGGGGGCAGCGCCCCAACCCCTCTGATGGACCCTGCTCTGTTAGTGACAGGGGGCAGCACCCCAACCCCCTGATTGGCCCTGCTCTGTGAGTGACAGGGGGCAGCGCCCCAACCCCCTGATTGGCCCTGCTCTGTGCGTGACAGGGGGTGGTGCCGCAACCTCCCCATTGACCCTGCCTTGAGTATAACGGGGCGGTGCCCCAACCCCCCAATCGGCCCTACCCTGAGCGTGACTGAGGGTGGCATCGCAACCTCCCGATCTGCCCTGCTCTGTGCATAACAGGGGGTGGCGCCCCAACTCCCCAATCAGCCCTGCTCTGAGCCTGACCAGGGGCTGCACCTAGGGATTGGGCCTGCCCTCTGCCACCCGGGAGCAGGCCTAAGCCAGCAGGTCGTTATCTCCTGGGGGGTCCCAGACAGCGAGAGGGCACAGGCCAGGCTGAGGGGCCCCCCCTCCGCCTGAGTGCACAAATTTTTGTGTACCGGGCCTCTAGTGAATGTATAAATAAGTGGAACAACAAATCCATGTTTTTCTCTCTCCCTTCCTCTCTCTCTAAAAATCAATAAAAAAAATTTAAAAATTAAAAAAACACACACCCTAGTGCCAGGTCAGAAAAGGCTTCCCTGTAGGCTGCCTTTGGAGTTGAAGGGTAGGAATTGACCAAAGGAGCAGCAGCAGGGGTAAGGTACAGAATATGGAGCAGCTTGGAGCATTCAAGGAGCTAGTTCAGGTCAGAGCTAAGGGTGCAAAAGCAGTAAGGGCAGTGAGAGGTTATTTCAGAGAAATAGGGCCAACACAATTGTGTTTTTAATGAGTGTGAGCCAGAGAAAAGCAGATTAAATTTCCATGGGGGATGGTGGTGGGGGTAGGGAACTATCAAAGGTTTGATAGGCAGTTATCTTAATGCCAAGCCTAGTTTGGGCCAACCTCTGGATAATATTTTAGATAGTGTTGGGGAGGGAGCGAGGTGGGGGAAGGTATCTACATTCAAGACCAAACTGAGTTTCTTCCCAGACTGATGTCCACCTCTATCAAGTGACCCACAGGCGAGGCTTTGACAAAGGTAGACATTAGGGGAAATTATTCCAGCAATGGCTCTTCCTTTTACCCGGACTTCCTTGACAAGCTCTGTGTGTCTTTTGATTGTTGGAAAGCGCTGCTTTAATAGCTCTCACCAGTCCTGCCTCCTTCAGTCTTAGCTCAACAGATGTCATAGCTGTGATCTCTTAGAAGGCGTTCTTTGGGGCTGACGCTCTCTCTTGGGGAAGCTTAAGGAACCCTGTGCTCCCTTGCACATTCCCTCTGCATATCAGTAGACTTCTGGCAACAATAAACATGTTCTCAGTTGCTGAGCCAATAAATAGGGACACTCCTGTTCTAGAGAAAATGACTTGTACCGTTGCATAATAATTTCTAAGAAGAAAAGAGAGAATTTCCAAACAGCACAAGACAGGAGGAGTTCCTAACAAGGCTCTTGAGAATTAAAACAAAATGACTCAGGGCACCAATCTTGACTTATTGGGTCAGAATTGGGAGGAGTAATATAAGACTCTGTATTAGGAGAGAGAGAGGGAGAGAGAGAGAGAGAGAGAGAGAGAGAGCAGAGAGAGAGAGCAGAGAGAAGCCAGAGCTCATAATGATCAACCAGATTTGGGAGACTCCATCTGCTAAGCCAGAATGGGACAGAGTCCTCGACAATCTTTTGTAATCAGACCTATTTCAAACAAGCCTGATTGCACTGAGGGGGTTGAAAGGTCTCTAATCACTTGGGTTGGGAGACTCTATCTCCCTGGCAATTTTAGTCTCCATAGAAGAGGAAATGGCCAGTGGAGAAGGAAGTCTTTATAGAAACCCATTGGTGATGGGTCATTTAACTGTATTGGTGTATCTTAAAGCAGGAAATGTGTTCTAGAAAAAAGAGCGAATAAATCAAATTTTTATAAATGGAATTTTTAAAAGTGTACTAGGAGACCTAGCGATTTCAAGGGATCTTGTCGGGCATTTTTCAAATCAGTATTTTATTTTAAATGCTATGAGAAATACATGCTCATGGTTTAAAATAAGTCCGCACATAGCAGAGAGGAAAATAATATGAAAGTTAAAAGTCATCCCACTCCAATTTAATCCTCTCTTGTCTCCCAGCCGTTTTTGTTGTATATTGCAGCATGATTTTAGTGGCCTTTCATTTCTTCACTCATGAATACATGATGGACTCCACTCCGTGCCGGGAGACAGAGAGCCCCCTTTCTCTTGCAGTTGCTGATGGATGTACATCTCTATGATTTACAGGGCTATCCCACTACTTATGGAAATTAGGTGATTTTCCACCATCACCCACACACACACCCCAAAGCTCCAATGAACATCTTTGCATATGTATATACAAGTATGTCTATAGAATAATTTCCTAGTGAAATTTCCGGGTGGAAGAGTATTTGCATCATAAATTTAGTAAATATTCTCAAAATCAACAAGTATACTAACTCCTGCTATGTTCCCACATCCTCACCTCCTCTTCATATTATCAAACTGCTTCATTTCATTGGTGAGAAATGGTATCTCGGTCTTACTTTAGCTAGTACTTGTTTTGTTATAAGGGAGGTGGCCTGCATTTTTCTGTGTTTACTGACCACTTCAATTTTTTTTTCCAGTCTGTTGAGAATTCTTTTGCAAAACAGAGACTCATTTTTCAAAGTGAGTCTTCAGCTGCCATGATTTATCCCTTTTTCAGTTTGAGTCGTCACAAATGAGCCTGAACCAGGCATTTCCCAGGGATAACCATACACAGGTCACCAGTATTCTGGAAAAGCCACTACTCGCTCCTGCTTCCACCTCATTTCTCTGCTTTACTTTGCCGCCAAGACGTTGATCCTTCTTTCCTCTCTCTCCTTCCCTTCCGCAGTCCCCAAGGTGTGGGAGCCTCTCTCCCCACCACACTGATGAGCGTGCTCTATGGAAGGTCGCCTCCTTATTGGCAAACCCTCCACCTCTGCTCCGTAATCATTCTCCTTGATTTGTGGGAGCACTTGGGTCTCCTCTGTTCTCTGCCCTCTCTGGGCCTCAGATTCCTCAGGAGATAGTAATAAGAATACCCTTTCTGCCTTGGGTTTGTTGGGAGGTTTAAAGGAAGACATATGAATGTGCTTTGTAAGCTATAAACTACTGCATAAATACAAAGTGTTATTATTGTTCGCCTGGGCCTCTGCAGTTCCCAGCACAGGCTTAAAGCTTAAGAGGAGATACTTCATTCTCAGCGATCAACGGATGCGTTGCCTTCTCTCTCTCTCTCTCTCTCTCTCTCTCTCTCTCTCTCTCTCTCTGAGTGACTTTTATTAAGCACCTACTATGTGCCAAGCAGCATGCAGGGTGCTGGGGAAACTGTGGTAGTTTTGAAAATCTCCAGTGAGTGTTGACAGTGTGCCAGCATGGTGCTTAGAAGTGCTCAGGAATAACGACATTTAATCCTCATAGCAATTCTCAGAGGCAGGTATTATTTTTACCTGTTTTAAAGAGAGGAATCTGAGCCCAACCAGCGTGGCTCAGTGGTTGAGTGTTCGACCTATAAACCAGGCGGTCGTGGTTCTATTCCTGGTCAGGGCACATGCATGGGTTGTGGGCTCAGTCCCCCAGTGTGGGGTGTACAGGAAAAAGCTGATCAATGATTCTCTCTCTCATCATTGATGTTTCTCTCTCTCTCTCTCTCTCTCTCTCTCTCTCCCCCTCCCCTTCCTTTCTCTGAAATCAATAAAAATATGTTTAAGAAATAAAAATAAAGATAAGAATCTGAGACCAAACAAGTTAAATAATTTACCCAAAGCTACACAGCTAGTAAGTGGGGAAGCCAGGATTTGAACTCAGATCTCTAGGGCTGCTCCATATAATGTTCACTACAATACATCCTGTCTTATGCAGCTATTGGGAGAGTTAAATGAGATCACGTAGATGCTTGGTGATATTATGTAAATGGGAATGAGATTAGTAGGTGCTTAGTAAAGGTAGACTCTTACTAACTACAGGACCAAGAATGCCAACATGGTTACCTCAAGGAAGAGCACATTCCAGACGGGACTGGCAGGAACCAGTGCTCAGGCCTGGGGGCACGCGGATTTTCCAGGTGAGCACAGAAGGGGCACTGCACGGTGATCAATCTGCGCCAGTCAATTCCCTACTTCCTCCTTCGCCACAGGCTCCGGAACAACTGGCTCTTACTCGTTTATTGGCCTCTTGCTGGAGCAAACAGGGAACAGGTGTGAGGCTACAGTCCTGAAACCCAAGAAAGACTTTGGAATAGGGTCCCTGCGGGCAGAAAGAGCAGTCTGCTTTTTTGAGATAGAAACTTTAGCACTTCAGTGTGTGGAAAGCATTCTCTTGAAAGAGGCACCGAGAATTAGGGATTCTGGGTCATTTTGCAGACTTCCCCGTTAGGTCAAAGAAAAAGTCCATTGGCCAGCCATCATTCCAAAAGCTGAAAAAAAAATTACCTACACATTGCTTAAATGGTTCCATCAGAGAATACACATGGCCCCTGGGAAAATAATCCAGGCACTAGTCTGACGACGATGGCCACGCAATTTCTTCTCCAACCTAAAACATCAACATAGAACACGCCACTTTTTAATGTGCCACCAAGAAAAAGTGCTGTCAATTAAACTGTGACAAACCACCAATTGTACTACACATCCTCATTTCTGAAGAGGTTAAAATGTGAAAAACTATGTGTATCTAAGAATTGATACAATTGGTACTAGTAAGAACAATTGAAACGTTAGTGTTTTCCACTGCAAGGCATTCCTCCAGGTGCTCTCTGCCTACTCACCTTACTCACTCTTCAGACCCCTGTGAAAGAGGGGAGCTGGGGCTCCCCGCACAGGGGAGGAGGCTGTGAGACTCGGAAACGCCCCCAACACACATATCAGATCACAGGAGAGCCACTGGAGCCCGATCTGCCCGCACCCAAGTGTTCTTTCTGTCGCCACCCTCTGTCAGTTTGGAAAAGGTCAGCGTGTCCTTCACAATGCCCAGCAGGCAACGTGGAGTGTCTGAGACCAAGTTCGAGAATGAGTGTCGGTGGGAACGGTGCCCAGAGCTGCCACCTGCCAAATAAGTCTGGATGTGCTGCAGAAGGCATGTGTGGCTCCCCGAATGGCTTCACCAAGGTCATCTAACATCAAAGAACACAAGCAAAGGTCAAGAATGTAGTTTACCAACAGGCCATCATTAATCTCATTATTAATCTCAAGCAGTGAGCTGGCACAGTGAGGGTGACAACAAGCACAGTGGGTGAAAAGGACTCACTCAGCCCATCCTAACTGCACTTAATGTGGATTAATTCTGGAATGCTCGTCGCATTGGCAGACCAGCCTGGCTGGCCAAATCAGAAGCGGGAGGAAGTGCTCCTTTAGAACATATTCTCTGAGAAACTGCAAGGAATGTCCAAACACACTTGTTAAAATCCTTTGCACTGCTATTATTAAATGCCTACTCCTAGCTCAACCTCCTCACACTCTTGCATGGGGCCACCTTAGCCGCATTTTCACAGCTGAGAAGGGGGTCATCTAAGTAGGGGTCAAAGTCAAATAAAGTCAGCCCCCTGGTTGTTCAATCCCACTCAAGTCAGTTGGTCTCAGGAGAAGAAACAACTGGATATTTTTACCAAGTAAATCAGGTAGGTTTAAAAAAAAAAAAAAAGTACAGCATTTTATTGATTTTAGAGAGGCAGGGAGAGAGAGAAGGAAACATTAATTTGTTGTTCCACTCACTCATTGTATGTGCCCTGACCCAGGATCAAACCAACAACCCTGGTGTATAGGGACCGATGCTCTAACCAACTGAGCTACCCAGCCAGCACAGAAATCAGAGATGTGATTAATAAGGACAACAGTGTCCTAGGGCAACACCCCCCAGCCTAGCCCCTTTTTAGGGTTCCCCTGGGGAATCTTATTTAAAATTCTGATGCCTGCATCCTCTCTTCCTAGACATACTAGATTGGATTATCTAAAAATAGATCTAAAATTTGTTTGTTTGTTTTTAAAAAACGCCTTGGGTGATTCTGCTAAGCCTAATAGTTTGAAAAACCTGTCCCTCGGGCAGTTCTTATTTTAATGTTTGGAGAGCCATTCAAATAGGTGCTGCCTGAGTGGCAATTGCTGGGATGCATATTACCCCTCGAGACAAATGGATATTCTCTAAAAAACAATCTTCCAGTCATTAGTGAGAATGAGTTGCACCCTTAGTGGCTACAACAAGCATGTCAAACTCAAGGTCCACTGGCCGTGCATGTGGCCCACAACCAATATTTTTGTGGCCCAGCCAATATAACGATATGTAAGAAAGGTTTTGTGTTTTTTTTAATACATTTTATTGATTTTTTACAGAGAGAAAGGTAGAGGTATAGAGAGTTAGAAACATCAATGAGAGAGAAACATTGATTCAACTGCCTCCTGCACACTCCCTACTGGGGATGTGCCCGCAAACAAGGTACATGCCCTTGACCGGAATCGAACCTGGGACCCTTTAGTCTGCAGGCTGACACTCTATCCACCGAGCCAAACAGGTTAGGGCAATGTAAGAAATGTTTTAGTAAAAATTTCATAACTTAATTTTTACAATATCCTGTTATACATTATTATTAATAACGAACTACAATGTTCACTAATGCCTGACTACTATAATCGTGTTGCTTTCATTGCTCTTATTCTTTTTTTTATACTATACTTTTTGAAATAAACCTTCGTTTCTATGAAAATTGAAGCTTTTGATTTTTTTTGTGGCGCACATAAACTTAAACCTTGTTTATTTGGCCCGTGTTATCCTTTGAGTTAGACATGCTTGGGCTACAACATAAGAATGAAATTCAAGACTGCAGATGAGAAAAAAAAAAAAAAAGGACTGCAGATGAGGAACCATGTTTTAGTTGCTAGTGATAATCTTCATGAAACAGTAGTTGGACTGCTCTGTTATTTATTCCTATTTTATAGACAAGGATTCCAACGCCCAAATAGGTGAATAACTTGGTGAAGAATTAAGTGTGAATGAGGCAAATGGGAGCTAAAGAGATGAGGAGTCTAAGCTTGAAATTGGCATTTAAGTAAATCCAACCTCAATTCAGAAATGATATCTCAGGCCTTTTAAAAATCATTAGTCTTTGAGCTAAGAGGAGACAAACCTGCTCTAAAGGAATTAGCTTCCAGCTTCTTCTGCTATTTAAACTCAACCAAGAAGAGTTATCAAAGTCCAAATATACTCAAATATCACAAATTTTCTACTGGTGTCACCTGATCCGTTTTTTAAATTGTCCCACTGTCTTATTATCTTTATTAACAGAAATGGAAAAATATCCAATGCACTTCAGCTATACCCATTGTGGTTTTAATTGCAAACTTACAAGAAAGGATTTAATTTCTACACAAATCCAAACAAGACTACTCCGGCCTTGTGAGTGTTATTAAAATAATTCCTTCGTTCTGTTGATCATAAATCTGTGCAAAAGAAACTTTTGTGCCAGTTATTTAAAATGCAGATTCCTGGACCCCAGTTCCTGATATTTTAATTCAATAGGTTAGGTCTGGGGTGAGGCCAGAAATGTGCAGAATGAACTGCTCAGTTGACTCTCATGAGAACCCATTTATGAGATTCCATATTAATCAAACTTCTTTATAACTTCTTTCCACTCTTACTGTTCACTTTCACTACAAGGGAGACTGTTTTTATATTCAATTCAGAATCGTCAGAGGTGGCAGAAAAGCTCCAGGTTTCAAGAAAAACAGGTGAATTACCAGCAGAGTGATTTATGAGGTGAAATAACTCACTCACTTAGGCATATCGGCTCCCCCTTGTGGAATGTGTTCTATGGCAGATACAGTCTCATAAATGAGCCATACTAGTACATAGGTCTTGGTGCTGAGCTGACCAACACAACGCTACCAAGAATATTCTTGTTTCGTGAGCTGGAGTCGTGGGAAAGCCATTTGGTTTCCTGAGTCCTACCTCACTTGATTCCTTGAATGGGATCGGATGCTTGGAGTTCCTGTTTCACTGATGGCATGAATAGAAATTAATTGAATTAGCCAGTCTCTAATTTTCATTTGCACAAACCCACTTAGAATTTCACTCTGCAATCTCTGCTTTCCTCAGAGCCCTCTCTTTTTAGAGGTAAAATCCCTAGATAAATAAACCACCAGCAGAAAGGTTTTCCCCTTGGCCATTTCCAAAGATAGATGAGCTAAATGAATTTTGTATACTAGGTCCCATCATCATTTCTAAAATCAACAGTTTTTTAAAAATCTCTGAATTCTATGATAACCTCTTGTAATGTGTGTTTGCTATGTTATTTAAGATTATTCAACTCTGCAAGGCAAATAAGAAAAGCAAATAGAAGGGATGAAACCAAACATAGAAGCAGGTAGCTTGTGAGATACATTAGACACAGATAAACTAAGCAGAGGAATCCATGTGCCAAGCATAGGTAGGAACGATGGGAAACCAAGAGGCACAGATAGACCTGCTACATGTATTAAGGCCAAGATTTTTCCTCTTAAGGATGTTGTGTAGGAAATTACATTAATGCAATGATTACCTTCAAGTATATGAGTCATGCAATAGTCAATCCATGAGGTCTTAAATTGGCTCCTGTTGGTGACACACATCCTGGTTCCAGGGTTTCTGCCCAAGAAACACCAATGACTATTCATCTGGCTTTTTGGCAAGCTCAGGTGTTGACCAGGGGTACTGGTAGGTGTCTCAGTAGAGCAAGTGTGTGTGTTGGTCCCGGTACCATCTTTCGTACCTTGTTCAAACCTCACTTTTGGTTTTCATAGACATACCATCACCAGGAAGACGTGTGTGTGTGTGTGTGTGTGTGTGTAGGGAGAGAGAGAGAGAGAAAGAGAGAGAATGTAAACAGCCTCAGAATTCAAACACTGTGGGCCTTTCACCCATTGGTTCTCTGTGTTAAGTGTATTAACCTCACATCCCTTCCCGCTTGCTTTTCACTATGTGTTTTAAATTGTTTGAATAACATGTATGATTTGAACACCTTACTTGGTGTGTGAGCTTTTAGGTTAAGTAATCTCTGAGTTTGACTGGCAGCTATTCTGGAGGCTATCATTGCATCCAGGCCATTTCCCACATAACAGCCCTGTTTTCATATTGTCTATAACTTGTTTCACAATACATCAGAGGAGACATTAAGATACCTGTGTTGTGTATGTGCCCCACCTTAGGTATGGTGTATTAACACTCTAAGTGCCTTAAACAAGAATCCACACTATACCCATTGGTATAACAGGTTATACCCCGCAGTCAGATCTGAAGGCTCTTTTTTAAAAAATACATTTTTATTGATTTCAGAGAGGAAGGGAGAGGGAGAGAGCGAAAGAGAAACATCAATGATGAGAGACAATCATTGATTGGCTGCTTCCTGCACACCCCCTACTGGAGATTGACCCTGCAACCCGGGCATGTGCCCTTGACCAGAATTGAGCCTGGGACCCTTCAGTCCGCAGGCTGACACACTATTTACTGAGCCAAACCAGCTAGAGCAGCATCTGCAGGCTCTTAATCAGGAACCAACACACTAGAGAAGCCCCTGCCCCAAGAGCTTCAAATATCCCTACCCGCCTCCGGCACCAGAAGTTTTATTAATTAGCATAAGAGATGTTAAAAAAGGAGTTCTCGAGTGAAATGATGTGAAGTTGGCAGGAAATTTTGTTCAGGCACCTTCCCTGTGGCATGGATGAGGTGTAATTACCTAGTGAGCCAGCAGCCCAACGCCTCCTGAGTGACAGACACCTAAAGGTCACCACTCAGCTCGGTTCTGCGAGCCTTCTTTCATCCGATCCAAGGAGAAGGCCGGTAGGTCCTGCTGTCACAGCATGGTCACCTTTGTCTTGGCGTAAACCTTTCCTGCAAAATGCCATCGAAGGGGCTAACCTGACAAAGAGCAGGGCTTTTACTGAGGTCACAGACGGGGTGTGTGACAGTTTGACGTCTGCTTGTTTTCAGGGCCGAAGCAGATCTGAGACTTGCTTTTGTTTCTTCATTGAATAATATCACCAGGAAGGGGACCGAGAGTCCTCACCTATCCTATCATAGGGTTCTCCGTAACAATGGGAAAGATCACAGGAGTTGTGAACAAGCACATTTGCTGAGGCTCACGTGAGGCAGGTGTTAGATCTACTGCTGTATAACAAAGTAGCTTAAGGAAATAAGCCGTTATTATCTCCGTTTCCCTGTCTCAGGAATTCAGGGGTGGCTTCGCTGGGAGGTTCTGGCTCAGAGCTTCTTAGGAGTCAAGCTGTCAGAGCTGCAGTCACTTAAGGCTTGACTGGGCTGGTGGGTCCACTTCCCAGGTGGCTCACTCACATGGCAGGATGGTGCTGGCTGGTGGCAGGCGGCCTCAGTTCATTACCATGTGACTCTCGCCATATGCCTGCTTGCCTTGGTGTCCTCAGGATACTGAGGCTGGCTTTCCCCGGAGTGAGTGAGCCAAAAGACAGCAAGGTGAAAGTGGCCGTATCTTTTATGATCCACACTCAGGAATCGCACAAACTTTCACTGCCACACTCTATTCATTAGAAGTGAGTGACTAAGTCTGTCCCACATGGAAAGCAGAGGAGAATTAGTCTCCACCTTGTATAAAAAGAAGTGCAGTTCTGGGTGGTTTGGCTCAGTGGATAGAGGGTGGGCCTGCAGACTGAAAGGTCCTGGGTTCGATTCCGGCCAAGGGTGCATGCCCAGGTTGCAGGCCCAATCCCCAGTAGGGGGTGTGCAGGAGGCATCGGATCAATGACTCTCTCTCATCATTGATGTTTCTATCTCTGTCTTCCTCTCCCTTCCTCTCTGAAATCAATAATATATATGTATACATGTATTTTAAAAGAAGTACAAATAATTTGTGGGTATTTAAAACCTCCATAAGGCACTTCCTTGATCCTCATCTTTGCAAGTCAAATGGAATTTGTTCTATCCTCTCCATATTCTTTTTTTTAAATATATTTTATTGATTTTTTACAGAGAGGAAGGGAGAGGAATAAAGAGTTAGAAACATTGATGAGAGAGAAACATCGATCAGCTGCCTCCTGCACACCCCCTGGATGTGCCCACAACCAAGGTACATGCCCTTGACCGGAATCGAACCCAGGACCCTTCAGTCCACAGGACAACGCTCCATCCACTGAGCCAAACCGGTCAGGGCTATCCTCTCCATATTCTTACAATAAGTACAGGGTGGGGCAAAAGTAGTTTTACAGTTGTGAGTACGGGACACCTAGAGTTTATTCTTAATATTATTCTTTATTAATTTTGTATTACTAGTGGCCTGGTGCATGGAGTCATGCACATTGAAAGGGAGTTAATTAGAATAAATATTT
The DNA here is from genome assembly GCF_028538775.1 of Myotis yumanensis. NCBI lineage: Eukaryota > Metazoa > Chordata > Mammalia > Chiroptera > Vespertilionidae > Myotis > Myotis yumanensis. Next base: position 47,638,578 of record NW_027223765.1, read on the forward strand.
TAATATCGCTATTCACCCTTAGTTGGTCTTCATATACATTCTGTCAACGATGCCAGCTTCTTTCAGCTTTATTTTATTTTAATTTATTTTTTAATTTATTTTTTATTTTATTTTTTATATTTTTTTCAGCTTTAGAGGTATTTTGTGCCAATAGTTGGTCTTCAGACATATTCTGTGCATGATGCCGCTTTCTTTCAGCTTCAGAATGTCAACAAAAACAACCAAATTCATGATCAACAATGACAGATCGACACACATGCGTGTGATTGGTGCCAGTGAGAGCTTTATATGTATTGCGCATGCACGAGTTAATGTTTATTTTTAAATTGACATTGTGCGTCATATGTACCAGCAGGTTGGTCAGTCGGACATACGTACGGTCGGTCACTTAACCTTTTATAGATATAGATTTTCCATATGAACAACTGTAAACCTACTTTTGTCCCACCATGTGTTTATCAAGCACTTACTAAGTACCAGGCTTTGCTATAGATGTTAGGAATATAGCTCTGAACAAAGCAAATGAGGTGGGGGAAGGGGTGACGCAGGATGGAGGAGATGGCCAGTCAACAATAAACCTAAGTGAACTGAAGGGAATTACTAGATGTGAGAATATGGAATAGTGGGGATTCGAGGCGGGTACTTAACCTGTCGGAAGAAGGCATTCACTATCAAGCTGTGTCAGAGAATATGGACTTAGTGTATCCAGACCTGATTTTTCAAGAGAAAGTAGAAATATGTACATGTTTAAAATTCCCAGAATTCTAAAGTTAGTAATGAGTTCAAATGTTAGGAAAACACTACAAGAAAAAATGTCAGTGGGCCTAATTCAACCAAAGGTCATCATTTTACAAAGTAAGTTTTTTATTAAAAAAAAAAAAAAACAACAACAACAACAAAAAAACCCTTGTTCTAGCCATTTTTCTCAGTGGTCAGAGCATTGGCCCCCAGACCAAAGGGTCACAGGTTTGATTCCCAGTCAAAGGCACATACCTCCAGTACCTCCAGTCCCGGTGGGGACCCCAGGGGGAGGCAACCAATCAATGTGTCTCTCTCACGTGGATATTTTTTTCTCTCTCTCCCTCCTCCCTCCTTTCCACTCTCTCTAAAAAAATCAATGGAAAAAATATCCTCAGGTGAGGATTAAAAACAAACAAACAACAAACAGAAAGCCCTGATGGTTTCAAGATGCTGTGAGCAAAAGTAGGGAAAAGATAACCAAAGTCTGAATGCTAGAGTAACACTTCAGCTAAGAGTTGAAAGATCAGACTTTCATATATAAATATCAGATAGACAAAAATATTCACAAAAAGCTCTGCTATTATCTTAGAGTTACTGATAAGCCTACATATGAATAGATACATATATCTTAAATTAATGTTAGTAATTTGTTAAGGCTTAAAGCAAAATCTCTGAGAAATGGAGTAGAAAAAAAATTGTATAGTGGAGGAAATTGGAATTGCCTGCACTTAAATAAAACGAATTTACAATCAAGCACACAATACCCTGGATAACTTTTTGCCCTTTCCTCTTACTTCGAAGAAAGCAATTATGCTGAATTGTTTTAAATAGATCGAGCCTTGGCTGGTGTTGCTCAGTGGTTGGATTGTCAACCCATGCACCAAAGGGTCTCAGGTTCGATTCCCTGTCAGGTACTTGGGTTGCAGGTTTGAACCCCGGCCCCCATGGGGCACATGCAGAAGACAACCATCAATGTGTCTCTTTCACATTGATGTCTCTCTCTCTCTCTCTCTTTCTCTCTCTCTCTCTCTCTCCCTCTCTCTCCTTCTCCCTCCCTTTTACTCTCTCTAAAAATCAATGGAAAAATACCCTCTGGTGAGGATTAACAAAGAAAAAGATAGATAGATAGATAGATAGATAGATAGATAAGATGTAGAAATTGATAAAGATATACTGGTAGGCCTTAAATTTAGCTTATTGCTTTTGGTGATTTCAAAATAAGAGCTATCAATTCTCTTAAAAAAAATCTTTTTTTTGCCATTGTTAATCCTCACCTGAGGTTTTTTTTTTTTTCGATTGCTTTTTTAGAGAATGGTAGGGAGGGAGGGAGAGAAAGAGAAGAGGGAGAGAGAGGAAAACAGAGAGAAACATTGATGTGAGAGAGACACATCCATTGGTTGCCTCTAGCACCCACCCAGACCAGGGCGGGGATCGAACCTGCAACCCAAGTGCATGCCCTGGACCAAGAATGGAACCAGAGACCCTTTGGTGCCTGGGCTGATGCTCCAACCACTGAGCAATATGGGCCAGGGTTTGCTATCAGTGCTCCTAATTAATCAATGCCCTTGTCATTCACTTTATCTCCAACTGTTTATTCTGTTCTAAGATGCAGTTTACCACTGAGAACTAGAAATAATGATGTAGCATGTCTAGATTTAATAATGTGAACTTTGAAGTCAGTAAAGTTAGTCTACCAGGCTTTCAGGCTTAAATAAGTCATTATGACTGACATCCTGTAAATGAAGCAGAGTGGGTGTGGCTATTTGGTTTTAGAAGGTGAATGACTTCTGCAGATTTAATTACAGGGTTAACATTGGGAGGATATTGGTTAGAGCTTGAGTTTTGAACTTCAGATTCTTGGTTCAAATTTTAGCCTTTGACCTTAGATAAGTTATGACATCTCTCTGAGGTTTTTATTTTTTAATTTGTAAAACAGAAATAAGATACACACACCAACATATCGGAGAGATAATAAGATCATACCAGTAAGTTCCTGTGCATATTGTCACTGCTCCAAGAAATGTCAGCTTATCGTTATCACTGGCCTATTGCCTTTCATATGGGCCTCCTGGGAGAGAAGTCAGCCCACCTCATGTAGATCTTCCGGACCCTTAAAATCCATGGAGTTCCCAGGGGCCTCCATTTCGGCCAACAGCTGTTTTCTTCAAAGGCAGTTGAACATCGCCAGCTAAGTATTTAAGTTCCTCAAAAACTGCCTTAATCGTCTTTGTACAGGCTCAAGTCCTGGAAATCCGTCCCTGGCCTCCTCTCTCAGAAAGGGTAAATCACTTAAACTCTTGTTTGCCTGGAGAAAAGCATAAAAGTCACTTTCCCAGTGTGATATTAATTGGTAGAAGTAAAGTGTCTTGGAAATGCAGAATTTTTAAAGGGTCAAGTATGAATGTTAAGTGCAATGGAATTTTATCACATTGTAGAGGGAATGTACCTGTTGTAGCATTTAAAAACTTTTTTTTTGTTTTGTTTTTTTGCAGGAAAACATTAGATGGTGATGAGGCTTAGCTTTCAGAGGCCTGGGATCACTTTGAGCACAAGTTTTTAAAAACTGGAAGAAATAGGCACTAGAATTTTATACTGCTTCTCCATGAGATCTCTTTAGTAAAAACGAGTTTGGCCCTAGCTGGTTTGGCTCAGTGGATAGAGCATCAGCCTGCAGACTAAAGGGTCCCAGGTTCAATTCTGGTCAAGGGCAGATGCCCAGGTTTTGGGTTTGATCCCCAGTAGGGGGCGTGCAGGAGGCAGCTGATCAATGATTCTCTCTCATCGGTTATGTTTCTATTTTTCTCTCCCTCTCCCTTCCTCTCTGAAATCAATAAAAAAAATTTTTTTTAAAAAGAGTTTGTTTCCAGTTTCCAAAGATTTCCGCTACTGAATATTTCTAGCTTTAATATGGGCACAACAAGCACTTAAATTTCCTCTTTGTCATGAAAGAGCTCTTTGTTGAGTATTAAATTGCTAGTTTCACTTGTGGAAATGAGGGTCCCTGAATCACCAAATCAAAGAAATGGATTTTCGACCCGGTTTAGATCAGTGAGCTGTTCTGGAAGAACGACTTGCTTAAAGGACTGTTTAGCTTTTCAAAATGGAGGTACTATCCATTTGACCAACAAAATGCATAGAAATACTGAAAGAGGGAATAATTGTCAAGGCTCGTGTTGAAGTAAATGTTGCTCAATGAACACAAGGACACTGGCTTGTTTTTATTTTTTAAAGAGTGCTCATTGTTACTTATTTATTTTGTATCCCAGTCTTTAAAGTCTCCTTTAGGGCAAAGGGTAACGCTGTCCCCATTGACTGGAGGAAATTGGGACCATTGGGCTGGGTGACTTTTCCTGAGTTTGTGATGAAAGCTAATGAAAGAGCCAAAATTAGCATCACTGAGTTCCTCCCGCATCCTCTCCTGCTCCTACAGGCAAAGGCACTTCACTTTACTGCTTCCTGTTTGGTCTCCCAGGAGCTCAGCCCCTCCCTGTCCTTTTCTTCTTTTGTCTGACCTTCCAAAGGCAGGAACATTTATCCGAGTCCTCTCTGCAAATGACCTAAGAGGCATCAGCCACCTTCAGATTTCCCACAAAGAACAGGCTGGTGACACCCAGCGTTCAGGGAATTTGTTTGAGGGGGTCAGCGCCTCCAGAAAGGAGCCAGCCACGATTGGAAGGGCTGGGAAATGGGTCCTGGGAGACAAATATGGAATCAGATGAAGAAAGAAAAACAATCTAAAGAAGGCCTGGAAGAGGAAGTATTAATGAGAAAGAAAGAAAAAAAGTAACTGGCATGCTATAGTAATTGAGAACAGAGCTGGATATTAAAAGACTTAAATTGCCGGAAAGAGGTTAAAAGAGGCGGAAATTTGGTTTCCTGGCTCTGCACGAAAAGGTGGATAACTTGATGATGAGGAGGATGTACTTAAGAGAATTTGAATGCAGTGGGACAGGGGAATGGACTACACAAGTCAGCTGAGCCTCTCTGAGCCACAGGGTTTCAGACAGTGCAAAAGGTGAAAGGTGAGAGCGAGCCTGAGAGGCAGGCAGAGCGGAGGATCTCCATCAAATGCAGAGTCTGACTCTACTCCTAAACCGGCTCAACCCTACATTTCTAACAAGCTCCCAGAGGACACTGTGGCTGCTGGTCAGTGGACTACATTCTGAGTAGCAAAGCCCTAGAGTTAAGCTGTTAGATAGAAACATAATATGAGTCACATATGTGATTTTACAATGTCTGGTAGCTATCTTAAAAAAGAAGAAACAAATCTGTTTGAATAAATTTTATTTAACCCAATATATCCGAAATATCATATTTCACCATGTAATCAATATACACTTATTGATGGGATATTCTACTCCCTCCCCCCTCCCCCCAGTGCTGTATTTGCAATCTGGTGTCTCTTTTACACCTACAGGACAAAATTTGGGACCAACCACATGTGGCTGGTGGCTTCTGTATTGAGCAGTACAGATGTAGACAACCCCAGAAAAAACGTAGCCAGTCCAAATGCTGTTGGCAAACCGAAAAGAAATGTGTTTTTGCTCTGACCTGTGTGTGGCTCCGTTGTTTGGAGTGTTATCTGGCACACCCAAAGGTGGCAGTTCGATTCCTGGTCAAGGCAGGTTGCAGGTTCAATCCCCGGTTGGGGCGCCAGCGGGAGAAAACTGATCGATGTCTCTCTCTCATCTCTCTCTCTCTCTTTCTCTCTCTCTCTCCCTCTCTCTTTTTCTCTCTCTCTCCCTCTCTCTCCCTCTCCCTCCCTTCCTCTCTCTAAAATTTTTTTTAAAAAGAGAGAGAGAGAACTGTGCTTTCAGTACCAGAACCCACTTGAGTGGGAACAAGAAGCCCAGGGGCAGAACAAGAGTCTGCAAAGTTTACTTCTGCACCAGGAACCCCCAAGACAGGGTTAAAATGCAGACTCCTGGGCTTCACCGCCAGAGATTTTTTTAACTTATTATTAAAAAGAACGTGAAGATCTGACTCCAAAATAGAGAAAGTATAGTATTGGAAAAAAAATCTTTATTGTTGAAAGTATTACATATGTCACCTTTTTCCCCCATTGACCCCCTCCAGCCTCCCCCCCTCCCCCTTCCCCGCCACCTCGCCTCAGGCCCTCGCAACCCCATTGTCTGTGGCTGTGGGCCATGTATATATGCATACAAGGTTCTTGCTTGATTACTTCCCACCCACCCACCTTCCCGAGCCTTCCCTCTGAGATTCCCGCGCCTTCCCTCTGAGATTCCGCTCTCTGTTCCATGCTTCCATGTCTCTGGATCCACTCTGTTCATCAGTTTATTTTGTTACTTAGATTCCACATATGAGTGAGATCATGTGATACTTGTCTTTCTCTGACTGACTTATTTCACTTAGCACGATCCTCTCCAGGTCCCTCTATGCTGTCTTTTCTTTTTTACTGCTGCATAGTATTCCATGGTATAAATGTATCACAGCCTTTTTTAAAAAAAATATTTTTTTATTGATTTTAGAGAGGAAGGGAGAGGGATAGAAACATCTATGATGAGAGAGAATCATTGATAGGCTGTCTCCTGCATGCCCCCTACTGGGGATCAAGCCTGCAACCCAGGCATGTGCCCCTGGCCAGAATCGAACCTGGGACCCTTCAATCCACAGGCCAACACTCTATCCAGTGAGCCAAACCGGCTAGGGCAGTGGTCGGCAAACTCATTAGTCAACAGAGCCAAATATCAACAGTACAACGATTGAAATTTCTTTTGAGAGCCAAATTTTTTAAACTTAAACTATATAGGTAGGTACGTTGTTATTAACTTAATTAGGGTACTCCTAAGCTGGCCTTTGCTAAAAACATCCTCAATCTGATTGAGGTACGTTCGCTGAGGTTGAACCCTTCCAACTCTCCCATCCACACTCGTCTTGTATACTTGTTTCGTCTATCTCCTTTCGTTCATCCTCTCTATATGTCCAAACCATCTCAACATACCTTTCTCAATCCTCGACACTACATCTTCTTTCACTCCACAACGTTCCCTAAAATTAACTTAATAAATGTTACTTAAAGTTTTAAGTCAACTTTGCACTGTACATGCGTGCCCGCACGTGGTATTTTGTGGAAGAACCACACTCAAGGGGCCAAAGAGCCGCATGTGGCTCAGGAGCCGCGGTTTGCCGACCACTGGGCTAGGGCAATATCACAGCCTTTTTATCCACTCATCTACTGATGGGCCCTTGGGCTGTTTCTAGGTCTTAGCTATTGTAAATTGTGCTGCCATTAACATAGGGGTGCATACATTCTTTCTGATTGGTGTTTCAGGTTTCTTAGGATATATTTATAGAAGTGGGATCACTGGGTCAAATGGCAGTTTCATATTTAATTTTTTTGCCTAAACTCCATACTGTTTTTCATAATGGCTGCACCGGTCTGCATTCCCACCAACAGTGTACTAGGGTTCCCTGTTCTCCACATTCTCGCCAGCACTTGTCATTTGTCGATTTGTTGATGGTAGCCATTCTGGGATGTCTTCCCTTTTTCAATGTCATTGATGTGTTTGTTAGAGAAACTGGGTTGTCACTCCTTCTTGATTTGGCTGATTGCATCATTTCACTTGTTCTTCTATTTCAGTGGTTCTCAACCTTGGCTGCACATTAGAATCACCTGGGAATCTTTTTAAAATCCTGATTTCTGGGCCTCATCCTCCGGAAATTCTCTTTCTTTGTAATGGGGTGGGGCCACAAGATTAGTAACAAAGAAACAGAATTAACAGAATTTCTGGAGGATGAGGCCCAGAAATCAGGATTTTAAAAAGATTCCCAGGTGATTCTAATGTGCAGCCAAGGTTGAGAACCACTGTAATCTATTCCTCATATTTCATGCAAACTGGCATTTAATTGCTGGAGAGTTGATGAGACTTGGGACCCAGAGTCTAATTGGAGCTCCACATGGGAAACACCTGGGAGCTTTACAAATTATAGATACCGGGGCCCCCCTTCTCCCCCCCCCCTCCCCGCCCCCCGAGCTTCTGATTTAATCCATGCTGCTAAATATCTGACAACGCACAGGACAGCCCCTCACAACAAAGAGTAATCCAGTCTAAAAGGTTAATAGTGCCCAGGTTAGGAAACCCTGAGCCAGAACAATGGGAAACCCTGAGCAAAGACCCTGAGTGGGAATTAAGTGTTAAGCCTGAGAAATAGACAAAAGGCAGGTGTGCATTAAATATTCTGAGGCCTGGGAAGTGGACAGTGATGAGGGAGACAGAGATGTGAGGCCCAAATCATATGATGGGTGATGATGCAATGATTGATTTGCCAGGCCTCGTGGCTGTAGTGATGAGAGCCCCTAAATTACATTAGAGCAATTAACATAAACCCCTCAGCTGCTACAAATTATGATTTTAAGTAGATAAAATATTTCCTTTAATAACTTCAAAATAAAGAAGTCATTGTTTGGGGTTGCTTTCCCCAGCTCTCAGTTATTCCAAGAAGAGCAAAAAATGATTTCAGTATGATTTTCTTCTGAGAACTTGAGGAAAAAACTTCCAAACAATTGGCTCCTTCATTCAGTGGATCAACAATATTCCTGCAGCGAAGAGGGACCCAGAAAGTGGAATCTTGTTTAACTGTGTTTAATCCAATTCTTCAGTCTTCTGTCATACATCTTTATGGCTCTTTTGCTCACCCAAATTGCTAATGTGGAAAGAAAGACACCTTCATTACTGAGAGCTCAGACATGATGGATGATGATGTAATGATTGATCTGCCATTGTTGGGAAACGGAGCTGCACATGTTAAAACCTCCGTGAAGAGAAGCAAGATTGAACGGGAACGTGGCTGTTAATGTGGTTGCAGGGAAACATGAAATAATGTGCCTTTCGAGGTTTAGATGTATACACAAATGTGTAGCTTTATAAACATACTCAGAAACGCATAGTTATCACTCATCCTATCATTCATGCACACTACTAATCCTGTTCTCACCTAATATGTGGACAAAAATGCGCATTGTGTTGGAAGCTAAAAAAATAAATAAGTCAGAGCCCTCGGTTATAAGGAATGTATGGTTTATAGATAAGCTAGTTAGTACATAGTGAACAGGGTATAAAATAATCCATAGTTAAAAGTACCAGATATCTATAGTTTCTACCTGTCTAGCATATATTCTCTTTTTCTTTTAAGAAGAGAGAGAGAGAGAGAGAGAGAGAGAGAGAAAGTTATCTCTCAGCTGCCTCCTGTACACCCCCTACCAGAGATCAAGCCCCACAACCTGGGCATGTGCCCTGACTGGTACTCAAACAGGCCCAGAGACAATGTGCAACCAACTGAACCACACCGGCCAGAGCTAGTATATACTAGTATTCTCTCTCTTTTTTAAAAAAATATATTTTATTGATTTTTTTACAGAGAGGAAGGGAGAGGGATAGAGAGTTAGAAACATTGATGAGAGAGAGAAACATCGATCAGCTGCCTCCTGCACACTCCTTACTGGGTATGTGCCCGCAACCAAGGTACATGCCCTTGGCTGGAATCGAACCTGGGACCCTTGAGTCCGCAGGCTCTATCCACTGAGCCAAACCGGTTAGGGCTACTAGTATTCTCTTTATTCCAGTAACAGCAACTTTATTTTTCTTTAAGGAACAACATTTCCCTCATTATCAGTCCCTGTAGATAGGATCAGTTTGACCCATAGGCTGCCAGGGGTGCCCAGCTAATCCAGTGAGAGTAGGTCCCATCAAAGAGAAAGCATAGAATAAAAGAGACAAGAAGTGGAGAGAGAGAGAGAGAGAGAGAGAGAGAGAGAGAGAGAGAGAAAGAGAAACATTGATGTGAGAGAGAAACATCAATTGGTTACCTCCTGTACATGCCCCAACCAGGATGGACCACAACTTAGGTCCATTGAACCCACGATCTTTTTGGTGTACAGAACAGCACTCCAACCAACTGAGCAACCTGGCTGGCCAGGCTCTTTGCACTATTTATTGAAGAGACTATCTTTCCCATTAAGTATTCTTGGCTCCATAGTCAAATATTAGCTGACCAAATATGCAATGGTTTATTTCTGGGTTCTAAGTTCTGTTCCATTAGTCTTTGTCTACTTTTATGCCAGTACCATGCTGTTTGATTACTATAGCTGTGTAATGCATTTTGAAATCAGGTAGTGTGCTATCTCCAGATTTGTTTTCCTTTCTTGGATTGCAGTGACTATTCAGAGTCCTTTTGAGGTTCTATACAAATTTTAGGATTTTTTTCTATTTCTATGAAAACTGTTACTGGAATTTTTATAGGGATTGCATTAAATCTCTAGATGACTTTTAGTATGGCTATTTTAATAACATTAATTCTTCTGATTCATGAACATGAGATATCTTTGCCTTTGTTTGTGTCTTCAATTTCTTTTATAAAAGTCTTATAGTTTCACGTATAGATCTTTCACCTCTTTGGTTGACTTTATTCCTAAGTATTTTATTGTTTGTGCGCTGTTTTGAATGGGATTGTTTTATTTTTTTTCTTCTTTTTCCTTTTTATTGAATTTGTTGGGGTGACAATAAATTCATTAAAACACTGGTTAACAAAATTATACAGGTTTCAGGTGCACAATTCCACAACACATCATCTGTACACTGTATTGTGTGTTCTCCACCTAAAATTCAGGAATTTTTTTTTAATTAAATCTTTATTGTTCAGATTATTACATTTGTTCCTCTTTTTTCCCCCCATAACTCCCCTCCTCTCAGTTCCTGCCCCACCCTCCGCCCTCACTCCCCACCCACTGTCTTCATCCATAGGTGCACGATTTTTGTCCATTCTCTTCCCGCATCTCCCACACCCCTTTCCCCCCCAAGAATAGTCAGTCCATTCCCTTTCTATGTCCCTGATTCTATTATAATCACCAGTTCATTCTGTACATCATATTATTTATTCACTTGATTCTTAGATTCACTTGGTGATAGATGCATGTTTGTTGTTCACAATTTGTATCTTTACCTTTTTCTTCTTCTTCCTCTTCTTAAAGGATACCTTTCAGCATTTCGTATAATACTGGTTTGGTGGTGATGAACTCCTTTAGCTTTTCCTTATCTGTGAAGCTCTTTATCTGACCTTCAATTCTGAATGATAGCTTTGCTGGATAAAGTAATCTTGGTTGTAGGTTCTTGGTATTCATCACTTTGAATATTTCTTGCCACTCCCTTCTGGCCTGCAAAGTTTCTGTTGAGAAATCAGCTGACAGTCCTATGGGTATTCCCTTGTAGGTAATTGACTTTCTTTCTCTTGCTGCTTTTAAGATTCTCTCTTTGTCTTTTGCTCTTGGCATTTTAATTATGATGTGTCTTGGTGTGGTCCTCTTTGGATTCCTTTTGTTTGAGGTTCTCTGCGCTTCCTGGACCTGTAAGTCTATTTCTTTCAAAAGGTGGGGGAAGTTTTCTGTCATTATTTCTTGAAATAGGTTTTCAATATCTTGCTGTCTCTCATCTTCTGGCACCCCTATAATTCTGATGTTTGTACGCTTGAAGCTGTCCCAGAGGCTCCTTACACTATCTTCGTATTTTCGGATTCTTTTTTCATTTTGCATATCCGGTTGGGTGTTTTTTGCTTCTTCGCATTTCAAATCTTTGACTTGATTCTTGCCCTCCTCTGGTCTGCTGTTGGGTGTCTGTATAATATTCTTTATTTCAGTCAGTGAATGCTTAATTTCTAATTGGTTCTTTATCACAGCATCGAGGGTCTCATTAGATTTCTTGAGGCTCTCATCAAGTTTATCGGCAGTTTCTAGCAAATTATTGAAAGCCCTTAAAAGTGCGTTTTTTAGCTCTATATCCTCCATTTCTGTCATGTTTTTTGTCTCCGCATTTTTTATGCTTTCTTGGTGCACCCCCTTGTGGTCTTTGTGTGCAGTCTTGTTGTAGTTAAGCCTTGATTGTTGTCGGCAATACTGGGGGTGAATTGACCTCCAGGCTAACTGGCTATGAGAGTCAGCTGTGTCTGCTGTGGGAGAGCTTCTGTGCTGAATCTCTAGGGCGGTGCTAATCTAGCCTTTGCTTGAGGCTATCCGGCAAATGCCTCTGTGCAGGGCTTGGGCAGGGCGGGTCCCAGGGGATCTACAGGGCGGGCGGAGCGAGCAGTTATGGCTGCTCTCAGTTCCGTCCCCAGCGGCTCTGCAACCGCTGCAAACCTTGGAGAGGAAGCTGCCTTCCCGCTTCTCCCATTTGAGTCTGGGTCCCTAGAGACTCACCCGGATCTGGAGCTCAGAGTCTGAAACTCCCTCCCGATTGAAAACAACAACCGCACCCTCCGCCACCAGCCCGCTCCACATGCCCGCACCTTAGTATTTCACTTCAGCACTGCGCCTCCTCTGAGTCTCGTATGGTTTCCTCTTTCCTCCTAGTTGTAGAACTTCCACTCAGCCAGCCTTCCTGTGGTTCTGGATGATGTCCGTTCCGTCTTTTAGTTGTATTTTTGAAGTGGTTGTTTGAGGCTGCAAACACCGGTGTTAACCTATGCCGCCATCTTGGTTCTCCGGATTGTTTTATTTTCTTTTGTATTTTGTTAGTGTATAGAAATAAAATTCTGTATGTTGAATTTGAATCCTGAAACAACTGAATTAGTTGATTAGTTCTAATAGTTTTTTGGTGTAGTCTTTAGCATTTTCTTATATAAAAACATCTCATCTGTAAAGAAAGACAATTTTACTGTTTCATTTCCACTTTAGGTGCCTTATATTTCTTTTTCTTTCCTGATTGCTCAGGCTAGGACTTCCACTACTATGTTGAATAGGAGTGAGGATGGGCACCTTTGTCTTGTTCCTAATCTTAAAAGCTTTTAACCTCACAGTTGAGTCTGATGTTAGCTGTGGGCCTATTTTATATGGCCTTTATTTGTTGATGTATATTGCTTCTATGCATGATTTGTTGAGGGTTTTTATCATGAAAGGTTATTGTATTTTGTCAAATGCTTTTTCTGCATCTATAGGGATGTCGCATATAATTTTTTAACTTTCATTCTATTAATGTGGTGTAACACATTTATTAATTTGTGTATGTTGAACCACCCTTGCATCCTAGGGGTAAATCTCACTTGATCATGCTGTATAATCCCTTTAATGTGCTGTTGAATTTAGTTTGCTAATATTTTGTTGAGAATTTTCAAGCATCTGTATTCATCAGGAATATTAGCCTGTGGTTTTATTTTCTTGTAGTGTCCTTATCTGTCTTGGGTATCAGGATAATAGCTGGCCTCATAAAATGAGTTTGGGAGTTATTCTTCCTCTTCATTTTTTGGGAAGAGTTTGTATTAATGCTTCTTTAAATGTTTGGTATAATCCATCGGGCAAACCATCTGGTCATGGTTTTTCTTTGTTGGGAGGTTTATTTTGTGTGTTTTTTTTTTTGTTGTTGTTGTTGTTAATCCTCACCCAAGAATATTTTTCAATTGATTTTTAGGGAAAGTGGAAGAGAGAGGGAAAGACAGAGAGAAACATCGATGTGAGAGAAACACATCAACTGGTTGCCTCCTGCACAAGCCCTGACCAGGGCCTGGGCCGAGGAGAAGCCTGCAACCAAGATATGTACCCTTGAACGGAATCGAACCCGGGACCCTTTGGTCCACAGGCGGACACTCTATCCACTGAGCCAAACTGGCTAGGGCTGTTGGGAGGTTTTTAATTACTGATTAATTCTCCTTGTTATAGGTCTGTTCATATTTTCTATTTTTTGTGTGATTCAGTCTTAGTAGGTTGCATGTTTCTAGAAATTTGTCCTTTTCTTCTAGGTTATCCAATTTGTCAGCCTGGAGTAGTTTCTTATGATACTTTGTATGTCTGATATTATTTGTTCGAGACTTCCTTTTTTTTCCTTAGTCTAGATAAAGGTTTGTCAATTTTGTTTATCTGTTCAAAATAAATAGCTCTTACTTTCATTGATCTTTTCTATTGTTTTTGTCTCTGTTTCATTTATTTCTACTCGGATCTTTGTTATTTCCTTCTTTTTGCTAACTTCGGGCTTAATTTTGGCTTCTTTTTCTTGTTCCTTGAGGTGTTTGTTTATTTGAGATCTTTTTTTTTTCTAAATGTAGGTATTTATCACAGTTCTATCTTCTTAGAGCTGTTTTTGCAGCATCCTACAGGTTTTGGTATGTTTTTTTTCAAGATTATTTTTATTTCTCTTTTTATTTATTCTTAGACCCATTGGTTGTTCAGAATGTGATGTTAAATTTCCACATATTTGTGAATTTTCCAGCTTTCCTCCTCTTACTGATCTCTTGTTTTATACCATTGTGGTCAGAAAAGATACTTGGTATAATTTCAATCTTCTTAAATTTAACAAGATTTGTTTTAAGACCTATTGTATAAGCTATCGTGGAGCATGTACAAGGAGCGCTTGAGAAGAATATGTATTCTGCTGCTGTTTGATCAAATGTTCTATATATGTCTTTTAGGTCCATTTGATTTAAAGTATGGTTCAAGTCCAGTGTTTCCTTGTTGATTTTCCTGTGTGGGTGATCTATCGATTGTTGCAAATTGGGCATTAAAGTGCTCTATTGTTGTATAGTTGTCTATTTCTCCATTCAGATCTGTTCTTATTTGTTTAACCTATTTACGTGCTCTGATGTTGGGTGTATATATATTTACAATGATCATATTTTCTTAATGAATTGAGTCCTTTGTCATAATATAATGACTTTGTTTCTTGTTATCATTTTTGGCTTAAGGTCTGTTTTGCCTGATATACATTTAGCTACTCCTGTTCTCTTTTCATTTCCACTTGCACAGAATAATTTTTTCTACCCCTTCACTTTTAGCCTATTTGTGTCCTTAGAGCTAAAGTGAGTTTCTTGTAGGCAACAGTTGTCCTGTCTTTTGTTTGTTTGTTTATTTGTTTGTTTAACCCATCCAGCCATTATATGTCTTTTGATTGAAGAATTTAGTCCACTTACAAAAGACTAAGTATTGATTAGTAAAGACTTATTAGTGCCATCTTACTCTTTCTGGCTGTCTTGTAGTTCTTTTGTTCCTTGCTTTCTTTCTTGCTGCCTTTCTTTGTGATTTGATTATTTTCTGTAGTGGTATGTATGCTTTGATTCCCTTCTCTTTGTCTTTTGTGACTCTACTCTATGTTTTTGCTTTGTGTTCACCATGAGGCATATAGAAAACATAGCTATAACAGTTAATTTCATGCTTAATAACAACTTAAATTCAATCACATACTAAAACTCTCCCCTTTTAGTCCCCTTTTATGTCTTTGATTTGAATTATAAATTTATCTCTTTTATACTGTACATGCATTAACAAATTATTATAGCTATATAGTAGTTATTTTTATACTAGAGTTAAATGACTAATACCTCACCAGATGACAGTGTTATAGTATTCTGAATTTGACTATACACTTATTTTTACCAGTGTGTTTTATATTTTCATGTTACTAATTAGCATCCTTTCATGTCAGCTTGAAGAACTCCTTTCAACATTTCTTGTGAAGCAGGTCTAGTGGTGATGAATTGCTTTAGCTTTTGTTGGTCTGGGAAAGTCTTTATCTTTTTCTCATTTCTGGACTTTTTTTGGATAAAATATTCTTGGTTGGCAGTTTTTTTCTTTCATGAGTTCAAATATATCATCCCACCCTCTCCTGGCCTGTAAGTTTCCTGCTGAAAAATTTGCTGATAGCCTTATGGTGGTTCCTTGTAAGTTATAAGCTTTATTTTTCTTACTGCTTTTAGAAATTCTCTCTTTATCTTTGATTTTTGAAGTTTTTATTAAACTATCTTGGAGAAGACCTCTTTAAGTTGATTTTGTTTGGTGACCTATGAACTTCATCAACTTGCATATCTAAATCCATCCCCAAATTTGGGAAGTTCTCAGACATTATTTCTCTAAATAAGCTTTCTTGCTCCCTTTCCCTCTTTTCTTCTGGAACTCCAATAATTTGCAATTTGACCCTTTTTTTTTTTTTTTTTAAATTTCAGAGAAGGAAGGAAGAGGGAGAGACAGAAACATCAATGATGAGATAGAATCATAGATCGGCTGCCTCCTGCATGCCCCCCACTGGGGATCGAGCCCGCAACCCAGGCATGTGCCCTTGACCAGAATCGAACCCGGGACCCTTCAGTCTATGGGCCGAAGCTCTATCCACTGAGCCAAACCAGCTAGGGCTGCAATTTGATTCTTTTGTTGGTATCTCACAGATCACTCTTTTTCATTCTTTTTCCTTTGCATGCCTATGACTGGATAATGTCAGAGTTCCTGTCTCCTATCTCACAGGTTTTTTCTTCTGCTCAATCCAGTTTGTGGATGAATGCCAAATTTTTGTTGTTGAAATGGGGGGAACAAAAACATGGGACATATTATGCTACCATGAGGCTGACATCTCCATAAATGTTTGTTTTAAAAAGTAAGTTAATTGTAGAAAGAAATTTTTAAAAGAAAATTAAAATAAATGAAAATTTAAGGTAGAAAAACACCATTTCAAGATAATCATTTTAAATATTTTAGTGTATTTCTTTCTAATTACTTCAATAAGTATATATTTTTATAAAGTTGAGCTAAGAGTATGTATTTAATTTTATGTTCTTATTTTTACATTACAAAATAAGGTAAGCATTTTTCCCATGTCTTCATAAACATCATTTAAATGGTTATTCTATATAAATAATAACCTACTTAATCAATGGTAGGTATTTCATCATATTGTTTTGTTTGTTTTATTTGCTATTATAAATGTTACTAGAGGCCCAGTGCACGAATTCGTGCATGGGTGGGGTCCCTAGGCCTGGCCAGCGATGGAAACCTATTGGGGGGCCGGCCGGCCGAGGGACCCTAGGAGGTTGCCTAGCCAGGGGCTGGGGCAGGGGGGCGGGGAGTGGCTGCGGGCAGGGCTGCAGGAGTTTGGCTGTGGGAGCGCACTGACCACCAGGGGGCAACTCCTGCATTGAGCGTCTGCCTCCTGGTGGTCAGTGCGCATCATAGTGACTGGTTGACCAGTCGTAACAGTCAGTTAGACTTTTATATATAGAGATTGCAAGAAACACCTTCATAGATATTTTTGAAGGATTTCAATTTCTGATGGTCTTTGGTGAGAGACTACAAAAAGTTTAATTTCTAGGCAAAAAGATACAAATGTCTTTGAGGTTCTTTTATTTTATTTTATTTATTTTATTTTATTTTATTTTTTGAGGTTCTTGATACATACTGACAAATTGTTTTTCAGAACATTTATATATATCAATCTGTATTCCACTGGTAGCAAATGAGTACCCAGGTTTACCAGCAGTTAGTATTATCAGGAATATTTTACATATGAATTTTCTTTTTCTTTTTTAGTTTGCTTTTTAGGGAATTAGGTTGTAAATGAAAAATCAGCCATTTCAGCACATTCTGCAGCCTTCTTCACTAGCAGAAAATCATACACAGAAACTGTAACTCCATTGCTTTTACATATTTCATATTTATTTGAAGTCTTCTTGTTTTCTGCAATTGTGGAACACATTATTATAGCTGCATGAAATGATTTTAGGTTTTAACATGTTCAATTTCAGAAACATCATTGTGAATAACAGTATATTCCACTTAATGGCTATATAATTATTTAATTGATCCCCTATCTTTGAACATTTAATTTTTTTTCACTTGTTATCTGGAAAGACTGGGATGAAGGTTCTTGTTCATAAATTATTGTCACCATCTCTGACTACTGTGGACCTACAATGTAAGTTATATTACTGTGATGCTCTGACTTTCGAACTTAGGTCTTGTAACTAGGTTTCAGGACTTATTTCTGAGCCTAGGGTACTTCATCAACTGAGCCCCTGCCTTATTCTCTAGTCCTTTCCAGCAGGGACATGAATCAGTAACCTCCCTCTTTGCTCCAGTTGGTTTATTTTGGGCTTCTGTCACTTGCCACCAAAAAAGCCTTATTAGTCATTTTTGCTACTAATATGTAATCCTACTTTTTATCATTACTATTTGTTAATCCCCATCCAAGGATATTTTTTCCATTGCTTTTCTGAGAGAGTGGAAGGGGGGATGGCGGTAGGGAAGTATGAAGGGGAGAGAGAGAGAGAGAGAGAGAGAGAGAGAGAGAGAGAGAATGAGAAACATCGATGTGAGAGAGACACATTGATGGGTTGCCTCCTGCATGCCCCCGATTGGGGGCAGGGAGCGAACCTGCAACTTAGGTACATGCCCTTAACTGGGAATCAAACCTGAGATCCTTAGATATGCTGACTGAAGCTCTAACCACTGAGCATCAGGGCTAATCCTACTTTTTTTTAAAGTATATTTTATTGATTTTTTACAGAGAGGAAGGGAGAGGGATAGAGAGTTAGAAACATCGATGAGAGAGAAACATTGATCAGCTGCTTCCTGCACACCTCCTACTGGGGATGTGCCCGAAACCAAGGTACATGCCCTTGACTGGAATCGAACCTGGGACCTTTCAGTCTGCAGGCCGACGCTCTATCCACTGAGCCAAACCGGTTAGGGCTAATCCTACTTTTTAAAAAGTATATTTACTTGTTCATTCTCTTAAGGCCACTGGATATATTTACTTGGATCATGTAATGACAAACATCATTATTTTTACATGACTTCCAGGTTTTTCTTTGTTACATTTTTTCAGAATAAAGGTGTTTCGCTAGTCTTAATTTCATTTACTCTAAAATAAACATTGCCACAAACTGACAGTCAGAATGACTAGAAAAGCTTTGCTGTTGTTACTGTTCTGTAAACATTCACTTGTGAGGTTGAAAACAGTCACGAGTATGGTTTGTCGACACATTAAAACCATGTAGGGCAAAAGGTTAATGAGCTCTCTCTTAGTTTCCTAGGGTTGCTTTAGCAAAGTACCACAGACTGGGTAGCTTAAAACAACAGAAATGTATTATCTCATACTTCTGGAGCCTGGGAGTCAAACATCCAAATGTTGGCAGGGCCACACTTCCTCTGAAACACGGAGGGGAAATCTCCCCTGCCTCTCCTGGTGTTTGCCATCAGTCCTTGGTGTGCCTTGGCTCGTAGATGCTTCACTCCCGTCACATGGCCATCTTCTTCCCTCGTTTGCCCTTGTCTTCCCGCTGTGCTTATCTGTATCTATGTCCGAATTTCCCCTTTTCATAAGGACACCAATTTTATGGAACTAGGACCCACCCTAATAACCTCATTTTAACTTGATTACCTCTGCAAAGACCCTACTTCCCAATGAGGCCACTTACTGAGGTACTAAAGCTTAGTACTTCAAAATATTTTCCATCCATGCAGGCACCGTTTAATTTTAATATGAAGTAGATTGTTTGCAAAGGCCACAGTTTGTCCCACCCTTGTTTTAATGCTCCTTTGCAATTCAACTTTTCTGCTCCTCCCCTCAAGAACTAAAGTCTATTTCCCCATCCCCTTGAACCTGGCACATACAAGAGACAACCAATGAATGCATAAATAAGTGGAACAACAAATCAGTAAAATAATAATTTAAAAAAAGAATTAAAAAAAAAAAGAATATCTATTTAAGCCCAGCCCAAATTTGCTGGTCTACAGAATCAAGAACAAATGAATGGTTGTTGTTTCAAGCCACTAAGTTTTGGAATGATTTGTTACACGACAATACATTATTTGACAATAAATCAATGGTACAGTGGATCTGGCTGGCATCAGAAGCTTGAGTCTTCTGTTGCTTACGATCTCAATTACCCCAGCTAATTCACTAATTCAAAGAGCCCCTGCTTCTTTCTTGGTAAAATATGAATACAGTATTTTACTTATTTTTCACCATTGGTTGTAGGTTTCAAGTTTTTAATTCAACTTAATAAAAACCCAACTCAAAGAACCAAAAGGAATAAAAGGAATGTATCAGCTTAAGTAACTGAAAGCTTCAGAGTCTGGTCTGGCTTCAGGTACGACATAATCCAAGGACTCGAGTGATGGTATCCGACGCTGCCTCCACCTCTCTCCTCTGTTTTCCTCTGTGTGTCAGCTTCATCCTCAAGCAGGCTCTTCCCAAGGGGAACTCCCCTTGCTTCTCAAGTCTTAAGTTTATCCAGCAAGAAGTTTGACTCATTGAATCATGTGGAAACATGTGGCCAAACCTAAGTCAAGCAGGCCGCAAGGCTGAGATGCTCCAAATAGTCAGGGCTGGGACGCATGTCCATTCTAAGCCAGGGAGGTGGAGAGGAAGAGGCAGTGGGTAGTGATGGAGGAACAAGGGGTCAAGCTCACCAAGACCATCTGGGTAGATTAGCACAAAGCAAACTGGTCAATCACCAGAAGAAAAGCAATGGAAGCTGAGCAGGTAGAAAACAACAGATGTTCACGTCACATTGCATGGGCTTTTGGAGCAGATAATAGTTTATTAAATGCTTATGAGGTGTGACACCGCCTTAAGTACTTTACTCTTTTTAACTCCTTTGAATCTTCTGAAGTGAGGAGTAGATACAGCTACTATTCCTTCCTTACAAATTAGAAACCCGAGGCACAAAGTGGTTAAGTTTCTGTAGTCAAGCAGGTATAAGAAACATCAGAACCCGACTATACTGGCTTTTAACCACCAGTCCATCCTCAAAATAGACCACCAGAGCTGTGGTGGGCAGAATTCTAAGGTTCCTACTCCTAGTATATAATCCCCCCTTCTGAGAGTGGGTAAGACCTGTGAATGTGACAAGTAGGCATTCTCTTCCTTAGGTTACATCATCTGACTGAAGGGATGAGACGGTCACTCCCAAGACTCCTTTGTAGCTGACTACAGGGAGTCTCTTGTTGGCTTTGGAGCGGTAAGTTGCCGTGTTGTGAGGGGGCCACGTGGCCTCCACCTGAGGGTGGCCTCCACCTGAGTGTGGCCTCTAGCTGAGATTGTCCCCTGGCCAACAGTCAGCAAGAAAATAGGGATCTGTCCCACAGCTGCAAAGGAATCCGAAGGAGCTCTGAAGAGGACCCCAAGCTCTAGATGAGGATGCCTGGACGACATCTTGATTTCAGCCTAGAGAGGCCCCGAGCAGAGGACCTAGACACACCGAGCCCGACGTCTGACCTACGGAGCTGTGAGACTGTAAATGTGTATTGTTGTAAGCCACTGAGCTTGGGGGTAATTATTACACCAGAACCTCCCCTCTGTAGCCTTATCTTCCCATCAGGCCCTTGCACTCCCAGGCCCCTCACACCAACTCTCCTGGGGTGCTCACTGTGTTGTGCAGCCTGACATCCCCTGGGGGGTTGTAAGCATGACAGGTACCCTGCTGGCTCATTTTGTGCAGCAAAGACTTGACACAGTGTCTAATGTGTATGAGCTGTTCTGTAATTGGTTGTAGAATGAATGAAAAGGCCTCCGGTGTCACGTGCCTATCAAATCTTATTTTGCGATGTGAACTGGTAGGCCTAGGTTGTGGGAGGGTGCTTGCAAGAACAGTTTGCTTAAAGGTCAGCCTAGGGTCCTAGGACAGTGTCCAGACCAGACCTAATTTGGTGTTCATTTTTAATGTGGGCCTCCTGTACTGTAAGAGTAGTAGTACTTCATTCTCCAAACCTAGGAGAGGTTTCCCCCTCCTAAGCCATTGTTTTTCCCCTCCCACATTTCACTGTCTTTTCAAACCATCACTCCTTTCACATCTGGGAAGTCAGACAGGCCTCAGAATCCTAACTCTGCTTAGTCACCAGCTGGGGATCCTTTATGTGGCTTCTCTGAGCAGGCTTGTCTATAAAGCGGGGTTAACAATTCTTAGGGCTGAGAGGATGTGTCCTTTATTTTGGAAGGTAAGCTCCACAAATGCCACAGGCCTTGTCCCTTTTATTTGTGCCCGTGTTCCCAGTACGCTCCGCACACAGTAAGTGCTCAGTAAATTCGCGGAATGAACACTTTATGAAAAGAATTCAGCACAATGCCCGGGAGAGAGTCAACATTCACAAATGTCAGTTTTTGTGATGCGCATTTTGCAAAGGAAGAAACTCACCTGGGGATATCTACCCAGGTGTTCTGTTCTGATTCAAATTCCACGGATTTCCCCATTTTATCCCTCAATTTAAATAAGGTAGTCAGACACACAGCGGTCATTCTAACCTCACTCAAAGCTCCCATTGAGGATGGACAGCCCTTAAATACAACACTCCCCAAGAAAACTGACCCTGGCAAGCATTTAAGCGGGAGTAAGGATTTCAACAAAACCAGGAAGGGCCAAATTCCAAAGCAAACAA
Source organism: Myotis yumanensis (assembly GCF_028538775.1). Classification (NCBI taxonomy): domain Eukaryota; kingdom Metazoa; phylum Chordata; class Mammalia; order Chiroptera; family Vespertilionidae; genus Myotis; species Myotis yumanensis. The sequence goes on from NW_027223765.1 coordinate 47,660,458, forward strand.
AGTCGACTCACTCCCCACCCTGGGGGAGGGTGTTCACTCCGGTCTGCTAAAGATAGAGGAGGGCCCTCCCCGGGAACTTCCTGGCTTTTATTAGTTTGTAATCCCAAAGGTAACTTTTCAAAGGCGTTTCTTTTGAAAGTGTGGGTGTGAAACTGCTTCCCTAATCACATCTTGCGGGAGGATCGCCGAACATCTGTATATTATTTGAAAATTTAGCATCCGGTTGGGATGTTTGGGTGGGTGGGGGACCCTGCACGGTGAGATGAAACAGCAGGCGCCGTTAAAAACACGTCAAGATGGTTTTAAATAGGGGCTGAAAAATTAGGCAAAAATTATAAATGGCTAATTACCTTGGCTCAATTACACGTTTAATCAAAAGCCCGCCTCCCCCACTTTTTGCTCTAGAGTAAAAGAAAAATAGGGCGCACAGAAGTCTAGGCGATAAAGATCTTCTCACCAAGAGCCAAGGGACAAAACTCATTACAGATAAGCCCAGTCCTCCCTTTTCCCCCGGTCGCCTCTCTACGATTGCTAGAGAGGCTGCCGCTCCCCGGGTAGCTGCCAGGAAATCGGTGCTGCCCCGCGGGGCAGCTTTCACCCAGCCGGGGGCAGGAGGCTCACAGCCTGCGCCCTCGCCTGCGCCAGGCCGGAGTGCGGGAACCTTCCTCCCTCCTGTGAAGCGGCGAGTTGGAAAACTCTGCCACCGATCCACCGTGGCGCGGGGAAATGGGGGGCTGGATTTTGCCAGCCAAGGATCAGTATCCCTCTCCCCCACCCCCACTCACCAGCTGTGGACCCGGCCAATGGAAGCCCGAAAATAAAAAAATAAATAAATCCTCTCGCAGCTCGAGTGCAAAGGCCGCTCGGCTTTGTTTCCAGGCGGGGGAATGGACCGGGCTGGGGGCGCGAGCAGGGAGTGAGCCGGGCGCGCCCCGCCGCGGTGCTGCCGGGGCGATGGAACACAAAAGGATACCCAGGAGCCCTAAAAAGGCAGCCTACCGCCCTCCTCCTGTCCTCAGACCCCAACGACGGTCCCCCAAGTCCCGGATCCGCGAGCAACGAGGACAGGGGGAGACCTCGCCAAGCCCGCGCAAAGCACGGCGTCTTTAAGAGCTTGCAGAACGGGAACCTGGCAAAGCCTCGCCAGCCCCGGAAGGCAGCATCCCTTCTTTCTTTCTCCAAGACCCGGCCAGAGCCGCCCCTCGCCTGCTCCGGGGAGCGCGCGGGAAGAACGGGGCTGTGGGACCCTTCCGAGGCGGTAGCAGAGCGTGGCTGCTTTAAGAACGTGGAGGGCGCGCGCCCGCCGCTCTGGCTGCGCGCCCCCGCCGCCGCCGCGCGCCCCTGCTCGCGCGCCCCCGCCCCCACCGCCGCCGCGCGCCCCCTGCTCGCTCTCTCACTCGCCGGCTTTAAAGTCTCTGCCAGGATCCATGCTCACATGTTACTTCCTGTATGGAGGCATGGCCAGTTTCCAGCCCCGCGCTCTCCGTTCCTCCCCAGCTTGCACCGGAGCCACAACTTTCAGGAGCATGGACTGAAGGCGCCCCGGCCCCAGCGTTCCTCTGAGATCCTTTGTGTTTTCCTCCTGCCGTTTCTATTTTGGGGGGGCTCTTCGCTCCCCCCGCCTCTCTCCTCCCCTTCCCCGTTCGCAAACATGCCTCCTTCCTTCCCGGGGCCCTGGAAGGAGCTGCCTGCCTGAAGCCCGGAGACGCCGAGCCGCGCTCAGCCCTGCCGCCGCCCGCCGGCTCTCGGGCTGCGCCGCGCTGCCGACTCAACTTGGGGATCCTCGGCTGCTCGCCGCTGCCGCCTGCGGTCCCTGCCGGCCCCGGGCCCCAGGCATCGCCGCCGCCCGCCGACTCCTCGCCTTGCTCGCTCGCTTCTCTCCTTCTTGAACGGAAAGCAGCCCTTCTCCGCCGAGGATCGTCCCCCGCGTGGCTCCGCGTTTCGGTCACTTTTTGAGGTTTTTTTCCTGGGGACACTTGGCTTCCCGGATTCCAGAGGGACTCGGACCGCCGAGCGTCGGGGGCCCGTAGAACGGGCGAGCAGGGGAAGAGCCCGGGTTTAGTGGAGGCTCACACGGAGGCGAGAACTTATTCAACAAGTTTACCCCCCTGCCACCCTCTTTTCGATGTGCGTTTTCGGACATGCGGAGGTTACTGGAACCGTGTTGGTGGATTTTGTTCCTGAAAATCACCAGTTCCGTGCTCCATTATGTCGTGTGCTTCCCGGGTGAGTGCTGGCCGCCGAGGGGACGCGGCCCTGACCGGCGCGCGCGGGGGATGCGGAGTTGTCGCCGGGGCACGGAGCTCGGGCGCCGGTCCCGGGGACCCCGGAGACAGTGGAGGGGAGGGGGGCGGACGCCCGGGGAGGAGAGAGGGATCCACTCGGCTGGTTCTAATGGCGTAGGGAGGCTTGTGGTTGCAGAGGGTGGAAGAAGGGGCTGGCGGGGAAAGGGGGACGGGGACAGCAGGGGTCTGCTCTCGCTCGGGTTTGGGAGGCCTGGGGAGCCAGAGTCGGGAGAAAAGAGGGACTTGTTCTGCTGATCCGCCGCCGTTCGTGAGAGCTCGATCTTTGGGGCTGTTGGGGGAGACTGGGACCATGGGAGAATGCCTCTGTGGGTTTGAGGGGTCCAGGGTGCGCCCCTCGCCCAGGCGGGTCTTAAAGGCGCTCAGAAGGGGGGGTGGGAGGGACTTGCTCTGCTGCCCACCAACCCTTTGGAAAGGCTGGGTCCCGGGGGAGGGAAGCTGGAGGCTGACCGCGGACCATTGGGAATGTTGGGAGCAGTCTGCATTCCGGTCTCGCGGGCCAGGGGCGACCCCCGCTCGGCACTGGAGCGCGCGGGCTGCGTTCCGGTGCCGGCGCGAGGCTGCCTTCCCGGGAGCGGGGGCCTCAGCACGGCGGGAGGGCAGGGAGCAGGCGGTTTAGGGAGATTTCTGGCTTCCCCAGCCCCGGCACGCGGCCCCTTCACCCCGAAACTCTGCTCCGCGGGGCTGCTCGGGTCCGGGCGCGGGGGTGGGGGTTGGGGGGGGGGGGGGCGTCGGCAACTAGGTTGCTTTTCGAGCCGGGGCGGATTTTTCCCCTTTCGCGCGCCTGCCTACCTTCATCTTTGCCCTTTTGCAGGCTGTTCGCGGCAGGCAGACCCAGACCCGCTCCTTTCTGACCGGGTTAAGACAGGGACGTTATTGACCATCGTTGAAGATAATAAGTAACCGCATGTAGCAGGGTGCCCACTTCTAGCCCTCCACCAGCAGGCTCACCCAACCCACCGTACTCTTTACCCTCGTGGAGGGAGAGGCCATCCGCCTCCCTCCACCATCCTGCAGGCCCTCCGGGCTGCAGCCCCGAGCTCCCTTGAATCCGTCCAGCCGCCTCCTCCGGGGCGGAGGCCACGGTCTGTGCCCTAGCTGGGGAAGGGGTGGGAAGAAGGGGGCGATTCGTTTTTTTCACCCTTCTGTCCTTAGGAGGCTTGTTATGCCTTCTCACCCACCAGCTCCACGATACCCAGAGGCGGGGGTTATCTGAAATAAAAAACGGGAAACGTGCCTCGATGTGTTTTGCTTTCCCTGGTCACAGCCGCCTGCCCCCGGGCGTCCCGAGCGCTCGGTTTTGGTGCAGAGGGTCCCTCAGCTCCGCGGTGCGCCCTACAGAGGGCACGGGCGCGCTTGCTGCCCCGGGGACCGGTAGCGAGTGTCTCCTTTGCAGGCACTGGGGCGGCCTCGAGGGGCCGAGAGGCCGAGCATCGCCCTCTCCGCGGCACCCGCTGTCCCTCTGCGCATTGTCCTGCCCCTGGAACTGCACTGAGCTTCAGCCTCAGCCCAGAAACCCAGCTCGATGCTGAGAGAGGACGTGCGTCCCCACTCGCCCTGAGGCCTGGGGTCTGCCCACCAGAGCCCTGCCTCCATGGGGCTGGGGCGGCGTGGACATGTCCCCTTCATGATGCCCTCTCCCCCTTCAAAGACCACTGCTGAGTGGTGCCGTTAGTCATCTGCTCTTTCTAGACTTGTGTGCTGCGGACTAGCCGGCCGAGTGAGCTCAGGTGCACACTGGGGTCGAGCTCGGTACGGGTCACGCGTTCCTGGGGGCAGCAGGTGAGCGGCCTTACGAAACAGGAGGGATTTTTAATTCCACTCTGGCTTCTCCTTACGCTCGGCGTGCAGCCAGGGAGTGGGCCGGCCGTGATTCCCCTTTTCCTGCTCTCAGGACGCTGGAAATCCAAAATGGGATGCCAGTCATGCCGTCCTCGTGGGGCTTGGACAGTTTTCGTCGTTTACATTTCTTTCCGTGCCCACGGTGCGAGGTGAATGGCCCGTCCCCTGCCCCGGAGCCGCAAGGTGTCGGGTGGGGACAGGGCAGGGGTGTGAGTCGTGCGGAAGGCGGGGGGGATATGGTTTGGAAAAGTGCAGCCGGCAGTGGGAACCGGGCAAAGTTAAAATGTCAGAGCCTTGGGGGACTCGCGCTTGCCGTTTTCCGAAGGTGCGGTGACGCCGCTGGACCTCAGGGGGCGCCCCCGAACCACTCGTCGGGCTCCGCCACCTCGGTGCGGTAGGCCCTGGTGGGAGCCTCCGAGGCACGGGTGCGCCTTCGCGGGGACCCGGCCTCACCTCTGCGCTGCTGCTTCTGGCCCGCTCTCAACCCCGTGGAGGCTGGGGCTCGTTTTGGGGCCCCCCTTACTTGCCGTCATCTGGGAGGTGTTTACCTGCTTGACACGAGGGATGAAAATGCTTCTGGTATTGGATTAGGGTTCTTGTGAGATTTTAAGCAAAATCCCTGGTTAGTAATTTTGTTTCTCAGAAACTCACCAACTTTTCCGTTGCATTTGAGCTCTCGCTGCTGTCCTCAGGAGCTGTAACTTGGGAGGGTTTGGGATGGTTTTGTCCCAGCGGATCTGAAACAGTGGCGTGTAGTCTCCCAACCAAAAAGTATGGCAGGTGTGGGACGCGCGTTGCTGGTAGTGTTTGAAGCGATATTTCCACTTTCCAGAGCAGAAGTGTTATTAAACACGATATAGTGCATACATAGTACATTCTTTTCATGCATCTCTTAAAAATATTCTATAATGGAATAATATAGGGAAATGTAATGGACCCCTAGGGATCCCCCCACCCAGCTACAATGATCAACTCAGTCTTCCCTCTTTCATACCCCTATATCCTTCCCAACACCACCTCATTTTAAAGCACATCTGACACCTAGTTCATGTAAGCATTGGGTATTTTTTCGATAATCGCTGAGAATGTAAGTGCCTCCTACAGGATATAAAATATATATCCTGAGAGGGTTAACATTTTATGTATTTTACATTCTTAAGCTCTTCAGCAGAAAGTTAAAAAAAAAATTCTTTTTTATTGATTTCTTCTCTCTCTGCGTCCTCAGAGTGAAAGCCTCCTCTTTGATTCTGATATGTTTTGTACCCTAATTAGATTACATCCAGGAGGCTGACGCTGGAAACACTTCAGATGGATAGGCTCTGCCGGGTGCGTTTGGAGATGTCAGAATCTGAGGGTCCATGATTGATGTCTGGTGCCTCTCCCTCTAAGCTGTGTCTCTGTATTTGCATGGACATGCTTTAGTTCTGATGGGCATCCTTTATGGCCTTCTTAGGAAAATGTGAAAGTAATATTTATAAGTCAGCTGTCTTACTCTTAGGGATGGGGGGCAGGGGGAGAAATCATCCAGTCCCCTCCACCCCCTTAAGAGTCTTGTTTGAAAATAAAGAATCTTTATCCAGTCATTAAACTGGTTCTTCTGACACAGTTAAGTAAAACAATCTTTGATGTTCCCTTCTAAACATTACCGAGTTGATGAAATGAGCACATTGCTACCTCACGGGGCTTTTTGGAAATCGAGGAAGCTGCTGTGGCTGGAGGCAGAGGTGTTATAGGAAAGGGTGGCTGAAATGAGAAAAAGAACAAGCCAATCCTGAAGCTGTGAGCATCTCCCCTTAATTTTGGACCTGTTTTCACTGAGTAAAAACTGTGGTTTATATGAAGTGGAATGCTGATGATTTTATGCAAACAAAACATAAAATCAGATAGATTCATCCTTCTCTTCTGGAAAACTCCCAAGTTAATGTAGCATAATCAGTTACCTATCAGCACACCAGTGGGAATGAACTTTCTTGCCATTCATGTAAGATCATTTAAGATGCCCCAGAGCCATTGTTACTAAGGCCCCTCTCCTTCCACCCTCCCCCGTTTTCCTGGAAACTCCATGATCAAAAGGACAGTCAGGATACTTACCTGAGCCTTATCTGTATGAAGGAAGCAAATGAAGTGTTGCTAGTGCTTGGTTGCTTTAACCTCTTCCCTTCTATGGTGAAAGGTTTCTTTCTTTTTTTTTAAAAGCTGAATTTCCATTCAGCGTTTAGCTTGGAGCATGCAGTGTGGGTGTGCATTCTGAACTGCAAGTGTAAAAAATTGACGACTAACACTTTGATCCTGGGGCACATTTTTCATGTGGTCAATTTCACAAGTCGGAGCTTATGGGAGAACTTCAGAATGCCGAAAATTATCTCACAAGCGCTTGTGTCCTCCCACATAAGCTCTTCGTATGCTTTGGTTACAGGTTGACCGCTATCAGATGACAGGTTGTAATCACTGCAACTGCATTTCCGACGGTATCTGTGTAGAGAATAAAAGGCCTGCAAATCTAATGATAAAGGAAGCCAAGGAAGTGTGCCCGGCTCCCACATCAGAGCCAGATCCAGGCCAAGCTGGTAGCTACTGAGGAGGGGCTCAGGAAAGTGGGAGAGTCTGCCCCCCACAGGCACTGAGAGCTTATGTGGAATCCGCAGCAGTCACTGAATTTGTTACGGAATGAGGTTGCCTGGGCACACTGTTAGGCCTTCAGTAAATATTTGCAAATGATTAAAACATCTGATATCTGGGTTTCCCTGAGAAATGGGAGTGACCCGCTCACTTGCAAAGAACCAAACACATGGTGATGGCAGCATTCTGTGTGCTTACAAGATCAAATACACATCTGACTTGAACTTTTTTTTTTTTTGCTATTGTGTTTATGTGGAGTTGTGACGAAAAAAATCCACTCCAAAAAAGATGTGTTTTAAAAACCCTTATTTTCCCCTTACAATTCCTCTGTCTCAAATTTCCAATACCACAGAATTATCTCTTTTAAAACAGGTCTGGAAGTAATGTAGGTGAATTTCATTTTCAGAAGTGGTTTGCTCCTATTAAGTAAAGGACTAAGGTTTACAGGGATGGCTGTGCAAGATTGTTTGAAGTAGCTAGAGGGCTCTGTGTGCTATTGTCTCCTTCCGTAGGAACACCTATAATTGGAGGGGCTGTTTCACCTGGCATCATTCATGGCAAAATGCTTGGTGTTTTGACTGACAGAAAACAGGTCTATGTGAGATGACTTGCCAGGACAATGCAGGCTCGAAGTTTTAATGACTACACTTGATAAGACCATTTTAAAAATTGTACAAAGTGCCTTAGCTGGTTGCTCAGTGGTTAGAACATCAGCCTGCATACTGAAGGGTCGAGGGTTTGATTCTGGGCAAGGGCACATATCGGTTGCAGGTTCCATCCCTGTCTGGTCCAGGCACTGGTCAGGCGCCTTCAGGAGGCAACGAGTCGATGTGTCTCTCACATCAATGTTTCTCTCTCTGTCCCTACCTCTCCCTTCCACTCTCTCTAAAAAAATCAATGGAAAAAATATCCTTTGGTGAGGATTAACAAAACAGCGACAACAACAAAAATTAAGACAAAACAAAAAAACTGTGCGAAGTGCTTTTAGGGCCAGCTGACCGGGTTCCAGATGTGCCTGGTTTCTCTGTCGAAGCCCCTGAATTGGGCAGTGTTACTGATGTACTTGGGGTGGGAGGTGGGAGGCAACTTTCGCATTGAAGAACTTCGGTATCTGCCAATCAGTTTATGAGTGAGGGCACTGGTTTCTAGGTATAGAACAAGGAGAAGGCTTTTAGGAGCCTAGAACTTGTTAGTACTTTTCATTTTCCGTCTCTGTGAAGTGGCCTAGTGATTGCACCCTGACTCCTAAAGTCTTTGTGAGGGTTGAATGAGAATGCCTGCTACAGGACTTAGCACTGTGCATGATAAATAGTAAGTGCTCAATAAATTAACCGTTTTTGTTTTATGTATACTAAAGAGATTTGGATAGGAGTATGTGGAAAGAAGAAAATGAAAAGGACAACTGTATGCAAAGCAAGAACACTTACATTTTTAAAATATGAACTCAAATGAAGGTTTTTGTAGGTAGCTTTGCTATTGTGGGGGAGGGGGAATAAGGACCGGCCTGAGGGTATCCCACGTAACATTGGAAAGTTGGTTACTTTTTGAGGTTTACTGAAATGAGAAAGCCATGGTGAAGTCCACTTTTTTCAGCTTAAAATGGGTAAGGTGTTTTCCTCAGGCTTAAAATGCGCACGTGAGCCTCCAGCTCCCTGCGTGGTGCTGTCCTCCCTAGGAGGAGTTGCTTGGTCCTGCGCCCTGGAGTGCCCCTTCCTCCTCTGAGGCCTCTGCGCAGTGGGTCTCCCTGTTAGGGCCATTTCTTGGTTTTCATGTGGCAGTAGTGGGAAGGGAACAGTAGTATTTGCGTGTTGCTTTGCTTTTGTGCTGTGTGGCCGGTGAACACGCGAATATCCCTGTCTCCATATCGTCCTGGAATCAGACTGGCAGAGCACAGGAGAGAACCGCATGCCGTGCAGAGTACCTGCCCTCTAATCAGCTTTTTGCAAACTGAAATCAGCATGGTGGTGTTCTGGCCAAACTGCAAAGTGCGATTTTAAATTACTCGACTTAGCTATTTTTGTAGCGAAGTGACACAGTTGGCTACAGAAATCTAGCAACTAAAACAGAAGAAATGAAAGCCCAGTTCATGGAATATGTGACACTTCCATGTAAGAAAATAGGACAACTGGGCTTATTTTTTTGTCTGTGATACTATCTTTCTTTTCCTTTTAAAATTTAATTAAATTTAAATTTTTCCCTTCACCATCTACCCCCCTCCCAATACCCTCTCCTACTCCTATTCCCCTGTAATCACCACACTGTTGTCTATGTCCATGAATTCTGTTTCTTTTTTTTCTTTTTTGCTTAATCCCTCCCCCCTCCCCAACACCCCTTATGTAATACTATTTTTCTAATGAGAAGAGTGAAGCAGGTTGTTGATTGATGTTGTAGAGGGTATACTTTTAAGGAATTTATTTATACCAGTTTTACATGAATCCAAGAGGTATTTGAGCTTTCCCACCGCTGCAGCCCCGTAAATTCCTCAATGCACTTAAATCAGATAAACTCAGCCCTCACTGGTTTGGCTCAGCGGATAGAGAGACGGCCTGTGAACTGAAGGGTCCCAGGTTTGATTCTGGTCAAGGGCACATGCCCGGGTTGCTGGCTCGATCCCCAGTAGGGGGCATGCAGGAGGCAGCTGATCCATGATTCTCTCTCATCATTGATATTTCTTTACCTCTCTCCCTCTCCCTTCCTCTCTGAAGTCAATTAAGATATATTAAAAAAATCAGATAATCTCATCCATTTGGAATGATTTGGATAAGGGGCACAGCCATAAGCAGTTTACTAAATACAAAAGCATAGTCTAAATTAGGGAGGAAACATCATTGACTTTTTAAGAGTCAAGTTATTTCTGAATCGCCAACGGATTTCCTTACAAAGCAGTGGTTATTTGTAAGTGAGTTCTGTTCATTTTAAAAAATATATCACTTGTCCTGAAGTTTTTGGATTTAGTAAATGGGGAGGCTCTGAACCAGCCTGGGGGTTGGCGGTGTCACTGGCTAGCTGGGCTGCCTTGGACAAATGACCAGCATCTTGCGGAAGTGGGGTTGGGTGGTGTTGGGGTCCTGGCAGCCCCAGATGTACACATGTCATTCAGGAACCGCACTAGGACCCCAGAGGCCCAGGTTGAAACTCTTGATCTGTTGCAGCAGTGTTACCTGGGAAAAGTGGGCCTTGTTTTTTTAATCTCTGAAATGGGAACAGAGATTCTAATAGCCCACACTTACCACGGCTGAGGAAGCTAACGCTGAAGGAGGTTGTCCCTGTCCAAGTCCCCCCTGTAATAAGTGTGTGTGGGGAGGTGGCTATAATATACCTCCCTCGGGATTACTTTGAATTGCAGACTGGTTGCTGTTTGTTGGGAAGCTTTTTTTCCTACTTGCACAGGAAGGCCAATTTAAAAGACCAACCCAGCCCAGGGTATTGTCCCATATAAGCAGGTACCGTAAGCACTGGGTGAAGTAAAGGTGTCTTCCTGCTTGCTACAATTAAATAAGAAAGTAATGCAATTAGTGTAGGGTATTATTGGATTATATTGAAGAGATGACCTTTCAGCAAACTATGTTAGCTTCAGAACAGGCTAATAACTGTGGACAGAGTGAGTTTGTTGGTGAGTTTTTCTGACTCCTCTTTAAAATGATCTAACTTGATTTAGTTTACAATTTGAGAACTTAGTTTGGGGCATTGAAAACGGTTTCTAATAATGTGGTGTTATTATCACATATATCATTTAAGTGTGGGCTGCAGGCTCTGAATCACGATTCGGGAAAAGGTCTGAGGTGGTTGTACTTGCCGGAGTGGTTTGGGCTCTGGATTTTTCCTCTGGACTTGAGAACCAGCCATGGGAGCCAGCCAAGCCGGTTGTGGGATCTGGCTCGGCAAGACCCTGGGTTCCTCTGGGGTTGTTTTCTTTACCCTGAACGGAACGCTTCTGAAATTCTGCTGGAATTTTAGGATTGTTGATTCCACAGGCTGGGCAGTTAGGAAGGCCTGTGATCTTTCTGCAACATGCAAGTCAAGTGCCAGTGCATGTCAGATTCTGATCTGTGAAGTGTACTTCTCTTTGACTTTCCTCTGAGAGTTTTTGCTTCCTAAGGCGCTGTCTAAAACCCTTTGATGATCTTGCTAACTTTGCTACAGAACAGCCCCAGGGAGCAGCCAACTGGGTTGTGAGTGGATCTTGGTTAATGGAATGCCTTTAAGTTATTTTCTCTTTTTTAACATTAAACCTTATTTCACCTGGAGTGCAGGTAAAAAAACGGAGGTTTGCTCATGCCAACGAAGTTATGTGTGGCCTTTAAAACCAATGTGGTGTGTGAACAGGATCGCGGTGGCAAGATTTGTCACGAGGCTGATTTTCGGATCTTTTGTCTTACACTGGTCGTGAGAAATGGGGACGTAGTCATTTGACTGCCTGGAGTTCTGCAGGGGCATCTGGCCAGCAGAGGCTGTCTTGGGCCATATTGTGTTGAAAAGAAAAAATTGAATTAAAAATTGGGGCATTTCACATTCTTGCTATCAACTTGCGTACCCAGAGTGTGCCAGGCACTGTTCTAGGCACTGGGGTGGACAGTTGACGACCCAAACAGATGGGAAGTCCTGCCCTGGTCCGGGCTTTACATAGAAGTCTGAGTTAGTACCGAAGAAGCTGGAAGGTATTGCAGCCGAGGCCCTGTGTTCTGGCAACAACAGTGACCAGGAATTAAATGGTGGCTTCCCCGGAGACGGGCACCCGCCTGGCCCACTGCGGTTATTTACAAAGCTCAGCTGGTCCCTGGAGGTGTTTGCCTCCCGCATACAGGTGATTACTAGATTTGCACCTGAGGGACAGCTATCTATTTATTTACTTATTTATTTATTTGGGGTTTTGTATTATCTGAGTTGGGTGTGTGTAAATGTGTGTGCCCATGTGCTAGTGCGAGCAGGTGTATCACACTGGTTGATGAAATGACTTAATTCCTCTCAGTCTGATCTCAGTTATCCTGGATGTGTCTTTTTTTTTTTGCTTTGCAAATGCCTGCTATTTGGATATTTCACAGTAATGCGGTGACTTCTATGGCTGTTGGCTGTGTTTTGGAAAATCTCTTATTTAAGAAATAGCTGCCTTGGTCACTTTCTTGTTTTCAAATCACCTAAGAAGAAGGTGATGTGGGGGTGAAAGAAGAGAGAAGGACACTGACCAATGTAGTAGGATTTGAGTAGATTAATATTAGGGATATCATCATATTAGTTGATCCCTCAGCAAACATCTTAAATTTTGTTTTTTAAATATATTTTATTGATTTTTTACAGAGAGGAAGGGAGAGGGATAGAGAGTTAGAAACATCGATGAGAGAGAAGCATCGATCAGCTGCCTCCTGCACAGCCCCTACTGGGGATGTGCCTGCAACCAAGGTACATGCCCTTGACCGGAATCGAACCTGGGATCCTTCAGTCCGCAGGCCGATGCTCTATCCACTGAGCCAAACCAGTTAGGGCCATCTTAATTTTTTTACATAACATTCCTGACCCACTAATTTTTTTTGCACATGAAACCTATGGATTTCTCACATATGATAAAAACATCACATATCTTTGTAATATGCTTTTATTGATTTTTTAGAGAGACAGTAAGGGAGAGGAGACAGAGAGAAACATCGATGATGAGAGAGAACATTGATTGGCACCTCCTGCCTGCCTCCTATTGGGGATCAAGTCCCAAACCCAGGCATGTGCCCTAACTGGGAATCAAACCGTGGCCTTCTGGTTCATAGGTTGATGCTCAACCACTGAGCCATGCTGGCTGGGCAAGATATATTCTAATTAGAGTTCAAATATTTATGAGGCAGTCGTTTTGATGGTTCAAACTTTTTTTTTCCTCTCTTATGAAATAACTAGAGGCCTGGTGCACAAAAATTTGTGCACTCGGGAGGGTCCCTCAGCCTGGCCTGTGCCTTCTCGCAGTCTGGGACCCCTTGGGGGGATGACCACCTGCTGGCTTAGGTCCGCTCCCTGGGGGATTGGGCCTAAGCTGGCAGTCAGACATCCCTCTGGCAGCCCGGGAGCCCTTGGGGGATGTCCACTTGCCAGCGGGGAGCAGGCTTAGCTGCAGTCAGACATCCTTAGCTCTGCTGAGGAGGCGGGAGAGGCTCCCACCACCACCGCTGTACTAGCAGCCATCAACCTGGCTTGTGGCTGAGCAGAGCTTCCCCTGTGGGAGCACACTGACCACCAGGGGGTAGCTCCTGCATTGGGCGTCTGCCCCCTGGTGGTCAGTGTGTGTCATAGTGACCAGTCATTCCCAGTCTTTTTGCTGTTAGGGTCAATTTGCATATTACCCTTTTATTATATAGGATAGAGGCCTGGTGCATGGGTCGGGGCTGGCTGGTTTGCCCTGAAGGGTGTCCCAGATCAGGGTGGGGGTCCCGCTGGGATGCCTGGCCAGCCTGGGTGAGGGGCTGAGGGCCGTTTTCAGGCTGGCCACACCCCCTTCAGGAAGGGGGGGGGGGTCCTGCTGGGGTGCCTGGCCAGCCTGGGTGAGTGGCTGATGGCTGTATGCAGGCTTGCCACAGTCCCTTCAGGGTGGGGGTCCCTGCTGGGGTGCCTGGCCAGCCTGGGTGAGGGGCTGATGGCTGTTTGCAGGCTGGCCAAGGCCCCCAACAGGGACCCTCACCCCATGAGGGTGTGGCCAGCCTGGGTGAGGGACTGATGGCTGTTTGCAGGCTGGCCACAGCCCCCAGCCACCAAAGCTCCCAGTGGAGGCTGGCTGGAAGCAGGTATCTGGGATTTATTTGTCTTCTATAATTGAAACTTTGTTGCCATGAGTGGAGGCCACAGCCCTCCAGGGCAGGCAGGAAGCTTGGCTTCCTCCATCACCGGGGCAACCAAGCCTCCGGCTTGCTCCAGCTCCGTGGCTGCCGGCCGCCATCTTGGTTGGGTTAATTTGCATATAGTCACTCTGATTGGCTGGGGGCATGGCTTGGGCGTAGCGAAGGTATGGTCAATTAGCATCTTTGTCTTTTATTAGTGTAGATTTAGGCAAAATTTTGTGAATATGGTTTTCATTGTATTAGAAGGGGCTTGGCTTTAGGGTTGATCCAGTAGATCAACCCTACTTGTGCTTTGGTTGTTATAGATATGAGGCGTTGTAGAGGGCAGCAGAGCTTGCATGAGCTGATTGCAGAACATGAAGATGAATATTGATCTATTGCCTAGTAAAGGCTTTGGGTAGGTTGGTTTACGACAAGGGTGGGGGAACGTGCCATATGACGCCTGCAAAATCATTTGGTCTGGCCCTGCCAAGGCGTTAGGGATGACTTAAGTAAATGTTTGACCAACTAGAGCAGGTTAATTTTTTTTTCTTTTTTTAATATATTTTATTGATTTTTCCACAGAGAGGAAGGGAGAGAGATAGAGAGCCAGAAACATCGATGAGAGAGAAACATCGATCAGCTGCCTCCTGCACATCTCCCACTGGGGATGTGCCCGCAACCCAGGCACATGCCCTTGACCGGAATCGAACCCGGGACCCTTGAGTCCGCAGGCCGACGCTCTATCCACTGAGCCAAACCGGTTTCGGCGAGCAGGTTAATTTTTAAGTTGATAATTTTCCATGGCCCTCGAGTGATGTTAAAAATATCCAAATGACTCTTGGCAGAAAAAAGGTTACCCCGGCTCTAGGAGAAGTGCTTGCCTGGACTGGCTGTTTTTGCTTGCTTGATAAGTGTTGGTTGACCATATTGCCCAATGTCCTCAATTAGACACATGTTGGCTGGTGCATCATGGAGCTAAGTTTTCTAGAACATGTTGCTAGTCAATGCCTGCCCTATTTTATTTCTCTCCCATCTACTTGTTTTCTTTTTGAAACTAGTCATTTTCTCTGCTTATATGTGTACAAAGACCATGAGTGAAGGGTGCAGAAAATCACTTGACAGTTTTAGGCCCTCGTTTTCTCAGTTGGTCAGTTTGCACAGAAGTTGCTGAAATTATTGCATGTGATAGAGGGTGGATAATTTGGCATTCTAGTTCTTTCGTGACTTGTTGTTAATCCTCACCCAAGGATATTTTTCTATTGATTTTTTTTTTTTTTGTTAGAGAGAATGGAAGAGAGGGGGACAGAGAGAGAAACACTGACTGGTTGCTTCCTGCATGTGCCCCGACTGGGTCAGGAGATTGAGCCTGCAACTGAGGTACGTGCCCTTGACCAGAACTGAACCTGAGACTCTTCAGTCTGCAAGCTGGTTCGCCATCACTGGGCTAGGATGTGATTTAAAAAATTTATTTTTATTTAAAAAATATACATTATTATTGATTTCAGAGAAAAGGGGAGAGGGAGAGAGAGATAGAAACATCAATGATGAGAGAGAATCAGTGATTGGCCGCCTCCTCCATGCCCCACACTGGGGATCCAGCCCACAACCTGTGCATGTGCCCTGGTTGTGACCTCCTGAGTCATAGGTCGTTGCTCAAACAGAGCCACACTGGCTGGGCTAGGATGTGATTTTTTAAAAGGAAAACTGTTATTATTGAAGCATCTTAACTGATGTAAGGGAATTGCTTTGCTGGTTCTGGTGGTTTCTGCCTTCACTCATTATGCTAAGTGGAAGGAAAATTGATTTCTGGAGAATCTGAGCGAAATGTAAGCACTCTGACTAGCTAAACAAAGGAGTTTGTGGAAATCACTCTTTTATGCCTTGGGACTTTAATAGGGTTTTGAGGAAATGAGACTTGAGACAGGTGGATTTTGATGAAAGAGGCTGTGGCAAATGCATGTTTTTTGAATTGCACAGATCTGTCAATCAAGTTAAGTACCTGACCCAAGTTAATGAATCCTAGCTTTGTTCTTTACTAACTTGGGCCAGTTACTTAACTTTATTGGCTTTCTCATCTTTAAAATGGGGAGTTTAAACCTCCTAGAGTCCTTGGGAAGATTAAATGAAATGGCCTGTGCAAAGCACCAGAATAGCATTAGGTACACAGGATGTTACAAATGGTACCTGTTTTTTTTAATATCCTCTCCTGAGGATATTTTTCCCATTGCTTTACAGAGTGAATGGAAAGCTGGGGTGGGGGGGGCAGGGAGAAGAGGAGAGAGAAACATTGATGTGAGAGAGATACATTGACCAGTTGCCTCCTGCACGCACCCCACCAGAGGTGGGAAGCAAACCCGAAACCCAGATATGTGTTCCAACCTGCAACCCTTTGGTGTGTGAGCTGACGCTCTAACCACTGAGGCACCGGCCAGGGCATGCTACCAGTTTTTAATAGCTGTTGCTTAAAATTTATGCAACCAGCCCTAACCGGTTTGGCTCAGTGGATAGAGCATCGGCCTTCGGACTCAAGGGCCCCAGGTTCGATTCCGGCCAAGGGCATGAACCTTGGTTTCGGGCACATATCCAGTAGGGAGTGTGCAGGAGGCAACTGATCAATGTTTCTCTCTCATCGATGTTTCCAACTCTCTATCCCTCTCCCTTCCTCTCTGTAAAAAAATCAATAAAATATATTTTAAAAAATTTATGAAACCAGTACTTCCATAAGTATGCTCTCAGTTAATGCCATCAACTCTATGAAGACATAGGAGAGCTGGAACTCAGGGAGAGAGGCAATCCCATAGTTAAAGAAGAGGTGGAATTGAAATTTGAACTTGGCTTTCTGGATGCTGTCATGTTTCTCAGATAGCAGAGCAGGTGGTGGATGAATTTAAGGTGCACATGGTTACTTAGGAACATTTTCTTTTTTCTCATGTTCCTTTTACCTTCATTTAAAAAAAATGCTTTTATTGATTTTAGAGAGAGAGGAAGGGAGAGGAGAGATAGAAACATCAGTGATGAGAGAATCATTGATGGGCTGCCTTCTGCACATCCCCCACCAGGGATCAAGCCCGCAACCTGGGCACATGCCCTGACCAGGAATCGAACCGGCGACCTCTTGGTGGATGGGTCAACACTCAATCACTGAGCAACACCGGCTGGGTATGGAATGTTTTCTATTGTCAAGAGTTTTTTTTTTTTAATGTATTTTTTTATTTTTGTTAATTTTCACCTGGGGATATTTTTCTATTGATTTTTAGAAAGAGTGGGAGGGAGAGGGAGAAACAGAGAGAAACATCGATGTGAGAGAGACACATCGATTGGTTGCCTCCTGTGCACACCCCAACCAGGGCTGGGAACCTGCAACCAAAGTACGTGCCCTTGACTAGAATCGAACTCAGGACCCTTCAGTCCGTGGGCCAACACTCTGTCCACAGAGCCAAACCGGCTAGGGCTTGTCAGAGACTTCTTAAAGATGGCTATTAGGTTTTAATTTGCTCTGTATGCCCCCAGCTTGAAGGATTAGGTTTAGAGCTACTTTTGGTATTTTCATTATTGCAATTATTTGTGTGGGTACGATGTATATGCCTTGCTATATATTTCTGTGTTAACATGGGTCCTGTCATGTCCCCTGTGTGCATATGGATGAAGACATTTAGTGAACATCTGCAGCACAGATTTTGTTTTCTTGTCTCTGTGTTCTTTTATAGTTTTTCTACACAAGGATTGGAGATTGACATTTGAAATGAAGGTTCCCATGCCCATAGCTGTGGCAGACATTGCTAATCGATCACAGATTTCTTTCCTGCCTCACACTGGAACTGTGTCTTAGAATGTTTTGCAAGAGTTGGCCTCGGAGAGGACTTTTGTGCCATCTCTTGCTATACTGAGACACTTTAGCTAGTCTTCGAAAATATAAGGAAAAGCTATCCATGGGGCTTTTATATCCTTGCAAATAGGTTTGCTGCTACGCAGACAATTGAAAAAAAAATAGTATTTCTTTATTGATTTCAGAGAGGACGGGAGAGGGAGAGAGAGATAGAAACATCAATGATGAGAGAGAATCATTGATCAGCTGCCTCCTGAACACCTCCTACTGGGGATTGAGCCCACAACCTGGGCATGTGCCCTTGACCAGAATCAAACCTAGGACCCTTCAGTCCACCTGGGACCCTTCAGTCCTCAGGCTGACACTATATCTACTGAGCATAGTGCCTTGAAATTGACATGAAAGAGCAGGTATCAATAGCAAGTACCATGCACAAAGGTTTTGTGATTCATGAAATTGATCTGGGCTCATATTTGACTCTCATTTATAAGGGGGGAAAAATCCAGTCTTTTGATGGTGGTTGCATCATAGTCTAATAGGTGAGCTCTATTAATGGCGGTTTAGGGATCTAAAATTAGTGGTTTGTTTTTCCTTTCTTCAAAGCCCAGAGGTTTTGCATCAGATTATAGCTCTTGTAGGACTGTTTGCATTCCAAAGTGACACCTTTCTGAATTCTTAGCTATTTAAGTAGAAGTTTCATCCACTCATTGGTTGTGACTCAGGGCTGAGCCTCCTGGCTGCATGGCCAATAAAGGGCATCCCGGGCCTTGCATTTGCTCTCCTGTATTTTTCTGTATTGAGGCCCCAGTTCCCATTTTTAGTTAATAATCAAGCTCCTACCAGATCCAAGCGCTGGACTGCAGGTTATTACCAGCGGGGCAGGCTTTCACTCACTGGATTTGGTGAGGTGGATTGGGCGGTAGTCCCTGCATCCCCACGGCCTAGAGACGTCCTTTTAGGATGTTTGGTTTCTTTGTCCAACAGAATGTTAAAAGGGTGGCTCTTCCAAGTGGAGTAAACACTCTGTACTCACCAACCTGCTACTTAATTTGAAAAGGAAAATAAGGGGAATATGAGACAGACAAAACCCTTTTACCAGAAAGGTCAGGTCTGCCCAGAGGGCTTCTAGCGTTGGGTCCCGGGTGTCGGTTTGCATCTGCAGGCTGAGAACTTGGGCAAGGGAGGCTGATGCTGGGGAGGGAAGCCGCAGGCCGGCTGGGAAGATCCGCCCCGGGAATTGTTTTAGGTTCTAGATGGGAATGCTTCCTTGGCAGGCTGCACACATGCCTTTTGTTTGGTGCAGGTGATAAGAATCTGGGTTCTATGAGGGATAAACAAGGATGTTGAAGTCTTCACGTTAGGGTATTGAAGCCGCCTTCCTGGGTCCTCAGGACCCACCCCGCACCTGCCTTGGAACCCAGGGGAGGAGTCATGAGGGCAGCTGCGCCAGGACCACATGGGAACGAGGAGAAAAGGACTTCTCCGGGGGCTTTCTTGTAGTCTTCAGCAGAGGCAGATTTCAGAGCGACTCTTAGAGAAAAGTAGTCTCCAGACCTGTCTGTCCACAGCACTTGAGCATTCCCCATGTCAAGTTGTCAAGGCAACCCCCCTTTTAGGGACGGTGTGATCACCTGATTGACACCTGTGTCGGCCATTACTGACAGCTGCCCCCTCCCCGTCCTTCCACTGGATCTGGGGTTTTAATCCTGGGCAGTGTTTTCCACTGTGAGCCCTGATATGGAGGAGGAACACCCCACTCCCCAGCCAGCCCTGCAGGGGTGAGGCAGCGTATCCGGAAATTCTGCTGCTACACCCTCTGCAGGCATTTTTACAATGTGGCATGGCTAACATAAAGCACCATTTATTGAGTACCTGCTGTGAGCACGGCAGGCCTCATGTTAGGGGCTAGACACGTCTTATCTGAAATTCATCCTCGTATTTCCCAGGTGTGCAAATATAATTTTTGCTCAGTTAAGAAACTTGCCCAGCTGGGGTAGTTTTAAAAGTGGTGGAATCGGGCTTCTGACCCCAAAGCTAATGATCTTTTCCTCAACCTGGTGCTCCTGCTGATACACAGGTGGCCAGCTCTGCGCACCTTGTGAATTGCACTTAGTGGACTGAACTCTGGGTACTTTAAGGCTGATGGCTGGGTTCTGAAAAGAGCAAAGGTCAGGTACGTGAGGCCTGAAGGCTAACTTGAAGAGATTTCTTAATTTTTCCCTACTTGACCATGGTGGGGATACATAGAATAGGGTCAGTTCTTTTTAAGTATTCTGACATAGGGTTGATGAAATGCTAGAATGATTTTAAACCCAATAAATGAAACGTTAATAAAGCGAAGAGAAAAAGCCTCCCTGGGTAAGAGTCAAGTAAAAGGACTTAAAGATTATTACAGCAGTCCCTCCTTATCTGAGGTTTCGCTTTCTGTGGTTTCAGTTCCCCACGGTCAACTGCGGCTCGAAAAAATTAAATGGAAAATTCCAGAAACAATTGGTCAGTTTTAACACTGTGTGCGGTTCTGAGGAGTGTGATGAAATCTCACACCATCTCGTGTGAATCATCCCTTTGTCCAGCCTATGCACGCTGTGTACATGACCCACCTGTTAGTCACTGTCGCTGTCTCAGTTATCAGATATTTTGAGAAAGAGACCACATTCACATAACTGGTATTACAGTATATTTTTATAATTGTTTTATTTTATTATTCGTTACTATTGTTAATCTCTTATTGTGCCTAATTTATAAATTAAACTTTATCATAGGTGTGTATATATTGGAAAAAAACCTACTCTTTATGGGGTTCTGTACTATCTGCGATTGCAGGCGCCCACTAGGGGTCTAGGAACGGATTGCCTGCGGATAAGGAGGAGCTACTGTATTTCCTTTTCGCTGCAGAAGCCTTTGGGAGCACTTCATGAGTTACCTTGGGTGACAGGTTGTAATCCAGAGGACTTGTTTCAAGGTGTACTGTGTGGTCTCTACTGGTTTATGGAGGTTTCTGGGAGTTACAGGGAAGTGGTGTCTTTGATGTGGAGGAAATATTTGTGTTTCTTCACTGCTGTCTTGGCCCCAGAGCACAGCAAACACACGCTCTCTACCTCTGACTTTTCCAAGACTTTGGGGCTTGGTTCACTCGGGTGTTTTTGTTGATGATGTTTTGGGCGCCATCTACAGCCAAGGAAGAAACCAGGTGGTTGGGGCTGAATTTGTACCTTGTCTTTCTGGTGGTGGATATGTCTAGAGCAGTGGTTCTCAACCTTCCTAATGCCACGACCCTTTAATACAGTTCCTCATGTTGTGGTGACCCCCAACCACAAAATTATTTTCGTTGCTACTTCATCACTGTGATTTTGCTACTGTTATGAATCGTCATGTAAATGTCTGATATGCAGGATGTATTTTCGTTGTTACAAATTGAACATAATTAAAGCATAGTGATTAATCACAAAAACAACATGTAATTATATATGTGTTTTCCGATGGTCTTAGGCGACCCCTGTGAAAGGGTCGTTCGACCCCCAAAGGGGTTGTGACCCACAGGTTGAGAACCGCTGGTCTAAAGGCGGGGTGGGGGGGACACTCCTGGAGGAATGCACCCACCTCTCTGAGCTCTCGGTTAGTTCTGTCCTACCTAGAGGACCTGTTGTAAATCTCGAGTCATCAGTTCCCTTCGAGAAAGCTGCCAAGGTTTGTTTTCTTTTTTTTTCTTTCTTGCTATGCCAGCTAATTAGTTCCAGACACTAGCTAATCAGACAACAAGCGCAAGGAGCTCAGGGGTGACAAGGAAGGTCAAATTGGTTGTCTTTCTCCATACAACCAAAGCCCCTGTTTTAAAGGCAAGTAATGGGGCCCAGTCAAATAGTAGTGGAAATTCTATGTGCTTAGCACTTTGCGTTCTGCGTGGGGGTTCTAAAAATGTGTGTGAGTTGGGGAAATAAGATAAAGCCCCCGAAAACAGCTTGCCTAGCTGTGTAAGACCGGAGATACACTAAAATGCTGAAATACGGATTCAGTTACTAAGTATTCAGGAGCGACAGCGTATTGAGAAACATGCCTTCCTGGGAGTGGTTGCTTTATAAACTTTTGGAAGCCTGGCTGGTATTTTCTACTAGAGGCCCAGTGCATGAGATTTGTGCACTGGGCAGGGGAGGGGGGTTCCTCAGCCCCGCCCTGCGCCCTCTTGCAGTCCAGGAGCCCTCAGGGTATGTCTGACTGACGGCTTAGGCCTGCTCCCCAAGTGGGAGCGCACTGACTACCAGGGGGCAGCTCCTGTGTTGAGCATCTGCCACCTGGTGGTCAGTGTGCATCCTAGCAACCGGTCGTTCTGCTGTTCAGTCAATTTGCATATTAGCCTTTTATTATATAGGATGTGCACATGGAATAAGGGGAACTAGTAAGCAGAGGCAGTAATGAGCCTATTAAAGTGGTTGCCCGGTGGGTAAATGGGCTCACTCCAAAGGAGAAGTCATGTGGTTCTGGGACTTGGACCCATGTCTGCCTTGTATCTTAGTTGCTTCCTCATGGCTTCAAGCCGTTGGGGACTATCAGCTTGCAGATGGACACTGCAGAGGTTTGAGAGGCGTAGGAATCAACGGTGGATGCTTTGGCTGGCCCTTGAGTGCCAGATGAGGCATCTGGGCTTGATTTTGTTGTCCATGGAGACTGTCAGGCAGCACAGGGAAAGGCTGAATGACCTCACAGTGGTCTTGTACTAGTGTCTTCTGGCACAGGGACCAGCTTTGTGACCTCAGTCCCCAGTTCCTCATCCATAAGATGAGATAGTGGTCGTTACCTCTTAGAGTTGATGTGAAATGAAATGCCAGTGTAAGTAAGGCCCTGGTCCCTAGCAGGCACACAGCTGTTGGTATTGTTTTTACGATATCGCTCTTGTTCTGCCTGCCCAGCATCCCACTACCATGTTTTGCTAAGAGCATCTTTGCTGTTCTTTGGGTGGTGATCCCTCATCCATGGTCTTAACGGGGCCTTCTACTGATCAAGGGGCTCTGTGCACCCCCGTTTAAGGTACAAAACCCAGGCAAAGCTGGTCATACCTTTTCTCCCTGGAATTGGAGGCTGGAGCCCAGTGACACATGGATTGACATTTCTCTCAGTTCCTGCTGCCTGAATCCCCAGAGCCACTCTGATCCTTGCCCTTTCAGAAGCTGGACTGCTTGGCCGTTGATTGGATTCTTTGAAACGTCCAAGATCCTTTCAGGGCTTTCTTTTTCTGCCCGTGTTAACCAAGGGCTGACTCAGTCATTTTCAATCAAAGGGCGCCAGGATCATCTGGAAGCACATGAAAGGTAGGTAACGAGGGGTATTGAGAAGGACAGGAGCCATCTCCCCTGCCTGCCCAGAATAGTCAGTTGTTAATGGTTTGGTTTTTCGAGTTCATTTCTTTTGAGCTTTTTAGCTCAAGAAATAACAGGACTTTTATTTTGGAGCTAGGGGCAGCCTCTCTTGAGGAGACACGCTGATAATGCTTAGCCTTAATGGCTGCTCTTGATTTTATCTGTAAACGAGAATCCTAAGGATCTGTAAGGAAACAAGTAAAACTTAATTGAACAACATTTAGAGCCGGAATAAAAAAAAAAAAAAAGTCCATAATGGTAAGAGGCCCTGGAGGATGAGTGGAATGCAAAGCCGTGTGGCTGTATATTTTGCCCACCCCTGATCCTCCCTATCACATTTTAGCTATGGCTTCGACTGGAGGTGGGCAGAGTGTCTGATGGCTTCCAGAGTTCGTCTCTCATCATATCCTGTCCCCACTCACAGTTCCCTTTGCTGGCATTATTGGACAGCAAGTGTTCCGACCTAAATTAAAATCAATAAGAAGCAATTTCATTTGTTTTTAACTGTGAAGATAAGAGCTTCCAACAGAGCACTGTACTTTCAAGTGAAGTCCAGTGTTATTTTGTTTTTGCCTTTTTCTGTCTGGATCCCAAAATGCATTAATTTTTTCAGTGTAAGATGTTGTTGATATTGCCTTGTTTTAAGACCTTGTTACCATAGTCATCTTCTTAGAACTGGGACTGTGGGCATCTGAATTACTCGTGTTTTATAGATATCTGGCAGGCACAACGTCACCGGAATTGTCCAGCTGTCACATGGGAGCTGTTAGAGATGTAGTTCCTTGGCCTCCCCCCAGGCCAGTGGAACCAGAATTTGCTTTTCAGCAGGTGATCTGGAGCACCTTGGAGTTTGAAGGCTCCTCTCTGTGTTTGAATGGGGATGCTATTTTCATCTTGTTTTTCACAGTTTTTTATTTTTTATTTTTTATTGAAGTGTAACAAATGTTTGTTGTAAAAAATAGAAGAGTTATAAAAGGTACATAGAGGAAGATAATATCATCTGTAATCTCAACACCAGACAGAACTAATGACTTACCATGTTGGTCTGTAGCTTTTTGGTGTGTCGTTGGAACATTAAAAAAATTCTATTAAGTTGATATTGTGAAATGTATTAAAACATCTTTATTCAGCATAAAGCTTTAATTCTTGGGAGATGAAAGATTAAGGTCAAAGATTTTCTTTTTTGGGGGGGTGGTTAGTGACAGAAGATTCTTGAGGAAGGCACCCCCCTTTCTTCCAAACCTGTATCATTTGTTAGGGATCTGTTATGTGCCAGGTGCTCACCTGCCTGTGGGGCCCTTACGTCTGTAATCCTAGAGGAAGATGAAGGTTAAGGCAGTGGGCGTTTGAATCCTAACATACACTTTCTGGACAGGTGAAGACAAAGGGAATTATTAACATGGCTTGTTTTTTTTGCTTAATTTCCCTCCTCTTATTTTTTGCCCTGCTTTGCTAATATGAATTTTGAGTAATTGCTACTTTAATTGCTTTCATTAGGTGATAGATTCCTCTGATTAAAAAGACCTTTCCATCTGAAAACTTCTAGGATTTGAAATTTAAGGTCAGAAAGGACAGCTTCTTCAGCTGGAGGAAAAGGTGGTTGTCTTGGCAGCGGAAGCTTGCTAATTACACAGCCAGTTGTAGTATCTGTTTGTGATGGAGGCACTGGGGACCCAATTAGCAGGTCATTTTCATCTAAGCGTTTGGGATTGGACTCTGGTGTGTGAAGATGATATGGCAACCAGTGAGCACCTTCTCAGTGCAGGGACATTGGGGATGGCTTTAGATCTTGCCCTCTTGGATTGCCACAGGCCACTGGTAGGCAACGAAACCTCTCCTGGTACTGGATTCCTGCTGTTCCTTCTGTTCATTTGAACGAACAGTTTCTAAAGCTAACCTGCCCACAGGGTGAATAGTACTAAAAAGTTGGTTCTCTTGAGAGAGGCTGGCTTCCTTCCTGGGAAGGAACTGGCCATGGAGATGAGGCCAGGAGGCCTGGGACAGTGAGCAAATGGATGGGAGAGGTATGGCATCGCCTCTGGACCATCCCTTTGGTCTGGATGCCCCCTCTATCGTGTGGGCCTCTCCCTCCCTGGAAAGAGTCTACTTGGGTTCTTTCACCAGCGTTGATATAGAAATGGCAGAACATCAAGAAACAGACTGGGCCACCGGGTTCTTTCTGTTGCTCCCTTAGTATTTGTAGGAGAAAGGATCACCCCGTTGTGCCTGGACCAGGTGTCAGTCCCCTGTCCATAGGAGGGCTGTAGAGGGAATGTGATTCACCTCTTAGGCGCCAAGAGCCGAGAGGCTGCCTGTTAATGGGCCACGGATGGGGCCACTGTTGGGTGGGTGGGGGAAGTGGTTTGACTCCTTTTGATGTTAGCTCCAATGGTGACACCAGACATAATCTTGGTTGTAGCTTACTGTATCACCCAGTGGTTCTCAACCTTCTGGCCCTTTAAATACAGTTCCTCATGTTGTGACCCGACCATAAAATTATTTTCGTTGCTACTTCATAACTGTAATGTTGCTACTGTTATGAATCGTCATGTAAATATCTGATATGCAGGATGGTCTTAGGCGACCCCTGTGAAAGGGTCGTTCGGCCGCCAAAGGGGTCGCGACCCACAGGTTGAGAACCGCTGCCTTACACCATTTTGTGAAATAGAAACAGAAAGCAAATAGGCACACTTTCTAAGTAAGAGCGTTTAACACAGGACTTGTCACTGTCATTTATTCTTGGTCCTTAAATTTTAAAATACTTTCACATTTCCAGAGAGGTTGCAAAAATAGTACAAAGACTTTCTGTATCCCTTTCTGTCAAGATTCTCCAGATATTGTTTACCACATTTGTTTTCTCTCTCTCTCTGTACACACACACCCACCCCCATTCCCACACACCATTTTTTTTTTTTCTCTACAGTTTGAAAGGAAGTTGCAAACATGATGCTTCTTTACTTTTAATTACATCAAGGTGTACTTCCTCAAAATCAGGACGCTCTTACCTAGGCATAATGCAGTCATCAACAGAAAATGAACATAGATATAGTTCTATTATTTATAGACCTTATTCAAATTTAGTTAATTATCCCACTAATGTCCTTTATAGGAAAAGTAAAACATTTTAAGTATTTAAAAAGTTTCCCCTTATCAGGGTCCCAATACATGATCACATGTTGCATGGGGTTGCCCTCTCTCTGTAGTCTTCCTAAGTCTGGAACTTTCTTGGTCTTTCATGAACTTGCCCTTTGAAGATTATAGGCCACTTACTTTGTGAAATTTCTCTCACCTTGGATTTGTGTGATGTTTTTTCATGAGTCCCACAGCCTTAGGGGATCGGAGGCGAGAAGTTCAGGAGCGAAGAATAAGAGGAGAGGCGCGAGATCTCAGGTTTCCAGATCTTCTGGTGAGTGGTAACGGAGGAGGGCGTAGTCCTTTAGGAATGCCTGGGCATCTCCATGTCTCATGAGCTTCTGTCTTCTCAGGATGACATCATCTGCTTTTGATAGCGATGATGGGCCAGGAGCAAAGGAACACCTACTGTGGTGGGGTAGGCACCACTGGCATTTTTGTCTTTAATTAACAAAATGCTGCATATAAAATGTGAATTTGTTCTTTTTTAGGACACTTCAGTTATAGCTTAAATCTACGGACTCTTTTTCCTCATCCTGCCTTCCCAGAATATGAACCTATCTTAATAGGTTTACCATGTATATTTATATAAATACATACAGTATTTTTACATAAACAGTATACTGTATATATTAATCTACTTTTTTCATTCAACAGTGGTTTTCAAAAATATTGTTGATACCTAATACATTTAACATATCCTTTTATTTTCAATATAGTGGTCCATTGTTATGGATAGCCTTCAGAGGCCATTAGCTATTTTCCTGTTGATGGTTGTTACGGTCACTTCACAGAGAACAGTCTTTATCTGTACTCTCTTGCCCACATTTGCCCGTATTTGTTTAGCATCGGCACAGAGAATGGGAACTGCTGGGTCATAGCAAACAGCCATCGGGTCCTGGCTACCCTGTCCCTCCCTCTGGCCCTTGACACCCTAGGGCAGTGGTTCTCAACCTTCTGGCCCTTTAAATACAGTTCGTAATGTAAATATCTGATATGCAGGATGGTCTTAGGCGACCCCTGTGAAAGGGTCGTTCAACCTCCAAAGGGGTCGCGACCCACAGGTTGAGAACCACTGCCCTAGGGTGTGGTTCCCTTTCCCCAGCTGGTCTGCTTAGCCTGCCTTCTAGTGTGTCCTGTTTCTGTTCTTTCTTTTTGGAGGTTGAGAGGGCAGGAGAAAAGCTTGCTCTGATATTTGCAGGCCAGGTTCCTGACTTCATGATGGTTTGACGTAATGATGGTTCGAGTTACAATTTTTTTGATTTGACTGTGGTGAGAAAGCGATATGCATTCAGTAGAAATCGTGCTTCCAATTTGATCTTTTCCCAGGCTAGTGACATTTAGCCCGAAACTCTTCTGATGCTGGGTAGCAGCAGTGGGATGATTTTGCCCAACTGCAGGCTAATGTAGGTGTTCTGAGCATGTTTAAGGTAGGCTGGGTGAGGCTGTGATGTTCGCTATGAAAACCATTTTCAACTTATGGTTATGGAACGTAACCTCTTCATAAGTTGAGGAGCATCTGTATTACGTCAATCCAAGGATGTCCCCCGGGTTTTATTCCCTTGGTTTGTTGTGGAGTGACAGGGCATCCTTGCCTTCATGCTGAACTATGGTAGCAGGAGGGGCCAGTGGCATCCACCTCCAGGCACACGCTGTGGAAACTGATTGGAGAGGCAGTAGGAAGACGGGAGGGTAGTGATGCTTGTGTGGGGGAACTAGAAAGAACCTGTGGGCAGTAGGTTTTGAACTTGGCAGTGAAGGTGGGATTTGTTCCTGTTTAGAAATACTCACTGAAGCATCATGAAATATTGGGGGGGGGGGGGGGGGGCGGCGCATAGGCTTTAGAACTGGGCAGAATCCAGCTAAGTTAGTCAGCCTGCGGTGAACCTAGCTTTCTGTGAGGATCCTTGAGGTTCCATCTTCAAAAGTGAGATTCCAGAAGATAATGGATGTGAAGGGCCACACACAGTGCCTGACACTCACTAGGCGTCTCAGTTACTGAGTTTGGTGCTGAGACTAGAAAAGACAACTAAGACCAGGTCTTGTTTGCAGAGCAAGACTGGCATGCAAGTAAATGAGCATAAACAAAACGTTGAATGACCCCAAAGGAGGCAGGAGGAGGAACCGCGTGGTTTCCTCAGCAAGAGGCACTAGAGGAGTGAAAACGTGGCGGACTCTCCCGTTTCTCTGGAGCTAAACCGTCCTCGACCCGGTGGGTGTTGCAGCATACCATTTTTTTTTGTGTGTGTAAAGTTTATGTCTAACAAATTATTTCTAATTGTTTTCTTAGTAGTAGTTGTAAGAAATACTCATTTTTGGGGGAAAGGGTGTGGCTTTCCTGACTTGTGAACAGATACTCATGCCGTCTTTGAAAATCATGCCTCTTTCTTACTCATATCCCAATAAAACATCACACTCTGACCTCCCTGAAGTCTGCTTGGTCCTCTGCAGTCCCACAGTGGATGCTGGGCTGGCAAAAGCAGCACATCTCTGAGTGGGTGCAGGGTTTTATGATAGGATATTACATTTCACTCTTCAAAGTGCCATCCTTTAACTAGCAGCATCCGCATCGCCTGGGTTGTTGGGAATTCAGAATCTTAGAATTGTAGACAGTACCCTGGGTCTGTACTAAACTGCCCCAGTGATTCCGATGCACGTGGAAATTTGAGAAGGAAATTTGAGAAGGAAATTTGAGAAGGAAATTTGAGAAGCGACAAATCCAGGCAACATGGTCTACATCTGTACGCCCCTCTCTACAGCATTTCCCCACACACACCCCAGGCACTGCTGTCCCCATCAGTTCAGGCACTTTTGGAACCCCAAAACAGTGCATGTGAAGAAAGGCCCCCATTGTGGTGAATTGCTTATTGAATCCTGAGAAAGAAGATACCTACTGAAAAGGTTTCCCAATGGCTAACTGGGCTCAAATACAAAACAAAACAAAACAAAACACAGAGCCCAGCAGCCATTTCTACACGGGGACCCTTCATGCAAACTGCACTTCAGGGAGAAGCCTGCACTGAACTGCCCGCCTGCACTGTGTTGCTGCCATCTGAGCCAGACCTTATAAAGGAGTTCCTGGAATCATATTTCAACCAATAGGACTGAGGCTTTCCCCATCCAGTCAGCGCTGCACAAGGATATCCCCATCAATAGCTTCCTTGGCCAATCAGAGAAGCTCCATTCTGACCAATCAGGATAGTGCCTTTTGGATCAATCAAACCGGAGGATTTGGAGTCCTTTGCATGAGGACAGACCAATCAGGAACCAGGGGCAGGGACTTACATCTGTAAAAATTAGCTCCCCTCTGGCTGTGGGAGCGCACTTTCCCTTTCCACCCAAAACTGTTTCCCCAGCTGAGCTGAAACCGAAGATATCTCATAGGAGCAGAGTGGAGTGGGCCAGAGCCGACTGGCTCAGAGGGGAGCTGACCAATGCAGGCCAGAGCCGACTGGCTCAGAGGGGAGCTGACCAATGCAGGCCAGAGCAGACTGGCTCAGAGGGGAGCTGACCAATGCAGGCCAGAGCAGACTGGCTCAGAGGGGAGCTGACCAATGCAGGCCAGAGCCGACTGGCTCAGAGGGGAGCTGACCAATGCAGGCCAGAGCAGACTGGCTCAGAGGGGAGCTGACCAATGCAGGCCAGAGCAGGCTGGCACAGAGGGGAGCTGACCAATGCAGGCCAGAGCAGACTGGCACAGAGGGGAGCAGGCCAGAGCAGACTGGCTCAGAGGGGAGCTGACCAATGCAGGCCAGAGCCGACTGGCTCAGAGGGGAGCTGACCAATGCAGGCCAGAGCAGACTGGCACAGAGGGGAGCTGACCAATGCAGGCCAGAGCAGACTGGCACAGAGGGGAGCTGACCAATGCAGGCCAGAGCAGACTGGCTCAGAGGGGAGCTGACCAATGCAGGCCAGAGCAGACTGGCTCAGAGGGGAGCTGACCAATGCAGGCCAGAGCAGACTGGCTCAGAGGGGAGCTGACCAATGCAGGCCAGAGCAGGCTGGCACAGAGGGGAGCTGACCAATGCAGGCCAGAGCAGGCTGGCTCAGAGGGGAGCTGACCAATGCAGGCCAGAGCAGACTGGCTCAGAGGGGAGCTGACCAATGCAGGCCAGAGCAGACTGGCTCAGAGGGGAGCTGACCAATGCAGGCCAGAGCCGACTGGCTCAGAGGGGAGCTGACCAATGCAGGCCAGAGCAGGCTGGCACAGAGGGGAGCGGGCCAGAGCAGGGCAAAGTAGACTGCCAAGGAGCAGAGCAGACCAAGCAGCAGAGCAGAGCAGAGCTGTCTGGCCAGAGGGCCTGCCTGCTGTGTCACTATGGAGCTGTTCGGAAGCTGTGCTGCATTACCCTGTTTTGCCCTGAGGAAAGTTTTCTTCGTCACCACACCCAAATTGGGGATTCCTGTTGATGTTGAAGTGCTGCCAGTGACCATTGGTAGACAGCTTTTAGGGAGGCCTCTACCTTCAGCTTAGGAATCAGCATTTCCTTTCTTAACTAGGTGAAAGTCGTCAGGTTAAAAAAAAGGGAGGACGGTGGTCCACATTTTCCTCACAGTCACAACAGCTGTGGTGTCATGGCTGGGAATTCTGCTTAAGGCTTAAAGTCGTTCTTAAAAAATAAGCTGTGTATACAGCTCTCCTTTTCTTAGCCAAACAAAATGAAATGGGTTTTGGAAATTGGAGAAAGATGAATGAGGCTTTTTATAATCACCACTTTTACTCATCGGCTCTTGTTCTTGTTCTGTTCATTTCCTCTTAGATCGAGGCATTTTTAATGAGGAGCGGAATTAAAAAGGGGGTCAGGGAAACCAAAACACACGGAAATTCTGCTGAGCTCTAGGTTTCCTCAGTTCTTTAAAGTGCTTGGAAAGTAATATTTTGTTGTGACTAAATCTAATTAATAGCTAGCTGGTACTCATCAAAACCTCATTTCTTTCAACCTTGAAGGCAGTGGGAATGATACACAGATCTGTGTATTATCACAGCAAACGAATTCTCCTTTTTCCTTAATCACTTAGAGCTTTATCAGCAGTGTAAGCAGCAGATGGACAGCTGTGTTTAAAAAAATTAAACGCAGCTCAGAGTGTTCACTGTGGCATGTAATGAATGTGTATTGATTGATAGAATTACGTTAAAAGTATATATATGTGATTTTGAAAACAGTCTGAACTAGGTAGTAGGTAGGCATGGTTCTTAACTGAGCATCCAGCCTGTCCCTGAGTATTTGGAGGGAATCAGCAGCCTGTTCTCTCCCCAGCACAGACTCATCAGCACGCTGCAGACCGAATGGATTTAAACACCGAGAGGATGGCAGTGCTCATCGGGAGGAGGCACCGGAGGATTACAGCGCAGGGGCCTGCCTCTCTGCCTGTGCGGGTGCAGCTGTGGGCCGTTGGACACATGGCCATCTCTTCCATTCTGAGCAGACCACGGATGAATGGCCATGGTGGCTGAGGTGCTGATAGGCTCATGTCAGTTGTCAGGACTGCATTGTAACTTTCAGATGTTGGGAGTCCCAGTAGAAGAGAGGCAGTGATCGCAGATGCTGCTCATTTAGGGACAAGAACTGCCTCCCAGGGCGGCCGAGCATCCCCTCTTCACCCCGTCCCTCCTTCCCAGCCCCCGTCCAAATCAGTGATTTCTGTTGATGATGGACTTGATGTTTCGTGTGTGCTAGGTAGAGTGTTACTCAATTTGGCAAGTATTTATTAAGGATCTACTTTGTGCCAGGTCCTTGGTACAGCAGTTTAAGCCTCAAATCTGCTGTTTGATTGCTTGTGCCAGCGGAGCCAACATCCATCAGCACTCTGTGTGTCCGTAACTTATACTATGCTAATAATCTGGCAGCCCCGCGTTCAAGCCTGACTTTCATCAAGAAAGCATGACAGAGAGATCTGCACAGCGTGTTTGGGGAAATAGCTTACAGGAAGAAACACGATGTTATAACAAAATTGGCCTGATCTGTGCATAGCTGAGGTCTGAGATTGACAGGGGATTGTTACAATTATTTAAACCGTTCTTAATCTGTTGTGGGGAAATGAAGGAGTTTTTCTTAATCAGGTGAAGAGTGAGAAAGCCTGTCTGTTTACAGATGTGGTCATTTAGTCAAAACACCCAGAGGCCAGCCTGTGTTTTCTACTTTCCATCTGGACATGCTGCACGTGGCTGAGCCCCGGTCGTCTCCCACCTCCCTGCACAGAGCCTGTGTGCCCGAATGTAACCGCTTTGCCGTCAGCCCATGAACCATTTGCTTTCATCTTGGGTGGGTGTGGGACCAGCATAGTCTTACATTTAAAGAAATTTATTGATTTTTCAGATGGAGAGAAAAATCTGATTGCCTAGTGTTACTTAGCTGCTTAAACAAAGTTAATTGAAGTAAAATTATGGAAACTCCAAGCTGTCTTTTCTTACAGCTGGAATGTGTCCTCAAAGTTTGGGTGTTCTCCAAAAAGTGTCAACAACGTCGCAGTTCCAGGAAAGGGACTTGGTGTCATCACTTGGGTAAAGGGGTATTTCTGATGGCTACTTGAGGGGAAGGTGTAGTAGACCCTTCTTACTAAATGAAATAATCAACATCCTATTCATAAGCTAGTCGGCACAGCACCATTTACGGACACACCGCAGCTGTCAAGCTCTGGGTGGCTCTGTGTCTGAGATTTCCCTATGCGACTGGATTTGGGTTTTAGAGCCTTTATTGTTTTTGTAGGTTTGGGTATCTGGTTTATATAATGGGCAACAAATTGTATTTCTTTTTATACTTTCTTTAAACAAAGTTTGAGGCAGCTACAAACATGTTAGCAGCGTTTTGTTATTAATTTTTTAGACAGTATCGGTCATGAGAGATTTATTTTCAGAAACAAAGGATAGATCAATCTGTCCTGCTCCCCTCGAATTTCAGTAGACCGATGTATGGGAAATCTTCCTGACAAGGAATCACCAAGAACCTGTCCAGCTTGGCTGACCCTGAACACAGGTGTGCTGGTATTCAGAGCGCCGGCCATTGCTTACTCGGCTTGTTAAAAAATGCAAAAAAGAAGTGGATTTAAAATCTTAGGAATGGCTAATCTGGCCCACAAGAGGCAGATTCCAGGCTCTCCTCCGGCTGCAGACAGGAGTGCCCTGGTGTCGGAAGGTGCATCGGGCCTGTTCAGGGCCGCCTGTTTCTTTCAAGGCGAGTGGGACGGTGGCCTGGGCAGACAGCAGTTGCTCCCAGGGTCTCAGATGCAGATGGAGGGCGTGGCGAAGCTGATGCTCTCTCCTTGGCGGAATGCTTGTCTCTTCCGTCAGTTGAAGGACACCCACTTGGTATTTCTTGCTTCCAGTGACAGCATGATCTTTAGCTCATCCCCTGTGGGGACCACAGTGAGCAGGAATGACAGCGAGTTGGGGTAGATGGGCATGATCATGATGGCCAACATGTTGAGTGGCTCATGGCGGCTCCAGCTGTGGCCGCAGACACTGTGCTGCCCATTGGGTGGAGATGATCACATTGCCATGTGATATATAGTAGGGGATTGCCATGCACCGTGGTGATGAGATGCTAGTCTAGGTAGGGGTCCATGTTGGATAGGTATGAGGGTGGGGACCTCTGTTCATCACCACCTCCTTCAAGACATCGTACTGCATGACCTGCTTCCTGACCTTGCCTGGGTCTGCAGCCAGCACCCTGTCCCGCTGATCTCATTGGGTACAGCCACCTTCTTCCCTCTGAGCTCCTCCATGACCCTGACTCCGAAGAACAGTAGCTGCATTTCCCTGTGACACGTGAATAACTTGGGACTGAAAGTTCTCAAAGTGGAAGGGGTCACGAAGCGGGAGTCCAGGTGGAGGGCGTGCTGCCCTGGGAAAGCAGGGTCCCGTCTCCTCCCCGGCATATGACAGAATTGTGATCTGATTGGACATGTCATCATAATGTTCTTCCTTTTCAGTGGTCCAAAGTTATCATCACTCCCTATGGGGTCTTCCAGAACGTTCTTCTCCACAAACACAATCATATTGTACTCCATCAATGCTTGCAGAGCTCCCTGAGGGCTGGGGCAGGCTGGACCTTCTTGATGACAAGAACACGCTGGGAACTTAATTCCAGGCAGCTGCTGGCTGGCAGGGCCTGGGTGTGCATGATGTCCGGGGTTCCATAGCACACAGGCCTTTGGTTCGGAAGTGGGCTCTGGGCAGGGCCCATGCAGAGAACGGGTCCTGAACTCCTTGGTGACGAGGCAGAGGCTGCTGTGCTTGGCCCGCCTTGATGGGGTGGCTGAGCCCCCAGTCCAAGACTGTGCTCAACTTCTTATTCAAATTGACTTTTTCTTGTTCCATTTCCATAGTCGATAAATGAAGACTTAGGTCTGAGAAATACTGATGCCATTCGCTGCCAAAGGGGCCGCCAGGGCCATCTCCTCACCCTGCCTCCCTGGTTGCCACGGACAGTCACTAGCCTGCCTCCAGTGCCATGGCTACACCCCTCCCCCCTCCCCTCTTTGCTGCAGGGGCCATGGTGCTGGCCCACCCAGCAGCAATCAGCACCATTGTATTCTTTAAGCAAAACTTGATAATATTTTTGAAAAGAAAGCTTTTCTTCTCCATAATTTATGCATAGATCACCTTCAAGGCAAAAGCTATTTAGGCAGGGGGATAATGAGATTTGAAAATAAATATGAACACTATCAATTTGTACTTCGTTTCAGCAGGTATGGAAAATAGATTCTTTCTAGATTCGTTTTTCAGTAATTTTGGCCAAAGATATCTTAAGACAAAGTATTCTTCAATAGTTGCTTATTTTGAAAAACTTAGATGAAGGCAAAAAATATATGGTCAACTCCATATTCTTAAACCACCTAAAATTTGTCTTAACTTTGTTTTTCCTTTTTTATATGCTGGAATCCACATTGAGCTTAAAAATAAGTGGGATTTTATTTGATGTTTACATCACGTTTCTTGTGTGAGTGTGAAACAATGTAGATGTTCATTTCTACATGTAATGGGATTATTTTGAAAAACAAAACAAAAGACCAGATTTTACCAGTGGTTTTGAAACTTTCTTTAAACACAGAATCCTGTCTTTAAATTTGATTTTCCTGGTTGAGGCACAGAATGTGAAACATAGAATACCTAATTTATGTGACAGATGATTGGGAGGAGGTACATGAGGCCCTTGCCTGAGGCTTTGAAGCAAGGTGTTTGTTTTTTTATGGAGTCCAACTCTTCTCTCATTCCTGATGCAAATCCTGAGGTCTGGGGAGCCTGAGACTTCTTCAGGGTGACAGGGAGTTAGTGGTAGAAGTGGGCTTGAAGTCTACTTCTCTCGGTTGCTAGTCTCATTTGCTAGTTACTAATTGTTTCCTTTCTGATAGAAAGAATGGTGAACAAAAATGACAATTGCATGCATGAGTTTGGAGTCTTAACTGCTTCTCAGAATTGAATAATTTTTTCAAGATTTTTATTCCATTTAACCCAACTTTAGGTAACTGCATATATGATTAAAGTAAATGGTATAAATGGTATAGAACACTTAATGTCAAATTTCACTTTCCCCAGTCTTTTAGCCAAACTGCCCACATTGTTAAAATGGCCAAGTTCATTTGTTAAAGGGTCTGATTTAATCTTTTTTTAAATCTTTTTTTGTTTTGTTTTTTAATCCTCAACCCAGCATATTTTCCCCATTGGTTTTCAGAGAGAGTGGGAGGGAGGGAGGATGGAGAGAGGGAGAGGGAGATGGAGAGGTGGAGGGAGGAAGAGAAACATCGATGAGAGAGAGAGAGAGAGAGAGAGAGAGAAAGAGAGAAAGAGAAACATCGATGTGTGTGTGTGTGTGTGTGTGTGTGTGAGTGTGAGAGAGAGAGACATCGATTGGTTGCCTCTCAAATGCGCTCCAACAGGGGCTGGGGATTGAACTTGCAACCCATGTATGTGCCCTTGACTAGAATAGAACTTGGGACCTTTTTGCTCTAACTACTTAGCACACTAGCCAGGGCTGATGTAATGTTGAATTTGGTGTTAGGTCATTGTCCTAAACTTAAAAAATTTCTT
This sequence comes from Myotis yumanensis, assembly GCF_028538775.1. Lineage (NCBI taxonomy): Eukaryota > Metazoa > Chordata > Mammalia > Chiroptera > Vespertilionidae > Myotis > Myotis yumanensis. Next base: position 47,696,352 of record NW_027223765.1, read on the forward strand.
TTAACATCCTATGTGTTTGCTTATATCATCTTTAATTTAACCAATTAAAATGGATAAATTTGCAAGGACCTTGAAAATCCTGTATTTCTTAGATGGGTTCTGTACATCATTTTATTTTTTCTACGTATTGATATTTATATGAAATGGATAGACAGAGTGATTGTGTTAGTTGTAATTAGATTCATTTTACTAATAGGAAGTTTATCCCCTTAAAACATTTGGGACCATTATCGAGGAGTATAAAACTAAACAAAACATTATTCTAGCATGCAAAAGCCACTTAAAGGGCATAGTCATTGCCACAGTTTGTTTTTCTAACAGCTAACATAGGGCTTTGAAATCAAGGGACATTGGCCATGGAAAGGAGCTGTTGGCATGGAATGAATAGGAATTTTGCTCAGGCTTATTTTGAAACTCAGCTACTTCTGTTTAGGGTTGACTAGTGTCAATGGTAACAAGCTTAAAATGAAATAATGCCCTTTTGCCAATACCATCTTGATCCTTCCTGTATGGACTGCTCGAGCCAACGTAACACATAATGTGGAGCAAAACGAGGGATCGATCAAGCCATTAAGCAGCTGGCTGTCTGGCTAGGAATGTTGATGAAGAAGTCCGCATTTCCCCTCGGGCGTTTTTATTCACCAGGGAAGAACAGGAGTGGGCCAACAAAGTAGAGAAATTGCAAACGGCTTTTCTTGCTTGAGTGAGACAGCGCAGCTCTCGTCTCTGTCTTTTTACTGTGGAGACTCCCTTTCTTATCCACGAACCAGGACCTGAGGCTGGTCATCCTTGCTGCCCCCTTCCCGTCTCTCAGTTTAGGGCGTATTAGTTGATGAGAGAGTGGAGATCTATGAGACACACTCATTAAACTCAGGGGTCAGTTAAATTGTAACTGCACTTAAAGTCTTGAGCCCAGGGCCAAGAGATTGGGTGCAATAGCCTGGCGGGGGGCAGGGGGGGCACAGGAGAACATGTGAGCTTGGGTGTGGCATTAGTTTGCTAGTGCTGCTGTAACAAGGTACCACAGTCTGAGCAGCTTAAACAACAGAAATTTGTCTAAAAAATTCTGGTACCAAAAGGCTGAGCTCATGGTGTGGCCAGGGTTGGTTCCCTGAGGGCATTGTGGGAGAATCTGACCCATGCCTCTCCTTGCTTCTGGTGGTTTGCTGCCAATCTTTGGTGTTTACACTCTTGGCTTGTAGAAGCATCACCCTGATCTCGGCCTTCATCTTCACATGATGCTCTCCCTGTGTGCATGTCTGTGTGCAAATTTCCCCCTTTGAGGAGGATGTTAGTCATACTGCATTAGGGTCAACCCTAAGGACTTACCTTAACTAATGACTTCTGCGATGACCTTATTGCTAATTAAGGTCACATTCTCAGGTAGTGGGGTTAGGATGTAAGATTTTTGGGGACACAGTTCAGCTCATAATAGATGGATAAGATGGCTGGTTTTGTGTCCCTAAAATCTCAACGAGGAGTGGTTTCAATCAAGCAATCTACCACAGATTAGTAAACCTCTGTGTTTTACAGTTTTCCTCTAGGTACTGTCACCTATCCTGCGTTCCTTACCACAACAAATGGATTCACGCTTATGAAGGTTGTAAGACTTTATAATATAGAGTAAAATCGAGTAAGCCCTGTAGACGAGCAGGAACCCCCTTAGAGCCTTCTACTCATCCTCTGTGTTCTTCCGGGTGTGGAAGGGCATAGCAATTCCAATCCCCACACCTGCATGAAGACTTCGATTTACTTTCATCAAGCTCCGTGGGTGGCAGATGTTGCCATCACACAGTACATGTACTGAATCATGATACAACATGTTCTGTACTTTTTGGGTGATTCAAGGGATTTGTCAAGGGTAATTGTGATTCTTGCTAAAACCTTGTACACTGACTTTGGAATTTAAATCTTCTCACTACTCCAGATGGTAATCTGCTCATTAAATGAAAGTTTGGACATGATACTTGTTTGAATTTTTTTCTTTTGCAAAAAGAAAATGTCTTGAGGTTGGGTGTTCTTGAATCCACCTTTACCAATGGAAACTATTTTGCAAATAAAATCTAACTTAATGAGAACTTTTAGATTTATTCTCTTAGCAATCTTCAAATACACAAGTACAGTATTATTAACGTTTGTTGCCATGCTGTGCATTATATCTTCCTGACTCATATATTTTATAACTGTAAGTTTGTATCTTTTGTTCCCCTTCACCCGTTTTGCCCACCACCTGCCTCTGGCAACCACCAATCTGCTCTCTGTATCTATGAGCTTGATTTTTTTGGAGGGAGAGTTTGTTTATTTTTAAAAGATCCAACATGTAAGTATGTCAGTTATACCCCAACTAGAGGCCCGGTGCACAAAATTTGTGCACTGGGGGCGGGGGGGGGGGGTGGAGGGTTGGGGGAGGTTTCTCAGCCTGGCCTGTGCCCTCTTGCAGTCTAGGAGCCCTCGGGGGATGTCCTACTGCCGGCTTAGGCCACCCCCCCTGCCCCCTGGGAGCTGGCCTAAGCTGGCAGTTGGATATCCTTAGCGCTGCCATGGAGGCAGGAGAGGCTCCCACCGCTGCACTCGCCAGTTGTGAGCCTGGCTTCTGGCTGAGCAACGCTCCCCCTGTGGGAGCGCACCGACCACACCAGGGGGCAGCTCCTGCATTGAGCATCTGCCCCCAGGTGGTCCGTGCATGTCAGAGTGACTGGTCGTTCTGCTGTTCGGTCAATTTGGGTATTAGCCTTTTATTATATAGGATTTTAAAAAGTATGTAGAGCCCTGGCCAGCTGGGTGGTTCAGTTGGTTGGATCATAATCATGTACACCAAAAAAGGTTTCCGATCAAGGCGTGTATGGGAGGCAACTAACTGATCCATGTTTCTCTGTCTGTCTGTCTCTCCCTTCCTCCCCCTCTCTTCCTTCCTGTCTCTCTGAAATCAATAAGCCCTGGCCGGTTTGGCTCAGTGGATAGAGCATCGGCCTGTGGACTCAGGGGTCCCGGGTTCGATTCCGGTCGGGGGCATGTACCTTGGTTGTGGGCACGTACCCAGTGGGGAGTGTGCGGGAGGTGGCTGGTCGATGTTTCTCTCTCATCGATGTTTCTGACTATCTCCCTTCCTCTCTAAAGAGTCAATAAAATATAAATATATAAAATCTCCATGGGTAAGGATTAAAAAAAAAAGACATAAATACTTTTAAAAAGTATGTAGAAAAAAAAGGTTCTCCTATGCAAAAACAACAACAAAATCTTCCTTGAATTCTTCATATTGTACAAAATAGAAAAATAGATTTTTAAAAAGATCTCATTGAATAAGGATAGAAGCTTCTGGTCAACCTCCCTGCCCCCTTTCTTGCTTGAGTTCTCTCCACTAGAGCATAGTTGGAAAGACACTGAGAGATGTCTGCAAGTTGGCATGTGATAGTTGGTTGTTTTTTTTCGTGTAGAGGGAAATTGGAAAATGTAAGGATATTATATCCTTTGGGTAACCTCAGGTTATTTGTGGGCTCAAATCAGTGTTCATGGTTTATTCTTTTGTTCATTCAACAAAAATTGGGAGTGATTTGTATTAGATGTTGGGAGATTCAAAGATCACTGGGATAAAGTCTCTTCCATAAGAATTTAGTTTCCCTCCATGCATCCATCCATCCCTTACATTTATTGAGTACCTCCTGTTTGCTATACTCTGTTTAAGGTGTTTGAAAAAGTACAAAACTAACAAATGACCCCTGCCTTTGGGAGCTTGTGTTTTCTTGTGTGTGGTGGCAGGGGTGGTGGTGGGGAACTAACATGTAAGAAGATAATGAGTGTCCGGAAAAGGAAGGAAGGGGAAGGGACATGGGGAGTTGGGTAGGTGTCACCTATTTAAAATAGACCTCATTGGGCCCTAGCCGGTTTGGCTCAGTGGATAGAGCATTGGCCTGCGGACTTAAGAGTCCCAGGTTCGATTCTGGTCAAGGGCACATGCCTGGGTTGCAGGCTCCATCCCCAGTGTTGGGCGTGCAGGAGGCAGCCGAGCAATGATTATCTCTCATCATTGATGTTTCTATCTCTCTCTCCCTTTACCTTCCTCTCTGAAATCAATAAAAAATATATTTAAAAAAATAAAATAAAACAGACTTCATTGGGAAAAGTTGACATTGGGTAAAGGTGTGAGGGTGGTACAGTTTAGCATGTGGTACCAGAAGACAGACAGTCTTCTGTCCTGTGCAATCTCATTTGGACCCCACAGTAATCCTGTTAGAGGAGCTACTGTTGTGATCAGCATTAAGCTCAGGCTAACGTTGTCCAGGATCAAGTGTAGGCAGTAGTGGTGGGATTCCAGCCTTTGGCTGCGGCATGCAGCTGGCTAATTGGACAAATGTCTCTGTGACTGTGTTTAATGAGGATCTTCTTAAGCTGCTGTTTCAGGCCTCCTAGCTTTTGCCAGGCTGTGTGTGCCAGAAGGGCCAAGGCCATATCTCCCTTGCTCACTGAGCTCTCCAGAGCGCCTAGCTCATAGGTGTGCTGCTCTTTATACCTGCTGATTGAATAAGAAGGGTAAAATATGGTCTCTGCTCCCTTGTAGTTAAGAGAGAGGATCACACACCACAGCTCAGAGAGGAACAAACAGCGTCCTCATGGCACCAGCCAGGCATCAGCTTTGGGTTGGAATTGGGAAGCAGCCTGCAGCTTGGGCTCCAGTGAGCTGCCTCACGCACACGGCTTCTAATTTTCTCTGTGGGTCACACTAAATAGTCCATTGTTCATCAAGGAGAGGAGAAATTGATTTCAAATTACTCCTGTATTGCTTAAAAACCAAACTGCCACGGATGCTTTATGGGAACAGGGAGAAGACAGGCCCAGCGTTTTAGCTGCACTAAAGCCTGCTTAATTAACCGGACACCGTCTCTGACCATGCGACAGCAGGCGTGACCCCTCTCTGCAGAGGGGCTTGGTTTTGGAGACCACACTCTCAAACCGGGAGTGGCTGAGACCCGAGGCCGGAGGATTTATGCTTTGTGTGCATTTTCTGCTGCACATACCCTTTCCTGGGCCAGGGAGCTGCTTGTGCAGACTTGCGAGAACTGATGGTTAGATTTTCAGGAATTGTGTGAGCTGGTTATTAAAACAATCTTTTTAAGCACAAGATTATGTAAATTTACAATTAAATTGTATTCAAGAAGTAGTAAATACCCCAAACGCATCACTTCTTAATTATTCTAATCCATTTCACTGTTTTCTATGCTCTTGATCCTTTGTCCTATTGTGTCTGTGTGGTGGAAATGCTGTTTGAGGATGAGCTACGACACAGCTTTTCCTACTTCCCATGTTGTGATAGCACATTGATAGTTTGAAGTTAGCTGTGGTCGGACTATTTACTCCATGGTAGTCAAATGATACAGTCCAACCCTCTCCTAGAGCTGGATGGTAAACATTTACAAATACATCACTGACTGGGGCCAACCTCCACATTAGTTTGCTAGGACTGACATAGCAAAGTTCCACAAACTACGTGGTTTAAAACAATAGAACTGTATTGTCTCGTAGTTCTGAGGTCTAGTCTGGAGTCTGGAAGCCCAAGATCAAGTTGGCAGAGTTGGTTTCTTTTTGGAGGCTCTGAGGGAGAATCTGTTCCTTACCACTTCCTAGTGTCTGGCCTTGCCTTCAGTCCTCGGCGTTCTTGGCTAGTAGGTACATCACTGCAATTTCTGCCTTCATCTTCACATGGTGTTTCCCTGTTTCTGTGTCTTCACAGGGCTGTCTTCCTGTCTGAGTAGATGAGAAGATGGTACTGTAGGTGAACTTTGCTCACTGGGCAGGATCACAGAGCTGGTAAAATAGACAGCCCAGAGAGGGGTACAGGTCTCTCTGGACCCAAAGACCCTTCTTGTTGGGCCCTATCACACTTTGTTCTTCAGCAAATCCCACATCTGGTAAATGGGCACATCCCATTTCTGATCCTTCTTGTTGGCTGAGGTGTGAGTCATGCAGACATTGATTTTCTCATTCAGTTAGAAAGTATTGAGAGAGCCCTGATGGTGCACCAAGGACTATGTTAAGGGATGGGTTGTGACCTGTAAGTAGATATTAACAGTGCAGGTCTCAGAACTAGACCTAGGGAAATATCACATTCAATTTCCAGTTGAAACGGGGAGAAGTCAACATAAAGTAGCTGAAGCAGGTGGAAGAACTTGCTGGTGTTATAATGCAATGGTGTTATAGTGGGGTTAGTCATGGCTAGAATCTAGGTCATTCACACTTCCCTAACACCTACGGTACAGACTTATAGGATATACAGATCTCCTCATTTCTAAGGAAAGAAATTCTCCTTGACTCTAGATATTATGCCTTACTCTGATCAAGACTTGGGTCACATTTTTCTGGACCAATAACTGGACGGGCTCAGATAATGTTCCCATCACTGTCATTGATAGAGGAGAGAAAGCCCCTACCATAACCTCTTGGAATGGCTTTCTTTTAGGAAAGAGAGGTCTTGACAAGGTCATTGGATAGGTGGAAATAACAGATACCCACTTTGGAACCTGGAGTGGTAGGCAAATCCTAAATGGATTATCTTGGTATAATTTCAGGGGTCTAGAATTGGTATTTCTTATCCCTCCTTCCTCAACACCATAGCTGGTGAGACAACTGCTGTGGACAGCCATCTGTGAAATAAAAGCTTTGGGTAAGCGGCGTCCTTACCTACGGTAAGTAGGTTTTCATTTTAGTGTAAATCCTCTGTCTTCTTGAAATGGTCTCCTTTAAAGACTTATGGATATTGTCTTGAGAGAATGCTGCAAGAATTCAGAAGTCGGATCAAACTACTGTTTTTGGGATTCATTAAAACTGAAATGCCTGGGGCTAGATGCGCGCCAGATGCATCAAACGCCGCGCTGAGTCTGAGGCTGCACCAAGCTGATCTCTGATGCTCTCTCGCATTTGATAGTTTTTTTCTTTACCACAAAAAGGCAGCTCCACACACTCTTTAAATCTTACATGACTTTTTTGGGGGGTGAACGGCTCTGAGAATATAGCTAGGAAATTTTGATTATTAACCTGACTCTTCTTCTGTTTCTCCTTGGAATTAAATTCTCTGAAAACACCTAGAGGTGGACGCTCCCCTGTTGGGTTTTCCCAGTTTGCAGGCCCACTTTCTTCAGCTGGTGTCCGTGATGACCAACACTGAGGTCGTAAACTAAATGCCCTCTGGGCTCTGCAGCTGAAGGGAAGGAGTGAGGTAGGCGGAGCCACAGGAAGCGGCCGGATTGGAGAACTGGTCACCTTGCCTCTTCTCCAGAGAGGCCAGCTCTGTTTGGCTTGGCTGGTTGTTGCACTAGGAGTCAGTGTTACATCATTCCAGTATTTCAAGAGAAAGTGGAGTTCTTAAATTTCACCTAACTGCTCCCAATTTAAAAATTTTGCTAATGACTCTGTTACTATTGTACCATGAGGGCTGAAATTGTCTTTGGCTAGGCTTGTCCTCTGGGTCCCCAATTTTCATCTCTGGTCTGCATCTAGCTCAGGTTGGAAGGCCTGTCAAGGATGCTCTTTGATGCCTTTGCAGCATCCATCTCCTTCCGAACAGAGCCTCTGTTTTACTTACTAGTAGATGGCACCCTCCTCTATGAAGCCGAACCTTCGCTTCAGGGATGGGTTTATTTGGTTTGCATTCCTTCGTAGTGAGTGGTTCAGGACTGGCCATGTGATCCGACTCTGTCCAATAGAGTGAGAGGATGTGTGGGCAGGGCCCTCTCTGGAGAGCTGCATGTTTCCTCGAAGTCAGAGAATCTGTGGTCTTCCTCCCTGCTCTGGGTGCTGTCGGGGTGTGCCACCACCACTGCTGCCCTCTCACTCCGCCAGCCTGAGGATGCAGTCAGACTTGAGGAGGGCCAGCCTGGAAAGGAAGGGAAGAATCGGAATTCCTGTTGCATGTGCTTGTGTGTGAGATCGTTCATTCTTTATTGGTTAACACAGCAGGAGTTGGCCTGAGTCGAAGACTAGGGGAGAAACCCCAGTCCGTTTCTAGACCCCATGAACTACTGGCGATAAAGAAGGTCTTCCTTAATGCTGGGCTGTCACTGATTTAGGGTTGAGCAATGAAAGGATTTCATCTTATGTCTTTACTCAGATCTATTGCTATTGGTCCCTTGAGTAATAAATACTCCATCTTCCTGCTGAGAAAGGTGGTGTCCACGGGGAAGGGGAGTCTCATCCATTCCATCTGCCATGGGGCCTCAGACTGAGTGGCAAGTGAACCATATACTTACCATCAAGGGCTGTGGTCAGGGAGGGTCAGCCTGACATGGACGGAGGCCCTGGTCTCTGTAAAGGGCTAGATATTAAATCCATAACAATTAAACTATTAAAGCATAACATTTATGGAAATTATTCTTCAGGTTGATGCCTTCATTATGGAAAGAGCCTCATTTTTCAGGTAAAGACTGAATTGTGTTTAATAGAATTCAAAAAGTTTCAGGACCTTAGAAGTGTATGAAATAGAAAGGGGTCCCTGCATGACCTTTGCTGTGAAGATAAAGGAACTGGAATCATCCCGCCATCTCTAAACATCACAGATGTTTCTTTTTTTTGGGGGGGGGACGGTTGTTGCTAATCATCACCCGAGGATATTTTTCCATTGATTTTTAGAGACAGTGGAAGGGAAAGGGAGAGACAGAGAGAGAGTGAAACATCGATGTGAAGACACATCAATTGGTTGCCTCCTGCATGTGCCCCGACGGGGGCCAGAGATGGAACCTGCAATGTAGGTACCTGCCCTTGACTGGAATCAAACCCGGGACCCTTCAGTCCACAGGCTGACACTCTATCCACTGAACTAGACTGGCAAGGGCTAAAATTTTCTTATTCCTATCCATTTATGCAGGTTATTCTTCCCAACCTTTTTTAAGTTGTTAAAAATTAAAGGCTGTCCTTTGACTATTAATAGCATAGATAGGCTTGCTCATTGCTTTTCACATTTAAATGTTTGGATTTGATCTCCTGTGGAGAGGCAGGGAGGTGTGTGGTAGGGAGTATGAAATCCGATGCCACGCTGCCTGGGTGTGGATCCCAGCTCTGCAACCTCCTGGCAATTAGATCTTGGCAAATTGCTTAACTCCTTTGTGCCTCAATTTCCTGATCTGTAAAATAAAAGTAATTATAGTGCTGACCTTGTAGGGACGTGAGGATTAACGATTTTATACACAAGTCCATTCAAAGTGCTTGGAACAGTGCCTGGCACACGGTGAATGCTGCGTGTGTTCCCTACGAGGCCTCGTCAGAACCGTGGCAATAAAGTCCGCCATGCTACTACTGGCTGTGGCATCAGGCTCCGCTAAGAGGTTTTGAAAGACTTGAATCATTTGGTCGATGTAGTGTCACTGTCTCTGAGATTACAAGTGATTTATTGCTGGATGTAAAAAATTGCCCTGGGAGGTAAGCGTGGGGGAAGGAGTGTCCGTGGGGCAAGGCTGCTGGGCTGCAGCCAGCCGTCTTCACAGCAGATGGATAAAGAGATTATATAGTGTGTTTGCCTAGATGGATTGGCTGTACTCAGGGTGACAGTAAGTACAGGAGCCGGTTGTTACTTAAGAGCTCAGCACCAAAGCATGCAGCGTTTAGTAAGACAAACATTCTGTTAGGTGACCATTCCCTTCAGGGGTAGGTGGTTCCCTCAGGTCATTCACTTAAATGTCATTTATTCTCTTACAGTGGCAAAAGCAGCAGGAATTTTTGAACAAGGGTCCTAATCATCTTGCAATAGTTAAAAGTATAGGGTTGGAGCCCATGAAACCTGGGCTTGAGCTCTGAAGAAACCACGTGCTGCTGTGATTTGTGAGGGCCTTAGACGACCTCTCTGGGTCTCAGTCTCCTCATCTGTAAAATGGGGATAACCATCCTCAGAACATCAGATGGAATCATGCAAGTAAAGTGACCTGCACAGGCCTTCCCCATCACTCTTTATTGTCATCTTTTTCCTACTTTATTTTTAAGCACCATCTTGGCTACCAGGGCGACAGACTTGAAAGCTTTTTTGGGGACTTTCTGTACATTGTGCCATTTCTGCTGAGTTTTCAGAGAAGGAAGCCTTGCACAAAAGGTAAAGAAATTTCTCTCATTAGTAACTGCATTTTTCTAGTGGGCTTTCGGTTTATGTGGAGCCGTGTTCCTGGAATCTGTGGGTGAAGTAAGACAGGGATTGGCGCTTGGCTGGGTGGTTGGGTCCCTGGTTGGTGTGTGTACTGCAGGCAACCTATCGATGTCTCTCTCTCTCTCTCTCTCTCTGCCTTTCTTTCTCTCTCCCTTTCTTTCTCTCTAAAGTCAGTAAACAAATCCTCCTCAGATGAGGATTAAAAAATTTAAAAAAGAAGAAAAGAAAAATAGACAGGAATTGGCAAACCTTTTCTGTAAAGAGCCAGATAGATAGTTGACCTTGTTGGCTTTGCGGGCCGTATATTGCAGTTGTCACTTCTCATTGTGTTGTGGCTTGGAAGTAGCTCTACACCATAGCCAGTGAATGGGCATAGCTGTGTTCCCATGAGACTTTGTTTATGGACCCTGAAGTTTGAATTGCACATACTTTTCATTTGTCTCCAGATACTCTTCTTTTGATATATATATTTTTAAAATATATTTTATTGATTCTTCACAGAGTGGAAGGGAGAGAGATAGAGAGCCAGAAACATCGATGAGAGGGAAGCATCGACCAGCTGCCTCCTGCACATCCCCCACCGGGGATGTGCCCGCAACCCAGGTACATGCCCCCGACCGGAATTGAACCTGGGACCCTTCAGTCCGCAGGCCGACGCTCCATCCACTGAGCCAAACCGGTTTCGGCTTGATATTTTTTTATAGTCATTTAAAAGAATAAAAACCATTCTAACCTTGAAGACCATACTACAGAGACAGCGGGCGGAGTTTGCCAACCCCACCATTAAGGTTTTGATAAACCGTATGTCACGAATGATCCACGCAGCGGAGAAGGCTCTTCTTGACCGAGCTGGTCTGGCCGGTGTCTTGGGATCGGAGCATCTTCCTGTGACATTTGTAGCGACTCTGCGTTTTCATCAGGTCCGGACACTGTCCTTGGGCTCTTCCCCGTCAGAGCTGTTGGCGCTGTGAGCCCAGGTCGCTGCTGGGCACGAGCTGCCTGAGGGGCCCCCTGGGAAGCTGCTAACTTCTCCAGTGGAACGTCAGCTTTCCACGCCGTCCAGCCCCTTTTGTTCCTTGCGCCTTTCCCTGCCTTCTCTGCATTAAAGGTGCATTAGTATATTCTCAGAGCAACACTTGCGAGTTCTTGGGATGGGCAGAGAGCAGTTAAATCCCATAATAGCAGGATAATAAATGGACACAGATAGATTGCCAGGTTGTAAATCACATGGGCGATATTGATGATATCAGCTTGGGGGGAATGGGATCCTATTACTCCCATTCTGAATTCTCCAGTTCCTGGAATTAATTTTTTGTTTTTGTACTTGTATTCATTTGAGGGAACAGCCTTTGCAATGAAAGAGAAGATGACGTAGAGCAGGTCCACTGTGTCCCTCGCACTCCCTCCGTTCTTTGCTGTCCGCCTCACCCCGGATAATTTCAGACCTATGATGTGGAACACTTTCTATAGCCATAGTCAGCACTGCAGAATGGAATACACTCTGACAAGCGAAGAGCTGAAAGAACATTTATTCCATATTCAGAAGGGAAGAATATCACACCCGTTAGATGAGGACACTCAAAAACCTAGCAGCATTCTTAGCAAATGCAATTAGAAAGCAAAGAGACTTAAAAAAATTTTTTTAAAGAGAAATAAACTGTGCCTTATACTTCTGACTTATTGCAGAGATAAAATATGCTAATGACATGTTTTTTTTGAAAGCATAAACCAGAGACATTTGGAACCTTTTCATCTAGCGAATTCAGCTTCCCTTTAAGCAAAGCATCAGGATTGCTTCAATATTTAGGTATTAATGTTCCCTTGTGGCTCAATCAGCTCTTTGAAATGAAATTTTCGGCACCGCTGTCACAATTAAAGCAAGACATGCTGAGGTGAAAGGGAATTTGTGTGTTTCTTAGATTGGAAAGATGTGTTTTGAGTCGAATGAACATCCTCTCAAGGTTAAATGATCTATTTTAAACCGTCTCAATTACAGTGCCAGGTACAATCTTTGATGAGGTTCAGGGAGGACAAATGACTTAATACGTAGGAGAGGCATTCTCTTCGTATGGAGGAAAGCTATGAAATCTGAATGAACTGGACATTGTTTATTATTGGGGGACAGTGCTTATAAGTTGAACATGGTGTCCTCTCAGTAAAACACGAGCCATTATTGGGTTACTGAAGGACTTGTAAAGAAGAGGGAGAGGTGTGTTCTTTGCTGTTTGTGAGTTATGAGGCGAACAAAATGGAAAACCACCAACAATATACTGCGACCTCTCCCCGTATGCAGTCTGATCCAAGGGATTTGGATGGTGAATATAGTTTTACTTAAAAGGTGGTTTCGTGGCCTGGCTTTCTAGAATAGTCAGCCAAGTCCTGTTGGCTTTATCTCCAAAAATAAATCATGAATCTCTCTGGCCAGTACTCTTCATCTCTTCCGTTGCTGACTTGGTTTAGACCATCAAGAGTTAAAATAGTAGTCTCCCTGCTTTCAGAAACATCTTCCCCATTAAAAATGATAAAATACAGACTCTCACAGTGGACCTGCCTTCACTTGGCACATCTACAATTTCACTCCCTCCCTTGCTCCAGTATTTGTGGCTGTGATGGTCCAACAGCCCCGGCTCCATCCTGCCTCAGTATCACATACTCGTGGTTGCTAGGGTTACCTTGTTGGGGTAGTAGTTGAATACAGACCCTGGAGCCAGACTGGTGGGTTCAAATCCTGGCCGTACTGGTAACCAGCCTTGTGACCTGGGAGACTCACTGAAACCTTTCTGTTTCTCAGTGTCCTCATTTTTAAGTCAGGAGTAATAACAATTCTACTTGAGAATACTTAATAATAATTCTGCATAAGGTGGTTGTGAGGAATAAATGAGTTAAAATATGGAAAGCGCCTAGGCCAGTGGTCGGCAAACTCATTAGTCAACAGAGCCAAATATCAACAGTACTTCTTCAAAATAGACTCGCCCAGGCTGAAACCCGACTTCTGCACATGGGCCACGAAGTTTCAATCGCACTGTACGTGCACACCCGCACGTGGTATTTTGTGGAAGAGCCACACTCAAGGGGTCAAAGAGCCGCATGTGGCTTGCGAGCCACAGTTTGCCGACCACTGGTCTAGGCCATTGCTTTGCACTCATTGTATGAGTTAGATGGTGGTGGTGCCATTTGTTTTAAAACCAGGATCACGGTGTCTCCACCCTTTGGGTTTTTGCATGGCAGCTTCTTCTTTTGTACACCTCAGCTGGGGTATCTTTTCTGAGTGACCTTGCCCATCCACCTTTTGAAAGGACCCACCCCTTCCACAGCCACTCTTCACTGCACCCATTACAAGTTAAAAGGTTTTTTTTTTTTTTTTTTTTTTAAGACATAGAAAAAATTGCAACGACAAGTGAAGGGAGTCCCCCTCTCCCCAACCAGTTTGAATTCATTGCCAACCTGGTGGCTGTCATCTCTGACCATTTGTATGTGTACTTCCTACAAAGAAGATCATTCTCCTGTAATATTACAGTACTTCCAGCCAAACCTGGAAGTGAGCTTTGATACAACACTACTATCTAGTTCTCAGACTCTATTCATATTTTTCCTGATTGTCTCCTCACCTCCCCGCCCCCCCCCCCCCCCCCCCGACTCCCAAAAAAAGCTGTTTGGGATCATGTGCTATCTTTTAGTCTCATTCTTGAGAAATTTCTTAGGCTTTCCTGGATTTTTATGATCTTGATAATTTTGAGGATAACAAACCAATTACTTTATAGGCTATCAATTTGGGTTTGTCCTAGGCTTCCTCACGATTAGAGTCAGGCTGTGCATCAGGGCAGAAATATCACAGAAGTGACTGTCCCTTTCATTGCTGATGATGTTAACATTGTCGGAGGAAGCATCTGCCAGGCTTCTCCATTGTAAAGTTACTCTCTTTCCCCTCGTTGCAATAAGTATTTTGTGCATAGGTCCTTTAAGACCATTCTTAAACGTTCATGTTGTTTATTACATCAGATGGGACTCATGGATTTCTCTTTTATTTATTGAGTTATAAACTATTACTACCATTATTTTGATGCTCAAATTCCCCCCACATTTAGATAGTGGGGTTCCTTCCAGCTGGTTCCTGCATCCTTTTGACATGTGTCACCATCATCATCTGAGCATGTTCTTACTTTTTAAAACAATTCCAAACATTTCAACACCATGTAGTTCAATTTAGTTTTCTCCATTCTGTATTTTTTTTTTAATATTTTAATAATTTTTATTTCTTAAAGTATTACAAAGAGTATTACATATGTCTCCTTTTTTCCCCCCCTTGACATTCCCCCGGCCCCGTGTCTTGTGTCCATTGGTTAATCTTATATGCATGCATATAAGTCCTTCAGTTGGTCTCTTAATCCCCCCCCCCCAACCCTCCCCAGGCTTCCCACTGTAGTTTAACATTCTGTTCAATGTTGCTCTGCTTCTGTATCTACCCCTGTTCATCAGTCCATACTGGTCCCCTTTATTTGTCCCAACCTCACTGGAGTAGTCTCAACCTCACCAGGGCCGTCAGAGCCTCACCAGGGCCGTTTCAACATCACCGGGGCCGTCCCTACCTCACGGGGGCCGTTTCAACCTCACCGGGGCCGTCCCGACTTCACCAGGGCCATTTCAACCTCACCGGGGTTGTCCCTACCACACCGGGGCCGTTTCGACCTGACCGGGGCCATCCCTACCTCACGGGGGCCATTTCAACCTCACCGGGGTCGTCCCTACCACACCGGGGGCCGTTTCAACCTCACCGGGGTTGTCCCTACCACACCGGGGCTGTTTCAACCTGACCGGGGTTGTCCCTACCACACCGGGGCCGTTTCGACCTGACTGGGGTCGTCCCTACCTCACGGGGGCCGTTTCAACCTCACCGGGGTCGTCCCTACCTCACGGGGGCCGTTTCTACCTGACCGGGGTTGTCCCTACCACACCGGGGCCGTTTCGACCTGACCAGGGTCGTCCCTACCTCACGGAGGCCGTTTCAACCTCACCGGGGTCGTCCCTACCACACCGGGGCCGTTTCAACCTCACCGGGGTCGTCCCTACCTCTCCATTCTGTATTTTTAACTTCCTTATCTGACAGTAAGTAACCTGGCTTCCACTATCTTGAATGTATATATGTATTCAGTCAGTTCCACGACGCTCTTGGGCCACTGTTCCATGTAGACACCCTCTTCGACTCTCTTAAGATGCCAACACTCCACACCAAGCCCTCCGCCCTGCCAGGTACAGAAGCCCGCCTCACCACGCTTGGGTGCCCCTTGTGAACAAATGAAACTTTTGTGCAAAGAAAATGGTACCTCTTCCTCCTGCCGGAGAGCAGCCCTATGCCAAGGTACTCAGCTTGGCAAGATAGTTGGATGGGCTGGATTTCACTTCTCTTGATTGACCTACATGCTGAGTATCAAGGACCCAGTTTTATGTGACAGCCCTGGTGACTGCCCCTGACTACACTGGATGGGTTGATGGTAGACTCCTCATCTGCCCATGACCCACCATGGGACCCAGGGCTGCTGCTCCTGGAGGTATGCTGCTGTGTGAACCACGGAGAGCTGAAGTCCGGCTACCAAGTCAGCAGGTCACACGGCCACACCCCAAATCAAGAGACAGAGAAGTACACTTGGGAGCAGTTGCAGGTTGATGGGCAAAGGACCTGGATACAGGGACAAGTGATCCAGTTTACTATGGAGAAGGTCAAGTTGTTTGCCAGAGACTAACCCGATAAGTGGCAGAGCTAGGAATCAAGTGAGGTCTGTTCAGTTAGAGTGTTGGCATTTAGTCACTGTGCTATTGTTTTGGGATACAATAATCAGGGTCTTGATCCCCTTGTGGGTTTATCAGGGTCTATGGGCACTTTAAAAGGGTGTTCTTCTTGCTTTCTCCTGCCCTCTTGTACATAGAAAGTTTACTTTCAAGAACATAGTATTAATCAGATAAAGGAACTACTTTCAAGAACCAGATGGCCCTCATTTCTTTCTTCCTGACTAGCTGTAGAAAGCTAATTGTCCAACTGAGAGAGGCTTAATTTTAGGGCTTACATGGGAGGCACATTCATTGTTTACAGATTTCCACCCCTTCTCGCCTTCCTTGCCAGAGGCTCCGTTCCAGCAGCGCAACCTGCATCTAATACCAATGAATTTTGGAAGAAGTGGATTTTTATAAGGAGTCACCACGCAGTGGGTACATGGGAGAACGCGTCTCTTTAATCTCGTAGGTTAAAGGTGTGCTTTTGTTGTTCTTAGCTCCTCTATTCAAGGTTTTCTTTGTATTTGTTTTATTTTAAAGGCTTTGACTGACAGCAGGAGTTTGTATAGTGGTTTTCAGGTAACGTCTGCATGCAAAGGGCTGATTGTACTGGAGACCATATTAAGGAATTGCAATGTAAAAATTAGACTAAATTATAAACGCAGGGACCCATTATAATAACTAACAATTAGGCTTACGAAGAGGTCAAGTGGTACTTGGTAAGTCTTATTATTTAGTGTGATGGAAAAACTATTTGCATCAGTGGAAATATTAGATTGAAGCGTTGTGCCTTTCATGCAGAGTAAACACGATAGTGGCTGGAACACTGGGTCAGCCACGTGCCATGTGAAAGGTGGCAGGCTAAAAATCCATTTGCATTTTTGGCAAATTATCTTAACATAATTCACATGGTTTTCTAGCTTAAAATATGAAAGTTAAAGCATGTACTGAAGTTTTTTTTTTTTTAATTTCTATTAAGAACTGGTAAAATCCAGTCTCCCAAGCCTAGACTCCAGTGGTGTGTGTGTGTGTGTGTGTGTGTGTGTGTGACTATATGTTGGCGCTCACCTTTGAATTTTGCATTCACAAATGCATTCCCTCGCAAGGATGTACCATTTTTAATTAAGACTAAAACATGGTGGGGTATTCTAAATTAGGCCTGATTATAATTGCAGATGGCAATTGAGCTTTGAAAGCTGTTTATTTAACTGTTAAAGAAAAATTGTCTTTTTAAGTATTGGTTTGCAGAAGCTCAGTGGTGGTTATTTAGGAAAAAACACACACCCCTTTACCTCTTTATTTCCATTGAACTAAATATCACAGCATATCCATTAAGGGGGTTTGACATTGAAGACATTTTTCTTAAGGCTTTTTTTGACAATTGACTAAATGAAAAATTTTGGCCCATAAAACTGAGCTTCCTGGAGGCTTTCTGTTGATGAATATGGAAAACCCATGACAGGTATTTCCCAGGTGTTCTTCTCTGGATAGTTATTGAGCAGATGCAATAATAAAGTGGCAGAATTTTTAAATGATTAGTTTATGTGGTTAGTAGACTTTAAAAAGATATATATTTTTATTGATTTCAGAGAGAAAGGGAGAGGGGGAGAGAGAGAGAGAGAGAAACATCAATGATGAGAGAGAACCATTGATCGGCTGCCTCTTTCTTGCATGCCCCACACTGGGGAATGAGCCTACAACCTGGGCATGTGCCCTGACTGGGAATGGAACCATGACCTCCTGGTTCACAGGTTGACACTCAAGCACTGAGCCACATCGGCTGGGCAATTATTAGTAGACTTTTAATGATCCAAGTTAGGACCTCAGCATAGCCTTCTCCTGTTTGGTAGGCAAACTTGACTGTGTTCAGTGTCCCATAGGGTTTTGGGCATGATTGACTATTGCTGGGTGTGCAGTGCATTTATGCACGTTGTTCCCTGCCTATATGAACCATATACGTGTAAACCCACCAGGCTAGTGGTTTGCCACTCTAGCCTCACCATCGCCCCCACCTGCTCGTTTGGCAGTCGCTGGAAACAGTTTTGATTGTCAGGACTGGGAGGTGTTGCTGTCACTTGGCTGGTACAAGTCAGGGATGCTGCTGAATATCTTACCGCACAGGACAGCGCCCACAGGAAGGAATTCATCTGGTCCAAAATGTCAGTAGTGAGGCTATTGAGAAATCCAGCCCTCCGCAGTGACCGAATTGTGCCTCCCGTTGGCTCCTGCTGTAAAGATGCGCACGGTCCACCACGGACCTCCTGTATTTCATCCTCCCATCACAGTACCAGTGGGTAGTATATTAAATTAAACACGGAAGAATTCAACAAAAAGTCAAAGGTGAGCGATGGACCGGCAATGTGTTAGGTAGGTGGTGTCTTGGACAGACCCAGAATTTGAAAGAGGCCAGGTAGTGGATTTGCTTTGGGCTTTGGGGAAATTGAATTGTTTTATGTCCCCCTCCCTGGGAAGTTTACCTTTGTTAGAGTAGATGTTGTCCTTAAATGTTAGCTCTAGGAGGTGATGGCTTCATAAAAAGTTGGTGGAAAAATCCTCTTAATAAGCAACATCACACAGTTGTGTTACTCCTTCCTGCTGCTTCTGCCTAATGAAGACCGGCTGTGTACAGCCACCACTGCTTAATCTTGTTGCATTTTGTGTACACAGCTCAGAAATTTAAGAGACCAGGGAACTAGAATTGAGTAGAATAACAAAAGGACTTTCTTGAATGGCGGCACTTTTGATTTTTTTTTTCTGCCTTATGTGACTGGGGGATTCAGGGGGGTGTCATGGGACTTACAAACAGCTGATAACAACAGGCTGCATTTACATTTTGTAGCTTGTATAGCCCCGCCCTCCTTCAAGCACATGTGTAGGGAATTGAAATTGCAGTTTGCCTATTATGTGTTGGCAGTAATCTTTCAAAAAAATTTTTATGTTTCAAAATCAGGCAGCCAACAGCAGCAGCCAGTGATATATGGCGCCATTGATGGGAATTGAATTTGCAGAGGGAAAATGGGATTTGGTTGCAGTATGAACTCGTAATGAGGTGGCCCCACAGATTTGTAATGCTCAAACATTGTTTGTGCCCAGAATCAGCTAGGAATCAAATACCTTTCAAAGAGAGACAGAAATGAAGCTTGATTTTGTTTTTTTCTCTCTAGCTAATGCAGTGGTTCCAAAGTGATGTCATTTCATTTGGCTATTGAAGGTACCAGAAGTTTACCGACAACCCTTTTAATGAGTGTGTGGATCAGTGATTTTCACTGTTCTTAGTTATGTCTTATCAGTAAAATTTGGACTTGTGCTCCCAATATCCTATCTAATAATAGACAAACATGGTAATTGACCGTACCTTTGCTACGCCTCCCATTGGCTAACCAGTGCAATATGCATATTAACCACCAACAAAGATGGTGGCTAATTTGCATACCGCAGGCAGGGCGGGGCAGCGCCAACCACCAGTGCGCCGCCATCCAGGGCAGGCCTGCTGCCCGGGACCTGAGATCGGCGGGTCCCGGGGCGGCAAGGCATGCCCACCCCAGAAGCCCCAGCAGCCGCCTGATGTGGTAGTAATTCTATCAGTAAGCACTCTTAAAGTCAGTGGCATAAATGCACCAATTAAAAGACAGATTATGAAGAATCAAAAACAAAACCCACTTTAAATATAAAAGACACATATAGATGAAAAGTAAATGAATTAAGCTGCAACCTGCTTTTCTCAGTGAATAAAGCATTAGCCCGTGGACTGAAGGGTCCCAGGTTCGATTCTAGTCAAGGGCATGTACCTCAGTTGCTGGCTTGATCCCCAATCCCTATTAAAGCATGTGCAGGAGGCAACCAATCAATGTGTCTCTCCCTTTCCCTTCACTCTCTCTAAAATTCAATGGAAAAATATCCTTGGGTGAAGATTAGCAAAAACAAAGTAAATGGATTAAGTAACATTAAAGAGATTATAAGAAAAATATATTCCAAATTTTGTTAGTTGTATAATGGTTATGTTTAAATTATTAACACCTAAGAAATTGGGTGAAGGGTACATATAATATGCTGTAGTATTTTAGTTTTTTTTACATGTATGAGATTATTTCAAATTAAAATATTAAAAAAATAAAAATTAATAAAATATTAATTGAAATGTGTATGCATTACATGAAAAATCTCCTAATTGCTTCTAGCATAATTATTAAATTGTGCTAAAATTTACAAGGGTTCAATTAAAAATATCTTAATTCTAAATGATATAATAGAAAATGTATAATAGTGCAGTTATAAGCACTTATCTGAAAATAAAAATTTAAAGAACTGAATTTAAAGAAGGGATTCGCCAAAGAAAATATAAGCACAACCCATGGACACAGACAACAGTATGGTGATGGCCAGAGAGAAGTGGGGGGCAAGAGCTGGGAAGAGGGGGCAAAAGGGGGGAAATAGGGACATCCTATATAATAATAATAAAAGGCTAATATGCACATTGACTGAACAGCAGAATGACCGGTTGCTATGATGCGCACTGGCCACCAGGGGGCAGACACTCAATGCAGGACTGCCCCCTGGTGGTCAGTGCACTTCCATATGGGGAGTGCCACTCAGCCAGAAGCTGGCTCATGGCTGGCCAGCGCAGTGGTGGTGGCAGGAGCCTCTCCCACCTCCTTGGCAGCACTAAGAATGTCCAACTAACGGTTTAGACCCGATCCCTTGGGGGCCTATGCCTTTAGTCGGACATCCCCCGAGGGCTCCCTGGCTGCCAGAAGGATGTCTGACTGCAAGCTTAGGCCTGATTCCCTGGGGAGTGGGCCTAAGTTGACAGGTGGACATCCCCCAAGGGGTCCTGGACTGTGTATGGGCGCAGGCTGGGCTGAGGGACTCCCCCCCCCCCCCCACCCCCCCGCCAGTGCACAAATTCTTGTGCACCGGGCCTCTAGTATGTATATGTTTTTTAGTCAATTTGGTATATGTGGTCTTATACAAAAATATTATGTAAATTATAAAACATGCAAAATGCAAAACATGAGGGAAAAACTATTACAATGGAAGGTTGAATATTTTTTCTCATCCCCGAGGAATCATCCTATGCACCTGTGGGTGCTCAGTGCTGGAAATGACAGGTGTCGCCTTAGGTGACATTGTCAGGTGATGGGCAGTGTCAGGTGATGGAGAAAATTGGGCTTCTTTCCTTTCACATTGCATGTATCTCAGTAAAAACGTTGTCCTTAATCTTGAACCTTGACTGTGTGTAGTGTGAGCTGCAGATGGGATTGGATTAATACGAACCATTGAGAAGTGGTTCTCTGCCCAAGGTGTGAAGTGCAGGATAGAAATAGAGTGAGTCAACTAAAGCCGACATGTAAGATTTATCTGGATGCAGTGCCTTAGAAGTGTTACTTCCTGATTTATCTCAGTAATTTTCCTTCTTTGCTTCTTCCCTTCCCACCATCCCTGCTTTCTTTCCTTCCTTCCTCTCTCCCTCCTTCCCTCCTTTTTCCTTTTATTTTTTTGTGTGCCATGGGAATCTGGAACCCAGTATTTTCCATATATGTTTCTCCTCTGAGATCTTTCAGCATGGTGTTTGAAGTTAGAATAATTATAGTATTTGAATGCCTGAATGAAAGGACCAATAGATTTAACTCTTAGTCAACTGTTCTGGTTAGGTGATCATGGTGGGCAAGTAAATTTCTTGTTTTGTTTTCTTATTTGTGAAATGGGGATCATTGCTAACTGTATAGTTCTCTGTCACATTGAGGAGAGTGCTTGTGAAGCAGCCAGCACAGGGCCTGGCATCAGGTAATTGCCCATTCAGTGATGGTATAATTACTATCTCTGCAGTCCCTGTCCTTCTTGGAATTCTTGAATGTATTTCTTGAAAGTCTCCACTGACTCCAGCAACACTGTTTGCCCCACCCTCAGAGCTCTTAGATACCGAAATGGCAAGTGGTACAGTATTTGCTGGGCACGGTTATATGCTTATTCCCCAGTACATTGGGTTTTTGAGGGGTGAAAACCAAGTCTTAGCTTTGTTTTGTGATTGGTTGCCTTTTTGCCTCCCTCCCCAACACCATGCTGAGTGACTATAGAATCCAAGAACTAACTCTTAGTTGTTAGGGTAAAAGACATTTTTGTGCCAGATCAGAAGACAGCTTTCGGTTGAATCAGAATACTTGCTTTGGAATTAGAGGTGAACGAGGAAGGGGGAGCTGGAAGGAATTCAGAAAGGAGATTTTGCTAATTGTAATTAGTGCCAAACAGAAGTTAGTACACTTCTGTAGTTTTCCATTGTCAATCACATTGGATGATAATTATTTTTGCTATTATTTTTAGGTGGCAGATTGCAGAACATATTTTAAGAACTGCCACCCGTTTTGATTTGAAAGATTATGTTGTCGCAATTTTAGACATTGCAGGTAAAAGACCTAATTTTACTAAATAACAGGGACTTATGAATCTTGTAAATTACTTTCCTCTTGCTACTGCAAGTGTTTTTCTCTGATTTATTATGCAAATAATTGTAAATCCTATAACTGAGCAAAGCAAAACTTTTCATGTCTTTTAGAATCTGCTTCCTGGCTTAGTTCATTCTGTAACAGGCTTACCTTAATAGGCAAGAAGTATAAATTGGCTTACTGAGCTAAGATGAAGGGCAGTCTATTTTGGTTATTTCAAGTTGGCAAACTGCCTCTTAATGAATCAGATTAAGTGCCTCAGTTGCTTCCTTTACAATTTGTTTCTAGGAAGGCGTATTTGCACCCTAAGTACAATGGAGAAGGACTAATATTTTACTACTTTAACTAAAAGTAATATTATCCTTATTTTCTTGATCTAGAATTTTAGGCATTACCCCTAAGGCTGAAGGAGAGGCTAATTTTCCACCGTGTGTCTTAAAATTAATCCCACATGCGCCCTAGCCAGTTTGGCTCAGTGGATAGAGTGTTGGCCTATGGACTGAAGGGTCCCAGGTCCGGGGTTCGATTCTGGTCAACGGTACATGCCCGGGTTGCAGGCTCCATCCCTAGTAGTGGGTGTGCAGGAGTCAGCCAATCAATGATTCTCTCTCATCATTGATGTTTCTATCTCTATCTCTCCCTTAATCTCTGAAATCAATAAAAATATATTACAAAAAAATTAATCCCAAATGCATATCAAGCTGATGCAAGAGGGTTTCCTTGATTGCTAGCAATGGGATGGATTCTAATTTAAGTTAAACCTTGGCTTTGGAAAGGTACTGTAGGCTTATTCTCAGGATGAAGGAAAAGTGGGATAGGAATCAGGACCGTGGGAGCTCCCGGCCCAGTGGTGCTGGAATGAGTTGACCCCTTCCATGTCTTGTTTTTAGGGATGACACTCCACTCAAGAACTAGAGCTGTCAGTGGGGGAGATTCTGATGGGCTGGGCTGGGGAAGACCGGTGCCTGCATAGATAATGCAGAGGAAAATTGGAGGGTTATAACCTGGAGGAGTGGGAGGAAAGGACCATGAGGTTAACTGCAGCCGGAGAGATCGTTCTCTTCAGGTTATCTGTTACATGGCTTCAGTCAGAGAACGGATTGCCAAATGCTGGAGCAGGAAGAGGCTCCGAATGCCTCAAGAAAGCCCTAATGAATGACTTACCTGCTTGGGGGCTGCTACAACTGTGGATGCTCCGGCTAGTTTTCCGCACCTTAGCATCAGGCTAGAGAATTTGGTTCCCGAGTGATGGTTATTCCGTTGTAACTAGCTAGTTACTAACAATAGGAAGGGAGCCAAAGGAAGGCCAGACATCATAGGCATGTCATTAGGGCAGCTTCACCAGGCAGCTGCAACTTCACACTCCCCGGGGAAGGGACTGGACTAAGGGAAAGATGGGCACATGTGCAGTGAGTCCAGGTGACGCTGGGAAGACGCTTGCTGCCGGTCAACCTTGGGAGCAGAGATCATTGGCCAGAGGGAACAGGACAGTTCCCCAAACATTTGGGAACACATAATCCCCTAGCCAGTGGTTCTCAACCTGTGGGTCGCGACCCCTGAAAATACATCCTGCATATCAGATATTTACATTACGATTCATAACAGTAGCAAAATTACAGTTGTGAAGTAGCAACGAAAATAATTTTATGGTTGGGGGTCACCACAACGTGAGGAACTGTATTAAAGGGTGGCGGCATTAGGAAGGTTGAGAACCACTGCATCTCACTCCCTTGGCTCTCTCTTGGCCCTTTGGTTCCTTTGGCTCCTTTGGCTTTGCTCCTGCCCAGTGTGTTCTCTCCATCACCATGTGGCCATGCAGACCCCACATGCAGTGGACTGATGGACTGCAGCTGGAAGCGCAAGCTAAGCTAGCCTGATGCTGGATTGGACTCCGCCTTAACACGGAGCGAAAACTCTGGACACTGGCCTTGATTGTAGCTCTGCTGAAAGCAAAATGGGACTTCTTCCTTGGCGGGACAAAGGGAAATGGGACTTTGAAAACCCAGGGGTGCCATTCCACAGAAATAAAGCTTTCTACAATACCTCATTCTCCCATGGGAAGGGGTGCTGGGGGAGGGAGCCTCCAGAAATTTTTATTCCAGCGGCACATCAAGAACCCCACTCCCTCCTATAATAAAGCTCTCCAACGCTGGGGAAGAAAATCTCTGTCACTTAGCAGAGACTGTATTGACAATGAAGTGGAGCTGATGCTGTAGATACAGGCCTTCTATACTAGTAATAGGGAAGGAGCAATTAAAGACGAGGTGCATAAAACTTCAGCTGCTGTTTGTAGAAGCCAAGTGAAGAGCTACCTGTGAAAGGCTTCACGAACTGTTTGAAAATGGTAAGTATCATGTGAACAAACAAACATCTGGGGGATAGATGTGAAATACAGATGTGAGCGTGGGCCTACAGCAGCCATTTGGGGACCATGAGGGAAAGGCCAAGAGAACTGTAGAGACTTAGGTATCGGAGCTGCTGAGTGTCTGCTTGCAGCCACCGACCTCCAGCCTTCTTGTTATTGGAAAGAAATCAACCCTTATCTGTTTAAGCCCTTGTAATGGGTCTCTGATAGCATCAGAACATAGGTCCTGATACCAAGTTTTAGATTCGCCCCCTACAGAATGCAGATTTAATGATATCACAACTGGCAGCTGCTACTTTTCTTTTGAAATTACTGTTACCACGATCACATATTATATTTAGTTAGATGTGTTAGTTCCCTAGATTGCGTATCACAAATGGGGTGGCTCTCACAGCGGAAATTTCCATCTCCAGTTCTGGCGGCCGGAGTCCTAGGGAAGGAGTTGGCAAGCTTGGTTCCTTCTGAGAGGGGTGGGGCAGTATCTTCCAGGCCTCTCTTCTTGGCTTATCGAAGGCCATCTTCTCTCTGCGTCTTCACATCGTCTTCCCTCTGTGGCTGTGTGTCCACTTTTCCCCTTTTTATAAGGACAGCAGTCCAATCAGTGACACTGGATTAGGGCTCAGTCTAAGGAAGTCGCTGTAACTTGATTGTCTCTGTAAAGACTATCTCCAAATCTGGTCACATTTGGAGGTACCAGGAATTAAGACTTCAACACATCCTTTTGTGGGGTTACAGTTCAACCTATAACCACACATATAATGTATTATCAATGAAGTTTTAGTCTACTCTTTTTCTGACAAAACATTTTTACAAAAATCAAATACTTCTTCTTTTAAAAACTTTATTTTTACTGACTTCGGAGAGGAAGGGAGAAGGAGAGAGAGATAGAAACATCAACGATGAGAGAGAATCATTGATTGACTGCCTCCTACACACCCCCTACTGGGGATCGCACCCCCAAACGGGCATGTGCCCTGACCAGGAATCGAACCAAAACCACTGAGCCACGCTGGCCGGACTTGACTGTACTTCTTTATCAAAAGTTCTCTCCCCCCCACCCTCCCAAAGAACAGTGTTCTGTTTTGCAAATGACTTCTAACATACTTCTAGATTCCGGAATCAGTCAGGGCTATGAAGGGACCACCAGCTGTAGTTTTAGGGGGGCAACCATCAGGTTTTACGGCACTCCTGGATTTGGGAATTCACTTGGGTCAGTTTCAAGGCCGTGACTGAGAAATACAAGAGTGTACCAGTACTGTTTGCTATTCCACATCCTTTGGAATGCAGTGTCAGTGTGGTCACAGTCCTACCTGTTGTGGGCCCTTGGCTGCTCTTGGTGAATTCACATGGCAGTGATGTATGGAGGGTCATCCCAGCTGTGCCCCCAGGACACTGCCTCATGCAGTGACAGTAGTATTCCTGAGCATCTCAGCCTCCCCCCGTGAGTTCAGGAGGGTGGAACCGGTTACACCACATTCCAAGTAAAACATTTGAAAATGCTGAAATCACCACTGGTTTCAACTCTTTTTAAATCGGGGTGGGGGGGGGGGGGGGAATGTTAGCCCACTGTTTGTATAGCTGCTTTCCTTGTCTTTGCAAATATCTTATGCATTGAGACCATTATCTCCCGAATGAAGCAGTGTCGTTTCTGCATTAAATAATAACTAACCTGTCCCGACAGGGTTTTTTGATGATCACGTTTAGGTGACATTATGTGTTTGTAGGGACTTGTCTTCAAATAAAAGGCATAATTGAAATACAGCTGAGTAGGAATCAAGAGTGTGATTCGAGTGTGAGGTAAAATTGATGACATCCCTTAGAGCTTTATAGATGAATTACTTTATGGTGGCCTAGTTCCTGATAAAGCTTTTTTAAAAAGTAAAAAATGTATTTTCCTGCACTCTAATTGTCCATCCTCGACAGCAGCAAAAAAGAAAGGCTGTTCCCCCTGCCCCCTCCCTTAGCAGTGATAATGGAAATTGCTTATTGCTTGGAAATCTATATTTGCCTGCTGGTGTGCCATTAAAAAGGGATTTTGTAGCGTGAATTCCATTTTTTATTTAACATAAGCCACAAGGGGTTATTTTCCATATTGGCAGGTGGTGGAATGGGCAGGTGACTTGAATGTGGTCTTTTTCAATCAGAGTGTTAACTTGCTGTTCAAAACCTATGAATGCCAAGGAATTAAAAGTGTTTACATGTGAGACAGAAAGCGGATGGTATTAGGGTTAGTTCTCTGCACCCACCAAGTTATTAGCCTCCCAGAGTCAGGAGCTCAGCCAAGGAACGAAGAAACCCACTCTAACTGGTGCCCTTGTAGCCTGTGCTGGCTGCTAGCTTCCCAGCCATGTCAGGAATAAACCCCCGGGGGTCGGGGACAGGGCGAGGGAGTCTGGTTGGCAAATCATTCAGCTGTCATCCAGTTTAATTTACGTGGCCCATCTCATCACCTATGATGTATTTTTGGAAAAAAGAACAATAAATCGAATCAGATCAAGCCTCTCCATCAAATGCTGGGGATGGAGCGTGATGTAAAGCGTCACTGAGAGTGCGGTCAGCAGCGCCCAGGGTGAGGGGAGCTTCATTTCTACCCGTTTATTCAGTAAATGTGCTAAACCGTTTAAAGAGGCAAAGAGGAAGTGTTGGATTAAAAGATTAGAGACATCAACTAAATGCAATGTGTGGGCTGTAGATCCTAATTTGATCCAAATCACTGTTCAACTTTTTTCTTTTTGAGGTGGGGAAATTTGGATACTGGATGCTATCCGATTTATGGCATTGTTGTTACTTTTTAGGGATAGACAAGATAATACTGTTGGGATTATATTTTAAAGAGTCCTTATCTTTTAGTGATAGATACTGATTTAGTTAAGGGGAAAATTATGTCTGGGATTTGCTTTAAGCTAATCCAGTCGAGAGTGGGGGAAGGTAAAAAGAAATAAGATCGGAAACTGGTATGTAGGGTCTCTTCTATTTTTGACTGTTTGACATTTTCATAATAGAAAATTTAAAAATAATAATGACCTACCTGTGTTCTATTCTTTATGATGACTGCTAACTTTGTAAGACCTACTTTTTAAATATTCTTGGGATAATAAATATTTTAATATACTGTATAGCCTTTTACCTCGAAGTAAGCTAAATATAAGTACAGTCACTAACTACAGCAACCAAGCCTCAAAGACTTGACAAGTTTTATTTAACGACCCATTTTCCTGTATTTGAACTCGATGCTGTGGAATAACGGGGATGTTTTATTCATCAGACTCCTCTTTCATTTTCCAATGCTGCCTTTGTAGGCATTAGCAGGTGTTTAATGAGCAATGGGAGGATTCTTTATTTGCTGAATGCAGTAGAAAGTCTTTACAAGAAGTTTAAAATATGAAAGAATGAAATGGGAGAACTTGGAGAACATGAATGAATCTGTTCTCTTGTGTCCTGAGTGTATTAAGTTCAAATGAGGTGCAGTTTAATGTTTTGCTGTTTTATTGTGAACTGAGCCAAAGGAAAATCTTTCTGCCCTTTGCTCAGACATTCCTGTGTGAAGGGAACACCAGCACGTGGAACATGACCAAGGTGTTTCTGGGTCAGACCTGAGACCTCAAGTTTGGATCTTTGAGATAAGCCAGGGTTTACCGACAAACCGACCCCCATTTTCAGCGTTGAGCCATTACTTCCATTTTTGCATTTTATTTCAAGCTGCAGGGACTTCATTGGAGTGCATGCTGTGCATTCAGCTCTGTGTTAGGCACCGAGGAGCAAGGCAACCCAGATTTATGGTTTTTACTCTTTTGTTTAACTTGACTATAAACTGTCTCCTGCTTCCACTTGTAAATCAGCCCCCTTCTCCCCCCTAGTTCTCTTGTCTTTGTTACCTTTCTCTTTTTCTAGCAACATGGCCCTCTTGGCTGCTAATGATGTAATGCCCATGGTGATGGTAAATTATTTGGATCTGGGAGAAAGGTTGTAATTACATTGAAGCAGTTTGGAAATGGGGTGAGGGAGGGTGGGGTGAATAGCTGCTATTAATGTGCAGGAAGAAATGTCTAACTTATTCCACTAAAAAATCCTGCAAGGTAAGAATCATTCTCATTTTAAATATATAGAAACATTGATGCTGAGAGAGAATCACTGATGGGCTGCCTCCTGCACGTCCCTTACTGGGGATCGAGCCCACAACCTAGGCATGTGCCCTTGACTGGAATCGAACCTGGGACCCTTCAGTCCGCAGGCTGACGCTCTATCCACTGAGCCAAACCAGCTAGGGCCATTCCCATTTTACGAAGAAGGAAGGAAGCCCAGAGAGCTTGAGTAACTTGATCAGGGTCTCGCGGCTCCTAAGCACCCTTGTTGGTCAGTGCACCCATGTCTGTGGAATGTAAGATTGTAACTCACTGGCCATGTACATCTTCCAGGGCGCAGGCAATGAAGGCAGTTTCCAGTGAAACATGGCCATCTATTTTGACTTTGATGTTGCTTCAGTTTTTATTTTTTTCCAAGAATTTATTTATTTTTAAAAAATATTTTTATTGATTTCAGAGAGGGAGGGAGAGGGAGAGAGAGATAGAAACAGTGCTGAGAGAGAATCATTGATGGGCTGCCTCCTGCACACCCCCCACTGGGAATCGAGCCTGCAACCCAGGCATGTGACCTTGACTGGAATCGAACCTGGGATCCTTCAGTCTGCAGGCTGATGCTCTATCCACTAAGCCAAACCGGCTAAGGCGATGGTGCTTCTTATTGGTTCCATATGGGAAGTTGAGGGACAGGGAGGAGGGACACTTGGGAGCTGGGCGTTTGTGCTTTTAAGTAGTTCACTCTGGGCACCGGCACGAACTTCAAGATTGCCTGAATTAGACCGAGGGCTCAGGTATTTTCTGTGTAAAAGAGGCACAGGAAGGACAGACAGCCTCTGGTAGGTTTGGTTACTCTGAAATGGCTTTGCTGGCTTTTCGTCTGCATTGCTGCTTTGAGCTTTGAGTTGAAAAGGTCTCCATGATGTTATATATAGAGAGCTCTTTGTGAACAAAGCTGCTATGAGCCCTGTGCATGGCAGGAGAGCTCTGTCTTCCCAAAGCTTGCTGCTGATAGTACTTTTGTGGTCTCAGATGAGAAGGAGATAAAAAGGGTAAAGGTTTACTACAGATTCTTTTGAAGGCACATGGCATTTGTGAAGTGATAATGGCGGGCTCCAGTTGATCTGGAGGCTCTTTAGGTTAACACATGTGTGTGTCCATCTTCAGTGTCGGGTTCCTGGTTCCTCTTCTGTGAGGAGCACCAAGCCAGGAAGGAAGTGTGGGGTTGGAGCAAACGTTTGAAAATAGAAGGTGGATGGAGAACAGCTTTTTAAGTAATGGACAGTTATTTGGGCTGCGGCAATGTGCCCAAAGACTGAGCATGGTCAGTCTGCGTTGAGCATTTAAGTGGTGTTTCTTGGCCACAGGGAGTCAGGAATTGGTCAACTGGATGTGTTCTTTCTTTCTTAAATAATTTTTTACTTACTTATGAGACAGAGAGAGAGAGAGAGAGAGAGAGAGAAGAGGAAGTGGGGAGAGAAAGAAAGAGAAACATTGGTTTGTTGTTCCACTTATTTATGTATTCATTGCCCTGACCAGGGATCAAACCTGCAACCTTGGCGTATTGGAATGATGCTCTAACCAACTGAGCTACCAGGGCAGGACTGGATGTTTGCTTTAAATGGACAATCTTATTGGTAGGAAATTAAATGATGGGGAGAGAACCTAAGTTGGCTTCCTGGACCTTACTTCAGATCTTTTATGTTGGTCAGAGCAGCTATAATAGAAGCATTCATTTAAAGAGGTTGTCATGAACTTCATTCTGAAGTAGTTTACTTGAGCTAACTTGCTTAATATGGACAAATTCCACTGTCCTGGCTTTTCACCTTCTTATGTGAATATGAAAGCCACATAGAAATAAAACCTTTCAATTTTCTCAGTGTTTTAGGTACTGCACTTCAGTATTTTATGCTTTCTTAGTAGTAGCAAGTTTTTTTTGTCTGAGTCAAAGATATTTTGTCCTGTCATCCACCCCAATCAGAAAAAAGTTACTGTCTCTCTTTGGAGAGCCCATTGGAGGATCATTCTAAAGCCAAAGGAATTTTCCAGCTCAGTTGACATTTCTTGCAGTGTGTGTTTGTGGCATGGATCAAAATATTTATCATCTCAAGGGCAGAAAGAAATATTAGTGTAATTTCCCTGAAGTACCATAGTAATTGTCAACCACTTAGAACATGTATCTTTAATGAGAAAGGAGGATATCTTGCCATTTGTGACAACATAGATGGATCTTGAGCACCTTAAGTCAGACAAAGACAAGTACTGTATTATATCACTTACTAGAGGCCCGGTGCACGAAATTCATGCACTGGTGTGTGTGTGTGTGTGTGTGTGTGTGTGTGTGTGTGGTGGTGGTCCCCTCAGCCCAGCCTGTGCCATCTTGCAGTCCAGGACCCCTTGCTCCTTACTGCTTGGCTCGCTGCTCCTTACTGCTTGGCTCGCTGCTCCTTAGTGCTGCAGCGGAGGCGGAAGAGGATCCCGCCACAGCTGCTGTGCTTGCCAGCCATGAGCCTGGCTTCTGGCTGAGCAGCGCTCCAGCTGTGGGAGTGCACTGACCACCAGGGGGCAGCTCCTGTTTGAGCGTCTGCCCCCTGGTGGTCAGTGCGCATCATAGTGACCGGTCATTCTGTTGTTCGGTCAATTTGCATATTAGGGTTTTATTATATAGGATGTGTGGACTCTAAAAGGCCAAACTCTTTATCTTAATCATCCCAACGAGCAACAGCCCTATGGTGTAGGGACTGTCATCTCTACCTATATGTAATTAACTAATAGAAATGACGCAACTTGTTTGTGGACACAGAACCATTAACCATATCCAAGTATGAAGAACCAAGTATCCAAAAATTACCATTTGTTCCAGTCCTCTCTCTGACTCAAACCTTGAACCCCTGTGGATTGTGGCTTCCTGCTTTGTTTCCTGGATATTCCCCAGTGTATTTTGTCAGATTTGATAAGTACTTAACCATGAAGTTATGAAAACCAGATTGAGAGCGAAGGTTTCTATAGAAGATTTAAAACATCAGTTACCACAAAATCTGTGCCTGATTATGATTTGAATCTTCTCATTCTGGTTCTGCCTAGAATGCCTGTTCCACTTGTTTTTTTGGGAAAACTACTCTCTTAGGTCTTAATGGAAGCCTTCGGAGGCTTCTCCTTTTTGAAGTTTTTCTTATCTCTTGAGAAAAACAAGTTCTTTTTTCCCCTTAGGATCCTTGTATCTTGCACTTGGCTCCACTAAACATAAATGTTTTCACAATTATTTTAAAGTCTGTAAGTTCTGTGTGAAGTGTGTGATGCCTTTTTAAAAATCTTTGTAGCATAGTGGTTCTCTAACTTCAGTACACATGGGAAGCACCTGGGACTCTCTCAAAGGCACACTGGTCTGGGGTGGGGCCCAGGAATTTGCATTTCTAACGAGATCAACTTGATATTGATACTTCTGGCCTGGCCCACAATTTGAGAAACACGCATGTATCAGCTGACACATAAAAACATGTTAAATGAACACCTTCCTGTAGACTCTTTATTCCTCAGGACAAGTTGCTCATCATTTTAAGGATGAAGAGAGATGAACTAGTGATCATCGGGTAGAGATTATAGAAATTACTGTAGGCTGTGTCTTCCTCACCAGGATTGTTAACCAGCTATTTTGAATTGAGAGGAGGGAGCAGAAAGGCAGACTTTTAACTGTGAAGGGGAAAAGGAACTTCAGATTTCTGTGCTTCTGCTTTGAGTCCTTAGGTACTTGAATGTGTTTATCAAAAATGCAAAAGCTGAATTCAGTTTGTATTATTCCTGTGGGATAGAGAGCACACAATAAGAATTCTACTTGGCTTTTAAGCACTTTTTGGAAGCCAGGAGATTTTAAAATAGTTGTCCGGTCCTACATGAAGTCAAATTAATTGGTGTTCTAAAATAAAGAATAATTTCACATATTGTATTATTTAAAAAAAATAAATAACCCAAACTCAAACTCGGAAAGTAACATGATGGTTATCCAGGGGATGTGGGGTGGGTAATAGGACAGATGTTGTTTTAGGATTCAGGTTTATGAGTTGTAAATAAACCCAATGCACAGTACAGTAAATGCAGACAATATTGTATTATAATCAATAAACTTGCCAAGAAACTAGAAATTAATTATTCTAACCACTAAAAAAGGATAATTATGTAATATGATACAGTTTCTAATTATTGCCTCAGTCGCAATAGATACATTACAACGTACTAATATAACTAACAAGTACACCTTAAATTTGCACAATGTTTAATGTCAAATATATTTCAATAATTAAAGGAAATTGTATTTAAGATAATCTGAAATTCTAATCTTGAGACTATTTGAGGGCTGGAACTGTTATTGGGGCTGAGGAATCGAAGCTAATGGTTGTAGTTTTACGACATTGAAATTGTACAGTAGGATAAAGACTAGCAACTGTTTGCCACATATAAGTATCTTCCCAGGTTTGTTGAATGAGTATGTTATTTTCTAAAATTTTCATTTGTTGTATACAAATACACGTTGTGAAAGTCTTTAAATTATTAAGCCATTTATTAAGTCTTTAAATTATTAAGCCCCCTTTTCAGGAATTTATGATCTAGTGACAAAGATGGACAGTTAACAGATCAGTTGCAATAAAACAAGGTAGATGGTGTTATTACAGTCTGGGTGGGGGCAGGGGAAGCCAGTGGTAGAGTGTTCAGTTCTTCAGAGGTGAGATTGGCATCAACAGTCTAAATTCTAGAAGAAGTGATAAGATACACAGATAATGTTGATAATGCTGGATAGGCAGTGATGTGTTAAAGGAAGCAGACAGATAAAGTGCTTTTGCTTCTAGAGAAAGAAATTACTTGTTTTGGGAGACCAAGGAAGTCCTCGGTAAGGATGATGCAAAGCCCCACCTGATCGCCTCCTGTCCCCCCAGGACTAGCCTTGGTCAGGCCCCCTTGCTCACCCTGTGTGCTGGCTGTTTCAGGAACACACCACGCTTATTTCCACTCCGGGGCTCTCACATGCCAGTTGCACAGGAAGCCACTCCCCAACGCCCTTCTTGATTTGGTTCATTGTTAGAATATCACCTCCTCAGGGAGGCTTTGTTGACCTCTGCATCTAAAGCATGTACCCCTCCTCCCCATCAGCCTCCATTTCTCTTCTCTGTATTATTTTTGTTCTGACACTTAGCACTGTAAAGAAGTTAGAATGTTTTTGTTCATCTGTTTGTTGTCTTGTATTCCCAATTAGAATGTTAGTTTTATGATGGGAGGTGGCAGGAATTTTTTTCCTTTTCTTTTCTTTTTTTTTTTTTTTTGGTTCACTACTGTTTTCCTTGTGCCGGGAATATAGGAAGTATTTGATAAATATTTATTAAATGAACAAATGAACATTTAATTGCTTAAGGTATGAGTTCCAAGAGCCAGAAAAGAGAATGATTTTATAATTTCCAGCTTGGAGATCGGAAATCTAGAATTTATTTGGAACAGCCTGATGTGAAACACTAACTTAAAAAGTACTTCTTTATTAAAACATAAAACTAGGAATACCCATACGACTGTCAGCTGATTTCTCAACAGAAACTTTGCAGGCCAGAGGGAATGGCAAGAAATATTCAAAGTGATGAATACCAAGAACCTACAACCAAGATTACTTTATCCAGCAAAGCTATCATTCAGAATTGAAGGTCAGATAAAGAGCTTCACAGATAAGGAAAAGCTAAAGGAGTTCATCACCACTAAACCAGTATTATACGAAATGCTGAAAGGTATCCTTTAAGAAGAGGAAGAAGAAGAAAAAGGTAAAGATACAAATTATGAACAACAAACATGCATCTATCAACAAGTGAATCTAAGAATCAAGTGAATAAATAATCTGATGTACAGAATGAACTGGTGATTATAATGAATCAGGGACATAGAAAGGGAATGGACTGACTATTTTTGGGGGAGAAAGGGGAGTGGGAGATGCGGGAAGAGACTGGACAAAAATCGTGCACCTATGGATGAGGACAGTGGGTGGGGAGTGAGGGCGGAGGGTGGGGCAGGAACTGGGAGGAGGGGAGTTAGGGGTGGAAAAAAAAGAGGAACAAATGTAATCTGAACAATAAAGATTTAATTAAAAAAAACATAAAACTAATATTATATTAGTTTCAGGTGTGCAACATAATGATTTGACATTTATATACCATATGATAGTGAGACACAAACTTTTGACTTCATTTTTGGATTGTTCCTGCTAATGTATAGAAAAATGTGATTGATTTTTATGTATTCATCATTCAACAGTGCTGAATTCCTTTATTAGCTCTAAAAGGTTTTTCTTTTGTGTGTGTATAAATTCCTTACACTCTTCTGTATACCAGCTTATGACACCTGCAAATAGAAATGGTTTTACTTCTTTCTTTCAAATTTGGATTTCTTTTATTTCTTTTTCTTGCCAACCTGCCCTGGCTAGAACTTTGAGCGCAGAAGTGAATAGAAGTGGTGAGAGCAGAGCCTTTACCTTGATCTTGATCTTAATCTTAGTGGGAAAACATGCAGCCTTTTACCCTTGAGTATGATGTTAGCTGTGCGTTTTTTCATAGATGCCCTTTATCAGGCCGAGGGAGTTCCTTTTATTCCGAGTTTGTTGAGTGTTTTTATTACCAAAGGATGTGGGATTTTGTCAAATGCTTTTTCTGTGGAAAATGAAACTTTTAGATTTTTTAAAAATATATTTTATTGATTTTTTTTTTTTTTTTTTTTTTTTTACAGAGAGGAAGGGAGAGGGATAGAGAGTTAGAAACATCGATGAGAGAGAAACATCGATCAGCTGCCTCCTGCACACACCTTACTGGGGATGTGCCCGCAACCAAGGTACATGCCCTTGACTGGAATCGAACCTGGGACCCTTGAGTCCGCAGGCTGACGCTCTATCCATTGAGCCAAACCAGTTAGGGCTGAAACTTTTAGATTTGATTTCTTTTTTCTAGAGCGCGGATTGCAAGACCAAACTCTCCTCTCTCCTGCTGACTCCCACTGAGCAGGGGTTTGGGACTTTCCCACTTTCCTCCCTGAGCTCTCTGACTGCGTGGAGCCGTCTGTCCCAGGGTGAACTGTCCCCGATGCCTGCGATTGTCCTCGGGGAACAGCTGATGACGGGTGTTGCCCTGTAAGTCTCAGAAACGGGCTGCTGGAATGTGCTGCCCTGTCTGGTGCGCACACCACCGCCGTGTTTGCTTGGCGGGTGTAATACTGCCAAAGCACTGTTGAATGAGCTGATTGCGAGCTGTTGATATAGTTCCGACCTTGGCAGTTCTCTAATCTCCTTGAAGCTTTAGTGTTTGATTGCATTCGTTTGCCCTGCAAATAGTCAATGATGTAAGTGATCTCAAAGTGAGAATATATCTAAAGCTGGTATTTATAATAGACAAGGTTCTAAGGAGTGCTGAGACCTTGTAAAATACACATATGGACTTCCTGAGCGTGTAATAAAGACTTCTACTCGTTGGGGCCTTGTCAAGCAGCCATATTGCAGGCGTGATTTGGTTGCATAGGACTTCTATTTTTGATGTTAAAATAACATCCCTTAGGTGAGTTGGTGAAAAATAAGCTATCAAGCATGAGAGGTGAAGGAATAGGTAGGATATCTAAAAATGGTGTTGTGTTAATTTAGTAAGTTCAATAGATTGAGGCATATTAGCTTCTTTGTTGGGAAAGTTCTGCTATCCAATATTACACCATGCTTTTATTAAGGTATTAAAATAGCACTGATATTTCTTAGAATTTTTGGCTATTTATTGGAAAACCACATACATGTTTGGATCTCTTTTTAGGAGGGGGTCCTGTCCCTTTTAATCACTGAGTGCTGTTGGATGGTATTTTAGTTTTAGCTTGAAATTTTTATATTATAGTTCATCTAGTTGCCAAAAATGCTGAGAATCTATGGCTATGCTCATATGGCTCAAACTCCACTGAGATGACATGAGAAAGGGCCTCAACACAATGTTTGATTCTTACCAATTAGCCTGTAAAGTATTGATTTATGTTATTATTAATGACTTCATTTTATAAAAAGAAAGCTGAGTCTTGGGCTGATTGCTCCCTAAAGCTATACTGTTAAATGGGGAGTATGGATTTGGTTCCAGGCAGTCCATCTCCACATTTTGTACTTCATCGACTAATTCTCCAGTCACATTCATGATAAATATTAGGATTTTAGTATCTTGGAGATGGTTTTCTCAAGCTTTCAACTCATAATGGAAATAAACCCCTTTGGTTATATTCTTGAACAAAAAGTCAGGTAGTCTGAGCTTGAATGCACCAGCACTGAAGAGCTTTATTACTTCACATTGGCAATCTTTTTCATTGTTGGATAAGTTCTTCCTTATTTTGAGGCAATCTGAAGGTCAGGTTAGCTTTTCTAATAATTATAGTATATTGCTCTCTTTATTTAAACATGCAGGCAATTAAATGCTCCATTTTTATTTTTATTTTTGTAACAGCTTTATTGAGGTAGAATTCATATACCATGCAGTTTACCCATCTAAAGTGTTTTTCTTATATTCATTGAGTTGAGCAACCATCACAACCAATTTTAGAACATTTCCTCACCCTCAAAAGAAGCCCATACCCTTTAGTAGTTATCTCCCATTTTCCATCAACATCCCCTAGCTGTAGGCAACTATTAATCTTTTTTTTTTTTTTAATAAATTTGCGTATTTAGGACACGATAGAAATGAAATGTTACAATATGTGGCCTTTTGTGACTGTCTTCTTTTACTTAACATAATGGTTTCAAGATTCATTTATCTTGTTGCATGTGTCAGATCTTCATTCCTTTTGATGGACAAAAATAGTCCATTTATGAGTATATACCACATTATGTTTATTCATTCATCATTTAATGGACATCTGAGTAGATTCCACTTTTTGGCTATTAAGGATAATGCTGGGATAAACATTCGTTTTGTTCTAAATGCTTCGTTGACTGAACAGTCTGGTTTCTCCCTGCCCCTGTACCATTTGCTTGCTGATTAATCTGAATATAATATTTTATATGGTAAAATCTTAGATAGTTGGTTTCAGTTTGGTTACATTTTGCTGGATGTTTGAAAAAAAATTTTTTTTAGATAGATTGTGTGATCTGTTCATTCCAACCTTCGTATACCTTGCCAATTGGTTAAATCTCCCATCTCTGTCTTCATCCACATCTTAGTTCATAATACTGTACAGGTTGGGGGTGTCTTCTCTAGCACAAGGCTTGTTACTATGGGAGAGGCAGGGCCGTCTCCTCCCAGCCACTGTTCTGTGTACAATCAGGGGACTAACACATTTTTATGTTCATATGAAGTATTTCAGGTTCTGAAAACATCCTTTTACTTCTGCCAGCACCAAGGTGGTCTGGTATTACAGGGTTATCCATGCCAATTTCTCATCTCTGTTTAGGTGAATTAGTTGTTTCGTGTTCCAACGCAGATCAGAATTTGAATTGTGGCTCTTGCACCGCTTACTCTCAGATTGACCTTGGGCAAGTTAGCGGAAGCCTAACCTGGTTAATCTTCTCATGTGGAAAATGGGGGTAATAGAGGCACAGGCTTCACAAAGTTATTGAGAGACTGAAGGAAGGGATTCATGCAGACTACTGATCGAGTGCAGGGCATGCACAGATCAAGTGCAGCCCTTCCTGTGCCTTCCAAGCTCCTTCCCTGGAGGTACCCGTTTCCCAAGGAAATGAAGCTGTGACGTTGCAGCATATACCTGTGGAACGTTAGATTTCTTTGGGTTTGACCAGGTTCCACACTGCCCTTCC
Source organism: Myotis yumanensis (assembly GCF_028538775.1). NCBI lineage: Eukaryota > Metazoa > Chordata > Mammalia > Chiroptera > Vespertilionidae > Myotis > Myotis yumanensis. Next base: position 47,734,903 of record NW_027223765.1, read on the forward strand.
TCAGCAGTGTAATCCAGCATTTTCGTGTGCACTTATCATTGTTGGCCATTCACTGCAAGGACAGATGTCAATCACCGCTGAAACTGCTGGTCACCCTGCAGAGAAAACTCGTGCACAGGAACACAGCCCAGCCCTTTGAGGATCTGCCTACCTAGTGATGGTGATGAGGATAGCCATCTTATCATTCAAGTCTGTGGGTTCTTAGTTATCCAGACTGGAATCATCTTGTTAAAAGAACTGTGTGTAATCTCCATATCAAAATCAGATTTCAGTTACCATTCAAAGCTATGACTCAGTCTTATGGAACTTCAAGGACACAATTTAAGGAAAACATTCCTGTTGCCTTTTAAAAGGTTTTTTGTGTTTTTTTTTTTGTCTTTTGGTTTGTCAAACTTTTGGCCATTATTTTTAAGGTTGTGATACCAAGTTGATATTTGAAGATATTCCACAGCCCAGCCCTTTGAGGCGTTAGAAAAACAAAAAAGACTGAGGGAAGACAGACATCCTTATTGCTAATTCTCTTCAGATGCTGTTATGGAAATGATGTTTTCTGTATTCAAGTTGAAGAATACTTAAGTTAATATTTGTATGTAGTTGTTTTATTTTATGTTTAGCAGAATGTCAGGGCCAAAGTATGGGATGTATTTATCAGATTTATGTACACACCCTGTAACAAAGGGGGACACATTTTGCAAGAACCCTGTGAATTTATCCAAGCCCCACAAACATAAGATCCTTAGGTTTTATTGCATGAAAGTGTCTTTTGACTGCCAGTTATCAGGGTTCTTGCCTGGTTTGGTGTTCATAAGTCAGAATATTTTATTTTTAGTGTATCATGGATATAAACAACCTTGAACTTGTTGACTTTGGAGAACACCTAGTGTTTTTCTAATCCCATTTTGAGAAACCTTGCCCCAGAGGTGAGCCAGCTGGTATGAAGTGAGGGCTGATTGTTCCCAGAAGGTTGCAGTGGTATATTCATGAAGCTCTGGGTCAGGCTATGAGATGCGATCTCTTCTTCCGAGATTTTGTTTGGTTGCAAGTTTGCAGGTAATTTTGTTTAAAAAAATTATGTCTATGTATATGTATATATAGCTTAAATATATATATATATTTATATGTATATTAGTATATATAACTTAATATATATTAGTAGATATAATATATATTAGTATATATAACTTAAATATATATATTTATAAATATATAAAAATGTATATATATACACACACACTAATAAAAGGGTAATATGCTAATTAGACCAGAGTCTTCGGGACATCCTTCTTACAAAGCCACAGTGGCAGGGCCGAGACAGAGGCGGTTGGGGCAATCAGGCTAGCAGGGGAGAGCAGTTAGGGAGATCAGGCCGGCAGCCAGAGGCAGTCAGGGGCAATCAGGCAGGCAGGCAGGCAGGTGAGCAGTTAGGAGCCAGCGGTCCTGGATTGGGAGAGGGATGTCCAACATCCCCCGAGGGGTCCTGGATTGGAGAGGGTGCAGGCTGGGCTGAGGGACCCCCGCCCCCCCCGCCCCCCCCCCCCCCCCCGTCCCCGCACGAATTTCGTGCACCAGGCCTCTAGTGTGTGTGTGTATGTGTGTGTGTGTATCAGCTTTAAATACCAGGCAATCTTTTGTTTACAGCTGACAGCCACGTTTTCCTTACACACTTGGTAACTGGGCTGTACTGTCCCTGCGTTCTTGCCTCACTCCTGCTGCCTTGAGTTGCACTGTTGGTTCATTAGTTTCTGACATGGCTTTTTACTTGGTTCCATTTGTGGCTCCTGGACCACTTAAGCAGGAGGAGATGCTGACTCAACTCTGTTACCTGGGCCTGTACTTACCTGTGAATGAAGAAACTGTATTAGTTTCCTAGGGCTGCCCCAGCCAAACGTAAAACTACAGAAATTGATTCTTTCACAGCCCTGGAACCCAGCAGTCAGAAACCCGGCAGGGCATGATCTCTCGGAAGGCTCTAGAGGAAAATCTGTTCCTTTGCCTTTTCTAGCTTCTGGTGGCTGTGGGCATTCCTTGACTTGTGGCTCCATCTTTGTCTCTGTGGTCCCACTGCCTCTTCTTCTGCCTGTCAAATCTCCTTGAGCCTCACTCTGGTAAGAATGCTTGTCATTGGATTTGGGGCCCACCTGGATAATGTAGGGTAAATATCTCCTCTCAAAATTCTTAAGTTAATAACATCTTTTGCCATGTTAAGTAATATTTACTCTCTGATCATATTAAGTGATAGTCACAAGTTCTGTGCATTAGGATATAGACTTATCTCTTTGGGCGTTGGGGGCGTCATTCAGTCCACTACTGTAACCTAAAGCCCTAGATTGCTTCAGCTGACAAAAGCATGAATGTAAAATTCAGGATGCTAAGCAGAAGAATATCACTCACTCTTGAGAGCTGGCACTTTTCCTTCCAGAGAACTAGGTGACGTGTTGCATCGTTCTCTGTTTTTCATTCAGTAAAAACTTTGCACATACTAGACACAGGGTAGGCATGGGGGATAGATACCCTTCAAACATCAGAGATGCTAGGCCTGTCTTTAATTGGGTTTGCATTCCACTGGAGACACTCAGTGCGTGGCCTTCTACTTTGAACACTGACCACCCACTAGCCACCTAGACGTTTCCCTCACTTGTCTGCCCCCAGAGATGCCTGCCCGCAGTCCACATTTGAAAGCTTCGTTTCCTAGTTGAGCGCTTTATGTGAACATGAATATACACAGTGGCCTTCTGGGAGGAAACGGAGCTAATGCAGTTGGTGGGCGAGGAACAGCCATCCTTATCTTCTCTTTTCCCAAAGTGAAAGCTACCCTCTGGAGAAATCAGAGTGGGACATGGGTGTGTAAACTGGCTACTCTCATCCCTAAAATGGGCTTCCTTTTCAGTGTGTGATGCATGGAACATCTTCATTACTCTCTCTCTCTCCTCATGTATACAACTTGTTGAGCATATACAAAGGCCCTGACCCTGTGCCAGGTTTAGTCCTCATACAACCCTCAAAGGGAGCTACATCCATGTAATAGATGAGGCAAACGAGTCTCTGAGGAAAGAAGTCACCTGTTTAAATCCTGTGGCAGGCACGTATCTGATGGTCTGATCCAGAGCCCGAGTTTCACTGTTAAACCATCCTGCCCCTTCACTCGTCCTGCAAATTGGGGTTTCAGGTTTTGAGGAAACTGCAGTTATTTTAAAGGTAATTAGTGACCGACTCAAGGTCCACTTGTCTTTGGATAGGCCTGGCTCTTCTGGTTTCTTCTTGGTTCACTCACAGAGTATATTGACCCTGGAATGAACAGGTCCCCAGTCTTTTGAGTTTCTTTTCTTTTTTGTCATTGCTTTAAGCAGGGATGTGTTTGCAGGTCAGAGGAGAGGTTTGAGAAGTCTCCGAAGAACTCAGTGTGGAGATGTGGGGAGACCAGGAAAAGCCCCCGGCTTAGGCCCGAGGAGATCCAGGCAGGCTGTTTTCCGCTTGTGTGGAATCGGGGGCATGTTTACCAAGAAGAATCTGACACTTTAGTCTGCTCATCCCTTTGGAGTTTCCTGTTGCTCTGAGGCACCCACGGTTCTAGAAAATTCCTTTCTCTCTTCTTTCTCCTTCTCTCCCTTCCTCAAATACATATAGAACACTTACCATAAAACAGTATTCTTGGTGTTGGAGATACAGTGTGAACAGAAACCACTGAAAACCCTTGTCCCTGAGGGTGCTTATATGTGGGACAAAGAGGAAACCTCAGGAGAGCAAGAAGCCACAGCACTTGGTTATCATCTTGTGGACTACAGGTACTGGTGGGTAGGTCGTTCGGCAATAATTATTTTTATTAATCTGGGGAGAGAAATTTTGCAGATGTTTATTTCTCCTTGCTTTCTTCTGAGCTCTCCTTTTTATTGATGTACAGGGTGGGGCAAAAGTAGGTTTACAGTTGTGAGTACATGAAACAGTTTATTGTTATATTATTGTTTATTAATGTACTAGAGGCCCGGTGCACGAAAATTCGTGCACTAGGGAGGGGTGTTCCTCAGCCTAGCCTACACCCTCTTGCAGTCCAGGACCCCTCGGGGGATGTGCGCCTAAGCTGGCAGTCAGACATCCCTCTCGCAGTCTGGGAGCCCTTGCTCCTTACTGCTCACTGCTCCTTACCGCTTGGCTCGCTTCGCTGCTCCTTAGTGCTGCCTCGGAAGTGGGAGAGGCTCCTGCCACTGTGGCTGCGCTCCTCCGGCTTCTGGCTGAGTGACACTCTCCCTGTGGTAGTGCACTGACCACCAGGGGGCAGCTCCTGCATTGAGCGTCTGCCTCCTGGTGGTCAGTGCACATCATAGCGACCGTTCTGGCATTCGGTTGATTTGCATATTACCCTTTCATTATATAGGACTAGAGGCCCGGTGCACGAAATTTGTGCAGGGAGGGGTTGGTCCCTCAGCCCAGCCTGCACCCTCTCCAATCCGGGACCCCTCAGGGGATGTCCGACTGCTGGTTTATGCCTGCACTTTTAACAGATGACAGCTCCATTGTTGTTTCTTTTTTTTTCGTACTTAAACATATTGGAATTAGTAGGTATTCAAAGTTTGTATACATTTTGAGGGGACACCTTATAAATATATCTAGTCAGTGGTGAAACGAACCAATGGTGGGTTTGGAATCCCCAGACAGGGAACCTTGCTCACTCCCTGCATGTCTCCCCACTCCGCTTTCCACATTCGCGGGCAGTGGGAGAATCAATGTTTTCTCTCATTAACTCGGAAAAGCACGTCCTGTCACCCACTGCCTGGCAGGAGCGCACTAGTCCCCGAGTGAGCGAGGCTCAGTCAGGGCAACCTTCGCTCATGGGCTCCGGCACCCCAAGTGAATATTCCTCCTCTGCAGTCGCCCCGACTCTCCTGCCGTGTCACTGAGAGGACAGACCTCCTCGCCTCCTCGCCTCCTCTGGGTTCCCGATCTCGAACGCTGACCAAAGGCATCTCAGCAAGGGCCTCCCTGCGCCCACCAGGTATGTCTGTCTGCACCTACTCCCACCAAAACAACTGCAATCTTGCCGCCGCACTGGCCTCCACGGGAACAGGGAGTCACCACTCCACCCTCTCACTGTCATCTCACAGGCGCCCACCCCGAGCACCCAGATGCGCTCCAAAGGACATGAGCATGCAGAAGGGGACGTGCGCGCTTCGTTTGGAGGATGTAGGCACGCCGGGGTTGATGGAAGTGCGGCGGAGGGGTGGGGGGAATGTGCACGTGCTGTGGTCTGGGACTGTTGTGGGCTTGAATGGGTGACAGTGAGCTGGGGGACATTCGCACACGAAGCGGGGAGAGGATGCGCGCACTGGAGGCCTGCGCCTGCACAGATCCGCAAACCCGCGTGGTGTGGCCAGGAGGACGTCAATCTGGCTTGCCGCAGTGGCTGTTCCTGCGATCGTGCACCTTCTGGGCCAGGAGGCAGGACTGGCGCAGCCGCTCCTCGGCGCTGATGGCCCTCAGGTGCTGCTTCAGCTTGGCCCGCAGGTTCCGCTTGGCGCTGCTCACAGCTGCCGCCGCCATGTAGGGAGTACAGGCCGCCCTCTGCCAGGCCCGCCTGACTTGCCCCTGTCCCTGCTGCCACAAGTCTCTACTCACCCACACCTGCTGTGCATGCAGCCTGCTGAACAATCGTTATGTGATAGTGTACTGGACAATTTGCATATTCCTCTACTATTAGTATAGATTTCCATCTGAACAAGGGGCAAAAGCAGGTTTACAGTTGTGAGTACGTGATAGTTTATTGTTATATTATTACTTATTAACGTACTAGAGGCCAGATGCACGAAGATTCATGCAAGAATGGGCCTTCCTTCCCCTGGCTGCCAGCACTGCCTTTGCTCCTGCCCGGAGCTGCCTTTCTGCCTTCGTTCTGGCCCGGAGCTGCCTTTCCACCTTCCCATGCTGCCCAGAGGGTCGGAGCAGCTGGGGCGGTGTGGAATGCCTGCATTGTCGCCCTGGCAATGATGCAAGCGTCCCTCCCTGCCCCCATCTTTGTTGGGTTAATTTGCATACCCACTCCTGATGGGCTGATGGGTGTCATGAAGTTACGGTCAATTTGCATCTTTCTCCTTTATTAGTGTAGATTATTTTCCATCTGAACAACTGTAAACCTACTTTTGCCCCACCCTGCATTTTTAAAGGAAAATCACTGAGTTAATGGTGACTCTCATTTAGGTGCTGCTTCTAATTCATTTAAGGCTTATCAGCTTTTGTGTGTTGTCTCACCACAGATGGGCTGTGCTTTTGTTTAAAAGAGGGGCCATTAGTACTTGCATAGAAACTTAATCCGGGTTTAGGACTGTCAACAGATGCTTTATGAAATCTGACAGCGATTAAGAAAAGAACCAATTCCTTTGTTTGGTTTGGGAGGATTGGGGCCCAAATGTAGAAGCATAGTCATTGGCAGTCATTTCAGTGCTCATGCCTTTTAGGAAAATTAAAAGCCGGAAACCTTGCCTTCTGCAGAGATCTGAGATTTAGGATGGATGGGTCTAATTTGGATTTGCATTAGCATTTAATGGCCCAGGGCCCTTTCCTGTGGCCTGGTGCACATTTAGCTAATGAATCCCTTCAGAGGGGACCTCTTTGGCCACAGGAGGTCATGTCCAGCCTCCCAGTCTGCAAGTGCCAGAAGGAAACCGGGCTCAGCCCTCGCAGGGCTCACCTGCAGGGCTGTTTTTTTGCTCCCCATTCCCCGGGATTGTTAGTTTATAAAAATCAAAGGGCCGAGGCAGAAGCCCAAGTGCAGAGCCTGGGTTATTAACTCGGCTCCTCTGGCCATTTTTCACAGCCTCCAGCCACCTTCCAGCCAGACCCCGCGCCCTGCTGTGGTGGGCACCTTTCTCACCTCTGCCTGCGGGTCTGCCTGTAAAGCCCTCATTGAATTGAGTTCAGACTGTTGATTCCACTTTCCCGTGTACAGCTTGTCAGTTCTCTCTGCTCTGCTGCCCTCGTGTGAGGACTTTTCTTGGCTGGCCTTGGGGCAATCATCTCTTAGGTTCACAGATGCTGCTTTGTTTGGGGGCGGGGGGTGGCAGCCCAGGGGCCTCTGACCATTCTGGGAAAGTAACTGAAGAGTGGCCTGGATCCCAGAGCCAGCTGGGCCGGAGCAGAGTGGTGGCTGCTATCCCAGGACAGGTCGGCCTGGTACGCAGGGAACTGCGGAGCCAGAATGAGACCCGAGCCTCGTGCGGACCCCGGGTGTGTTTTCTTCGCTGCCTTTTGTAACTGAGTGGATGTAAACCCAGCTGCATCCATCCTGTAACCGAGTGGATGTAAACCCAGCTGCATCCATCCTGACCTTTTGGAGAACTCCCAGGCTCCGAATTGGACTTGACAATAATGAAGTTTTGGTTGTGACTTCTGGTGATTCTATATGTGGTGGAGGCTTAGATGTTTAAATGTGTATGGATTTTAAAAATTAAGAGTAGCTTTCAATACTGAGTGACCGAGTAGAAGAGAAGGGTGGTTTTTCCCTCTTTGAATTGTAGCTAAAAATGAGGACTGAGTGATGAAAATAAAAGATGGTTATTTTGCAGCTCGATAATGAATCAAGGCATGTGGCGTCAACACTTAAATTTTACAACATCACAGAAAGGGACAATCAGATATTCGGAGCCCTGTTGGTAAAGCATGTTACCTCCCAGGAAGTAGTCTTGCAACTCCCACCCTCCTCCCCCACATGAAAACAAAAAGACCTGAGTTTCTTCAAGCGTCTAAGAACCAATTTTCAGGAGTGACAAAGGAGTAAAAAACACGATAAATAGCACTATGGGAATATCATAGGTAAATTCTAGACTGGCCCAAGATCTGGAGTTTTTAATGAAAAAATTGCAAGAGGAGAAATGGGGAGGAGAACCTATAGATTAAAGATTTTAAAAGATCTGCCTTCAAATCTCTATATTGACCGTATTTGAATCCTGATTAAATTTGGAAATTTTTACCCTTGATTGGAAATGGGTCAGAATTAGGGAACTATTTAAATTTTTTTTAGGAGTGATAATAGTTTTATGGTGTTTTTTTTTTAAATAGCCCTATCCTATTTAATAAAAGACAAAAAGGGTAATTGACCGTACCTTCACTATGCTTCCCATTGGCTAAACAGCGCCATATGCAATTTGCATACTGCAGGCAGAGCTGGCCAGTGCCAGACGCCATCTGGACCCCATGTGTGGCCCTGGGCGGCCGGGCTTAGGCGGCCTGATCGCGTCACCCAAGCCCCGCCCCAGCCGGGACCCCTGTGTGCCGCCTAAGCCCCGCTGCCAACTGGGACCCCATGGCAATCCCAGAGCAGACAAGTGCGGAGGGGCGGACGGCCCCCAGGTGGGCCTGCTCCTGGGATTGCCATGGCGATCCCAGAGCAGGAAAGTTCCCCACAGGCAGCACCCAGCAGGACCTGCCCCCGGTCTCTGCAGTGATCCGGTGATCCATGAGCAGGAAAGCGCAGCCTGCAGGCAGCACCCACCCTGGCCACAGCTCAAGGGAGAGAAAAACACGCAGTGGAGGCCAGGAGCCTAAGAGATCAACACAGAGGGGCGCCTGCTCCAAGCCTCCACGGTGTGGCTGGGGGCAGGCCCCCAGCAGACACACACACTCACACACACACACACACACACACACACACACACACACACACACACCTGACGCCTGCTCCAAGCCTCTGCTGCCAGACTGTGGCCGTCAGTAGGACATCCACTGAGGGCTCCCAGACTGTGAGAGGGGCAGGCTGGGCTGAGGGAACCCCACCCCCCAGTGCACGAATTTCGTGCACCGGGCCTCTAGTATTTTAAAATATTTGTGAATGAAATAGTGTAATTAAGATTGATTTCAAATAACATGCCAGGGGAGAATGTGGATGGGCATTGTGAAGTAATACTGGCCCTAGGCAGTGAGTGGGAGGGGGAGGGCTTCTGTTTATTTTAATGTTTGTTGGAAATTTTCCATAATTAGAAATAAAAGGGAGAGATATGTAAAGGTATCTCTGGAAAAGCCTGTTCTAATATAAAAGCCACATATGTTCATCATAATAAATACAGGTAAAGTAATTCTGTCTTTGAGTTAGTTACCTTGAATACCTGTTTATATGTGTGTATGTATACTAGTACATGTAATATTTTTTTGGATAAAAATGAATACTATTGTACTCTGTTGGAACTATTTAGCATGTTGTTCTAGGCGATTAAGTACTCTGCTGAAACCTTTAGAACTGAAAGTAGAGAAATGTTTGATTTAATGCTTACATTAAATGTGATTTTTATTTAACTATTTCCTTATTGTTAAATAAATGGGTGCTTACAATTTTGGATCTTAGGATGAATGCTATGATGAAAATCCTTCTCACTAAATCTCAACACATATCCTTCTTTAAATAAATTCCTTGTGAGTGTTAAGGCAAGATCCATCTCCACTATTTTAGTTAGCTTTTGCTTATAGATATATTCAATATATACATGTAGTAAAGATGCCATCTTTTTAACTTAGGTTTGGCCATGTAGCATCTGTAAAATACGACGACTATTCAACATTTTCATCAAGTTAAAAACTGATCCCACCCTATGCTCTGACATTCATTAGTCTGAACGTAAAAATTCCCTTGTAAGCAAGGAGCACTGAAATTGCAATAGAAGATGGCCGTCAGTGCTCATATTCCATACAAGTTTGGAAAATAACTTAATTTTGTCCTCCCAGTGTTTTAAAATGCTTTGGGTTGGGAGCGTTGGGTGTAGCCATCTGCTAGGGTTGCTAAGGACCTCATAGAAATGTATTTTGTAATCAGAGTGAAGGAGAATATAGGGGGCAACCTGGGGGGCTAGCAATCTGAATCTGTGTCACTAACCAGTATCCTAATGCACATTCTTGTTCGCCTATAATTACGTCACTGCCCCTTCCTTAGGCAATAATCTTTTTTCCTATATACTCCCAGTTTACCAGGGCCACAAACCCAGAATTTAACAGCTTAGCCAGAGGGAAGGTCACTGGCACCACCCTGGCCAGGCCTTCAGCTGTGATCTTACTTCCCCATCCTAACTAACTTAGGTAGGGCTGCAAAAACCCGGAAGTAAGGAAACAAAGAATTTAGGAATATATATAAAGAGTAATCTCATTGTATAGGGGGTTCAGGCTTTGGATCTTCGAATCCCCTGAGCCAGCAGCGCTGCTTTGAATAAAGGTTTCTTTTTCCCCCCCTAGTCTTCTGAGTACCCGTTGTGTGTTTTCCAGTCGCCTGGTAAATTCTGCAACAAGAGGTCGAGTTCTCCCTCTCCCATATTTCCATCTGTTTTCTCCTTTCCTTACTCCCACCAGCAGTGAGGGACTGAATCATCCTTGAAAGGATGGACATGAAATTGATTTGTGTTTCCAAATTCCACACAAGAGCTTATACATTTCCCATCTCTGGATAAGGGAACTTTTAATAACTACAGAGTGAGATGTTTGATATTGGAGGTGAGTAGGTAGGGGGTGTTGGGAGAGGTCTCTTTGTGCCTACAGGCCCTGTGAAGGGTAGCCAGCCCCATGAACAGAAGTACCCTGGACCCTTCCTTTAGTCTTATAGACCCACTGATGTGGAGCGTTGCACAAAGCCTTAGAGCAGTGGTTCTCAACCTTCCTAATGCTGCGACCCTTTAATACAGTTCCTCATGTTGTGGTGACCCCCAACCATAAAATTATTTTCGTTGCTACTTCATAACTGTAATTTTACTACTGTTATGAATCGTAATGTAAATATCTGATATACAGGATGTATTTTCATTGTTACAAATTGAACATAATTAAAGCATAGTAATTAATCACAAAAACAATATGTAATTATATATGTTTTTTCCGATGGTCTTAGGCGACCCCTGTGAAAGGGTAGTTCGACCCCCAAAGGGGTCGTGACCCACAGGTTGAGAACCGCTGCCTTAGAGGAAACTTGTGAACTCCAGCTTTGTGGTTTAAAGGCCACGGATGTACTGTGGACAGAACTGTGTTTGGACACTATTGTGCTGTGGACAGAACTGTGTTTGAAGACTACTGTGCTACATGTAATTGGCAAATTACATGAACTTGTGACTCAGTTCCCCCATATGTAAAATGGTGGCTAGCAATTGGACCTACCTCATTATTATATTATTTACTCCTCTACTCTTAAGGAGTAAATAATATAATAAATGGAATAATACACGTGTTTAAAGTGATTAGAGCAATTCCTGGTGTGTAATAATGGCTTTATAAATAATTATGGGTATGCTAGCCTTCTTAGCAGCATTTTAGGCATCTGTCTAATATAGCACAGTGATTGCATCAACAAGCAGTCAGCAAATGCTATTACCTGGCCAATTTGTGTATTATAATAGTAAGTTTAATTTAACTCTTTCAGAACAATGAGGATACCCTTTTTTCTGAGTTGACCACACCCTATAGAAGAGGATAGATTAGGCTTCTCATTTTCCCCCTCTTGGGCTCTGCAGAATCAGATCCATTCTGTATAGAGCCCCTACTCTAACACAATCACATTTAAATCATACTGCACACCTACAGAGTTTCAGCAGATGTGTTGGTATTAAGTTATTAATAACTAATTGGGTGCTAACTATGTGCCCTGGAGTTCTTGGAGCTGATAAAGAGGTGTCACCTACTGTGCCAGGCCTCTGTTCAGCTCTGGAAAATCATTTGTGGCAGCTGTGCCGAAGCTCACTTTTGAGTGTTAGGTTTCAAACATTGTCTCCCACAAGTCTTGGCTTTATTTTTTGCATTGTGAAACCTTTCTGTGAAACTGATGTGACTTGCTGTAAGTAGAAATCACATGTACTATTTCCAAAGAAGGGCGTGGTCAATATTTGACCATAGGTTTTCATCTCTGAGGGGGTAGAACTAAGTGAACTGTGTCATTCAGGGAGGAAATAAACGCTGCTGAAGGGAATTCAAAGGCGGCTCTAAAGCCCAGTGGGTTTTTGGGAAGTGACTGTTTCTGATGGGCCTTTCACTTGGGTCTTACAAGATTTAGCTTTAGCACTAAGGATATGCTTCCCCCTCTCACACCCCCAATTGTTCAAACTCTATCCCAGTTGGTAATAGTTTGGCCTTCTTTAACTGTAAGAAATCTTGGAGGTGGAAATCCTGGGTGCAAGTCAGCATGCCAGGAATGGTCCATGATACCCAAGATTTATGGAACTATATAAAATCAAAAGAGATGTTTTGAATGAGATAATGATTGAAAATTTCCCCCTTTTATCTCTTATTACTTGTAAGCTTTAGATTGCTGGAACTTTCTGCCTCCTGCTTTGAACAGGCAAGATACTCATTTGTCTTCAAGTCAGTTCACGGAGAGAAGGTGGTGTTGCTTTATGGTTGACAGAATCCATTTTCTCCTAGGAAGTTGTTAGAACATTAGGGCTGCCTGGTTTGCTTTGTCTTTTAAAATTAGCTTCATAAATGCACACAATTGAAGAGGATCCTGAGCTTGAGTATTTCATTTCCTCTATCAAATTAAGAGCATTTAAAAAAATCGAAGCATTTCCAGACCAGGCATAAAAATATAGTATCAAAGATATAAGGGAAAACCGAAGATGAAAATAAATAAATAGAAGCCCAGGCTTAGCAAATATTGACAACGATTAACACCTCTTTTTGGTTAAGTTGGCAGAAAACCCAGTGTTTGGGTTGAACCACAGAAAAGAAAAACTATCCAGTTGTGGTTGATGGCTTTGTCCACACTCCACATGTCCCTTCTATGCAGTGCTTGGCTGCCTGCTGTCTGAAGCACCTTTCTGGGTTGGGCCTTTCTGCTCCGAGTCCTGGTGGAGACAGTCTGATGGACAGGTTTCCAGCCTCCCTTGCAGCTAGTGCCTGGAGCTTGTGACCTGGACTCCATCAGTCACATACATCTGCGGCAGACTTGGGATCTGTTGCTGGTTTTGCAAAGACACAGGGACAGTGGAAAAGCCATTTTGGCAGTGGCAACAGCTTCCTGTTGATAAGGACGGTGGTGACAGTGGAGGGCTCTCAGCACCTTAACTGGCTTAGTTCCTGAACTTGGTTATCTAGCCAGGTGCTGGCTAATCTTTTTATGTAAAAGGCGTCCTGGTAGATAGTACAGGCTCTATGATACATACGTTCTTTTTTTTTTTTTGGAATTGCTCAACTCTGCTGAAAGCAGCCATAGGCAATATGTGTTTTGACTAGAGTTTGTCAATCTCTGATCTATCCTATGTAGTTATTTTGGGAGCTGAGCTACCTAATACTTTTCAATAAATTTTTTTCTTCTTAAATCAGGCAGAGTAGGTTTATATTGGTTGCCTCTAGGATACTCACTCCTACTTCCAGACTCCTTAGTCCTAAATTACTGTGTACAGGGCCTGTAAAATCCCACCTGGTTTACACAGACACAGGTAGGGGTTGTATCTATCTCCAAAGAGATGGCAGCTCTTTTGGGGTAAATATGGCTTACTCTTGATTATCTGCAGTAGATCATTTAATTCTTAACTGAACTTAGCCTCTTTGTTCAAAACCCTTTTTAGAATTACACCCCCAAAACACTTCCACTTGAAACATTTTTTTTTTCCTCCATGGGGTTGCCGAATACCCTTTAATCAGTCTTCCCCAATGGTGCATTCTATAGGACCATACCAAAACCAGGAAATTGACGTCAAATTCACAAACTTTATGCAGATTTCACCAGTTTTATACATACTCACTTATATATGTGGTATGGGTGTGTGTGTGCATCTGTGTAGTTCTGTGCATTTTTATCATATGTGTTGATTCATGTAATCACCACCATAACCAAGACACAGGACTGTTCCATCACCGGCAAGATCCCATGTGCTACCCCTTTATAGCCACAGGGAGCCCTCGCCCTCCTCCCTTACCCCTGGCTATCACGGATCCATTGTCATTTCAAGAATGTTATATGCTTGGTATATAACTTTTGGGGATTGGCTTTCTTCACTCAGCGTAATCCCCCCAACTCATCCAAGTTGTTGGCACCTTTTCATTGCTGAGCAGCATTCCATGGCATGGATGCAGCTGTTTGACCATTCCTCTCTTGAAGGACATTTTGGTTTTTCTACTCTTGGGGGCTTTTACACATATAGCTTCTGTGAATAATCATGTGCAAGTTTCTGAGTGCACCTGAGTTTTTGTTTTTCTGAGGTAAATGCCCAAGAGTGCGATTGATGGTCCATGTGGTAAATGTGTGTTTTGTTTTATAGGAATCAGCTGAACTACTTTTCTTAACTAGACACAGACAACTTGGAATGGTAGTTTTTAGACAGTTCTCCGGCTTTCATTTTACTCTCATTCAAACCATAATGGGTATTAATTTTCCCCAAACAGTAATTGCAGTTCTCCTACATGCCAGGTATACTAAACACCAGACTTTTCGATTTAATCCTCAGAACTCCCCAAAGAAGGGTCAACACCATCATTTCTGTAGAGAGGGAAACTGAGCCACAAAGTGTGTCATTAACTTGTTAAGTCCATCCAGGTCTTTAAGAGGCAGATACAGCAATTCAAACTCCTGACCACTTTGGAGCTAGCGCTGTTAGCCACCCTGCTAGACTGCCTTTTAAATACTATTGTATGGCCGGTGTTTCTGAGTGGTTGGCTCTTGGGACCCATGCAGTAAGGGTTGCCGGTTTGATTCCAATCAGGGCACATGCCTGGGTTGCGAGCTTGATCCCCGGGGGTCGGGGGGGGCATACAGGAGGCAGCTGATCAATGTTTCCCCTCTCATTGATGTTTCTCTCTCTCCCTTCATCTCTCTGTAAAATAAATAAAATAAAATAAAAAAGCCTCACTGTATGTTTGATGCACTTGATGTCTTGAAGTGTTCCCTTATCAAGTGACCCGATTCTGATCATGGCTTTTCTTTTTTTTTTAAGTGCATGAGGAGCTCAATGTTTGACTGAACTGATCTGTGCATTGTCACCTGAGAATATTCTAACAGTGGAAGTCGTAAAGGAAATTGTTGTAGGGTATAATGAACCACAGTGGGAATGAAGACTTTCTGAGATTAAAACAATCCTAACAGATACACGTAGCAGTGGGTTTATTACCCATGTCAGGCCCTCATACTGGATCTTATTTGGACGACTAAACATTCCAGATTCCCTGGCATCTGTAAGGAACCCATCCTTTCCATCCTCGAATACCTTCATGTGTTCCAGTCACAGTCCTAGGCTCCAAGGATGCAGATAGAAGACACTTAGCCTGCTCCTATCAGGGTCCCTATGTGCCCACAAGAAGGGGAGCCGGGGTTTGAAACTGGGCAGCAAGAGAGTATCCAGGGAAAGAATGAAATACTCCCAACTTACTGTGGTGTAAGAGAAATTTTCTTCTGGAATACACATCGTGAAATTCCAAATTCTGTCCTGAAACAAAAAGCATTTCATTTTATGCCAGTAGCTAAGTGCAGGGTGCTTGCTTGGGTTGAACCCAGGCTAATGTCCCCAGGGGATACCTGCCCCTCCTCAGCTTTCTGGAGCAGAGCCCGCCCTCCTGACACACTCACTTGGCTGCCATCTGGAATACACTTCTAAAGAGAGGGGGTAGGAATTGTTCTATTAGGTCCCATTACCCTCTGTCGGAAGAATAATGGCATATTGCTTGAATGTTTCCCAAGAGAATGTTTTCATGTGCTCTTTGTGTATTTCAAACTCCAAATGAGAAGACGAGTAATGGTTTGCAGTAGGGGGTGGGGTGGGGTTGGGTAGTGAAGTTCCACTTGGAAATTCTGATCTTTGCTGAGGCAATTATTTATTTAAATGAGAAAATGAAAGATGTTATCCCTGAACTGCCTCAGCAAGCCCACAAGTTAAGAACTGCATACAGGTTCAATATAGTATATTGATGTACTGGTTCAATATAGTATAGTGATGTGAAGGAGCAGGCAGATGTGAGTTTAAAAGAAACTAGTGCCAATTTTGGGGTTCGATCTGAATCACAACAAGGCTTTATTATGTTAAGTGCAGTGCAGGGTTCTTTGTCTGCATCTTGACTCCTCAGAAGTAGGTCGTCCTATTTTATATATGAGCAAAGTGACACTTCCAGTTTTACTTCCTTTTTTTTTTTTCTTCTCAAGATCATATGGCTGGCGACAGCTTGTAATTGGTAGAGCCTGGGGTTTGGTGTTTGGATCCTGCTTGATGTCCCTAAGCCCGTTATTTTAGCCCGAGCTCTCTGTTCTGCTTGTCAGATCAGACTATGAATAAAGAACACCCTTTGTAAATAGTAGCCTGAAGGTCCTAATAGGGCACTGGGTTTTACTGCCAAACTTAATAAGGTTTCTCTCCAGTTCTGCTTGTCCTTAATTCTCCTCTTTTTTCTAACCAAAAGGGGAAATAAAACCGGAACGCACCAGGGATTTCGATGCCTGCTAATTTTGTTTTTCCCTGTAGAGATGCAGTGTTACACAGTGAGTGTATGAAACACACAGCTGTACACTGCCGCTGAGAAATGTGATGCATGGGAGTTGAAAAGCTGGGTCAAGGAAGCCAAGGGTGGGACTGCATATACCGTAATCCTCAATCACCGAAAGCCAGCGAAGTCTTACGGAAATGGCCATCGCCACGTACCCCGGAACATGAGTGGGAATGTGTAATACAAGAT
This sequence comes from Myotis yumanensis, assembly GCF_028538775.1. Classification (NCBI taxonomy): domain Eukaryota; kingdom Metazoa; phylum Chordata; class Mammalia; order Chiroptera; family Vespertilionidae; genus Myotis; species Myotis yumanensis. The sequence continues at coordinate 47,751,505 of NW_027223765.1, forward strand.
TTTTGTGGAATGAGACTCATGTTTGAAGGGCAGAGTGGGGAGTTCTGCGTAAAACTGCTGAGAAGCAGCCAAAACAGAGCTGAGGAATGATTGAGCCCTGGCCAGGAGAAGGGAAATTTGGCACCTGACTTCATAGGATGCAATAGTTATCCAACCCTGGGATGCATCTGCATTCTCAAGAGGAAGACCATGAGCCTGGGGGTGATGACTGAGTGAGGGAGAAGTTTTGTGTTGGAGTCCATGTGTTTCTAACCAGCAGTGTTCTTTTCTGAGGAATAAATACTTCTGAGCACTAGTGTGAACATTTATTCAAATTAAATAAACATTTCATCATCAAACGCACCATCGAGTTTTATTTGGAAATTTATTAATGCAGTCATTTCGACTGCTTTGTGTTGTTTTAACTCTTGATTTGCAAATGAGCATCATTGTCAGATGTGAGCATTTGGAAGGGGCTTTTACCGCTGGATTTATGGCTTGCTTTTCTTGTTTACTTTATGTTGTAAACTGATTTTAACTACCAATAAAAGTTGTAGGAATCCTATTTACATCTGAACAATGATTCAGCAACTTGAACCTATATTTTTGGCTGTGGAGTTGTCTTGTAAAAAGTTTATATGATTCCATTGACTAATGGCTCACAAATTATACATGTATCTGTGTGAATGTTTATATTTCTTTCCGCATTGCCCACATTTTTAGAACCGTACTCACCAATCTCAATTGCACGGGTGCATTTGGACATTCTCTGTCTCATTTTTAAAAAAAGAAAAACATAAATTTCTTTATGCTACCAGATGGGTGTGTTGCCCATAAGATAAAAATCCCAAAATACTTAACAGACCATCTGGTGTCTTGGTTCAGGGTTTAGTTGATTAAGTTCTTGCGTCCTGATTTCCAGTCTCAGCGGTGGTGATCTTACCCTCTTTGGATTTCTACTAAAAAAAATTGTTTCTACTTTGTCTTATTGTTAGATGGCACCAGCCATTCATTTATGTGCTCATGCAGTTCCCAGTTGACTGGTGCTGGCATGTCCCGAGCAGGCCTGATGAGAGGACGAGGCTTTTAGTTCATGGGACACAGCTTTCTCTAGGAGATGGTAACTGGTCCATATGGGCATTGACCTTCCCTGGATTCACTGGCAGTGAGCTTGAAACTAAACAATTGCCACGAAACAACATGTCGGGAGTTTTTGAGTGTTTACATTGTACTCAGCAGGTCACCTCGTGTGTGTCTGGGGCAGTGTTAAAAGCTTCCTATGCGTTGTTCTGTGTAAGTCATAGAATCATTAAATCAATAGCACTATAAACTTCATTGTGCAGGTGCCAAGAGTTAGCCATTGGCAGGGCTGATCTTCATGACCATCCGTGCCTGACTCTGCAGCTGGCATTTCCTCCCTGGGTTAGCTCTGTGTTCCCTCATGGACAGGACACGTACTAACTCCTGCTCTGTGTCTGGGCAGTGCTGGGATTAGGGGTCCTCAGAAGAACAGATGTTTCCCATCTCTGTGCTTGGTAACAAAACATTTTAAGTGCTGCTGCTACTTCTCTTCTCCGATTTATATTTAGGATAAGCTTTGTGGCTCCTCACATGATGATTTTCATCCATAATACTCTAAAGCAGGGTTTCTCGACCTCAGCACGATTGATGTTTTGGGGCCAGGTAATTCTGTGTTGTGGGTGCTGGCCTGTGCGTTGTAGGGTGTTCAGCAGCCTCCCTAACCTCTACTCAATAGATTCCACTAGCGCCCCACCTCGTTGGGACAACAAACAGTGTCTCCAGACATTGCCAGATGTTTCCCGGGGGACAGATTCCTGCACTCCTCACCCCACCCCAGTTGAGAAGCACTGTTCTAAGTAACTGCTAGCTCTCTGTCACTGGGTAAAGGGTCAGAAGCCTGGCGGGCCGCTGCAGAGTCTCCTTCTCACAGGAAGGGAGGTTTACAGTACAACTGACCGGTGTCATGGAGTTGGAACTTAGGCTAACCAATAAATTCCTATTGTAGGATTTTTTATGAACGCATGTAAGATAGGGAAAAGGCAGTTTTTAAAAAGTACTGATATGCCCTGGCCAGTGTGGCTTGGAACTTCGTCCCATGCATTGAGGGGTTGTAGGTTCCATCCCTGGTCTGGGTGCATGCAGGAGGCAACCGGTTGATGTATCTCTCTCACATCAATGTTTCTCTCCCTCTTCCTTATCCTCTCTCTTTCTAAAAAAACAAACAAACAAAAAAACAACAACATACACGCACACAAACTAGTAGGTTGTTGAAATATAATATCATGCACCTGAAATTTATATACATAAAAAGTAAGAAGAACATTAAAAAATTCATCTCATAAAGTAAAAGAGAACAGACTGATGGAGGTCACAGGGATGGGGATGGGGTCTCGGAGCTGGTGTAAAAGGAGAAGGGATTGAGAAGTACAAGTTGATAGTTAAAAATAGTCACGGGGATGTAAAGTACAGCATAGGGAATATAATCAATAATATCGTAATAACTATGTAGGGTGCCAGGTGGTATGAGACTTATCTGGGGGATCACTTTGTAAAGTATATGACAGTCTAACCACTATGTTGTACACCTGAGATCAATATAAAATAATAGTAAATGTAAACTGTAATTGAAAAATAAAAGTTAAAGAAAAGGGGGAAAATCATGTCTCAAGATAACTATGACTTGACATTTTTCTCTTCACCCTTGTAGATTTTTTTATCTATACATATTACATGCTAGTATAGGAACGACAAGGCATACATCCAGGGATAGAAAAAACATGCTACTGTCTATGATGTTTTGTAGTCTACCATTTCACTTTATATTGTGAACATCTCCCATTTCTTTAGGTCCCCTTTTCCATCATGTTTCATAGTGGACAGTACCTCTTGTCTGCTATTCTACATAATTTTTTTAACAATTGCAATAGTAGCCCTCCATTAATGGAACAATGCTTATTTTTCTATTATTTGGATGTTGCACATTTAATTTCTTTTCATTTTTTCAATGCCTTGATGTATTCTTCAAATACTTATTTATACTGTATTATGTTTCAAACACTCCTGTTCTCTGGTAGCCCAGTAGAACAAGTGAATAAAACAGACTCTGACCCTCATGGATCTCACAGTCTAGCTCCATCCTTGTAGCTACATCATTGTATATGTCTTTGTTTTTTCTAGTTTTTTTGCGGGGGTGGGGGGGGGGGCGGGACTCATTCTGCCTTGCTGTCATATGTGTTGTCTCCTCTACTCCAGTTTTCTTTGCTCATCTGGGCAACCTCTTCCCAGTGTAAGAGTCTGCTTGCCTGTGAAACTAGAATTAACCTGAGGAGTCTGGCTCAGACTCCTCCCAGTTTTCCAGTGAAATCAGCATGACCCAGAATCTTCTAGAAACAGCATGTGTGTGCTTTGTTAACTGGGGAAACTGTCAAGGAACATGTAAGGCTAATTAAGGAATTTAATCTGTTACACAGGGAGTTGACAGAATGGTCTTTTTCTTGTCCTGCTTTTCATGGCTGGCCTCGTGGGAAGCCGGGTGTAGCTCTGAGGGAGGCATGAAGGGGGTATGGATGAGATTGTGTGCCTTTCCTAAGTCTTTTTTTTTTTTTTTTTAATGTGCCTCAGGCAAGAAACAGCTCTGGCTACCAACACAGGCATCAAGCTAGGATGAACTAAGGACTGTACATCTGCTTTGCCCCTGATTGATATAAGAGCAACACCACCCATCAGGTGTCTCCTTGCCCATTGCCAGGGGGTTTTCCTAAGTCTTTGACCTTGGCAAATTGCTAATATCTTTGGACCTCACCTTACTCTTGTGCCTCATGGAGTTGTGAGAAATGGATCTCATGTGTGAGCAGCCTTTGGCATAGGGTCTGGGAAGTGATGGCCACTGAAGAGAATGGAGACTGCTCTTGTTCCCACCCCACCTTCGGACAGGCCTTTGAGTGATTCTGTGAGTGCCCGCTGGATGCCAGATACTTGACATGTATTCTCAGGTCTTTAGCACAGTTGGAGGTAGATGCAGGTAGAATTTTGTAGTTTTTGCTTTGTATATTTTGAGGTTTGGTCATTAAATGAATATCCTATATAATAAAAGGCTAATATGCAAATTGTCCCCTTGACTGGGAGTTCGACCAGGGGGTGGGGCCGGCCGGCCAACTGCCTGTGGCTCTTCCACCTGGCCAGCCCCGCCCCTGATTGCCCCCCCTCCCACCCATTGGGACAGACCGGACCCCACCCATGAACGAATTTATGCAACAGGGCTCTAGTACATTTATAATATCTTTCTGGTCAATTTACCATTCTATTCTGGGTTCTTGCATTGATTTAAACTTCCTGATAGTGACTTCATGGAGGGTTCTTCCATGCTTTCTTATCAGCTTGTCAAGATGTGGTGACAAGATACTCATCCTGCAAGTGGGATGGTTGAGTATTTGTCCCACCCCAGGTACGTCCAGAGTCGCAGCACTGCCTCTCAATGACAGGAAATAGATATTAGTATCTCTCCCTCCATTTCCGTTTATTTCATCACTGATTATTGCCTTCCCAGCATTCAGCCACATTTGCACATTACATTTTCATTTGTTTGTTGATCTGTTCATGATCTTCCTTTACTCTGTAGATTAAAGTGAGATTGACAGGGGCTGTTACTCATCCTTATATTATCCGGTCCTAGAACAATGCTGGTACTTGGTAGGTGCTTCAAAATATGGATTGAACAAATTTTATTATTGAAACACCTCAGTCAAGAAGGAATGTGCCGAAACCGGTTTGGCTCAGTGAATAGAGCATAGGCCTGCGGACTGAAAGGTCCCAGGTTCGGTTCGGTCAAGGGCATGTACCTGGGTTGCGGGCACATCCCCAGTAGGGGGCGTGCAGGAGGCAGCTGGTCGATGTTTCTCTCTCATCGATGTTTCTAACTCTCTATCTCTCTCCCTTCCTCTCTGTAAAAAATTAATAAAATATATTTTTTTAAAAAAGAAGGAATGTCAGTTATATGCAATTGTTTTTCTTGAAGATATATTCAAGCTGGTAAGTGCTAATGGATAATTGCATAATTTGGCAATTTCACTTTAAATATTAATATCATTTATTGCATGAACCGGGGTTCTTCCTTTTTTTTTTAAAAAAAATATTTTTATTGATTTTTTTTTTACAGAGAGGAAGGGAGAGGGATAGAGTGTTAGAAACATCGATGGAGAGACATCAATCAGCTGCCTCCTGCACACCCCCTACTGGGGATGTGCCCACAACCCAGGTACATGCCCTTGACCGGAATTGAACCTGGACCCTTCAGTCCGCCGGCCGACGCTCTATCCACTGAGCCAAACCGGTCAGGGCGGTTCTTCCTTTTGAGTTTGTGTTTCCTGCTAAAAAGTTGAGGTGACACAGAAGTGGCCTTAGTCTTTGTTATTGGCAAATGTAGAATTAAAATGTTTCTCTAGCTCACAATTTACATGTGCATAACTAAGAGCTGACTATTCCACAAAGTAGGGGGTGGGTTGGCTGAGTCTTGTACAAAATTCTTGAATAGTGAAGACATTTTCCTTTGTTTCTTTTCTTTAAATTTTCCACCTCCCCCCTTTGTCAACCATCAGCTTGTTCTTTGTATTTATTCATTTGTTTTTTTAGATTCCACATATAAGTGAAATCATATGGTATTCATCTTTGTCTGACTTATTTCACTTAGCATAATATCCTCTAGGTCCATCTAGGACTAGCTTGTCACAAATGGCAAGACTTCCTTTTCTAACTTTACTTGTTTATTATGTTTTCTCCATCAGAACGAAAGCTCTCCAAGGCAGGGACTATCAGATCTTTGGGGCTTCTGTGGAATCTGGTACAGGAAAGAGGGGGCTAGAGAGGAGCCCCCTATTTTCACCTTTCAGTGTTGAAAAGTGGGTGGAGCTGGATTCGGTGGGAGTCAGTGGGGTCAGAGGTACCCAGTGCAGCCTTTTACGGAGGGTATGGGGAGCTGGATTCCTCCTGGTCTGGGATGGATCCAGGACCTTGAGATAGAACAGATACATTTGGGGGTCACCCTTCAGTTACCAGCTCCCTGAGGAACCAGAAGAATTGACCCTCCTTGGTTTGAAGGCACTTGGAGAAGGAGGGAGAAAGAGAGAGGAGGGAGTTGAACCTTTTCTCTGCCTGGAGCCCCTAATCTCTGCCAGGCCCAGGCTCCTCTGAGCCTCTGTCTCACAAGGACCCACCTAAGAGCCCGCAAAGGCTCACATCCCCACCCAGAGTGGGTCCCTGTTTTGGAGCCAGAGTGGGAGTGCCGGGTCCGAGGTGCTGCGTTGCACTTGGTGGCCGGCTCCAGGTGGCCTCTGGTCTGTCCTGACCTCAGACCTTGGCCACCTCTGGAGCGATTCGCAGCAGGGCCGGGTGTCAGCTAGAGCTTGGATTTGGGTCACTTGCACTCTCTCTGCTTGTGATCGTTCCTGTTCTCCTGCCGGCGTTTCAGGTTCCCGGCTCTGCACTGTCCCTCCTGCCTGCGCCTCTCCTCCTCCAGGTGCCGGCACAGGCCTTGGCCAGCTTCCTCTCTGCCGGCCCTGTTCCCTCGTCTTCCGCTGCCAGGATGTGCGCAGGGGCTTGTCCTGAACCATCTGGGAGAACCTCTTCTTGGGGCGGGCCTTCCACACCTGCTGATTTGGGCTTTCCCTTCGGGATTATAGGAGCTTCACCTTCTCCAACTTCTCGGGCGCTGGGCCAAGGCTGAATGAAGATCCTTTTCGCTTTTTTGGCCAAAGGCCATCAGTCTCCACACCCGGGCATCAGGGCAGGAGGTGGCTTGCTGGGCTCATGCTGGGCTCATGCTGACCAGGGGGAGCCAGGTGACAGGTGTCAGCTCCTGCAGTGTTGAGGGCTCCGGTCCTGGGCTCCGGATCTGCGCTTGCTGACTGGGGTAAGGCTCTGGGGATCCTGGGCCCCACTGCAGCTGATGTCGGAGGGACCCCCCACCAGTGCCTCCCTATACTCTGGGCCAACTCTGCATTGGGTTCTTCTGTCTCTGGAGGACTTTGGTGAGTCCCCACTTGGCTTTGGCTGACATTGGGGGCGCGGAGGGGAAATTCATGACTTGACTCTGGCTGTCTTCCTGGAGACTCCTGGGGGAACCCTTAGGCCTGGCTCCAGAGTCCTTCTGGGGGACCCCAGACTTGCCCCCTGCCCTAGACTGGGTGATCCCTGGCATGTCTCTGGCTGACATGGGGAGTGGGGAGGGGGGGGGGAGACTCCAGGCCAGGCTCCCTCCTTTGTTCTGGGTTCGATTGGAACTCCACAAGGGCTCGTCTGGGGGCAAAATTGAGGTGGAGCTCTGGTGGGCGCAGGCTTTAGGCCTTACGGCCCCGGGCTGGGCCTCAGCGGTGTGCCCATGGCCCAGCCTCAAGATTTCTTTTTTGTTGCTGAAAGATGTTCCATTGCATATATGCACCCCATCTTTATCCCTTTGTCTATTGATTGACACCCAGGTTGCTTCCTATCTTGGCTATTCCTAGTAATGCTGCAGTGCACATAGAGGGGCATATTCCTTTTCAAATTAGTGCTTTTGTTTTCTCCAGAGAAATCCCCACAAGTGGAATTGCTGGGTCATATGGCAGCTGTAGTTTTTAATTTGTTGAGGGATCTCCATCTCATTTTTCCTTAGTTTTCCTTAGTTTCTTGATCTTTGCTTTCTGGTCTCAAAGCCTTTAATTTGTTTTACTTTTTTGCTGCTGTAAACAATTTTTATTTATTCCCCAAATACTATTCACAACCTAGTATATTCTCGGCACCTCTGCTCACTGAGGATAGAACGGTGAGCAAAACAGATCCCTGGCCTCGTGGAGCTTACATTGTCATTCACGCTTGCAGCGAACTCATTGCGTATGTCTTTGCCTTATTTTGTTAGTGTTTCTCTAGTGTTTCCTGTATGTGCTGTGTCCCACCCCTCCAGCTTCCTAGCTCAAAATGAACTCAGTTGATTAAAAATGAAATGACCACGGCAGGCTTTCAGGCAGTTATTCACAAAGAGCATTTGGACTTTCCCTTTGAAAATCAGTTCGCCTGGCTACTGAGAGGGCCGTGAGTCTTTGTCTTTAAGTTGATTGATAACCGGCATCAGCTGGGAAGATGCATGTACTTTGCTTGTTGAAAAGTGACTGCTGAGCAGCTGGGGTCCACGTGGCCTGGCCTTGCTGCTGCTGGTGAGTGTGCACTTACACAGCGGTTACTGGGCTTTGCTGGGCACGCGCACTGCGTGCCCATCCACGGACAGAGTGCCCCATGGATAGGATGTTTGGGAAATACGGGCGTTCCAGGCTCTCCAGTGGGATGGAGAGAGGACCTAACTTTCAGGGGCTTCAGAACAGGAGCGTTCCAGCCTGGACCAAGCAGGTATCAGTGCCTGGAATCCATTTGCCCCTGACAAGACGGGGTCCCACGAGAGGGAGTAGGTGAGGCCTCAGGAGCAGGCCCCGGGATTAGGGGTGGCGATACGCCATCATAATCAAGAGCTTGGGTTGGCCCTACAGCCAAGTAGCTGGGGTTCACATACTAGCCCTGATGTTAACTCTTACGCGTGACGTTGGCAAAGTTGGATGGAAATTTAAATGTATTTCTCCATCTCTAAAATAGGGGTCAGATGTCAACCTGAGCTACCCTGGTTTCTATTCCCTCTGCATCACCCTCATCACAAGAGAGCTTTCAAATATTGTTTTCCTTGTATCTCTTATGATGATATGTTTTTATTTCTTTTTATTTCCCAATCTAGCACACTAATTCTTTGAGAGTCAGGAATTTGATTTTTTTTTTTTTGTCACTGTTTTATCCCAGCACCCAGCACCTAAGAGATGAAATGTTTGCAGAATGAAAGAAGAAATTTGCTAGAGGCTCGTGGTCATTATCTTTTGCTCCTTGGACCATATTTCTTTGCTGCTTCCAAGAAAAGATCTCTGAGTAGGAACCCAGTAGATGTGTTTTAGACATCCTGGATTCTGCCCACTGTGCCTGTGGCACTTAACTTCTGAGTCCTTTTCACACGAGGAATTAAACATTTGGTCCGTGGCTGGCTTTGGGGGGTGTCTTTGGGAATTGGCTGCTGACAGCCCTGTACTCAGGAGCATGAGCTCTGCTGTGCTTTCTCCTGCCTCTGCCCTGTTCCCTGGTCCCCTTTCTCTGACAGTGCCCAGTGCCTGGCAGGGGCACCTGGGGCTCCTGCAGCCTGAGAGACCTGCTGATCCCTGCTTTTCTGGTTCCTGAGCCACGGCCTGATGAACATCAAAGACAGGATGCTGGCTGTTTTATTATTTATTTTTTTAGCTCCACAACTGTCGGTTTGAATAGATGTTCTCGGGGCTTCGTATAGGCATATAAAATGTATGTTTTCTTTCATCAACAAAGGCTATGATTGTGCAAGTCTAAACAGTGCTGCTTAGTTGAGTATTTTCTAGTTCAATTTTCAGTAGTTCTTGAGGGAGATTGCATTGTGCTTCATCGGATAGAAAGATGGTTTGATGGTGCTGTGTATGCTTCTTTTTTAATTTATTGGTTTCAAGGGAGGAGGGGAGTGAGGAAGAGAGAGAGAGAAATCCTCACCCAAGGACATGCTTAGAGAGAGGGTGAGGGAGAGGGAGAAAGAGAGAAAGAAACATTGACCAGTTACCTTCTGTACATGCCCAGCTGGGGATCTAACCCAGACGCAGGTATGTGCCCTGACTGGGAATCGAACTGGCAACCTTTTGTTGCATGGAAAGACACTCCAACTAACTGAGCCACTCTGACTGGGCTTTGTGTGTGTGTGTGTGTGTATATATATATATATATATATATATATATATATATATATATATAAAAGAGAAGTTATTTTTGATGGAGGAGTAGCAAATCTTGACTTTGGTGAATATGTTATTTCTCCCCTAGTTCTGTATGCTCTTTCTTGTGCTTGTGTATATCTTATTTATCTGGCTGCCTGAGGCAGTTTAAAATATGTAAGCATTTATGCAACTGACTATTTCTTAGAATTATGGCATCTTTGGTGAATGACTTTCTAGCCTGAGACATTTTATCATGCTATAAATATCAGAAACACCAGAAATTAAATAATAAGTTTGTTTCACTTTTGTAAATAAATTCTACTCTCTTTATTTTGCAGTGGATAAAGGACTTTGTTTATTTGTTTGTAAATCACCTAGTTTTTTTTCTTTGTAGAGAGTAAGTAGATAGATATTCATTTTTGCATAGATATCAACATTCTCATATAAAGAATGCAGCCCTGGACACATTAATACCAAGCATCTATGAGATAGTTTTGAAATGTTATTGTGGAAAAGAGAATAATGATTTAGGGACACTGTGCGTCAGAAAACCCAATCTCTTATTGTTTCTTTTCAAATATAATTTAAATTTGAATTAGTACTAGGCCTCATGCCTCATCAAGTATGCTTTTCAAACTTCTGTGTTGCTCACCTGTTAACTAGATCCGTTAGCAGACCAACCAATAGAAACCACCTTTAAACTTATTTTCTGGGTCTAGACTTGTAGTTAATAAACCTGAGTTCTCCTGAAGATCTGATTTCTTCTCATCTTGGAGGACTGTAGGTGCTGAAGATGTAGAATACAGAGAATTGCTTCTGATTCATCTCCAAGTTGAGTAACTTTCGATGTGACTCATTTACTTATTTTTCAAAGCCATTGATTGGGAAGAGCAAAGACATTGGAATTCCACTCAGCTTTGGATTTGAAATCCAACTTTGCCACTTTAAGACTGTAACCTCTACAAAGGCCAAGATGTGTCTGTCATTCACTTCTGAATGCCTGGTGTCGTGGGACATGAACGGTTCTGAGTAGATACTGGTTGAGTCAGTGAATGAACATCATCATGTGATTTTGAGCCACAGTATCCTGCTCTGTATAATGGGGATAAATAACCCTTATATTACAAGGTTACCGTAAAGCTTGGAAGTAGAATGTTTAAAGCACATGCTAGATTGTCTGGCCTATCCGAGGTGGGCATGTATTTCTCAAAATCCTTAGATTTGCTTCTGATTGTGTTGGTTAGAGAATAAACGTGAAGTTTTGTTCATGTTGTACTTTGTGTTTTGGCAGAATTGGTCTGGGTAGTTCAGTTTCTAAATTGCCAGTGATGAATTCAGAAAGTGAACTGTTGGATTGGGCTTCATTTCTGGATCATCCATATTAAATGGATTTTCTCCAAGTTCCCACTCTACAGGCTCCTTATTGTCAAGCTGATGTCACACCTCTCTCCTGTCCAAGAGGGCGCTGTTGCAGTTGTGAGTCCTAGTTACCCAGAAGGAAGCCGCATTCCTGGGACTCGCTTATAAGGTGGTGGGTGGCAGAGCCCTAGACACTGATGCTCATCCCTTCTTGTCTTGAAATCTTCAGTCCAAGACGGTTTCAGAGTATTTTTGTTTTCACTGAGATTGTTTTAATAAAGGGACCTGGTGGAAATCTGGATATTCATGAAACACAATTCTCCCTTTGTGTTGTAAATAATACTTATGAATGATAGTTTGGGGCTCAACCGGGGCATTATGGGGAGATACTGAGTAGGAGTTTTCTGTCTGAAGGGTAATATGAACTTTAACCAATTGGACATACCCTGTTTTTGTGTTCCACAAATGGAGTTTTCTGATAAATTTTAGTGCTACTATTAATATGACTCCTGTTTGAACGGAGACTGTCTTGAGGGAGGTCATAGTTAATGTCAGGTTCTGTTTTTGAATCGCTGTGCTGTTGTTGGGGGATGAGATTCTGGGGAAGGGAGATCTTGTGTGGGAGGTTGGGGCAATCTTGACCACGTGAGCTCCCACCTGTGCACCTTTCAGAACCTGAGACCTAGAAGAGCTGAGAAATAAACTGTCTGGCCTTCTGAAATGCTTGCCTGTATATACTTTCACATATTAAGGACTTTATTTTTCAAAAAATGAAGTGTGCAGATGAAGCTCTTTTAGTGGGAATTGTGTATGTGAATTTGAGAAGTCCTGAAAATGAAATAAAATTAGATTATGATTTGACGGTGGGTGCTGGACACAATGTAATGTACAGATCATGTATCATAGAGGTGTACACTTCAAACCTATGTGATCTTATTAACCAGTATTACCTCGATAAATGTAATTCAAAAAAGAAAAAAGATTACATTGGAAAGAACTGAAGTCTAGCTCTTTAAGCCTTCCCTTTTTTTTTTTTTTTTTGGCTAAAGAAAATGGCTAATTACACTGGGAACCAGAGACAGGTGCCTGTGAGTGTTAACTGGGTAAATAAAGAATGATGTTAACCTCTCCAGAGTGCTGGTGGCTGTAGTTTGGGCAGAAAATCCTATAAAGGAGAAAGCGCTGCCTAGTGTAATAAACTCCCAGGTGCTCGATAAAAGCCCGCTCCTCTTCTGCTGGCTGGTCAAGATCAAGGGCGCTGCTGCCCAGGGAGCGGGAGGCTCCTCGCGGGTGCGCGGGTGATGAGATTTCGCCTCTCCTGCTATCTGTCTGAATTACTGCGGGGCCGACGGAGACGGGCCTCTCTTTTGATAGCAGCTCAGAGACATGGATATCTTATTTTCTTTAAGTTAAACCTACCAGTCTTCATTTGCCAAATAATTTCCACTTCTGGGAAGCTTGTGTGTTAAACCCGACGAGATTGTGTTCAGTTCTTTAAGGCCCTGTGCCATCTTTTTTGTCGTCTGTCACTGGACAGAGGAAATGCAGCTTTAGAGACTTGTTTGAAGGCGAAACGAAATGAGAAACACGATGGACCTGCCAGGTGGCTTTACTGTTACTGCGTTTCTCTGAGTCTAAGGCAGGGTTTCTCCATCTCGGCGCTATTGCTCTTCGGGTCTGGGCAGTTCTTTGTTGTGGGGACTGTCCTGCTCATTGTGGGATGTTTAGCAACACTGCTGATCTCTATCCCTAGATGCCAATAGCACCCCCGCACCCCCTACTTGTGACACCGAGTATGTCTCCAAATTTGCCCCTGGCCATGATAGAAAGGTACTTGATGAAGCCTGGCATCAGGTTTCTCCTTTGGTCAGAAATGGAGTGGAGCAGTACTTGGAATGAATGACTTCAATTTAATATGATCTCTGTTATCTAATAAATTATATGATGGTAGTGACTTTCCCTCCCTTTTCTTTCTCATTCATTGATGATTAAAATGGCGTTTTTGAAACTTAGGCTCAGCCATCTGCTCCTTCATGTTGCCTTAAATCAGCATTAATCGCTTTAGGTTGGACATGGAAAACAAGAGCAGAAATGGTGTCCTGTGACTCCAGTCATAAAAGGACTCGGATCCTAAGAGAACCACAAAAGGTTCTTATAAATAAGCTCAACACTTAAATGGGTCTTCAACAAGCTACATTTGATTGCATAGATTATGTATTTGATTTGACATTTTAACTTCTATAAATCTCATTAAATAAAAATTGGTTTCTAACATGCAAAGACATTGATGAAGGGATGAAGAGAAAACGTCTTTATGATTTTTCCTAGAATGTCTGGCATCTCTGACATAAGTATACTAGAAATAAAAATATGTATATTGGTACTGGATCTGGGATAATGATATTAGTCCTATTAAAAATAATATTTACTATAAACTTTATGGTACTTAGTATGTGCCAGCTACTGTTCCCATTGTAATTCACTTGCTCCTCAGAGCAGTATTGTGCAGTAGGTTCTGTCATGCCCACATCTCCCTCAGCATGTTATAGACAGGACACTGGAGTGGAAAGTTAAGTAACTTGCCTAGAATTACCCAGCTAATGAGTGCTTGTCTGGTCTACTACTTGTCTCTAACTTCATTTCTGCAGATTCTAAGACCTGATCCTGAAGACCAGTACCAGCGGTTGGCAAACTAGAGCCCATGGGCAAACATCTGGCCTGCTGCCTACTTTTGTACATAAGTTTTTTTGAGCACAGCCATGCTGTTTGTTGACTTACTGTCTATGGCTGTTTTCTTGATACAATGGCAGAGTTGAGTGGTTGCAACAGTTGACTGGTTGCCAGCCAAGTCTAAAATGTTTACTATCTGCCCACCCCTGCATAAGGCCATTCTCACCCACATGTGTGGTCCAGAAAGGTAGGGAAATAAAAGGAATAATAATTCCATAAACTTCCAAATAACTTCACTTAACATTCATTCATGCATTGCATTTTTAATATCGATACCTTCTTCTAGGTACTCGTGAGTGAAGGATACCTGCACCCTCTGGGACTGGTTATTGCAAATGTTGATGTTAGGTTGAGAGTGGACTGGGCTTTTGTAGATGAAAACAGAAAGTATGAGCAGAAGTATTTGTTTCAGGCTGAGATTTTGCAGTGCCTCATTTCCTGTGGGGTGGGTGGATGACTTTTGTGGCTTAGGCTTGAGATGGTATGACCTACTTATTGAGACCCAGCATTGGCTTGGCAGGACCAATTCCAAACGATGTGGCGTGCCAGGATGTTGGTCTGAGTGAAGCTAGAAGGAACACCGAGCATACTCACAGCATAGTCACACCATGGCTACTCCTGTCCTTCCTTTCTGCTCTTCACAGACTTATCAATACAGTTAATTACAGTTCGGTGGCTATTTCAGATATAGTGTTAGTGTACAGTGGGACCCCAGTGCCTACAATATATTGCTGAATGAATGAAAGTTTTGCTTTTTGCTTCTTTGAAGCAAGGAATTCCCTGCTTGGAACCACATCACTCAGGCTTATCTTAACATTCTGAAGGGCACACATTGCTCTTTGAGGCATGTGTTCTCCCCTGCCACAAAAAAATCAGTTGCACTGGAGACAGACTGGCACAGGTTGAGAAGGGACTGTGCATATCCTGGCATTGTGGAGGGTAGTTGGGCAGCAAGGAGGTGGCAGGTGGGACTGGCGGTCCCCCAGGCTAGAAGGTGTGCTGTCAGTGAGGTGGGGCTGCTCCTTTTGGGGAAGAGGTAGCTTGATAAGGGAGTCCAGCTGACCTAGACTTATGTTTGAACCCTGGCTTACTGGCTTTTTGACCTTGGACAACTTTATTCAACCCCTTTCAGTTTTAGTCTCTTGTTTTAGTCCTTTCAGGCTGCTATTAACAAAAATACCATAAACTAGGTGGCTGATAATTTTATATTTCATAGGTCTGGAGGCTAGGGAGTCTTAAGATCCAAGTGCTGGCAGACTTGGTGTTTGGTGAGGGCCATTTTCTGGTTCATAGGTGGTGCCTTCTTGTCTTCTCATATGGTGGAAGGGACGAGTTAGCTCTGTGGGGTCTTTTTTTATAAGGGCACTTATCCCAATCTTGAGGGCCCCATCCTCGTGACTTAATCATCTCCCAAGGTCCATCTCCCAATATCATCACCTTAAAGGTTAGGATTTCAACATAAGAATTTGGGGGGGGGGTACCAAACATTTAGACCACAGCAGTCTCTTTGTCTCTTCGATGGGGATAAATACCAGCTTCATCTATAATAGCCCCTTGGGAAGGTGTTGAAAAGATCACCACTCAGCATGGTATACAGGAAATTCTCTGTAATAGTTAACATTTTTTTGGTCACTTGAATCTGAATGAATTGAGTTGCATTGGGATTTAGTCTGTAGGTCAGTGTGGCTAATGTTCAAAATCCTGGGAAGATACAGGAAGGGGTTGACAGGCTGGGAGGGATCATCTAAAGATGTTAGAGAATTAACTAGTTTCTAGGGCTCTTAAAATGTCACCGTGCCTTTCAGACATACCCAGGTTATTCTTAAAGAGCTCCTTGCCTGGTAGGAGTCCATTTTGTAATATTTATTTAAATTATATGACGGAACATTGCAGACTTGTCATCTGTGCTCGGAATAGCATTATCTGCCCCACTGTTGATCAGCGCCACATCTTTTTACTTGTTTATCTCTGCTTCCCATATGGTCAGGCTCCAAAGCTAGACCTAGAGGAGACCCACTAACTCATTAACCTCTGCGACATGAAACAAAACCTCCCAGAAGGGAACTGGCCATGGGAGGCATTGTGTTTAAGATCTCTCGGAGCCCCACTGCATTCATTTGCCCTCGTACAAATTTTCATAGCATGCAGGAATTTGTCATGGTCCAGTCTGTGCTGTCATTTGAAAATTATTACTTAGTTCTTTGAGAAGTAATTAACTAGAACTGTAGGAAAGACCTTCTCATTAGTATTTTTTTTAAAAAATATGTTTTTATTGATTTTTTTTTAGAGAAAGAGAGGAAGGGAGAGGGAGAGAAGGTAGAAATATAGATGAGCTTCCCCTATTGGGGATCAAGCCTGCAACCCAGGCATGTGCCCTGACCGGGAATCGAACCAGCAACCTCTTGGTGCATGGGACAATGTTTTAATCCACTGAGCCACACTGGCTGGGCTCATTAGTGTTGTGTTGTTTTTTTCAAATGTTTTTATTGATTTCAGAGAGTGGAAGATAGAGGGAAAGAGAGTGAAGCAGTCAATGATGAGAGAGAATCATGGATCAGCTGCCTCCTGCATGCCCCCTACTGGGGATCAAGCCTGCAACCTGCGCATGTGCCCAGACCGGGTATGGAACCATGTCCTCCTGGTTCCTGGATCGATGCTCAACCATCGTTTCTGAATTTTGCTATCACCTAACATAGTTAGAGCCATAAGGAACTCTATAAATGCCCTATTTTTTTTTAAAGGAAGGTAGGAGGAAAAGAGTCCTCAGTTCTCCAAAAAGTTATTTTGAAGTGCTTGCTTTAGTTTGATGTAGCAAATGTTATTGAGCACCTGTTTGTTGAATTTGTTGAAAATGAATTTAAAATAATTTCATTTTGACCTTTCCTTTTTGCAGTTTTTGTTGTTGTTAATCCTCACTGGAGGATATTTTTTCCTTTTTTTTTTTAGAGAGAGAGAGAGGAAGGGAGGAAGGGAAGGGGAGAGAGAAAGAGAGAGAAACAGGACATGAAGGAGACACATTGATTGGCTGCTTCCTGCACCCACCCTGACCAGGGCCCCCAGGGCCGGGGATCGAACTTGCAACCAGGTAAGTGCCCTTGACCAGGAACCTAACCTGCCAACCATTCCGTGCATGTGCTGACGCTCCAACCACTGAGAAACACCAGCCAGGGCCCTTTTTTTGCAATTTTTCTATCACCTTAGGAGGTAGCTGGAGAAGTTCTGGAATGCCTTTGAACACTGGATGGGAATTAATGTTTATAAATTGTCAGATAGTGTCACTAGGTGATAATTCCCCTCTGTGTGAATGTCATGGTTACAGTCTGCTTTTTTGCCTCTAAAAGAACAATTATATTCAAGAAATTTCTTAGTGCATTTAAAAACAGCTGGGTGAAAGTCATTTTAAATCCCCAAATCCAACACATTAGTTCTTTTATGCATTTAATTAAGCAGAAGTTAAAATAAATTAGAACAGAAGACATTCAGTGCTGATTGTTGAATCAACAAAGCAAGAAGCAGCCTAGCATTACCCTACCGCAGATGTCTGTCACTCAGCACTGTTGCCCTAGAAATTTGCATCAACTCTTAACATTTTTGAATAACTATTTCTTTTGTAGTAAAAACTGGCGTGTGATGTATAGCAAGTAGTGTTCTTTATATAAAGTTTACTTCGCACGTACGTGTCTATGTGTGCATATGTGCGTGCTTATAATTTTTTTCCTTTTATACCTTTACATTGTTGACTTGGATAAATTTTTTTTGTGTGGGGGTGGGAGTCTAGCCTAGAATGACAAAGTTTAGGAAAATATAGAAAACAGAAAAATAAGGTTTAGCAATAAATTTGAATATTAGTAAAAATGACTTGAGATTGTTTCATTTTTATACTAAAATATTCTTAAGGACAGGGTGAGTTTGAGTTTGTTTGTTTTTTTTTTTTGTGTGTGTGTTTTTAAAAAGAATATTCCATAAAAGCTGTGTTCATTTCTCACATTAACCCTTTGCCGTCCAATGTTATTTTTGGAATTCAAACAGTCTGGTCCAAATTAATTGATGGGATTGAATGTTGAACTTTTTAATGTTCTTATTGCTCGACATTGTATCTGCTCCTAGCGCCTGGTCTGTCGAGTCAGCCTTGAGGTTGGACCGAAAAGGGTTAACTTGATTAATAACATGATATAGATTTCAGGTGTACATCACTATGTCTGACATCTGTGTGTGCTCACCACCCAAGTCTAGTTTTCTTCTGTTACTATGTTTGACCTCCTTTACCCCCTTCATCCTCCCCACTCCCTCATTTGTCTTTATAATGCAAATAATGTATGGCTGGTTCATTGTTGAGATCTTTGATTAAAAACACGTCAGCTGGAAATGCACCCCTGTATTCTCATCACCTACAGACATTACTGCTACCTTTCGGTGTATAGGCTTTTTCCTAATATGCATATATATTTTTTTCATGAACAGGATTCTGCCTTATAGGCAGTCTTGTAGTACCTTCCCCCCCCACATAATAGAATATCATGATTGATACAGTGTCTGTTATTGGTTCCAGATAATTGAAGGGGGGAGAGGTGAGCTTATGGCTAGTATTTTAGCTGAAACAAGATTTAGTCTTAAATTTTTGAAAGTTTCGCCCTACCTGGTTTGGCTCAGTGGACTCAGGGGATAGAGCGTCAGCCCGTGTTCGATTCCAGTAAAGGGCACGTACTGGTTCGGGCTTGATCCCAGCCCTGGTCAAGGGTGCATGTGGGAGGCAACCAATCGATGTGTCTCACATGGATGTTTCTCTCTGTCTCTCCCCCTCTTTTCTACTCTCTCTAAAAATCAATGGAAAAATATCCCCAGGTGAAGATTAACAAAAATAAAAATAAAAAAGTTTGAAAGTTTCTGCTGGGTCATGGATACATGAAGATTCACGATACTCTTAGTTTTGCATAAATTTTTAATTTTCCTTAATAAAAAGTTTACATATGTGTCAGTTAGTCCATAAATATCTTCTCAGTTCTCCGGATCAACATCCATGTAATCATTCTTAGGAGTCACATCTAGTGCCATTGTAGCCTGGACCATAATTTATAGCATGGCCATAAATAACCAAGACCCTATTATTGAATACCTCTGCTCAGTATTTTAGACCATTTTTGCAAATGGATGCAAACTTGTTTGGTTGTCTTTCTAGGTCTTTGTCATTTAAATTTTTTACTTCTGTAATGATTCAACAAGGAATCTTGAATTATAACGGAAGAGATGAGAGCCAGAAATCTTTAATTAGAAAAGTTATGAAAGTACAATCAGTGTGTTCTCTGAATGCAGCATTGTAATTCAATGAATCTTACACATACACACACACACACACACACACACTCTTTAATCCACTGAATAATTTTTATTGCTAGAAGTCTTAGTGCACTGATATAGTGTAACTTGTGACATAATTGCATTTGCTCTTATGGACACATATGTATTGTACTGAAGGTTGAGTAGTTCATGTGTGTTCTGTCATCTTTGTGTTGTTTATTCATCACAAGCTGCTGATTCCCATTCCTCAGCTGGGGGCTGTTCTAGGCCTTTCCCTGGTAAAGGGCAGACTCACTAGAAACTGGGTAACTGTGAACATGATCAACACTTTCTTTCTTACCTGCATCCACAGTTCATTAGATTGAGAATCCTGAGTGAGGAGGATCATCCGTTCTCTGAGCCTCAAGTTAATTTGAGTAAGAATACATTTAATGCCCACCACCTCCTCTTGTGAGTGAAGTATGGGGCAGGTTCTGTAATAGACCTGGTACCTACTTTATTTGATTGAATCCTTACAGCAACATACAGAGAGATTCTATTATTCTTCCCGCTTTACGAGTGAAGGAATGAGGCCTAGAGAGATAAAGTCACCAGCTCAGTGAAAGTCCCACTGCTGGCTTCAGATTTTTGGACACCATCGTCAACCCATTGAGTAACTTGGATCAAGATCACAAAGGATCAGTGGTGAGTTTTTGGTGATTGTGTATTCACTTATTAATTATAATATATGCAAATGGAAATCCCTAGATATAGGCCTGTGATTGTGATTAAAATCTGCCCGTTATGTGTCTAAAAGACTTGAGAAGATGACCATGCCTCAGGGGGTAAATTTTACCAACTTTCCATTTTCAGTCCGTCTTACTTTGATCTGGGAATAAACCCAGTTCCCAGTGTGCAGGGTTCCAGAGCGGTGGGGTGGCTTGCTTATTTGATATATTTTTTAAGTTAGAAATTTTTGGAAGCTGGCAGCCCCTTTGACGTGGAACACCTCGAGCATGAGCCGGTTATGAAGAGTGTTCGTGATGACCAGGCCTGGCCAGGAAGGTCGGGAAGGGACTGGCGGAGTTTTGAGAGGTAGCGTCTGTACAGCTCTTGCTCATGAGTCACAGTTTATGAAAACTGTTTGGGAAACTTGATACCCAGAGGTATAAACACCTGTTTGGAAGGAAACACAACGTGCTCTGTGCGGAGCCTGAGCAGAGAGCCCTATGCCTAGTAGTTTTAGATGCTTCATCATCCTTAGACGGTGGTGCCCCCAGGTGGTAAGGAGGGGCTGTGGCTGGGATCCAGGGCTCACCTCTGTCAGCTCCTAGTTGTAGTCTCAGGAGCAAGTCAAGGCCTGGGTGCGGATGTGCTGCCCAAGCTAAAGGGGCATGGATGATGGATGTAAGTGATTATGTTTTTGAAAGACACTACTCCTCCCCCCCCCCCCCCCCCCTTCCCCCAGCAACTGAGGAAACCATTTGGAATACGTAAAAGAGGTAGCCTGGTCAGTTTTCAAAAATGAAGGAAGGGGTGGATATTTATGTGTGGCCTGGGGAAGCAATAGTCCACTTGTGTTTTAAATCGTCTGCTTAGAGGCCTAGTCTTTACAAATAATATGGACTGAAAACCTGGAGGGAGTGTCAAGAGCAGGGAGGGGCAGGAGGGGTTGGACTTGTCAGGCACAACCCGATGGTATGTCCCTTCTCCTTTAGAAAGAAGTGCAGTCCAGTGTAGCCTTTCCCTGGGTCTGCATCTTGGTCTCTCCAGCTTGGAGCATCGCCAGAGAAGGTGGTCACCTCCCTGATAAAACTGACCTGGCCGAGAACCCGAAGCGAGCTTCCTGGCTTCCAGGCTTCTCAGCTTGGCATCCGCGTTGCGAGAACAGGATTACCTGCGCCATTTCACGGTCCTGTTATCACCATGTCCCGTGTTGATAACTACGAATAACCCCAGACATGCCCACTTTCTGTTGGTTGGTTGACTGCAACTTTCTTTTTGTTCTCCAGAAGTCAATGTCATACCTAATAGACTTTCCCAGGCTGCATCCCCATCCCTATATTTTGGGGTGCCTTTGAATGCCCACCCCTCAATAAGGATCTCTGTAATGAATACATCCTTTACACTTTTCTGGAATAGTGGTTTAAAATTTTTTTTTTTTTTCTTAAGACAATTATCCCTAAGTTCAGTTGACTGGACTAAGAAGGAGACTGTGTTCGCTAGCGCCCCAGCCCCATGGGATTGGGAGGCCGATGGGACGCGGCGAGACTGTGCCACAGCCAAACGGGAGCTTTTGGAAAGCGGCTGCCTCGGGTGTGGATAGAGGTGCAAAGTCCCAAATGGTAGATGAATTGATTTTGATGATGTGACTCCGAAGCTTGAGCCTTTCATACTGTTTTCAAACTAATGGCTGCCACATTTGGCAACGAGCCCAGCGGCACATTGGGCTCATTTTAAAAGCAGATCGTGACCGCGCACCAGGAGGAGAGGATGCACGCGAGGTGTCTGAATAGTTAGTTGCTCAGTTCAGAGGAACGGGCATTGTTTTCCTGAAGAAGTACCATCGATTCCCTCCACCACCAGCCAGGCCGCAGTGCCTCCGGTCAACCCTTGGAAAACCTTGACAGTGTGGTCTCAAGGTCTCCTCGTTCATGCCCGCTAATAACACCTCCAGTGGGAAGTAGGGGTGACCCCCAGGAGAAGTAAAATCCCTGACACCTTGTCCTCCTCAACTTGTCCTACTTTCCCTTAAATGCCCGCTCCTTGAACATTTTCTCTTTCTCGATTTTGATTGTCCCCTTAAGCAATTTACTAATTAGACATTGAAATTTCCCAGCCCCTCAATCCCAAGGCAAAACCGATGAACACAGCCAACCAAAGCGGTTGGGCTAGAAAAGAACAAAGACGTACCTGCAGAGATTTGAAGCTGAAGCCAAGGCTGGTACCCATACGTCCCGCTAATGCCCTTTGTCCTAATGTATGATTCACGGTGCCCCCTGCACTCGCAGAAAGGCCCGTGTTAGACGGTTTGTTCTGAGGACACACAGCAGTGAGTGAGGCAGGGAGGGCGGAGGTGTGGGGATGGGCGGGCCCTGGTCTCAGAGGGTGGCTGGTTCTCTGATCCACCAGCAATGCCGTGGGTGAATGTGCACCCACAGTTGCCAGAAGTGAGTCTTAAGAGAAGCCAGGAATAGGGATTTTTAGCCGAATGTTCCAATTTAAAAATGTTGGTTGGCTTTAGAATGAGTATGTGGGAGTAAAACATGTGGGTGATCTGCTGGCTATATTTGAAGGAATTTCTCTATTCTCTTTATTTTTCTAAACTACAGGTGATGAGGGAAAAAAGGGTAGACATGGAGATACGAGCCTCAAGTATGGGCTGGGGGGATGCATTGCTGAGCAAACTTTTCCTCTGGCTGTTCCCATCCAGGTTGCTGGGCAGGGATAGAGGATGCAATAGAAATTCGGTGTCTACCCTGTGTAGCTTGGTGGGTAATGGAAATCTGTACATGACGTGTCTAGTGCAACATGGAATGTGTTTAATGGGGAACGAGTGGAATAGGAATTACTTCCAAATGTGGCCCTGGCTTTTAGGTCATGAATTTCGTTCCCTTCCATCACCAGTTTAGACGAATGGCTTTGGTTTTGAGTCAGGTTTACATTCTCCTAAAAAAAGTAATGACGGCCAAGCTTCCCTCAGCCACTTCCGTCTCTGTGAAATAGGCGATTTAAGGTCCATCCCACCAGGAAAGCTTTTAGGCCGTGAAAAGCTGCTTTTCTTGCTTTTAAAACCTCCCCTCTGTGTTTAGGATAAATGGCATTCCTGGATCTGTTAAATAGGCAGTTAATAACGCCAGGAAGCTGCCCACTGTACTGCCAAGCCTAAAACTTGTTCAGGGGACAAGGCATGTGTTGGAATATTCTGCAGTGATCCAAAGCTGAAGGGCTACGTTCCGCCGTGGCCCTGTGATCTGCATTCTCAGGTGCCTCGGCACACACGGGGAGTATTGATCTGTTTTCTGTTTGTCCTGAAGGTTGACTGGATATTGGTAGTCTATTCGTGGTAGACTGCCTGCCAGCACCAGCTGGACTCAGGGTCCTTAGAAGAAGCATTGTCATGGGGAGAAGTCTGGCGGGGGGTGTTTCCCTTTGACGTCATTTTCAATGCGTCATTGTCCGGGGACGGGTTTTCACGCCTTTTTTTTTTTAGAAAATGTGGATGAAGGGGACTCACACTCCATGGAGTTTTTATGAGGCTTGAATGAGATGAGTCATGTAAGAAGCTTGATGAAAACATAGTAAGCACCAAATAAATGACGGCCGTTACGATTTTTCTTACTCTGGATTTAAATTTTTAAAAATCTTGAATTTTGGAGTAGTAATTTTGTTGACCATTGAAGAGAGTTGAAAAAAATATATTGCCTTTGTTTTCTTGATTATTGTAAAGCAAACAAGTAATGGAAACAAATGACAGAAATTCGGGGGGTAATTGGTGTAATTTGAATATAGACTGTAAGTTAGATTATGTTATAGCAACGTTAAGTTTCCTGAATTTGATCCTTGTCCAATAGGTAGGTAAGAGAATGTCCTTGATCTTAAGGAGCTTAAAGGGGCATGATGTCTGCAACTTTCTCTCAGGTGGTCGAGGAAAAAATATGTACCTAGAGAATCATACAGCACATGCAGCTAGCTGTTGCCAGTGATGGGTATGGGTGAAGGATAAATAGGAATCTTTGTACTATTCAAAATATATATGTATATATTTTAAAAATAAAAGTGGGCTGTTGAGAAAAAACGTAGCTAGTCAATGTTTTGTGAAATCAGGTAAAACTGCCGGTGGAGTTCTCTTAGTTTCCCACCCAAAGGTCTCTTTCTCCCCATTGGAGAGCACCTCCCCCACCTACCTGTTCCCACGCTCCAATTCCTGATGGCTGGGCAGGGGAGTTGAGAAGAGGAACTTCCTGCCCTGCAGTCAGTGTTCCTGCTGTTTCGTTTCCAACGCCCTCTCATAATCCTTTGTTCATGACATTGTAATCATCACCACAAGTGGCTAATTGTGATGTCACAAACGGAGGATTATGACTCAATGAGGACTAAACAGCAGGGGTGGGTGAATTTCTAAGCAAAGAAGAAGATTCTGTTTGGTGCAAATGCCCCAGGGTAATAAAACTGAAAACCCGAAAAAGGCAACAGGAAGGCCAAGCTGAACATATGTGATCTATTAGCCAAATTGTCTTCGAGTGGAAAACTTTTCTCTCTGTCCTTCTTACTAAATTTTCCATGTGGCACGAATAGCTCCTCTATGACAGATAAATGGACTTGGTTTTAGGTATAACAAAGCTCGAGGAGTCGGGCTGACTAATTACAGGGATGTCACACCTGGACTGAAGAGTGAGTCATTAGGGAGCCATGGATGTGGTTTTATATTCCATAAAGTTGAATTGCTCTTCGCAGTCTGCATTGCGAAAGTCAGGCTGTAAAGATCAGCACAGTGGCTGCGGACAGCTGTGCTGATGGACAGCGGCTCCATCCTGGAGCCCCGGGTAAGGCCGGGGCAGAATGGGAATGGCCTCGGTCACTCAGGCCCAGGACAGTTTCCGAATGGGTTACATGTAAATGAAGCAGTGGTGACAGCTGTTGCTAGGGTTTGGCCTGGAATTAGTAGTCAATTCTCCTCGGAACTGTAATTTTCAATTCCAAGTCAAGGATGTGTTTTTTTCCCTTTTAGGAAATGTGTGGTTCCCATGCTATTTGGTTAACCAAATATCCAAATTCTCCCTTGCAAATGGCACGAACAGCGCCTGTATCCTTGGGTTATTTGGCTGTCTCAGGAGTACTTTTGAATTTGTGGCCTTTTCTAAAACCCTGGTTTCGGGAGCCAAACCAAACTGGAAACCCCTTTGAATTGTTTTCCTCCGCACAGGACACAGTGTTCCCTTCTCCCGTGGGGTATATTTAGTTCTCTCCTGTGGGGCTGTGGGAGCCGGAGCCCTCTCTGGATGAACTTCACCCTCCCTTCAATTTTGGAGGCCTTCAGGAAAAACATGGGAGAAAGATTTGAGGCTACAGTTTGGCATTAGGAGGAGAGCAAGGAAAGCCACATTTTAAAAACACGGTAAATTTAGTTATACTGGAGACTTCCCATTTGAGTCTAGGCATTTAATAATAGCCTTTATGCACCAAGTAGAAATTACGTGATTATCATCTTGGGGCTGTGATTAGAATGTGTTGCTCTATTGGTAACATTCAGAAACGTGTAGCTTCATCGGTGGCCCAGGCGGCTCCGTGGTACCAGCAGGCGGAACATCACGTGGCCTCCCAGTTGCACACTGGTTTGCAGTTCCCTGGAGACAACACAGCGGCGAGAAAGTCGTGCCTCCATTTGCCACCGTTTCCTCCCTTGTTTCCTGAGGTGACCAGAGATGTTTGCTGGGTTTTAAGATCTCTTTCTCCCGACAGAAGCGGTGCCCTGTTTCACACCGGGTGTGTGTGGTGGGGGTGGGTGTTTTCCCTGTTCCTGCATTGCAGCCAGCCTTCTGCAGCAAGTGTTGTCTGGGTGCTGGGATGTGCCTCTGTGTTCTTTCAGGAAGGGCCCACTCTTTCTTTTCTTTATTCTTTTTTATTTATTGACAGTCAGGTCATCTTTCAAAGTGAGTGCACGTTTAGTTTAATTTTTTTCCTTTGGGTGCCTTGTTTGAGCGTTTAAGGCCCTTCAGAAACGCAGTCATTTTTATGTGGGTTTTCTTTGAGCCAGCATTTGCCACCCGCCAGTGATGCTGGGAGAAACATGGGTGTGACAGGCTCTGGAACCTGCTGTGGCTGCTCCTGTGGGAAGTCTCACCCCGAGTGCTGCTGTGGGAAGCACAGAATTTGTGGAAGGAAGTGGTGGCCTCTGCTCCTGGTCTTCACAGCTCCGATTGGGAGCCAAACTGGGCCACGTGAAATCACCTAACAGTTCCCAAACCAGCCAGTGCACACAGACTAAAGCTGCTTCTGCTATTCCAAGGGACTAGGAGATTTACATTTTGTAATTTAGGGGAGAAGGGTTCCTGGGGTCGTTGACTTTGGGAACCAGATTTAAAAAGCATCAGTATAGCGTGGGGAACACCAGTTTATGATAACAGAGGCACCTGGGTGAGTCCCGTCCCTGGCATTGACTGACCGTGGGACCAATTATTTTACTTAAGTCTAGTCTCTTGGCGACGACACTCCTTTTCCCCCCCGACTTTCTCCTTTTTTCTCTTAAGTACAAGAGTACCTACCTACCCTGTAAGGTAGCAGTCCTGAGGACTGTTTAGGACAGTCTCGCCTTTATTAATTGAGAATTTGGAATTATCGGTGGAGGCAGAAAGTATGTGAGCAAACTAGGGAGGTTAGGTTAGTGAGTTTAGAAAGGAAGGTCTGGTGAGGGAGGTGATGGAGTTGGTTAGGGTTAGGGCTGCCCTTGATGATCCCAACAGGGTACCCTGCCCATCAGTTCAGGATACAGACGCTGAATCAGCAGTGCATGGGGCTTGAGGGTTAATGCCTGTGACAGGTAAGCAGGAAGAGGCAGGACTGGACATGGGAACCTCAGACACCCTGCAGCTCTGACTCGGTCTCAGCCAAGACAGTGGGAAGCTGCGGAGCAAAGGTTGCCCACTTTTAGCTTTGGGCAGGAATGGCCAGGCCCCAGGCCCCCACACCGTTTGCAACCCTTGTCTGGGGGCTGTTTGCAAAGAGCATCGCCTTGGCCCCAAAGCTGGTGGGATCCTGAAGGTTCCTTGCAGCTGAGCATCAAGATCTGAGTGATACTCTCCACCTCCCAGCCAGGCTCCTCTAGCATCTAAATGGGGACCTCTGTCCTGTCTTATTTTCCATCTTGTTTATTTCCTTCGTGGTGTTTTATCATCAACTGTAATAAAAAGTGTGTACACTTTAATTGGCTGCCAGCACACCAGTGGGCCAGAGGAGGGCATTTCCTGGCAGCCTGGCATACAGGGAATCGGGTGTCTCCTTGCTGTGATCTCTCATTTGGCTTTGGAAAGCATTGCGAGTGGGAATGCAGTCATGGTGAACATTTGCTTAAGCATTCATAGGAAATGCATTGTGGATATCTCAGTTACTCTTTCCTGCGTTCCTGCATGGGGAGGGAGTAGCTTGTATTTTTTTATTTCTTAAAGTTCAGCTTTTTATTGAATATGTTACAAAAGAGGTTTATTCAAAAACACCAAAGCCCATGTCATCATCCGATTCTTCTTTCTTCACTTCCACTGTCCTCTCCTCAGCTGGGGCACAGGGGTGGAGGGGCAGGACCTCCTGTTGGGGCAGCACCTGCTGCTGGAGCAGGTCCACGAGCCCCTACATTGCAGACGAGGCTCCCGATGTTGACATGGGCCAGAGCCTTTGTGAACAAGCCTGGCCAGAAGGGTTCAGCATTTACACCAGCAGCTTTAATAAGGGCATTGATATTATCCTCTGTCACTGTCACTTCGTCACAGTGTGCCCAGGAGATGCAGGTGAGCTCTGAGGCAGAGGCCATGGTGTGGGTGAGTGCTGGGCCGGCACTGCTGGGAGCATTGCTAGTTGCTGGATGAAGTGAGGGCCTCACCCCAGCGCGGCCTGAGCTTCCTCGGAAGGGACTGAACACGTTACCGGCCGCTGGGGGTGCTTGTATTTTGTCAGTAGAAGAAGGCAAGCATGCAGTCCACTCTATGGATGAGGACACTGAGCTTAGGGACCTTAGATGTGAGGCCTCTGCAGGGTCACTGAACTCAGGAGTGGCAGAGTTGGGGCAGCTCTTCTGCCCACCAAGCCTGTGATCTTATTTGCATGCCACCACAGGGCAGAGAGGGGAGCGGGGAGTACTGGGCCCACTCCAGCCCCCTGGTGCCTCATTGTTCAAGGTGCCAAGGGTAAGGGCCTTTGAAAATTGGCCTGTGCTGTAAATCGTTGGTAAGACTGGGGGGAATTGGCTAATCGTAGACCTCACTCTTGGGACTTGAAGTTGTTGCAGCTTCTATGAAATCTCAGGCTACTCCCTCACAATCACACACACATGCCCTTGATCCTGCAGCTCTGCCCCCAGATGTGCATCCTACAGATGAACCTCCACAGCGCAGATGACCTGTGTCAGGGTTATTCATCACAGCAGTGTTGGGATTTGGGAAGGCTTGGAAGCAACCCCGTGGCCCATGAACAGGGTGGTTGTAATCAGTGACAATATGCTAAGTAATGGCGTGTGTACATTTGTTAAATACGGTGTATAAGCGAAACAACTCTGTCTGAACTGATACATGTGCCTAATTCTATCTGTACGTATATGTCCCCGGATATCTATATCTTGTTCATTAGGGGAAAAGCAAGGTGCACAGCAGTATCTAGAGTAGGCCACCTTCTTCTGGGCCATGCCCAGGAGTGTCACTGCCATCGTGGTAATAGTGCTGCGTTGGGAGGTTTCAGGAAGAGGTGAGGGAAGATGTACTTTTCACTGTCCATCCTCTTGTAGCTTTGATTTTGTTATAATATATGCATTATCAATTCAGGAAATTCAATAAAGAAATCCCCTAAACCCGTGGTCGGCAAACTGCGGCTCACCAGCCACATGCAGCTCTTTGGCCCCGTGAGTGTGGCTCTTCCTAAGCCTTAGGAGTACCCTAATTAAGTTAATAACAGTGTACCTACCTATATAGTTTAAGTTTAAAATATTTGGCTCTCAAAAGAAATTTCCATCATTGTACTGTTGATATTCGGCTCTGTTGACTAATGAGTTTGCCGACCACTGGCCTAAACCAACAAATCAAAAATGAATTGTGGCCCTGGTTGGTGTGTTCAGTGGTTAGAGCACCGGCCCTTGATCTGAAGGGTTTGGGGTTTGATTCCTGGTCAAGGACACATACCTGGGTTGCAGGTTCAATCCCTTGCCCTGTTCGGGGCATGTGCAGGAGGCAACCAATCCATGGCTCTCTCATCTATGTTTCTCTCTTTCTCTCTTTCTCTTTCCCTCTCCCTTTCTCCCCACTTCCTCCTTCCCTACCTTCCACTCTCAAAATCAATGGAAAAAATAACCTTGGGCGAGGATTAACAAAAACAAACAACAACAAAAACAAAAGAATTATGCATTGGCCATTAGGAACAGGAAGGAGAGATCTTATAAAGTTTACCAGTTAGACCAGTGGTTCTCAACCTTCCTAATGCCGCGACCCTTTAATACAGTTCCTCATGTTGTGGTGACCCCCAACCATAAAATTATTTTCATTGCTACTTCATAACTGTGATTTTGCTTCTGTTATGAATCGTATTGTAAGTATCTGATACGCAGGATGTATTTTCATTGTTACAAATTGAACATAATTAAAGCATAATGATTAATCACAAAAAACAATATGTAATTATATATGTGTTTTCCGATGGTCTCAGGTGACCCCTGTGAAAGGATCGTTCGACCCCCAAAGGGGTCGCGACCCACATGTTGAGAACCGCTGAGTTAGACAATATCTATATTGAAATAAAACAAAATATCTATTTCCTATTGAGAGGAAACCACCAAGGAGATTTTCACTGAATTTGGAGGAAATGTTGGAAATACTTTGACTTGAAAATCTTATTACCTGCCTTATCTGGAATTTGCATTGGGGGACCTTCATTGATACCTAAATTGGTACTTAGCCATTTATTGTCCAGAGCACCCACAAACCCAGATTTGAAGTCGGGGAGGGGGGTAGGGAACCTGTGCTGTCTGTGTTAGCTCTGCTCAGGGTAACAGCCAACATCTATTCATGAAAGGAAGGTTGATGATTCTTGTGGGCAGTGTGGGGGAGTCCACCATCGATGTATTTGTCAAGGCTTTAAGTGGACCCCCATCTCCCCCTCTCCCTGTCTCCCCCCGGGAAGGGGGGGGACATTAGGGGACCTGGCCGGACTTGACTCAATGTGGCTCTGGAACCCTTTTGGAAGTTCCTGGTTAATATTCTTTTTTTTCTTCCAAAGTGATTGCAATGATAAGAAAATGAATCTGTTGACTTTCATACTTATATAAACATAGGAAAAAGAGTAAGTTAGGAGAGCATGAATTATTTCTTAAGAAGGACTTCGTAGCTTCAATAATGGTCTTAGGAATCTTTATTCAACACATTAGACACACTCTTTAGAGGCCAATTTGCATTCACGTAGAGAAATGTTTGTGGGGGTGGGGTATAATGTGCGACAATACCTGCTCCTTTTCGGGAAATCAATATGTTAAATGTCCCTCAAATTATGGCAGTTTTATGGTAGGTGGGATTATGACTTTTTTGTTTCCAGGTCTGCTAAAGGGCTAACAGAATATAAGACAGTTTAAATCACACACCATTGTGTTGATGGGGTGTGGGGAGCTCACACCAGCTTCCAGAGGTGGAATTGGGTTACAGGGCTTTTGAAAGCAGCTTCGTAGCAGAAGTCATTTAAGTACGGCTTCTGGTAAGTATGTGGTGCAGGGATGTGTCCATTGACCCCCTTCTTCTAAGGGTGTCTGACCTTCCTGGGGGGTGGCCGACATCCCTTCTCTACCTCGGTCCATTGAGGTGGTTGTCGGGGAAGGTATGTTGCCAGATTAGGGATGTTGTCTCCAGGGAGGGATGGAGAGGGAGGCCTCCCCTGGAGTAACCCATGTTTCCAGCCGGATTTATATTACGTACATGGGATTAGGCCGGGGCCGGGATTTAGACCAGTGCTGCTCTGGAAAACTGTTTTCTGTCCTCAAATCACACAAGGGGCTGCATGCAACCAACCTGGAGAGCAGGTTCCCAGGGGCAGCCTAGCCTGGGGAGCCAGGCATTTGCCCTCCCAACTGGGGATCTTTGAGGAATCAGAGCTAGCTAAAGCCCGAGCTCATCAGAGGCCCTCTTTCCTGGCTGCCACCATCTTTCCAGAGAGACTCAGAGGCCACCAGCAGTGGAAGTCAGTCTTGAGCTTTGTCAGTGATTAGCTGCGCGGGCGGGAAGGCTCTTAGCGTTTTTTCCTGGTCCCGCAGCCCTTTGGTGGATCCGAACAGCCTAATCTGGCCCCGCACTGAGCGGATGTGGCAACTCAGAGCAGAAGAAAGGCGCCATGTCCATTCTCCCGCCTTGTGCTTTTCATACCAAAGGATTTAGCGCTTATGTTTGCAAAATTCAATCCTTAGTGCCCTTGTTGACGGCTATTTACATTCCCTGTCCTTTTCCTGTTTCTGGGCCATTGGCTGCAAATGGTAAACATTGCCCTATCCATCCAGCTTTCTTTTTCCAGGTCCTCTGTCCGAGGCTGGTCAGTAGCAGAATCTTAGATGGGGGAGGGGTGACTTTGACTTGTCTGCCGAGTTCCTGGACTGTGCTCTTCTCAGGGCCCCAGGGAAACTGCCATGTGTCTGCTTATCATCTTTTCTTGACAGGGAGGGCGGAGCTTGAGCTTTTGACGATGGAATTGCAGTTGATTACCATGCTGGCCAGTCGGACGTGCGTTAGCCCAAGCATGATGACTTCTGTTTGAGGCCTCCCTTTACCATAATAATCCACCACTCTGGGTTTTATTTCTAGGAATGAAAATTATGTTTACCATTAGCCCAAGGAGAGCATTTTGCATTTCATATGTGGGACTGCTATCACAAGGCCCCTAATGCCAGCAAGAAGCGATTTGGTGACTGGAGTGACCTATTGGGGGCAATGATTCATAGACCCAACCACTCCCTATCGTCACCCATAATAAAAAGTTGAAATTATGTGTATGAATTCACACATGTGTACACACACAAGAGTATGTGTACTGGATTTACAGAAACTCTAGGATTTTCAACAAGACTAGAGGCCTATGTATGATGGTCGGACTGAAATGCAGACTGTATGGCATAAATGAAATTCACTTTAGAGGAGGCCTCGGGGGAGCACCTCAAGTAGATGAATAGGTAACCATGCTCTCCTAGGGCAGCTGGAACCGAGCGAGACCCCGTGAGAGGCGATGAGGCTGCTGAGTCTCTGTTAAAGGATGCCGAGCACTGGGGTGGCTTTGGAAATTTAGGCGCCAAAGGTGACATGGCAAAGGCCAGAGTGAATGCAGGCATTGATTTGCATCAGATCTGCTTCTCTAGGGCACTTCTTAGCATCAGAAATCCCAGTCTTTCTGTTTATTTATTTTCGGTTAATCTCACCCAAGGATATGTTTCCATTGCTTTTAGGTAGAATGGAAGGAAAGGAGGGGTGGGTCCAGCAAGTGCCCTGACCATGGTGGGGATGGACCAGCAACCCAGGTACATGCCCTTGTCCGGGAATCAAACCCGAGCCCCTTCAGTGCAGGGGCTGATGCTGTAACCATTCATCAACACCCAGGGCAAGTCTTTCTGCTTATTGATGGTAAATAATTTTCTTAAGAAATGGAGGCGAACAAAATGGTATGGTAATCATAAAGATGACAAAGTAGAAGTCTCTTATTATTTAGAGTGTGCTTATTCCATCACTGAAATTAGTTGATCGGAGGAATTGAGGATTTAACCAGCGTTGTTTTCTTTTATACTGTAGTGTTCTGGGAATCTCGGTTTGTTGTCTGAAAATTCTCCAGCTGCTAAGCTTCAGTGGAGTTACCAATGGTGCTCCTCTCGATGACAGCCCAGCAGAGGAAGGACTCTCAGTAAGTCCAGGGGCAAACCCAGCAGGCGCCATTGTTCTCCCATATGATTGTTCTGCTCCATCTCCCCCCTTCCTCTGGGCACAGTCCAGGTTCTCCCTCCGTCAGACCCACCAAGTCAGAAACCTTTCTGAGTGTTTGCTGCAGGCTAACTCATTAACTGGCTCTCTCCAGGAGAAAAGGCAAATGCTTAATTGTCCCAATGCTCAATGGGGACGTGTTACATACAGCACCTGTTCAGGTTCCTGTCTGTCTTGTTTTCCATCTCATTGACATCTGATATATGCAAAGCAGAGAGAATGTGCAAAAGAGTCAAAGACAGGTTGAAGAAACACATAACATCAGGGAAAGCCTGGGACCCTTAAACTGCTTTTTTTTAAAAAAAAATTCTTACCTGAGGATATGTTTTTATTGATTTTTGGGGAGGGAGGAAGGGAGAGAGAGAGAGAGAGAGAGAAAGAGAAAGAAATGTGAGAGAAACATGATTGATCAGTTGCCTCCTGTACTCACCCCGACTGGGTATCAAACCCGCAACCAGGCTTTGTGTCCTGACCAGGAATCGAACCTGAAACCTTTTGGTGTATGGGGGTGATGCTCCAACCATTTGAGCCACCCAGTTAGTTTGTTTTTACCCTGAAGGTCTATGAAGGGATGCATTCACCCTCCTTCCCCATCATCGCACGTTAAGGCCAACATTGTGCCTTGTACAGATTCCACATCCTAAGAGAAAACCATTTGCTCATACGGTTTCTGGTAGTTGACTTCTGTTCTTTGAAATGCCCTTCTAACTCTTTGACCAGAACAAAGCTCTTTGAATAACAGCAATCCTCTGTTGGCTTTTGAGTTTGTAGCAGGCTTTTGCTAGAGAGTATCTTTTCTTCTTTTTTTTTTCCAAAGAAATTAATAGAATGGATGATACATGCAATGCCAGGCACTTTCAGATCTCAGCGGTCTTCCTGGAAGGCACGTTAGCTTATCTCTACATCTCTCAGGCGAATCTGCTTAGAGAATGATTGATTTTCGGGAGAGAATTGCTGTGTTTTTACGTAGACAAAAATAAAATCACATTATCTGTCAATAGAGGGAACGGTTGAATAAAATATGGCACAGCAAAACTATGGAACATTGGGCCCCGCAAGTGATGTAAGTACGTATGCTGATTTGAAAAATGCTAACTGTATTGTTGGGCCATAGAAGCAAGATGCAGAACAGTATGGAGTGTTATCCTACTTGTGTTTTTTTAAAGGCGTGTAGGGACCAGCCTGTGGCGTATGTGTGTCTTTGTGAATGTACATGTATTCACTTAGGAACACGACCAAAAACCTATGGACAAAACTATGTTCCTGAGGGGCAGGTAGTGGTATTGGGTGGAAGGGGGCAAAGGGTGACCGTCGTGTTTTGTTTGGACGTACAGCCTGTCCTGACCTCGTATGGGAGTATGTTTGTACAACATGACATACAAGTTCTGGGAAATATCCCAACAAGATCAGTGCAGACAGTATGTTGCCTGAGGTCACCATGGGAATTCCCAGCAAGAACATACATCTAGCATCAAGTATTTCAGTAAAATTTTAATGCCTGGAAAGGCAGATGGGGCTTTTGGCAGGGCTGGTAGGTATGGTATAGTGGAGTCACATTAAGTAAGGAGGTCTTATGTTTCAACCCTGACTAATAAAGAACGTATTGATGGGGGCATGGGCAGAGGATGCTATATCACATACAGGTGGAAGATAAATGCAGTTTAGGTTATGGAGGGTGTGTAAGGAAAGTAGGATGGAAAATGAGCATTTCATGCTGTATTTCGCTGTATTCTTCTTTGTATACATTCCAGTGCTAAACTGCATACTATCTGATAAATAATGAATATTTTTCTACTACCCTTGTGTCCTCCATCTTTAAGGATTCAGCTGCCCTATAGTATGGGTGGTGCTAGTTAATGGCTTGATGAAGAGTTATGAGTTGCACGTTAAGTTGCAAATGACATTTTTTGAAATTTAAAACATAGACATGTACATAGCGATAAAAAGCCCGCCTCACGGAATGGGACAACCCAGTGTTTATGTTTCCATTGTATCACTTGGTAGCAATACATCCTTGTATTATAAAATGTGAAAGACAAAATCATTTCACTTAATACAGTTGACATCAGTATTAAGTGAAGTAGTGATAAAAATAACCTAACTACAGTTTGTGGCACATATTTGGGAGCTATTACCTGCTGTTACTGCATACTGTATAGTGGAAATGATCAGAAGTGAAGAATTCTGCATAATCATGTATGAAACTTTTTAGTATGTTGTACATTTTATTCAATATCTTCTCAGCCCTTTTATTAACAGTTGTTTTTATAGCTATTGGATATGATGTGAGACAAAGAATTTATATATTAGTTGGTTGCTATTCCTTAGAATAAAATGAAAAAAAGATTAACAATGGAAGAATATAAAAAATGCAATTTGCCCATTCATTACATCAGACAATTCATTTTTATGGAGAGGTAGGCATAATTTTAACATCCAGCTATTTAGCAAGATGTATGAATGATTAATATATGAGAAATTTTGAATTTAATACCTGTTCAAAACTTGTTAGAATAAATGATTTCTATGTTTCTATTAGGTTTTGTGATAGGAAAGAAAATATTCTATGTAAGGGAATATTCAGATGCTTCTACTTATTACCCATGCATGGGACGTCCTTAAACTAGGCATCATATATATATACACACACACACACACACACACACACACACACACACATATATATACACTAATACACTAGAGGCCTGGTGCATGAAAATTCATGCACTTGACGGGGGAGGGTCCCTCAGCCCGGCCTGCCCCCTCTCACAGTCTGGGAGCCCTCAGGGGCGGGAGATGACCTGGTGATCAGGGGAAGGCGATGCCCCCATCGCACCTCTACTGCTGCCACTGCCGGCAGCGCAAGCTCGGCCTGCCCTGGTCACCTGAGCCTTGGCCGGCCCTGAGGGGCTGAGGGGACTGGGGGACTCTGGAGGCAGTCGCCCTGGTGGGGCTGAGGGGACTGGGGGACTCTGGAGGCAGTCGCCCTGGTGGGGCTGAGGGGACTGGGCGCCGCCATCTTGTGGCTGTGGATGCTGCCATCTTTGAGGGTGTGGCCGTCAATTAGCATATTCCCTCCTTATTGGCTGTGGGCGCTGCCATCTTTGCGCCGGCGTGAGGGTCAGTTAGCATATTCCCTCTTTATTAGATAGGATTTCCTAATACACTCTGAACACTTATGGTTAAATGCCCAGGTAATGTGTTATAATTGAGTAAATTTGAATCTGTATTGTCTATCAGGGGAAGATAGTGAATGTTTTAGGCAGGTCATGTCATCTCTCTCACAACTTACTCAACCCTGCCCTTAGGTAGCAGGAAAGCAGCCATAGATAATATATAAATGAATGGTGTGACTTTGTCCTAGTAAAATGTTATTACTAAAACCATTTATAAAAGCTGGAATTGGCTCATACACCATATGCAAACAAACATAGCTGTGTGTGCCAATAAAGCCTTACTTACAAAACCAGGGCGGTTGGACTTAGCCCATGCGCTGGTGTCTGCTGGTGTTTTTTCTGTGGCTGTGGTTCTCCAATCTTTTAATCACAGGCCTCCCTTGCACTCTTAAAAATGAGGGAGGACCCCCTAAGATATTTACACTTGTATTAAAATTTTAAACAGACATTAAAAAATGATTAGTTCATTAAGAAGAACACTAATAAGACCATAGCATGTTAACATAAGACTTCAATGAAAATTAACTATTTTTCAAAACGAGAAACGCTAGCAGGAAGAGTGGCATTGCTTCACCCTTCCGCAAATCTCTTTAATGTCAGGCTCCACAGAAAACAGCTGGATTTTTGTAACTGCTTCTGCATCCAATCTGTTGTGTTGTTCCACGTCATGTCTCAGGGAAGCTGCCACTGTTGGCATTGGGTTCTTGGGGCGCTGCTGGAATAAGCATTTTGGGAGGATGAGATATGGCAGGAAGCTGTATTTTCATGGAATTACATCCTTGTGTGTCCTAAGTCCCATTTCCCGTTGTCTAGGCAGAGAAGTGTAGCTGGGGTTCAGTAAAGCGAGAAGCAAAGCCCGTGCCCAGAGTTTCCTTTCCGGAGCTGGGTCCAGTTCAGCATCAGGCTAGTTACAGCCTTTAGTCCATTGTGTGGGGAGTCCACATGGCCGTGGGCCATGAGGGCCAGTGCATGGGAGCGTGTCCCCAGCAACAGGAGTCCCAAGGGCCCTAGCCGGTTTGGCCCCGTTGACAGAGCATTGGCCTGCGGACCAGAGGGTCCCGGGTTCGATTTCGGTCAAGGGCATGTACCTTGGTTGCAGGCTCCTCCCTTGCCTGGGCCCTGGTTGGGTGTGTGCAGGAGGCAACATCTCACATTGATGTTTCTCTCTGTCTTTCCCTCTCTCTCTCTTCCACTCTCCCTAAAAATCAATGGAAAAATATCCTTGGGCGAGGATTAACAACAAAAAGAAGAGTCCCAAGGGTCCAGAAAGCACAGGAGGGCTGAATTCCTTTGTTCAGGGGATTACACATCCCCAAGGTCCACAAGCTCTGTCCCCTGGTGTGGCTGACAGCAAGCACCTTCCCTAGTCTTACCAGCTTTACTGGGAAGCCTAAAAGAGTGATTTGCATAAAACGGAAACACTTGAAAAACTCCAGGAAGATAAGATTCAATATAAAAGGAGACTCAACTTTAGTGTGGCTGCTTTTGAAATAACTTTTCAGGATTTTCAAGAACAAATGTTTCATCCTTTTGTGTTGAGGGCCCTTGAACTCTAGGGCAGAAATATCTGGAACTCTGGATTCCTTGGGGGGAGCGGCGCTGTCTCCCTGTTCCCCTTGGAATCGATCGTTATTCCATGAACAGGTGGTTCAGGAAACCCTGGGAGTTTTCATACCCAATGAGTCCTGATTCCTCTGTGCACTCTCTACCCCCCAGGGATTTCCATATGCTTCTAAGACTTGACTTTTCAAGAGAGAAAAACATTGAGTCACACATTGCTAAAACCATGCTGTGAGATCCTAATAAAAATCCATATATGTGAGATTTTCCTCATAAAAAAAGGCAAAATAATTTATCCAGATCTGTTTTGTTCAAAGATACCTGTGAATGAATAGATTGGGGGACAAAACTGCAATAAGCTGAGAATGTTCAGCAGTAAGATTTCTTGTAGCCATGACGAGGTAGAAATGAATATTAAAATAATTCAGCATAGTGCTAAAAGCTTGTACCTAATTGCCTTTTCTTTATATTTAGCTTAACTTTAAGGGAAATTTATAACTAAATTGGGCTCAATGAATTCCCTGGTTGCATACTTTTATTACCCATTATAACATATCTCTGTTTAATTTACCTCTTAATAGCAGTGATAACGTTGGTGAGGATGTAACTATGTATTTGAAAGATGGTGACGTGAACTTGACTGCCTTTGTGTTATCCCGGAAATTGGCGAGTCCTCTTCCCCACTGTGTGCTGGGGGTGGGGTCCTTAGGGTATCTTGAGAAAAAGAAACACGGGAGGATGAGCGGTTTTTATTTGCGTGGAGTTACGTCCCTGGGTTTCCCAAAAGAAAAGCCACTGTGCAGAGTTTCTGATCCATGTTGCAGCCAGGTCCAGCTCGGCATCAGGCTGGTTGCAGTCCATTAGTCCATTGTGTGTGTGTGTGTGTGTGTGTGTGTGTGTGTGTATGTTGGGGGTGGGGGGAGGGCATGTGGGTGAAAGCAGGGGAGCCAAGAGTCGTGCCCCCTGCAACAAGATTTCCAACAGCACAAGAGAGTGAGTGCCGTTGTTTAGGGAATTAAGTATCCCAGATTCCCTCCCGCTTGCAGTGGCCACGCCCATTCTGGCCAATGACCTGTTCTCAGGTGTGGCTGACAGACAAGTACCTTCCTGAGGCCACCCTCATTTTACTGGGCACGTGTCTGTTCTCCTCCCTGTCCAGTCCCTTCTCCCCGTGACCTGGGCGAGTAGACTCGGTAGTTCCTTGGGGAATGTAAAGCTGCAGTGTCCTCGCAGAGCTGCCCAAATGACATGCCCAGATTTGGCCTTCCCTTTGCCCCTTTCCTGTTACTAATAACTAGTTAATTACAACGGTATCCTTGGAAGTTGATCTCTAAGGCTTCTCCTCAAACTCCAATCACAGAAAAAACAAACAAAAAACCCCAAAGAAACAAATAAAAACCCCGGCAGTGAAACCGTTGACCTCATTCTAGAATGTTCACCTTTTGGGTTTTCTCTTCTGAGTGTAGAAGGATGGATAAACCCCATTTCTCAGAATCACGTTCTGCTGGGAGCACGCTACTCCCTGTTAGCATGCCTGCATCTGGAATTGCATGTGTCTGTGCTGCACAGGAAATACATGTAAACATCCTGACAACTCTGCTAGAAATACATGTGTGCCCCTCTCATCAAAGCTACCGCTGTGAGGAAGCTTCGCCTCTGTCCAGGTCAGAAGACCCTGCCAGATAAGGAGCCCCAGCAATTAGCAGCCAAGTGAAAACAGTCCTGGCGGGTCAGGCTCCCGATTTCTGAGAACATATGTAGTGGGAGATTCAGTAGTTGCTCTTCTCCCCACCCCAGCCCCTCGCTCGACCCTCTGTTCTGTTTCCTGCCAGCTACATATTTCTTCCTGCGTGTTCATGAGCACGGCACCATCACACCGTATGGGCTTTTTCCTCTGGTGATTAATCAGGCGGCATGCTGGGCTCTCTGATTCTCTGGGGACTGTTTCCTCCTGGTCTTGTCAGAACATGCCGAGTAGCAGTGTGGTACTTCTCACAGTCGCACCCGCCGCTAACAGGATCCCCGACAACTGCACCCGCACCCGGGATGCGAGAGGCAGGATGCAGGTTGCAGCGGGCCGAGTGCTGCTTCATTTTCAGGTCTCCGGGAGGTCTGAGTCTGAGGAAGCCCAGGTCACATTTTCTAATTTTTGTTGCAACTCTAGTTGCAGGTTTGCTAGTATTATCATACGGGGAGGGCAAAAAAGTAGGCTTATAGTTGTTCATATGGAAAAATAATACAATAAGTAATAAGTAATAACACAGGAATACACTGTTTCGTGTACTCACAATTGTAAACTTCCTTTT
Organism: Myotis yumanensis; assembly: GCF_028538775.1. Classification (NCBI taxonomy): domain Eukaryota; kingdom Metazoa; phylum Chordata; class Mammalia; order Chiroptera; family Vespertilionidae; genus Myotis; species Myotis yumanensis. The sequence goes on from NW_027223765.1 coordinate 47,791,395, forward strand.
GCTCACCCCTTTAATACCACTTATTCTATTTTTGTGGGGCTTTTGTGGGCTAAAAGGTGGGGGTTAAAAAAACAACAACTAAGCCTCGCCTGGCTGGTGTGCTCAGTTGGTTGGTTGTCGTCCCATAGACCTAAAGGCTGTGGCTTTGATTCCTGGTCAGGGCACATGCCTAGATTGTGGGTTTGATCCCCAGTTGGGGCCTGCACAGGAGGCATCCGATCTATGGTTCTCTCTCTCTCTCTCTCTCTCTCTCTCTCTTCCTTTATCTCTCTCTAAAGTCAATACACACACACACACACACACACACACACGTATATAACAGCCCACACTCAGTGGCTAGTTCTTACTTCTATAACATATGAATGAAGAGAAGTAAGTGCAGACACATTTTTAAGAATTATTATCATAATGATGATGACAGAAATAGCAGCCTACGGGTTTTGAAGCATCGTGCTAAAATTACACCCGTCCTAACCTGTTTTCTATTTTACTACAACTTGATGAAAATAGGGGTTATTTTATCTCCATTTTAGAGAAGAAAAATTTGAGGCTCAGGAAGTGAAATATCTGGCGTTCAGTGCCTCAGCTAATAAGTGGCAGAGTTGGAATTTTTAAATTTACTTTTTAAAAAAACAATTGAAAGCTTTTTGGTAATTAAGTTATATACAAATCAATACATAAGTTAGTTTATATATTAATTAACATGTAATTTAATTATAATATTTACTACATTAAAATACTATACATAGATATAGTGTATTATAAATACATTTATAAATGTATCATATAAATATATTAAATACTAGAGGCCTAGTGCACAAAATTCGTGCATGGATAGGGCCCCTAGGCCTGGCCAGTGATTGGGGCCGATTGGGGCCTTCTGGCTGCCAGCTGGGGCCTTCCTTCCCTGGCTGCCAGCTTCAGGCCAGGGCCTTCCTTTGCTCCATGCCGCCCGCTGGTGGTCAGCACACATCATAGTGAGCAATCGAACTCCCAGTCTCCTGGTCAAACTCCCAAGGGATCACTTTGAATATTAGCCTTTTATATATATAGATAATTATTTCGTGGTCTAAATATATTTTGCACCTATATTGTAATATTTAATATTTTGTGCACATATATTAATTATAATGTTTAAAATATGTGCACAAATCTTAAGTGTGTGGTTGGATACATTTACATAGGTGTGTTACTGTTTTCATCTGCGTGATCCCCTTCTGGGTCAAGCCATAGGCCATCAGCATCCCATCCACATCAGCCATTTCTTCCTTCTCCCAGCAAGATGACCACTGTTATGATTTCACTCACCATACTTTTATGTGTTTTGGAACTTCAGATAAATGGAGCCATACAGTTATATACTCTTTCGTGTCTGACTTGTCTACTTGTTCTTTAGTTTTCCTTGATTATATGAAACATAACCACAGTTGACCCTCTTTCTTATTGGTATATCTTGGGGTTCTTTCTAGTTTTAGGATTTCAGCTTTTTAGGAATAAAATCTCAAGAATATTCTTGTATATGCATATCGGTGCACATTTGTAGGGAATTCTCTTGGGTCCCTACCAGGAAGGAATCATAAGGTGGGTGCAGAGCTTGGATTTGAACCTTGGTCCTTTATCTATCAAATGAAAATTTTAGGAGGCAACAATCAAACAAAAAGCATTTATTTGGGATCAAAATAATTGTAATTCAGGGACTACAGATTCGGGCAGTAGCCCAAATAGTGTCCCTGCCAGCAGGAGGGACTCATGGATTTTATGGGAAAAGAGGCGGTAAGAAGAGTTAATTGGTGTTAGATGAGGTAGGGATAGATTTGTACTTCAAAGACTGGCTTGAGAATTGAAAGGTTGGGTTTGTAATTCATTGATTGGTTAACGATTTGGCCATTGGCAAAGTCCAATTTCATCAGTCCTTACAGGATATTCTTGTTCTTACTGACTGGGAGTGTTGGTGGTTTGGTCCAGTTAGGAACATAGAGAAAACAAGGAGTGCAGGGCAGTCCCTCTGAAATGGCTCCCCTGGCTCTATTGTAAGGTGGCTCCACTCATGTCATCCCTCATACAGCTTGGGACTGTACCACTGCCCTTTCTTGCTGCCTGTAGTTTAATGATCTCAGGTGATGAAGTCGTAGGTTTCCTGTGAAAGTTCAATGAGCTGATACTTCCACTTGTAGAAAGATAAAGCTGTGTTTCTTCCTCTAATCTCAGCTATTACCACACTGGCAGAGCACCCTGACGCAAGATGAGTAGGTTACCCTCACTAGCCATTCTGCAGTTCTGTGCGCACAATGACTGGGTGTCCTACAGTTTAACTCAGATCCTGCAGGTTAGGGGATGAGTCCCACCAGACTTCATCCCTTCTCCTCACCATTTCCCCCTGCCCATGCGCACTTATTCTCCTCTCTCTCTCTCTCTCTCTCTCTCTCTCTCTCTCTCTCTTTCTCTCTCTCCTCAGATGACAGTTGCATGGTAGGTCTCCAGGTTTACCCAGAACTCCTGTCTAATTTGGCCACAACCCCTTCCTCAGATTCAATCATTTATTAGAATGGCTCACAGAGCTCGGAGAAAAAACTAGATTACTTACTGGCTTATTACAAAGGATATATTAAAGGACATACGTGAACAGCCAGATATGGGGATCGGAGGTTGGGGTCTGGGTCTTGAGCACAGGGGCTCCTGTCCCTGTGGAGCTTGGGGGGCTTTCTGATTCACCAACCGGACAACGCTCTGCACCTGGCTTTTCATTGGGGCTTCCTTTTCAAAAGCCACCTCATTACCATCACCTGAGGGGTGGGTGAAAGGGGCACGCTATCAGTAAGGAAAGACACTCCTTTGCTTTTAGGAGTTGAGTGTCAGGAACTGGGACAGTGATAAATGCATGTGTCTTATTCCAGGTCACAGTATCACAAGATGTTTCTCAGCCACTTGTGTGTGGCCCACATGTACAGGTGCCAGACCATTACACTGCCCATCATTTTTAGTTTGTTTTCAGCCCCGTGCCTTTCTGTAAAATAGATGAAGGACAGATGTCATTATTGCTTATTTACAAGTTTGTGAAGAAGCTTCAGTTAGAATAATGTCAGAGTCCACAAGATTGGGATTGAGGGGAGCCATGTTGGACCTGTCTGACACTTTTCCTGTTTTGGCTTTATTTTATTTAATATTACGCCTTGGCACTAAAGCAGCGGTTCTCAACCTGTGGGTCGAGACCCCTTTGGGGGTCGAACGACCCTTTCACAGGGGTCGCCTAAGACCATCGGAAAACACATATATAATTACATATTGTTTTTTGTGATTAATCACTATGCTTTAATTATGTTCAATTTGTAACAATGAAAATACATCCTGCATATCAGATATTTACATTACGATTCATAACAGTAGCAGAATTACAGTTATGAAGTAGCAACGAAAATAATTTTATGGTTGGGGGTCACCACAACATGAGGAACTGTATTAAAGGGTCGTGGCATTAGCAAGGTTGAAAACCATTAGAAAGGTTGCACTAAAGGGTGAGTGATCCAAATTCAGAAACCAGATACATGTTTCTAAGAAGTTCCATAGTTGGGAATTGACATCTTTCACAGGCTTCCTTCATGCCTAATTGGTCGTGTGGCCTTGAGAAAGCCACTTTCTTCTGCCTTAATTTGTTCAATTTTAAAGCGGGGGGGATGTATGTGGGGGTTGCATTAAGGGTTCTTAACCTTTCGGGAATTTTTCAATCCCTTTGGTAATTGGAAGGATGACCCTCTCCTTTGAAAATCAAACAGATTTGTGTCAAATTTTATATGGGCTTGTTCATGCACATTTGCTCAGAGTTCCTTGATTATAAAGGTGTTTCCATTTTTAATATTAGATAAAAGTTCATCTTTCTGCATTTTGGAGGAGATAACTTTTATTGCATCAGGTTTATTGTCTGGATGCCAGTATATACATATACTGTCATAGCAAAAAAAAAAAAAAAAGATACTCTGCGGTCACCCTGTAACAAAAGTGAGCTGGATGCATGGTTGATCAGAAGTTAAGTCATGTCTTTGTGGACAAGCCCCTAATATTATCTCCTCACCTGCGGCAGCCTTGTCCCCTGAGGGTGGAGAAGCCTCCTGGGCTTGTGGTGAGGGAACAGGGTGTGACTTAGTGGAGAGGAGAGGCAAACACTGGTTGTGTGGGAGGCCAGGTAGTATAATAATGGTGAAGAGAGCAGGTTCCGGAGGGGGACAGGGAGACCAGATTGGAGTCTCAGATCTGCATGGGCCGGTTAACCTCTCTGTGCCACAGTTTATCCATCTGCAAAAAGAGTGTAGTAACCGAACCCCCCATTGAGGATTGGTGGGACTTTACATGAGTCAATGCAGGCTTACTCAGCCTTGGCACTGTTGACTCTGGACCAGATAGATCATTGTTTGGGAGGACTGTCTTGTGCATTATGGGACGTTAGCAGCATCCTTGGCCTCTACCCCTCAGATTCCTACAGTTTTATCAGCCAAAATGTCTCTAGGGATTGCCAAATGTCCCATGGAGGAGGCCAAGCTCCCCTCTTCCCCCAGGGGTCTTGCATGAAATTCAGTTTTATAAATGCTATGGAAAAGCTCTCCGTGACTGTTGTTGCTTTGAAGAAAAACTCCTGTGAATAAGCCATAATTCTCCACCTGATGCCCTTAAGATAGAAACAAAAAGAAAAAGCTAACCAAGCCCAGGGAACAAAAGTCTGTTTTTTCCCTGCTTGCTGAATTATTGATGCAGCTCTTTGAGATGAACTGCATCCATTCAGGTAGGATCAGCACCCACCTGCTTCGTGAGGAACTGCCCCCGGCCCCTGGGAAGTGATGGTTTCTGCTCCCTGACCATTTGCAGCCCAGCTTCCTGGCACCCTGCAAACAGGCTATTTGTGGTCCTTGATCAGAGCAGACCTGTTAAGTCATGATAAAGCCAGGCATCCCTGCCAAGAGCAATAGCCAGCTGGGCGTGTGGGGCCAGGTGCCAGGCAGTGGTGAGCTTGGCTGATGGTGATAAAAGCTATGCAGGCAGGGTTTGGGGTGACAGACACAAGTCCCTAATATTATCTCCTCACCTGTCAATGACCACACACCTCAGAGGTCAACTATGAAGAAACTGTGTTTGGGGCACCTGAGGCTTAGAGTTGAGTTGGTGAAGATGCCTGTGATGGGCGTGCAGAGCAGGTGAAAATAACGCTGCTGAAACAGCACTTGGAAACTGGGGAGTGAAATAGCAGTGACTGATAGGTTTTGGGTGTTAGGGGAGGGAGTTGGAGGTTGGAAAAAAGGGTAAATAGAGTCTTTTTTAAAAGATATATTTTTATTGATTTCAGAGAGGAAGGGAGAGAGATAGAAACATCAATGATGAGAGAGAATCATTGATTGGCTGCCTTCTGCAAGCCCCCTGCTGGGGATTGAGCCGGAAACCCCGGCATGTGCCCTTGACCGGAATCGCACCCAAGACCCTTCTGTCTGCAGGCCAACGCTCTATCCGCTGAGCCAAACCACCCAGGGTGATACTTCTTTAAAAAAAATATGTTTTCATTGATTTCAGAGAAAGGAAGGGAGAGGGATAGAGAGATAAAAACATCAATGATGAGAATCATCCATCAGCTGCCTCCTGTACTCCCCCTACTGGGGATTGAGCCCGCAACCTGGGCATGTGCCCTGACCAGGAAATGAACTGTGACCTCCTGGTTCATGGGTCAGCGCTCAACCACTGAGCCACAACAGCCCGGTGGTTAGATAGATTCTGATATTTCTCCATTTATTTGTTCAAGGATGGATGTCATTTGCTTTCCGGCTTTGGATTTTTTAGACTAGTTTAAAATAAGACAGGAGGGTTGATATAAAGTCGTTCCCTGTAAAGTTGTCCAATAGGATGCCTAAAGAAAATAAAAAGATATTTACTGACACTTTCATTGCATAAAATAAAAGGTGTTTTGTCATCAAAGTAGGAGGAACACAAGCAGAGACCAAAGAGGAGTTGCTGGTGGGAAATAAATCTGGGGTAATGGAAGGGTGCCCTGGTCCTTATTTTCTCTTCTTTTTCCAGGGCCAGGAGCAGATGTTATCCTTGGCCACCACATTTGTTTGACTGCACATAGTAGGGGTTTGATGCACATTGTTGAGTGACAACCGAATTCACGAACGGTGGTATCTCACATTTGCCATTCTTGGTGAGGATGGTGGTGGAACCCGAGGCCTTGTGGTGCCTTACATTTGAGGTCAGGGGATTCATCTCTCATTTTCCCTACTCTTCCCTTCCCCCTCTCTGCTCCTGAACTTTCCCTAAGTGGCTAGCAAGACTGTAGGAACACACAGTGTATTCCCACTTGCCAAGATGTTGCATCTCTCTCTGCTTTTTGTTTCATATTGTTTGTTTGCCTCCTAAGGGACAGTTCTGTTGTAGAAGAGTGAGTCCCCCCGGTGACCTCCCCACCCCAAGCCTGAAGAGGGCTGGCTGATTGAAGGAGGGGGATGTGATCCCTGCTCATGCAGACAAGATTAAGTGCTTGCAATCCATGGACATCCTGAAATTCTTTGGACACTAAGGTTTAAAGAGAGCTTTTAGAATTGGGGACTGCCTTTCACTAAAAAACACACACACACACACACACACACACACACACACACAAACCCACACATAGACCATTCTTAAAATATAAAACCTGAGAGAATACATAGGATGCAGCTGGGAGCTGTGTCATTGAATGAGTATTCAATATGAGCTCCGTCTTCAATCTTTCTTTGACTGATAATTGGACAGTATAAAGTGATATAATAGTATCTGTAAAGCTAGCAGCGAAGGGAGACCTTAATTTCTTGCTTTGGAGAATGAGTGTAAAAACGACATTAACTCAATTTCTTTCTTCAATTTTTATCTTACTCTGCCATTGTATTGCTGTTTTTGATTTTTTTTTTTTGTTAAAAAAAATGAATTCCAGACCCCTCTGAAAGATAAATGTTGTGAATTTTGTGCATTTGCTGCACTTTTACATACGGAAAAATAACTAATTTTCATATTACATAAAAGATATGTGTACTGTTAGATAACCTATTTTTTCTCTATTAATATATCTTGGAGATCTGTACAGATGATCCCAGAAATAATGTCCTCATCCTTAACTGCTACATAGTATTCCATAGTAGAGCTCTTCCCTAGTTTATAGAGCACATAGCTATTCATAGTTGTATGCTATTGCCAAGAAATGCTGCAGTAAAGAAATAAAACAGTACATACATCTTCACACATATGGGTAAGCATGATGGTAGTATTTATATGTAGCAAAACTACAAACACATGCTTGGGAAATTATATAGCAACTTCAGGAATTATAATCAATTGTGTATTGACAGATTATTGACTAAATTGCTCCATGGAAAATAAGTTGATATTCCTGGGGTGTTTGTATGCTGGTATTAATAACGTTTTATCAACGTTAGGAATTCCCACCCAGCACCCCAAGTCCTGCCTTTCATCCTCCAGGCATTTTGTTGTTTTGTTTTGATTTTCCATTTTCTTGCAAATTCTTTGAATGCTTGTCCTCTGATCTTTAAGTTCCTATCAGAATTTTGGCAGATTTTTTGAAGCAACAAATACATTTTAAGTCCCTGTAGGTACCCCTCGAATACTTGGTGGGCCAGAGGGGTGGGTACAACAGAGAATGAGATACATAAATAACCTTCCCCATCGAGCTTATATTCATAACCTATTTCTCATCCCCCACTCCCACTTAGTATACTACGACTTTGAAAAAGTGGTATTTGTAGTTACATGGAGTCAGATGTTACATGCTGGCCTCAGTGTTCAGCTGTGGTTACCATCCACCCTGTGTGGGGCAGGCAGTGTGCCCCAGTTTTTGGTTTGTGGAAGGTGGTCACCTTATCTATTATGTGGCAATGAGGCATCTCCACACTTTTTAAATGGCCTGCGAAAGTTATGTGCCTCCTTTCACTTGTTATTAGACATTGTGCTAATTGCATGGGTGATTTAAATGTTAAAAAGGCATTAAAGCGTTTGTTGTAATAATTAACAAAGGACTGGCAGGTTACAGATGAATGCATAACGCCATATTTTTAAAATACAGCATTAGATGTCTGTGCAAAGTGGTATATGTTATGAAACATTAATATTCAAATGAGCGATTTGAACGGAATGATCTCTCATATCCTTTCTAGTCAGTTCTTTCTGGTTTTTCCAAAGTGTTAGCTCTACACCTGCTAATATATTTTGTGAGGCTCCAGCTGTGTCACATTTCTGGGAACCTCAAGGAGAGGCCATGGCCTACCTTTTGTCATATAGCAGTGTGTTAATGGAGCCTTGGATCATGGACCAGAAATTTCTGATTTTCTTCTTTTCTCATTAATAGAATAATAATAGGTGGATGCAAAGCGGCATGGAATAAAGACCAGCTTTCTGCCTCCGAGGGAGGTGTGATTTAAATTTAGGCTGATGGGATATAAGTGGAAATGACATGCGATTTCTAGGAAGTTTCCTTAAAGGGAAAGAGTCTGTTCTTCCTCGCTCTGGGCTGGCAGGTGGACACGGTGGCCGAGTTTGAGCAGTTGGTATTATGTGCGGAAGAGGGCAGAGACACATGATGGAGGCAGTCTGGGCCTCACTATGGATAGAGTTGTGCCGATTGTTTCTTAGAGAAGGGCCTCTGCCTGAGAGGTTAAGGGCCTGGAATTGAATCCAGGCTCTGCTTCCCAAGTTATGTACCTGGAGCAAGGTTGGGCCTTTTATTTCCCTTAAAAGGGTTATGTGTGTACTAAGCCAGGTACCTACAAGGCTGCTTTCACCTGGAGGGGGGGACCTTTCCTAATTTATTCAAAGGTACCACATGGGCCCTGTTACTATGGAGGACTTCCTCATCCCCAGACCTCCCTACCGCTGAACTTCATCAATTCTTCATCCAAGGATATGTTTATTATTTACTTATTTACTTATTTATTTATTTATTTATTTTAAGAGAGAAAGAGAGAGAGACACCAATTCATTGCCTCCTATATATGCCCCAACTACCTGCCTGGGCAGTAACCCTCAATCTTGTTTTAGCCACTGTTGTGCTGGCATTCCTGTGACTGGTACCTGGACCTACCCTGATAAATACATCACTGTTTTTCTCTGCAGGGTTCCGTTGGTCTTTGTTTGTTTGCACAGGAGGTCCTTACTGCCTGCCCGCTGTGCACAGGGCAGTGCGCTGGATATGACGGGGCACAGTGACATTGACGGAGAGGGTCCTCCCTGTGGCGACATGGCCCCGACGTCTGTGATTTTGTTTGTGCGGTGGCATCCAGAGTCACATGGCAGCTGCAGAAATGGCTTTGCAGGCCCAGCCCACTGCCGCCTGTCAGCCCTCTCTCCTTTGTAACTCTCTAGGAATGGTGTGTCTGCTTTTTCTCCAGAACAGGGGCTTATGTCTCAACTCTGAGGGCCTAACATCATCTTGAGCCCTGCGGAGACATGTTTCCGCCTGTGAAGTGCTATTTGGTGGTAATTTTATGGTTTTTCCCTATGAATAATTAATCTGTAGGGCCCCAATATCTTTGTGTGACAGTGAAGTTTGGTGTTTATCACGGACATGTCTTCACTAGAAGAGAGAAATCAATTTCTTATTAGAAAGCACAGCAAAGCATGAGCTCATCTATCGTATGGGAAAGCAGTATGTTTTATGAGCCTTCTGGATTATTATTATTTACATCAGAAACCCGTGGATATGGAAAAAAGTATTGTCCCTTCTCATACAGAAGATGGTGTATTTATTGCTCTCTTTGTAGGTTTTCTCTGCACACCTGTGCTTAAACCATCTTGTAAAAATGTTTGCCTAATCTCTTTATAAAAATTCCCAGGGACATTGACTCCATAACCTATGTTGGTGGCTTATTTCTTTTTTTAAGCTCTTCTAGCTCTTATTGTAAGAACTATATTGAGGCTCTTGTTCAATTTTCATAAATATTTCTTGGGGTCAATGTTGTAAAAGTTTTTGTGCCTCTCACGTCGAACAGTCCATACTAGCTGTCTCTGCACCTCCTGTGATTAGTTGCCGAATGCCCAGCAGAAAGTAGGATAGTGGTAATAATGGTAATGCTCACAATTTACTAAGTGCTTCCTAAACGCAGTGTATAATTCTGACTACAACCCACTGAGGTGTATATTTCTATTCCCACTTTACAGATGAGGAAATCAAGGCCCAAATTCTCAAGGCCAGAGGCAAACAGACCCAACACTTGGGAGATGTCTGCCTCAAAACTTGTTCTCTGGGAAATCAAAGCCACTTTTCCATTTTTCCCCCACAAATAGTGAATTGATAAATACTTGACTTTTAAGCTTGATGGAGTAGGTATAATTGTATGGGATGGCTTATATTAAGCTCCTGTGTGGCCCAAATACAGCTTGGGAAAAGTAAGACTCAAGGCTGTAACAGACTTAGAAACTCCAACTTCCTTCTCTTCCTGCTCACCTGGTACATTCAGGGAAGAATTTGTTAGATTAGTGCTATTAGTTACTTTATTAAGAGATCTTTTCCCATATCCTAGGCTTCTTTTCACTTTAGCCCACAGGCTGTGGTAATGAATGGAAAATGCAAGTGGATTTGTGCTGCATGCTGGAGAAGGTGTGAATCCACATGAGGTATCCACTTAAATGCATTTTTGGCTTTAGTGAATTAAAATGGTATGGTGTTTTTTTCATGTGTGTTTTTTAAAAAATATTTTTTTATTTCAGAGAAGAAGGGAGAGGAAGAGAGAGACGGCAACATCAGTGATGAGAGAGAATCATTCATCTGCTGCCTCCTGCACTCCCCACATTGGGGATCAGGTCCACAACCTGGGCATGTGCCCCACCAAGAATTGAACCATGACCTCTTGGTTCACAGGTCTATGCTCAACCACTGAGCCACACTGGCTGGGCTAAATGGTATGATGTTTTGATGCTGTCCTTTAGTTTTAAAATCTGCACTCCTTTTTATTTGTCATTGGGGTTGAGGAACAAGCAGGGAAGATGGAAATTTTGCCAGTATCTCTGTCGCTTTGAAACAAATCAAGAAAATTCTTTGTGTCCTGAACAGCATCTTGGGTACTAAGTTGAGTGCCCCTGTGACTTGGATGCGTCTCTTTGGCAATTAGAAACCAGGGCATTTGGAAGCAGAGGACACGGAAGGGACCTGGAGGCTCACACAACATGCTGATGAGTGAGCCATGGAGAGCCAGATTTTCAGCAACGTTTTCATAGCCTTTTGTCCTGGTGTTTTGTCCCCTCTCATCCTTTCCCGTTTGTAATAGAAGTGTGGAATTCAGTGCTGTTGATTTCGTGCAGTCATTGAATTGTGATGCACCCGGTGCATTTGAAGTTTGGGTCTTAAATTGAAAGGGGATAAACAATCTACATTGAATTCTTACCTGTCACAGCTTTGTTGGCTTCATAAATTGTCCCCAACGATCCCTCAAGAGCAGTGCAGATACCAGGCATTACTGGCTTATTCAAAGCCATAGAATTCCCTGGACCTCATTTTTAGGCAAGGATTTCCACTTCTACTCTGCAGAGGCTCTCACAAACAACAGGGATTCCATATATGAAACACTGTGTTGCTTTGCCTGCTACCAAGCCATACAATCTTAACCTTGGAGAGAGAAAAGGGACAGTTAAGTGTGAACTGCAGAAATTTTTGGGAAAGAACTTGTTTGTTGACTTGAGTTGTACATGAAGATGTAATTGAGGACTGGCCCTGGGATCAGTTTCTTTACCTAATCTCTTTATAAAAATACTTGACTTTTTTAATGAAAAGAGATTAGGTAAAGAAAGACTACAGTTAGTCTCAAGCATTTATCAAGGGCCCATGACCTTGGACATGAGAGCATGACTGAGGTATGGAGACCTTCTCCTACAGAAGTGCCTGTGGACTGGCATCCTCAGAGCCCAGGACCTTCCTCTGGGTTCTTCCTCGAGGCCGTAAGGTCTTCTGCGTCTCCAAGCCTTCAGCCTTCCTGCAGTGCAGCCTGACCAAGGGTCTTCGGTGGCAGGTTCAGAAGTAGCAAAGAAAGGGAACCTGGATGAAGTAGAATAAACCTGCGTGGCGGCCCATGCTTGCCCATTTTGATTCCTACTTTATTTTTCCTCCTCTCCGCCCCCCATCCCATTTCCTCCTGGTAGCAGTTATCTCTCCATCACCTCAAATCTGAAGTCTTGTTTGAGTTGAGTCTATGTGTGTAAGACTTGGGAAAAGGGGGGCTGACAGTGGGTTGGTTTTCTCTGACATCACCAACCCCACTGAATGACTCACAAGTGTCCTGGGCCAGGCAGGAGCAGCCACTTCTCTCCATTCTTGCTTCTGCTCTCCCGAGTGTTCCTTCAAAAACTCCCCAAGGGCTGTGGTTTCCTGTCGATTGCAGTGTTTCTCAACTGGAGGGCGATTTTGCTACTCCTGGGACGTTTGGCAGTGTCTGGAGACATTTCGGGTGGTCACATCTCTGGGGAAGGGTCTTGCCAATGGTATGTAGTGGGTAGAGGCCAGCAACACTGCTAAACATCCTACAATGCACAGCCCCCATGAACATTATTATCCTGGCCCAAATGTCACTCATGTTCAGGGGCAGAAACCCTGCTCTCCTGAGACAACCCTCTGGCCAGCATAGCAGCCTATCTTGCCTGACCCATGCATCATTTGCTGATTTGTGTGCTTGAAGTGAATCAACCAGTTAATCATTTTTCTTTTAATTTGGGTTGCAGACTCCTTTTCTAGACAAGACCAAACTAATTGCTGCCCCAAAGGATCACCGTTACAAAGCAGTGAAATCAGAATTAGAGATTTTATTTCGTGGGAGATGTGCCAGTTATAAATCATATAGAGAAAGATGTTTGGATCATCCACGTAGTTTAACAGCATTCTGTGGGATGGTGAGTAAGAGCAGGGATTTTGAAGTTACCTGGTGGTCCAGCTAGTCACTGTGCTCACTTAGGTTGGTCAGTTATTTTGCACCAAGCCATTTTTCCTGTGGGCCTCACCGGGGCTGTCACTTTTTCCAGGAAGCCTTACTTCAGGCCTCAAGGTCAGAGTCACTGGCCCCTCCCCTGTACATATCGCTCTGGTAACTTAACTCCTTGAATCACAGTGGCTTGTTGTTGACTTTGAGGGTCAGCCTCTCCCATCTAATAATTCACTTCTGTTGGGCCTCTGTAAATATAGGGTGTCCCCAAAAATGTATACACACACTTTTAAAAAAAATATTTTATTAATTTTTCACAGAGAGGAAGGGAGAGGGATAGAGAGTTAGAAACATCGATGAGAGAGAAACATCGATCAGCTGCCTCCTGCACACCCCCTACTGAGGATGTGCCCATTACCAAGGTACATGCCCTTGACCAGAATCGAACCTGGGACCCTTCAGTCCCCAGGCCAACGCTCTACCCACTGAGCCAAACTGATCAGGGCCACTTGAATAATTGTAAAGGCAGTGTTTATTAAAATACATTTCATTTTCAAAATTGAACTACCAGCTATTAAAGTCCATACACATTTTTGGGGGGATACCCCGTACTTGGGAAATGACTAATTCAAGGAAAACTGAAAGTCAGCATTTTGCTTAATTACAAAAGGCATTTTAGTGGAAAAAAATAGGAGCTCAGAGTGAGAAAATGTGTCTTGGTGTTGGTTCTCTGACTCTCATTTATCAAACAAGTGGGGTGAAGGAACGATTCTGAATGGGGAGCCTCTGTGTTTTTTGTGAGCACTGGCGTGTGTACCGAGCTATCGCTATGAAAGTTGAGCTGCTTTTTTTCTTTAAAGGCTTTCTGTGTATCTGGAATCAGTAGCAGGCTGCGTATTAAGGCCTTAACTCAGATCTTGCCACTCCTGGTGGACACCCTCTTCCCAAGTGGGAGTTCTACCAGGAGCGTGGTTCCAGCCCCTTTGACTTTTCTGCCCCTCGCTCCCTCCAGCCACGCTGGCCTTCTAGCTGTTCCTCACGCTTTCCCAGGCACCCTCGGGCCTCAGAGTTTTGTAAATGCTTTCCCCTTTGCCTGGAATGTTCTTCCCCCACAGAGCTTTGCATGTCCCTGACGGCCTGTGGCTCTCTGCTCCGATGTCCCATTTTTGTGAGGCTCCTCGGGCCACTCCGTCTCAGATTTCAGCCCACTCCTGACCTGCTCTGTCTCCTCTCCTTGATTTATTTATTTTTCTCCTGAGCACCATTTGGCATTCTGTATATTTTACTTTAATTGATCTCGCTTATGGTCTCTTCTCCCCATCCTCACCCCTCTTGGATTGCAGGCACCATGAAGGCAGAGGGATTTTTTCTTCATTTTTATTGAATGGGAACTTGCTTGCAGAAAGGTGCACACACATATTACAGGGAACAGCTGGAGGAGTGATCACAATCTGAGCGTGTCTGTGGAAACAGCCCCAGGTCAAGAAACAACATCACTAGCACTTCAGAAGGTCCCTTCATGTCCCCTTCTAGTCACTTTTTCTCACTTTAAGGGCCTGAGTTCTGACTTCACGGTTGAGATTCCGATGGGAGGGACTTGTGTTTGTTTCTTTCACTGTTGTATTCAGAGCCCACCATAGGCGTGAAGTAAACACTGGTTGAATGAATTAAAACAATATGATCTCTCTCTCTAATTGATTTTAGAGAGAGAGAGAGAGAGAGAGAGAGATAAGATACATTGATGTGAGAAACATCGATCAGATGCCTCCCAGATGTGCCCCAACAGGGAATCGAACCCGAAACCTTTCGGTGTACCAAAGTTCCAATCAACTAAGCTCCCAGGCAAGGTTAAAGCTGATCTCTTTTGTGGATTAATCTCGGTCATTGGAAAGTGCAATTAGAGGCTTTTAAGTATCTGGTTGTAAGACACTGGTTGCTATCACTTAGCCAATTTGATTTGTCACTTGTTTCTGCTGTGTTGGCCTTGATTATTTAAGCATTTTATCTGTGCTCTCTTTAAGTCCACTGTTCTTGCTTGTAATTTTAATTTATTGTCTACTAGAGGCCCGGTGCACGGATTCATGCACCTGTGGGGTCCCTCAGCGTGGCCTGCATCCTCTCGTAGTCTGGGACCCCAACATCCAGGACCCCGAAACCGGCAGTTCGACATCCCCCAAGGGATGTAGTAGTGGGCAAAGTGGCAGGTGGCCAGGGAGGAGCCCGAGGCTGGGCCAGGCGTCGCCGCGCCAGGCACAGCACCACTCCCGGCACAGCACCACTCCCACTCATCCTGGCCCCTCTGTGCCTGCTGCTGCCACCTCTTCTCTGGATAGCGCTGCTGAGGAGGTGGGAGAGGCTCCTGCCACCACAGCTGCACTTGCCAGCCATGAGCCAGGGCTCTGGCGCCCGTTGGTCAGCTGAGTGGTGCTCCTGCTGTGGGAGCGCACTGACCACCAAGGGGAAGCTCCTGCTTTGAGCGTCTGCCCCCCTGGTGGTCACTGTGCGTCATAGCGACCAGTCAACTGATTCTAGTATAGATTCTATTTGCTAGGCACTTACTAGTAGATATTTCTCTGGTGATGGCTTACAGGATTATTTAACTTCTTTTTATTATGTGAAGTCTTTCCATTTATTTAGAACTTTAATTTCCTTCAACACTATTTTGCTATTTCCCCCCCTTGAATACAATTTATTAAATGCATTTAAACATGAAATAATCCTGCAATAATTTGATTTGCATGGGATAAAGTTTTTTAAAATAATACAAACATACAATTTTTATTCAAAAAGTCACATGTTCTTTGCATGATACTTAAACTTGAACAGCAAGGGCCACCTTGAGAACATTATGACATTACGTAACTGATAAAACTCCTATTTAAACACAGAAACTGTGAGGAATACATATGTTTTCTTTTTTCAAATTGAATTTATTGGGGTGACCTTGGTTATTATCATTATATAGGTTTCAGGTGTACAATTCTATAATACATCGTCTGTATATGGTATTGTGTGTTCTACCACCCCAAGTCAAGTCTTCTTCCATCACTGTTTATCCTCCCTTTACCCTCTTCTATCTCCCCAGCACCCTTTTCCTCTTGTAATCATACTATAGTCTGTGTCTATGAGTCTGTGAGTTTTTTGTTTGTTCGTTTGCTTAACCTTTGACCTATTTCACCCAGCAAACCTGCCCCTCCCACACCTGTCAGTCTGTTTTCTGTATCTAAGAGTCTGTTCCTATTTTGATTATTTGTTTATTTTGTTCATTAGATTCCACATGTAAATGAAATAATATGGTATGTGTCTTTCTCTGTCTGGCTTATTTCACTTACCATATTATTCTCCTGGTCCACCCTTGCTGTCACAAAGGTAAGATTTTCTTCTTTTTAATAGCCAAATAGTATTCCCTTGTGTAACTGTACCACAGCTTCTTTATTCACTCATCTACTAATGGACAGGTGGGCTGCATACATTTTTTTTTTGAGTCAGTGTTTCGGGTTTTCTCAGGTATATTCCCAGAAGTGGAATCACTGAGTCATAAGGCAGTTCCATTTTTTAATTTTTGAGAAAACTCCATACTGTTTTCCACAATGGCTGCACCAATCTGCATTCCCTCCAACAGTACACGAGGGCTCCCTTTTCTCCACATCCTCTCCAATGATTGTTGTTTGTTGATTTTTTGATGATGGCCACTCTGACAGGTGTGAGGTGATATCTTATTGTGGTTTTAACTTGCATTTCTCTGATGATTAATGATATTGAGCATATTTTCATATGTCTATTGGCCATCTGTATATCCTCTTTGGAGAAGAGTCTATTCAGGTCCTTTGCCCATTTTTTAATCAGATTGGTTTTTTTGGTGTTGCGTTGTTTGAGTTCTTTATAATTTTCTATATTAACCCCTTATCAGATATATCATTGGAAAATGTTCTCCCATCCAGTGGGCTGTCTTTTCATTTAGTTGATGGTTTTGTTTGCCATACAAAAGCCTTTTAGTTTGATGTAGTCCCATTTGTTTATTGTTTCCCTTGCCTGAGGAGATATAGCAGAAAAAATATTGCTACGAAAAATGCCTAAGATTTTACTGCCTATGTTTTCTTCTAGGATTTTTATGATTTTCTAACATTTTAATTTTTAATCCATTTTGAGTTTATTCTTGTGTATTGTATAAGATTGTCTACTTTCACTTTTTTTTGCACGTA
Source organism: Myotis yumanensis (assembly GCF_028538775.1). Lineage (NCBI taxonomy): Eukaryota > Metazoa > Chordata > Mammalia > Chiroptera > Vespertilionidae > Myotis > Myotis yumanensis. Next base: position 47,808,520 of record NW_027223765.1, read on the forward strand.
TCTGTCCAGTTTTCTGAACACCATTTATTGAATAGATTGTTTTTACCCTATTGTATGTTTTTGCCTCCTTTGTTAAATATTAATTGAACATAAAGGTATGGGTTTATTTCTGGGCTCTCTATTCTGTTCTATTGAGCCATATGTCTGTTTTTATGTCAATATCATGCTGTTTTGATTACTGTGGTCTTGTAGTATAGTTTGATATTAGGTAGCGTGATTCTTCCAACTTTATCCTTTCTCTAGATTGGTGTGGCTATTTGGGTTTGTTTTTTTGTTTTTTTGGTTCCATATACATTTTTGGAATATTTGTTCTAGAATTGTGAAATATGCAATTAGTATTTGGTAGGAATTTTGTTGAATATATAGATTGCTTTAGGTAGTATGGACATTTTAATGATGTTAATTCTTCCTATTCATGAACATGGTATATGCTTCTACTTATTTGTGTCTTCTTCAGTTTCTTTCTTTAATGTCTTTTAACTTTCTGAATATAGGTTTTATACATCCTTGGTTAAGTTTATTCTTAGGTATTTTTTTTTTTGATCCAATTGTAAATGGGATTGTTTTCTTAGTTTCCCTTTCTAATAGTTCATTATTGATATATAAAAATGCAACTCATTTATCATTGCTAGTAGTTTTCTGGTGAATCTTTAGGGTTCTCTGTATACAGAGTATCATGCCATCTGCTTAACTTCTTTTTTAAAAAAATACATATTTTTATTGATTTCAGAGAGGAAGGGAGAGGGAGGGAGAGAGAGTTAGAGACATCAATAATGAGAGAGATTCATTGATCAGCTGCCTCCTGCACACCTCCTACTGGGGATCGAGTCCACAACCTGGGTATGTGTCTTGACCGGAATCGAACCTGGGACCCTTCAGTCCGCAGGCTGATACTCTATCCATTGAGCCAAACCAGCTAAGGCTGCTTAACTTCTTCTTGCCTTTCAATTACATTGCAAATCAGTCAAGCATAATACATTTGCACCAAATATTACCCTTAGGTCTTGATTCTTTCCTGGCTGGAATTGTACATTTTGTTGCTGGTCACTGGCTGCTCTCTGGGACTCCTGGCACTTTGGTTACTGTTCCAGTTGGATGCCCACATTAGATTGCAGCTAGAATTATTTGGTGCCTTAAGTAATAGAGTGTCCTCAGTTTTGATTGTTCACTAATCATTTGACATTTGATGAGTTTAAGGAGGCAGGTGCTTCCTAGAAGTGGTTTAGAGTTGTCTTCAGCTGTAGAGGTGTCTACAATCTCAAGGATGTGCCATTTACTACAGAAGCCCTACGTAATTGACGAGTAAAGTTATTAGGTCTTTATTCTGGAAGATTGCCAAGAAGTGTGGCGAGGAAGAGACACCTTCTTTAACTCACACAAAATAACCATATCAGCTGAAGGTAGTGCTCAGCTATCTATATGATGGAATATTACGCAATCATTAAAAATAAAGATGATGAGCATTATACTTTAGGACAAGTTTTGTGTTTTATTTCTCATGTTTAACACTGTGTCCTATATGCTTTCTAAGTCAGAAATTGCTTGGAGGACTTGATTTCCTTAGAAACCTAAGGGGCCATCCCCTGGGTCAGGCTGCCAGATGAGTAATATCCATGTATCACTTAAGATGCTCTGAGCTGCAAGTGAGGAGAGATGCATCTCTGAGCAGTGAGGACAAAGAAGCGTTATAGTCTCTAATAGAGATCCAGAGGTAGTGGATTCCCAGGTAATCGGCGGCTAACCAGCTTTATTGGGAACTTGGGCTGTTTGCAGTTGTCCACTCTGTCAGCTGTCTCAGGTTTGTCATTGTGGTTCTCCTCAAGGTGGCAAAAGGGAGCCGCATAAAGTGTCAGGTCCAGACCAGCAGGAAGGGGGTTAGACCAGTCTGGACCACTTAGCGGGAGCTGTGAATTGAGGCACGGCCTGATTGAGGCTCACCGTTGGGTGGTGGAGGGAGAATCCAACCTCAGAGTATGGGTTCCCATGCGGAGGAGGAAGCAGCTGGTGAGGGTGGAGAACAGATACAACAAGGTGGGCATCCCACCCACTTGCTGGACTTGGAACTGGGCTTTTGGAGATCTGTCCATGCAGAAGCCTCCCCAGTAAGTGTCAAATTCTAAACAAATATTTGAAATACGAAAATCAATATCAAATTTATATTCCCGTTTTCCCTTAATGTTGTTAGTTGGTACTACAACTTCAGAGTGAAACTGTGAGTCTAATTGGGGAATTAATAATGGTCAATTTTTAAATGTTAAGTCTGTTAATTTTGGCTAAAATTTTAAACTTAAACAGATTGCTTTTATAAAAAAAAGATTGATTGTACTGTGTGGCACACAGATGCCTAATACACAGTTATTTAATCATGAGTATATGAACAAATGTTTTATTTTCTGTTCTTAAAAATTGTTTAAAGGTGCCAGCGCGTGTTTTACAGTTATGACAGTAACGTTTCATTTGGAATGATATGAGAGAGAGAAATGGAACTTGGATAGGGGGCTTGTGGGGAGGACATATGTGGATGATTAATTTGAAGGAGTTGGTTTTATAACTTGTGTCTGGGTTAGAACTATTTGGTATTCAACCTAGGCCAAATATTTAGGACTGTGCTTATTTCCTTTCTCCTTTCTTTTCAGAAAATGTCTTTGTTTCAGAAATTACATAATCCATCCCTTAATTGCTACATTGTTTAAAGGCCTGGTAATGTGTTAACAAACTTTTGTTTTACTTCCCAGTATTTTATCAGATGATCGACAGGAAATGACAAATTTAAATTAATGGTGGCTTTATTATTTTTTTTTTCCTGATACAACACCATTAATTTCCATGGTCATATTGTCTGTGAGATACCTTCCCAAGAAGTTGGTAAGATTCATGTACTGCGCAGCCCCTCCCCAATAGTGCTATTGTAAATGGAATCTGTGTTAAATTTGGGGGAGAATAAGAAAAGGGAAAACTCTAATGGTCTTATTGTTTTTAACCCTTTGAGTGCCAACCAATATCCTAGGAACTATGCTGAAATTGCCAAGGCATTTTTGCTGATTTTACAGCAGTTTAGGAAAAAATTTATGAATCACAAGTAAATGAAGTTACATATTCAAAAACTTAAGGAAACCTTTACTACATTTGTTTTCATCTTAGACATATATTGTTTGCTGATTGTATTATAAAATACTAGTAGGAAAAAATTTGAACAAAACATAATGTTAAAATAAAATTAATGTTGACTTTGAATGCATGCATGAAGATATTGTTTAACTTTTAATAAGGTTTGGATAAAAAAATCTAAAATATTTAGATAATAAAAGCAGACTTAGAACTGGATGCCATTTCGAAGCTTTAGGGCTACAAAATCTGAGTAAACTTCATAAAATCGTAGTACCTGTAAAAAATTAGGCAGATAAATGCCAGCGGTCAATTTTAGAACTACAAACATTTGGCATCATAAGTAATCTGCACTTAGGTGCCATCTGTCAATAAAGAGTGAACTACTAGCATCTAATAGTGACACTGCAGGAGGAGCGTGATAGCGCTCCTGGCGCTCTAGGGGTTAAAGATGCATCCCCCCCCCCCCCCCCTTATGATTTCCTTTTTTTTATGTGGAGTTATCAGAATGAATTGGCTAGAAAGCAAAACAAAGAAACAAACAAAAAACGTGGCCATTGTTAGGGTGTCAGAGGTTCTACTATTTTAACTTTTAATCCTCTATAATAAAAGGCTAATAAGCAAATTGTCCCCTTGACTGGGAGTTAGACCAGGGGGTGGGGCCTGATTGGCCCCAATTAGGGAGGGCCAGCCAGACTCCTCCCCCCCCCCCCCCCCCATATGCACGAATTCTTGCACCAGCCATCTAGTTCTAAAATAATTAGATTCACAGAAAGGTGCAAAACAGTACACAGAGGTCCAGGTACTATGGGACGATGCTCTGAACAACTGCCCCCCCCAGTTTTCTTCATTGGTTTCATCTTCCATTCTTATGGTGCTGTATCAGAGCAGGAGTTTGACGTTGGTCCCAGGTGTCTGTACAGTTCTCGGCCATTGTATCACATGTGCAGACTGGTGTAGCCACCGCTGAAATCAAGATACAGCCTGATCTCGTCACCACAGAGATTTCCCGCATTCTGCCCCTTTTCAGTCACACGCCTCCCCCCACCTTCCTCAGTTCTTGACATCCACTGGTCTGTTGCACGCCTGTACACCTGTGTCATTTTGAGAATGTTCCATGCATGGAACGACACAGTACGTGACCTTTTGAGGTTGGCTTTTGTCCCTGGTGTCCTCCAGGTGGTTGTGTTGTGGGTAGCTAGCTCACCCTCCCTGCAGAGTTGTGTTCCAAGGCCTGGCTGCCCCAGGGTTCCTTAACCATTCACCTACTGAGCTAGGGTTTTTTGTTTTGTTTTGTTTTGTTTTTTTTCCAGATCCAGGTTGCTTCAAAACAGTCAATTATTAACAGGTTTTTGTGTGGACATTAGTTTGTACTTTTCTGGAGTATACTTATTATGTCATGTGGTAAATGTTTGTTTGATTTTTCTTAAGAAACTGCTGAACTGTTTTCCCGAATTCTCATGCCATTTCCAGAATCCCCGTCTTCGCCGCAATGCGTGAGAGCCAGCCTTTCTGCGTCGCCCCCCCCTCTGGGTGTCCGTGCCTTTGGAGCTGTTCTGACAGGTGTGCGGCGATGCTCATTATGGGTGCAGGTGCATCGCCCTCATGGCTAATGGTGCTGAGCAGCCTTCCCTGGCAGTCCTCTCTGGTAAAATGGCCCTTCTCGTCTCTTCCTCACTTTCTAATTAGATGGTGAGCTTTTTGACTGTTGAGTTTTGAGAGTTCTTCATGCAATCTAGATGGTAGTCTGCTGGGGTCCTGCCCCAGCGGTCCAGGGGTTCCCAAAGGTGTGCACGGAGTCGGCCAAGAATGATTTACACGGAGACAGTGTTCATAGCTCTCTAGCTCCCTTTAGTCTACGTGCATCTTCCTGTGCCTGGCTGAGGCCACAGAGAAAGATCCTGAGGCAAGCTGAGCCTTTATTTTATAGTCAGAGGTAAACAAGGTAGTGGTTTCCATAGTTACACTGTTCTTGTGAGTTTTACTTGTTTTGGCAGCATTTGCTGCACCTCCCACTGCCCATTAGCTACCCAGATAAGATCTAGGGAGCGTTATAAGGTCAAGCCTAATTATGCTAAGAGGGCTGTGCCCTCTAAACTGGGACTTGTTTGTGACTTTGCCAACAGGTCAGTCCGAGGCTTAACCCTCTATCAGCTCCCCACAGTAGTCCCCTGTCGGATATGCGCTTTGCAGATCTTTTCTTATTCTGTAGTTTGCCCCCTCATCCTCCCAACAATGCCCCTTAGAAAAAGTTCTTAATTTCTATGAAGTTTCATTTATTCACTTCTTTCCTGGCTCATACCTTTGATGTCAGGGCTAAGAACCCTTGACCAAGCCTCCAGTCCAGCAGATTTTCTCCTTTTCTATTCCCTAAAAGTTTTATAGCTTTCCATTGTGCATTGAAATTTATGAGCCATTTTGCGTTAATATTTGTATAAGGCATGAGTTATAGGTGAAGATTCTTTTTCTACCCCCCTTCCCTCCTCCCCCATATCTACTTGCTCTATAGAGCACCATTTTTTTTTTTTTGAAAGATCGTCCTTCCTCCATTGAATTGCTTTTGTACCTTGGTCACAAATCAGTTGACTGTACTGTGTTGGTCTCTTTCTGAATTCTCTCTTCTGTTGCATTGATCTGGGTTTCTTTCTGTGTGCTAACACTGCACACACTCGATTACCGCAGCTTCACAACACATTTTAAAATTGGGTAGAGGGATTCCTCACACTCTGTCCTTCCCTTCTGAGATTTGATTCTCATCCCCCCACCCCCGACTTTATGATTTTGTGGTGATGGTTGTTTGGAGTGTTCGGTACAAACGAACTCAGTGCCCCTGAGAAGTCTTCACTTTAATGTTACACATT